>NC_137782.1:143837062-145212419 GCF_963455305.1 Plecotus auritus
TCTTCATGTAAACCTAGACCTTCCACTTGCATTTGGTATAAGCAACATCCTTTGAAGGAGATTAACCAACTGACCCGTAATTGTCTCTATAGTTTTTTTCTGGTGTTTTTTTTTTTAACTTTAAGATTTATTATAGGAATGAATTTTTTGAAATTGCTTTAACTCTTTACCTCCAGAAGAGATGTTACAACATTCTTTGAAACTTTTACTGAGAAAAAAGAAACAGATGCTGAAAATTATTACTGGCTTTACCCTGGGGTGCGGTTTCCGGCAGGCCGCTGGTGACACCTCCTGGGATAAACCTCCACTGGAACACCGAGTGGTCAGCCCCTCCTGTGCTTAACACCCACTGAAAGTCCTGAGACCAGCGGACGTTGGTGACATGTGCAGAGTGGCCCACATACTTTCTAAATTTGGCTCCTAAAGATATTTTTAAGAAGATTAGTCATGCAAAAAAAAAAATTTATTTATATATATATATATATATATATATATATATATATATATAATTTATTGGTTATAAAATTACATTCCTATCCAGGAATATATTACAAAATAATTTTCAGTATTATATATAACAAATAAGCAAATGCTCCAAAAGATATCTCAATTATCCCAGTATGGATTAAGCTAAAAATGGATCTGAAGCCCGCCCTCCCTCCCTCCCTTCCTCCCTTCCTCCCTCCCAAACCTATTCCAAATAATGCCTACTGCTTCACTGATTCTGAAAATAAATGCCAAAGAATGAATAGCTTACACATCCTTCTTTGAATACTAGATAAAATGGGCCGTCCTTGCAACTGGGAAACAGAAAATTATTCTGTGGAAAAGTCAAATTACTGTTTGGGGTCATGCAGATGCACATTTGGGAGAATGAAATTTTTTTCTCTTAAATCGATTGCTTTACTCAGGAAACATCATCATCAGGTAGTGAATTCAATAGAAGAACTATTTGAACTCATACCTGTGGTTGAACTACTGCAGTAGAGTCTCCATGATATTTATTGTTGGTGCACAGCAGCATAATGACATGCATGGAAACAAGCCCGGGCCACCTTATCATGTGGAGATCCAGTACTCCAAAGACTATGGAAGATTTAAGGGGGGCAACAAGCACCCCCTCTCTCCTTCAGAAACACTTCTACCCTTTACAGTTCCTCCTAATGAAATCTCTTTGGGGGAAAAGGCCATCTGTTCAACTATCACGTGTAAATATTGACTACCCACTGGGGAGGCAATGATTTAGATTTACACGAAGGTGAAAACGACTGCTACATGTCCCTTTCCCGAGAGCATGTTCTAACCAGGTGACGTCCTATTATATTAGGGCCTCCAAAAAAGTCTAGTGGCATGCTGCCATAGAGGGGAAAGGAAGGCCTTGGGTCTCAAAAGCAACCTTGTCTATTTCAAAGAGTTGCCTAAATCAGTTTTGGTAATTTAATAACATCAAACAGATTCCAACTAAGTCAGGTGGAAATGCTGTCTGATGGTAATTCAATAATTAGGAATCCAAGTACATTCTTTCCTTATCTCCATAGATCTTGTTGGGTTATCCTTTACTGCCCTCACCTTTACACCCTCATCAGAAATCATTTAACCTATCTCTTTGCAGTGGTTTGAAAATATGCCCACAAATAAGATTTTAAAAAGTTAAACTCATAGAAACAGACAGTAGGTTTGGTTACTAGGGGTGTGGGCGGGGGGATAGAGGGGAGGAGGATGGGGAGACGTTGGTCAAAGGGTACACTTTCAGTTATAAGATGAATAAATTTGGGGAATCTAATGTACAGCATGGTGACTATAGTAAAACAGTACTGTATTGTAGACCTGAAAGTTTGTAAGAGAATAGATCTTAAATCTTCTTGCCATACACACAAAGAAAAGGTAATTAAGTAAGGTGATAGATGGGTATCTAACCTTATAGTAGTAATCATTTCACAATATATTAGTATATGAAGTCATTGTTCACCTTAACCTTACACAATGTTGTCAATTATATCTCAAAAAATCTAGAAATAAAGAAAAAATATGTCCATAAACTCTTTAATACAAACCAAAAGGAACAGAACATGGCGAAGGTGAAGACGTGTGGCATCCAAGAGGAGGTTATAAAAGGCACTGCAGATTCCTCCGTGCTCTTTCTTGGATCTCTAGATACCAGGCGGTAAGGACATTCAAGCCCCACACAGAGAGGCTCACAGGGCAAGACACGGCGGCCTCCGGCCAACAGCCACGTGAGTGAGCCATCATGGCCTCACCGGCCTTCAAATGACTGCAACTGCACAAGAGGCCTCGAGCTAGAATGTTCCAGCAAGCTGTTCCTGAATCCCTGACCCCCAGAAACTGTTGAGTGAATAATGTTTGTTGATGTAAGCTGCTGAATTTGCTGGGGAGAGGAATTTGTTACACAGCAACAGAGAACTAATATACATTTGGTAGATTGGAACTAACACCTGTGAAGGCATTTGTGTCAATATTTAGGCCTCTTTCTAATCATTTTTCCTGTTTTCTCTTCCTTCCTCCTCCTCCCTCCCTCCCTTCCTCCCTCCCTCCTTCCTTTCCTTCTTCCCTTCCTTCCTTCCTTCCTCCTTCCCTCCTTCCCTTTCTGTCCCTTTCCGTCCCTTTCCGTCCCTTTCCGTCCCTTTCCGGCCCTTTCCGGCCCTTCTTCCTTCCTCTTTCTCTCCCTCCCTTTATCCCCTCTCTAGCCACACTGGCCTGTTTGCCATTCCTTAGTCATGCCAGGCACTCTTCTGCCTCTAAGCCTTTGCACTTGCTGTTCCCTGTCTGGGATGCTCTTTCCCTAAATACCTGAATGGCTGGTTCCCTCACCTCCTTCTGGTTTCTAGTCAGATGAAACCATATTGCTGCCTTGTCTCACTGCCTTATTTAAAGTAGCAACACTACTCGGCCCGACCTGAAAACTCTATTCCCACTACTTGCTTGCTTTTTCTTCATGGCTCTTCTCATCATCAGACATGTTCATACTTTATTAACTATGTCCCCTCAGAACAAAAGCTCCACGAGGGCATGGATTTGTGCTGGTTTTATTCAGTGATGTATCTCCAGCCTCTAAGATAGCACTTAATATTTATTTAACAAATAAAGGCCACATCCATCTCTTCCAAGGCTTTCCTGGGACACTGAGTTTACCAGGCCTCTCTTTTTCCTCTGAACCACCAGGAAGATTCAGGCCTCAGCCCTCAACTCCTCTCTACTGATCTTTCTCCCCTGGTTTTAAATACTGTAGATATGCTCATATCTGTCAAATGTTCATCTCCAGCCCTGAACTCCCCTGGAGTGCTGACAGTCAATGGGCCATATCTCCCTGGGTGTCTAACACTGCTTCAAACTTATCATGGACCAAACAGACTGATGAGTTGCCCTTCCCCTTCCTCGCTTACTCTTGTACCCACATAAGACATACACAGAGACTAAACCCTTCCCTTTCTCATTTTCCTGTCTCTAGAAATGGAGCCACCATGCACCCCATTGCTCAAGCCCAAAATTTTGGAATCATGCTTGATTTCTCTTTCCCTCTATCCCCACGTCCAATCCATCAGCAAAACCTTCAGCTCTACCTTGATGCCTCGTAATCTCTACCACCTCTCTTTGCCTCTGTTCCTAAGAAGTTGTCCAAGCTACATCATCTCTCACCTGGACTCTTGCAATAATCTCTCAACTTGAAGCCTCCCCTAGCCGAATCCATCCTATACCATATGAAAGTGGCCTTTTAAAAACTTAAATTGGTCATGTCACACCTCCATTTCAAACCCTCAGTAGATTTCCACTGCACTTAGACTAAAACCCACATTTCTACCAGAGGCTACAAGGCCCTTCATGACACGGTCCCCTCCACCTTCTCCAGCCTCACAGTACACAACTCTCCCTCACTCATCATGCTCTGGTCACACTGACCTGCCTGGTCCTGCACTGCACAACAGAAAACGATCCTGTTTGCTCAGTCTTTACACTCTGAGTCATCAGCCTCTGCTCGTATTTGGCTGTTTACAGGTTCAAAAGTGAGGGGAACATTGTCACTGGTGCCCTGAGCGATAAGGAGATAAGTTCCACAAACTGCTACTATTTCCATCAGCAAGTCTTATATAAACTTGTCTGCCAGTGGTTTGGGCATAAAAAGGCTACAAAAGCCTGAATGTCCTAAGGCAAACTGCAAGATTTATAAACCATGAGTCATGAAAAGTAGAACAAGTCAATTTGCTATGAGAACATGGAAACTCTTGCAGATTACGGAAGTGGATTCTATTGCTCTCCCCATATTGTCACTGGCTGTCCACCTCTCCTCATTCATTCAGGCATCCCCTGTGTGCCATCACTCTCGGGGCTGTTTTTTACATATAAAGTGTCTCATTTTGACAGACAGCATTGCTCACAACCTCCCTCCCACTTCCCCCAACCCTGCCATTCTAATACCTAACCCAAGCTCTACCTTTCCATTGCCATTTTCCAGGTTCAAGTTCACCCTACAAGGCTTGGTGATACAAAGGAGATACCAACTCTCTTTGAGTTGAGTTGTGACCAGATGCTTATGACCAATAGTATTGCTTGTGACCCCACTGATGTTTCTTCTGACTCCCCAGATACCCTCTAGTTGCCTAACTTACTTTCTGTAAGTACATTACTCAATCTAACAAGATGTGCCCTATTACTCAAAAGACCCATTAGGGAGAGAGAGAGGAAGAGTTTGAATTTGGCACGCTAAGGTAATTTTGTGCAAGTATTTTAAAACTGATATTCATTTTGTCAAGTGTAAGGGATGGTGATTTTGCTACGTATTTTATGTTCAATTTTGTACTGTAATTGCCATTGCTTCAAAACTGCTGGTTAACTCAAAATGACTTTCTGATTACATTTTCAATCCCTTTTTCCTTGCTCAATCTAAAAATCGCTCAAGTGAAAGAGTTTGCAGGCAGCAGCATGTCCCTGCTGATTACTTTGCCAAGATCAGATTTTCAGGGCGCAATCAGGGAGTCTCAGAGAAGCCTGTGTATGGGCTTTGCCTACACTGGCAAGGGAAGAGGAGGAGGTCATAAGAGGGTTAATTCAGCTATATCCTACCACGCCCGAAAGTGCCACAAAAATTGAGGTAACAAGATTTAACAACAATAAAAGAAACAAAACCACAAAATGTGAAGGCAGAGACAGCTGTTTTGAATCAAACTTTTCTCTCAAAAATGTCACCACTTACAGAAATCTGGTTTGCAAAATCAGTGCTATGACAGGGGGTCCATAAACTGTATTATCTGAAAGAGCCATCCCTTTCAGATTTCATTTTACATATGCCTAAAAGGATTTGCTTTGCCATGTATAATCACAATTAACTATGAAGCATAAAAATTTAATTACGATATTTTAATGTAATATTAAATTATGAGTATGTACATAAATATAAATAAAATAGGACTTGTTTAAAAGTGAAACATGAGGCTTATGAATCACAAAACAGTGAGTAAAAACTGTTAACAAATTCTGACTTATATTTGCAAAACCCCATATTTCAGAAGGTCAAAAGTATACAACAACACATTCTATGTAAATGTTCAAGAGTAATATGAATATAAAGATAAAATTAATAGTCTGCAGGAATAGAGACCAAGAAAATAAGCCTTGTGCATGCCAAGACACGTCTAAATGAAACATCTCTTCTGGCCTTACCTTTCTTGAGACAAGGAAACTTAAACAATTTGACCAGTCCAAAATCATCTCCAGACACCAGTACGGAGCTGTTGTAGTTCGCATCCACTGAGTTGATGTCAGTGACGTCCGTGTATTTCGGCCAAATTCCACTCACCTCCGGGCCTTTCACACATGTCCAGGAGGCCCAGGGGATCCCTTTGATTTCTTCTTTACTTGCTAACGGCTTCCCAGCTGAAAATAACCAATAAACATTCATGTAATATTACATTTATTTTTTTAAAAATATATTTTTATTGATTTCAGAGAGGAAGGGCGAGGGAGAGATAGAAACATCAATGATGAGAGAGAATCATTGATTGGCTGCCCCTACTGGGGATTGAGCCCACAACCCGGGCATGTGCCCTTGACTGGAATCGAACCCGGGACCCTTCAGCCCCCAGGCCGACCCTCTATCCACTGAGCCAAACCAGCTAGGGCTGTAATGTTACCTTTATATAAAAAGCAATTTTATTGTAAATGGCTAACATGGATTCCATATTTTTTCACATATGGGAAATAAATATGAAATAGCAAGCAAAGAAAGTACACACAGAAGTACGCACCTAGTAATAGAGCATTAACTCATCTGACAGTGCAGAGACTTTAAAAAGTTGAAGTGATATTATGTTACACATTAATTTATGTTAATTTTTCAATTAATTTCAAAAATCTAAAGATACTATTTGCAATAAAGATTCATGTTAAATATTAAATTTTTCCTCTTACATTAAAAAATCAAAGATTATAATACAGAAATCTGTCTCTTATTTATGACATTTTAGTATCACAAACTGTTACTAAACGAGTATTAGGTAAGTCAGATGAACCACGTATAAAATTTACAGTGGGGTGTTACAAGTAAAAATTATATTTTTAAAAATGCAATTAATACATTTCACCAAGTAATCAAATAATACGGGCTTCCACTTATCAAGAACAGAGATTTGAGACTAAAGCAATCACAGTAAATAAAAAATGTGACCCTCAAATCTTTAGTATTATTAGTGTTTTGTAGAATTTTTTCTCTTTCTTATCTTTAATCATTCTTTGTGTATATCCTTTATCATAACAATTGTAAGTATTTATGCCCAGTTGATGCCTTATCTTTGCATGGTATTCAAGATCTCTCTTATGGTGCAGTTATTTTTTATTTTAATGTGTCCTAATTTATTAATCTCTCATTTGAGAGTCCATAATGTGAGGGTCTTGTTTCTGAAAACATTCCTTGCCCTGAGGTCATAACAACATTCTCATAGTTTCTTCAAAGTTCTGCTTTTCGCGAACATCAGTGCCTGCATGACTTACACGGCATTTTGTAGAACAGTCGTTCTCCTGCGCCATCATTCGTTTGCAAGTATTTACTATCCAAAGACCAGTCAATGTGCGTAATGAAACTGAGGGACTTGTTGCATTCTCCAATTTTCTTATACCGCTGGGCAACTGCATAGACGTCGACTGGGCCATCATTGGATCCTACTGCGAGATAAGAACCATCTGGAGAAAATTTCATTTCATGAATGACTTCTTTTCGATCTTTGATATGAACCACTTCTGTCATATCTCTGTAAGAATAAAGAGCAAAGCGATAAGCAGCAAATCTAGAAATAGGAACCCCAGGTCATGTATTAAAAGTATATGTGTCAGAGAAAAAATGTTTGAAAGGGAGGAAGTACCTACAGGAATTAGAGAACTAACTTCTGAAAAAAAAGATATAAAACTTTATTTAAAGTTTACAGCCAATTTAGAAAAAATTAATAATATGTAAAATAATATTGAGCTTTCAAAGTAAGAACCAACAAGATTTAATGAAATGCATATTTGCTTTCATGTTCAATTATATATTATTTTTCTCTAAAAATTTTGTTGAAAAATTGAGGTTTATAAAATTGTTTTAACATGTGTCATGGAAAATAGTAGGTATATCAAGGTTAGCATAAAAATAAAAACCCTTTTTATATTTTAAGAACAAGAAAACTAATTAATGCTTTTTGCTATAAGAAGAGCAAATTCAAAAAGCAGAAGAGGAAAAGTCCTTATTTTTAATGCTAAGTTGTTATGGAATTATTTAACTTTGACCATGAAAGGGCAATAATGCATACATTGAATCACCTGAATATCCTATGTCCTTTCTGACCAGATTCTGATAAGAATTTCTGCCCTCATTTGAAAGTCCTCTGAGGGTTTTCCTACAACTGTGAGACAGGATTATGATTGGCAGGTCCCCTGAGCCAGTAATGATGCCTTCATCAACTCCAAAACAAATTGAATGCATAAATAATGCCAAAATTTGCTCCACATAATTCCTCACTCCGGCTGTCACCTAATACTAGTACTACAGTTTACTACAATGTCATAAAATAGGTGTGGGGGGATGTTTTGTGTGGTGTTTTGTTGTTTTTTTTTGTTTTTGTTTTTAATTTTTTTGGCTTGGAAAAGCTATTTAAAAAAAAAAAAGAAAGAAAATCTGGTAATTAGCCATCTTTCCACACATCACTAAGCAGAGAAAGAAAATTTTGGTCATAAGTTATGTGTGGCTGTTAATGAGAATTCAGTGTAATAAACCATGCCAAGTGCATTTTTCAAAGCTATCTAGAATTTGCTTCTGTGCAAAACATGCCATACCTAATTCCTGGCCGCATTTCCTTTCTGTAATCACAAAATGGGTGAGCCAAACGCACAGCCAATGCATTTAGAGAAATTACAAGGGTGGATCATAATTTTTATCCTGTAAAAGTTATATAGGAGATTAATAAAGTATGAAATATTCTGTCTTATTGTCAAATGTGGGTGGTAGAAATCCTTTACGCAAGCTCACCTCTAACAATCTGGTGCTGTTGGAGGCTGCTCTGTTCCTGCTTCCTCTTTTCTTGGCTTACTACAAGCACATGATCCCTCATCTAAAACCCGTGGGACCAGATGAGCTTGGGAATTCACTATTCATTAGACTTTTTAAAGGTTCACATATAATATGCCATGTAACATCACCAGGAGGGGACTGGGGCAGCACCCTGTATTGGTGCATGATTATTCCTGCTAAGAGATTAATAGATTATATACAGTCTCACATCAGTCACTGAGGCAGGCTGTGCTGCCAAGTAAGTCACCGAAGAAAGAGGTTTGTATTTTCAGAGTGCGGATTTCATCATTACAGACAGGACTGTGAATCTGTACTGTTCCTATTTGAAAGAATAGGTGCATTTTTCCTAAGGTCCCAGCATCTATTTTGACCAGGAGAATCTTAATTCTAACAAAAGAGTATCCTTTTTTTTTTTTTAACTTTTCTTTAAATATTATTTTTCAATTACAGTTTACATTCAATATTATTTTACATTAGTTTCAGGTGTACAGCATAGTGGTTAGACAATCATATACTTTACAAAGCGGTTCCCAATATTTCCAGTACCTACCTGACACCATAGTTATAACAATATTATTGACTATATTCCCTATGCTGTACTTTATATCCATGACTATTTTGTAACTACCAGTCTGTACTTCTTAATTCCTTCACCTTGTTCACCCAGCCCCCACCCCCTCTCCCATCTGGTGACCATGAGTTTGTTCTTTGTATCTATGAGCCTCTTTGTTCATTTATTTTACAAAAGAGCATCTTTTAATACCATTTTCAGTATCAGTACATGCCTGACTCGGAGAACAATGAAAGAGCCGTCCTTCATGCCCAGGGCCAACTGGGACCCATCGGGGCTGAAAGCCACACTGCGAACTGCTTCCTCCATGTTACAGCGGGCGATCAAGGCGTGGTCAGCCAGGCTCCACAGCCTAGGCAAAGAACAAAGAACAAAACCAAACCAACGCTCATCATCAGGCCGCCGAGGCAGGAAGGCCTGCTGACCACAGTGTGATAACAGCAAGAAAGGAGGTGGTCACCGCACACTCGTGTCCTTCCTCCCGGCATGTATGGGAACCCGGGATGGGGTTTAGTCTATCTCTGGGTCATTTCCCCCATTAGAAACACCCAGCAAGAAATATGAGATAACATGTCCAAAGATTTTTATATTCATATAAAAAGGAAATTTTAAACACTACCTTCAAACAAAATCTTACTTTTCTCTTTGGAAATTAAAAATTGTTCTTTATGCATGCCAATCGTTATTAATAACTTACAGGGTAAGAAGCACTACTAGATACTATTATTGTTCATATATATATATATATATATATATATACACACACACACACACACACACACACACACACACACACACACACCCTTCTAGTAACTGTTATTTACGCACATATAGATTGAAATACACATTCCGTTTTGCTGGCCCCCCTAGAAAGAAAACCCAGCTGAGGAGAACAGCCAATGACAGCCCTGCCCAAGATGGTTCCAAAGTCAGCCGTGCTCAGTCATATGCCACCCTTCCTCATAAGCTCCCTGGGTGCCCCACTGCTGACAGGCCCACTCATGGTCGGGACAGGTACTCCCCACAGTGCCCCTGGCTGATAAGCATGTTACTGCTGAAGAAGCAGGGGTAAAGTGCAGCTAGCACACACTTTTCAGCAGCTCCGGAAACCCCTATTCCAGGCACCTCAAACTGGGTAAACATGAACTAAATTTTTGAAGCTCCAAACGAGGGTTTACATGTGAATTACAATTGTGGTACCTGATTTCTCCCTGTTAGTACTTTTAAGACATTCTTCTCTTAACACACAACCAACATCTGTTAGGCAGATTGACAATTTAGAATGCTGCCACAGAGGCAAGAGTAAATCACATGTGGTGGAGTTTCTCTAATGCATTCTGCCATCAGGAGGGCTGGGGCCAGCTCCTTACAATGCAGAGTTGCATGGTGAATAGTTTGCTGATCCTTTAGGCAGCGTGCACTGTTCAGTCTAAAGCTTATGGTATTCTTTCAATACCTCCTTGTCCATTATTCATAATCTCATGCTGTTTTTAGTCATGTACTATTTTCAGCAATGTAAGTTTTGCTTTACCCTCACTCCTCAGTGAACTGTACTAGCCTTACAAAGTCACTCAGCTAATCTTTCTCGAGAAATTATGACTTGTATCCTTTCTACATTTCCATACTCTGTGTAAATTTACATTTAAATTGTTTGGCCAAATTAATGGTTGATGAGACCAAGACAAATTCTGGCCATCAGGGGAAGTTTGCGATTCTGAGACTCAACACATTTATCAAAATACAAAAGCCAAGGACTCTCTTGAAAACATCTCCATCTGGATGGTTATGAATCCAGCTTCTCAGGTGTTTGACTAACTTGGTGGCATTGTTTTGGCTATTGGGGCAAAGCTCTGAGTGATGGAAGGAAAAGGAAGAGAAGAGGAGAGAGTGAGTGAAGACCAGTGTAAGCCAAATACACATTTATGTCACATAAGGGGACAACTGGAGTTGCCTTCACTGATTTTTAGATTGATGAGGCACAGTGCTTGACAGAAACTAAAAATTGATTTTTAGATTATACTTTACTGATGAGTGCCGGGAGCCAATTCCAGCATGTCATAATTACAAGAGTTTTATCAAAAGGTTGATGAAACTTGGGGGCTCAACAAGGGCTGAGTCATATATGTAATTACCTGTTGGAGTGGCTAAAGGGCACTTCCCCCAAACCTGAATAGGATTATTGTTTGCTGCTAGACAGCTCAGGGCATTTTAATCTACATGTTATTGCTTCCTGTTGGCCAAACACCTGAACAGCTGTAGGCTATTCCCCAATCTGACAATGCTTCTATAAACCCTACACTTTGAAGTGTATTATCTCCACCTTGCCTTGGGACAAATTGTGTTAATAAAAAGCATGGGGTCCTGAGTCAAGGAAGTCTAGCTCCTTTAGCTGAAGCTCCTCTGACCTCCAATGCCTTTCAAAACTATCTTTGGACTCCTACTTAATCTACGCACAGCCTTTCTCCAGATTGCTGAACCCTTCTTAATGCTGGGACAAGAACCCCGGCAGATGAGTATACAATTGTATCTTGATTAGATTCACAGACATACAGAGTAAGGGTGGGGGGAGCAGGAGCCTCTAATCTAATTTACAAGGTTCTATTTAAACTATTAAAATCCAGAGGCAATCATCATCCAATCGATTAATCAGTCTCTTCCTCTCACCATCGCTCAGTCTTTTCTGACCTATTTGTTGTTAAGCACATTTAAAGCCTAATTAAATACGAAAATCCTGAAATCAGTGTAATAGTCTTCACCTTACACTTCTAAATCATATGCTCAGTCCTTCAACAGTCACACAGATATTGGAATCATACTAATTTGCTCATTTTACATGATGTCACGCTCTCAAAGAGGAAAACATGATCCATCGCGAGACCCTTTGGGTTCCTAATAAAACCACAGACTTTCTCAGGAACCAGCACTTTCCTTTGACTTGAGGACACTGTTCAAAATTTCATCTGAGAAATTACAAAGAAATCATTATTTACCCATGTGCTGAAGACAACTTTGCAAATCGCAATGTACGTTCTAATGGTGATGAGTGAGTGTCTGAGCCTGTGAAAATGCCGTGCAGGCCCCGGCCATGTAAGCACATATTAGGAGCGAAGGTATGAGGGGAAGATGCTATAAACACGCAGGAGTGCACTTAGCTCCCAGAACCGGAAGCCAATCTCACCAGTAGTATTTTCACTTCTAAGAACAATTTCATGACTTATGATGGAGCCAAACAAAGATAAAATACCAAGAAGTCAACCTCTGTTGAGCTCATTGTCTTCACATTCCATGTGGAAACTGTGTGGCTCTGCCCTGTGGTTTAACCTGTTCTTGGGTAACAAGCAAATTTGGCCCAAATATATCTGTTATCCCAAGTAAGTCAGTGAGGTGACGATGGCCACCGCGGGGTCCTCACCTGACAGAGCGGTCATCACTGCCAGTCACAGCCAGCGGCTTCTTGGGGTGCAGGGCCAAAGCCCAGAGCTCCCCCTCACAGTGGCCTTGCAGGATCAGCATGGGCTTGTCTCGTTCTCGCACAATCACCTCGAATATCTCGCTGTCCTGGGTCCCTGCTAGGAGGCGGTCTGCTTTCCAGCACACGCTCCGGATGGAGAGGCCTGGCAAAACCAGAGACGGCAAACAGAAGCAGGTCTTCACATCAATTACAAATAAGAGAAAACACCTAAAGTAAATACCCTTTCACCAGGACAGCGTCCAGTGCAGCACATCTTAACAATTCCGGGGCGGGCGGGGAGTAGTGGGAGGAAAATCCACATGCCAGTCCCTGTTACTCACCAGTTCCTTACACGTGCCATTCCTTTCTCCCACCCCTCGAAACCTATTCTGCAAAAGTGTGTTCGCTCTTTCCTGTCTGACTTGGGATGATTATCTGTTTTTACAGCTGGATATTCATTTTAAGGGGAGAAATTGGTCTTTATGAAAGCCTAACCCTTTTTGAAATTATTGCCTTTTGACTTGTACGGAAAAGTTAATAATCACTTCACTCTTTAGGATGTTAACATTGCATTAAAATTATACAGGGCAGGTACTACAGAATGATTAACTATCCTATTAGGCAAGTTTAATATGTATTTGATCAGAACCCAGACTCGTTTTGTGGGATAACAGATGCACCATGTCCCAGAAACATGCAAATGAAACTCTAATTTCAGTCTCAAAATATCATCAAAACATCAAACAATTGATGGAATCTTCTCTAAAAGCACAGTGTTCCTTTTAAATCCAAACTTCCACCTCTGTTGCATGACCCCATCTTCTTGCCCTGCAATGAGTGTGACCTCTCAAACTTCCTGCAGTCTCTGTCCCTCACTGGGTTCACTATTTATTTATTCACACAGTGAAGTTTCTCATGTCTGAATTAGAAGTTCAGAAGCAATCCCACTTTCATAACTACTTTAAACCAGGTAAGGATGTGATAGGTTTTGAGTCTTTAATGTAGAACAAGCATGTCAAACTCATTGCCCACAGGCCACATGCCTCATTTATTTGGCCCGTGCTAGCCTTTAAGTTTGACATGCTTGCTGTAGAAAGTACAGAAGTCAGAACATCTGGGCTTTAACCCTGCTCTACACCTGACTGGCCACACAAAGAAGAGTCACTTTCTCTCTGGGACCAGGTTTTCTTCACATAAAATGTAGACTATAATTATGGAGACCTTGCAATTTATCATTGAAATTGGGACCCACCAAAAGTAAAAGGAGGTTCTAAAAAATAATTAAATTTACATAATTTTTAAATTTATTTTAACCAAGAAAGTAGTTGTATGATATTGAAAGACTGATGTATTAACTAGTTCTATTAAAATATTTTTAATATTAAATTCTAATAATACTTCATTACAAGATAAAAAGTCTAAGCCAAAGGGATAAATAGGCAAAGCACAGAGGATTTTTAGGACTGTGAAACTATTCTGTAGGAATAATGCTAGATATATGTTAGATATATGTTGTTACACATGTGTCAAAACCCATAGACTATACAACACCAAGAGTGAATCCTAACATAAACTATATAGACTTTGGGAGATAATGATGTATCAATGTAGGTTCACCCATTGTAACAAATGTACCACTCTAGTGGGAGATATTGATAGTCAGGGAGTCTGTGTTTGTATGGGGTAGGGGATATATGAAAAATCTCTGTAAATTCCACTCAATTTTGCTGTGAACCTAACTGCTCTAAAAAAAAGTTAAGTCTATTTTAAAAAAAAATTCAGGGCAATGTTAAACCAGATGGGATGCTGAGACAACAATAGGGTTAATTGGGGGTGGGGTATATGGATACTCTATAATTCTCATCTCAACTCGCTATGGTCTGGAATGAATCAAATGAGATAATTCATTTACTGATGAAATAGTAATTTTTAAAGCACAAAGCTATTTTTACATGAGATAACTCTCTTTATTCCTTGCTCTGAATTTATTGTTACGAGTTTTAAAAGGGAAGGAGCTAGCGCCTAGGCAGACATTATTCCTGCTGTGAGGAGGAAGTAGGAATATCTTGGCAACAGCTAATTCAGGGTCAAATCTTTAGCTCGACTTACACAGAAAAAAGAGAGGACTCAGCATTACAAATGAAAACTATAATACAACTGATTCCACAAAAGTCCAAAAGATTATAAAGACTGCTATGAACAATTATATGCCCACAAATTGAACCATCTAGAAGAAATGCATACAGTCCTAGAAACATATAAGACTTCCAAAACTTAATCATGAAGAAATAGAAAATAAGAACAGAGCAATAACAAGGGAGGAAATTGAATCCGTAATTAAAAAAACCTCCCAACAAAGAAAAGTCCAATACCAGATGACTCCACAGGTCAATTCTACCAAACATTTAAAGAAGAGTTAATTAACTAATTAATCAATAAGTCAATCCTTCTGAACCTCTTCCAAAAAATACCAGAGGAGGGAACACTTCTCAACTCGTTTTAGGAGGCCGGCATTACCCTGATACCAAAACTAGACAAAGACACTACAAGAAAAGAAAATAACAGGCCAATATTCTTAATGAATATAAATGCAAAAATCCTCAACTAAATATTAGGAAACCAAATTCAACAATGCATTGAAAGGATCTTACAGCATGATCAAAAGGCATTAATTCCAGGGATACAAGGACGGTTGAACATTTGTAAATTAATTACTGTGATACAGCACATTAACCAAATGAAGGATAAAAATCATGGTAATCTCAATAGATGCAGAAAAAGCATTTGTCCACAGTAAACATGAGCATGTCACTTATCCCCATCACCTCCCACAGTGTGTCCAGTCGCTTAGGCTAAATGACTTGAAAACTAAAATTTCTCCCAAAGATCTGGCATTGTCTTTGGTCCAGTGTGCAAACATTTAATCTCTCCATCACCCTCACTGTTTTTTACCATCTTGTTTTGGGGAACTAATTCAGAAAAGTACAAGAATATTATAACAAACAACCTACCACCTGGAATGAACAAATGGTAACACTTTAAAAATATCTGCTTTGTCTTCCTTTTCTTTAAAAGAGGTTTAGGAACAAAGAAGAACCTTCCAGTCAGCCAAGACTACTGAGCCAGTCGAGTTACACAGCGTCTCCAGACTGTGTCCAGGGAGCTCTTGGGTTCCCCAGAGGAGCCAGCAGAGAGCCAGGATGGGGGAACTCAGGGCGCAGAGTCTGAGGATCCCGCCCGTTTTCCCCTCAGAGCCTCCCAATCTGTTTTACAGGTTTCCTTTGACAAAGGGTTCCGCGGAACCAACCAACGAAAGATGGAAGCTTTACACAAAGCAAAGGCAGTGAAGTCAAATCGATATAAATACAGAGAGGGAGGGAAGGGGAGATCGTGAGAGTTGTTCCATTTTCATTGTTTACAACATAAACTTAATGAGCTGTGAACATTTTCTCTCAGAAACCAGCTCAGGCTCCTCACAAGCACTCAGTTCCTCGAACAGACACATTGCATTTTGTCACATCAGACAAGTCAGCCCCAGGGGTCCACCTATGACAACGGATAGGACACCGCCATTCTCACTTTCTACATAACCATTTCAAGTAGGAATTGCTTCCCGAAGACACCTCAGGAGGTAGAGAACTGTATTCAAGTTTCTTAATCACGTTCTGTTTTCACCATTTCTGAACCTAACTGCTGTTCTGCACGCAAGCAAGAGTGAGAACAGCTCGGTCTCTTCTGGGCACATTCTGGAGAGACCCTGGGGAGGGGCAGGTCCCTGGCAAGATTCTGATAGCATTTCCCTTCTCTGTCTAGCCATCTTGGCCTGGTTTTAACGTCTCCAACACCAATGCAGAGAACGGTAATGTGGTCTCCTGGCCAGGCTGGCCGCTGCATTGGAAAATTATTAAGCTGTCTTTGCTTCATTATGTTCTGCTCTGGGAGTCCGAAAAACACAAGGCAATGTTTGGAATATGGTTGTAAATCCCCAATAGTGAAGAGAGACCCAGGAAGAACCATTCGAGTTATTTAAAACCACAGAAAGGCTCTTTTGTTCTGGAAAGGTGCATGTTTAAAGACCTTTGTCAGTATGAGCGGAAGGCATTGTGCTGAATTTGTAAGGTGTCCACATCTTGGACACCATCGCCTGATCTGCAGCGTTGCTTTCTCTGTAGCTCATCTGTGAGAATGTGGGGCTCTGGCCTGTGCTTGGTCCAGACTGCCAGCAGACGGCAGTAGAGAGCAACCACCTACTTAAACAAAAATCCTCCAAGACCAAATTCTCATCAGCCCTCTGCCCAGTTTTACATTCAATCAGAAAGTGGGAAATAGCGTCCTTCTAATCCTCTCTGTGCTAGCCCTGAAACCCAGGGATGGAGTTTCAGTAATATCATGAATATTAACACAAACTTAAAGGACATTGCTTATTTTCCATTAATTCATTGAATGGTTAAGGACACAGACTGGATTTATATCCCAGCCCCATTTCTTCCCAGCTCTATGACATGGAAAGCTATTTAATCTTTCAAATCTTCAGTTTCCTCATCTGTAAAGTGGAGAGAACATTAGGCCTCCCACTTCAGAGCACTGTTATAAAGATCCAATACAACAATATATTAAAAAAAAACTTCAACCAGGATCGGCACTTAGAAAATTAACCAATGACTATAAGTTTTTGTTATTTTAAGCAGAAAGTTTTGGTGCTTTGTTGGGGTCTTTTTATTAGTTTCACATCTCAACGGAGAACCACCTGCTGCACACATGGTCACATTCTGGCCCTGGGGATGGTCTGCACCAGGAGCTGTGAAGAAATTGCTGCCTGTGCCCCCTTGTGTTATAACTTACTTGTTGATTATCATGCTGATACGCCAGCACTGCAGACTCTCAGAAGGAAGGGCTATGGTCCAACACACAAAAGAGAGAACAAACTATTTTGGGAATAAAATGGCTTTTCCCCGCAATTATTTGGCCCAAGAAGGGAAGACTGGCAGCAGGGAGGGAGTTGGTACTTATTAGTGATCTTAAATCTGGTGCTCCTGGGCCTGGCATATGGTAAAATACCCAGAGCAGCTGCTCTACCCCTGCCTGGGCCTCAGATTCTACATGGAAAGTGTCTTTAAAATACAGATGTCTGGCCCCCACCCAGCGTTCCTCTGGTGGGTCTGGAGGAACCGCAGCTCCCTGGGGGTCAAAACCACGTGTTGAGAACCACTACCAAGCTGTTCCCCAGACTTGAGCCAGGTCGTTGAAAATGCTGATTTCCAGGCTTCATCCCCAGGTGATTCTGATGTAGTGATTCTTCAGCCACATGTTGGAAAACTCCACCCCAATGCATTAGAGAGCCCAAAGATGGCAAAAGAAAATGCAACTTTCAGAAGTTGATATAGTCAAACAAGCAAGCCCTGTGGCTGGGGACGAACATCCTCACTGACATTACTCAGCCCTGCACCCAGAGCTCTATGCACAAGCCCGGGAATGCTAGTAACAACTCGGGAGCAGGCCCCGGGGACAGCTCAGGGCCCTACATGGGGACAGCTCAGGGCCCTACATGGGACCAGTAAACACCAGTTGAATAAAGGAGGAAATTACAGCATAGAAACTTACATTATTTTCCCAACGTCCCACAGTGGAAACAGTTTGCTGAAAATCTATACAGAAGAGGCAAGAAGATGACAGATACCTTGCAGAAGATTCCTATGAGGAAGAATCTGTAATTCTAGAATGCAAAGTGAAATCTACCCTGGATATACTGGGAAGCAATAGATCACCGGGGATAAATGGGAAACCGTTAGAATTATTTCAAGCCACAGAGACTGAATCTGTCAAAACCTAACAAGAACATGTCAACAAATATGAAAAACAAAACAATGGCCTACGGACTGGAAATGTTCAATATACATCCCAATGTTTAACACGAAGATGCCAAAGAGTGCCATAGAGGGCCATTGCTCTGATTTCCCACGCAAGCAAAGTGATGCTCAAGGTGATGCAACAAAGGCAACACCTCATATGGATGCAGAAATGCGACATGTTCGAGCTAGATTCAGAAAAGGAAGGGCATCGAGACCTAATTGTGAACATTTGTTGGATACTAGAGTTCTCTAAAGAATTTCAGAAGAAGGTTAGTCTGTTTTATAGGCTATGAAGCCTCGGACTGTGTAGATCATGAAAAGCTAAGGGTTGCTATGGATGCCTCAGCATTTGATTTTCCTGTACTGTGGACAGGAAGCTACTATCAAGACAGAATGTGGGGAGACAAAATGGTTTCCTTTAGGCAAAAGTGATAGACCAGGGTGTATTTTATCTCCCTAATCTTTAATCTGTACACAGAGCGTATCATTCAAAAAAACTGGACTAGATTCAGGAAGGAGGAGTGACAATTCCTGAAAGAATTATCAATAGTTTAAGATACGGAGAGGACACCATCTTACTGAAAGTAGCAATGGTTTGAAACAACTTCTGATGAAACTGAAAGAAAAAAGTGCCAAAGCAGGACTGCATTTGAACATCAATATGACAAAAACCATGACTACAGAAGAGAGATACAACTTTAACATAGACAGTGAAGACACTGAAATTGTTAAAGATTTTGCTTTCCTTGATTCAGTCATCAAATCAAGACTGCAGCCCCGAAATCAAGAGAAGGCCGAGACTCAGAAGGGCAGCGATGGGAGAACTTCCTAGTAAGATGTGTCATTAGAGACCAAGGCTAAGACCATTCATACCCTCATTCATATTCCCAATTACTATGTACAGATGCTTAGATTGGACAGTGAAGACGGCTGATAAGGAAAAAAAAATTGACTCATTTGAAATATGGTGTTGGAGGACAGCTCTATGGATCACTAGAAAGATTTACAAGTGGGTCCTAGAGCAAATTAAACCTGAAATATTGCTGGAGGCAAAAATGACAAAACTGAAGCTGTCCTACTTTGGGCACATTATGAGGAGATGGAGTTCTTTGGCAAAGACAATAATTCTGGGAAAAATAGAAGGCAACAGACAAAATATGAGATAGACTGACTCCATAAAGGAAGCCACAGGCATGAGTCTACAAGAGCTGAGCAGGACTGATGAGGACAGGACTTTGTGGACATTACTCACTCATAGGGTCACCAAGAACTGGAGTTGACTCGGTGGTACCAAACACACACAAATAAGGAAATTACAGCACAGAAAGTTTCAATTATTTGCCCAAAGTCCCAGAATGAGCAAGTGATACAGATAAAAGGAGAATTCAAGTGGTGAAGTCTGGAATGAATTCTCTTCCCCACAAAGTTATTTCCTTTCTCTGTGGATGTGCACCCAGGACATAGTACCGAAGATTAAACAGGACAAGGTGATGGCTTTTTTCTGTAAACCTAACCTTATTAAAGATGTAGTACGGAGGAGCCCCTCAGCAAAGATGTAAGAAGTAAAAAAAAAAAGAGGAAGAGAGAGTTCACTCAGACAAAAAGAGGGAAGGTGGGAGAGGGTGAGGAAAAACACCAGGGACCTCTGAACCCTCTTCCCTCTGCCTCCCCTCATTAAAGGGGTAGCTGAAGCCACTAAGGAGGTGGACCAGGGGCTCCTGGCCCTGCTTGTGGTTTTGGTGCTGAAGAGTAATGCTAAGGCAGAGTTTGGGAACCTGAAGGAAACAAGGCCTCCCAGAGATTCCTGGGCACCGATGACTGGGGGACAGGACTGGCCTTATGATTTGTGGGGCCCAATATAAAATGAAAATGTCAGACCCCTTGTTTAAAAAAATGATTGAGAATTTCAAGGCAGCAACAGCACAAAACCAGATCTCCTGCCCGGGGAGCCAGCCCTGCCTGAAGGATTACATTGCATCCTATATGCAGAGTGCTTAGCACAATGGTCGCCAGTCAGTACTGTAGCTGCTGCAGGAGAGTCGCAGGGCTCTCCAAGGGCTGGGCAGGGGCTGGTCCTAAGCTGGACTGCAGGTCGCCTGCAGCACCAAGTGCCCACGGCCTGCTGCTCCTGTTTGCAAGGGTCTCTGCCTGAAAATTTCTAGCAGAACCTGCAGTGAAAGACCAGATTTTGTAGAGAGTAGCTATTTCAGCGTCTATAGGATTCCAAATTCTATAGTCACAGGAACTCCACACTTCTAAGGGGATCTCAGAAGATAGAGACACACCACAAGACCTGCTATGTCCTGCCCTGGGGAAGGACCACCCAAAGAGGTTTTTATTTGAGGCCAGCCTGGGAAGGGGAATTACTACCAGAACAAACCAGACAGTCCGCCTCTTCGAATGTTCTCACACCACATTCTACACCACAGAGCATGAACAAACACCACCACACGCATCCCTCCAGGCACTCCTCGCCATCTCCAGCACCTATGCACGCTCCTCTGATGCGCCTCCACTTTCTCAGCACAACAGTGAGGCAGGAGGCATAGCCCAAAGGACAACGGTGGACAGACAGGGAGACAGGTGATAGAGGCGATGGGAGCAGAGGTGAGGCATGAAGCCACTCAACGGACCAGAAGAAGAATCGGATGTGCTTGCTTTGTCGCTGTTGGAAACAAAGCTGTTCTCAGATTGGAGAATTGCTCTTTTGAATGTTCTATACCAGGGTTTCTCAGGCACAGAGAGAGTTGGAGATGTGCTCACCTCCCTATTGCTGGTTCTTGAGGGTCAAGCTTGAACACGGCAGGTTGACACAAAGAAGAAGGGCTGCTAGGCCATCCTAAAAACTCTGGCTCTTTTTCTGAGGAAAGTGGAAACCATCGCAGGCGTTTGAGGAAAGGAATAATGTGATCTAGCTCGTACGTTTCAAACAATCCCTCTGGCTGCTATTCTAATGGTGGCTGGAGCAGGAACACAAGTGATAAAGCAACTGCAGTGATCTATGTGAAAGAGGTGGTTCAGACCTGTGGATGGGCAGCAGAGATGCTGAGAAGTCTAAGAAGGAGCATCTTGTACTTGGAAACTTCAGTCTCCTAACTCTTAATCAACACTGAGGGAATGCTGGTTGGCCTAACGCAAAGTATCTCCAGATATAGAGTTTATAGTCATTTTACACAGTAACAATTCAACAAGTATGTATTGGAAATTAAAATAAATACACAATACTCCAGTAAAATGCCTGAAGCATGCTTTTTAGAAGAGCCTATTCAGTTTGTAGGAACGTATCTGACACTTAGTAGATGCTTAATAAGAGCATATTGAATGCATAAATGAATAAGACACCTTATACTGTGTGAATAATTACTTTATTCTTTTAGACATAATCATTTATAGCCATTAATTCAAAGTCTTTTATCACAATAGATGTAATTTATTTTAGTTGACTTGCTTTAAGAATTATTTTTGGCTTCCCTTGCCACCATTGTAAGTCATTTAAGCTTCATTATTTTACCCAGATCATAAATTTGTGTTAAAAATGACCTGACTCAGCATGCACTATTATTAAGTTAGGTGTGAGATTTGACTGAGATCCCTTTGTGGAATAAGATGGGTACCGAAAACCCAATACAGAACTTCACCTTGAATTTAACACTCATAGAGTTATAGGTAAGTATAAATACATATATTACCTTTATATCCTTGTTCTGTCTCCCTGAGATCAATTTTGGTTATTGGTTTGAATTCAGTATCCCATAACCGTATACACCCATCACGTCCACCGGTGGCAAAGCCTTCATCGCAAGGATACATGCTAAAGATTCCAGCCTGGAAATAAGGCAGATAACACTCAATGCTGCCATCATTCTGAATGTCATTGCAGTTGGGTCTTGATGATTAAAAATCAAGACAAAAATAAAAACAAATCCCTTGTTCTCTATTGAAATCCTGACTATACAACAAGCAGCCATTTATAATATCCTTTATTTTTTAGCTAGATTAAAAATTAATCATAATAACCACCAGAGCAAACTAGTTCAAGAGCTCCTTTGCCACTACTAAACTGACTGCAGGTTGTAAGAAAATTATTCAGAATTCCTTGGTTAAATCGGATATGGAAATCATAAATTCCTTTACATGACAAGTGATCGTTATAAAGATGTAACAATTGATCACTACAAAGAAAAGACAACAATGGAGGGATTTAATATAAATCGCTATCCAAATAATCAAGTAAAAAATATCCTGGCTGGGACCATAAACACTTCTACGGTACAAGCTCGTATCAATGAACATAAATTACTGTGGCGTTGGCTTAAGCATCATTGAAGATGCCTTTTCACATCTGAAATAGTTTCATAATTTAAAGATGCTTGTCTACAGGAAAATATTTTATTTGGTCTGCTTAAAGTGCTACAAGTGAATAATGTTGACCTAAGATCTAGAAAGAGAAAGTAGGTTACTAAGGTAGCTATGAATGAGGACAAATACTAACCTCTTAATTGTTTTAAAAGCAGTTTAAAACATAATAATCAAAGCCAAGAAAATTGGTCTTGAACATACAAGACAATGAAAGATCTAAAATTTCATAGCTCTTTTGCTAAGAGTTGCTTAAACTTTTCTTATAATAATAATAGGGGATCAATAGCAATAAGCAAATGACTATCAAATTTCCAGTAACATTTTACCACAGCTCCACTTACTACAAATAGGCTTTACCATTCACATCATCTCTGTTTTATCATCTGTAGACACAGCAATGTAACCATTTTAATATATGTCAAAATTGAGCAGAGTGGTCAAAAGTAAAGTTTGCCCTGTTCTTACACAGCAGACCATCAAAAGAGAGTTTGTCGCTGAAACTGGTTTGGCTCAGTGGATAGAGCATCAGCCTGCGGACTGAAAGGTCCCGGGTTCGATTCCGGTCAAGGGCACAACCTTGGTTGCGGGCACATCCCCAGTAGGTGTGCAGGAGGCAGCTGATCGATGTTTCTCTCTCATCGATGTTTCTAACTCTCTATCCCTCTCCTTTCCTCTCTGTAAAATATCAATAAAATATATTAAAAAAAAAAAAAAAGATAAGTTTGTCAGTGGTTTCTGTTTGCATTTAAGACTTGTGATGTGGACCTAGAAGTGAGGGAAATCCACTTTACTAATCAATGTAAAAATAGTTGTCTCCATCCTTGCTAATCAACGTACAGGCCACAGTGACATCATCTCAGACCCACTGAGTCAGAATCTGCACCTCAAGATCTCCAGGATATTTGTAGGCACAGTAAATTTGACAGTGCTGGTCGATACAATGAAACTGATAATGAAATTGTTCTAGTCTTCTGTTGAGCTACTGCTGATGAATAACAACACTAACCAGTCAATCGATAATTGAGGTGAAGGCCAATTAAATTATGATGCTTTTGAAATATTTCTTTTAGGTGAACAAAACACTGGGGAAATATTTCAGGCATGTTTAGGGAGTGTTCAGCAGAGTTGGTTGATCCTTAAGCAAGGGGGGGAAATACCAAATTTCCACATGGGAACACTTACACTATGTGCGCCTTGGATGGTGCGGACTAAATTGAGCCCTTTCCAGACATAGATGTCCCCATTTAAAGCACCAGAGTAGGTGATGTCTTCTTTGGCACACGCAAGGCAAAGGATGGTCTGAAGATCCCCTGTTTTGCCAAATATCCCTCTTTTTGCAGTCAGGGCATTTCCACATAGTGTCCAAAACTAGAAAGTAAGTGATAAAATAAAAAGATCCAAAAATAGAGTATTCCGAAGCAACTCATTAATAGTGTTTGTTTGCTTACGTTTCAATACATGTTACATAATTTGCTGTAGGTGAACTAGGTACACACAATTTAACTTATTTTGCTGTGACAGCAGAGAACTGCAAAATGCTTTAGCCAGCTACCAGCATAAAGAAAACTTATATTTTAAAATGTTCAAAGGTCCAAAATTCCAAAACATTACTAATTATTGATTAGTAATTTAATATAAAATGTCAATGTTCCAAGAGTTGGGATAAAGTGGATGATGAATCATCACGTTTTTGTTTGATTTCTTGTCAAATTATAGAACTAGGATAGATTCATTGTTGGAAAGTTTAGAAAAACAGAAAAGATAGAGAGGAAAATTGAAATTACCCACAATCTCCTGCTAACACACTGATATATCTTCTAGGCATTTTTTGGTGTATATAAATATATTTGGAAACAATTTCTTTCTAACTAAAAATGTTATAAATCATCACTGTAAAAATGTTACTTAGAAATATGTTGTTAACTATAAGCTATATTTCCATAGAGCCAAATAAATGCCTAGGCTTTTCAGTTTAGTGGTATAATTTATCATGTGGAAAACCATAAGCATGAATTGAGCTACTTTATAGAAGGTAGCAGGGAGACTCTGTGGTTATGTATATATTAAATATTTTGATTTAACATAGTTTTGAAAAAAATATATGAAATGGCATAACTCTAGTGCCCTAAATATAGTCCCTCATAGTCTATAATGGCTCTTTACAAAGGTCTAGCATTTAATCTTCTTAGCACCCTTGAAAAGAGGCTAAGACAGGGGAGAAACCAAGATGGCAGCATAGGTAAACACCTAAACTGCTGCCTCGCACAACAATTTCAAAACTACAACTAAAAGACAAAACGGACATCATCCAGAACCACAGGAAGGCTGGCTGAGTGGAAATTCTACAACTAGAAGGAAAGAGAAAAGCACACTGAGAGTCAGAGGAGCTGCAGGAGGCAGAGGTACTGAGACATGCGCGCGGAGAGGACTGGCAACTGAGTGCGCAGCTGGCTTTCTCAAGTGGGAGGGAGACAAAAACTCCCGACTGCGCTGAACTCCAGTTCCAGGCGAGACTCTGGGGACCTAGACTCATACGGGGTGAAACTGGACTGTCAGGAAAGAGAAAAGCACACTGAGACTCAGAGGAACTGCGAAAGGCAGAGGTACCGAGGTGCGCTCGCAGAGAGGGTGGGCAACTAAGTACGCGGCTGGCTTTCTCAAGCGGGAAGGAGACAAAAGCTCCTGACTGCACTGAACTCCAATTCCAGGCGAGACTCTGGGGACCCAGACTCATTTGGGGAGAAACTGGACTGTCTGGCAGTGGGCAGAACTCGAGGGCGGCTTTCTCTCAGAGGTGCTTGCAGTGATTACCACAGACACTGAGACCCAGGGGCCTATTAGGGCAGGACTGACAGGAAACCAATGCTATCTGCTCCACCCTGAGACTACGCCCCATCCAAGCTGAGCACAGAGGCTTTTGCAATTTTGCAAGTCTTGTCTCATAGGGTATCTCCAGCACAGAAGTTCTCCCAGCGTAGACACAGCTGATCCTCACAGCCAATTGGCCTGGAGGTCAATTCCTCCCAGTGATACCAACAACAATCAAGGCTTAACTACAACAAGACTGTGCATACAGCCCGCAAAGGGGTGCACCAAGAGTGTCCACCTCAGGTAACTGGGGAGGCTGAGCCACTGGGCCATATAGGACACCTAGCACACAAAGCCACTCTATCAACTCAGGGAAGCAACCAAAATGCAGAGACAAAGAAACAGATCACAAATGAAAGAAATGGAGGAAAGCAAACGACTGGATATAGAGTTCAAAACCACGGTTATAAGGTTTTTCAATAATTTTCTAGAAAAGGCCAATAAATTTAGCGAGAACCTCGAGGATATGAAAAAGGACCAACTAGAAATTAAGCATACACTGACTGAAATAAAAAATATTATACAGAGACCTAACAGCAAACTAGAGGACCGCAAGAATCAAGTCAAAGATTTGAATTACAAAGAAGCAAAAAACACTCAACCAGAAAAGCAAAAAGAAAAAAGAATCCAAAAATATGAAGACAGTGTAAGGAGCCTCTGGGACAACTTCAAGCGTACCAACATCAGAATTATGGGGGTGCCAGAGGAAGAGAGAGAGCAAGATACTGAAAAGCTATTTGAAGAAATAATGACAGAAAACTTCCCCCACATGGTGAAAGAAATAGACTTACAAGTCCAGGAAGCACAGAGAACCCCAAACAAAAGGAATACAAAGAGGACCACACCAAGACACATCATAATTAAAATGCCAAGAGCAAAAGACAAAGAGAATATTAAAAGCAGCAAGAGAAAAACAGTTACCTACAAGGGAGCACCCATACGACTGTCAGCTGATTTCTCAACAGAAACTATGCAGACCAGATGGGAGTGGCAAGAAATTCTCAAAGTGATGAATAGCAAGAACCTACAACCAAGATTACTCTACCCAGCAAAGCTATCATTCAGAATTGAAGGCAGATAAAGAGCTTCACAGATAAGAAAAAGCAAAGGAGTTCATCTCCACCAAACCAGTATTATATGTAATGCCGAAAGATATTCTTTAAGAAGAGGAAGAAGAAAAAGGTAAAGATAAAAATTATGAACAACAAGTACATATCTATCAACAAGTGAATCTAAAAATCAAGTGAATAAAAAAATCTGATGAACAGAATAAACTGGTGAATATAATAGAATCAGGGGCATAGAAAGGGAGTGGACTGACAATTCTCAGGGGGAAAGGGGTGTGGGGTGCGGGAAGAGAGGACAAAAATCGTACACCTATGGATGAGGACAGTGGGGGGTTAGTGTAAGGGCAGAGGGTGGGGTGGGAACTGGCTGGAGGGGAGCTATGGGGGAAAAAGGAGGAACAATTGTAATAATCTGAACAATAAAGATTAAATTAAAAAAAAAGAAAGAAAAGAGGCTAAGACAGATACCACTATCCCCATTTGGAAGTGAGGAACAGAGTATTAAGTGGTTTGCCGAAGGTCAGGGCTCAAAGGGAGGTTATATAGGACACAATATTGAAATCCTTATCTTTGCCTTGAGAACTTTAAATCCTGTGAAGATACATATAAAACAAGCGATCATTTCAAGGCAGCATATTCAGATTGCATACAGGTGGCAAGAGAATTTAAGAAGAGAGAAGCATGTTGAATTAACTGGGATGAGCCAGAGTAGGATTTGGATCTCTGGTGAGGAAGAAACTGCACTAGCGCTCACAAGAGGGGAAAGTCAGTGAAAACCCTAATTTTTGGTGCCTGCAAGAGAGGAAACAATGGTGGTCCTCTCAGAGTAGGCGGGTATCTGAGGTGGCCCTCAGGGAGGAGAGACAGACAGATGTGCAACCTTTTGAGACAATACAAGGTTTTTCTCATTAAAGAGGGAATTCGTCAACTCTGGTGATTCATTTCTTTGGAGACTGTTTTTATGAAAAGTCATGAAAGTATACATGGAAAGAATAAAAAGATAGGTATAAGCTTTGGTAATACATTTAATATTTCAGTATTAACTTTGACCCTGAACAAACTATGAGATATAACTACATAATACATGACCTTTAAGATACTTTTCTTTCTCACCATGTCTCCTAGGCATGAAGATTAAAAGGAGAGTAATTATTTTGTAATTATTATTGCTTTAACATGGGGTGTGCACCTCTGCCCTGAGTTACTGAAATATTTCTAGATGGACAACCACAAAAAATATAGAGACCATTATCCTCAGACACAAAGGGTTTCTGATAAAATCACCTAATCAGATGGTAATAATGTAAAACATTGCAAGTAATTAAAGGACTCTCTAAAAAGGCACCTATAAATGTAATGCCAGGATAGATATGAGATTTTCTCCAGAAAGTGGCAAATCTTTGACCCATGATCTCTTCTTGAGAAGCACTTCCTGTTTGGAAAACAGTGACAGGTTAGGGTAGCAACACATCTTTAAGCCCACATCAGATGGAGAGTCATTATCTATCTTTTCCAATCTCCAGTCACAGATTGAAATGCAAATTTTGTAGGAACTGGCAGCTCCCTTGGAGTTCATCTGGCCTAGGTAATCTCCACGGTCCTTTCTGTCTCTGACTAGAGAGACTGGAGAAGGATCAACAGTGTCCACAAAGCTGGTGAGCTCATTTGCTGTAAAGCCAACCAAGCAGACAAGGCTCAACTGCCACTGTTTTTCAGGCGTTCATTTCAGATCCCTGTAACTTGCCTGTTTGCAAAACCAGAAAGGGTTTCACCTTGGCTACAAAAATTTCACATAAGAATATTTTCTTGGGGTAAATCAAAGATTTTGCATTCACCGTGTGACTGGAATCATTCATTTGCTGTTAGGCAGCTTTTGGAGGAAAGGGTGGGGATCCTAGAATTGGGTGAAGAAGATATAGATGGTGAAAATAATTTGTTGAAGCCCGTTGAAATTTGATGTGGATTTCTTTTCAAAACAATTTAATACAGAATGGCTGAGTAGGCATTTGCAGATTCTTCCATTTGAGGTAAAAATGCTTGTTTTTGCTTAGGAAAAAATGCCTAAAACTACTAAGACACAACAAATTTCACAGGATAAGCAGCTGGAAGTATTTTCAAATGAAGTTCCAGGGTTTTACCTTTTTCTGCTTCTAGATTTAACTCAGTGGTCGACAAACTCATAAGTCAACAGAGCCAAAATATCAACAGTACAACGACTGAAATTTCTTTTGAGAGTCAAATTTTTTAAACTTAAACTTATTCTAATGCCACTTCTTCAAAATAGACTCGCCCAGGCCGTGGTATTTTGTGGAAGAGCCACACTCAAGGGGCCAAAGAGCCAGCTGCATGTGGCTTGCGAGCCACAGTTTGCCGACCACGGATTTAACTGATTAAAAGTTAAACCAAGCATGGGGGAAAAAATAGGAAGAAGCTAGAGAAGTCTACCAATTAAGCAGTTAATCTATTCTTTTTAATAATCTGGGTGGGGGGGCAGGTAGTTAAGCCATGTATGATCATTAAGGAAATAATTTCTAAGTGGAAAGAGCTCTACACAGGGAGCCAGAGACCGAGTTTAAATCTTACCAGTGCCACCATTTTTGTGGTCCTAGGAAATGGGAGAAGAAGTTAACATTATTGTGCCCCTACTGGTTCCATACACTATTTAACGTAACTCAATAAATTTAGGAGGTAGTGATCTCCCCACCCCTTTTTTTCCTAGAGGAAGAAACTCAGCCTCAGGGAGATTAAACAGCTTTCCCAGAGTCAAGCAGAGGGAGATAAAACCAATATTCAATATAACCTCCTGTATATTGGCTTCCTCACTATAGAATATGCAGGCAGGATGATGGCTCCTGGGTTAGGACCCCAGTCTTCCAGACACAGCTCACGGAAATTGGGCTCATCGTGAGCTCACGCATTTCTTTACTTGTAGCTCAAAGAACTGAGTACCTTTGCCATATTCTAGACTGATCAGAAACTCATGTTGGCAGATACATATCTTGGATGAATAAAAATTGTTAAGGTAATTAATATTTAACAGCTACGGTGTTATTTTGTGGCCATAATCTTTCCAAATATTGGTTCCCATGGAAAGAAAATTTTAAAGAGTTGGGTCTTTGGTGATGAAAACATTAATAATCTTTGAACATGTTATGGGCCAAGGACCTTTCTGCTCCCAGTCCCATGATTCCATGGGTGACCAATGCCTCCTATTAATTCTGGGATGAATTGCAACCCCTCAACTGGGTTCTTCTGCCTTACAAGCCCTCCCTAGCAAACTCACCTACCCACCAAGACTAATGTTCTGTTGTAATTGTTCAACTTCAAACAAATTGAAAATAGGGTCAGTTTTTATTCCTTCACATGATACAAACTCAACTTTTTATCGAATTTAGTGAGTTTTCTATACTTCCAGGTGGGCTGTGCAAAACATTAGGAAGGATCCTCCAACTGCTGCTGAAGCAAAAAGTGCCTGTATTACAGCAAACATGTTCTCAGGTTACAATCAGGTCTTTGCACCAGGGTTACAAAATGTATATGAAGCCCTAAGGGCAGCGGTTCTCAACCCTTCTAATGCCGCGACCTTTTAATACAGCTCCTCATGTTGTGGTGACCCCCAACCATAAAATTATTTTCGTTGCTACTTCATAACTGTAATTTTGCTACTGTTATGAATTGTAATGTAAATATCTGTGTTTTCTGATGGTCTTAGGCGACCCCACAAAAAATAATTTTATGGTTGGGGTCACCACAACATGAGGAGCTGTATTAAAGGGTCGCGGCATTAGAAAGGTTGAGAACCACTGCCCTAAGGTGTTGGTAGGACACTGATGTTAGCTTCCTTCAAGATCAGAGAAGCAGGTAAGGAGGCTTTAAATTTAAGGAAAGCAATGCAAAGTTGAGCAGTTTCTCAACACCAAATTATACGTAAACACCTAAAATTCCTTTTCATACAAGGTACCAAAAATTTGAAAAGAGAAATACTTTACCTTGATATGTTTTACTCCACAGCTAACCACTCTGTTTGGCTGATATGGATCCCAGGAAATATCAAAAATCTGTTTTAAAAAATATTAAAAGTTGCTATGTTGGTCATTGATGGGTTTTTGTTTGTTTGTTTTTGCCTTCTTTAGATACCAGTCTGATTGCCAATACTCTACCCTGACACTTAGGACACAGTGTTAACCTGCACAGACTGAGAACTGGAGGATCTGGCTTGGGGATGAGTCAGGAATTGCTGACACATGTCTTATCACCTCATGTCGACTTACCTCAGGCCTGAATAGAGAGGTAATAGTTAACCACAATCATTGAGAACAAACTGGCATTGTATTTTTAAGTCTGTCCATGCAGGGTAATTCCAAGTGATGACACAGAATATTTTTTTGAGCAGATTTTCTCTAGCTCTCCGTGCCAATAAAACACTTTTCAGATAGTTTTACTCAAAAAATGAAAAGAATTACAAAATGCTTCATTTTAAGTAGGAAAATGTTTAATGGTCAACTACAGTCAATGAAGCCAACAGTTTCTAGTGATCACGGAAGTTAATATCCCTGCACATAAGGCAGAGGCCTTTTCCTGCCACTAACTTAGCCCACCGAAAATAGTTCTTCAGACCATCATTATAATCTGGTCCAAAATAATATTTTATTTTCAGTTTTCCAAGGAGCTGAAGACATATTTGCCAATATTATTTATCATACCTTGAGAACAGCTACTAAGCTGCTTGCAGGTAGTTCTACTTCTATTTGGGGGACAGGAAAGAGAAGACTATTATCTTTTAGGGTCAAATTACCAGTGGCAATTGTTTAAAGTGCATATTCCCCTGGCCCACCAGAGAGAATCTGATTTAGTGGGTCTGAAATTGGGCCCAGACATTTTAAAACAGACCCCAGAAGTTTCGGAGGAAGGTGGTCCATGGACCACATTCTTTGAAAGTCTAATAAAAATAACCCATTGCCAGGGCCAGAGTAAGCACTTAGGCTGCTAACTTCTCATCACATCAGAAGGGGCAATATGGACCAATCATCAGAGAAAAGAGGAAGACTATAACCTTCAGTTAGGTAGAAAGGAGCAACTGTGGACCACAGAAAGAGCAGCGAAGAAAGAGCACTTGGTCCAAGTACCAATGAGGTCCAAGTACCCACTTCAGCTATGCAAGCTCAGGCAACTCTTAGCATCTCTAACCGCATGTTCTATAAAATGGATGATACCACCTCAGTTTTATTATGAGGTCTATTAAGATAAAGTTAAGTATGATCATTTTGCAGGCTACAAAAGCACTTATTATACAAATTAGTAGTAGGGATTAAGTATTTGGCCACTAAAATAATCTTGAAAATAATCATTTGCCCATAAGCAGCCAATAATCATTCACATTAGCATCAGTAATAAAGAACAAAACTAGGTGTGATACAAATTACGGCATCTGGGAGAACAATGTTCTAAAAGAACAGTATTTCATTAAAGCATCCTAGGCTAAAATTACAGAGTTATCACTGGAATAGCATTGCACTTACCTAACTGGAAAGTGTACGATACGGTAACAAAGCAATAGGAAATTCATGTATTGATCCAATTCAATTTACTTTATGAGATACAATGGGATCACAGTATAAACAAAAGCAGTAACACCAAAAATGTAAGCATTGCAAATATTTTCAACCTGTTCATTAAGTACTAAGTTAATACCAATTAACTACCAATAAGTTAATACCAACACCTCGGGGTAGCGCCCAAGCAGCACTATGCTGAAACATCACCTCAGAGTATTTTTATGTGTAGTCAGGGCCTGGAACCATTGAGCCAGAGGGATGCCAGGCCTCTTCCAACACTCAAGTTTCATTGGTGGTCACTCCTGGGCTTTCTGAGAACTTTATTCTCAAGAACAATTTGCCCAAATAATTGTAGCAACAACTATTGGATTCCCTTACTATCATAATTCTCCATATGTGACTATAATAGTATAGTCATATAAAAAAAACTTTTAGAGTTCACACAAAGCAAGAGACAATGAATTTAATATTTAATTAAGGCCTCATTCTTCATAGGCACATATTGGACAGAAATATAAAACAATTAGGAATCAGTGTAAGACAATCATGCAAATTCATTATTTTTTCATGAGAAAATCAAGACAGTAAAGTAGCCAAATTATTTTAATTATGCAAGTCAGTGGAGGAATAGATTTCTTACCAGTTAATGCATATATGCCTGCTTCATGTCCTATTTTGCCAGACATGACTACAAGGAACTATCATTTCTGATCACATTGACTTCAGTATGAATGACAAGCAGGCCACAATTTACATTCAAGGTTCTCAAATATAGCAAAGAACCACAAAGTTGTCATTGCATTCATTTGAAATTTAAATGTCTACGCTTGTAAACGTATTTTGTGAATACTAATTTCTAACAACTCTTTCCATTTCTAAATAAATACATTTGCATATCATTTTAAAATTCAATTCCATTTTGATTTTATGAGGAAGCTATAAAAAGCAGTAACTTCAATAAAGCATCTGATCGCCAAAAGAAATGCCAACATAGCTATCAATCCTAAGTTAATTTTTAAAAACAGTAAGTTTTTAAGTTGAATATGTAGGGAAAATATACATGTGGAATACTTTAAGAAGTATTACAAACTTTAAGAGGCTCGATCACAATCCTCCCCTCCCCCCCCCCCCCCCCCCCCCCCCAGTTACACAATCTATGTGGCTTGATCCAACAAGGTCTTCTTACCCGGTCTGAGTGGCCGGTGGCCGAGGCCAGCAGTTTCCCCTTCCTCCAATCCCAAATGCAGACTGTGTTTTTGGCATCCAATCCCACAGAGGCCAAACGCTAAGATTAAAAACAATAATTTAATGGCAAGATTCACCATTACCCATGCCCTTCTTTCAACAAATAGCCACTGATTATCTACTCTGGGCCAAGCTTTGAGCTCCTTATGAAACAAAAATCATTTTTCAAGATCCATCTTAAGTCCAAAGCATATACTGACTTCCATAGCATATACTGACATTTCAAAAACCTTCCAGTTGCAACTTATCTGTCCTTAAACATAGGAGACATATGTCAAAAATCTCTTGAATCTCTGATTAATTGGTGGAAGTCTCAGGAACAGAACTTGAAGGCAGGATTTGAATTTAATTTCTAAATTTAAGATCTTAATGTGAGATTTAAGAGAGTTCAGGATTTATAGTCTGAAAGCCTCAACAAACCGCTCCAATTAAAGGGTCTGACAAACACACAGAGGTGAAATCTCAGAAATAAACATTATTTTCATTCTTTTTAATTTCCATGATTTCACAAACATCTCAAGTGACTAAAGAAGGATACATAATTTTAGTAAAAGTAAACTGGCACTCCATCTCCCAGTCCAAATTCTTTGGATTCATAGCAGAATTTGTCGTCAAAGGGAAAGGGAAACTTAACATGAGTATACACAACACCTTAAGTGTCCAAACACATATTAGGAACACCAAAATCAGAGGTCCTAGCAGGATAGCACTTCTAAGGAAACAGCACCGTGTAATAGATAGAGGTTTGGACTGGAAGTAAGTAGATTTGGCTCCTATTTTAGTTTTGTGAGTAGCCAGATATAACACCCTGAAAAATTCATTAACCTCCTTAAATCTCAGTTTTCTCACCTGTAAGATGAATGTAAAATATTTTTCCAGTTTACACAGGATTTTTGTATGGATCAGTGAAATAATGTAAGTCAAAGGGTTTTAAAAATATAGTATTACCCAAGAATACGAGTATTCTAGCTTATGTATTTCATCAAATATATCTGAGTGTGCATGTACATGTGCGAATGTATGGATAGATGGCCATATATGACTATATGTACACATGTTAGTGTGCAGAGATTATTCAGGGTTTTGTTGTTTTTTTACTATAAATGACTTCCCATTGGGAATATTTAGTATTAAAAATACATAGTTGGAGGTTTTTAAATGTGCCTTTATGAAAGGGGGTCTTTGCTATAATTTTTAATTGCATGTTCCAGCAATGGAAATGATTTTAATACATTCTTTACTTTTATCCATATAAGAAAATTCAAAGTGGGTGAATTCCAGTCAGCTTATTCTTTTTCTTTAAAAAAAAAAAAAATAGAAAAAGCAGTTAACATAAACACAGACACTAAAATAAAACCCCCATTTTTTGAGAAAAAGCCAAATGGAATCTATTTTGTTCATTTGTAGTGACAGACCCCATACCTGAGGAGCATTTATATTGCCTTTTGTTGTTTGAGAGGGGATGGGTCATTTGTCATTTTCTAAATATCACTTGATTCCCGTGGACTCTGTCTAGGCAGACCTGAAGCAATAGGCATCAGCAAGGCAAGAAATCCATCATGGCCAACCAACAGGAGGTTATTCTTCTCAACTGACAGTGAAGTCCACCCCTACCCCCACACTGCAAAATGGAGCCTAAAAGTTAAAGCTGATTTCCTCAGTCACATTACATTTTTCTTGTGATGATTTAGAACAGCAATTTTCAACCGGTGTGCTGCAAGAATATTTAAAACTTGCAATACGTGACTATTTAGTCAGGGGCACTGACCTTTTTTCCCTTAAATTGTCAAATAAAAATATGACAGTGATCGTTCAGTGTGAAAGAATCAAAATGATACCTTTTTTTTTTCAGATGGGCAAAAAAATATATTATTTTTGTTTGCCTCAGAATTTTAGTAGTTTGTGTTCCATGAGATTAAAAAGGTTCAAAATCACTGCTTTAGAAACAATTTTGATAAAGAATGTTTGCTAAAAAAACAAACAAACAAACCAAAATCACATTAAAGAATGCGCCTGGGAGTACATCTGAGCATACATTTACACCTGGACGTGCTCATGCATTCTGACCCGTTCATTTAATTTAGTCAGGAAGCCAATAACTGCAAGTTTGAAGAAATGTCACTAAACAGCCTTTTCTCTTTAGATGTGGATATACAATGGAATGCAGGCATGATCCTGACTAAATTAGATGGGATTACAGAGTACTAAAATAAAAAAAATAAAAAAACATATACCAGGGTCCATGTTTTAGTGACTCTAGTTCTAGGGGAAAAAAAATGAATAATGATCACTACTCTCTCAAATTAGCAGACTATACCAAATATATAAAGGTTAATTGTTTAAAAAGTAACTCAAACCAGGTCAAGTCCTATAATCCACTGAACTTCACACAAATTCAGTTTGGTCAAGCCTTTATAAAAAATTTGACAGGTCTTTCCACAGCACAGACTCAGATATTTGACAAAAATTGAAGAAATTAACTGGCAGAAATATAGAGGGTTAAAAAAAAAAAAGTCAAGGCAGCCTAGGAACATGGAGAGTGGAGAAAAGCACAGCCTGAGTAAGGAGGCGAATGCAGTGGGACTCGGGGAAGATCCCTGGAGATTTCCACTCTGCTGGGGGCTCTGGGAAGGCTAACACATTCTTTCAAGACCTTCAAGAATGAGTTACTTACAGGGGCAAAGAGGCTGAGTAGGGCACTTGAAGTGGAGAGGCCTGCCTGAGAAAGGGTCTGAAGGTGCAAAAGACCAAGGTGTGGTAGAGGAATCTCTGACGTGTCCAATTTGACCACAAGGGGAGAGTGAAGATGAGGCTAGAAAAGTTGGTTAGTCTAGAATGCCCAGCTACAAAGTGTGGACTTCGATCAATTTTTTGCTTTTCTTGTTTTTAACCAATTCTCTGACAATTCTTTTTCTGTTGGTGAAACGAATTATCAAGAAATTTACTGTGTGGACCAGTTAAGAGGTTACTTAAATTGTCAGGCACGACATGGATTTGGAACTTAAAAGATGGTGGCGGAGAGAATGGGACGGAGAGGATAAATGTCAGAGTTACTGTAAAGAAACTAATAAATACACATGATTGTGCTTGAATTGTGGGGAATTGGGTAGCGAGAAGTTATTAGAAGTGACCTGAGGGGAAAGAGTCAGAGAGAAATTTTTTTTTTTTTTTTTTTTTTTTTTTTTTGGTGAATTATTAGGAGAGGATGTTATCTTCTGAAAGCAAGGGGAACCAACGTGATGCTCAGAGTTTGAGGTTTATGGAAAAAGTCTGGTCCAACCCTCATTCCAAATAGGAAACTAACAGGAAGACCAAGTGGAATTGCTGAGTCATGATGGGCCTGAGCAGCATGAGCTCATGACTTTCTTTCTGGAGGCTTCTTACCAGATGATGAGACTGGGGGAACCAAAATGGGTTTATTCAGAACTGGCGTCAGTGCCACAAGCTTGGAAAAGGGTCAAACAAGTGAAGACTCTAAGAGGCTGCCAAGGGGAGACAGCAAGGGTTGATAGACTTTCCAAGCCCAAAGGCTATGTGCATTATAATTCTAAGTGACTTATGAGAAATCATTAAAGGAAATGAAAACAGAAAAAGATACACACCTGTCCATCTGAGTCGAAAGCCAGGCAGGCGACTCCATGTGTATGGACATCTTTAAGAATAGACACAGTCTGGACATTATAGGAATCCCATATACATATATATGGCTCCTTCCCAACTTGGCCAGTTGCAACAAGAGTTTTATCTGGGTGTAAGGCAAGGCTGAAAAAGAAAAAGGCCTCTTTTCACATCCTGCTGAGCACAGATAAAAACACCGATCACCTTTTATCCACATTTGTTTCTCGTTTTAATTATCTAACAAGAAAAAAGCTGAACTGCCCTCTTCACCAAATAATTAATTACCCAACTGGTCTAAATATAAATGTTCAACTTTGGCAAAAAGAGGCTTAGCACAATTTAACAATAATCTCATCTAATTTTTACCCACTTGATTACCTTGAGACACTATTATGATTATAATCCTATGATTAGAAAATCTTCTACTTGTCTTTGTCTGACTGGCTTCTTCTACTTAATGTTCTTTAAGACAACTACCATATGGTTTCACTCATATGTGGAGTGTATTGAAATAACAAGCAAAATAGATCTAGAGAACAGGCTGACAGCTGTAAGACAGGGTGGGCTGGGTTAGGGGAGTGGAGGGATTGAGCAAAAAAGGGGGGGGGATAGAAAGAACTCGTGGACAATAAATAAATTTGAAAAAATATTCTATGGGTTTCTATAACTGCTTTATGTCATGATATTTACTTACTGATTTTTGAAAATATTATTCAGCTTTCAAATTAGCTTTTGACTTTAATTTGGGGGGAAATGCTGTTGCTAGGAGAAAGAGCTCAGAATTAATTAAACCTGCTCGCAGAAGCTGACTACCATCCTCACTAGGCTTTCAAAACATGGAGGGGTCCAGAGTCAAGTGCAGCTTCTGTTGCCACAGATCACGTATTTTAAATGAAATTGTCTGTTTTGCATCAGTTACTATGATACCGAGAGAACTACTAATGACTATGCTCGTGTAGCATTTTTCCCTCTGCACTCCAATCCAAATAAAACTTTGTCAAATACCAACTACAACTTCTAGGAATCTGTAGCAGCCAACTGAAGAGGGCAGTTCAGCTTTTTTCTTGTTAGATAATTAAAACGAGAAACAAATGTGGATAAAAGGTGTTTTAAATTTACTGTGTGAAGAAGCTGTGCCTTTCTAAAAATAGGTATTGGAAATTTAAAACAAAAAAGAGCGCATTACCTATATGAAAAAAAAAAAAGACTAGCAAATGACTGTTTACCCAGTAGCAAAAGTAGGTGTGTTTTTCTTATCCGTTTCAGCATTTATAATAATAAAAGCGTAATATGCTAATTAGACAGGACAGCAGAACGAACTTCTGGACGTTCTTCCAGACGACCTTCTGGACAAAGCCGGGGCTGCGAGGGCCGAGGCCAGCTGCAAGGGCCAAGCCCCTTGCACGCATTTTGTGCATCGGGCCGCTAGTGATTTAGTAGGAGTATATGCTCTGGAATCAGACACCTGGACTTGCACACTGGCTGCCCCTTGCTACCATCGGTCCTCTGAACATATTGCTTGATTTCTCTTGCCTTAGGTTCCTCATCTAAAAAATGAAGATGCTACATAAAAATAGGTAACACAATGGATATAGAGCATTTAGCACAGGACCTGGCACAAAGTTTCTTCACCGCCATCACCCGTGTGACTGGCCTCAGGTAGATACAACCAACATAGGCTATGTCTCTGTGGATACAGTGCATCTTTCAAAAACAAGCTACTCCTGGTTCTCCCCTGGCTCCATGGGTGGTCCTCACAATTCTGCAGCCACCACTGTGCTCCCTTCCTGGGCTCCTACCAAACCTAGTGCCACCTTGGGCAGAGGACCAAGCACCAGGCCATTCCTCACCCACAGGCACTCCCCGGGCCGCGTACCCTGGAGCTGAGTGCAGCTCGTCTTCCCAGGGGTCCCCAAGCCCCCGCTGCACAGTCCGCAGTCCAGGTCCTGCACAGGTCCTGAGGCCAAGGCCTGCTCCACTTGCCTTCTCCTGTCCAGGCTGGGTGCTGTGTCGGGTTTACGTTGTTCTATTTAGGCAAACAGGTGCAAAGAGGTGCAGTGAGAGCCCACAGGGTGCCCTTTGTGGCAGTGAGTGCAGCTCCAAATGGAGGTTCAGGGAAGGGATGGGCTGAGCATCAGGAGAGGTGGGATCAGGCCCCAGGAGCTGCTGCCTTGACCTCCCTCTGTAGATGAACCCGGAACTCATGGGATCTTGGAGTTCTACAGGGGCCGGCAGAGGAGGCCTGGGATAGGAAACACCTGGGCGCCCCGGGTACTCGGGCCCCTCGTCCTTGATGCGTCAGGTGCCTGGCTCACACCACCTGCCAAGCAAACCCCACTCCTCCTTGAGGCGTCGCCTTCCCCCACCCCAAGTCAGAGTCACAGTGCAGGGCGCTTTGGGGACCAGGTTCTGGTCTGAAGGCTGTGCGGGGGTGGGGGGGAGGCGGACCCCAAGGCCAGAACCCGGCGATGGGGGGAGGGGATGAACTGTGCGAGGGCCGCGAGTCTATCACCTTCCAGGAGGTCTAAGGCTCCGGGCTTCGGTGTGGGCTCTGGCTCGGCCGCTGGGCCCCCATCCAACCTCTGCTAGGGTCCAAGGCCGCAGCAGCCCAAGCGCACTGCTTCATTGCACACCCCAGCGGGCGGCAGCGCGGTGTCTGGAAGCGGTTCCCAGAGACCACGGCTGCCTGTTCCTGGAGCCTTTCCCCTGGAGAACAGCCTCCGGGCACTGCCCCTCCCAACTGGGCCCTCTGCGCCCGAGCCCTTCTATCAGGAATGCGCTCCTGGGCCAACCCCGCAGCAGGGATGGCCACGGGCTTGGGCGGGGCCTGAGGGAAGGGGGTGGGGTTTCCCGGGACCTCAAACTAGGTGCAGGTGCGCTCTGTGGCTTCAGCTGTGTAGCTGGGGCGGGAGGGAGGATAGGCTGGGAGACTGAGCACCAGGGGAGGCCCCGGGTGCGGCTGCTGAGACCAGTCTCCCCAGAGGAAGCCCCGACTCTGAGAATCCTAAGGGCTGGCAGTGGAGTCCGGGATGAGGAACACCTGGGTGCCCACATCTACCTTAGGAAAATGTGTCTTCGGAAATCTTTATATTAAGGGGTAATATAAAAAGGTAACACACATAAAGGCAGAGCTTTTTCACAAGAGTTGAATGCTAGAGGCTTTAACACTTTTTGCTGTTGTAGAACACTTTAGCATTCAGACTTGGTGAGAGGTGACCAGTAAGGCATAAAAGGACCCTCCTAAACTCAATGTTGCTGGGGAATCTTTGGTATTTGATGGCATCTAGATGTCCTAGAAAATTACAAGTGGATTATGGAGTCCATATTTGTTTCATTAAAGTAGATGGAAGCCGTCTGTGAAAACCTTATGACAAACTATGTCAGCTCATCCACCCATCCATCCATTCACTCATTCATTCAACAAACCCCTTGTTTAAGAACCTAAGAAATGTCAGGTGCAGCATTACACAGACATACACAGCTTAAGAGGAAGGACAGACATGCAAATAAATAATAAAACGCCAGTACCTATATACAATGACAGAAAGATGCAGGATAGAGATGGAGCAGCCAGCTGCCCAGGACTTTAGTGAAAATAGTTCATATAAAAGTCAAGGTGCAAGGGGCATGCATGTGAAAAGACAATGTTCACTGCTAAAGTCTTACAGGGAACAGCAGGAAACGAGATGGGTCAGACAAGCTGGGCAGCCAGGACAGCCTTAGAAGCAGGCTGGGAAGTTAGGGTGCTACTGACAATTCCTACAGGACACAGCATGGACAGTTTCATGTCTCAGGAAGGTAGCCCTGGCAGAAGTGCAGCTCAGTGAGAAGCACAGATGCATGAGGGGCGTCAGAAGAGGCGACAGGGAGGCAGTTAGGGACGAGGTGAGAGAGTCGGGTAAGACAGGGGTAGAGGGATAGAGAGGACCAGTCAAGGGATATTTAAGGGAAAGAGAAAAAAGAGGTTTAGGATGTTTGAGGCTAAGGAAAAGCTTGAGCATGTCTGATGTGACAGAATTTTTGGCTTGGACAACTGAGTTGATAGCTCACAGAGCTTGGCAGCCTATGAGCCTGAGCCTGGGGAAATGGCCTTCACTCCATCCAATTTTCAGCAGGGACACCAAGGAGCCTCCTCAGGTCTGAAGTCCTAGGGGCTATGGAGAAGAAGATCTGACTAGACCAACCGTGGGAAAACTACGGCCCACAGGCTGAATCCGGCCCGTTTGGCTGTTCTATCCGGCCCGCGGAACCAAAAGAGCAGAGGGTTCTCTTGCTCTCCCCTCCGCTCCTTTACTTTGAATTTATATTAGTTCACACAAACACTCCATCCATGCTTTTGTTCCGGCCCTCTGGTCCAGTTTAAGAACCCATTGTGGCCCTTGAGTCAAAAATTTTGCCCACTCCTGGACTAGACCATATGCTCCTGGAGGGCGGGGCAGTTGCTATCACTCTGTACACAGTTCCTGAAACAGCACAAGGCAGAGGAAGCACTGGCAAAGCATTTGCTGAAGAGGAGGGAAAGAGGCCCTCCCAGCTGCCATCCTGCCTCTCCCCTGACTACAGGTGACAGTTCTACCTGGAGAATGGAAAATAAAGAGGAATGAGCACACTTCCCCTAGATCAGTGGTTGGCAAACCGTGGCTCGTGAGCCACATGCGGCTCACGAGTCGTGGTTTGCCGCTCTATTGACTAATGAGTTTGTGACCACTGCCCTAGATGGTCAGGGACACATTCCAGAGACATAAAAGAAACTCTCTGGCTGTAATCAAAGCTTCTATTTAAACATGCTTGAAACTGGGAAACTTGTATGCATATATGCATAGCCCATGGACACAGATAATAGTGTGTGTGGTAAAGGCCTGGGATGAGCAGATGAGGGATGGAGGGGGTCAATGGGGAAAAAAACAGGGGGACATCTGTAATACTTTCAACAATAAATTTTTAAAAATAAACTAAAAACACTTGAGATACTTGGTAGATCCCTGAAGTTCAGAAGTACCTAGATTTCATGATTCCTGACTTTTCTCAGCTCCTTGAATGAAGTGGGAAATGAAATAGACAGTTTTCAACCAATCTTTAAAGAGGTCTTCAAAATAATTCATCAGTCTAAGTTACTCAATTAGCAGTGTGACCTAAAAACATCCCATTGTGGATTTGAAGTATTTTTACTCTGGTTATTGTTTTTTTCATTCATAGCAAAGCCCATACATTTATCACATTTATGGAAAAGTTCACATTGGAATTGTTTTTCTTTTTTTTTTTAATTGTTTTGGAGTGTTGTATTTTCTGGGGGGAGGAAGGGGTTGCCAGACGTTTCTTTATGCTGTTCTTTACATCATCTCTTCCCAGCCCATGAAACCACATTGACCCATGTTCCTCCATTGTCATTTGAATACATTAACAAAATTATCTATTTATCCTTTTCTAAGACAAGGGTCTCTGACCTCACTTCTATGGCTTGCATGCAACACATTTGCTTAAAATGACTCATAATGTTCCCATTTATCCATGTCCATGTCAAGAAAAGGGAGAACAGAAAACAACCTTTGTTCACTTGGCCAACTGCTACTTTCCCATCAGCTTCCCAGAAACTCCACTCCTTTCATCTGGGTAACACAATGAAGCACCCATGAATCTTCTACAGCACAGCCAAGGGGCATTTCCTTTCATTTTAAATTTGACATCTCATTTCAACACTTTTTATATCTCATAAGAGAGGGTGTAATAAAACGTGACCAATGTTAATCACTGCATTTGCAAGAGCATAAGGGAATCAGTAATGGGGCAGTTGCTGAGTTGCTGAAGCACTTATTTAATAAGCAGGGTTGAAGCTACCATCAAAGTATCGATTCCCTTTTCCCCACTTAGGAATTCGAGAATTTCATAGAAAGTCATTTTGAGCAGACTCTGCTTTTGTCTAATCCCAAAACATCCTTATAAATTTTAGTTCAGAAGCATATAAATAGCAGGTATGAAAATACACTGCCATATATATACATACTAGAGGCCCGGTGCACGAAATTCATGCAGGCGGGGTGTCCCTCAGCCCAGCCTGCACCCTCTCCAATCTGGGACCCCTCGAGGGATGTCCGACTGCCCATTTAGGCCCGATCCTAACAGGCAGTCGAACATCCCTCTCACAATCCAGGACTGCTGGCTCCCAACTGCTCGCCTGCCTGCTTTCCTGATTGCCCCTAACTGCTTCTGCCTGCCAGCCTGATCACCCCCTAACCACTCCCCTGCCAGCCTGATTGATGCCTAACTGCTCCCCTGCCAGCCTGTTTGCCTCTAACTGCCCTCCCCTGCAGGCCTGGTCACCCCTAACTGCCCTCCCCTGCAGGCCTGGTTCCCCCCCAACTGCTCTCCCCTGCAGGCCTGGTCACCCCTAACTGCCCTCCCCTGCAGGCCTGGTCCCCCCCAACTGCTCTCCTCTACAGGCCTGGTCACCCCTAACTCCCCTCCCCTGCAGGCCTGATCACCCACAACTGCCCTCCCTTGCAGGCCTGGTCCCTCCCAACTGCCCTCCCCTGCTGGCCATCTTGTGTCTACATGGGGGCAGCCATCTTGACCACATGGGGGCAGCCATCTTGTGTGTTGGAGTGATGGTCAATTTGCATATTACTCTTTTATTAGATAGGATATGGTAATGAATGCTCAGTGGATGCTCCTCACCTGTGAGGTGAACAAAGAAATATGTGTATACACACACGCACTCCCCCCCACACACACACACACAAAGCTACCCTTCAGTAATGCCTTTAGATCAATGAACAGATTAAAAGAGGGTAGATCCTGTTATCCTATTAAGGGGCTGTGATGGAAAGACTCCTGACCCCTGAATTCCTTCTGATGAGATTTCATGAGAAATGACCAACTATTGTGTCCTTTTTTGGAGAAAATCACAGAAGTGGAAAATGTCACCATTACACAAAATACCCTATTCTGGGCTTTTCTTCATATCCTTTACTAACAATGTGAGTCTTTCTGTGACTGGACGTATTGGTACCACTTACTTATATTTTAAGTCTATCTGCCACTTGAAAGTCTGTAAATCCAAATCTCTGCTTCTCTAAGAAAAATTGCATTATAGTCACAACAGCAACGTCCTAATATTAAAACTTTAAAAATCGACTCCCTTTCACTGGGGGTCTCAGTACAATGGAGGTCTCATTCCACACCTACATGAGAAGCTTGGTGTCATTCTAGCTTCTGTGGTACTCAGGTTATTGCAGTGATTGTGTTGTACGCATGGCTACAGACAAGGGATCAAGTTTTTAAAGAACTACTTTTCTGTGTATATATAAATCTAGTTCCATTGGGAAATCCCTTCTGTTACCATAGCAATAGCAAGCACCCTGCCTAAGAGAAGAAATTGATTTGTTTCTCCAGGATGCCAGGAGGGCAAAAACATGCCTTTCTGATGTCAGATGAGATCAGGAAGATTTCCAATTATGTTTCGTAGGGAGATTATGAAAATGAACAGGGCCATGGAAAGAGGCAGCCTTGTTTATGAGGTTAAACAAAAACATTAATCAACACTAATCATTCTTGATTCCGGAAGGCAAAAATTTATATGTGAGTACTTGTTCCAAAAATGATTCTGACTTTACCTTTTAAAGCCTCATTTCATTTTTGCCAGGTTGCATTCTTTCAGTAATAACTTTGTATGTTAGTGTATAATTTTTATATTTTTTAAATTTATTTCAGAGAGGTAGGAGAGATAGAAACATCAATGATGAGAGAGAAGCATTGATCAGCTGCCTCCTACATGCCTCACACTGGGGATTGAGCCTACAACCTGGGCATGTGCTCTGACCGGGAAGAACCATGAACTCCTGGTTCATGGGTCAACACTCAACCACGGAGCCACACCAGCTTGGCAGTGTATATATTCTTTTTTTAAAATTTTTTTTATTGATTAAGGTATTACATATGTGTCCTTATCTCCCCAATGCACCCAGTGTATATATTCTTAATAGTCTCACCAGGAAAGTATGAGAAAGTCTTCTCCCTCCCTTCCCTGAAGATAACCCTGAGAGCACTTTTCCAGTGTTGGAGGTATAAGTACATCAAGGTGATGAGGCTGGACAGTCTGAGGGCAGAGGGGAAAGCTCTTGCTTTCTGGGCTGAAGCGGGAATGGTCCAACCTCAGTGGATGCTCACCTGTGAGGTGAACAAAGGCACAGGAAGGCTTTATTTGAACACAGTGGCCTGGGGAGTGCAGCCTCAGGTGGGATGCCTGTGCTCTGGTACTGCTGGTCCCTGGGGCTGCACCTGGCCGTGGTAGTACCACCAGTGGGACTGTGATCTCATCTGACACCAGGGAAAGTGCCCCATCTTCCTGGTAGGCTTAATGGGGATGAACACAAGTGACAGCAAACCACCACGGTCCACTGCCATGTTCCTGAACTGTGTAAGCCCCTGCAAATCCACGGTTGAGTAGTCGTCTGTCATCAACAACTTTGATGAGTGGTGCATCTAATGAGAATGAATGTGATTTATAAAAATAAAGAAATGTAATATATCTTTCATGCTGAGTGTTTCCCACCTCTAGTGGTATGAAGTTATATTCTAGCAAAACCTTATTATCACATACAAGAATGGTTAAGGGCACAGTGGTTTGGCTGCCTGGGATCAAAGCATGGGTGGTATGATGCTGGAGCCAGCTTGGACTAACCAGTAAGAACTGCTAAATTTTAGCCATTCTGTGAATCAGTTGTCAAACATGGCCACTGTCAAAAATTGAATCACATCTACATATATAAAAGACTAATATGCTAAGTGTCCGACCATCTGGGTAATGACGTCACATAGCAACCCCTGGCTTCCTCTCCCTGGCGACTAGCCTCCTTGCAGTTTCTTCAGCCCGGGAACACGACTTGCTTTATAGCCAGGTGGAAACATTTCACACTTTAACTAAATGTCTGTGAAGCTTTTTCCCGTGCCTCATCTCATTTGATCTTCGCAGAAGTCCTGAAGTAGGTAGATAGGAGACTCAGCAGAATCCTATTTTATTTTCATTAGCCAGAAAACGGAGATTTAGAAAGCTTAGAAACTTGACCCAACTGAAAAAAAGTAAGAAATGGTGGACCTTGAAAATGACTTCGGGTTTTCTCACTGTGCAGAATATAGTCAAACACTGCTGCAGTTAAATATTTTACCCTTTGTTCTCCCTGCATGATCTACAATAATAATCTGCTTTGTGTTGATATTCACTGCTGTATTGCTGACAATTATCTGAAAGAGAAGTTGGGGTGCTTCACTAGACTGGAAAAAGTTTAGTTAAATCAGAAAGCAGGTCTAATTAAGCAAGTTTATTCTATATATATAAAAGGCTAAGTTGACTCATGCATGTGCAATACATATAAAGCTTTCGCTGGCACCATTCGCACGTGTGTGTTTCCATCTATCATTGTCGATCGTAAATTTGGTTGACACTTCTATTATAGAGGAAGGGCAAATAGTGATATTAAAATATTTCTTCTAATTAATTTCCTTTCAATGTGCACGAATTCGTGCACCAGGCTACTAGTAATATTATAAATAAATCATATTAAAAACAATGGTAATACATACTAAACTTATTGCTTCCTAATTATTTTACTATATTCTCTATTAACTATAGTACTGAGGTTCCTAATAAAATAATCCTTTGGGGAGAAGAAGGGAAGAAGTGTAAGAATGGTATCTATAAGCTACATCCTCTTGTGTCTTTTTTATTTTTTTTAGTGGTCTAAACTTTTTCTTAATTTAAATTCTTTATTGTTGAAAGTATTACATATGTCTCCTTTTCCCCCCATTGACCTCTCCCTGCCTGCTCCCGTCCCCCAGTACATGCCCTTGCCCCCCTACTGTTCATGTCCTTTGGTTATGCTTATATGCATGTATACAAGTCCTTTGGTTGATCTCTTACCTGCCCCTGCATCCTCTTGTAGCTTAAAAGGAAAGTTAATCATGTCTGAACTGGATGTCAAGAAATACCAATTGGCCCTTGATGGGTGGCTCAGTTGGTTGGAGCATCATCCCATACACCAAAAGGTTTCGGGTTCAATTCGAGGTCAAGGCACATACCTAGGTTGCAGGTTCTATCCCCCTTCCTCTCTCTCTAAAATTAGTGCAAATGTATCCTTGGGTAAGAATTTAAAAAAAAAAAGAAAGAAAGAAAAGAAAAGAAATACCAATTTATCATATTGTTTTGAGATGTGGAGGTAATCACCAGAAAGAATAGTCATAAAAATTAAAAGTGTTTCTTTGGGAAGTGGATTTGGGATCGGAAAGGATGGGCAAGGGAACGTTTTCATTGTAAGGCCTATAAGTTTTTTATCTGTGTGCTAATATTGTATAAGTTAAAAGTTAAAACCAAATAATATTAACTTATGCAAAAAATGGTTTAGAAACCTTCCACAGGCAGGCTGGAGAAAGTGATGTCTGATTTCTCAACCCCCAGATGTTCTCATCAAGTATAACTGTTACTGATAATGTGAATTAGATCAGCATGACTAATCTTAAAATTCATTCTTTGAAAAAGGAGAAATACTGACTTAGGACTGTAACACAACAATTTAGTAATGAGACGGTTCACTAATGAAAGGGATCTATGTGAAACCTAGCTTTCTGGAGCTATTCATGCCTTTTCTCCTCTTTAAGCAAGGAGCATGACTCAAGCATTGAGGTTTATATTTGGCAGAAGTCCTGTTAATTTAGGATAATTAAATATGCCAGTCATGTGTTTCAGGAAGGTCTGACTAAATACTTTAGAGAAGTCATTAGTGAATCCATCTGGTCTAGTGGCTTTGCCAGATGGCAAAACATTACTACCTCTATTCCTTCTGCTCTTGGAATATTCTACCTCTATTGCAGAATAGCATGCGGTTATTTTCAGGGTAAGTCTTAATTTGCTAGTTTACATTATCAAGGGGTCTGGAAGGTGGAAGGCAAGCCTAACAATTATGTTACATCACGCCAACTGAACCACAAGATTTCAGGGCCTGTTGTTCTACTGTTGAATTCAGTGATTTTATCATTTCCATTTCTTCAGAATGTTCGACATCAAACATTTTAAATAGTGTTCCATTTGTGACCAGACAGTCAAATGCACAGGGAGAGGTAACAGCTATATTTCCCACCCATGAGATTCTAATAATCCCAAATGAGGAGAACCCTGGAAGTACTTCCTCCATCTGAATGGTCACCTAGATGGAAAAGTAGCCAGTTTTGATTTTTTTTTTTTTTTAATTACGGAGTTGCATAGCTTTGTAAGAGTGCCTTAAAATAATTATCTTCAAATTGCCTTGATTCTTTGACCATATAGAGTTAACCTTTGACACTTACCAATTCCCTAACCAGCTGGGCCAAAATCCAAAGCATTACAATGACAACTTTAATACTTCACGAATTGGTGTCTAAGGTAAATGCTTAAACCCAAGTGGTAACAGAGGCGGGGGTGGGGAGTTGAAGCTGCTGGAGGAGGGTGTGGGATGGCTGAAGGTATGAGGCAAAGATAGAGCCTAGAAAAGGGCCCAACATTTTATTGTCATTCTTAATCTCCAACCCCTCAAATATATCCTAGGGCGATGCTTTAAGGTGAGCTGAAGCCCCACTCTTTCCTAATAAAGGTCAGATTTGCGTATGTAATTAACTGACTTAGTTGACTGTGACCAGACAGAATGTACTTTGATGGAACTGATGTATCCAGAACTAGGGCACCCCACTATGGCAACTCTTGCACTTGGAGCTTCGGTTTTTATTTTGTTCTTGGTTACTAGCACCTTCTCTTCTTCCCTTTGTTTATTTTATTCCTCTTCCCCTCTTACCTTCCCTTTCAACGTTCTCCTCTGTCTTCACGTTGTCTTTATGTAGTATGTACCTTCTTTCGCAATCCCACTACCACTGCTGTGGCCTAGGCTCCTTCCTAGCATTTGGAAATCAGTTTGTAATTCTTCTCTGCACGTATCACAGTCTACCTAGAGTCATAATTAGGCCTGTTCTGAACACATATTGTGAGCCTTACAAGGACAAATCTTCTGATTTATCAATTATTTTACAATGCCACCATCCACCACACACACACAAGCACATATACTCACATACACTTACACACCCACACTCACCCACTCACACACACTCATCCACCTACCCTCAAACACACAGGCTTACATGTATGCTTTCATCCACAGACACACTGCATAGCACTGCACCTTGTGTAGGAAACACTCAATATGGACTTAGTTGAATCAAATTTCATTTTCATGTCTTTTACTTCTGATGCCTAATATATCGATATCGTTGTTTTGGGGAACTCTGTGATTTCTGGATTCGGCCACCATCTGGGATCTTGTTCAAGTACATGTTGCAATTTTGTTGTTTTCTGCTCTTGATCTGGTTGGATATGGTATGTGTGAAATATAAGAATTTGGACTTTGAGTCCTACAGACCTACATTGGCTTGAATTTCATCTCTACCGTTTACTGATGGTAGGAAGGTCAAAAGCTATGTTGTGTCTCTGGGCCTCGATTGTCTCAACTATCAAATGGGGTACATGTAAACACATAGCACAGGATCTGGGACTCAGTGTGCATTCAATAAATAGTAGTTGTAAGTGACAAGGCCCTTCAGCATAACAACTAAAATTATTTATTACCAAATCGAAAACCTCAAATACAAGATAATTTACTTATTTTGATTTTTAGATGTAGAAAATAACTGAAATTATTATTTTTTTCTCACTATTTCTCTTCCTGGGATCATTAGTTCTAACTCTACAAGTATTTTTAAAGGATGTTAGCTACAAGAGGCAGGAATTTTAGTTTGTGTTTTTTTTCTCCATCATTGTCTCTGAAAGAGCACAGTGGTAGCTACTGGATGCTTTACAAATACTTGTTGAATGTGTAAATAAGTAAACACATATAGCTCCAAATATTTGAGTAAGATGGATGAAAAAAACATTGAAAGACATAGGAGCCTTTCATGCATATAATTCCTGTCACAAACTCCACAGACAAGGGAGACCATGAATAATTCTGTTTTGTAGTCAATATTAACAGTTCCTCAGCAAATATTTATTTAAAGCTATCCAGAAATTCGAAATCCCATTTTTGAAAGTGGCATTCTGAGAATGATGGCATAACATGTGGATCCATAGGGCTTCACTTCTTCCTAACTAAATTAGTACAAAATAAAGAAGTAATCACGTTGGTAATATTGGTTTTTGAAAAACTGCATATTTGATTCCTTGCAATAGTTTGTACAGCACAAATGTTAAATAGAAATGAAGAGTCTCTGAAAGCCAGGAGGACTGCAAACAAGCTTAATTCAAGGTCCCTGATTTCCCTTTGTATTTTAGTTCAGCACAAATGGTTTCATAGGGTGAAAGAGCTTTATCTAGGTTCTATTATTCCACAAAAAACAAGCCTGCCTTCCTTAGAGCAGGGCATGGAGCCTGATCCTCTTCAAGCCTGGCACCGCACTCCCTCCTTAAAGCCAGGGTTCCTCTGGTGATGGTGACGGGAATTCATGTAAGCAGCACTTCCGTGCCCTGGCTGACCTCGCCCACTTTCATTACTGCATATTCTCAGACCTGTCATAGAAAATGACTTCCAACTCTAATGAGAAACTTTTAAAGAGCAGAAGTCCAGGGCTAAATAAAGGGAAGGAAACAGGGTAACTCTATTGCAGCTCCTCAGCCCTTAATGCAATGTGAGTCCTTTGTTTGCCAGCTCCTGTTCCAGCGGCTTTGCAGTGGGATCAAATTTCATCCCCAGAAGGGGTTTAGCTGAACTGGGGCCAAGGACCTACACATCCACCATGTAGAGCTAACACCCTCTTCCTCCCCTCACATCCCCATATCTGTTTTCATCCACCAAAGGTTAAAAAAAAAACACTGCTTGGGAACCAAAATATTTCACTCAGTCCAGAATGGTGGTCCATCCATCCACCCATCCATATATCTGATATGCCACGGGTTGGAGTGAGAGTGCAAGGAATGCAGGCTGCGGCAAAAGCCAACAGACTCATAAGAGAATTTACCATGTCAAGGTCAGACATATGTCCTTGAGCCAGCCTCTAAGACAATCCAGGCTAGTTTTAAGAAAAATAATGGAAGCACCTTGTGGTGCAGGTTTCTGAGGATTATTTTAAAACATCTACACTAATAAAAGAGAAACATGCAAATTGACCGTACCTCTGCTATGCCCACAAGCCACACCCACCAGCCAATCAGGAGTGAGTATGCAAATTAACCCAACCAAGATGGCTGTGGCCACGGAGAGAGCAGGAGGCTTTGGTTGCCCCCAGCAATGGAGGAAGCCAAGCTTCCCGCCCACTCTGGCCTGCCCTGGCCTCCGCTCAAGGCTACAAAGTTTCAATTATAGAAGACAAATAAATCCCAACAAAAATGGCAGCAGCCACGGAGCTGGAGAGAGCAGGAGGCTTGGGTTGCCCCCGGCGATGGAGGAAGCCAAGCTTCCTGGCCGGCCCTGGCCTCTGCTCAAGGCTACAAAGTTTCAATTATAGAAGATAAATAAATCCCAAATACCAGGGCCTCTGCTTTGGTCGCCTGGGGGCATGGCCAGCCTGCAAACCACCATAGGCCCCTCGCCGAGGCCACCCCATGCCCCAAGGGAACCCCCACCCTGATCCGGGACACCCTTCAGGGCAAACCAGCCGGCCCCCACCCATGCACCAGGCCTCTATCCTATCTAATAAAAGAGTAATATGCAGATTGACCATCACTCCAACACACAAGATGGCTGCCCCCATGTGGTCAAAGATCCTGCCCCCATGTGGACACAAGATGGCCGCCACAAGATGGCCAGCAGGGGTGGGCAGTTGGGAGGGTCCAGGCCTGCAAGGGAGGGCAGTTGGAGGCAATCAAGCCTGCAGGGGAGGGCAGTTAGGGGTGACCAGGCTGGCAGAGGAGGGAAGTTGGGGGGGCCTGCAGGGAAGGGCAGTTGGGGGGAGACCCAGGCCTTCAGGGGAGAGCAGTTGGGGGGGGACAGGCCTGCAGGGGAGGGCAGTTAGGGGTGACCAGGCCAGCAGAGGAGGGAAGTTAGGGGTGACCAGGCCTGCAGGGGAGGGCAGTTAGGGGTGACCAGGCCAGCAGAGGATGGAAGTTAGGGGTGACCGGGCCTGCAGGGGAGGGCAGTTAGGGGCAATCAGGCTGGCAGGGGTGTGGTTAGGGGGTGATCAGGCTGGCAGGCAGAAGCGGTTAGGGGCAATCAGGAAGGCAGGCAGGTGAGCAGTTGGGAGCCAGCAGTCCTGGATTGAGAGAGGGATGTCCGACTGCCCGATTAGGCCCAATCCTACATTGATGTGAGAGTGAAACAAACGGGCAGTCAGACATCCCTTGAGAGGTCCCAGATTGGAGAGGGTGTAGGCTGTGCTGAGGAACACACACCCCCATGCACGAATTTCATACACCAGGCCTCTAGTCTATACTAATAATAGGGTAATATGCAAATTGGTCCAGACGCCATCACAGTAACCACCAATCAGCAGGCTGCGTGTGCAGCAGGTGCGTGTGGGTGGGGACTGGCAGCATTGGGGACAGGGGTGGGGCCGCGGCAGAAAGGCCTCTTCGTGCACCTGCACCAGGGGTCCGCAGGGTCCACAGGTGCATGGAAAGGCCCCTCCACCATGGGCCCAACCTGGGGGACTGCAGGCCTCCCCCAGCTCCGGCCTACTTCTTTGGGGCAATCCATCGAGGAGCCCCGGATGGGTGGGCAGGGCCTACCTCTTTGGGGCGATGGATTGTGGGGCTCCTGCACTGTGACAGGGCACAGGCCAGGCTGGAGGACCCCCGCCCCCCGCCACCCCAAGTGCATGAATTTCGTGCACCGGGCTACTAGTGTTTAATAATGAAAAATGTCATTTTTAATTGATTTTTAGAAGGAGAGGAAGAGAGAGACATTGATGTGAGAGTGAAACATTGATCTACTGCCTCCTGTATGCCCCATCAAGCCCACAACCCAGGCATGTGCTTACACTAGGAATCAAACCAGCAACCTTTCAGTGTACAGGTTGACATCCAACCAACAGCCACACCAGCCAGGGCAAAATGTCCATATTTTTAAAACAGGTACTCCAAAAATAAATCTGGTAAAAGGGCACCCCTTAATTCAAGCCTCATTTTGATGGAACAGTGAGTGATACCTTTCACACTTAAGTTCTGAGCTATTTGACCATTCTAGGAAACTATGTGATCCTTCTTCAAATATGAAAAGAAAGGGGTGGGGAGGAGCCTAGAGTAGTTAAGTGCCCAGAATTGCCCAGTTACTGGCAGAGCTAATAAAACCCAGGACTCCTGACCTCGAGATCAGCTCTGTTGCTAGCCCAAAAAAATGGCCGGGTTTCAAATAAGCAGCATGGTCTCTGGAGAAAGGTACCACATAAGTAACCAGATTGGGAGCAAGGGGTCTGAGCCAGTAACAGCATCAACTATTGTTATTGTTCGTCCTCAGCATAACCTTGAAAGACAGTTCTCATTATTCTCACTTCACAGATGGGGAAACTGAGGCTCAGAATGTCTAAGCTCAGTCTACAGATTCCAGTTATCCAAACATGACTAATATAAACTCGCAAAGAATAAAAAGAAATTTTGTTCAGATTTTTGGGCTAATTTAAGCCAGAATTTTTTACCTCAAAAGGAAAGAAACAATTAAGTCCCCAATGTGTACCAGTTGGTCTGCTAGGCATTTTCACATGCACTGTTCTTTTAAAATAATTTCTCTTGAGGTTAAGAAAGCTCCATGTAGTAAGGAGTTGAGCCAAAATTCAAAGTGAGGTGTGCCTGGTTCTGAAACTTTAGAGCTAATTAATTTTACCTCTCTAACATCCACTTATTTTCCATTATACTAGAGGTCAGCAAACTTTTTCTGAAAAGGGCCAGTTAGTAAATATTTTAGTTGTTAAGGCCACAAAGTGCTGCAACTACTCGACTCTGCCAGGGAGTGTGAAAGCAGCCACTGGTAATATATCCATGAATGAACACATCTGTGTCCCAATAAAACTTCACCTATGGACACCGAAATTTGAGTATCATGTAATTTTCACATGTCATAAAATACTATTCTTCTTTGTATTTGTTTCATTTAAAATGTAAAACCATTCTTAGTTCAGGGGCCATACAAACACAGGCAGTCCAATGGATTTCATCTGTGAGCTGTTTGTTGACCTAAGTTATACCATCCTTCTTTCAGTATCTACCAAATGCCAACAGCCAATTAAAATTTTTGTCTTCTTAAAAATCTAGTTTGTCAAAGGGTTATTTTACTTCTCAGCACCAAAATCCATGATTTTGACATTGAACACATGGCTTGCAATAGAAAATAACGTCTTGCTTTTTATTACAATATATTTCAAACATATAAATGCAAATATACACTCATATATATATGTGCGTGTGCAGATAAGTCATGAAGAAACATAAATTAAACAACTGTAAGTCATCACTGAGTTTTAGAAACACATTACAAAAGATGCTCCTGCATGCCCCTCCCCAGTAGCCTCCTCCTCCTGCCCCATGAAAACACCACTGTCTTGAATTTTGTCCTTATTATTCCCTAGTATTTTAAATATTTAGTTTTATTATGCATGAATGGCAGTTTGTGTTTGAATTTTATTTAAATGATATATTTACACTGAGTGGCCAGATTATTATGATCTCTGAATGTATAATAATCTGGCCACTCAGTGTATATCCTATATAATAAAAGGCTAATATGCAAATTGTCCCCTTGACCAGGAGTTCGACCAGCAGGCAGGCCAGACAACCACCCATGTCCCCTCCTCCTGGCCAGGCTGGCTGGACCCCACCCATACACAAATTCATGCACCGGGCCTCTAATATATACATACATATAATATATATATATATATTCTTCTACAACTTGCTTTCTTTCACTCAACTTATATTGTGAGATTGTATCTACATATGGTATAGCTATACAGGAAGGGAGGGAGGGAGGGCAAAGCAAGCAAACAATATGTCTGTCTACAGGGGAATGACATTATGGTATATTAAATACTATACAGGAGTGGATTTAAATGAAATAAAGACAATATATTTCTAACTAAAAATATAAATTGGATTTCTAATAAAGAATCTATTGATGTTTCCCTGGCTGGTGTGGTTCAGTGGTTAGATTGTTGGCCTGGGCATGGAAGGGTCATGGGTTTGATTTTCAGTCAAGAGTGCATGCCTGGAATTTTTAAAATAAGAAGCAAGAGAGAGGGAATAATGGCGGCGGAATAGACAGACGTGTTCCGAGCCTTGTCCCGGAGCAGAAAGAAAGAACAGCTGAGGGTCGCGCAAGGAGTGTTTGTTGGCTGGTTGGGAGACAGCTGAATTGCAGAAGGAGGTGGGGGACTGCTGAACGGGGTTCCCCTGACCTGGCAGCACGAACTGCGGCTGGGTCCCCTCCCGGAGCTGCGGGCTTGGACGCGGAGTCTGCGCCATCTTGATCCGGAAAGTGGAGCTTATCTGAAGCCTGAGAATCCACAACGGCGGCACCCCAGGAACAGCTGCGAGCCCCAGAACAACGCTCCCCAACTGGCGCAAGCACACGGGTTCAGAGAAGCTCTACACTCCACCACGGAAAGGTCAGATTTCGCCTGGGATAAGGTGAGGTCTCTGGTCCCGGCGGGAGAGAGGAACGCGCGTTTTGCGGGAGCTGGAGGACCAGGGAAGTCTGTGCCTAGAAAAATCCGTGGCTGTAGGGGCTGGCGTGATCTGTGACTGTGGAAAGGGGTCCTCAGAGCTGCTAAGAGAAGGGCACTCTAAAAAGCAACCCATTTTGATCTGAAGTGCAGGGACACCCTAAGAATTTCAGGCAGTCCAGACTTACGCGCAGCCCGTGCGCTCCCTGGGTGCCTGGGCTTACTCGCAGTCCCGGAATTCGCACACTTGGGCTTTTTCCTCTTCAAATCCTTGCATCTGATTACTAAGCCCAATACATAGGATCACCCAGTTGGGGACACCCTGGGAGACTGCAGGGGAAGGTTGTTTTTCTGGAACTTGGGGATCGGAGCGGGGAGTGACCATCAGAGAGCCAGCTCTGAGGCAGCCCACTCCCACAGGCCCTTGGCGAGTGCCACAGGGAAAGAAGGCTCTAACACTGCCTAGAGAGGACATAGATAGACCCGGAAGTCAATCCAGAAACACTGCCACCCAGGGGCTGAATCACAAATTGACTCTTGTGTAATCAAAAATAAAGGAATACGAGAAATTAAGACACACCGCCTGCTTAAAATCAGGACTGGCTTACAACACCGAAGAGCAGTGGATCGCAGGGAACTGCAATACTGTCTGGACTGAGAAACAGGCGTGCCAAACAGAAAAACAGAGGAAGTGAATGACCTTCACTACTCCACATTTTATTTTTACCTTTTATTTTTTTTATTTTTTTTTTAATTTTCATTTTTTGCATCTTTTAATCAAGAAACTTTTTTTTCTTTTTTCATCACTTGATTTTACCTTTTTAATGATTACATTTTTATTTTCAATCCGTATTATTACTACTGCTATTTTATCTTTTTTTTTTTTTTTTTAAGTGTCATTTTATTTTCTCTTCATTTTATTTTGGGATTAGGGTTCTACATTCTATTTTTAATCTTTCCTTTAGCATCGTTTTACTCTATCTCAACTCTACCTTTAGGCCATCACTCTCTTCCTAACCTCCCCCTTTTCAGTGTCCTGTTTGTCTTACCCTTTTACTGCTTTAGATTTTCCCTATTCTTTCTGTTTACCCCTTGTTAAAATTTCACCCTACTTACATATCTAATCTCCAATCCCCTGCTCCAAGTCCACATACACCTTTCCCTTCGCTGTCTGAGTTATCCATAAACTTGTCCTTATCTCTGTCCTTTTGTTGTTGTTTGCTTGAATGTAGATTATATCCAATTTTTATGCTTTTTTTGTGAGATTGTTTTGCTTATTCTTCTTTTATTTATTTTTTTGTTTGTTTTGTGCTTCAGCTTTCCCTTGCCTCACTCCATATTAGTTGGTGTTGTAGTTTGTACTAATCCCCAGGCACTTGTTGCTGGCATTTGCTGGGATTAGTGATTGTTCTATTGGAGTTTTATCCCCAATATATATAGTCTGTTCCCCTTTCTCTCTTAGTCAATTTCTTGTCTCTCTTACTTTTTTTTTTCTTCTCTTTACTTTCCCTTTTCCCAATTTCATTTTCACACTCCTTTTTTCTTTTTTTTTTTCTTTCTTTCTTTTTTCCTCTTCTTCTTTCTCTTCTATCACCTAATATGCCTTTCTCTGGTGGTCACCTTTATTGGAGGTTATTAATATCGTGAATACATTCCTGTTCAGTGCCTTGTGAGTTGTACCTGGTAGTGCTGTATTTTGTGCCTTTAAATCAACCCAGGAGAGAGAGAACTACATAACCAGACACCCAGAGAAGAGAGACCATGGGGAGACAAAGAAGCAGCCCGCATATGAAAGAAAAGCAGGCATCACCAGAAAAGGAAGTAAACGAAATGGAGGCAAGCAACCTTCCAGAAAAAGAATTCAGAGAAATGGTCATAAGGTGGCTGAAAAGAATGGAAGACAAATTCGACAATATGAGCAAGAACCAAGAGGAAATGAAGAAGAACAAAGAAGAAATGAAAAATGACATCGCTGCTGTAAAGAACTCAATAGAAAGCATCAAGAGTAGACTAGAAGAAGCAGAGGACCGCATCAGTGAGCTAGAAGACAAGATGGAAAAAAATACCCAAGAAAAGCAACTTCTAGAAAAAAAAATTAAAAGGCAGGAGGAGAGTCTAAGGGAACTTTGGGACAACACGAAACAAAACAACATCCGCATAATAGGGGTTCCAGAATGAAAGGAAGCTGAGCAAGGAATAGAAAACCTCTTTGAAGAAATAATGACAGAAAATTTCCCAGATATAGGGAAGAAAAAACCCACACAAATCCAAGAAGCTCACAGAGTCCCAAGCAAAATGAACCCCAAAAGACCGACGCCAAGGCACATTATAATTAAATTGGCAAACACCAACGACAAAGTAAGAATCTTAAAAGCAGCAAGAGAGAGACAGAAAGTTACATACAAAGGAACCCCCATCAGACTAGCAACTGATTTCTCAACAGAAACTCATCAGGCCAGAAGGGAATGGAATGAAATATACAAAGTCATGCAAAGGAAGGGGCTGAATCCAAGAATACTGTACCCAGCAAGGCTGTCAATCAAAATTGAAGGTGAAATCAGGAGCTTCACAGACAAAAAAGGACTAAGGGAATTTATTACCACCAAACCAGCAATGCAAGAAATGCTAAAGGGTCTACTGTAAAAAAAAAAAAAAAAAAGAAAAGAAAGAAAGAAAGAAAGAAACAGGAAGCGAAGAAGTAACACAGGGGTAAAGAATAGGAATGGCGACAAATAAGTACCTATCAATAATAACTTTAAATGTAAATGGATTAAATGCCCCAATCAAAAGACATAGGGTAACAGATTGGATAAGAAAACACGACCCATATATCTGCTGTCTACAAGAAACCCACCTCAGAAAAAAAGACGCACACAGACTGAGGGTGAAGGGATGGAAAAAGGTTTTCCAGGCAAATGGAACTGAAAAAAAAGCTGGGGTAGCAATACTTATTTCTGACAAATTAGATCTCAAACTGAAGGACATAACAAGAGATAAGGAAGGCCATTTCATAATACTAAAGGGAGCAATCCAACAAGAAGAAATAACTCTGGTAAACATATATGCACCCAATACAGGAGCACCCAAATACATAAAAAAACTCCTGGAAGATATCAAGGGAGACATTGACAGCAATACAATCATAGTAGGAGACTTTAATACCCCACTATCACCATTGGACAAATCCTCTAAACAAAACATCAGCAAAGAAACATCAATCCTAAATGACTCACTAGACCAGATGGAATTAATTGACATCTTCAGAACATTTCACCCCAAAGCCACAGAATATACATTCTTCTCAAGCGCACATGGGTCATTTTCAAAGATAGACCATATGTTGGGACATAGGCAAAGTCTCTTCAAATTCAAGAAGATAGAAATCATATCAAGCATCTTCTCAGACCACAGTGGCATAAAACTAGAAATCAACTACAATAAAAACAACCCAAAGAAATCAAACACATGGAGACTAAACAGCATGCTATTAAACCATGACTGGGTTACCAGAGAGATCAAAGAAGAAATAAAAAACATCATGACAACAAATGACAATGAAAACACTACAATCCAAAATCTATGGGACACAGCGAAAGCAGTCTTGAGAGGGAAGTTCATAGCTCTACAAGCCTACTGCAAAAAACAAGAAACAGGGGTAATAAATTACCTAACCCAACAACTCAAAGAGTTAGAAAAAGAGCAACAAGAAAAGCCCAGTGTAAGCAGAAGGAAGGAAATAATAAAGATCAGAGCACAGATAAACGACATAGAGACCAAAGAAACAATACAAAAGATCAACAAAACCAAGAGCTGGTTCTTTGAAAGGATAAACAAGATTGATGAACCTCTAGCCAGGCTCACCAAGAAGCAAAGGGAGAGGACCCAAATAAACAAGATCAGAAATGAAAGAGGTGAAATAACAACAGATCCCGCCGAAATACAAAGGATTGTTAAAAAATACTACGAACAACTCTATTCCAACAAACTGGACAACCTGGAGGAAATGGACATATTCCTAGAAAAATATAACCTTCCAAAACTCAATCAGGAAGAATCTAAACAGCTCAACATGCCAGTAACTATGGAAGAAATTGAAGCAGTCATCAAAGAGCTTCCGGCAAACAAAAGCCCGGGGCCAGACGGCTTCACAGGAGAGTTCTACCAAACATTCAAGGAAGAACTAAAACCTATCCTCCTCAGACTATTCCAAAACATTCAAGAGGAAGGAACACTTCCAAGCTCCTTCTATGAAGCCAGCATCACCCTGATACCAAAACCAGATAAAGACAACACAATGAAAGAGAATTACAGGCCAATATCCCTCATGAATGTAGATGCCAAAATCCTCAACAAAATTCTAGCAAATAGGATCCAGCAGTACATCAGAAAGATCATACACCATGACCAAGTAGGGTTTATCCCAGGAATGCAAGGATGGTTCAATATCCGCAAATCAATAAATGTGATACATCACATAAACAAATTGAGAGATAAAAATCACATAGTCATATCAATTGATGCAGAAAAAGCATTTGACAAAATCCAACACCCTTTCTTGATAAAAACTCTCAACAAGGTGGGAATAGAAGGATCATACCTCAACATCATAAAAGCTATATATGATAAACCCACAGCTAACATCATACTCAATGGGCAAAAACTAAAACCATTTCCCCTAAGAACAGGAACAAGACAGGGATGCCCACTCTCACCACTCCTGTTTGACATAGTACTGGAAGTATTAGCCACTGCAATTAGACAAGAAGAAGAAATAAAAGGCATCCAAATTGGAAAAGAAGAAGTAAAGCTGTCCTTATTTGCAGATGACATGATATTGTACATAAAAAACCCGAAAGACTCCATCAAAAAACTAACAGACTTAATAAATGAATTCGGCAATGTAGCAGGATACAAAATTAACACCAAGAAATCTATGGCATTTCTATACACCAACAATGAACTTACAGAAAGAGAGACTAAAAAAGCAATCCCATTTTCCATCGCACCAAAAAAATTAAGATACTTAGGAATAAACCTAACCAAGGAGGTAAAAGACCTATATGCAGAAAACTACAGGACACTGAAAAAAGAGATAGAGGAAGATGTAAACAGATGGAAGAACATACCATGTTCATGGATTGGTAGAATCAACATCATTAAAATGTCCATACTACCCAAAGCAATCTATAGATTCAATGCACTCCCCATTAAAATACCAACGGCGTATTTCACAGAACTAGAAAGAACTCTCCAAAAATTCATCTGGAATAAAAAAAGACCCCAAATAGCCACAGCAATCCTGAGAAAGAAGAATAAAGTAGGAGGGATCTCAATACCAGATTTCAAGCTGTATTACAAAGCCACTGTCATCAAAACAGCCTGGTACTGGCACAAGAACAGACATATAGATCAATGGAACAGAATAGAGAATCCAGATATCGACCCAAACCAATATGCGCATTTAATATTTGACAAAGGAGGCATGAGCATACAATGGAGTCAAGACAGTCTCTTTAATAAATGGTGTTGGGAAAATTGGACAGATACATGCAAAAAAATGAAACTAGATCACCAACTTACACCATACACAAAAATAAACTCAAAATGGATACAGGACTTAAATATAAGACGGGAAACCATAAAAATTCTAGAGGAATCCACAGGCAGCAAAATCTCAGACATATGCCAAAAGAACTTTTTCAGTGATACTGCCCCTAGGGCAATGGAAGCCAAACAGAAAATAAACAAATGGGACTACATCAAAATAAAAAGCTTTTGCACAGCAAAAGAAACCATCAACAAAACAACAAGAAACCCCACTGTATGGGAGAACATATTTGCAAATGGTATCACTGATAAAGGTTTAATTTCCAACATCTACAGGCAGCTTATACAACTTAATAAAAGGAAGATAAATGATCCAATAAAAAAATGGGCAACGGACCTAAATAGAAGCTTTTCGAAAGAAGACAGAAGGAAGGCCAAGAGACACATGAAAACATGCTCAAAGTCACTAATTATCCGAGAGATGCAAATCAAAACAACAATGCGATACCATCTCACACCTGTCAGAATGGCTATCATCAACAAATCAACAAACGACAAGTGTTGGCGAGGATGCGGAGAAAAAGGAACCCTCGTGCACTGCTGGTGGGAATGCAGACTGGTGCAGCCACTGTGGAGAACAGTATGGAGTTTCCTCAAAAAACTGAAAATGGAACTCCCATTTGACCCAGTAATCCCACTCCTAGGAATATATCCTAAGAAACCAGAAACACCAATCAGAAAGGATATATGCACCCCTATGTTCATAGCAGCACAATTTACAATAGCTAAGATTTGGAAACAGCCTAGGTGCCCATCAGCAGATGACTGGATCAGAAAACTGTGGTACATCTACACAATGGAATACTATGCTGCCGTAAAAAAGAAGGAATTACTACCATTTGTAGGCACTTGGATGGAATTAGAGAACATTATGCTAAGTGAAATAAGCCAGTCAATGAAAGAAAAATACCACATGATCCCACTCATTTGGGGATAATGAAAAACATTATAAACTGATGAACAAAAAGATAGTTACAGAGGCAGTAAAGCATCAAACAGACTGTCAAATTACAGTGGTAAGGTTAGGGAGAGGTGGGGGAAATAAGAGATCAACTGAAGGACTTATATGCATGTATATAAGAGTAACCAACGGATGCAAAACATTGGGGGGTGAGGGCATGTATGGGAGTGGGGTGGGGGTGGGGGGCAATGGTAAGATATGTACACATATAATACCTTAATAAAAATTTGAAAAAAAAAAAAAAAAAAAGTGCATGCCTGGGTTGCAGTTTCAATTCCTGGCCCTGGTCGGGGTGTGTATAGGAGGAAACTGATCAATGTGTCTGTCTTTCCCCCTCCCTCCCTTGCACTTTCTCTAAAAAACACCCCACAAATCTATTGATATTTAAGAATAAATGCCCAAATCCTTTAACAAAGACATATCTTCTGGGGAGTTACCAAAAACAGATATGATCTGTATATACAGGGTTCACTGATGGAGAGAGGGGGGCATATTTTCACTCCCTAGAAGTATTTCCTCTTCCGGAAAAATGGACTTACAGAGCTATGCCATGGAGGCCCCAGTCCAGCTGCTCGGAAGGTACATTAGTGAGTCACAGATATGACTGATTGAGAAAGTCAAGTGCTATAACACCATTAGTCTTCTTTTCAAGTCCGTAAAATAAACAGTTCTATTAGTGCTATTGAGACGGCACACTTATCTAATTAGAATGACTCAGGTCCTTTGCCTTTCCTTATTAAAAAAATCACGTCTATAAATTAATGTCAAAACAGACTCTCACTACTAAAAAGTCTAGAAAAATGTATTAGTACAACAGTGCTGCATTAATTCATACTAATGACTTTAAAATTCATTGCAAATCACTGGTAGTCTTATCAATGAAAAATGTACTTAGAAATAAAGACCATGAAAATATAATAAGATGTGTATATCTTACAACTTAATGAAAAATACGTTAGAATAAAGGTGAAGCTTTAAGTGTCGTTCTAGAACTTGTTTGCCAATGTCAAAAAGCACAGTCGCCATTTCCCAGGGACACTGCCAGTGAGGGGATGTGATCCGATGGCAGACAGCCTGTCTCTGTGGCTGCACCCTGGAGCTCTTCCTCTCTTCCCCAAGTTTCTTCCTATCTGAAGTTCTAAAATAGCATGCTTACTCCCACGTGTACTATGTAGTCTATCTGAAATATTATTCACTCCGGGCTCTCTCCAAACCAATCTCTTTCCCCAGAGTTCCAGGAAGATTCAGGTAAAGTTATTTTGAGCACCCACCAGCTGCAGGAAGGTGAGAAGTCAGTGTGGGTATAAAGTGAGTTAGATACACAAATTACCATGATTCTGAGAAGGGGGGAGAAATCTGGATGGCCCTATTTATACTAAATTAATTTCATAATCAAACACTTCCCTACAGAGAACATGCTAAGCCCAGATGGTTTCATTGGTGAACTGTAACTGACATTGACCAGCTCAATGCACTGCCAATCTAAATTCCAACAGGCTATTTTATAGAATTAGCAAGTTGATTTAAACTTTTATATGGAAATGTAAAGACTCCAGAATAGCCAAAACAATCTTGAAATAATGCCAGTCTTACACAAAGTCTCGTGGAAAATAAAGGGGGAAATGCTTCCCAGCTTACTTTATGAGGCCAGCACAACTTACATCAAAACTTAACAAACGAAGTCTAAGACAATAAAATTATAAACAAATATCCCTTATGAACATAGAGGCAACATTTTCCTAACAAAACATTAGCAAATTGAACCCAGAAATGTATAACCAAGTAGGGATTGCCCAGACATGCAAGGGTGACATAACAGTAAAAATCAACGTAAATCTTCAGATTAACAGAATAAAGCAGAAAAACCGTATGATCATCACAATAGATACAGAAAAAGAATTTTAACAAAATTTAACACCCATTCACAATTTAAGAAAACACACACACACACACACACACACACACACACACACACACACACAAAACTCTCAGCAAGTTAAAGATGGAATGGAAATCCCCAATCTGATCAAGGGCTGCGAAACACCTGTAGCTAAAATAATGTTGAAAGACTGAATTCATTCATTCAAAATGAAGAGCAAGGCAAGGATGTGTTTCAATCACTTCTATTCATTTTTTGGACCGGAGGTCCTACTAGTGCTATAAGGAAGAATATAGAAATAAAGGCATACAGATTGGAAAAGAAATAAAACTATCTCTATCCACGGAAGATATTTTTGTTAATGTAGAATATTCCTACAGATTTTTAGTCTATAGGATTATATAAATAAAACCTTAATGTGTGTGTGTGTGTGTGTGTGTGTGTGTGTGTGTGTCCTAAGCAGAAAAAGTAAGATGTGACTATTCACATCACTAAAGGTAAAAGAGGGTTAGAGAGAAGTCTCCATGCCAGACTATATGAATCCTCCCTCCTGTGGTTGCTACTGTTCTACACTAGCCCCTGCTACTCAGTGTGGTCTTCAGACCAATAGCATTCACAACAGGTGAGACATTATAAATGCAACGCTTCAGGACCCACCTCAGGCCTATAAGATCAGAGTTTACATTTTAAAAAGATCTCCCCTTTTATGCAAAAAACAAACAAAAAAACAAATAATCAAACTAATGAATTAATTAAAATAAAAACATTCAGGGTGAAAAGCATCACAAACATGAAACGCTGGTCTGATCACTTACCACCGCATTAGCGTTCAGTCATACATGGCCCTGGCGGTACTCTAAAATGGTTTGTTCTACCAATTCACTTCATGCCATCACAACAGAACTGCAATTTTCTGCTAAGTAGGGCCTGTGTGGATCCCCAAAACCTTTATTGGATGCTTAAAACCCTGTTACACTAAGTCTTATGTGTGTGTGTATGTGTGCATGCTTAATATATTTAATTTTTATTGTAAAAGGATTAAGGCTTCCTTTAAAACAGTAAGCACTCCAAGTATATTTAAAGTAGGATTGATTTACCCCCAAAAGCCACTAAAATAAAAACAAAACCCTCAACTTACTCAATGCTCTTCAAAAAGACACAAATTTCATAAATGTGAATTCCGCCTGAAGTGAGAATATTTTATTTCTCCTTTAAGAAATAGATTCTCTCAAGAAATAGGTCATTTAGCTTCTCTGTGCTTCTATTGTATTATTTTGAGTGTAATAAGTAAAGACGGACTAGAACAGGGAAATTCACGAGGAGGTATTTTCTCTCATCAGTCATTTTAGGACCCATTAACCAGACTGATTTCCCAATGGGATTTCTTCAGGTCAAAATTAGATACAGAGATTTAGTGATGTCACACATAGGTATAGGATACACTGGAGGTTTTATTTATACACTAGATGGGTTTTGTATCATCCTTGCCTTTTCTTTTTCAGAATCTTTTGAAATCTTTATCTCCTTAAACTTTCTCACATAAAAAGATTATAGTTTCATGTACTTATATAACTTCATCTAGTACTCAATGTTTTTAATAAATTTACATAATGAGCGCATCTCATCTAGATTTTGGAGCTGGCTTTTTATTGTTAACAATTGTAACCTGCTGATAAGTATGTTAATGAAATAGAAATTATGCAAATTCCACAGGAGCAGCCTCTTCTGAAGCCAAATGAGTAACATTCATCTCACCCCAGGAAACATGAGGAAAATGTGTGTTTGATGAGACTCACTGTACTAACCTTGTGCCTGCAAGAAGTTTACAACCTAGTTAGAGAAGGAAAACCAGCCTGGAGAAATAACTGGCAAACAATGCCAAATAGCAGAATGGCCTGATAAAATTCTGAAGGAAAGGGGGCACTATGCCGGCTGTAAAGAACAAAGGGGTTTAGGACAGTGGAAGCTGGTGTGGTCAAACAGGTAACAAACAAATCGGCACCCTGAAATGTTTAGTCACTGTCTCACAGACAGGGCCAGTCCTGGCACCAGAACCTACTGTAGCTGCAAACTCCTCTCCAATGACCCTCCTTCAGGCATTTGTTAAACAACAAACATGACACTTGTCATATAAGAATGCTTAGATCCTTTTCACTATTAAAGTTAATCCCTGAAAATGCAAATTAAAACTACAATGGGATACCACCTCACAGCAGTTAGAGTGCCCATTATCAACAAGATAAGCAACAAGTGTTGGAGAGTTGTGGGAAAAAGGGAACCCTCATTCACTGCTGGTGGGAATGTAGACTGGTACAACCACTATGGAAAGCAGTCTGGCGATTCCTCAAAAGATTAAAAATAGAGCTACCATACGATCCAACAATCCCACTCCTGGGTATATACCCGAAAAACTCGAAATCATTTATATGCAAAGATATATGCACCCCTATGTTCATTGCAGCATTATTCACAGTGGCCAAGAGTTGAAAACAGCCAAAGTGCCCTGCAATAGAGGCCTGGATAAAGAAGATGTGGTACATGTACACAATGGAGTACTACACGGCCATAAGAAAGGATGAAATAGCGTCATTTACAACAACATGGATGGACCTTGAGAACATTATGTGAAGTGACATAAGTCAAACAGAAAAAGCTAAGAACTACATGACTTAACTCATATGTGGAATATAAAACTGAAACTTATGAACACAAACAGCAGTGTGGTAGTTGCCAGAGGGAGGGGGATGGGGGAAGGAAGGGGTCCTAATATGAGGTGACAGGAGATTTGACTTTGGTGTTGGGCACATGGTCCTATATACAGATTTTGTAAGTTAGTAATCCACACATGTAACCTGTATGTTCATATTGAGTAATGTTACCCCAATACAATTAAAAAATAAAATGTAAAATAAATAAATAAATAAACAAACAAACAAACAAACAAACTTAATCCCTGAGCTCACAAAACATTTATAGATGACCAAGACTGCTCCACTTGATGGAAAGGGGGCTACTCCACTGGAAGGGGCTGTTGGTACTAAGCTCTTATGGAGAAAACATTAAGCAGACAGAATCCTTAACGGGGCATCTGGACCAGTAAGCTTAGGGAGCCCAGAGGGGTGCACAGGGAGGGGCCTGAAGTAAGGGAAACTGAGTCAACGCTTCCCTCCTCTCATTCCTCAAGCACACACTCCCGGATGCTTCTGCCAGATAAGAGGGCTGAGAACTGATGTCTTCATGAAATCATATGATCACTGAGTCAAATTAAGACTTTTGCTATGGAAATTCTGTAGGATATAGGGTACTGATGTTCAGGAACAGAGAAGGGAGCGATGGGTAGGACTCCATGATGCTGAATTGGTGTCTTTCATGTCTTTAAATGACCCGTAGTAACAACGGTTGGATGAAGATGAATGGGCAGCACAGTCTGGAAGCAGAGAGGCCTCAGCTGGAATCCCAGCTGCCCCACCCAGCAGTGGTGCCGGCTTCATATCCTCTCCCGGCCTTTCCACTTCTTTACCTGTGGGCACTGCCAGGACTTACTTCCTGGGGACAGGAGATTTATGTGAGATGAGATATGGATGGACTTAGAGCGCTGCTGGGAAAGTGGAAAATGCTCGGCAAGGGTCACTTTTTCATGGTTACTGGACCAGGCCGATTCAAGGGGCTGACCACAGAGCCCTGAAGGGCACCCAGGGATGAGGACTACTCCACTGGCTGTTGGTAAACTCTCCTCTCTCGGCAGAGAGGGAGAACTGTGTCCTGGGGGGTCATTGAGGGGAAGGAACCATCCTAGGCTGGCCTTCCAGTCATCAGGGCTGTATTCCAGACAGCAGAAGCAGTGCCACCGCCCCACCATCGCCCCATCACCAGAGCTGAGCCAGCTCCCCTGCGTGTCTTCCTGGGCGTCCACACAACACTGAAGCAGCCACCCAGCCACACCTGACTCCAAAGAAGGCTGGGAACTGTCTTTTTTTAGGGACAACTGCTTCCCTGAAATAAAACATGGGATTCTGTTGCTAAGGAAAGGGAGAGCAGATACTTGGTAGACAATTGGCAGTCTCTTCCACTGCCCTTGAAGTGATAATTGCCTGGTGGGGGTGTGTGAGGAAGTTCAGCAGGATTCAGTATTCACTGAACCATTTGTCTCGCTTGAATTGCACAAACAAATTAAATTTATTTAGATATGCTTTCATAATGGAATTGTGCCTTGAAATGGGGATCGTCAAAAGTAGTTATTTTGTGCTAGGAACAAAAATCAATTCATAAATGTTTACTCTGTACCTTTTCAGGAAAACAAGATTAATCTGCATTTTATTACTAGTTTTATGACTTGGCTCTCCTCCCCTCTCCTGCCCCCCAATGTTGAAATATAAAAAGTTGTAAGCCAACATTTTAAAAAACCCAGATGCCACACTTTAAAATTGTTTATAATCTAAGTGGTTTTTGTTTTTTCTCTGCTTACAATTCTTATATTTACTGCAGTTGTCTGGGAACAAAAGAAAGGATTGTTTCCAATAATCTTTGTGTCTTAATAACATGTCTTTAAAAAATATCTGAAAGTTTCAGCTCCTTACATAAACTATAAGTTCCTTGTGAACAAAATGTCCCATATTTCTATAATATCTATATTTCTATTTTGTCCCAAAATGCCCAACAGAGTATTAGGTATTTAAAAATGTCTCAATATTTGAAATATTATTTTCTTTCCAGGTACTTTTAATAGGACTTTTTTCATTTTTTTAGTTGAACTATAATTTACATAAAGAAAATTCATCCTTTTTAGAGTATGGTCTGTGACTTCCGACACACAACTGTAGTCATGTAACCACCATCAGTGCAATCAAGATACACACCACTTCTCTCCATCCCCCTCACAGTTCTACCTGTGCCCCCTTTTAGTCAAGCCTCTCCCCTTGTATTTGGCAATTATAAATACGGTGCTATCAACATTCGTGTACAGGATTTTGTGTGAATATAAGTTTTTATTTCACTTGCATAAATATCTAGGAGTAGTACTGCTGGGTCACCAGATATTTATTCAAAGCCACAAATCAAGAGTTAGCTTAAATATCGAGTTTTTATTAAGCATGTTGACAGTCATCCCCAAAGATCTGCATAATAGCTTCCTAAAAAGAGAAACTGGCACCAATACTGTAAGAGACAGCCTGAGGGACATTAACAAAAGTAGGCTAGAAATGAAGGGACAAAATGGATCAAGATCCATGTTTCATTGTGCCCAACATAACAGAAATAAGAGGCAATGCTAGATGTTGAGAGGGGACAGGAAATATATGGTTTTCAGATTAATGTTTCCCCACTGCTGCTGCAACTTATACTTCCTTCTATTATTCCTCCTACAAATCACATTTCTGAACTTTAGAAAGATTGTTGGAGAGCATGGGGATGGCATGGTGAAATCCTGGTGCATTCTGATCTCTGCTTATGGGGAAGCCTTAAAGAGAAAATTCTCTCTCTCTCTCCTCTCTCTCTCTCCTCTCTCTCTCTCTCTCTCTCTCTCTCTCTCTCTCTCTCTCTCTCTCTCTCTCTCTCTCTCTCTTCCTGGCTTCACATGGAAGAAGGGGTAAGGGAGCTGTCTGGGGAGTCTTAAAAGCATTAGTCCCATTCATGATGTCTGGGCACTCATAACCTAATCACATCCCAAAGGCCCTGCCTCCTAATATCAACACATCTGGACTTGGGTTTCAACACATGGTTTTCAGGGAATCAACCATTCTAGCACTTCCTATCAGACATTAACTCATCATTTAGGTTCCCAAACACAACTTAGGAGGAGCAGTAAATACAGCTAAAAACTTTATATCTCACTCTGAATTTATCCCTATACTTACGTTATTTTTGTAAACTTTCTTCAGAAGAAAAGATGGTAGTAATACAATAACTTGGGTCCATGGCTGATGTTTATGTTTTAAAGTATAAAATTAAATTATAAACATCCATCACACATTATGGGGTGCTGATAATGACATGGATGTGACTGATCAATTTCACCTGGTGTTAAGTATTTTAAATATATAACCAAGTTGACTTTGCTTCCAAGTCTATTAGAACTTATATCCTTGGCTCCCAAGTCTTCATATCTGAATGTCATGATACAAGTTAAGTAGGAACAGGCCCTCTAGTTTTAAAATGAGTGGTGACCATGAAGAACATATGTGGCAGTGTATGCACAGATTGAGTGTATAGCATGTAAATGTTTTTCCCCACTTATTGTTGGAAATTTATGCCGTTATTCAAAGTACAATTCACAGTGAAGGTGCTTTCCCCCAATAGTAAATTGAAATTAACTATCTAAACATACTCTTAGGCACAATGTGAAATTTTTAACCTAATTAATTCACTAATATACTAATGAAAACTATACATGTGTGAAAAAACAGAGGGAGACAAAACATTTTTATAAAACTAGAGGCCCGGTGCACAAATTTGTGTACCAGTGGGGTCCCTCAGCCTGGCCTGTGGGATCAGGCCGAAGGCGGCTCTCCAACATCACCCGAGGGGTCCCGGATTGCGAGAGGGTGCAGGCCAAGCCAAGAGACCCCACTGGTGCACAATCGGGGCCGGGGAGGGATGCAGAAGGTTGGCCAGCTGGAGAGGGACTGTGGGAGGGTCCCAGGGTATGTCCAGCCCATCTCGTTCAGTCCCATTCAGCCGGACCCCAGCAGCAAGCTAACCTACCAGTTGGAGTGTCTGCCCCCTGGTGGTCAGTGCATGTCATAGCGAGCGGTTGAGCAGCCTTACCATATCATTAGCATATTATGCTTTGCTTGGTTAAATGGATGACCAGACACTTAGCATATTAGGCTTTTATTATATAGGATGGGTGAATTGTCATTGTACATACAGGAAATTATCCAATTTGTTTAACTAGCTCATTAGAAATAATTGCCCATTATTCAATCTTTACTATTTAAGATCACTAGTATTTAATGAGTTTTAAGATATATGAATTAATATTATCTAGTCAATATCTTGGTAAGATATTCTTCAAACAAATATCACACAGGTTACCTTTATATTTTTATTATTTAAAAATAATATAATACAAATATGCATGTAGTAAAACTGAAGTAAACATACACACACACACAGACACACACACACACACACACACACACACACACACACACATCCTGAAGCTTGTTCAAACTTACGTGTCCAAGAGCCAAAGAAATCAATCAGAACTTACAGCTATTCTGTGTTCTAAAGCTCCCTTTGTACTTATTGACTGAACATCTGGGTAGAAGAAAGCCCTGGTAATGAAAACAGCATGTGTGTTGGAGTTAAATAAACCTGGAGTTAAATTTGAAGGGTTCAAATTCCTTATCTACTACTTATTAGTTATAGGACCATGTCTCTAACCATTAGGTTGCTCATTTGTAAAATGTGAATAATACTAAATACCTTTCATGTTGTTGTGAGGAATGAATTAAATAAGATATAGTATGCAAAGCACACAGGACAGTATCTTGCATATTAATAGGGTAAGAGAAGAAAACCCCAAAGCAAGAACTAAGATAGAGCCCTGGCCAGGTAGCTCAGTTGGTTGGAGCATCATCCTGTACATTAAAAAAAAAAGGCTGCAGGTCAGGGTGTGTATAGGAGGCAGCCAGTCGATATTTCTCTCTCTCTCTCTCTCCCCTCTTCCCTCTCTCTCTAAAGATATATCTCCATCCTTAAAAAAAGAACTAAGATACAGCATTGGCTAGGCCAATTATACCTAGCTCATGTATATTTTGAAACCACATTCTTTCTAAAGTCCACCATTAACACCTGTTATTTTGCTCTGTTTTGTTTAGGCAATTATTCTTCAAATGCTATTTATTGAAATACAACCACAATGCTGAAGGAATCAGGCAGAGAGAGAACATATTAATGGAAAACATATGAATGGAAAAAGATAACAGATGAAAAATATGAGGATAGAGATAAAAAAAAAAAAAGATAGCAAACTGGCCTGGTTTTATTAAGAAGTGTAGGTAAGGGGCAACGGAAGGAGAAGATAAAGCCGATGTTACTAACCATCTGGACTTAGAATTGGGACTCAGCCAGCCAACCAGAAATGATTTTCATTTTCATTGGCTACATGAAAAAAAACAGAGACTAACTGCTGTATATTAAATATGGCAGGGTAATTAAAACTTCAGGAGAAATAAATTTTCAGCTTCTGAAATAGAAGTTTCAAAAAGTTTGATCCTATTTTAAAAGCCAATTAATGTTCATCCCATTTCACAACCAAACAAGTTCAGAAATAACACTTTGGGACTCTCCAAATCATGACTGATCCCCCAGTCTGTTACACTCTGCGCATTAGTAAACCAGCCAAATAATCAGTTATCTGATTTGATCATTTTTCTAATTTCAAGAACATTTGAACAAATTCCATTTGAACACACAGGCTACCTTTGACAAGTGAAGCAGATTTCTCCTGTAAAATCTGAATTGAGGGACCTCAGGAAAGCCTCCCAGGACAAAAGACCTCTCCATGCATATAACTCTAAATTCCCCATTAGCAAGCTGCTCCCCTTTATTATTAGAAATGACATTCTGCCCTGGCAGGTTTCGCTCAGTGGTTGGAGTGTCAGCCTGAGGACTGAAGGGTTGCAGGCCTGATTCCGGTCAAGGGCATGATCCCTGCCCCTGGTTAGGGCCCATGTGTGAGGCAATGAATTGCTCTCTCTCACATTGATGTTTCTCTCTCTGTCTCTCTCCCTCCCTCCCACTCTCTCTAAATATATATATATCAATGGAAAAAATATATCTTCGGATGAGGATTAACAAACAAACAAACAAAAAAACAACATTCCATTCCATAGCATTTATTAATCATTGAATGACTATGTAATAGAGGAATATGCAAATTAGCCAGGACGCCGTAACGTCACAACCGAACAGCAGGGACTTGAGGCTAAATTTCACCTGGCTGGGGCAAGGGACCTCAGGCCGCGCCCCCTGCTCCACAGGGCTTGACGGGGACCTCAGACTGCACCGCTCGCCTGGCGAGGCTTGACGGGGGACCTCAGGCTGTGCCCCCCTCCACCCCGGTGCTGGGCCAGGAGACCTCAGGCCATGCCCCCTGCCTGGCGGGGTTTGAAAGGGGACCTCAGACCACACCCTTCACTTGGTGGGGCTTGACAGGGGACCTCAGGCCACAACCCCCACCCTGCAGGGCTTGACGGGGACCTCAGGCTGCACCCCTTGCCCGGCAGAGCTTGACAGGGCACCTCAAGCCATAACCCCCACCCCGCAGGGCTTGATGGGGGACCTGAGACTGCACCCCCCCACCCGGTGCTGGGCTGGGGGACCTGAGGCTGCACCCCCTGCCCAGAGGGGCTTGACGGGGTGGGGCCAGCCAGGTCTGGGTCTCACCCAATGGGGGTGGGGCTGGCCGGGTCTGGGTCTCCTGCATTTTTGAAGCACATGTGGGTGGTGGGCAGGGACTTGACTCTAGGTCCCGCGGCGTGCCCCAGACTCTGACAGGAGGGAGATTTTCATATACATTTTACTATTTCCTTTCATCTCTGACACTTCTATTATAGAGAAAGGGACAATAACAATATTAAAATATTTTCTCTAATTAATTCCCTTTTAATGTGCACAAATTTTGTGCACCAGGCCACTAGTTATTTACTATTTATAGATCAATTGCTATGTGCTACTCTACACATGATCTCTTTTAATCCTCAGAAACAACCCAATGAAGCCCAGCCAGCATGCCTCAGTGGCTGAGCATCGACCTATGGACTAGGAGATCACAGTTCGATTCCTGGTCAGGGCACATGCCCAGGTTGCAGGTTCGATCCCCAGCCAATCAATGATTCTCTCATCACTGATGTTTCTATTGCTCTCTCCCTCTCCTTTCCTCTCTGAAATCAATAAAAATATATTTTTAAAAAATAATCTAATGGAATAAGTATCCTTATCACACAAGTAAACTGAGACTCAGAAAAGTTAAGGAACTTGCACAAGGTCACACAGCCTGTTTGGGGCAGAGCCAGGATTCAGGTTCAGACCTATATGACTTCAAAGTCTTCACAATTCAATCTTCCTCTTATTCCCTTTTAAGATACAAATACTCTTGAAATTCTCTTACAAACCTGACATTAGGTACAAATAAAGTTTTATTTCTCTCTTTCACCTCTCTTACTGACAAGGCACAGCCCAGGAGAGACCTGGGTTTTTATATGTAAGTTAGGATACGGCTGAGGGAACAAGAGCATTTGGTCAATTTGAGCACTACCAGGCCCTGAACGACCTCCTCCAATGCCCCCTGCCCCCGGGCCACAGCCCCTGACTCCTTGGAGCCCTGCTGAGTCTCCTTAGGCAATATCTGCCTTATTGAGGCACACATTTTTACAGCAGGAAATCTGTCTTCCCACGTCACATCTACCTGCCGACTGTTTCTAGACCCAGAATCAAAGTCAGTCTTCACTTGCTATGGGGCCCAAAGAAGTCTAACCAAAGAGAAAAAGGCTTACACACAAAAAGAATGGCAATATTTTGCCAACTTATCAAATTACATAAATTTAACAGGTTTCATTTGTCCATTATAAACTTAGAGAATCAGTGTGGGAATGGATTTTTTAAACAGCAGAATAAGAACAAAATCAAAACTAAAAGGACAAAGACTGGTGGAAATAAATATCTGCATTAAATGTAACCAATGTCAAAATCCATACTATATGAAGGAGGAGTTTAGAGTTTTAATTTAAGAATTCTATGGCCTAAGGTCAATTCTCTAATTACTACTTACTAACTGGGTAACTTTGAACAAGTTCTTTCTCTTCTTTTTTTTTAAAAAAATAATGTTTTTATTTATTTCAGAAAGAGGAAGGGAAAGGAAGAGAGAGATAGAAACATCAATGATGAGAATCATTGATTGGCTGCCTCCTGCATGCCTCCTGCTGGGGATTGAGCCCACAACCTGGGCATGCGCCCTGACCAGGAATCAAACCCATGACTTCCTGGTTCATGGATACATGCTCCACCACTGAGCTACCCTGGCTGGGCTACTTTTCCTTTTTTAAAAGAGGACATGAGAATCCTTAGCTCATGGGGCTGTTGCAAGCATTAGCACAACGCCTGGCACATGACAAAGAAGCCAGGAAATGACAGCTCTGAAGGTAACAGTGTTGCTCAATAAACAACTCACCCAAGGAGAGGTCAGAAAACGAAAAGCATTTTTATTTCCTATCAACTAAATCAGAGTACCTTTAAATGCCATTTTATACTCCTGTGTCACAAAAATATGTAACACCCAATGTTGGCAAAGCAGGGTTATACATATTCACTATTGGTGATACTTTTAGAAATATGGTAATATGTAGCAAAAGCTTTATTAGTATTTATACTCTTTTACCTGGTAATCCTATCTAATAAAAGAGAAACATGCAAATTGACCATACCTCTGCTACGCCCACAAGCCACGCCCACAATCCAATCAGGAGTATGCAAATTAACTCAACCAAGATGGCGGTTAATTTGCATATCCAGGCACAGAGCGAAGACTGAAGACAGCTAGAAGGAAGCCAAGTGCTGCAGAAGGGAGCGAAGCTGCAGAGCAGCAAGCAAGCGGGGCGGTGAAGGAGGGAGGGAAGCAGGCAGGGCGGCGGAGATGGGAGGGAAGCAGGCGGGGGGCGGAGACCGCCAGAGGAAGCCCTAGTCTTTTTTTTTTTTTAATAAATCTTTATTGTTCAGATTATTACAGGTGTTCCTCTTTCTTTTCCCCTATAGCTCCCCTCCACCTGATTCCCCACCCCACCCCACCCCATGCCCTTACCCCCCGTCACTGTCTTCATCCACAGGTGTAAGATTTTTGTCCAATCTCTTCCTGCACCCCTCACACCCCCTTCCCCCTGAAAATTGTCAGTCCACTCCCTTTCTATGTCCCTGATTCTATTATATTCATCTGTCCATTCTGTTCTTCAGATTTTTTATTCACTTGATTTTTAGATTCACTTGTTGGTAGGTATGTATTTGATGTCATTTTGTTGTTCATAATTTTTATCTTTACCTTTTTCTTCTTCTTCCTCTTCTTAAAGAGTACCCTTCAGCATTTCATGTAATCCTGGTTTGTTGGTAATGAACTCCTTTAGCTTTTTCTTGTCTGTGAAGCTCTTTATCTGACCTTCAACTCTGAATGATAGCTTTGCTGGGTAGAGTAATCTTGGTTGTAGGTTCTTGCTAGTCATCACTTTGAATATTTCTTGCCACTCCCGTCTGGCCTGCATAGTTTCTGTTGAGAAATCAGCTGACAGTCGTATGGGTACTCCTTTGTAGGTAACTAACCGTTTTCCTCTTGCTGCTTTCAAGATTCTCTCTTTGTCTTTTGCCCTTGGCATTTTAATTATGATGTGACTTGATGTGGTCCTCTTTGAATTCCTCTTGTTTTGGGTTCTGTGCGCTTCTTGAACTTGTAAGTCTATTTCTTTCACCAGGTAGGGAAAGTTTTCTGTCATTATTTCTTCTAATAGGTTTTCAATATTTTGCTCTTTCTCTTCTTCAGGCACCCCAAAAATTCAGATGTTGGTACGCTTAAAGTTGTCCCAGAGGTTCCTTACACTACTTCATATTTTTGGATTCTTTTTTCTTTTTGTTTTTCTGGTTGGGTGTTTTTGTTTCCTCGTATTTCAGATCTTTGGTTTGATTCTTGGGGTCCTTTGATCTACAGTTGAATTTCTGTATATTCTTCATTTCAGACAGTGTATGCTTAATTTATGACTGGTTCTTTTCAATTTTTTTGGCATTCTCATTAAGGTCCTTGAAGGTTTCACTAAGCTCCTTGGAGGTCTCATCAAGTTTCTCGGTGGTTTTTAGAAGATTCTTGAGTAACCTTATAAATGTGGTTTTGAACTCTATGTCCAGTAGTTTGCTTTCCTCCATTTCTTTCATTCATGACATGTTTCTTTGTCTCTGCATTTTGCTGCTTCCTTGTGTTGATGGAGTGGCTTTGTGTGGTAGGTGACCTATAGGGGCCAGTAGCTCAGCCTCCCCAATCACCTGAGGTAGATGCTCTTGGTACACCCCTTTGTGGGCTGAGTGCAAAGTCTTGTTGTAGTTAAGCCTTGATTGCTGTTGGTACACTGGGAGGAATTGACCTCCAGGCCAATTGGCTGTGAGGACCCTCTGTGTCTATAATGGAAGAACTGCTGTGCAGGAGACACCCTTATGGGGCAGGACTTGTTTCAGTGGGGCTTTGGTGCTCACTGAGTCTGCCTCTTGAATGTGTCACTTATAGATGTGAGGAGTTAAAATCTGGTGTCTCCCACTGACCACTGGGTACACTGGCTTCTGGATCTCCAATGGGGTGCAGGTCAGCCACTGTCTGAGGCCACCCAGCAGGCGCTACAGTAAGAACTACAGTTTTTCTCCTCTTTGCTTGGGGTTTGGAGGTTTTGGAGCTGTCTGACCGGGGCTGCAAGTTTGCTATGTTAAGCTGCGATAGGGCAGGGCCATTCATATGCTAAAGCCGCTGCTTAGAGCTTGGGTGGGTTTGTAGGTTGTGCAGGGCGGAGTCTCAGGGCATCACTAGGCTAGGGCATGACAAACAGCGATGGCTGCCAGTTAGCCGGCTCTGCATCTCCAACTGCGTCCCCGCGTCTGGCACCCCAGTGCAGTAAACAATTATTCCTGAGCACAGCCCTGCAAGCAAGCCACTCTCACTTTTTGACCCGATGGCAGACAGTCCAGCTTCTCCCTGTAGGAGTTTGGGTCCCCCGTGTCTCCCCAGAAACTGGAGTTCGCAGTAATCAGGAGCTTGTCTCCCTTCGGGTTGAAAGAAGCAGTGCTCCCAGTCGCCCGCCGCCAGCCCGATTCGCGCGTCTCCGTACCTCAGCTTTTCAGCGCTTGTGCACCCCTCAGTGCTGTTTTCTCTTTCCTTCTAGTTGTAGAACTTCCTCTCAGCCAGCTTTCCCGTGGTTCTGGGTGACAGGCATTTTGTCTTTTAGTTGTAGTTTTGAAATTGTTGTGCGAGGCAGCAGTTTAGGTGTGTACCTATGCCGCCATCTTGGATCCTCCTCCTAGAAGCCCTATTCTTGCAGGAATCTTCCTGCAACGGCCTCTAGTTCTACTCATAAATATTTATCCTAATTCAACATAAAAAAGATAAACACAATAGAACAGATTGCTTGTTATTGATTTAAAAGTTTATAACTACATACAGCCAGCTGCCTCCTACACACCCCCTACTGGGGATCCAGCACAGAGCCTGGCATGTGCCCTGATGGGGAATCGAACCAGTGACCTCTTTGGTGCATGGCACCATGCTCAATCCACTGAGCCACACTGGCAGGGCAGTTTTCTTAAGGTAGTAAAAAAAAAAAAAATGAGTGATTTTAATCTCATAGTTATTTAAAAGCCTTGTCTTCCCAAAATTTATTTTTAAAAATATGAAGCCTCAAATGTTTTCAGTATATGTAATCTGTCATAGTTGGGTCAAGCTAGCCTCAATTTATTATAAACTGCAACTAACTTTATGGGCATTTTTTTCTGTGCAACACTGGATATCCATGTTTAACTAATTTTTAAAAAATTAGATTAAGAAAAGGTGTATATTTCTATTTCACTTCCTTACCTAGTTAGATAAGCTCTTAAAATCAAATATCATTTTGTTCCAGATGTGGAGAAGGATTTTACACACTGGGTATAAACTGACCATATGGTAACACTGAAAACTATTTGTGATGTTCTGAGGATTATTAAAAGTATTAACTAGTTATAGAGAAGATTTAAAAGTACAAATTAAAAAAAAAAGACTTAAGCTTGGTTTTTGCTTGCACAGTGCTTCATTACATGTAACACCTATAACAATAAAAAAGAAATACGCATCTACATCAATTGCCATGCATTAGGAATAATTCCTTGTTTCATGAGACAAAATATGAGGTCAGTGAGTGACATTTCCCAGGCATTGTAATACAGCTTTTTGCCATGTAGGATGTGATATAGGATAACATGACTTTTATTACTTTTACTTGCTGAATGACATAATGCATGCATGCATACATACATAAATTAACTTCCCAATCCTGTAGTATAATCCAGAAGGACAATGCTAATGGTCACTGGCAGCAATAAAACATCTATAATTTACTGAGCTTTTACTAGCACTGGGCAGAATGCTAAGCCCTTTACATGGATTATTTCGTTAATCATCCCAACAGCCCTAAATCAGGGGCTACCCTCATCTTCTCTTTACTAATGAGACCCTGGGGCTCACCATAAGGTTACACAATAGACAGGGGTAGGCACAATCTGAAATACAATATTGTCTGACCCCACAGTTATTAATGTTTATTCTGATATTCATTATATAGACTTCCTGGGAGGAATGTGTTTTATTTTATTTATAAAATATTTGTATTGATTTCAGAGAGGAAGGGAGAAGGAGAGAGATAGAAACGTCAATGATGAGAGAGAATCATGGATCAGCTGCCTCCTGCACGCCCCACACAGGAGATAGAGTCCGCAACCCAGGCATGTGCCCTGACTAGGAATCAAACCATGACCTTCTGGTTCATAGGTCGACACTCAACCACTGAACCATGCTGGCCAGGCTGAAAATGCATTTTAGAACAACTTCAAACCTGGGTTGCAGTAAGATATTTTTTTATTAGCCCTTAACTAACTAAAAAGTTCAATTAATCAGAATGCCCGAATATCCCCAGAAAGCATTCTTGATAGTGGAGGTTATGGCCTTTAATCAAGAAGCTAGGGGTAGGGATGAACAATGAATGAAGGCAGGAATACTGAAGGATCTTGGACAAGACAGGAAAATAGAACTTAGTAAAAAAAAAAAAAATTCAAGTTGATCCAGTAGAGTTCTTTATAACTCTTTATAATTTGATTAGACACATTCATTAACTTGTTACAAAGAGTCGAGAAGACAAAAGAGTATCCAGAAAACCAAAGTAATTAACAGATACAATCATTGAATATATCCTACTTGAACTCTGGAAGCAAGAACAGGGCCTTTGAAATTAAAAGCAGGGCTTGAACTTGATCAAGAAAAATAAAATAATCCCAATTTAGGAAAATCATGTATTTTTCAATTTCCCTAAGAAATCTTCCTGATATTTAAAAATATACTTTAAAATCTCATTTTTAGCATGCTTCCCAATATATAAATTTGACTTTAAAAACACAAAATAATATTTCATAAGAAATAAAATGGCATTTTGTAAATATTTTATAGGTATTATTTATTATAGGGAAATACCACGGGACAGTAACTAACCACCAAGTAGGATTAGCAATAAAAGAAAATTTAATATTTGAGGTAAAATTGATCATAAGTACAAAAAGATAACTTATTAGGTGGTACAGAAATTTAGAATATTACTTGGTGAAAACACAATCTTATTTTAAATGTTTTTTTATGTCTAAGTTTTATACAATGTAAAATGCAATTTGGTTAGCATAAAATACATAAACCTTTTTATTACATACAGGGTGGGGCAAAATTAGGCTTATAGTTGTGAATATGAAAAAACAGTTTATTCTTATATTCTTATTTATTAATTATTGTATTATTTTCCAAATGAATAACCATAAACCTACTTTTGCTCCACCCCGTATACTATAATTAAAAGTAGCAAAGATAACCAATATTAAGCAATTTTTTAAATTTAAAATTGTATTTATAAATTTATACACGTACTTCACTCTAACACTTGTATGCTTTTCAGTATTTGATATAAGCTTTAAAACATATTTAGGATTCTCTAACTTCAATAATTTATCAGTACTGTCTAGATGTAATTATATTTCAAATTTTTCACCAGTAGAGAAAAACTGCCATAAATTGGGCAAATGTCTCAGACATTTAGTTTAAGCATGGTGGTCATTTTTAAGTTTGTGAGCAAATTATATGAAAATGAAATCATTTCCCATTTCTTACCTAAAGCACATTCTTTTCAATATCTCCTGCCTTTCATTGGCTACAGAAGGGCCTTTCATTGGCCACAGCTAGCTCAATGCAAATCTGTCACCACCACCAGAAAGATCTCAACACCCAGGCCAGCCCTACCACTCTCCAGCTGTGTCCTTGAGTCTGGTGCTCACCTTTTCTATGTCTCATGTGTAAAGTGGGGATAATAATAGGTATATCTACTAGGGTTGTTGGGATCATTTAATGTTTAAATCCTCAGAGCAGGGCAGGCACATAGTAAGCATTCCATGAGGGTAAACTGTTACTTTTATTATTCAGTAGTATATCCTCATGTACAGAAAACCATATACTAGTATCACCTTTTAAAATTTTACAAACAAACCCATAATACCAGAGCTAATAATTCCTTTCCTACTACCCAAAGTAAAAGTATAAATACGTGGAGGATTTCAACCTTTTAAATTAAGCAGCATGTCCAATGCTTCGTGACAAGAATGAACCATCTATCATACTCCTGCATTCACAAAACTGAAATGATTATTCAAGTGGCACAAGCATAATGCCGTTTATTCTTAAGCACTATCCTTCAACCGTGTTTCTACAAAAATACCTTGTTCAGTTCACCATTCCATATATATGGACAGGTTGCAATTATTCCATTGAAAAATTGCATAGTACCTTTAAGGTAATTCCCTAAAGAATTATAATTATCATGTTTCATCTTAGAGAATGACATAAGCACTGTGTATTTGTTTTGTTTTTTAACCTTAAATTCTCCTCCAGATCTCCAATATTAAAGTTTCCTTAATTGTTGGGAAAAATAAATAGAGAGTATGGGAAGAAATAAAAGCCTTTGAAAGCATTCACCCCAGTGCGCCCTCTTTGGAAAGCAACCACACAGAAGAACCTGGCATTGAAAGTCAATTATTTTCCTGGACAGTCAACCATCTACCTGTGCGAGTCTGAAGCTACAAACACCATCTTTGCCAATGCACTAACTGCTGGGAAATATTAAATCACTCTGGTTTGGGAACCTTTTTAACAGCTTTCGTTTTTGAACTACCATTTGAAACAACCCAGTCTAGTAAGTTGTTTAGGTTTCTGTAAGAGTACAGATTTAAATCACTTTTAACCTATCTAATTATTCATTTCCAGTTGAATTTCAATAGATATTGGGCTAAAAGCTCTTAGTTGTGTAATCTGAAATAGTGAAGAACTGTAGACAACTAAATGTCTCTCAGTTGGTGAAAGGCTTGGATGTTGGTATCTACATAGATAAATGTCTGTCAGGATGTGCACTCAACTGTAAATAGCAGTGACCTTTGGAAAGCAAGCTCAGGAGGTGGAGGGTATGGAGGAGTTTCATTCTGCATTGCTCATTTCTGTATTATTTGAAGGCTTGTTTCACTTTTGAACTTCGGTAAAGATTTATTTTTTAAAGAGTCCTCTAAAAGAACAAGTTAGTGCCATGTCAGATAGGGTTGAGAGAAACAGATGTCAAAAATCTTGGATTTTCTTCTCAGTTCTACTGACAAGTTCATAACCAAACGGGCTTTCCCCTCCTATTGGCTCTGTCATTCAAAATACCTACTCGGATTTCATTAAAACTGTACTTAAAGAAATCAAATTCACAAGCTCTGTCATTTCTTAGGTAAAAGTATAGAGTATTAATCCATTCTTACTATCACAATTATAAAGAGTATCAGGTAGGATCTTATATATATTTAATATTGTACCCTTTACAATGCACATCTAATTATATTTCATTTCTTTCTCTTCTATCTTATAGTAATAAAAAGATAATATGGGATGCCTGACCTAGTGCATAGATTGTGCATCTCAAGCAGAATTATAAAATGGATTGTGATCATAATCATTATTTGGAATTACAGTACTTGGAAGGGGTCAGAATTATGGTTCAGTCCCAATTTGGGAGAGGGTACAGAACTTTCTCATCCAAGGCAGAAAACTCTTCTCTCATCTCTCTCTCTCTCTCTCTCTCTCTCTCTCTCTCTCTCTCTCTCTCTTTCTCTCTCTTGCGTGCATGCATGCTCTCTCCCTCTATATATATTTAGCACAAAGTTCAGAGCCTTCTTTAGCAATAAATTTTAGCAATTAATAAGATTTATGAGACTCTAATAGAAATCCTTCACCTGTCATCTTAAACTTATGTCATCTCACTTTCTTTTGAGAATTAACTCTGGATTTATACACTCTAAAATAATCCCAAATCAAACATTTAGAGATTCACAGGTACATACATATAAGTTTAAAAAAAAAAAAACACCTCACCCCTAATATGTGTAAAGACCCCAAACAGTGGGGAGAAAACAGATAGTCTAGTCAAGTTGACCTTTCCTATCTTTGAATGTTTAGGTGATAAACATCTAGATTATCTTCAGATTTAAACATTTTATCTTTTCTTCTCTCTATAAGCTTAGATTTGAAGACAGAACCAATAGTATTTGTTCACATGTAAATGTTTCCCAATAATTTTATTAACTTTATAAAGTCTACTTAGAAGGCAATAGTCTACTTTGAAAGTCTACTTTTAAATCTGCTGTAAATAAGTCATATTATAAAACAATGCACTTATTGAGTTTTAGGATCATTTCTCTACCAAACTTTCATTAATGGGACATTTCAAATGTCCCAGCAGGAGAAAGGCTCCTCCTGTCACAGGAATCACTGTGCTGAGGTGGACGGTCACTCTCAGGCCAGGAAAGGACTCACGATTCTGGATGGAAGTCATGATTCTGTCTCTCCCAAGTGGGTAATTACCACATACAGAACTTACATGAGGCCCTTTAAGATACAACACAATAATCATTATGTTTCCGGTCTCCAGAGCTTTTCCTGCACTGTCAAGATGACACTAGAGTCCTGTTTTGCTAAAAATTCAATACTGAGAAAGCGTGCTAATAGCAGACTAAAACTTTCAATGTATATGTGAAATATAGAAAGCAAGAGCTCAAATTTACATGGAACCCAAAGCAAAAAACCTACAACCTAAAATTGGGCACAAAAGTCCAAACTTAGAGTCCAACAAATATAAGAAGCAGGAATGGTCTTGAGTCATCAGAATGTTCAATTAAGTAACCTTCTGCAGAACAGCTCCTCATCATCACCCCACCATAACAACTACCCCCCACCACAGGCCCCAAATAACTACCCCTCACCACACACCCCAAACAACTAGCTGACAGTGAAAAGGCACTTGGCTCTATTTTAAAACCTTAAAGATATGCACCAAAGGAAGTATGTTCAGAGCTGGGAGACTCCCCTTCTGCAAGTGCTAAGGTCAAAAACAAGCAGGTTAGTGTCTGTGGTAACTCCAGGTCTCCACTGGGTAGGAATGAAGTTGTGCAATAAAGCTGTGTCCAGGAGTATAGCTGTCCTTACTTTAACAATTGTGATAGAATAAAAAGAAACCCTAATGAAATAAAGAATAAAACAATTACAACAACAAAAATAAGTAGGCTGAATTAACAAAATATAGGTGGTTTTTGAAATAACAATAGATTAAACTTTGTCAAACTTGATTATGTTATGCCCAGATTTTGTGATTCCCAAAGACCACGAGGGAGCCGAGTCCGATGCAAAAGCAAAGAGCCTTTTAATCGAGCTAGCTCGAGCTCAGTCCCACACACACACCCACCGGCGCAGCGGCGAGGTGTAGAGAGAGATAGAGAGTCAGCCCCCAAACCGCGCTGATTTATAGGGGGCCTGGGAGAGGTAGGAGGGGTGAGGTAGTGTGGCCTCCGCTGATTGGTCGGGATCAGGTTGCACACGGGGGCAGGACGCGGCTTACCTTCCCCTTGCATTTCTATTGGCTAATTCAAAAGTGTGGGTTGGGCTCTTGGAGATGTTCTAGGGCGGGAACCTGACTCCACGAGGTGGAAGATATGGAACAAAGGGAACATGGAGTCGGTCTCTCCCCGCCCTTTCAATTACACACTTCCTATAGTTCCACTTGAGTGAAAACCAAGTCAAAAGCAGTGTCAATACTATCTTTTCTAATGCAACTCATTAGTCAAGGCCTAAACACCAACCTACAAGAAGTAGAAATTAAAGATTTTCCAACACAATATTTTATTTTCTAAATTTCGTCATTAGACTAGGGATTGCCAACTCTTTCAGTCCCAGAGGGTGCTCTGAAAGAAAACTATCGCCATTAAAATAATTGGTGAGTAATCATACCAGAGCTGAGACTGATTGGCTATTTGCCATAGTCAGTGCTCTGCATTTTATTTTGTTTGAGCCTCACAAACACTCTGTGCTGTAGTGTGGCAGGTCTGCTAGCTCTCCCCTTCTCCCTGTGATGGACACCAAAATGAGTCACCTGGCACCCCCTCCATGAAGGACTGTTGGCCCAATTGCTGGCAGTGCTGTCTACAGACACCTCCAGCTGTCAGTCTCTTCAGGGGTCACCTCAACTGCCAACATCTGTTTTGCCAAAGGTCACACCTATTCCCAGGCCAGGCCAGCCCATACCTAATGACTGATCCATACAGGAATATCAGCTCCAGGGCAACCGGTAGGGGCCTGCTGAGGCTGTCACTGGGCCTCCACTGTAGCTTGACTTTTCCTGTGTCCTCCCATCCATCACTTTTGATCCACAGAGCACTGCTTAATAAACAACCTGCAAGCTAAACTTTGTCTCAGAGTCTGCTTCCTGGGGAATTCATCCTACGATACTCCCCTTCCTTCTCAGAAATAGAACATCCAAATGTCAGCAGGGCGCATGAATGCATGCCAAGAATAAAGACTACATTTCAGACCTTCCCTTCAAGCCAGGTGTAGCCATGCAACCCACCTCCAGCCAATAGGATAAGAATGGAAATAGTGCGATTTCCAGGAAGTGTTCTTAGTGGGCAGGGAAGGGCCCTTCCCTGTGCCTCCTTTCTCTTTCCAGCTGGGAGATATGCAGATAAAAGAGCTGGAGTGAGAACAGCCACCTTCTTGGGGATAGCCAAGCAACAAGATAAAAGGAGGCTCTGTGTCAGTCACCAGCCGGGGTACGGAGGGCATTTTATACTTAATCCTGTGAGATGGGTCATATTGCCACGTTACAAATGAAGAAAAGGCTCAGAATAAAACAGTGTGCCCAAAGGCAAACTGATGGTAAACAGCAGAACTAGATTTGACACCAATGTTCTGCTCTTACAACACTGAGCTGCCTCTGGCAGAAAATTTAGTGATGATTTTGCTTAGGAGAAGTGAAACTTTTGATTATCCATCTTTTCTGAGCCCAGAGTAAAGACATATGGATGTTCAAATAAAAACTTTAAGTTAGCTGCAAGAAAGAAGCTCCCAGCTGTAAATATTGTAGGAGACTGAAGAAGAGAGGACTGAGAGCTGTGGCTCCTTCTGTGGAGATCTGAGATTAGACCATGTAAATGGGAAGTAATTATCTAGTGATGCTTTGCCTGGGGATACAGATGTCAGCTCCTAAATCTCCTTGTAGGCCTGCAATTCCTTTCTAAGTATGAACAATGCCTTTTTCTGTCTTGGGTAACGAGGGGTGGGGGAAAGCTCAGCCTTGGGGCGTAACCTGCTGGGCTGGGAGGGAGTAGAAGTCATCCCCAGCTATACTGGCAGATAAGGGCCCAGGGGAGCAAGACCAGACTCAGTGGTAGGTCTGAGATGACGTGACAGCCTGGCTGAGGATCCTGGCAGAGGGAGGGGGCACACAAGCAGCACCTGGGAGAGCAGTGCTGCAGCTCCTCGGAGGTGGCCTGGCCTCCAGCTCTGGGCTACACACTGGGCCTCGTTGCTAGTGGTGCCGTCTCATCCTTAAGGATTAAGGTCACTTACTGCAGTTCTGGTTCCTCCTGAGGAAAGATTTCTCATAATGTAGCCAGAGGCCCGCAGCGTCAGAGCTCAGGAGAGAGGACAGCCTCCCCCTGGACAGTTAGCTCCTGGAGGGCACCCCGTGCTGACCCTCTCGAGGCAGCAGGGCTGCGGTCATTGAGGGGCTTCACTCTCCTGAGCATTGCGCCTTGTCCTCCATGTGTCAGTGACCCTCTGACAAGGGGACAGCGGGACAGGCCATTGTCCTGGGCCTGACCATTAATACCTGAGCTCTCCATCCCTGCGCCAATAAAATATTGAAAAAGCACCTGGTTCCAAGACTTGCTCAAATGTAATATTTGGTTAAATTAATCCAGACTAACACATGGATTTTGCCAATGCCATCACCTTCATAAACCAGTAGTCACGGTTGTAACAGTGAGAGAGGCAGTATTCTGGGATGAGGGTGAGGTGGAGGATGGGAAGCATACCCTCAAGTCAAACACACCTGAGTGAGAAGCCCAGCTCTCCCTATGTGACCATGGGCCAGTCTCCAGCCTTCTCCCATCTAATTATACTGATACTATCACCTTTGCTGCAGAGCTGCTGTTGAGGAGCATCAGGGAATATGCATAAGGTGTCCAGCATGTGCTTGGTAGGCAATAAACGTTTGCCATCCTCGGGAACAAAGAGGTAGCCTTGGTTCAGGAAAAATTGTATCTTGGAAAGAAGTTATCAAATATCCTTACAGGTAAACAACGTAGTTAAAATGAAAATTGCCTTGGTCCCATTGTATTTAACTATGTTTAGAAATTCCTACAGTCCTGGGTGACCCCCCTCTGCCTGGTGAAACGCATCCAAGTCCACATCTGTTATCATATATTTCCTTTTGGTCCAAACCAACCAGATGGAATTATTCCCCCCTGCATCCACCTTTCTGCAGGACCTCTATCATCTCACCAACCAAGCCACTTGAAGTTTGGTTGTATGTCCAGCTGTTTCTCCTATTAGATTGGAAGCCCTTTTATGACAAGAATCGTGAACTATTCAAGACCCAGAGACATGGAACAGACCAATGAATTTCAGAGGTAAGGCAAGGGAGGGGGGAGTGGGGGAGGGGTGATTAACTGGGGAACTTATAAGCATAAATGGACACAGACAACAGAGCGGTGAAGGCCTGGGAGGGGCGTGCACAGGGTGGAGAGGGTCAGTGGGGAAAAACAAACAAAGGGGACATCTGTAATACTTCCAACAATAAAGGGGGAAAAAAGAATCATGAGCTATTCATCCTTAATCCTGATTGCCTAGCACAGTGCCTGGCACAGAGCAGGAATTCCATAAATACTTGGTAAAAATGGTGCCCAATTTAATAAGCGCTGTGGATTCTATGGGTTTCATGAACACGGTGTCAGTTCCACAATCCTGAGGGCAGCTGTGATCTTGGAACACGAAGCATTTTAGAGCCTACTTAGTGCCAGTACATTTCACGGGAGAAAATACCACTTTAATGAGAAACTGTCAATTTAGCTTGTATAGCCCACAGGGTCCTAGTTAACACTGAGTAGGAGAGATCCCATTTTTCATTACAAACCTGAAATTAATTCAATTTTCAGCTTTGCTAGCCTAGTCCTTTCAATTCTAAACCTCGTGTTGAAGCAGTAACACAAATGAAGCTATCAGAGTACAAAAGTAGGCTGTGGCTTTGCTTCCCAGCATGCAGTCATTTCATACATGCAGGAAACTGCGCGGACACAACATCAGTCAACAGATTACCGGACAACTGTGAAGAACAGCCTCAACCCCAACATGTACATGTACATGCATGCATACTTACACACATGTATGTGATAGCTACCATTTTACAGAAGGCATTTTGTAGCAGACAATCTGAAATGTGTCATTAACAGTATCCATGTTCAGAGAAGGCATCCTGCACCCAGAATTACCTGCGTTTGCATTCATTTATGCGATTAGCAATAGAAATGCAGCTGATAAACAGTCCATGAAGATTAGGTGAGACAGAAATGCTATGTAGTTTAAAGACTGGCTTTTGAATAACTGCAGACAGGGTGTGAGACATCTATAATTAATGTATCTGCTCTGGTATGAGTAAGAAATGGTTGCCTGGGGCGTTACAGGTGACCTGGTGACTCAGAGAATGACAGAGAAAGCATCAGGAGAAAGAAAGAAATTGAATACCAGAATACAAAAGGACACTTAATCTAACCAGTCTAGGTTAAGGGCTTTAGGGATGATCTGGTGAGAAGGTGGTAAACCCAAACTGTAATCATAAATGCAAAGGTTTGTAGCATACCATTAAGATGAACTGCAGTGAATTACATAGGTTGGATGACAGAGCTCAGTTGTTTCTTGACTAAATCTGTCATCCTCTCCTCAAAGCACTGAGTTAGTGGAATCTCTTTAGGAATAGGTAAGGGGAGTTAAGGTACCAATGTTCAAAGTGCCTACTTGGGTGGGTAGATTAGTTTAATCTAGAAACAGCATAGACTATGCCCACAGAGAATAAGAGTTTGAGTGGATGGGGGTAAGGACTTTTACTTTCATTTTATACACGTTAGTAGTTTTCAATGTTTTATTTTTACAGTGAACATGCGTTACTTTTGTCATTCAAATTTCTTAAAGTAATGTAAACATTCAATACCTAACCATTTCTCAAAAATAAGAATCCATGGTGCACGGTATTAAACCCTGTGTCTCCAGGCCTGGCTCCACGGTACCCGTTGCTGTTGGCTTGGACAGATAAATTGAAGTGAAACCAGATGTCCTCTGCAGCACCCAGAATGCAAAAGGACACTTAATCTAACCAGTCTAGGTTAACGGCTTTAGGGATGATCTGGTGAGAAGATGGTGAACCCAAACTGTAATCATAAATGCAAAGGTTTGTAGCATACCATTAAGATGAACTGCACCGTGAATTACATAGGTAATATTCAAGCCTAGAATTATGGTGAACTCTCCTGACAACACTACTAATTCATCAAAGCCTCCTGACAACCACCAGGCGCACACTGCATCCAGATTGGCTCGTATACACCTCTGCCAGGTGATTTACAAAGTTCCATCAGATTCTGTTGTCTCGATCAGCTCACCTGCACGTGGCATTTTGATTAATTAAAATAAGTCCATTTCCCAGCTTATTGGTTAGCCGTGGTTGGCAAACTGCGGCTCTCGAGCCACATGCGGCTCTTTGGCCCCTTGAGTGTGGCTCTTCCACAAAATACCACGGCCAAGGCGAGTCTATTTTGAAGAAGTGGCATTAGAAGAAGTTTAAGTTTAAAAAATTTGGCTCTCAAAAGAAATTTCAATCGTTGTACTGTTGATATTTGGCTCTGTTGACTAATGAGTTTGCCTACCACTGGGCTCGAGTGATTCTTAGCTGCCCAGCTTTGAGCTGAAAGCTAAGAACCACACAGCCAAAATCTCATGCAAACGAAGTCTCAGCAGCTCTCCCTAAATCCGAAGCTTGTCCCCACTCCAGCTCTGTGACGCAGAAGTGAGGAATTCCAGGGCAGCTATGTGGGCCCAATTCACAACAGGAGCCATCCCATATTTTTCCAACTCATGCTAAAATTCTGCCTGGCGGTGGTGGCTCAAAAGGTTGGGTGTCAACCTATGAACCAAGAGATCACGGTTCAATTCCCAGTCAGGGCACATGCCTGGGTTGCAGGCTCAGTCCCCAGTGGGGGTCATGCAGGAGGCAGCCAACCGATGATTCTCTCTCATAACTGATGTTTCTATCTCTTCTTCTCCCTTCCTCTCTGAAATAAATAAAAATATATTTTAAAATTCTAAGTTATCATTATCCACACGTATTGTCACTAAGTGGATATAAACATGAAGTATTTCAATTGGAACAAATAAATCTTATTAGGATTTAGAATTTTTTGTGTGAGTTCCATCTGTACAGAAGCCAAAATCCATTCACTTTCTGGAAAAAAAAAAAAGATAATTTTGAATAGAACCAATTATATACAAATACTGGTACATATTGAACCAGAAAAGGTTTAGGGCTGTAAGAGTCCTTAGAGATAATTGAATCTGTAATTTTTTTTTTTACAAAAGAGAAAACAGATTCAAAGGAGATACTGGCGTGCCCATAGATCACACAGAAAGTGAATAGCAGATCTTGGACTAGAACCTGGGTCTCCTGACTCACCAGCTCTACCATGTTGTTTGCCATGAACAAACTAAATGCTCATGAACACTCCACAGAGAGATATTTAGGCAAGTTGATACTATACAATGATAAAATATAATCTGCTTAATATAAATAAACTGTTTACAAGTATTCTCATTGCTATGATTTCATGCAGATGTTTGCAAGCAGAATTTAAAATTTAATCAAAAGCATTTCCTCCAATATTTTTTTACAGGTTAAAGCTACTACAGTCGTGTGTGTGTGTGTGTGTGTGTGTGTGTGTGTGTTTATTCTCCTCTTCCCATTACCAAATTATTCCACAGGCCCAGGCAGGCTACTCAATAAATGTGCACTACACACAACTGAACTGCAACACAAACAGTAGAAATAAAATAATCTGCATGTGAAATATCTTTTTAGGCAAAGGCTAAGAGTATAAGCTTGGGTGTTTTTTTGTTTGTTTGTAAATATATTTTCATTGACTTCAGAAAGGAAGGGAGACAGAGAAAGAGAAAAACATCAATGATGAGAGAGAATCACTGATAGGCTGCCTCCTGCATGCTCCACACTGGGGATTAAGCCCGCAAGCTGGGCATGTGCCCTGACCAGAAATCAAACTGGGACCTCCTAGTTCATAAACTGACACCCAACCACTGAGTCACGCTGGCTGGGCTTGGGTGCTTCGATATTTTTTGAGATAACATATGCTTTCCAGTCTTGATAAAAAATATCTACATATATTTTTTGTAATTTTATCTAGTAAATTCTACTTTATCGCCATATAATAAAACTACAAAACTATCTCTGTGTTGATCCATGAGGATCTAGGTTTCTTTCTAGCTGTGGGTTCTTCTTCATTGATATTGTATCCTGAACAGATAGATAGATAGGTAGCTTAGGGACTGTCAAACTGTCATTTAATACAGGGTTAAACTGTGTTTATGCTTCACCAGTTTACACTTTGTCCCAACAACATCGGCAAAAGAGGATCCAAGCTCTTCAGAGAAAGAGCAACAACAAACAGATACTCTACAAAAACTTACCTTTATTATCTCACTCAATGAGAGTAATTTTAACAAAATGATGTGAAAGCAGACTATTCTGCTAGATATATTTAATATATTAGGTACTACTTTTAGCTGCAAGTGCAAAAAAGGGAAACAGATGATCCTACTGTTATAAAAGTACTGGTTATGAAGTTATTTACTGGTATTTGTAGTAAATACCAAGTACAGATCAAATAGACTCAGACATCATGCTAAGAGAACTATGAGAGAATCTGATGTTAAACAGAGGATATTTATATTCAAAATAAAAAGCAGAATCTAATTAGAAAATCACCATTTGGTGACCATCCTCGTAATAATTAAAGCATGAATCATATTTGATGCTAAAAATCCTGTTGAAAGTTTGATAGGAAACATATTTACATAGTCTCAAAGTATTTTCCACAAGATGCTTATTAATTACAAAGGGAAAATAGTAACTTTACAGTACGGAAATCTGGCACATGGCACCTAAACTAAGTGACCAAAGTTAACATCACCAGCAATAGTACAAATCAACATGAGGTACCTCTTGATAACATGTACAGAGAAGAATACAACATCACTTGTAAGATATTTCTGCCAAAAATATATAACCCAAATCATGAGGCAAATTTTAAAAACTCAAATTGAGAGACATTTTACCAAATAACTGACCTGTGCTCTTCAAAAAACATCAAGGTCATGACAAAGAAAGACAGAGCAAACACTCTAGAAAGGAGACTAAAGAAACAACATATAAACACAGCATGTGATGTGGGATTTTCTTTTGCTCTAAAGGACATTATTGGAACAATTGCCAAAATATTAATCAAATTTTAGATCAGATAATAATATTGTTTAGATGTTAATTCACTGATTTTGAGAATGTACTGTGGTTATGCTAAAGACTGTCTCTGTTTTTAGGAACTACAAATTGTAGTAGTCAGAGGGAAAGAGCCATCAATCAGGTCTGCAACTTATTCTAAATAGTTCAAGAAAAAATATATATACATATACATGTTTGTATATTGTATATGCATGTATGTGTGTATCTAGGTAGGTACAATAGATGATAGATAGATAAACAGATAGATAACAAGATAGACAGATGAAAGAAAGGACAGAGGGAAGGAGGAAGGGATAAAAGGAGCAGGTGGAAGGGAGAGAGTGAAAGAAAGAATATTAAGTCAAATGTGGCAAAATATTAATAATTGGGAAATCTTTGTACAGTTTTAGAACTTTCCTGTAAGTCTGAAATTATTTCAAAAAAAGGAAAATAAAAAAATTGGAATATATGTACACAAGGAATGGTTCAAGTATTTACTAAGAAAAAAATAATTGACTATTAAGTAACTATTATGTGATAGAGATAGTGTTAGGTGCTAAAAAGACTACAGTAGGAAGAATGGATGAAATATTTTTGCTCTTAAACTTTTAGAGAAAAGCAATTTAATAAACTAAAATAACCAGAGAACAGTTCAAAAGGGTAGATATATAATTAAATGCTAAAGATTATAGGTGCGCATAATTCATAACAATTTTGAGCCACTGTTTAAAATTTAAAATAATGACAAACCACACCAAAAATATAAACTCTGTCAGCATTTCTGGGCTTACAAATATGCTTGTAAGTAATTTGTGAAAATATGCTTATGTGTGCATATAATTACACACAGAATTTAGAAGCTGAATATAATAAAATATTTGCTGCTTCATAAACTTCTCCAATTACTTGGATTTGAAATGCAGGTAATTTTTCCACTCAAAGTAAAATATTTAGAACATGTTTTTATTATAAAGTGGAAAATAGATCCGAACCAAGATGGCAGCATAGGTAAACACCTAAACTGCTGCCTCGCACAACAATTTCAAAACTACGACTAAAAGACAAAACGTATATCACCCAGAACCACGGGAAAGCTGGCTGAGTGGAAGTTCTACAACTAGAAGGAAAGAGAAAAGAGCACTGAGTCGTGCACAAGCGCTGAAAAGCTGAGGTACGGAGGCACGCGAATCGGGCTGGCGGTGGGCGACTGGGAGCGCTGCTTTTTTCAACCCGAAAGGAGACAAGCTCCCGATTACTCTGAACTCCAGTCTCTGGGGAGACGTTGGGGACCCAAACTCCTACGAGGAGAAGCTGGACTGTCTGCCGTGGGTTCGGAAAGTGAGGGTGGCTTTCTTGCAGAGGTGCATGCAGCAATCATTGTTTACTGCACTGGAGCGCGGGAAGCGGGGACTTGGAAACACAGAGACGCAGAGACAGCAGACTAGCAGCCATCGCTGTTTGCACGCCCTAGCCAGTGACTCCCTGAGACACGGCCCCACACAATCTACAAACCCACCCAAGCTCCACGCAGTGGCTTTTGCTTATAAATGGCCTGCCCTATCACAGCTTAACCTAACAAACTGCAGCTCTGGTCAGACAGCTCCAAAACCTCCAAACCCCAAGCAAAGAGGAGAAAACTGTAGTTCTCGCTGTAGCGCCTGCTGGGTGGCCTCAGACAGTAGCTGACCTGCACCCCATTGGAGATCCAGAAGCTAGTGTATCTAGTGGTCAGTGTGAGACGACACCAGATTTCAACTCCTCACATCCATAAGTGACACATTCAAGAGGCAGACTCAGTGAGCACCAAAGCCCCACTGAAGCAAGTCCTGCCCCATAAGCGTGTCTCCAGCACAGCAGTTCTTCTATTATAGACACAGCAGGTCCTCACAGCCAATTGGCCTGGAGGTCAATTCCTCCCAGTGTACCAACAGCAATCAAGGCTTAACTACACCAAGACTTTGCACTCAGCCCACAAAGGGGTGCACCAAGAGTGTCCACCTCAGGTGATAGGCTGAACCACTGGTCATCTACGACAGAGAACCACTCCATCAACACAGGGAAGCAGCAAAATGCGGAGACAAAGAAACATGTCACGAATGAAAGAAATGGAGGAAAGCAAACTACTGGACATAGAGTTCAAAACCACATTTATAAGGTTACTCAAGAATCTTCTAAAAACCGCCGAGAAACGTGATGAGACCTCCGAGAAGCTTAGTGAGACCTTCAAGGACTTTAATGAGAATGCCAAAAAAATGGAAAAGGACCAGTCAGAAATTAAGCATACACAGTCTGAAATAAAGAATATACAGAAATTTGGAGCTCCAGTGGCGCAATCGGTTAGCGCGCGGTACTTATAAGAATATACAGAAATTCAACTGTAGAGCAAAGGACCCCAAGAATCAAACCAAAGATCTGAAATATGAGGAAACAAAAACACCCAACCAGAAAAACAAAAAGAAAAAAGAATCCAAAAATATGAAGATAGTGTAAGGAGCCTCTGGGACAACTTCAAGCATACCAACATCCGAATTATTGGGGTGCCAGAAGAAGAGAGAGAGCAAAATATTGAAAACATATTAGAAGAAATAATGACAGAAAACTTTCCCTACCTGGTGAAAGAAATAGTCTTCCAAGTCCAGGAAGCACAGAGAACCCCAAACAAGAGGAATCCAAAGAGGACCACACCAAGATACATCATAATTAAAATGCCAAGGGCAAAAGACAAAGAGAGAATCTTGAAAGCAGCAAGAGAAAAACAGTTAGTTACCTACAAGGGAGTACTCATACGACTGTCAGCTGATTTCTCAACAGAAACTATGCAGGCCAGAAGGGAGTGGCAAGAAATATTCAAAGTAATGAACAGCAAGAACCTACAACCAAGATTACTCTACCCAGCAAAGCTATCATTCAGAATTGAAGGTCAGATAAAGAGCTTCACAGATAAGAAAAAGCTAAAGGAGCTCATCATCACCAATCCAGGATTATATGAAATGCTGAAAGGTACTCTTTAAGAAGAGGAAGAAGAAGAAAAAGGTAAAGATAAAAATTATGAACAACAAAATGACAACAAATACATAACTACCAACAAGTGAATCTAAAAATCAAGTGAATAAAAAATCTGATGAACAGAATGGACTGATGAATATAATAGAATCAGGGACATAGAAAGGGAGTGGACTGACAATTCTCAGGGGTAAGGAAGTGTGAGGGGTGCGGAAGAGATTGGACAAAAATCTTACACCTATGGATGAAGACAGTGGCGGGGGTAAGGGCATGGGGTGGGGTGGGGAATCAGGTGAAGGGGAGCTATGGGGGAAAAAAAAAGAGGAACACCTGTAATAATCTGAACAATAAAGATTTATTTAAAAAATAAAATGGAAAATAGAAAAAATATTCTAATGTTAGTAAAAGAGAGAAAGAAAAATAATTGTTTAAGTAGAAACAAGTATACTCAGCCAGCATGAGCATTAGCTAACTATTCATATGTGTGACTTGACCATTTCCCACTAATCGAATGTCAACAACCTCAGATGAAGCAAATCCACTAAAAGCTTTAATGGAAGCACTCATGGATAAATTTCAGCATAAGCAATTTTGTAAACAGAAGAGGTTAAATAGGAGAACCTAACATCTGCACTCATACACTGAATAGAAGAAAAACTGGAAAAACCACCTGAGCCTTTTGCTGCCTCATTTCCCCAACTCCTGTTTGATTCTGCCCCAGGCAGAATATTATTTAACTAGTCACTGCACTGATGATAAGTGATATTCTTAAAAATCAAGTTCACCTTTCAGCTCATCCTTGTATTTACTGATGAGGGCACAAGTTAATTTTGTCTCTCCCAAAGTTAGAGCCAGAGGATGTCGCTTAAGCCACTGAATAATTAAGCATTAATGTACGCAATGCAAACAAGTCTAATAAGCAACAGGAGGCAAACAAGTGCAGTTTAAGGTTAATGTACCTCAGAATTCTTATACAAGTGGGGTGCCCCAAGGTTTCACAAGCAACAAAGATAATGAATTTATTTATGATTACTTCTGGGTGATCAGATGTTGAGTTAATTATCAACTCAACTTTTTTCCTCTTGGTCTAATCTCATTAATTCCATATTTACTTTAATTGGCTCTCATTTGAATTTTCTGATTTCCTAATGTGTGACTAATAATATTTCCACCATGTCCACTTTGTGCCAGTTCGTCTTGTGTTAGGAAATTATATGGGCTTGATCTTATTTTACATGCAGACAGTATATATGGTTGCTCTTTACAACATTTCTCAAATAGCAGAATGAAAAGAAGTAGGCAGCTTGGGGTTTGAATTATGATCTTTGACAGGTTACCTAACTATTAGCCATTTTGCCAACCTAAAGAAAATAAAACCTTGACTAAAAGACAAGAAGATGCCCTAGCTGGTTTTGCTCAGTGGATAGAGCGTCATCCTGCGGACTGAAGGGTCCCAGGTTCAATTTCAGTCAAGGGCACATGCCCGGGTTGTGGGCTCGATCTCCAGTAGGGGGTGTGCAGGAGGCAGCCAATCAATGATTCTCTCTCATCATTGATGTTTCTATTTCTCTTGCCCTCTCCCTTCTTCTCTGAAATTAATAAAAAATATGTATTAAACAAAAATAAAAGACGAGAAGATAGCAAGTCCAAGAGGAGAAAACAGGGGGCCTAAGAATGCCCCTATCTCTCAACTTCCATCTCATTTCCAGGTCAAAACCCTAAGAGATGGCACAGGACCTGCAAGATCATTTGGGGAGGCCTCCAGGGCTGGGTTCTTGAACCTCACCTCCCAGCCTCAGGGGCCTCTGAGCCAATGTGCCCCCTAGTGTCATGCAGGGAAAGTACCATGGCTTTTCAGAGACTTCCCTTTCCCTCCGCCTCCCAAACCTGCTGAGGCTTTTTTCCAATGAAATTAATGTTATTCCTAATCTGTTCCTTAACCATGTTGAATACATTCACTCTTTTAGGTGCCCGCTATTTCATGTCTACATTTTTTTCTATGCTTTGGAGAATAGACACCAATATCCTGTACCCACATTCCCATCAAAAAACAACACAGACACATGCACTGTTCCATTTCAAACTATCAATATTCTTTAATAGCAGATTCGTCACTTAAAAAAATAAAAAAGCTCAGTCCAACTGGCATGGCTCAGTGGTTGAGTGTAAACCCATGAACCAAGAGGTCCCCAGTTCAATTCCTGGTCTGGGCACATGCTAGGGTTAATGGTCCGATCCCCAACAGGGGGCATGTAGGAGGCATCCAATCAATGTATATTTCTAATCGATAAGTTTCTGTCTCTTTATCCCTCTCCCTTCCGGTTCTCTCTCTAAAATCAATACCAATATACTTTTAAAAAATAATTTTAAAAAATTAAGCCCGCCCCATGTGGCTCAGTGGTTGAGTGTCAGCCTATGGATCAGGAGGTCATGGTTCAATTACCAGTAAAGGCACATGCCCAGATTGCGGGCTCAATCCCCAGTGTGGGGCATGCAGAAGGCAACGAATCAATGATTCTCTCTCATCATTGATGTTTCTATCTCCCTCTCCCTCTCCTTTCCTCTCTGAAATCAATGAAAAATATATTTAAAAAAATTAAAAGCTCTGAATATATATTTTGTATAGTCTTGAGTTTTATAATCATGTTAATGTTCTACATACTCAAAAAAATTAAATCAACAAGGATGGTGGGGCAGTCCTAAAACTCAATGCAAACGAAAATAAATGAGCCCAACTACATTTAAAATGAATAATTTTACCATGCTGAATTTTTAAAAACAGAACTAATCCCAGTAACTTCTGAACACAGACTTTGACAACTTGTCAATGTAAAGAAAAATAAAATAACTGCAAATAGTCTTGAACTCTACTTAGTAGATTTGTTTTAATAATTGGGTATAGCTATCTTGAAACTCTTTAATGTGTATTGCAGGGTTGATCAAATGAGTAAATGTATTCCTATTTTGTGAGCCAGGCTTCTCACTGTGGAAGAGGGAGATACAAATGAGAAAAGGAGGAAGGCAAAGAAGAACTCAGGGTAGGGAACTATTCAAATCGAAAGTATCCGTATGAACTTGGGATTTTAAAAATACATTTTAGCTGTATCTATGAGAGTATGTAGGTATGAGCATGGCCCAGGTCTGTCTGCTGAAAAGGTCAAGAAGCAATGACATTCTGGTACAGCAACGATCACAGATCTTGGGTTTTAAGTACCGGTCTCTACTCAAAGAACCAGGGCTTCTTGGAGAAATGGTTGATTCCAGTGCTGGAGCAGGAAAAGTACAAGACAGACCAGGAGCAGCTAATTATGCCAAAAAAGTAATGAAGTGCTAAAAAAAAAAAAAAAAACACATAAGAGCCTGTCAAAAGGATGCAGAAAAGGGCTTAAAGGGGTCCCTACTGGCCCTGGGGAAAATTTGAGCATCAAAATAAATAAGAGCCCTTCATTAAAGCAAAATCCTGATTAATAAATCTAGAAGGAATAATAGGGTTTTAAAAATCATAAAATCAGGGGGGGAAACCAAGATGGCGGCATAGGTGAACACCTAAACTGCTGCCTCGCACAACTATTTCAAAACTACAGCTAAAAGACAGAACGGACATCATCTAGAACCACAGGAAAGCTGGCTGAGTGGAAATTCTACAACTAGAATGAAAGAGAGGGGCACACGGAGAATCAGAGGAGCTGCAAAAGGCTGAGGTACAGAGACACAGGTGTGGAGAGGACAGGCGGCTGAGTGCCTGGCTAGCTTTCTCTAGTGGGAGAGAGACAGCAGCTCCCGACTGCACTGAACCCCAATTCCGACTGCACTGAACCCCAATTCCGACTGCACTGAACCCCAGTTCCAGGCAAGACCCTGGGGTCCCAGACTCATACGGGGGAGGTCTGAACTGTCGGGAAAAGAGAGGAGCGCACAGAAACTCAGGGGAGCCTTGAAAGGCAGAGGTCGGGAGGCGCGCACGAGTGAGCACAGAGAGGACTGACTGCTGAGTGTGCCGCTGGCTTTCTCTAGCGGGAGGAAGACGGAAGCTCCCAACTGCGCTGAACTCCAGTTCCGGGCGAGAATCTGGGAATCCAGAGTCATTGGGGGAGAAACTGGACTGTCTGGCAGCGGGTGAAACTCGAGGGCGGCTCTCTCTCAGAGGTGCTTGCAGCGATTACCACAGGACACTGAGACCCAGGGGCCTCATAGGGCAGGGCTAACAGGAAGCCAAGACTGTCTGCTCAGCCCTGAGACTCCGCCCCATCCAAGCTGAGCACGGAGACTTTTGCAATTTTGCAAGTCTTGTCTCATAAGGCTATCTCCAGCACAGAAGTTCTCCCGGTGTAGACACAGCTGATCCTCACAGCCAATTGGCCTGGAGGTCAATTCCTCCCAGTGATACCAACAACAATCAAGACTTAACTACAAAAAGGCTGAGCACACAGTCCACAAAGGGGTGCACCAAGAGTATCCACCTCAGGTAACTGGGGAGGCTGAGCCACTGGGCCATATAGGAAACCTAGCACACAAAGCTACTCTACCAACTCAGGGAAGCAGCAAAAATGCTGAGACAAAGAAACAGATGACAAATGAAAGAAATGGAGGAAAGCAAACGACTGGATATAGAGTTCAAAACCTCAGTTATAAGATTTTTCAAGAATTTCCTAGAAAAGGCAGATAAATTTAGTGAGACCCTCGAGGATATGAAAAAGGACCAACTAGAAATTAAGCATACACTGACTGAAATAAAAAATATTATACAGAGACCTAACAGCAGACTAGAGGACCACAAGAATCAAGTCAAAGATTTGAAATACAAAGAAGCAAAAAACACTCAACCGGAAAAGCAAAAAGAAAAAAGAATCCAAAAATTTGAAGATAGTGTAAGGAGCCTCTGGGACAACTTCAAGCGTACCAACATCAGAATTATGGGGGTGCCAGAAGAAGAGAGAGAGCAAGATACTGAAAACCTATTTGAAGAAATAATGACCGAAAACTTCCCCCACCTGGTGAAAGAAATAGACTTATAAGTCCAGGAAGCACAGAGAACCCCAAACAAAAGGAATCCAAAGAGGACCACACCAAGACACATCATAATTTAAATGCCAAGAGCAAAAGACAAAGAGGGAATATTAAAAGCAGCAAGAGAAAAACAGTTAATTACCTACAAAGGAGCACCCATATGATTGTCAGCTGATTTCTCAGCAGAAACTATGCAGGCCAGACGGGAGTGGCAAGAAATATTCAAAGTGATGAATAGCAAGAACCTACAACCAAGATTACTCTACCCAGCAAAGCTATCATTCAGAATTGAAGGTCAGATAAAGAGCTTCACAGACAAGAAAAAGCTAAAGGAGTTCATCACCACCAAACCAGTATTATATGAAATGCTGAAAGGTATTCTTTAAGAAGAGGAAGAAGAAGAAGAAGGTAAAGATAAAAATTATGAACAACAAGTACATATCTATCAACAAGTGAATCTAAAAATCAAGTGAATAAAAAATCTGATGAACAGAATAAACTGGTGAATATAATAGAATCAGGGGCATAGAAAGGGAGTGGACTGACAATTCTCAGGGGGGAAAAGGGGTGGGGAATGCGGGAAGAGACTGGACAAAAATCGTACGCCTATGGATGAGGACAGTGCCGGGGAGGTAAGGGCAGAGGGTGGGGTGGGAACCAGGTGGAGGGGAGCTATGGGGGGAAAAAAGAGGAACAACTGTAATAACCTGAACAATAAAGATTTATTAAATTTAAAAAAAATGAAAGTCACATTTTGAAGTTTAAAAAAAAAATCATAAAGCCATAACCAGTTTGGCTCAGTGGATAGAGCGTCGGCCTGCGGACTGAAGGGTCCCAGGTTCGATTCAGGTCAAGGGCATGTACCTGGGTTGCGAGCACATCCCTAGTAGGGGGCGTGCAGGAGGCAGCTGATCGATGTCTCTCTCTCATCGATGTTTCTAACTCTCTATCCCTCTCTCTTCCTCTCTGTAAAAAATCAATAAAATATATTTTAAAAATAAATAAATAAATAAATTTAAAAAATCATAAAATCAGACATAAATTAGTAGCAATGGATTCTAAATTTGAGGGTGGGAGAAGCTCGAGGAGGGGTAAGATGTTTATATAATCTTAAGATGTTCTCCTAGCAAACTATTTATTACAAAAGGAAAAACAGTAACTGTGCACAGAGGAAATGGTAACACTTTAATGCTCAATTTCAATATTAATAAATTAAACATCACCAGTAATGGGCCAACAGACATTGTGCACCTCCAGATACAATGCCCTAGGAGGGTACACTCTTGGGGCTCCAGCCAAAAATGCGTATACTGAATCTAACCATGAGGAAACACAAGATAATCCCAACATGAAGGGCATTCTGTAAAGTACCTGGACTGGGTGCTTCAAAAAGATCAATGTCCTGAAAGACAAAAAAAAACAAGACAAAAAACAAAAAAACGCTGAGACACTTTTCCAGATGAAAGGAGACCAAAGAGACATGACAACTAAGTTCAATGCATGAGCTGGACCGGAATATGTGCCAGAGAAAAACTGCCCTAAAGACAAATATTGAAACAACTGACTAAATTAGAATATACACGAACTTACAATATTTACAGATAATAGTACATGGCAATATTAAATTTCCCGAGTTTAATAACTACACTGTGGTTGTGTAACAGAATATTTTTATTCTTAAAGGCGCAGGTTTTAGTATTAAGAGTAAAGGGAGCCCTACCGGGTTTGGCTCAGTGGATAGAGCGTCAGCCCTCAGACTGAAGGGTCTTGGGTTCGATTCAGGTCAAGAGCATGTACCTCAGTTGCAGGCTTGATCCCTGGCCCTGGTTGGGGTGTGTGCAGGAGACAAACAATTGATGTTTTTCTCTCTGTGTCTCTTCCCCTCCCTTCCATTCTCTCTAAAAATCAATGGGAAAATGTCCTTGTTTGAGGATTAAAAAAAAAGGAAAGGGAATAATGTATGCAGCCTACCTTCAAATGACACAAAAAAAATCAGTATTAATACATATCTATAAAAAGGATAAAATTGATAAGGCTATTGTGTCAAAATACTATAAAGATGGATGGAATCTGTGAACTATGCTTGCTATTTTTCTGTAAATCTGAAGCTATTCCAAAATAAAAATAAAAATGGTGTTTATATTTTGAATTTAAAGTATAAGTACCTAAAACAGTTTTTGAACAATTTTAAATGTTTCCATATTATAATTCAGACAAATTAAAAACAAGCTATGTTCAGAGTTTATGATTTATTTTAATGAAAGCAGCACTTTCCATCAAATTACATGTGATTGATAATCTACTTTTATGCTTTTGTGATTTTTCAAAATGATTAACCAAATATTTTATATTTTCATTAGTTACATTTATACACTTAAACCTATGTTAGATAAAACTGGTAAACTGCTCTGAAAATGAAAAATAACTTTTTTTACTTTCTTGCTAGTACCAAAACTTTCAAAATTCCTGAGACTTCTCCAAGGTTAGTGGAAACAGGAACCCTAATTCATGCTTTTTTCCCCTCCAGTTTGCAAAATTCAAGTTTATAACACTGAACAAGACCACTCCATAACTGGAAATATTAATGACATTTGTAATCCATTTACAATCATATTCTTGGATGAAATAACTATGGAAAACAATTTCTCAACAATGATGAGATTCATCATTCAGCTACACTATTAATATGAATAAAGTAGAAGTTAAAATCTTAAAGCTGAGAAGTTTAAAATCTAGTTTTTAAAGTAACTTGGGATTAACTTCACTAGCATAAACATCAAAGACACTGATTATGGAGCTCAGAACTTCCCAGCTTAATTAGAACATCATTGATCACCATTCATCATACGAAGCCTCATCTCTTCTATATTCAAAACGTTTGTATTTCTAGGCTTCCCCGGACACAGAGGGGAGGGTAACCTTCATTCTTCCCATCCGGCCCAGGTTCTTTTTCTAGTAAATATATTCCTTTCATTTCAAACCAGTAAGAAGACATTAGGGGGTAGGGAATGGGTCTCATGTGCACCTCTACCATCTTTGAAAACGTCTAAATTCTAGGGCAAGAGAAGCAGTTAGCTGTCAAGGTTTGCTCGTGAGAGGAAAAGATGGAACATTCACAAACTGACTTCTTCAGACAGAATCACATTTGGCAAAAATAACTGAATTTGATAGCGTAATATACTAAGGTCGTAGGGAAACCGGTCCTCTTTAGGCCTGCTGCCTCTTGGTAATGTAATTCTGCAGAATACTAGTACATTACAGCTGAAAGTGCGCATGGCTATGACCAACAAAGTTCCGCTCTAGATACCTTCCTAGAAAAATCCCTCCCGCCGCCCATATGTACAAGAGATGTGGTGTCCACCTCTGGACAATTTTTTCTTTCTGGTCTTATTTTCAAAAGTTTGTTTAATGAGCATATCTACATACTATATTGGAGGAAAAGCAACTTTAAAAAAATAGCAAAATTGAGATTCTGTCAGGATCACAACAACTCTAAGTACGCTGAGTAATTTAAACACATTGTAACTAAAAAACACTGGGTTGCTAGACATGCTGAAAAATGATGACCTAGAATGTACTCATCCTTAAGGTGGGGAAGAAGAAATAAATTTTTGTCAGTATCTATCACAACATGAAGTGTACACATTTTTATCCTGGCCATTCTTCTAGAATATCTGCTACAGAAACTCTCTAGAAAGCATGAACTCTAAGGATGTCTGCTCCAGCATTGCCTGTAATAGTGGACAATCTAAGTGCCCGTCAACAGGAATGCTGAGTCAAAGAACAGAGACCGACACGACAAACTAGAAGTTCAGGGGTTCTTCCGACAGTCACAGTAGGTGAACGCTGGCCTCTGAGCAATTCAAATCAACAAAAATTTATTCAGTGGTTTCCCCAGGCCAGGGGCATATGAGGACAATAGTGAACGGAAGAGAATGTAGCCCTTTAGCCAGAAGAAAAATAACAACACAAAACCAGATTCTATATTGTCCCAATCCAGGCTGGTCCTTATAAGATTATCCTATATATCCTATATAATAAAACCCTAATATGCAAATCGACCGAACAGCGGAACAACCGATCGCTATGACACACACTGACCACCAGGGGGCAGACACTTAACGCAGGAGCTGCCCCCTGGTGGTCAGTGCGCTCCCACGGGGGGAGCACTGCTCATCCAAAAGCTGGGCTCATGGCTGGTGAGTGTAGCTGTGGTGGCTGGAGCCTTTCCTGCCTCTATGGCAGGTGGACATCCCCCAAGGGATCCCAGACTGTGAGAGGGCGCAGGCCCGGCTGAGGGACCCTCTCCCCCCACCCCTCCCCTACCCCACACACCCCACCCCACCCTACCACCCCCCCGCAAGAATGTCATGCACTGGGCCTCTAGTTTTTAATAACACCACTAAAGCCTGGCTCAGTGGCTGAGCGTCAACCTATGAACCAGGAGGTCATGGTTCAATTCCCAGTCAGGGAACATGCCCAGGTTGCAGGTTTGGGGCATGCAGGAGGCAGCCAATCAGTGATTCTCTCTCATCATTTATGTTTCTCTCTCTCTCTCTCCCTTCCTCTCTGAATTCAATAAAAATATATTTTTTAAATAACACCCATAATTTTTGTTTATAGCTTCAACTGAGGATCATTAAAAATTACACTTCCCAAAAGCATTGGGGTAAACTTTTGCATGAAAAGGAAGTAAATCTTTATTGAATCTTTCTTTGGCACCATATAATCACAGTTTAGATAATTTCTTGACATCTTACTGTTTACTTTTCCTGAGATTTCTGTCAAATAGCTATAATTTCCTTTTGATGGCTTCCAAAAATCAATAAACAATTTTACCCTTACTTTTGTAGTAAACTGCACTAAAAGGAATTGGTTTCCTCCAGAATTACTGAAACATTTTGTGCATATTAAAGTAAAATTTTCTTACCTATAAATTACAAAAACTTTAACCAGGCACAAAATTAGAAGAAGTAATAATAGTTCAGTTCTGTAATCCCAGTATTAATATAAAGAAGTAATCCTAGATAAACTTATATAATGTTGTTATGAATAAACAAGATTAAAATAAGTATATTAATAGAAACAAAAACTGTTTAGCATTCTTCCACATATGCTTCAATTTCTTTCATAATTTCACATACCTCAGGGATAAATAACATGTCATAAAATCAATTATGCTAATTAACATAGTATTTTCTGCTTATGGCCCAAATAAAATAAAACAAAGAGCCTGAAATAAATTTACTAAGTTCTAATCCCCCTTACAAGTACAATTTTTTCCTTGTCATTTTAGTCTTAAGTGGGAATTAAGTTCACTCAGTACGTGGGCTTCCAACATACATGCTAGTTTTCTCATACCATAGTGACAAGCAAGGCTATAGCAGAAATGTTCGTTTTGTTTTCTGTCACTTCACAAATATTTGTTTAGTTCCTGAATCAGGGTTTTGGAGCCCCCAAACAAAGCTAATAATCTAAATTTTAAAAACATGGAGAGAGCTTTGCCTTGGCCTGGTGGCTTGGTTGACTGGAGTGTCATCCCATACACCAAAAGGTTGCAGGTTCGACCCCCCAGTTGAGGCGTGTATGGGAGGCAACCAATAGATGTTTCTCCCCCTCCCCTCTCTCTCTCCCCCTCTCTCTCCCTCTCTCTCTCTCAAAAATCAATCAACATAGCCTCGGGTGAGGATTAAAACAAAAATAGAGATTTTTAAGACCTCATTGTAAACTTACAGTGTTCTGAATTCCTGCCTTCTTTTAGTATTTATTTTCTGGTTACCTATTTTGACTTACTACTGCCCAAACATCAGTCTAGCAGATCTTTTATCTTATTACCCAGAAAGCACACTGACTATGAGGAGAAGGGTGCCCTTTGCACATCTGCTCCTATTGTGGTTAAGAAGGGTGCAGTGGCTGCTCTGGACACGTGCAGACTGCAGACTCAGAAGCCACTGCACACAGGGGTCTAATTATGAAAACAAGGGAAGCATTTGATCCACCAACATAGGGGAGACATTTGGCAAGGTTCTAAAATTATTATGATTTATACATAACCACATTTACCAAAAATGTTGCCTATCTCCTGAAGATTTAATAAAGTCTCTTTTAAAATCCTGCCGTTAAAATCCCTAGGAATGCATGAGGGGAAAGGTCAAGGATTGGTGTTCACGCCACATGAGCCCAGGCTGGAGAAAACATGCAGTCTCTGGTGTGCACACGGTACAGGAGAAAAGTCACTTAGACATCCAGCAACTGACAACCTGGATCCATGCTAGGATGCTTCTAGCCACTGCCTCCTGGACATGGCACCTCTGTGCCACCACTGGGAGGATGCCGCTGCTCAATGCTTTCATTGATTTATTGCTTGGAATGTGATTTCCACTTTTTTGTGGCACCCAGAAGGAAAAGGCTAGCTGCTGAATTAGCTTCTGAGATTCAGGAGAGGGTTAGATGAAACTGGAACACGTATGGAATTAAATATACCTAGAAACAGATCATCATTTTCTATCTATAAAATAACAACAACAAAAATACTATCACTTAAAGAGAAAATCTTCTCTGAAAAAACTAAGCTCTGAATTATGTGAAATTTGAGCCTATAATTTTTTGCAGTGTGTTAACAGTCAGTCTACAAGGATTAACAGCAACAACAAAATAACCTGTTTTCCTTTCTTTTTCCTCTTCTGTCGTTTTCCCTCCCAAAGGCATTTAAACAGAATGCTGTGTAAGTCTTGAAAAGAAATCATCAGTCATTATAAAACCAGCTGAAATCACAAGCCTGTCCTTAGGAAAATAATAAGGTGGATTTTCAAACCTCTGATTTGTTGCTGCATTAAAGCAGATATGCCTCTTGGTTAAGGATAGTTGGGGGAGTAAGAGACACAATTGCTCAACTTGCACCTTCATTCATATTCCCTACTGGAACAGCTGGCATCTTGAGGGCGCTTAATCTCCCAGAATAGGTGACTCAAATCTTCCAGCTATCAAGAAGTGTTTTGTGCCTGGCTGGTGTGGCTCAGTGGTTGAGCGTCAACCTGTGAATCAGGTGGTCATGGTTCAATTCCTGGTCAGGGCACATACCTGGGTTGCAGGCTGGTTCCCCAGTACAGGGTGTGCATGAAGCAGCCAATCAATGATTCTCTCTCACCATTGATGTTTCTACCTCTCTCTCCCTTTCCCTTCCTCTCTGATATCAACACAAATATGTTTCAAAAATATAATGATTTTTTAAAAAGACATGTTTTGCCCAACACTTTCCCACTGCCTCCACATTTTCGTTCTTCCTCATTGTTCTAGCAATCTGGGCTCTGCCCCTGCACTACTTGAATGACAATGCTCTTCCCTTGATCTGTTTTGACTCCCAGTCCCGGTCCACCTCTTTGCTGGGCTCCACAGTGGACCCCTCACCACCAGCCTTCCCATAGCACACAGACAGGCGTCGGCTCCTCCCTTGCCTCCAAGTCCCCACATCCTCTCACTTCCTCTGTGTCTCTGCTCCTCGGGGCCCTTTGTGCTTCTTTTGCTCTCTTCTGACCTAAAGGTAAGGGTGTATACCAGGTTCCATCTTTTTTTTTTTCCAAATATGTTTTTATTGATTTCAGAGAGAGGAAGGGAGAGGGAGGGAGAGAGAAGAAACATCAGTGATGAGAATCATCAATTGGCTGCCTTCTGCACGCCCCCACCAGGAATCGAGCCGTGATTTCCTGGTTCATAGGTCGATGTTCAATCACTGAGCCACACTGGGAGGTCTCCAGGTTCCATCTTAAGCCCATCAGTTCACCTGCTCTCCTTTCATCTCTCACTTATGGCAATCACCAGGAGAGTCTCCTGGATGGCACTCAATCAATATCTGTGAGACGAGTCTCACCCTCATCCATGCTGGGGGCCACTCATAGGAGAGACTATCTAATCTGGGTCTCCATCCAATTATGTTCTCTGACCACCACCCCACTCCCATGAATGGGGTTGAGACTGTGACTCCAGTTTAACATTTTCACAAGAGGCTTCTTATGATTGTATGGCTCTCTCTGTCTCTCCTTCCTGGTTTATAGCCTCCATGTAACAGAAAGAGAATGGCTTTGGAGTCAGATAGAAATGTGTTCAAAGCTGGGTCTGTGAATTATTAGCTATGCGATCATACCTCTGAATTTTTCAGAATTACAGGTTGAAAAAATATATATGTAAAATATTTGTATGTATATATACACTGAGTGGCCAGATTATTATGATCTCTGAATGCATAATAATCTGGCCACTCAGTGTATATCCTATATAATAAAAGGCTAATATGCAAATTGTCCCATGGACCAGGAGTTCGACCAACAGGCAGGCCGGCCAACCGCCCATGTCCCCTCCCCCTGGCCAGGCTGGTCAGACCTCATCCATGCATGAATTCATGCACCGGGCCTCTAATATATATACTGAGTGGCCAGATTATTATGCGTTCAGAGATCATAATAATCTGGCCACTCAGTGTATATTAACACTTAGGGTCTAGTGAGGTTTCTTTTTCTTTATTTCTCTTTAACTCCCTTTGCAAAGCTCCTTACATGCTTTATTTAATTGAGTTTTCGCAGTAACCTACCTGAGGTCTAGAGGAAGAAGCTGAGGCTGGCTGGGTAACAATTAGTAAGTGGTAGAATCAGATTCTAACCTAAGGCTGCCTGGCTCTGAAGCCCTAGCTCTTTCCACCACATACAGTAAAGTGCCTGCAGACCACAGAGGGGTCGGTATGCTGGGTGAGAGGGCTGGGGAACGCACAAGTGGAAAGTTAGAGCATAATGTGAGAAGTGCCATGAGAGAGGTATGGAGAAAACGCTGTAGGGCTTGCTGAGGAAAGAGACATTGACTCAGCCTCAAGAAACCAGAGAGAGCTCGCAGACAGTTCATGGAGTTGCCTCTGGAGAGCATGACTCTACCCCCCAGAGACTGGGCAGGGCATTCTAAGCAGCAGGACCATGTGCAGTCACTGCAGGGAGTATGGGGTGATGGGAGCAAAAGTGGGGGAGGGCGAAGGAACACAGTTATGGCAGGAGATGATGGCAAAAAGGCAGGGCAGGGCTAGGCCCAAGTGTGTGTGGCCCATTCCAGAAGCAATACAGCCTGCGGGAGTTTTTAAGGAGGGCAGGGTCAGATCAGAACTGTACTCTCCAAGGCTAATCCCAGTGCTGGCATAGTACAGGGATTCCGGAACCCAGGACCACTTGGGGAACCTTTCTTATTTTTTTATTTATTTTGGGTAATTCTCACCTGAGGATATTTTTCCATTGGTTTTTAGAGAGAGAGTGGAAGGGAGAGAGAGAGAGAGACAGAGAGAAACATCAATGTGAGAAAGACACATGGATTGGTTGCCTTCGCACACATCCCCCCGACCACAGCTAGGGATTGAGCCTGCAACTGTACATGCCCTTGACCAGAATCAAACCTGGGACCCTTCAGTCAGTCCCCAGGCTGTCGCTCTTTCCACTGAGCCAAACTGACGAGAGCTGGGGAACCTTTTTAAAAGGTTTGTCCCATTATTGTGAATGTTAACTTTAGTCATTTGGTTAAGGTGGTGTCTGCCAGGCTTTGCCAATGTAGTTACTGTTTGTCCTTTGTAATTAATAAATATTTTGTAGCAAATATCATATCCCTTAACAAACTTTCACCACAAGTTATAACATCCATTGGTTTTTCCAACTCCATGATTCCATTTATAGTTAGTAGTTGACCTTCTACTCAAGGAAGAGATTTCTCTTCTTCCCATTAGTTATTTATGTCACTATAGATACATGGCTTTTTATTTTATTCAAGGATTGTAATTCAAGCTCAAATTATCCCAGAGGTGGCCAGTGACAGTCCCTCAAGCTGGCCCTTGTGTGATTATGATATCTCCCTGTTCTAGCACTGCTGTCCTTTCCAGCACAAGAAGCTATTCCAGGCTCATTTTTTTGTTTTCCCTGCCTCCCCTCCCCTACTCTGGAATAAGCTTTTTTAAGTTCTGATCCTTCTGTGTGAAGAATGGAATTTAGAAACCATTCTAAAGTTCTGGGTACTTGGTGTGTCATTGTCAGTTCTCTCAATGGACAGGGAAAGAAAATTGTGTGTGTGTGTGTGTGTGTGTGTGTGTGTGTGTGTACATTTATATACACCTAACTATATTTCTATGGGAAATTTCTTTAAATACAGATTTTGGAGGGGCTATGGCCAGACCTACTGAATCAGAATCTTTAGGAGTGGGCTCATAAATCTGTATTTGTTTAATGTTTAGCCAGGTTTTCAAAGAGAGGACTGACCAGGGGAGTGATAGTAGGGGCAGAAAGACTAGTTAGGAAGCTACTCCATTAATCCAGACAAAAGTTAACAGGGCTGTGAACCAGGGCGGAAGCAGCAAGATAGAGAGGGCATGGTCAGCTGTCCTTGGGGCTGACTGGATAATGGAGATGAAGAGGGAAGCTGTGGCAGGCACTCAATGTCTCCTGCGTGGATATCTGTCATCGCTGTGGCCTGAACACTGTCATTTACACAGAAAGCACTGAACAGGTTTATTTAATTGAACATCTTCTCACTTTTCTCCTATAGATTATATAAAAATCCAAGTGACATTCTGGGAAGAAAATAATTATAAAACATTCAAGAATTCATATCTCTTCCTTATATTTTATCATATAGACTAAAAAACTGAACGTTACTCAAGACAAGAAAGAAGACTTGTGAATTCACTGTCAGCAGGCCAGGCTCTCACATGGATAAACATGGCCTGGCCGACGTGATTGTGTCTGTGTACACTGTGCATGCAGAATAATAGACCTGGAAGGCTTTTTACCAAGAAGCAACCTCTGTAACCATGTCTCCCATTGTCCAGAAAAAAAGAGAGCTACAGTCGGCTGGAGATAAGTCATTAAGCTGAGATGACTGCTTACTATCACTGCAGCATAAAACTCACTGGCGCATGAGCAAAATATATAAAGGGACTGTAAGAATAAAAGTGAAGCTAAAAGAAAATGACCCTTGGAATTCTAACTGCTATAACACAAAGTTTAAAACCCAGATGAAAGTACAACCCAGAGGAAAATAATAATTCCCAGCGTTAATGTAGCAAAAGCAATTCATCAATGACCTTCTCCTTGCTAAATCCACAGGGCACTTTCCAGACTTGCCCTGCTACTAGTATATACCCTATTGATACTGTTGAAGGTCTCTCTGCTCTTGGCCTCCAGGACATTCCACTCTTCTGGTTTTCCCCCTACCCCTCTGACTGGTCCCTTCTTTCACAAGCACCTCTTTCTCTGCTGATCTCCTAAAAGTTCATCTTCCTCAAAATGCTAGCCCTGGGGTGGGATGGGATCAACCAAAGAACTTATATACATATATGCATAACCGAAGGATACAGACAATAAGGTGGTAAAGACCTGGGGTGGAGGTGGGGCAGGGGACATATGTTATACTTTCAACAATAAAGATGTTTTTTTAAAAAAATGCTAGCCCTGGCCTCTTCTCTTTCCTCCATAAGCTGTCTAGGTTATCTCATTCACTCCTAACACTCTCACTACAACTCCCACAGTGCTCTCCTGAGCAAGAAGACCCATATAAATGTATAATCACCTCTTGCATGTCCCACAGACATTTCCATCTAAATATGTTCAAAGCTGAACTTATCACCCCCTGACCTTGAACCTGTTCCCCATTCTATTTCAGTGAATGATAACCACCATCCAACTAGAAACTTGACCCTACCTTACACCCCCTTCTCCCCGACCCCGATTTCCAACAATCATCAGGAATCTAGAATCTCCATAATATTTTCATTACTTTCCTTGCATACTGCCATAATGATCTCACACCTGGATTACTTCGGGTGCCTCCAGACGTTCTCTCCAACAATCCTTCATCTACACTGCAGCCCACGGGACCAGCCCAGAGTTTAAATAATCTAATGATGCTCCTTTTCTCAGAAGGTCCTCTCTGACCGCCACCCCCTCCCATGAATGGACTAGGCATATGTCCTGCGGCTTTCAGACATCTTGGGCTAACAATGATAGAACTGAACACACCATATCCAGCTGCTCATTTATGAATATTGCCCTTGTAAGTTCCTTGAGAGGAGGTACATATTGTTCACTGTTGGGGCCTCAGTGCCTAGCACAGTGCATGACACATAGGACACTCAAGAAATCTTTGTGGCTTCTTAACTTAATGATCCATTTTAAGTTAAAGCTCAAAAGATCAACTCAGTTGGTTTTGTAAGACCAAGCTGGATAGTCATGTGTGCTGAAGGCAAAGATAGGGGTGTGTGTGTGTGTGTGTGTGTGTGTGTGTGTGTGTGCAAAATGGATCATTAAGATAAGAAGCTAGTCTGCAGTCAGAGAAAATAAAAGCATCTATTATCCAGAGAGAAGCGGAAATGTGAGTCCCTGTGATACATAGGAACACTTGCAAGAAAAAGAAACAGGGAAAAAGACCAGCTGCCAGTTTACCGTGCAGTGCCTGAGAGGCCCGCCATACTCCTCCCTATGATTGAGTCCCCAAAGATTCTCATCACCTTATGATCCTTGTGCCTTACACTGATTCTCAACAGACTTAGACTAATTCTCAGACCAGCCTATTTCTATTTCCGCCTCATATCTCTGGCCAGTCCAGAGAAAGCTTCTTTCTGCAGGAAGATGGAGCTGGCCTGTCCCTTCCTCCTTCATGCCGATGGGAAAGGGAGTGGCAGAGAACCAGATAGCAATCCTGGAATCTCACAATTTCTGCGTTAGGGCCATCCAGGTGCCTGCCTCCCACTGGGGAAAGAAAGGAACGGGCTGATAAAGGAGTAGAGTTTGAGGGACACCCTCTCTGACCACACCCTCTGCTTTCTATACCACCTCCACCCGCTCATTTGTCTCCAGCAGCAAGGCTGAAGGCTATACATTCATTCTTAAAAAAGAGGACTCTTTGGGAGTAAACAAAGGTATCCAGGGGTGGGCAAACTTTTTGACTCGAGGGCCACAATGGGTTCTTAAACTGGACCGGACGGCCGGAACAAAAGCATGGATGGAGTGTTTGTGTGAACTAATATAAATTCAAAGTAAAGGAGCGGAGGGGAGAGCAAGAGAACCCTCCGCTCTTTCGGCTCCACGGGCCGGATAGAACAGCCGAACAGGCCGTAGTTTGCCCACGGCTGGAGACTATTGTGGGTCCCTAAGCCAGCAGTTACTAAATACTGCATTGGCTCCTCAAAGTATAAGTGGTTACATTCTTTAAATATATAAAAATCTATATATCCTTCATAGGATCTAACAGCATCTTCACCAACATGGTATAGAAACCAAAGCCTCGGATTTCTATTACTTTCAGGTTAATCATTTTTTAAAAAATACGTTTTTATTTATTTTAGAGAGAGAGGAAGGGAGAGAGAGAGAAACATCGATCAGCCGCCTCTCGCATTCACCCCAGTGGGGGGATTAAGCCCTCAACCTGGGCATATGCCCTGACTGGGATTTCAACCAGTGACCTTTCCGTGCACAGGACAATGCTCAATCAACAGAGCCACACCGGCCAGGGTTGGGTTAAACATCTTAATGATTGTTTCCATTTCTATGTCCCCAAATGTTCAGTATTTTTTATGTGAGAGGGATGGGCACCCTCCTAGAGAAATTCAAAGGCTACAGATGTCCAAGACAATTCAATGGGGAAAGAATAGTTTTTTAAACAAATGCTGTTGAGACAACTGGATTTCCACATGCAAAAGAATGAACTTGGAACTCCTACCTCACACTACATATAAAAATGAACTCAAAATAGATCACCTGCCTAAATGTCAGAGCTGAAACTATAAAACTCTTAGAAGAAAACATGGAAATAAATCTTCATGACCTTCACTTAGGTGATGATTTCCTAGCTATAACACCAAAAGGATAAGCAACAAAAATAAATAAATAAATTGAATATCAACAAAATTTAAAACTTTTGTGCTTCAAGAGACACCATCAAGAATGTGAAATAACGACTCACTAAATGGGAGAAAATATTTGCAAATAATATATTCAGATCAGACAATTACACTGACAATATATTAAAAAACTCTTAGAACTCAAAAATAAAGACAAATAAACCAAATAGAAAATGGGCAAAGGTGCCCTAACCGGTTTGGCTCAGTGGATAGAGCGTCAGCCTGCGGACTGAAGGGTCCCAGGTTCGATTCCGGTCAAGGGCATGTACCAGGAGGCAGCTGATCAGTGTTTCTCTCTCATCGATGTTTCTAACTCTCTATCCCTCTCCCTTTCTCTCTGTAAAAAAAAAAAAATCAATTAAAAAAAAAAAAGAAAATGGGCAAAGGATTTGAATGGACATTTTCTCCAAAGAAGATATATAAATGTATTCATAAAAACTGATCAATGTTATTAGTCTTTAGGAAAATACAAATTAAAACCACATAATGGCTTAGCTAGTTTGGCTCAGTGGATAGAGTGTTGGCCCATAGACTAAGGGTCCCAGGTTCAATAAGGGTATGTACCTTTGTTGCAAGGCTTGATCCCCAGCCCTGGTTAGTAGGGGTGCGTGCAGGAAGCAACCAATTGATGTACCTCTCTCACATCAATGTTTCTCTCTCTCTTTCTCTCTCTCTCTCCCTCTCTCTCTCTCTCACCCCCCCCCTTCCACTCTCTCTAAAAATCAATGGAAAAATATCCGTGGGTAGGGATTAACAACAACAACAACAACAAAAAACACAAACAACCACAAGAGATACCACTTCACACCCAGTAGGATGGCTATAATCAAAGAGACAGACAACATCAAGTGTTGGTAAGGATGTGAAGGAATTCAAACTCTGATACAATGCTGGTGTGGTGATGAAACTGTTTGGCTGTTTTAGAAAACAATTTGGCAGTACTTCAAAATGTTAAACCATATAATTCAACGCCTAGGTATATGTCTGCACTGAGTCTGTGGACAAACTCTTCCACTGACCACATGGACAGGCTCGCCATCTCCTTAACTTGTTCCAACCAAGGCCTGGTTGGTTCTTTCCGTAGCAGAGAGAACAGTAGGCTACGTGCCAACTTAATTTAAATAAATGATTCTATTCATCTAAGAATGTAATAAATATATGGGTTATATATATTATTCAAAGTCTATTTCACTTGTGGGCAATATTTTTTGGGTTGAAACACTATCAAGCTCTGAAACATTCCAATGAGATCTCTAAAATGTTGCTGTGTAGAGTGGCCTGTGAACCAGCATCAGCATCCCTTGGGAGCTGTTTAGAAATGCAGCATGTCAGGCCTCACACTTGACGTACTGACTCAGTGCTCAGGTGACTCCTATGCACATGATATTTGAGAAGAACTATGTGCTCTCAAACACTTCAATTACATTTCAGACCAATCCACGTATGACAAACTCAAGTTAAACCTACAAGAAGGGCCTGACTAATGAAGACGTGTGTCCGCTGGTTAAAGGCGCCAATCTATTGGGGGAAGTGTCAGTCCAGAAGCAGAGCCAGCAAGTCAGCCTTCCCAGCTGCTTCCTTTTTCTTTTTGGAGGCAATAATGTCACCTACATTGCAAAAGTGTTCAGATCCGCCGCCTAGGACAGCCCCACTTAGAAATGTTGCTATGGAACATTTTTTCACTTCACCACAATATAATCTACATTCAAACTGACCATTGGTGGTGAGGCTAATATCATTCTTTATAGGAGAGTATATACCAGTGCAATGTTTTTCAAGCTTTGAAACAACCCATTATATGGTAACCATATTTTTAAAATAAAAATATGGTCACATATTTAGAATTTAAAAGAGGCCTATAATATGACAAGGACGAGGGCACCCATGACAGTAACTGAACAAAGTATTTGTGACTGTCCTGGGAAATCTAGGACATAGGGTGCCAAAAGCTATGAGGCATTAATCACCTGGATGAGAATGCCAATGACCTTGGTCTTTCTCGGGGCACCTACACCAGAAGTTGGTGCGTACCAAGTTCTTTCCCACCCTGGTGCCTTTGCATGTACCCTCTCCTCTACCACAGCAGCTTCACTTATCTGGCCCTTCTCATCCTTCAGGTCTCGGCTGAAATGCCATCTCCATAGAGAGCTGCTCTGGAAACCTTATCTAAGGTAGCTCCATACCCGACCCAATCCAGTTCCTCTCTATGATCATTCTCTTCTTAGTATAAATCACAACTATGTTCACCTTTTTTTTTTTTTTTCTTGTTCATTCATTACTGGCCTCCCCCACCAGAACGGAGGCAAGAACTCAGTCATGTTCACTGTTGTACCCCCTGCACCAGGTACATTCTAGATGTGAAATGAGTTTTTGATGAATAAGCAAATGAGAAAGAATAATATGTACTCAATTTAGAGAATAAATCTTAATAAAAATCAGCACTCTACAATTTATTAATAAGAATAACAACAATAAGATCATTTATGAACAGACCATAACATTCCACCAAAACCTTTCACTTCATTGCACTCGCCAATGAACAGTGAGATCCAATGGACAGTAGGTGGTATCACTGAGTGACTGCTTAAACCTCTTTCCCCCTCAGAGCTCTACCTATAAAATGAAAGACTATCTCCCAGTGTTGGGTAAGCGGGGAATTCAATAAGATGGCTACATATATAGTCTGCTACAGAGCAGGCACTCAACGCAGTATGGGTTTGATTCTTTATAGTTATGTTTCCCAATTTCAAACTCATCAGGGGACTAAAGAATATGAAATCACATCTCCAGGCCTTCACGTGAACCTGTTTGCCCAACACTCCAGGCCCAAGCATAGCTGTTAGACCCCTCTCTCAAAAGTCAAAAAAAAAATTTAAAAAATTTAATTTTATTTGTAGCACCAGATTATTTTAGCTATGTCACTATTGAGACATTTCTTAAATGTCTTTAGTAGATCATTGCTTCATGTCATTGTTTCAAGCCAGTGATGATCTGTGATGAACTTGAATGTGGTTTCATTTCTAGAATGAGTTCTAGCCATCTGCTTCAAATACTCTCAATTAGAGCACATGATTGATAAACAGAATTACAAGGAGCAACTAGCTCACTAAGTTCTGGTTAGAAACAAGGCACAGCAGTAGGAACCACAGTGATTAAGAAAAATAAGAGAGTCTGTAAAGCAATGACTTTGAGCTCTGGAATCAGAGCGACTGGGGTTCCAATTCTCATTCTACATTCTTCTAAATAGTGACCATAGGCAAGATCCTTAACCTTCCTGTGCCTTGGTTTCTTCACCAATAAACTGGGGCTAACAACAGTACCAACACCATGGCGTTGTTAAAAGGGTGATACGATAGATATATACACACATTTAGCAGTGAATCTGCACTCAGAAAATGCTGGCTCTGGTTATTAAATTCATTCTCAGCCTCAGCATCTTATATACATTTGCAAATGAAAATATTCAGAATGAAAGAATGGCAGTAAGTGATACATATTAAGTGAGCAGCATTGGTCTTGTAAGATGCAGAACTTTAGGAGTGCAAGGCACCCCTTTATCTAAGGATGGTAAAGGTCGCATGGGAGAGGTGAGACTGAAGCAGATGGGGCCATGTTGATGTGGATACAAACAGGCCCCTGTGGTGAACACTTAATATTTGCCAAATACTGTGGGCACCTCCAAAAGCTATAGAGCAGATACCTTTAAACCCCTATTTTATAGATGAGAAGTTGTTTCATTGATCACAACTCAAACTCACAGAGATTTAGTAATTTCCCCCAAGTCATCCAACCAGTGGTAGATGTAGGTTCAAAATCAGGTCTCTCTGACAGCAAAGTCCACGCTCTCACCACTATGCCACTGGGTGGGGAGGGGGCACAGGGGAAGGAGGGTGAAGGAGGAGATAAAGCACTCTAGCACAAGGTAGGAAAGAACAGAGGGATCTTATTATATGGCAAGTGGAGAGCAAACAACTTAAGATTTTAAAAAAGAAAGGGTCCAGCCGGTGTGGCTCAGTGGTTGAGCATTGCCCTATTGACCAAGAGGTCGTGGTTTGATTCCCAGTCAGGGCACATGCCCAGGTTTCGGGCTTGATCCCCTGTGGGGGGTGTGCAGTAGGCACCGATCAATGATTCTCTCTCATCATTTATGATTCTATCTCTCTCTCCCTATCCCTTCCTCTCTGAAATCAATTAAAAGCATATTAAAAAAAAAATGAAAGAAATAAAGTAAAAATGAGGGTAGAAAGGTGGGTTGTGACCAGAAAGAAGAGAAAGCTAAGGAATTTGAACTTCAGCCTATGGGGAATACGGACGCATTGTTTTGGCCCTGGCCAGTGTGGCTCAGTTGGTTGGGTGTTGTCCTGTGCCCTGAACGGTTGCCAGTTCGATTCTGTCAGGGCGAATGCCTGGGCTCGGCTCGATCCCTGGTGGGGGCCTGCAGGAGGCAGCCGATCGATGTTCCACTCTCACATCAATGTTTCTCCCCCTCTCTCTCTTTCTGTCTCTCTCTCCCTCTCTCCCTCCTCCCCCCATCCCTTCCTCTATCTCTTAAAAAATATCAATAAAAATAAAATATTTTTAAAAAGGAATCATTGTTTTGTTATTTGTATATGTGTCTGTTTTCAACTGAGTACTACTACTGCCACTACTAAGCGCATTTAAAGAGCATCAACTAAGGGCAGGCGAGGCTCCATGCTAAACCATTTGCATACATTCTTTCTAACAGTTACAACTATGCAATTTAGGTATTGCTATCCCTGTTTCACAAATAAGCAAGGCCCTGAGTGGTCAAGCCACTCACTCAGATGCCTTCAGTAAATGACAGAGGGGGGTTCATACTGAGTGTGTGAAGTCAAAGCCAGTGCCCTTTCTCCTGAAACAGGACTGTAGAAAAACCACCCTTGGTATGGAGAGCTAAAACATAAGAGAAAATGAAGCCAGGGAACTAGTCAGAAGCAATACAGAGATCCCCAGTGGGGAGATAAATGTCTCAACTGAGTCACTGTGAAAATGGAAGGGAGGTGACAGAGAGCACATGTGTTCATGACCTTTTCTTTCATTCACTCCATTTCTCTGTCATGATCTGCTACCTGAAGTAGAAACCAAGTTAGCTATTATTCCAGTCTCTGACTGTCCTTGCCTTCAAGGCCTGATTTGAGTCTGTTATTCACCCAATAGCAAACAATATTACCAGGGCTAAATATGGCATCATCCTCTAATCTGTTATCTGTATTGAAAAGTAATCATTCAAGAGAATAAAACTAAGCCTCCACATCCAATAGATCACATTACGCTTCACATATCTACAACTTGCCATAAATCTGACTTAAACACGTAGTTTGTCAAGTCAGGAGGACACATGCTGAGCTCTGCCAAATCCTACTATTATTAAGGTTCATCCTGATCTCAGAGGCCCCCCTATTTGGGGGGGGGGGCTGCTTTCTAATCAATATTCTAGAGAAAGTAGCACAATAAAGAAAGCAGTAGGAAATGTATGCATCATGAATATATCTTTCAAACTAATACAAATGCTAACTGGACAATTACTTATATTATCTCATTTAATGGACTCAAGAGTTAGAAGTTTTAGTATTTCCACCCTCCCCCCCCAAAAATACACTTGCACTAAAACCTTGGTTATAGTCCTTCTCTTTCAATGACAAATTTCAATATTTTAAGTAAAAAATCAGTAGTATAGCTAGGGTACACAGAAGTGAGTTGAAATTCATAAAGATAAGAGTACAATTGTCCTATCCATACACACAGTTAATACATAAATATTCCCAACATTTTACAATATTAATTTCAAACATCTAATATGTTTCTGAGATGAAAATGATGAAAGAAATGGCACTAGAGTTCCACATTCTAATGATAAAAACAAAGAAGGAAGATTTACATACATAAGATAAAGCAAAATTTTAAAAAGCATAAACATTCTAATTTTTCAGCTATTACTTGCATAATGATCCGTGGTTTGTGTTTTTTAACCTGTTGGAGTTCATTTTATTCCTATGTACAAAGACATACAAGCATACTAAAGAATCCTGCTCACCTATACATACTCAGATCAACCAAATATGGAACATTTAGCAATAAAGTCCTTTCTCCGAAGGCATGCTTACTACTATGTCACTATTCAGTGTAAATATATAACAACCTTTATAAATAGACCAGATGTTAAATTGATTTTTTTCTCTTCATCAAGTGGCGCTCCCTGCAAATCCAGTTATACAAAAAATTTCATTCACCTTTTCTTCAAATCTGAGTGTTTCTTTAAGCCAGATATCATTACATCCCCGCTAGTCCAGCTGCCAGTCACAACAGCAACTTACTGCAACTCCACCCTTTTCCCACCTTCAGTTTCAATAGTGCATTTAATTTTTTCCCTATTATAGAAAAAATTAGGTTAGGAGTTCAAATCCTCAAAGTAGTTAAGTGAACTGTCACATAAATATTATTTAACCCCAGGGAAATGTCTGTTTAATTGCCACTCTCTCCCTTCCCCCAAGGACTACATCTTATTTTGATGGTGTAATGGAAAGCACTGCATTAAGAAAGAGCAAAAACATAATGGGTTTAAATTTTTAAACATCTAACCTTTTCACGAGTCACTGCTAATCGCTTGCACCTGTGCCTTTAATAATCAGCCTGGCAATTAGAAAAGCAAAATCCCCAGGACAGAACTAGTAGGGATGCCCCAATCACAGCCATTGCCATTTCCGGGAGAGAAAAAAGCTATTTTGTCATATGTGACATGAAGGAAGTTTTATGTCAGTTCCACCAAATGCTGAGAACAATAGAGCTCCTAGTACTTAAAATCTTCATCTTCTAAAAGTCAAGATTTTAAAAAACTATATCTTTCTATATTTTCAAATATTAAGTTTTGACTACATTTTTCAACTTTAGGTCTCAGGTGGGGGGGGGGGGGGAGGGAGGCTCCAGAATAAGCACAATACTCAAGGCAGGGAGGGGAGCTAGTCTTTAAAATAATTTCTCCCGGGGGAGAAATTAAGACCGTTAACATTACACAACTTAACCATTTATTTCATTATGAAAGGCAAACTTGGAGCACAAGTGGAAACATCCTGGAAATGGGATGGAAGTGGTTCCACATCAATGAGCACACAAGCTTGGAAGGTTCAAATATGGTCTGTCAGTTGTAGTCCGTCCTCAGCAAGTCATTTCCCTGTGGACTGAGGCCCCCACATCATGGCAATCTTCCTTAACCGCCCATGGCTGAAAGGGATTCCCTGTGAGCAGCATCTGGACCACACCTCTGGTCACGCAAGAAGCTGACAAGGGCTGGAGGGGTTGCGGCTGCTCCAAAGAAGGAAGGACAGGGCTAGTAACCAAAATATGTTCCTCTACAAATTCCTAGGGAGAACCCCTAAAATGGCTATGCATCCCAGCGTGTTCTTGCCCTCAGTCCTGGCCATCCGCTACCAGATGTTGGTCATTCTGTGGGCTGACTGGGAGGATTTTGTGGTCCGGCAGCTGCCAGCCTGTTACAACCTCAGCGATGTTGTGGAAGCATCCATTTGGTGTATAAATAAGCTTTTAGGCATTAAAATACTGCCAAGTGAAACATCAGAGAACAAACTCCCCACCCACTGCAGAAGAAATTCCCCAGTTTCAAAGCATCTGGGATGAAGATCCAAATTACCTGTAGCAAAATGTTCTTTTAGATTTTTTTTAAGTCCTCTTGCTTGCTGAGGTACCTCCTGAGAAACCCCCCAAAGATAATACCCACAGCTCAGGTCATTGGTCCTACATTTCCTAGTTAGCGAAGGAAGGAGAAGTGTTGGATAGTTACCCAGGATCCTTCCACTTGTAGCAAGAACGAACAACCGAAAAAGCATCGGGACACTCAACTCCCTAGAGATCCCAAGCCCTCCGAGGAATACAGAGAACTCTCCCTCCCCACCTGCACCCCAGCCCTCTTTCTGCCCTCGCTTCGGAATCAGCAGCCCTTCCGTTACTCCATGCGGCTCCAGAGAAAATCCTTTATTCCACGGGGCGCCCGGGTCTGACCCCAGGAAAGCCGGGCGGGTCATCCTTCTCCCCACCCTTCCAACCTCCACACGCAACCCCTCCCCACCACCTCCACCGGGCCCCCTTCTTACCTGATAATGTCGTCGTTGTGTCCCAAGAAGAATTTTTGGCTGTGCTCGCGGGTGTTGTAAACCACTCCGACCCCAGCCACAAAGTAGACCACCTCCTTGCCGGCCGTGTAGTACAGGTTGTTGCGGCACTGGTGACCCCGGTACCCGTAGACCCACTCCAGCCGGAGCTGGCAGCTGGGAGCCGTCCGATCCGCCATGATAAGCCGACCCCACTCGCCCCCCGGCCCCCCCGCGCGCCGGTCCGCGGCCCCTGCGCGCCGGGTCTGTCCTCGCCAAGGTCCGGGCTGCGGAGGACCTGCAAGGGCTCAGTGTACAGCGCCGAGCGCTGATTTCCGCGGCGACGCACAGACCCAGCCCTGCGCGCCCGGCGCCACCATCATCCGCCGCCGCCGCTGCCGCCGCCGCCGCCGCCGCCGGAGACGAGCCGCCGGTGCGCGGCCGCCAGACCCCGCCGGGCGCCCCGGCTCCCTCTTCGCGGCGAGGCGTCTTCGGAGGCGCCAGCACCCGCGCGCGCACGCCTCACTGCACCTGCAGGCTTCGGCCCCCGGGAGAGGTTCTCGGGGGGGTCACCCCGCCTTTTAAAGCAGGGATCCGCATATCTGAGCACTGATTACCCAGTTCTCTCCCTGAAGTTTGCAGTGCGCGGGGGCTGCCCGGCAGGCGGCGGGATTTATTCTGTGACAGCTTTGATTTGACAGGGAACCAGGCTAAGCTTTGCCATCACCATCCTCGGATCCGAAACCGACGGTCTATATCCAAGAAGCAAGAGCGAGGGAGAAAGAAACATTTTTTTTTTTTTTTGCGTAAGTCACCCAGTCCAAGAAAATTATCCACAAACTACAAGTTTATTATTATTATTATTATTGTCAACTACTCCTTTCAACCTCCAGACTCATCTCCTTAATAATATGAAATATGCCCTAAATGATGCTGGCTGGTGGTTGCTGATAGGATTTGAAAGAACATTTGCTGTTTTCCCATGAAGCCAGGGTAAATATGCAATGGTCATTTTTTTAGATGCTCCAATTAGTTGTTATGTATGTGCATAAAATTCATATCCTCCGCGAACCCTCTCTTGGCCGGGAACACCATAAAGAACTTAGCAGTTCTTACTAATCACCAACTCCAATTGCAAGCGTCATAAAAGATTTTTCTGAATCGGAGGAAACCAGACACTAGTGCAGTTGTTGGCAGGAGCGCTTTACCGACTAATGCTCCAGGTCAAAAGAAAACCTAAATAATTAACAAGTGGCAAAAATCGTGTGCCTCTCCCCAGGAAGGTCTGCGCCAGCTAGTTACGGGGTCCCGCGGGCTCAAGGGTCCCACCTCTAGCCCAGCGTGGGGCGGGGACGCCCGCGAAAACACTGGGGACCGCGAGCCCCCCACACGCACGCGCACGCACACACACGCGGGCATCGGCCGCCGTGGGTCCAAGGGATGCCAGACCCCGGGAACACCCCGGCCCCCGAGCACTGCCGCCCTGGTGGCGTGCGGGACTCCACACCCGATCCAGCCTCTCCCTCAGAGCATCCCCGCTTCTCTCCGCCTCTAACCTCTGCTCCGAGCCGGTGCCGCCACGGGCGAGCGAAATCCTCTGCCTGCCCTCCCCTCCCCGCCTCCCGCACCCGAGGTTGGGCTTCGTCACTGGACGCAGTGGAGACAGGTTCCTCGTTTAGCCCGGGCTCAGGAGGCGGGGCCACAGAGCCGCTTTCGGGAACCCTGGCGGTGGGTTACTAGGCTGGATCGCCGCACTTGGAAACCGCGGAGATGCACCAGGGCTCTGGGGCCGCCCCCTCCCTCTCCCGGCTCAGGTTGCCCTCTTCCCCGATGCATTCTGGGAAGTGTAGTCCCCTGAACGCCAGCTCAGTCAGGGAGCTCGCGCAGCCAGGCCACAAGTCCCAGGATTCCTCGCGCCCAGAGGGGGCTGCAGAGAGGCCGCTACCGGCGTCCTTGGCACCTGCGGTTCTCCCGCTGAGCAGAGGCAGCCGCACCTGGGGGGACTCCTTGCCAGCGCTCAGCGTTCCTTGCTGACAGAGGTGGCCTGCCCGCGTGCGTTTGCATCTATGGAAAAGAACAATGGCGTTGGAATAGAGACAATCTCTACGGCCCACCTCTAGAGTTTTCTTCTGCACCAATCCCTGAGGGTTACCATAGACGATTCAAGCCCAAATTTATTTCCCATTTCAGTTTTCCTTTTCATTCAGATGGGTTTTGTTCTGTTAAACTGCAGGTCTGCCAGGTTTAAAGAAAATGCTATGTAAGAACCAGCGCCTTCCCATGAGCCACCTTCTAAGTTAGAGGACTTGGGTATCTATATATATAAAACCCTAATATGCAAATAGACCAAACAACTGGTCGCTATGACATGCGCTGACCACCAGGGGGCACACACGGAACATGGCGGGCGTCAGCAGCAGGCAGCAGATCACGGAACATGGCAGCACCGGCCGCAACGGGATGGTGGAGCAGGTGAGCAGGGGTGCCAGACCAAGGCAAGGCGCCGATTGCTGTCATCAGGGCGAACCTCTGGTGGTTACTGAAAATTCTTTTCTCTCACACCATGGTCCCGCCCGGCGCTTGCACCTGCTGCCAGCGCCGGCCCCACTCGCACCCCAGTCGTTCAGTGCCGTTAGCGGGTGCGAGCTGCAGCTGCTGGCCCAGTGGCTTCTCCACCTCCCCCTGCTCCTGAGGGGCAATTGGGGGAAGCAGCCACCACTCTCAGCCGCTGCTGGCGCCCATCCCAGTCGCTCCGCACCATTAGCGGGTGTGAGTGGGTCCAGCACCCTCAGCGCGTGGGGGCAGCGATGGCGGGAGTGGGGCTGCTGGCGGGGGCGCGGAGGATGGACTGAGACCTGCCCCTGTGCTCACCGCAGCCTCACAGCCCACAGTTCCTTTCAAGGTGCACAAATTCATGCACTGGGCCCCTAGTTTAAGGATAACTAGATTTTGTAAGTGGGAAGGTGTTAAAGCCATGAACCACCAACCTTGGCCCTAAGACACGAAAGCCTGGACATTTTTCCTACTCGGAGTGAACTATGAATTCCACTGTATTGTGGAAGTAGGCTGTTTTCAAATGTGGCCACTTCAAAATCCCTGTGACACAAAGACTGCAAAAAGGATGATAGAAGGGGCATTTGGAGTGTGTCCTTTCCCTTTCCCTTCTCTCAGTGTAAGCGCTTACTCCGTTCTTCAACTCCCCCAAGCTTCCAATACAGCTCTCCAAGTGGTAGAAAAGCCTGAGGAAGATTAGAAGTGCCAGGGTATGGATGAGCAGTTGCTGCCTGCAGCAGTGAAGAGGGTGTGAACTGGTCTCATCCTTCTTTTTAAGGAAACAGGAATCTACAAATACGTGAGGTGGCACTGAGCTAGCCAATAAGCACACTGCAACAACAACAAACAAACAGAAAACATGCCCTGAAAAAGATTTGAGACATAAGCAAAAATATAGATGATCAATAATGCCATGCCAGCCCAGCCTGCATGGCTCAGTGATTGAACATCAACCCAGGAACCAAGAGACCACCGGTTCAATTCCTGGTCAGGGCACATGCCCCAGTTGCGGGCTCAATCCCCAGTAGGGGCATGCAGGAGGCAGCCATGTCTCTCATTGATGTTTCTATCTCTCTATCCCTCTCCCTTTCTCTCTCTCTAAAAAATCAATAAAAATGTATTTCTTAAAAAATAATAATAATAATGCCATGCCATAAGGCAGTGCCAATGAGTTACATAGAGACAACAAATTCTAAATAAAAAATCAGCAGTGGAGAGCTTTTCATAAGAAGTCAGGAAAGACTGCATGGAGCAAAGAGGAAATAAAGATTTGAGATAAGTAAAGATAAATTGAAAGAGTGTCCCACAACAGTCTACGGGATAAAAGAGTAGGTGCAGGAAAGCATTTAGACACTGAATAGAATCGGTGCAAGAGAGAATTCATGTAAGATAAGAAGACATAAGCCTGAGATGTGAGACTGTGGTTAGAGATGAACCTAGAGATTTGTACTATATCCTTAAAACAATGAAGAGCCACTTAATTGGTGTGTGTCTTTTTAAAGAGGGTAATCACAAAAACACTAGCAGTAGAAGCATAAGTAAGGTATTAGAACCTTACAGTCTCTGTGCTTGAGGTATTAATCAGAGGTAGTGGCCATGGTCCAGAGAGGAAAGGAAATTCTCCTGAGAAAACGTGAAAGTATCTGAAAGGAGTCTCCTAAACAAATGAGATGGATGTAACGTGACATGTTCATTTTCTCAGTTATCCTATGTAATAAAAGGCTAATATGCAAATCAACCGGATGGTGGGACAACTGGTTGCTATGATGTGCACTGACCACCAGAGAGCAGATGCTCAATGCAGGAGCTGCCCCCTGGTGGTCAGTGCGCTCCCACAGGGGGAACGCCGCTCAGCCAGTAGCTGGGCTCCCAGCTGGCGAGCACAGCAGCAGTGGTGGGAGCCTCTCCCGGTTCCGCTGCAGCACTAAAGATGTCTGACTGCCGGGGAGCAGGTCTAAGCCATCAGTTGGACATCCCCTGAGGGCTCCTGGACAGCGAGAGGGCACAGGCCGGGCTGAGGGATCCCCACCCCCCAGAGCACAAATTTCATGCACCGGGCCTTTGGTCTTTAATATAACTAATGCTACACCAGGTTGTCCTTTTAGTTAAATGAGCTGGAGGAATAAGTTCTGGGCCTGCCACTTACAGTGTTACCTTAGGCAAATCACTAAACCTCTGATCTTAGTCCACTCATTCAATAAAGTATAACAATCCTCACCCGCATAGTTGTGAGAATGAAACAGAATATATGTGTGCAAAGAGTTAATTTGCAAAGCATTATACAAATGTATTACCAAATGGCGGTATATACTAACTTCTGTTTGAAGAAAGTGTAAAGTAAGACTTGATAATACACTTTGGAAATAAGCAATCTAGACAAGCAAGAGTAAAACTCATAACACTATGTTAATTTATGGTATGCAAATTATATCTCAATAAAGCCATTAAAAGTAACAAAGTTTGACTCATTTTACTTGGCTGCTGCATGTTGATTTCCTATATATTATCATACTAATCACTTCTTTCTATTTGATTCCTTACATGACAGTCATTTTTAGAGCAGAAGTTATTTCTTATTCATGGAAGGAAAGATTAATTTTTAAATTAAACTTCATGGTTTTAGTCTATCATACAGAAGCTATCCTAAGTTTAATGTTTTTATAGGAATACTCACCACTTTGGGTAAACTATACCAGTCACATTGGAAGATATAAAATGCTAGGACTAAAGGGAATGGGCAAGTATCAGTCATTTGTGGAGAAAAGGACTTTTAAAGTGTTTTTCCCCATCTCCTGTCAAACATTTTTAACAAAGGATAAAGAGGCTCTATCTATTGAGCTGTAGTAGACACAACAGTCTAAGAGAAGATCAAAAACAATGAAAAGTTTCCATGATTTTTTTTTATTGAAGATAGAGTTCCTCTATATTCTCTACTCAATAAAGATAAAAATAATCAGGTCAGATACGTAAGAAAAGGCCTCTTTAACCCACGTTTGAAAAGAACCCACTCTGAAAAGCACCCCTAGATACCAGAGAGCCTGTCTTTCAGGTGTAACCGCTATGACTCTATATAAAGTCTAGTTTACCTGAAGACCAACTTGCAGTGTACAGGCATCTCCAACTTCAGCACTTCATTTGACACTTCCTAATCCAAACATTAGCCCTGGTAATAATTCTTTTTTTGTGCTCCTGGTAATAATTCTGTCACAGTGTGGCTTATAATAAAGCCCCTATTCAAACTCTTAAATGAGGTCTCTAATCTCAAAGAGAGAGTATGAAAATCAGTCATATAGCTAACAACATGTTGCTTTCAATACATTTTAAATGTTTTCAGTCAATTACAATAGGGGTAACATCTAGTTGTTAGATCTGGATCACTGAAATCTGACATCATTACAGATTCTTCCTAAGTGGACCCTGAAGGCAGATCAATGTGCCTTCTCTAAAATTTTTGCAGTGTTTCCTAGTAAGAGCAATGGGAGGTTCCTATAGAAGATATTAATTTGTGTTTTAAAACATTAAATATATGTGTAGATCTCATGGTAGGTAGGTTCCTGTAATAATAACAATAATTGTTATTACTACTTCTTAATTTTTAGTAGTTTTGTGTTACCTTCAGATATACTTTCTAGAACATTGTTCAGGCTTAGGATTGTAATAATCTCCCCCTAAGAATCACAGGATTCTAGAGCTGGAAAGTATCTTGGAGATCTTAATTTTACTACTAAAGGAGGCTCAGGTGATGCCAAGAACGAATAAAGTCCATAACAACAACTTTATCAAGTGCTTGTATAGTCAAATAGACGATTCCTGAGTTCCACTGTGGGGAGGGATTCATAGTGCTGCACAGAAAGTGTCATGGAAGGGTGTGATGGGGAAACCCTTTCAGTTCAGAAGAAGAAATTCTGGAGCCAGTCTGCCCAAAGTGTAATCCTTACTCTGCCACTTAGTAGTCTTTTGGCCTCAGCTTCCTCATCTGTTAAATGGTACCTATCTCATAGACTTGTTGTAAAGATTGAATAAATCAAATACATAGAAAGTAATCCAGGGCCCCATATGGATTTTCCTTTTTCTTATAGAGCAAAGATTTTGTAGGATCATGGGGACATGCCCACCCAGGACACATCACTCTCTCCTCCCCTTTGGGCCATCCATGTATCTGAGGCCCTGAAATTACCTGCACAAATGGGCCTGGCTGTCTTCTGGCTGCTTGTGGGAGTGTACTCTCCTAGGTCAGAGGATGACCTTAAGGGCCAGCAATTTGTGAAGTGGGAGGGCATGTACTTGGCTGTGTGGGCCAAGTGTCCACAAACGTGTGTGCAAAGCCCCTCGTGGTGTGGACACAGTAGGAGGTGGGAGGAAAGGAAGCAGCCTGGAGGCAGTGGGGGCCACTTCTCACACTGACACATTCGGGCATGGAACTCAAGGGAATCTAAGAATTCTACATGCGAACCTGTTCCTCCAGGTTGTTGAGAAGGCACATTTGACAAGGTAAGAGGAAAGAACATTGTATGTATGTATGTATTTAATAAAATTATTTTATTTTTAATTAAATCTTTATTATTGAAGGTATTACAGATGTCCCCCTATTTCCCCCATTGACCTCTTCTAGCCTGCCCTGGCCCCCCGCCCCAGGCCTCCACCACCCTATTGTCTGTGTCCATGGGTTATGCATAGTATTTAAGAGACAGTTTGTTCAATATCTAACGTTTAAGTGTGTAGACATATGGAATGGCCTCCTTTATGGAATACTTTAGTATTCCTGCCCTGCCCCCACCAGTATGAGGGGTAAGCCGGGTGCCTTGCATTCAATAGTAAGCATTCAATACATCATGATTATCAGTGACCATGATTATCAGTCATTACTATAAGAAAGTGGCTCTTCTCACAAAAGATAGCAAAATGAAATCTTTCCTTTCCCCCACTGAGCAGAGAACACAGCCTGCCAACAGAACCCTGATGAACGAGCACTCAGAGATTTCTAAAGGCCAAACCACTCTTCAGATTAATGAGCATGACGGGAGGTAAGCAAACCCTCTGCAAAGATCAATGAAAGAGATTCCACACTAAACATGAACTCAGCATAAGCATTTGTCAATATGAAGAATAAGAAATCCTCAGGGAGGTCTCTCAGCACAGAGTTGCTCGGGCTAAGAGCCCTTTGGCAAGAGATTAAGGAGAAGAGGAAGCCAGACCTGAGTCGACCAGAGCACGGTTATTATCATGGCTTCGGGGCTAGGTGTTAGCACCAGTTTTTCTTTTCTTTTCTTTTCTTTTTTTTAAAATTGATTTAAGAGAGGAAGGGAGAGGGAGAGAGAGACAGAAACATCAATAATGAGAGACAATCATTGATCAGCTGCCTCCTGTATGCCTCACACTGAGGATTGAGCCCACAACCCAGGCATGTGCGCTGACCTGGAATCAAACCATGACCTCCTGGTTCATAGGTCGATGCTCAACCACCGAGCCACGCCGGCTGGACCATAAGAGTAATTCTAATATTTTCTTTCCAGAACTCAACCAGTCACCTTTCAAGATCCCTCTAGTACCCAAGGGTTTAGGCTGCCCTTGACCAAGTCAAACTTAAACTTAACAGCACGATGTTAATTTTCCTATAAAGTGTGAACATTTTAATATGATATGCTTAAAGGGTAACACTTAAAAAGGTGAGTTGTTCATAATGGAATTTTAGGCCCTGTGAAAATCAAGGGACTTTTTATAAAAATAAAAAAATCCTGGAAACTGACTTGCCTTGGAGAAATCTCATTTCACTCATCGATAAAACAAAGGTATCTGCACAGTTATATAGCAACGGTTGATTAGTTATAGGACACAAGATTTAATCCATGTGGCAAGTGTTTGCTGAGTGCCTATGATGGGCCAGAAACTGGGTGTTTTTACTGGGGACAGGGTCCTGCCGGCAAAAGCTAAGTATGTTCCAAAGGAACCAGAGAGGGCTCCACACCAACAGAAATAGCCTTAGAAAGATGCAGTTTGTCCTTTCCTCCTTGAACACAAACCTTTAGAAAGCAAGGGCTGTAGTTAAAGGTGTATTTTACAAAAAAAAAAAAAAAAAAAAAACACCCAAAAATTCAATACATTAAAATGTGATGAAGAACCCAAATTTTCTTTTAAAATGTAAGACTCATAATATGTACACTTCTTTCTCTAACCTGGGGTCTAGTCTTTAGAGCCTCCTGAAATACTGGGATGTTTCAAAGTGTACTATGAAATTTGTTTTTTAATTCTGCATTTATCACTTTGTACATAATAAATAGGTTGAATCATGACGGTGCTAAAATTGACAGCCCAAGGAGATTTTTATATCTCTTCCACAAGAGGGCGACATAGGACTGTGTCTTTAAAACGGGATTTTGGTTTGTGTCCCAAGGGATCAACCTATACAGAAATGATTTCCTTACTAAATCTAAAAGGAAAAAAAGTATAAATAAATGATATTTACAGGATTAGATTTTTTCTAGTCTCCTGTCAGTTTCAAGGGTATTTGGATAGCTGGTTTGCTTTGTAAAATTAGCAATAGAAAAAACAGTTGAGTAGAAAGAAGAAAATGGGTGTTGCAGATAGATATTGAGCTGAATATGTCAACCACCCTTCAAGTTCCTTTCTTTGGTTGCTACAGTAACTCCCAGGTTTATTCACCCCAGACCTTATTTAACACAGCTCTGAAATTAGTAGGATATTGGATCTGCAGTCAGATTACTTGGTTCAAATCCCACCTCCACCATTTACTAAACATGTGACTCAACACGTGATTTAATACTATGGCTGTCTCAGTTTCCCCAATTGTAAAATGGGGATGATGATTAACTGAGAATAAGCATGTAAAACATTTAGCACAGTTCCTGGCACTCACTGCACATTCAATAAATTTGCAGTCATCACCAAATCACCACTATGGCCTTGACTATGCTTTCTAGACAGACTCATCAGAAACTTATTTCACCCTATTATATGAAGAAGCATGATTCTCAGTATTGGCCAATCCCAGACAAGAGAACAAATACTTTTAGGGCTATACAGTCTGATATAATTTGAATATCTTTAACTCATTGCTAAAATGTCAAATTGTTCAGTTTTTTATTCAGTCAAATTATGTGATTGATGACTCATTCTATTCTGTTTGCCATTTGGAATCTTTATAGTTTTCACTTTCACTAAAAAGTACATAAAGCAAAATTATGCAGGACACATTTTTACCACCTATTTCTTCTTTTAAATAGATTTTTACATACCCAATCCATGTTTCTATTTCAGCATTTACTCTAATTATTTTTTAAAAAAAGAGAGAGAGACTAAAGCAAGCACCATTTCCAAATTATACAACCTTAATTAGCAAGTTCAGCCTACTTGCATTGCAGGAGATGCTGGTTTTATTTTACTACTATCCTCCTCTGCCTTTCCTTCTTGATATGGCTAATTATCAGGATTGAAGCAGTTCTTTCAACATCCATCCTTTCCATGTCATTGATTTTTTTAATTGTCAAAATAATGTTCCATATTAACAACCAATCTGCCTGTTCCCAGCTGGTCGAGATTAAGTTAGTCTGTTGATTTGGTTGTTTTGGTTTTGTTTTTCCTTCTAAACTGTCCAATTTTCTTGCTAGCATCTCTTAGCTAATGAATTATTTAACCTCTACACAGAGTAGTCTTTTGAATTTGAAAGCTTTGCTTTTGATGGAATCATTTCTCATTTCAGTCTACTTACTCTCAATGGGACTCAAGCCCTTGGTAGCAATGAGGGTTGGCACTGTACCACCCACCCACACCCAACGTCCCCCTGCCTCAGCCTGCTGGCAGCACCTGCAGAGAAGTCCGAGGCCACAAGCAGAGATCCTCCTAAGAACCCTGGGCAAGGAGACTCAAAAGGACCCATCAATATAGGAGAGCTTGTTTCCCGTGAGCTGGATAAGCTGATACTTTCTTTTTTTTTTATTTTTCTTTTCTTTTTTTTAAGTATTTTTATTGATTTTAGAGAGAGAAAGGGAGAGGGAGAGAGAAAAGCATTAATCAGCAGCCTCCTTCATGCCTACTCCTGGGGATTGAGCCCACAACCTGGATATGTGCCCTGACTGGGAATCAAACCAGCAACCCTTTGGTGTATGGGCCGACGCTCAAGCAACTGAACCACACCAGCCAGGGCAAGCAGATACTTTCTAAAATTATACTGCAGTTTACACGTTTTACCTTTGTAATCAATGTGACTCAGCTGCACGCTGAGATTTGTGAGAGCTGTTTTTGGAAATTAGAGAAACTTCACCTGTGTGACCTCTGGCACTTATTTTAATGTTTCACTTGCTTACTAGTAACGTTGTCAGAGGGAAGTAAGCCCATCCTTTCAAACAAAATATTAGAGGAAAAACACAGTGTGGTGGTTACTTTGGTACCAATGAAACACACTTCCCAGAATTCATGCCCGTGAGGCTGGTCTTGGCCATGTGACTTGCTTTGACCAATGGGACATTAGCAAGTGTGGTGAAAGCAGAGGCTTAATAAGCACTTGCATGTGGGGGTGTGGCCTCTTGAAATGCTTACCGGTAATTCCTCGGAAGGGTGAAAGGCCCAGTGGAAGGAGACCCTGGAAGCCATTTGGCCGTGCCAGCTCCAGCCAAGCTACCTACGAAATGCAACAGCGTGAGTGGCCTCAGGCACACGGCATGGAGCAGACTGAGACAGCCGAATGAATAATGAGAAATAATACATCGTTGTATAGCTACTTTGTTTGGGGCTGGCTTGTTACACAGCAATTGGCTTCTTGAGGATTTATCACCTAGTGCTGCTATGGAGATACCCATATTACCTTCCTTTCATCTCAGCCAAGAAATGAGGTCCTTCTTTGTCCTCATCATTGCAAGTCTCCTCCAGATACACATGGTTCTCTTTGTTTTATCCCAGGAGCCAACCTGGTCCACAGAGCTGCCAGTGATGGGAGCAGCCACCTGCCCACGCCCCTGACTGCAAGGATGCAGGGAGACGGTAGCAGGGCGCTCTCCTCCAGTGAAGAAGACCTGCGGGGAGGGCAGGGGATAAAAACACTGAGAGGACTTTTAGGCGGGGGCAGAAGCGGGAGGGAAACTGAGAAAGCCTGGGTATGGACTGATAGGTGTCCTAAGGGTAAAATAAGGGGCTGTTGTAATCCATCCTCTGTACTCTATGTTTGCTTCCACATCTAAAGTCAGACTTTCCCCGGTAATGGCTGAAACTGCCTGCCTTCCAGCTGTTGAAGGCCTGGTGGAGAAGTTACCCAACGCGGAGAAGTTACCCAACGCGGGATCACCATCCTTGGACAACGGGGAAGAGAAAGGACCCTAAGACGTGAACAGCTGAATGTATTTGAAACTCTCATTTCTCAGTCAAGACCGGCGAGCAAAAAGTCAGGATGGAGCAGTTGAGCGGAGGATGACTGTTGAGTGGCACACATTCACTAGCAGGGATACTTCCACAGAGCATTGCCAGGAAAGTGCTGGGAGTTTCAGAGCGATTCAGTATAGCTAGTGAAGACTAAGAAAATGATCTGTGCCCTGAGAAGCAGCAGGAGGATGACAGAAAAGGATCTTTTTTTTTTTTTTTTTTTTTTTTTACAATAGTGAAGTAAAACTAAAGTGGGTTAAGAGTGGTGATAAAGGACCCCTACCCTGAAAATAAGTGTCAGATGTAAGTGGCACACCTCTCTGAGAAGCCCTCAGGCCAACACAGCCTAGTGTCTGGAAGGGAGAGGAAACCAGTATTCAATAGCTTTTCTTCTCTATGCATTCTGAACCAACAGCGCCCTCCTCCCTGCCCCCTGCCCCCTGCCCCTTGCCCCACTCCCCCTTCTCCTAGATGGCTGTTCTCTCTGTGGCTTGCTCTGGAATAAAATTAGGATGAACTGTCATTCCCCTTTACCTGGGGAGAAATTAATTCAAATCGAAGTCCTGTCCTCACATACCTGTTCTTCCTCCAAGCTATGAGCAAATGCTGACCACAGTGCATTTGGGGAGGCACAGGCCCCACTGCCTCGGGCTAGGGCTTTGCTTGCTTTGCTCACCAGAGAGCATGATGGCGCATGGCACCATGAGACACACAATAAATGCACTAAATGAAGGCACGTGCCATACTGTATTTTTGGCCTTGTATCTGCTCATTCCTACTGCTCCCCAGGACCTCCTGTCTTCCAGAACACTGTTTCAAACCTGGGATGCTGAAGCTGCCCCACCCCTCTACCGGAGACAGAGCCCGTTGAAATCGGGGGTGGGGGGAAATATGGGTTTGATCAATTTTAGACTTTCATTTATTTGAACTTTAACTCACCAGGGCAAGGTAATTTGATTTCTAAATTAAATTCCTTTGGACTTTGCTGTCTTGGATTTGAACATGCAAATAGGTCTTATCTAGAAACGGTCATTTCTCCCTGGGAATGTCATGAAAGAGGGTTTATATTCACATCTGGGGCTGCTTTGTAATGCATTTTATTTTTGGAGTGTCTTATGTTATCACTTTCTCTTGTTGAAGAACCTTGGGCCCTAGCTGGTTTGGTTCAGTGGATAGAGCATCGGCCTGTGGACCAAAGGGTCCCAGATTCTGTCCCAGTCAAGGGCATGTCTCACAGTTGCAGGCTCAATCCTCAGCCCTGGTCGGGGCACAGGCAGGAAGCAACCAATAGATGTGTTTCTCTCAAATTGATTTCTCTCTGTCTTTCCCTCTCTCTCCCACTCTCTCTAAAAATCCGTGGGAAAATATCCTCAGGTGAGGATTAAAAACAAAAACAAAAAAAAAGAACCTCGGAATATACAATGTGCATGGACTTAAACCAGGTCAGAATGGGGAGTCAATTTCCAGCTCGGTGTAGAGCAAGCATGTCAGACTTGTGGCCAGCGGGCTGTGAGTTTGACATGCTTGGTGTAGCGCAGTGGTCGGCAAACCGCGGTTCGCGAGCCACATGCGGCTCTTTGGCCCCTTGAGTGTGGCTCTTCCACAAAATACCACGTGCGGGCACGCATGTACAGTGCGATTGAAACTTCGTGGCCCATGCGCAGAAGTCGGTTTTCGGCCTGGGCGAGTCTATTTTGAAGAAGTGGTGTTAGAAGAAGTGGGGGTGTCAGTCGGTCGGGCGATGGGAGACGCGGTGCAGGCGGGCCACGGGATACGCAGCACGGGGGAGGCGCGTGCGATTCGTGCACGAGGTGAGTGAGCCAGTCAGCAGTATTGTGCAGTGGTTAGTGCTAGTCGCGTTCGCAAATCACGCGCGGGTGACAAAAGTACCTACTCAAAGCATAAAGTTACCTGTATTTTTCCAACCAGCTGTAATCCATCCTCTGTCATCAATGTAAGAATTGTAATTATTTTGTGTTGGTGGCTTTATTATTATAAAATGAAACTTTTTTTAGGTGCCCTGTTTGACATGGCTACAAAGAAGAAGCAAAGAAAAACGGAAGACGAAAACCGTGAATTTAAAGTTGAATGGACTGAGACTTTCATGTTTATTCAAAACTTAAATGGCCTTCCAACCTGTCTTATTTGTCAGGAAAAATTGGCACATAACAAGAAATCAAATTTGGAGAGACACTTTACAACTAAACACGTGTCATTTAGTACTAAATATCCTGTCGGTGATGCAAGGAAGAAAGCAATTGAGGAACTTCAGAAGAGTCGAGAAAAATCAAGTTCTGTATTTAATTACTGGATGCAATCTTCCAACAATATTAATATTGCAAGTTTTGTGGTTAGTCAAGAGATTACTAAGAGAGGAAAACCATATACAGATGGTGAATACATAAAAAGTTGTTTTATAAAAGCATCCAAAGAGCTATTTTGGGATTTTAAGAACAAAGCAGATATCCTAAAAAAAATTAAAGAGTTACCATTGTCTGCTAAAACAGTGAAAGATAGAACAGTCAAAATGTCTTCGAATATAACCGACCAGCAAGTCGAAGATCTTAAATTGGTTTCAGCTTTATCAATAGCAGTTGGCAAGTCTTGTTACATAAATGATACAGCACAAGTTTCACTTTTTGTACGATTTATTTCATCTACAGGTCCTAAAGAAGAACTTTTAGGATTATTGCCACTCAAAGGTCAAACACGTGGAGAGGATATAGCAAATGCTATAATTGAGTGCATTGAAAAACATCATATTCCACTCGGTAAAATTGTCTCAATTTCAACAGATGGGGCGAAAAGTATGACTAGTGTAAGAAACGGGTTTGTTGCTATTTTGAAAGAAAAAATTAATTACGAGATACTTACCATCATTGCATCATTCATCAAGAAGTGCTTTGTGCGCAGACATTTCCAGAATAAATTTGCAAAGTTATGGAATTGGTGATTAACATTATCAACTCCATTATAGCTAAAGTTCTTGATCATCGCCAATTTAAAGAATTTTTAGTTGAAATGCAGAGTGAGTACGCAAATCTTCTGCTGCATAACAAGGTACGTTGGTTATCAAGAGGAAACGTTTTGAAACGTTTCACTTCCTTATTAACAGAAATTAAAGCATTTCTCCTTGAGAAGGGTGTTCACTATCCAGAACTAACGAACGATCAGTGGATCCAAAAATTTTATTTCATGGTAGACGTTACGTCTCATCTAAATCAGCTTAATCGTAAACTACAGGGGAAAGGAAATACAATTTTTTCGATGTTAGAAGAAGTTATTTCATTCGAAAACAAATTATCTCTTTTTGCTCAAGGTTTTGAAAGAGAAACTTTGATTCACTTTCCAAGCCTGAAACATCGCCAAGAAAATAATTCCGATATTGACATTTGCTATTTCAAAACAACACTTTTAAATATGAGGGAAGCTTTTCTCAACAGGTTTCAGGAATTCAGAAACAGCAAAGCGACGTTAATGCTACTGTAACAGAATTAAATTTTTCTCCCTTTAATATTGACATTGGCAACTTTGAAATGCAATTGCTGGATTTAAAAAACAAAGAATTGTGGAGCTCGAAATTTGAACGTCTTTGTGCTGACATAGAAATATTGGAGAAAAACAAATCTGAACTTAGTTCACAGCACAAGTGGTCTGCTTTGAAAGACCTGGAGAAGGAAGATATGTTGATTTTTAACACCTGGAATAGTATTCCTGACTCTGTTCTTTCCTTATTCGGGTCTACATATTTATGCGAACAATCATTTTCAAGCATGAACCTTATCAAGAGTAAATTGAGAGGTCGTCTTATTGATGAGAACCTGGAATCGTGCCTAAAATTAAAAAACAACAACATACAAACCTGACTTACCCAAACTTTCCAAGGAGATGCAAGGCCATTGTTCACATTAGTGTTTGTCAATCATTGTCATGATTTAATTTTATGGGTATTATAAGGTAAATTGTAAGGAATTTAATTTTATCAATAAATAATATCGTTATTAAGTATGATATCAAGTTTTATTCAACGTACCTATAGTTTAACTAAGACTTAAAACTTTAAGTAAAGTTTATTAAGTTAATTTTAGGGAACGTTGTGGAGTGAAAGAAGATGTAGTGTCGAGGATTGAGAAAGGTATGTTGAGATGGTTTGGACATACAGAGAGGATGAACGAAAGGAGATAGACGAAACAAGTATACAAGACGAGTGTAGATGGGAGAGTTGGAAGGGGTCGACCTCAGTGAACGTACCTCAATCAGATTGAGGACGTTTTTAGCAAAGGCCAGCTTAGGAGTACCCTAATTAAGTTAATAACAATGTACCTACCTATATAGTTTAAGTTTAAAAAATTTGGCTCTCAAAAGAAATTTCAATCCTTGTACTGTTGATATTTGGCTCTGTTGACTAACGAGTTTGCCGACCACTGGTATAGCGTAACCGTGGAGCTTCAAGTGCAGTTCTGACCCATCTCAGAGCCTTCTGCAGTCAAAACCTAAACTATGCAGCAGATTTTGGGAGGCCTGAAGTTTATGCAGTTTGTGGGGGGTGAGGAGTTAAGGAAAAAAGAGCATAACATGATGAATACAAAATCAGATACGGGCCATAAAAGGGGCCTGAGTGGGCGGTCATGAAGCACCAGCATCCTTCGCTTTGTGACGAATCCAGCTCTGCCACCAGCAGTGGTGGAGGACACCCCAAAGAAGCAGTGGCTAGTCCTCCAAGATGGGAGCAGGACCTTCCTGATGGAGCACTAGCTCCCCGAGATGGCCACCCCCTGGCTCATCACAGGCTTAGCAGCTGTTGCAAACTCATCTAAAATGATTCGGTTATTCACAATAATAACTATGGTCTCCCTTGTAACCTACAAAATTATAATGAAAGTAAGCTTTAGATGGAATTCTGCCACCCATATCGATGTCGAGGAGCAAGCGGGCACAAAAGCCTACGACCTGCTCTGGGACCTTGGTGACACCCCAGCTCCATTCTGTGCATGGAAGGTGAACCCGATGCCAACATGACAATATTCTGATGACAGGAAATAGTCAGATTCAGGCACAAGCATCCTCCACTAAATATTTCATGTTTTTTTCTTCTTCTAAGAACAAGGACATTCTCCTACATAAGAACAGTGCCAATATTAAACACAGAAAGTTCATGATCCATTCAAACCTATTATCTAATCCACATTCCATATTCAAATTCCGCCATTGTCTCCATAATGACCTTCACAGCTTTTTTTTTTTTTTTTTTTTTTTTAGTCCAGAATCTATTCCAGGATCACACATTGCATTTAGTCATCAAGTTTCATCTGGAACAGTTTCTCAACCATTTTTTTTTGCCTTTCTTGACCTTGACATTTTAAAGAGTAAAGACCAGCAAGTTTGTATAATATTCCTCATTCTGTCATTGTCTGATGCTTCCTCATGATCAGATTAAGGTTGTGCATTTTTTTGCCGAAACCGGTTTGGCTCAGTGGATAGAGCGTCGGCCTGTGGACTGAAGGGTCCCGGGTTCGATTCCAGTCAGGGGCATGTACCTTGGTTGCGGGCACATCCCCAGTGGGGGGTGTGCAGGAGGCAGCTGATCGATGTTTCTCTCTCATCGATGTTTCTAGCTCTCTATCCCTCTCCCTTCCTCTCTGTAAAAATATCAATTAAAAAAATATATTAAAAAAAAAAAAAAGGTTGTGCATTTTTGGCAGGAATGCTACAGGAAGGATGCTGTGTCATCATTGCATAGCAGGAGGCCCATAATATTGGTTTGCCCAATATTGAGTGGTGCTAATTTTGATGGCTTGGTTAATGGGGCACCCAAGATTCTTAACGATTAAGTTACTACTTTCCTTCTTCATAACTAATAAGCAGCATCCAGAAAGACACTTTGAAACTATATAAATATATGGTTTGTCATGAAACTCACCCAGTATTTTGGGCAACTTAGATGAGTTTCTAATTCCACTATTTCTTTTATTTTTATTGTTGAATTTCTATTATAAGGGAGAATTTTCCCTTCTCCATTAATCAATTAACTAATTAGTTAATATCAGTATGAATTAGAAGATACTATAATTACTCATGCTTATTGAGTGCCTGCCAAGTGTTGGGCTTAGGCAGTTAGGTACAGGGGGTTCAAAACAAAACAGACAAGGGCCTGGGTTCACTTTGTGGTTTTGCTATGAGAGAAAATTAAATAATGTTAACCATACCTGGTATTTAATAAATATTAGATGCTCAATAAAAATCAGGTATTAAAATTCTAATATTGGAAAGAGAACAAGTGATCATTGTTTACTAAATAGTACTAAGAGAACTGACTAGAAATTGGGAAAAATAAAGAAGTTACAGGCATTCCTTGTAAAGAACATCAAAATAAATTTCAGGGAGAAACCAAGATGGCATCATAGGTAAACACCTAAACTGCTGCCTCACACAACAATATGAAAATTACAACTAAAAGACAAAACAGACACCATCCAGAACCACAGGAAAGCTGGCTAAGTGGAAATTCTACAACTAGAAGGAAAGAGAAAAGCACACTGAGACTCAGAGCAGCTGCAAAAGGCTGAGGTACAGAGACGCGCGCACCAAGAGGATGGGCGGCTGAGTGCACAGGCAGCTGAGTGCGTGGCTAGCTTTCTCAAGCAGGAGGGAGACGGAAGCTCCCGACTGCACTGAACTCCAGTTCCAGGCAAGTTTCTGGGAACCCAGACTCATTCGGGGAGACACTGGACTGTCTGACAGTGGGCGAAACTCGAGGGCGGATTTCTCTCAGAGGTGCTTGCAACAATTACCGAGAGACACTGAGACCCAGGGGCCTATTAGGGCAGGGCTGACGGGAAGCCAAGGCTGTCTGCTCAGCCCTGAGACTCCACCCCATCCAAGCTAAACACAGAGGCTTTTGCAAATCTTATCTCATAAGACTGTCTCCAGCACAGAAGTTCTCCCAGTGTAGACACAGCTGATCCTCACAGCCAATTGGCCTGGAGGTCAATTCCTCCCAGTGATACCAACAACAATCAAGGCTTAACTACAAGGGGTTTGGGGAGTTGCGGGTAACATGCGGTTGTCGGTCGCCGCCGCCATCTCCCATGACCGTGTTTATTGCCGCCTGGGCCTTGGTCCCAAGTCCCGCATCCACCTGTTGCAGAATTTGCTTACGGGACTAGTGCGACACGAATGCATCGAGGCGTCCTGGGCGCGCGTGGACGAGATGAGGGGTTACGCTGAGAAGCTCATCGATTATGGAAAGCTGGGAGACACCAACAAAAGAACCATGCGTATGGCTGACTTCTGGCTCACAGAGAAGGACTTGATCCCAAAGCTGTTTCAAGTGCTGGCCCCTTGGTACCAAGGTCAGAATGGGGGCTACACGAGAATGCTACAAATCCCAAATCGGAATAAGCAGGATCGGGCTAAGATGGCAGTGATCAAGTATAAAGGGAACTGCCTCCCACCCCTGCCCCTGCCTCGCAGAGATAGCAACCTTACATTTCTAAACCAGCTACTTTGTGGGCTGCGGCAGGACCAGGAAGCAAGCATCCACAGCTCCCACACACCTCAAACACCAGGGATTTAACTGGAGCCAAAGCGTGTGTAGCCTCATCAGTGCCCATGATCACAGGCCTTTGGATCTCTTCATCTCTAAGAACTGGAGCGAGAGTTGTGAAGCGGACAGTCTTAATGGAGCCCAGACCTGTTGGGTAGCCATATAACCTTCTCTTTGCACAATAGGTAAAATTCTTTGTATGAATATATGTAAACTGATTTTTTTTCTCTCACCTTGGGATTTCTGAGAATGAGAACTATCCAAATGCTGTCTTCATGGGATAGTAAATTCACAGCATATGTTTCTGGCTCTTAAATCCAGGTTTTACTGGGTTACAACAGTTTTGTTTTTCTTAATGCTGGTTTATATGGGGCATCTATAATAATAAAAGTGTAATATGCTAAAAAAAAAAAAAAAGACTTAACTACAATAAGGCTGTGCACACAGTCCACAAAGGGGTGAACCAAGAGTGTCCACATCAGGTAACTGGGGAGGCTGAGCCACTGTGCCCTAGAGTAGCCACCTACCACACAAGGCTACTCTACCAACTCAGGGAAACAGCAAAAATGCAGAGACAAAGAAACAGATCACAAATGAAAGAAATGGAGGAAAGCAAACGACTGGATATAGAGTTTAAAACCACGTTTATAAGGTTTTTTGAGAATTTCCTAGAAAAGGCCAATAAATTTAGCCAGACCCTCGAGGATATGAAAAAGGACCAACTAGAAATTAAACATACACTGACTGAAATAAAAAATAGTATACGGAGACCTAACAGCAGACTAGAGGATCGCAAGAATCAAGTGAAAGATTTGAATTACAAAGAAGCAAAAAACACTCAACCGGAAAAGCAAAAAGAAAAAAGAATCCAAAAATTTGAAGATAATGTAAGGAGCCTCTGGGACAACCTCAAGCATACCAACATCAGAATTATGGGGGTGCCAGAAGAAGAGAAAGAGCAAGAAACTGAAAACCTATTTGAAGAAATAATGACCGAAAACTTCCCCCACCTGGTGAAAGAAATAGACTTAGAAGTCCAGGAAGTGCACAGAACCCCAAACAAAAGGAATCCAAAGAGGACCACACCAAGACACATCATAATTAAAATGCCAAGAACAAAAGACAAAGAGAGGATATTAAAAGCAGCAAGAGAAAAACAGTTAGTTACCTACAAGGGAGCACCCATATGATTGTCAGCGGATTTCTCAACAGAAACTATGCAGGCCAGACGGGAGTGGCAAAAAATATTCAAAGTGATGAATAGCAAGAACCTACAACCAAGATTACTCTACCCAGCAAAGCTATCTCTCAGAATTGAAGGTCAAATAAAGAGCTTCACAGATAAGAAAAAGCTAAAGGAGCTCATCACCACCAAACAAGTATTATATGAAATGCTGAAAGGTACTCTTTAAGAAGAGGAAGAAGAAGAAAAAGGTAAAGATAAAAATTATGAACAACAAATACATGTCTATCAACAAGTGAATCTAAAACTCAAGTAAATAAAAAATCTGATGAACAGAATAAACTGGTGAATATAATAGAATCAGGGGCATAGAAAGGGAGTGGACTGACAATTCTTGGGGGGAAAGGGGTGTGGGGCTGCGGGAAGAGACTGGACAAAAATCGTACACCTATGGATGAAGACAGTGGTGGGGGGTAAGGGCAGAGGGTGGGGTGGGAACCGGGTGGAGGGGAGCTATGGAGGGAAAAAAGAGGAACAATTGTAATAATCTGAACAATAAAGATTTATTAAATTAAAAAAAAATCAGAAGAATTGATTGAAGTGTAAACATTGTATTTAAAAAAAAGCACAAAATAACCAGGTTTTTAGATTTATGAAAGATGACAGTGTTGGAGTAATAAAGTCACAAAGGAGGGAGTGGAGAATGGATCTTGATATTGAAATATTTTTGAATTCCATACCAAAACCAAACAGCAGGCTGGGGAATATATTTTCATATTGTACAGCTGACAAAGGGCAAAAATCTAGAGAAAGCATTTCAATCCATAACCAAATCATAGACTTCAATAAATAAGTAGCTAAAGAATTTGTGGTGGATGTTTGTCATGGTTTTTTTGTTTTTATTTTTATTTTTGGACAACAATGATAGACAGAATAATGCCCCCCCACCCCCACCCCCCCGCCCAAAGAGTTCCAGGTCCTAATCCCAGACCCTAGGACTACGTTACATCCCATGGCAAAGAGGAATTGTGGTTGCTAATCAACTGACCTTAAAATGGGGAGACTGTCCTGGATTGTGCGGGCTGGTGCAGTGCAGTCACACGGGTCCTCAAAAGCGGAATGGAGACGGGATGGAGACGTACACCTTCAGAGGGGTGCGGTGGGGACTGGCGTCCACTAGGGCTGGCTTGGAAGCTGGAGGAAGAGAGCCACAAGCCAGGGAATGCGCCCCTCTAGAAGCCGGAAAGGCCGGAAAACATTCTCCCAGGAGCCTCCGGGAAGGAATGCATCCAGCTGATGCCTTGATTGTGGGCCACTGTGTCCATCATCTAACTGACAGACGTGTACAAGAATAAAATTGTGTTGTTTTCAGCCATAAGTTTATGGTTACGTGTTAAGGCGGCAAAGGAAAGCTAACACAGCCACCAGCTTTTAACCCTGCTGCTATGTTTGCAGCATCCACCACCTCTTGAGGCCCCACCTCCCTGCTCCTTTTCCCAACCTCCCTTGCGGCTAGCACAGTGGTCAGCAAACTGCGGCTCGCCAGCCACATGCGGCTCTTTGGCCCCTTGAGTGTGGCTCTTCCACAAAATACCACGGCCTGGGCGAGTCTATATTGAAGAAGTGGCATTAGAAGAAGTTTAAGTTAAAAAAATTTGACTCTCAAAAGAAATTTCAATCGTTGTACTGTTGATATTTGGCTCTGTTGACGAATGAGTTTGCCGGCCACTGGGCTAGCAGGTCCGTGGACCGTGGCTGCCAACTGTACACACGTGCACGACTTGGAATGGAGCTGGTGACGGGGAGGAGGAGAGCTCCTGGTGATCGCTGGGGTCCAGGCAGCAGAGCGGGTCTGCGCGGCAGGATGCGCGGGGTGCTCCGGGGGTGCGCACAGAGTTCAAGGAGCCCATCCTGCCGCAGGACCTCGGGCTCCGCTCTTGGCTGTCAACACCCTACGCCTGGCGCTCGGCCCTCCCGGAGATTCTTATTCAATAAGCTCCTTTTCTGTTAAATTGGCCACAGTTGTTTTTTTGTGGCTTGTGACTCAGAGCCTCGGCGAACCAGGTATGAACAGACCATTTTCTCAGAAGGAAAAGGAAACGTCAAGCATTCGTAGAGTGAGTTTACCCTGGTCGGTGGTCAAAGGAACGCGAAGCTGGCCAAAAATAAAAGCAGTCATTTTTAGGAGACGATTACCCTTGTGTACAGCTGGTAACTAAGTGGATGTATTGTTTGGAAAGGGGTAATAGAACCATGACGCAAAACCTGTAATCGTGTTCTTAGCAATTCCCACGAAAATGCGGCCAGGTGTGAAGCTTACGTGTGTGTTTGTATGAGAGAGAAATTATTGAAGTGTTAGGCTGGGGATGATAACACTTGTATTAGGGCCACGCGAGGTTTTTAGGGAGTGAAGGGGTGAAGACCCCACTACCAGTTTCCTGAAATGTCAAGTTCCTGAAACTGTCAGGGTGGCTGAGGTCAGAGCAGAAGGGCAACACATCCTGAGGGGACATTTCCACAAAAGGGGGAAGAGACGGCTCCCAGGTGTGTGCCCTGTAGGGAGGGAGGTCCTTAAAGCAGAACAGGGCCGGAGTTTCTGCCCCCAGAGAACTGCCCTTGGAAACAGCCCTGCCTGGCTGTCATTTAAGGAACCCAAGCCTCAAGGCGGGGCATGCCCTTTCTGCTAAATACCAGCCTTTGGGGGCGTTTTACTAACCGGCGGTGCATCAACCTGTGGAAAACGAGATAGGAACCACAAAGTCTCTGTAGCAACATGGCGAAATATTTGTGATGTAAATTTAAGTGGAAACACTACACAGAAGAAGTACGTCTGATGTTTAACTGTGTAGGATTTTCCGCATGTGGGAAGGACAGCCAAGGAGTTAAGATGCACAGACAGTGGGGAGACTCAGACATCAGAGCAAAGACACCACAGAAGTCAGAGGACTGAGGGGCCCCGTGGCCCGTTCCAGGAGCTGGAGTGAACATCTGACCCTCCCGGCTGGGGCCCATCCGCTCCCATAGCTTGTCTTCACCTCCTGTGGGTGTGAAGAGACTTAAGGAACCTGTCCGCACTGACTGTAGGCTGTTCTTTGTCTGATTTTTCCTAACACCAGACACGGACGGGGGTTTTGTGCCGAGCCCTGGTTTATTTTGTCACCTTTCTGAGGCTACAGCACCCAGCTCTGAGGATCCTTCCACCTTGCCTTCCCTCTCTTCCTCCCTCTTCTCTTCCTTCCGAATAGTTATGTGTCCCATGTGCGCTTTCTCTGGTCTTAGATTTGATCCAGAAAGGACTTCAGCATGTAGACAAGTCCACATCTGGGCAGCTATAGGTTTGCAAGTCTGAATCCACCCTCCAGTTACACTGCACGTGCCTTTGAGAGCAGTCTCTCAGCTCGCACACAGAGTAACATGGGTGCTAAGAGTCGGTGAAGAGCTGTGCCCGAACTCCGGCTTGTGTGGCTGGAGAGTGGACCTGGCACTGGCCATGGTAGTCCTTTCCCTAAAAGCCTACTTTTGGGGGATAGTTTATGCACCTGAGACCCCCTCCCGGCGGGCACTGGCTTCATGACAGTTGTTTCTCAGCCCAGAGAAGGGCAGGGAAAGAATCTAGGTGAGGGACATCAGGGGGCGGTTAGTTTGAGAGTATGGCCTCTGCAAAGACGTGTCGGAACTCGAATCCCCAGCATCTGTTGACACAAGTGCTTAACTCTCTACCCCTGAGGGTCCTCCTCCGTATAATCAAGGCAACCATGACCACACACAGCTGCTATGAGGACCGGGCAAGATAACACAACTCAAGCGCTTAGCACACTGCCTGGCACAGCGTTATACCCAAGCTGTTGTCCTTGGCAAGACAGTCATTCCACCTGGAGAGAATAAAGGGTGGAGACGCGGAAAACCAGTTGTTCAGAGCCCCATCCCGACCACTGCTGGTTCTTTCCCAGCAGCCCTTCTGGCATGTTTGGGCCCAGCCTGGCCCGCTCCTGTTCCTACGGGCACGTTCACACTCATGGCCACTTACATCGCTGAGGTCCTGGGCAAACACCCTCTCACAAGCTGAAGAGAACACAGTGGAAGGGGGGGGGGGGTGATGCCGGAGGACAGGCCGGTCATGGGGTCAGCCAGACCTCGGCAAAGTCAGAACTCGGTGCTGTGGTTTGGTTCTGCCGCCTCCGGCACGGCTGTCTCCTGTCCCCTGCAGTGACAGTTCTGGACTCAGCTATCCTGATACCCCGTGACAAGTGTCTACTTCACAGGGTCGTTGCGAGGTAAGAGGAGTTATCACGTGTAAAATACAAACGGCACCTGCGCACACAGTAAGAACTCGGCACACGCTGGCTCTGTCACAGCCAGTGCAGAAACGGCATCCCCTTGGTTGGGCCCCAAGTGCGACGAGGCCAGCCGTGGAGTGGAACACGGGCCCTGCCTGGCCCTAATCCATCCTGAGGAGCTGCGTCATGAGGGGAGCCAGCTGTTAGGTGCCCGCAGCCAGGCTGCTTCCCAGAGGCGCAACTGTGGTGGAGAAATGACGTCAATCTCAAGGGTCACAGCAAAAAAGGTAACGTAAGGACAGGTTTGTCTTTGCAAATGTTCGATGGAATTTAAATCCTTTCCCCTCCTGGCGGAGGAATGCCAGGCTCTGCTGCTTTTGCAGCCCTGGGCCTGCCTCAGCACCCCAGCTCAGTCACATGGGACCCGCGTGGCCTTGTAAGTCATTACTGCTCTGGGTAATTTGACCTCCTGCCAGTGATGGGAACTTTGTAAGAAACAGGGTGCTGAGTGAAGAGCGAGCTGCTCCCTCATGGGCGGGGTGTTGGGGGGGATGTGTCTCACATATTGTCTCTCTGGCAAATATAGTTCCGACCATAAACTTGGGCACTCAGGACTTCCCCCAAGAAACAGATGTCAGCACCTTTTGGAGGGCTTTATTTCAAAAGGAAAATTTCAGTTCCTTAGACAAGCATTTGGTTAATTCATAGTGACAGCCTCCCACCTGAGCTCCTTTCGCTGCTGAGCTGTAGAGTGCAGCAGCCCCCGTGAGGGCTGCAGAAGGGAGCCCTGCGGAAGGCAAGGCGGCCAGGGGACCAGACCCAGAGGCCTCCGACAGGTAACCAGCAGCTGTTGTCTGCAGACACGCACCTGGGAGGGAAAACCCAGGGGTCACGTTGAATACATTAGCAAAAGTGCTTTAACATGTACAGAGAGCCAGGCAGGCGTGGCTCAGTGGTGTTGACCTATGAACCAGGAGATCACGGTTTGATTCCCGGTCACGGCACATGTCCCAGTTGTGGGCTCAATCCCAGTGTGGGGCATGCAAGAGGGAGACAATCACTGATTCTCTCTCATCATTGATCTCTCTCTCTCTTTCTCCCCCTTACTCTCTGAAATCAGTAACATATATATATATATATTTTTTTTTTTTAAATTAAAAAATATAAAGAGATTCAAGCCTGACTCCAAGAGGAGACCCTTCTCACCACCATCTCTCCTTTTCAAAGAAACTGTGGTTCTTTCAGAAAAGGCCCCCTCCCCTATTTCTCAAACCCCACCTCTCCTTTGGGCCAGCACTTTTCATGTCACATACAGCTTTGAGCGCTGCCCCCTCCACCACACACACACACACACACACACACACACACACACACACACACACACACACGGTGAGGGCTTTAGCACACAAGCCAGCTCTGATGTTGTTATTCTTTGATGTTTTTCTCAGTTTTACCCAGTGATGGACACTGGGCACTGGGGACCATCCCCACCCGTGTCTGCTCTGCAAAGGCCTGTGGTTTGCATAGACCAGGACACCCTGGTTCCCTGAGGTGATTTCCCTTGTACGGATGTGGTTCAGGATGCAAAACCTAAATTAATCCATTCAGAGCAAAACTCAGGGCTTTGTTCTGTTTGGGGGAGGAGGCGCCCCTTTCACTCCTCCTACACAAGGAAGCAGCGCCATCACCAGGAAGTGAGCCAGCCTGAGGCCAAAACCGACCCAAGAGCAGGGCGGGGCCGAGGGGAGGGCGAGCACCTGCTGGGTAAGGATGAGGATGAGCACTTCTGCAGCGTTTAAACAGCCTGCGGCAACCTGTTTCAGTTGTGCGGCCGGACAGCCTCTTTTGTTTAAACCATTTGGATGTGGATTTTGTTACTGAACTGTGAGACTAATGAAATCATCTTTGAAAAATAAATACAGAGAGCTCCTCCTGGCCGCAGGAGAGAAGGAACTGGCTCGTGCGGTGCAGCGTTCCTCACCTCATTTCTTCAACCTCCTTTGGAGAATCAGGATCAGGCCCGGGCTCAGAGGAGGCGGACGATGTAAGGAGCCTGGCATATTGTCAGCCCCCGGAGCTGCTTCCAGAGTGGCTGGCGCTCAGTGGGTGCTCTGCCAGAGTGATGAGAGGACACCGATTTGGCGAAGGAGCTGTGATTCCGACCAGCCTGGGCTCGGGCCCCACGCTCTTTCCCCAGAGGAGGCTGCGCGCACTGGATGAAGTGATGAAATGACGTGCGCCCAGGGGAAGACAGGAGAGATGTCACAGACATGTAGCAGATGGCAGCAGGGTGGGGCTGGCCTGAACCCCAGCCAACACCTGTTCCGGCGGACGCTCTCTGGCCATTTGAACTAAGGCTGCGGGACTGTGCCCTAAGACGGAGGCCCCACGTGGGAGGTTAAAACCTTGAGAGCCTTTTCCCCTCACAGAATCAAAGCCTGAAGAACAGCAGCACTGGAAGTAATTCACTGAGAGGGCAACCACAGTGGTGGCAGCAGGCTGAGCAGATTCTCCAGGGAAATGCTGGGGGCTAAGGCCGGCCTCCCCAGGAGGCTGGGTTCCACCCAGACCCCGGAATGCCGGATGCTCCACCCAGGAGAAAGTCCCTTTGGGCTTATGTAAGAGAAAATTCCCTTTCCCAGTGAAGAATCCGTTTCAGGAAACTCCACTGCTGTTCTGCCTCCTCCATCCCCACTCCCCGACACAATGGGTCCCCAAAGTGTGATAACCATGTGCAGGGACGAGTGAAGGGCCAGGGGAAACTTGCAGGAGTCCCCACAGCTCTGGAGGCCCCGACGAGGGTGTGTCACTGTGGCCAGACAAAGACCAGGCTCCCTGTGGAGCGGGGCGGGCAGGAGAGCCGAGGGGGGCCCTTTCAGCTCCTGAGTCCCGGGGTCCTCTTCCTGCTGTGCAGCTTGAACGGCCCTTAACAGAAACAACCTCTATGGATGAAACCCAGGCAGCCAACCCCGGCGCCTCAATAAATCTGGGCATTCCTGGGGAAGCGTTTTCAGGCTCTCCGTAGAGAAAACAGCCAAAACGAGGCTACCCACTAACTTCACTCTCCCCATCGGCCCTGCTCCCAGGGGCCTCCGGGTGACAACGGCCCGAACAGCATGGAAGAGGACCCTCGGTTTCTCACACATCTCCAACCTTACTTTAGAGAGTAGGTCCCTCCAATTCCATTTCCTGGATCCCTTCTTTCAGAAGGGGCTGAGTTTTTACAAAAACCCAAAGCTCCAAACAGGATGTAACATTCTTTCTCACAGCCTTTAAAGAGAAAAAGTTGAAAAACTCTCATTTTTTTAGTGCTCTTAAAGTTGGGTCTAAACCTTGTAATACTTTGAAGCTCACATTTATTTCTCCCTTGGGGAATCTTTATTCAGTCCTGAAAGCAACATAAGAGCACTTCACTTTAAGTGTTTAATCCAGAGAACCGGCCAACAATAAGGGGCGGGGGGTGGGGGGTGGGGGGGTAGGGATAGCAAGAAGAAACTAATTATATACACACACCACCAAGGAAAGGAGCTTCAGACAACCAGAACTAGGACCCCCCGCCCCCATAAAAACTGGTGAGCATTAAATATGCACCTATTTGTAGAACTAAGGCTACATGAGGATTAAGGGGGAGAGAAGAAAGAACTATTTGCTCATTGTAGATACAGTGAAATGACATAAAAGTGGGGAGAAGGGGAGAATGGAGAGCATACAAACAAAAATGTTTTGAAAAATTCTCAGCCCTCCTGGGCACCTCTGACCTAGACAAATGAAAACTTATGTTCACACAAAGACCGGCACATTCTAGTAAATGTTAGCGGCTCTTTTGTAATAGACAAAAACTGGAAGCTACCTAGATGTCCTTCAGTAAGTGAATGGTTAAACCAGTGGTCGGCAAACCACGGCTCGCGAGCCACATGCGGCTCTTTGGCCCCTTGAGTGTGGCTCAGCTTTAGAACCACTTCTTCAAAATAGACTCGCCCAGGCCGAAAACCGGCTTCTGCGCATGGGCCATGAAGTTTCAATCGCATTGTACATGCGCGCCCACACGTGGTATTTTGTGGAAGAGCCACACTCAAGGGGCCAAAGAGCCACATGTGGCTCACGAGCCGCCGTTTGCCGACCACTGAGTTAAACAGACTGGTACATTCACACCTATAACCTGGATGAATCTCGAGAATTATGCCAACCCCCAAAGGCTATTATATCACGTGTGATTCTATTTATACAACATTCTTGAAAGGACAAACCTGTAGCCAAGGAGAGAACCCACAGGTGGTTGTCAGAGGCTAAAGGAGGTGAGGCTGGGAAGCAGGTGTGGCTATAAAAGGGCAGCAGGAGGGATCCCTGTGGTGATGGAAATGGTCTGCAGCTTGACTGCATCAACGTCGATAATCTGGATGTGCTCTTGTATTATAGTTTTGCAAGATGTTACCACTGGGGAAAACTGGGTCGGGGTAGTTTAAATTATTTTTTTGTTTTTAAATACATCTTTATTCATTTCAGAGAAGAAGGGAGAGGGAGAGAGAGAGAAACATCAATGATGAGAGAGAATCATCGATCGGCTGCCTCCTGCATACCCCACACTGGGGATCGAGCCCAAAACCCAGGCATGTGCCCTGACTGGGAATTGAACTGTGACCTCCTGGTTCATAGGTCGGCATTCAACTACTGAGCGACACTGGCTGGGCTTTAAATTATTTCTTATAACCGTTTGGGAGTCTACATGATCACAAAACAAAAACTGTTCTCAGTAATTATGTTGTTGGTGGTACTAGTATTGCTATTCGGAGTTTAAGCGTAATATGGGATAAAGCATGAGTAATTATAGGATCTTCTCATTCTATACCCCTTGTCACCTTGAGAAGCATGTTTCTGAGTGAAAACGATTGTAATTCCGGAAATGTTAAGTTGAAAAGACCCCGCAATCCTGCATTTGAGTTCCAACATGCCTATAAACAAGGACCAACCCAGTGAGAAGCAATGAGCGTGGTTTCAGAATGCCATTTCCGACTAAAAGAAACCAGAGGTTCTTAGAGAAACCTAATTGCAGGCTTGGGGTCAAGAAATGGGCTGTTTGCCCAGTCATTCACATAGCCTATGGCTGCCTGTGCATTACACAACAGCGGAGTTTCAACAGTGTGGCCCTCAAAACATAAAGCATTTACTCTATTTACTATCTCTGCCTCTTTACAGGACACACTGGCCAACCCCTGTGTCAGAGCTCATTTAGCAACCTCTCTGGTCACTCCTTTATAAATGGAAGGTAAAAGCTGGATGTGGCTCAGTGGCTGAGTGTTGACCTAAGAACCAGGAGGTCATGATTCAATTCCTGATCAGGACACATGCCCGGGCTGCGGGCTTGATCCCCACTAGGGGGCATGCAGGAGGCAGCCAATGAATGATTTTCTCTCATCATTGAGGTTTCTCCCTTTCCCTTCCTCTCTGAAATCAATAAAAAAAAATTATATATATATACACAAGAAAAGTCTAGATGTGCAGCTGCCACACATTCTAGATTTTACCGTTTCCTGTAGTTTTCAAAGCTGGCACACCAGTCCTGCATAAGAATGCAAAAAATGAGTCCCGCTTATTCTCTTGCTTTGCAATTCCCCCACTTGCCACGTGAACGCAGGAGAGAAAAAACAACCATTACCCACCGTGCTAGATTTAAAAGCATTTAATGACATAGCATATATTTAACAGAGAGGGCAAAAGTTGAGAGGTACAGGTCATACGACTGAGCACCGGGCCCGAGTGACCACCTTCCTGCTCGGGCCCGGCCTCTGGAGTTCATTCCTATCGATGCCATTGTGATTGTGCAGCAGGATGAGAACTTGTCATTACAACCGTTACAGTGACAGAGAAATGCACACTATGTATCAAAGAGCAAGGTAATGAAGCAAATTATAACACAGTGTGGCCACGCACGAGCAGGTAACCATTAGAGTAACATTACTTTGTCCAGTAAATGCTTCAGTTCCACTTGTACACTTACCAATGATTTAAAGGGTTTATTATACATCTAGTTTTATTATACTTTGTACTAGAATTATCTCAAACATACAATATAATGTATTTCAGCAAAAAAAAAAAAAAATTGAAATTACAGATTATTTAAAACAGTATCAGTTTTCTATTCCTTCTTGGATACCAACATTCTTGACCGTCGTCACAGGTGATGCAGAAAAGCCGCATGTCGTGGGTTAGTAAGTGCTGCCGGATACGCACGGTTTGGTCTGTAGAGTTAGCATGGAGCTGCACTAAGGCTGCAGCGAGGTCCTAGGACACCACCTGCCTAATCAGGATCAGTCCCATCGCGGGCACTTCTAATAGTCAAAACTCAAGGGAACCACGGGAGTGAATGGCGGAGAATGGTGTCAGGACATGGGTACACTGTGTCTCTGGAGAGCACAGGAAATATTGTTTTAAGCACCGCTGCCTTGCATACCAACAGCACTAGAGGCGAGTTATTTCCAACACAGCCTCACAAAATTGAGGAACAGTTTAAATATTGAGATCTAATCTATATAATTTCATTAAAAAAATCTGGTCTTCCCTCTGCACCTCAAACTTTTGTAACTTGGAGATAAAGTATTTAGGTGTATTTTCCCCCCGACCCACCCCCAGAAATGCTCTATAAATTAGAAAAAAAAATCAACCACATTGAGGAACATTAGGCACAGAGAGTAATGTGTTGGTTCTGAGCTTGCATGCTGGAATTTCACTGAAAAGGTATGAGAAGGGCAGGAGGTGAAGGGAAGGAGTTCACTTCTTTTTGCCAAAAAGGCTGAACCGCTTCTCTTTGTCTTTCTCTTTGTCCTTCTCCCGTTTGCCGGGACTGGACTCGCTGGTGATGGTGACGACACTGGTGGGCAAGGTCTGCGCCCGACTGGATGCTGGCGTGCCCTGGGTGCTGGCGGACACCTCGTGCTTATCAGCGGAGATGGCAGAGGAGATGGCCTGGATCCATGTGTTCATTTCCTCCTGGACAAAGGAGGAGGCATGGGGAGACTCAGCTAACAGGAATGGGCACGAAACGCTCTCGCTCCAACGGCACGACCGCCTGAGACTTGTCAGTCGGGAGGCTTGGGAACAGCGCTAACTCAGGGTTAAGCAGCTCCCAAAGGAACCTCTGCTGTATCAGGACCGTAGAGTGACCGTGGTTCAACTCTCACGAGAATTCGGTGTACAGTGCCTGAAGGTCAGCCCTCTAGTATATGGTCCCGTGAACTTGGAGGAGCTGGAAGACTGGTCTCCATCTGTGAGGTATCTATCCCTAGTTGCCCCCCTTATAAAATTATAATATATTTGCCCGGCTGGAGTGGCTCAGTGGCTAAGCGTCAACCTATGAACCAGGAGGTCATGGTTAGATTCCCAGTCAGGGCACATGCCTGGGTTGTGGACTCAGCCCCCAGTGTGGGGCGTGCAGGAGGCAGCCAATCGATGATTCTCTCTCATCACTGATGTTTCTCTCTCCTTCTCCCTTCCTCTCTGAAATGAATAAAAAAATATTTAACATTGTAATATATCTGACACATAAGACTGTAAGTTTAACAGAAGCTTTTCCAGTTTAAAGCACTGTGCATGCTGTGTTCTCTCTCCCCTCGAGGTGCAGCACAGCCATGAAATAGGTGGTGAAGGCAGTGGGCTGTGTGGGAGGCTCCTGACTGGGACACCTCGCTGTGCCTCACCCGCTGGGGGGTGGACTTCAGGGCCCTGCGCTAGCTCCCCCGCCACGGTAAGGACAGATGGCATTCACTGCCTCCTAGAATCACAAGGACCGAACACCCTCCCACGCCAGTGACCATGGAGACCCGACGCCAGGCGCCATCACTGCCCATTACTTATGTGACGGACATTGCAAGTAGAGCTTATCATGCCACTTTCAAATTACGAAGGATTTGAGAGAAAAGAATCTTAGAGACTTACATCGTCTTTGGCTTGGAAGAGGTACTCATTTCCATCATTTAGTCTGTAATTTGAAGGAAGAAAGAAAAGTCACAATATAACAAGGAAAAAAGTCCCCCAACTCCCATATCCTCCATGGGATACAAGCAGGCACAGGAATCACACACAGCAACGCCCGTGCAGACATCACCAACTGCGCCCGGGGCGCGCACAGGCCCGGCGGGGGCCCTTGGACATCAAGAAGCCATGTAATTGGGCCAATATAATTTACACAGGCAGCACGGTGTTTCAACCCACTGGAAGGATTTTTTTAAAAAGTGCAAATGAAGCAACACCTGGCTTCGTTGTGGCAAAGACCACCTGGGTGCCTAACCACTGCTCTAAATCGAATTCAAGAGAAAGCTCTTTAAAATGTGCAAGCCCTTTTGAAATTCTGCTAAGCTTGCATCCCCCACATTTACAAGTACCAGTTTCTGGCCCGGCTGGCATGGCTCAGTGGTTGAGAGTAGACCTATGAACCAGGAGACCATGGTGTGATGCCGCGTCAGGGCACATGCCCAGGCTGCGGGCTCGATCCCCAGTGTGGGGCGTGCACGAGGCAGCCGATCAATGATTCTCTCTCGTCGTTGATGTTTCCATCTCTCTCTCTCTCTCTCCTTTCCACTTGAAATCAGTAAAAATATATTTTAAAAAATAATAAAAAACAAGTACCAGTTTCTGAACAGACACACAGAGACGGTCTCTTAGACTTCTCTCCTCATGTCAGTCTCAGAATGACGGAAAGTGTCCCTGCAAGGCCATCCCTGTGACTCCGAGAAGCCACCGGCTTGGAGGGCTTACTCCTTTACTCCATGGCCGTCACGAGGAAGGGGGCACTGCCGGTGGGGTGGAGGGCAAATGCCCTGGCCAATGCCCCAACCCTCTGAAGCTGCAGCAGCAGCACACAAAGAGGGAGGCAGCTGGGGAGCCGGCTGACCGTGCCCGTCTTACAGAGCGCAGTGTTCCGCGCCCCGAAGCGCCAGTGCCCGTCAGCAGAGCTCAGGAAGCCACGCCGTCTGAAGCTCATTTGTAGTCCGGGGCCCAGTCCAGCTGGCACGAGACACAGAGACTCCCGTGACCGAAGCCCAGAGCTTGTCAGATCGCAAAGCAGCAGGCCAGAGGCGCACTGAACCAACAGCCTAACCACTCACACACATACTTTTTACATTTTTGAGAGACAATGGTTTCCTGCCCACTTCCAAGCACTACGCAGACCTTCCGAGCTTGGATCCGCTGTGGGGACGGGCAGGTGTTCTGCAGGGTAGGGACCCGTGGAGCGAGACAGTTCCGGGGCAGGTGACACCCCGGGGGCGAGGCCCAGGAGCGCCCCCACCACAGGTAACTCAGAGCAAAGAACAGCAGCTCCTGAGTCCAGAGAAGCGGCAAGGATGGGGAAGCCCTTTTCCTAAGCTGCCCTTAAATGTGAAACGAGAAGGGCTCGCCTGCTCTCAGGGAACAGTGAGGTTCGGCTGTGCCGTTAACCAGCCGTGTGCCACCCCTGTGTGTCGCTTGGTTGGTGATTTTTTAAGTTGCAGAGGAGATCACAGAGTCTAAGAAAACCAACCCCCAGAGTGAGAATACCCACACACACCCAACTCTCACCTGAGCTTGAACACGTGTTTCTTCTTCTTGTAATCGAGGGCCACCTCGCAGATGGCTTCCTTCAGACTCACGGGGACCTCGCTGTGGTAGGGAATTCCAGAAGCTGCTGTCTTTGCATCTTTGTAGAAACCCATTTCTTGGTTATTTATGACACAATAAACGTTGTGCCAGGACCTGAGTAACGAAGAAAGGAACATCAAGGTTCTACACCACACCCCCATGAGGATTAAGAATCTGATGAATATGAAAACGATCCTCACCCCACGTGCCCGCCCGGACCGCTTGTGGAAAGCCCCGCCTAAATTCTGCTAAAACTAAACAAATGGAACAAAATGCCTCTGCGGGTTCCTGGGCAGGGCACATGCTCCTGTGGTGGTAGGTGTTTGAGGGCGACTCCTCTCTGGATTTGGGGAAAACATGGTGCGACTCAGCAAGGGCCCTCCGGGCTCTGATGGGCAAGGCTGGTTGGCGTCTGCGCTCTGCGGTGACACCCGCCTGCGGCGCAGGGCACCGGCCGGGCTCCCGGGAAGCCTGCCTCTCCTCAGCTGCTCTTCCTCCTCAGCTTCATTCTACCTGGTTGGCAACCTCCCGAGGAGGCAGGCCCAGGGCCACTGGTAGGCAGGGAACCTCTGGGTGAATCAGAAAAAGGTGGCCTTCCCCCGTGATAACATGCTGTCATAACGTACTCCATTAGAACAAGGGGCTTTACAGCCGTCTACGTGTATGAAATCAGTGTTGTCCTCCATGTGGATGGCAGCTCTTAGGTGGACAGCCTGTCCAACACGGACCCTGTACCACCTGCACCTGGTGGTGCCGGGCAGGCGGGTCACTGGCTAAGCACACAGGCTGTGAAGTCAGATGGAGTGTCACCAGCTGTGTCACTGACTAGCCGTCTACAGAGTGCGCTTTCTTAACCTCTCGGGGCCTCAGTTTCCTCATCTGGGAACAGAGAGAATAACAAGTAGGTCTACTGGGAGCTAACAAGTACAAGACGGATACGGAGATAAGGCAGGGAAATGGTGACTGTTTCTAAAAACCCCACAATGAGGAAAACTGTAATGAAATCATTTCTCTTCAGGGAAGCCTCAATTGCAATCTTAACCTTCTCAGGATGAGCCACTGAGGTCTAATTTTGCTATTTCCATGCATATTTAACTCTTTCTGCTCGGCCGGCATGTTCAGTGGTTGAGCATCGACCTATGAACCAGGAGGTCACGGTTTGATTCCTCATCAGGGCACATGCCCAGGTGGTGGGCTCAATCCCCAGTGTGGGGTGTGCAGGGGGCAGCTGATCAATGATTCTCTCTCATCACTGATGTTCCTATCTCTCCCTCCCTCTCTGAAATCAATAAAAATGTATTTTCTTAAGAAACCAACTCTTCCTACTCTTTCTCTCTACTCCCCCTTTTCAGGGTCAGTCCTGAGAACATGTTGCCCAGGAAGCTACGGCTACGCACAAGTCAACTATTGCAAACACGCACTCCCCTTTCCACTCAAGATGGACTCGCCTCGGCCTTTACCGGCCTGACTTCCCGCCTCGCTGCTGTACCTGCTGGAGGCTTTCTTGTTGTGGGCCTCCCACTCGTGCTTCCGGTTCAGAAAGCCTTCCATCTGGGCCGAAGGCATCTCCTGGGTTCTGGCCGGCAGGGTGGCAGCACTCTGGGCCGGGAGGGCAGTCTTGGCTTTGCGATCGGAGGTGGGGGAGGGGACGGGGCTGGACTCTTTGGAACTTGTCCTCTGTTCTGCAGCGCCATTGACCATGTCGCTCGTGTCCACCGTGTCTGCCATCTAGGGACAGCGGAGAGGCTATTCAGCTAACCCCGTGACTCGGGGCGGGGGGGGACCACATACGCTCCGACTCGCACACGTGGCTGTGTATAAATGCCTGGCACAGATCGAGGCAGTACAGTAAAACCATTGCACATCCCACAAAGCCAGCTGGACACCAAGGACATTAGAAGGTGGGAAGGGATTAATGCCCGCCCGCTTGAGGGAAATGAGAAAAGCGAAATGCCAGTATGAGTTTTACTGCACTCTGCCCCTCTGATCAATCCATTTTCTCTAATGCAACTCGGATCCATTTCCTCTCATGGTTACTTTAAAACAAAAGGACAACGGTCACAATCACACATATTAAATATGAGAGAGTGGACGTTATACAGCAGCCACCTTACAACCAAGGACGCCACCAGGAGGGCTGGAAGTGTAAGCGAAAGGGCATTCACAAACAGACCAAGAGACAACTCTATCAGAACTACACAGCATTCCCCCAAGGTAAGACAGGAAAGACCTTCGGATTCTGAAAATGCTCTCCGGCTCTCCTCCCCCTTACCCCCCAAAATACATCGTCATGAACACATGCAGAAATTAGGACGACAATCATGCACTTCACAGCTACCATCCCAGTTAGACTTTGGAACTTAAGAGCTGGAAGGAAATGAGGCAAGTCAACAAACATCAATGGAACCACATCTGCCGAAGTTGTATCGTGAGTGGGTTGTAGTTTGTGTTAAAGGAGCTGGAAAAGCCAATCACAGTCACTCAACACCACACGGCTATTTACCCCCAAACAAAGACAGAACCAGGGCCTTCCCCATCACGTGCTGGTGGATCGCGGTGCCTTGCTGCACTGAGACGAGAAAGCCCAGGCACAGCCAGGCTTCCAGCGGCTCTGGCCCTTCAGGCGGGAGACGTCTTCGGGAGCTGTTCCTTCCCAAGCGCATTTCTAGTGTAACCCTCATGGCTTTGCGGCTTGGGAAATGCCGTAGGGTCTCGGGTCATTATCGCTTTCGGCCTGCGTGCCATCAACTGTGTACCATTACCTGTAGCAGCCCTTGGCTGACACGCCCAGGGCGTGGGATTAGCGAGTTACTAAAGCTGGGTGTGGCTGACACTTTAGTGGATTATAGACAACCTGGCTCCCCTCGTACACGGACAGACAAGGAGGTGTCAATGGCAACGGTCATTAGCTATGTCCCCCACCACGGCTGCCCAGAACCAAAATGACACCCAACCAGCAGCAACACCCTCCACGGGATACACGTAGACTGGCCACCACTGCTTGAACACTCAGATGTGTCAACTCTCAGGAACGGGACCTCTGGTTTAGGTCTCATCTACGTGGACGGGAGCCTCAAAATGATATTCCGTCTACACAATCTATCATCAGGGCTTAGGGGGAGATTAGAGGCTATGCGATTCAAGGGTGTTTTTGATTGGAACCTTTGACCCGCAGAGCGATATGGAAAATGGATTCTTGGGGCGAAAAGGCATGGGGGAGGGGGTGCACGGTGGTTATCCTGGCCTTCCTGTGGGCACCGCTTATGAAGCAGTAGGCTATTTAAGTAGTTCTCCCTTTTGCCTTGAAGGGAGAGATGAAGGAGGGGAAATAACAAAAAACAAAACCCCGAGTCAAAGGAAAGTGAGTGGACTTTGAAGTTGACAAATCTGTTCTGTGGGTGCTTCCAGGGAATTTCCGGTGGGGAGGAAGGAGGAGTTTGGTCTGGAGGCCTGTGCCAGGCGTGAGTCCAGGGAGACATGAAGTTAGTGTGTATAGAAATCAGGTTAAAAAAAATTAGTGCTGCAGGTGTGACTCCAAAACTGCGAGAGACAGCAATGACCTGGACAGAGAGAAGTTTACTTCAAAAGGGCTACAATTCATTGGACTTGGTCAGACTTCCAGGGGAAGGCTGGGGAAGCCTCTTCGGGGGAGATTCTGCAGCAAAAATTTTTTTTCTTTGGAGTTAGAAGGAAAGAGAAAACCCCGAACCAGTATGCAGAGATAATTAATGTTTATGCAAATGAATCACTAACCAACAAGAAAACAAGAAAAATAAAAGGAACAAAATGAATTTTAATGGACATGTGCTTAAGCATGCCAACAGACAACACACCACTAGAGACAAACATCAAAAGCAAATCATAGTGCTATGACCAAACAGTGGGTACACGTGACCACACCCTTCCCCCGCCCCCGTTGCTTCGCTTTAGCGATTAGTCCACAGTGCTTTAGTGGCTGATACACCTGAGATACTTAAATCAGAAGGTGAACACAAATGCAACGTGACAACTAGTAGCACAAGAAACACCAGATTGGTTTTCTAAGTGCACGAAGCAACACTATTTTCAAGTTCATTAACTTGAGTCTCTGCACCATAACTCAAAAGAATGAAAAGGCTTTTCTCTTCCAATCCAGTCCAATTGGAATTAAAGGTTTGTTCTGGCAAGCTACAATTTAAAAACCTAGATAAAAGTAGTCACAGAACACATGCCAAAGACATCATAGCACTACTTTCCTGTGTGCTTATGTGGTTGTTGTCATTGTTTTTTGCTGTTTTATTATTATTTTTTGGTCTTTTGAATACAAAAAGCATAAAATTGGGCATTAGTCCTGATGATACAAAATTTAAACATATATATGGAAACATCACATATACATATAGGTCAATGACACATATAATTTGGAGCCAGAAACACAAGTCAGGGCTCCCTACAAGACCAACGATAAAGCAGTGGTTCTTCTCTACAATGGAATTTGGTGTGTATTAAGGCAGAGACCCAATAATGGTGCACACTACCCCAGAACATAAGAAGCTTGGCATCTATCTATATACCCATCTACAATCACAGTAGATAGGTATGTACATAGAAATAAGGAAACACAAACAAGATGCTATATGATGTTATCCTGACAAAAGAAAAAAAAAAAGACATGCATCATGAAATGAAAAGACAAATTAGACTTAACTCATGGAGAACACATATCAAAACAGGTTTCTGATTCCACTAACACTAAGTATGGCAAACGAGCAAGTGAATGTCTCATGAGGCTGTGCTGTCACATGGATCTGGTTTTGTCTTGATCAGTACCAGGAAATCACCTCTTTCATTAGCGTTTATTCCTAAGGAACAGAATCCCCGTTAAAACATTTTCAGTCCCTGCTGGTGGTCTGACAAATGCCATCCTAAAAGACTCCTTATTACAGAACTCCACAAAAGAACTTCATTTTCGTCAGAAAATGAAAAATGAATCCGTAACGAGACATACAATGGAGTTTCTGTCTACAGAGACGCTAACATGACTTCGGAAGCCAGGAGGCATGCAACTGCTCCTAGGGGTGGTCCACCGCGGGCAGCATTCAAGTAATTAGGGTGAACCAGAATGGCTTTTGCTCCATTTGTTGGAAAAACTGAAACAGTTTGACAGCCTGAAGTCATCGGCTGAGGGGCCAGGCCTGGAAGTCCGGGAGGCGGGCTGAGAACTGCAGTCACCTGCAGCTCACGGTGGTGCCCGGGGTGATCGAGGCCAGGGCACACCGCCCTCAGCGAGCACTGCCGGGAAGCCTGGAATTCTCAACTCAGGACTTGGCAGAAAAATGTAAGGGAGGAACTGGTTTGCAAAAAGTAATAAACGATATGAGGGTCTCAAAACATTTGAGATGCTGCACCCAAAAATTCAAACAGCTTCCCAAGCAGATCCAACTTCCTTTTTCTTTCCTTGTCGTTTTCAATAAATGGATGCACCCTCCATGGAATGTCACACAGATGACTTTAGGTTTTAATCTTAGTACTTAAAGTCTCCTTCTGCATACACGGGTCTTCCTAATTACCAGTAAACTATTGCAGGTTAATAACATCTGTAAAGGGGCTACATATAGTGCAGTACCGCACCCTGTTAGTATAACTGGGTATGCCATACCTTCCGGATTCTAGCTTTCTTCTTCATTTTGCTGTAATCTCATTAAATTGCAATTACTCATGTAAGGCTTTTGCTGTAAAATCTCAATAAAGTAAAAAGCTCACATAAATAAACAAAAAAATAAGTATGTTGCTTTTAGGCAACTGAGCATCCCATCAGTTAAAAGACTCAAATAAACATGAATTAAACGCAAACAAATATGAAACCAAGGAAGGCTATGAATTAAGTAAAATTGTAACACTGTGGGTGAAGTGGAAGCCAAATGGTCAAACCATGAGGATTTGGAAAGAGTGCTTCTTGACAAATGGTAGTGAACTTCACAGTCCGGACCATGGCTGGTCACTGGCTGTCCGTCTGCTATTAAAGTTTTTGTAGTTTTGGTAGGTTTGAGAGCGGTAACTAACCCGTGGAGATCCCTGTTCAGCCGGCAAACCATTCTGGGAAACTTGCTCTCCTTTCGAAGTATCCCTGTTGGGTGAAGGGGGAAAGAGGACAGGGAAAGGAGAAGAAAAGGAGAAGAGGGAAAGAGAAAACAGTAGGAAAGAATGGAGAGAACATCAGTCACTTTTATTACAGGCTTTCTCTTCGAAAAACACATGCAACCCTCTTTTGCACAATTGGATTTCTTTTAAAAATCTTTCTAAGTGTTTCAAACCCACTCTAGACAGGGTGGAAGACTGCAGGCCCACCCTCCCCACAAAGGCAGCACTGGTTTATCATGGAGCTCTTACCACGGTACAAGAACCAGACTTGCAGAAGCAGAGTGATTTCTGTCCTTCCTGGGAAGTCACCCAGAACTTTCAAAAAGCACCTCCACAAAATCATTGGCAAGAAATCTGGGAGGGTCACTCCCTCCATGAAATCTTGTGGGAATTCTGAGTGTGTGTGTGTGTGTGTGTACTCGTGTGAGCACCTATGGGCAGCAGAGAGGGCACTGTCTACATCCCCTTCTGCCGCCTACACAGCAACATGACCGTGGACAAGCCAGGAGTGCCTAGACAGACCCTAAAAGTTCTACAGAAGGAAGTAACAGGAGGAACATGTGGTTATGTGGTTAGGCCGGCACCACACAGGCTTAGAAAAGATGCTCCTCCCTGCACCTCACCTGACACTAATGCTAAGGCTCCAGGGCCGTGCCAGGACTCACCACTGCTGCTGGGACTCGGTGTCCTCAGAAACCTTCGTGCTCGGCTCGGGCGAGGGTGGCCGCCTTTTCCTCTCCTCCTCTTCTTGCTGTCTGCGCACCTCCAGTAGCTCCAACTGAGAGAGAACAAGGTGGCGTTCAGCAGAGCCCCGAACTCTGCCTCTTTTAAGGAAAGGGTTTCTAGATGAACTCAGGAAGTCCTGGACGCCTAGTTTTCTATCCTGGATTACAATGGCCAACCAGGGGCTCTAACATCCTAAGCAAAATGGTATTAGGATCACAGGAACTGCAGCCACAAGTCCAAGCGACAGGAAATGAGATCCGAGTGATGAAAGAGGTCCATTTCAGGGGCTGGTAGAAGTCCCGGGAGTTGTCTGTATGCCCCGGGGATACTGGGCTCAGTTTCTACACAAACTGGCAGCTCTCAACTTTGCTTAGGAAGCAGGGCATGCTGGCTTCCCATCAGAGCTCAGACACCACTGAGACAGTGCAGCAGTTCTTAGGCTGCTTGTGCGTGGCAGGGATTGGTGTTCAGCCAAACCCAAACACATAAAAACTGTAGTGAAAGAGCACCATTTTTGTAAACCATAAAGAGTCGGTTTTCTACCAGGAGTGCAAGTGTTTTGGGGAAGGAAACATTAATGAACAGGCCCTATTAAAGGCCTTTATGTTGGCAGAGAGATTTTCAGAACGGTGAGGTTTTCAGTGGTCTAGGATCAAGCTAGGATGATGGGAATTCTAATTCTGAAATTCTGAAGAAAGCTGTAAGGCTATGCTCCCTGGAAACCCAAGCTGCTGTGAGCCACAGGACGAAAGACAGATTAAAGAAGAAAAGCAAATCCCAATCCATCAACTCCCAGGCAGGAGGCTATCAGAAGTGACCTTAAATCCAGGTGCTCAGGAAGTGATGGAGGGGTGATAGCCCCAAAGAGTCTCCCCAGGTCCTGAACCAAGATAGCCACCCATTTTAGGAAGATCCTGGGTGCTTAGAAAAGCAGAGGAATGATGTGAATTCCCGGGTCTAGGAGGTAAGCAAGAAAAGAAGCTGCCAGGGGGACCAACAGGCCAGGCACCCGGCACCCGGCACCCGGCAGCCACGTACCGTCGTCAGCCTCTCCAGGGCGGAGAACCTCTCATCCCAGGTCGCTGCAGACTTTTCGAAAGCTTCGTGGCGCTTGATGAGCTTCTCCACCTCGTCCACACTCTGGCCAATTTCCCGGCTGGATAGGTATGGCTCCTGTCCGAGCAGCCAGGCCTCAGCCACACTGGCGTCCCTCGAGAACTGATGGACTTCCAGAACTGCACAGGGTACCGAGAATGAGTACAGTCCAGCAGGGTGCCTGGCAGCCAGGGGTGGCATGGCCCTCTGCTGGCAGCTGCCTGCACAACCAGTTTATCGTCTAGATCAGAGCTGTCTAAATAAATGTCAAGTGAGCTACCGATGCAACCTTAACTTTTCTAGTAGCCACATTGAAAATAGGGGAAATTAATTTCAAAAGCATATTTTAGACAAACTGATATATCAAATTGTTACCATTTCCAACATGTTATCAGTATAAGAAATTACTGATACATTATATTTTGTTCTGTCTTTGAAATCTGAGGTGTATTTTAGAGATCTGGTACACCTCAGTTTGGACCAGTCACATTTCAAGTTCTCAAAGGCTACCCGTGGGCAGTGGCTACCATAGCAGGCAGCCCAGGCCTTGAAGGTGCTCTCTGCTCACTGAGCCTTCTTGAGTGAGATAAGCCTCAGATAAACCTGCAAGGAATTCACAGTCTACATACAATCAGACCGACTATGCCGGAAGGAGCAGGCATTCATAAAGCACCCTTTTGGGGGTTGTAGCTCTTTTGGGGGGGTGAGAGGGCGGGAGGGATATGGGAGCTTTATACCAAGAGGAGATGACGTGGGCTAAGACCTTTGCCTTATTCGCCCTGTTCCTCCGCACGCAGGGAAACAGTGTGACGTCCACTGCAGCTACGGCAAGGCAGGTGAGACCTGGGGCTGTGCGGTGGTGGACACTAATTTTCATACATCTAACGCAGCCGTGCTCGGGGCTATGTGGGTAAAACATGGACTGCAGGGAGCATCCATGGCCCCAGGAACCGCCAGGTGTCTCCTTTGTCCTCCTGGTAGCCCCCAGCCAGGCCACAAGGAAACGGTGCCACCACTGCACCAGAGACTTGTCACCTCACCATACAAGCTGGGCCCACTTCACAGGGGGTGCAATAGGGGTTTTGCTGCACTACACTGAACCTGCCCTGGGAATTCTAAAAATGGAGCGAGTCCTCATCCAAATAACGGTCAAAAGTGGGATTTCCTTTTCGAAAGAGGGTTCTGGGCACAACAGGGTGAGGTGGCTTCCCCAGGTTCCTTACCCACCTTCTAGAAAAGACCTTGGATTCTGTTTCTAGTAAGCAACCCTGGGGTCTGAGGGTGGGGTATAACATCAGGACAGGCCAGAGCCCCAAACAGAACGGCAACGTATACAAATAATGCTGAGTTGGGCTACTGTGAGAGTTCATACCAGTTACTAAATATTATTCCCAATACTGTATATTATGTGCTCTGTGATTTCACATATTCCTTTATAAAAAGGGATTAAAAGGAGAGTCCACCTCAGTGGGTCATTGTGGGGAGTAAATACAGAAAAACATGAGACACTTAGGATAATGCCCAGTTCCCTGTAAAACATGTACAGTTGTTAAATTTTATTTTGTCCTCGCCCTTCTAAGAGCACCAGATATAAGACCTAATCAGGCCAACTTTCTACCTCCCCGACTCAGCAGTAATAACTCCTGGGCAATGGGGGGACCTTCCTCTGTACTCCCCCCCCCAGAGCGACACCCAGTTCTGCCCTCCCCATGCTGTTCCCAAAGAACACCCAAACCCCACTCACAACACCGAGGTCAATCATGAGGTGAAAAAAAAAGCCTCAGGGAACTACTTAGCAGTGTAGTTCAGTGTAGTGCAGCAAAACTTAGCACAGAATGGTGAAACAGGGCATTAAAAAAAGGAGCATTTAGAACTCCAAACATCATTAAGTGATAACATCACACCAAATCAACTAAAGCAGGACACCCAAAAAGAGCAGAGAGAGAAAAACCAAGTAGGTCCTTACTCAGCCTTAACCACTCCCATCGGTCTTCCCACTTGTCAATCATTTCTTTTCTCTTCTCCGTCAACTGCAGTAACTTTTCCTTGATCTGTGAGAAAAGCAGCACCACGGGGACATCTTAATAGAATGGACCACATCCTCCCCGTTTCCCCTTGACAGGCCACTCCACACACGAACAACACACTTTCTGTCAAAACCATCACTGAGCCAGGAAACATCTAAGGACGTTAGTCCCTCGGGCCCTGGGAGAGCAGAGGCAGCAGGAGGGTGGAGAGCAAGGCCTGCTCCCCCGCTGGAGCTGCTCTGTCCTGAGGCCAGCTCTGCATTGAGTCCCTCCAGCCTCGGAGGCTCCCTAGGCAAACACTTAGGAGGGAGTCAGGGACAGCAAGAGGCCAAGCCCTTGACCTCGCTGGGAACTTCCAAGCCCCTGAAGGGGCCACACACAGACTAACCAGCTACCTCTTTACTTCCGTCATCCTAACTGAAGTAGCAACCGCCACTGAGGAGCAAAGAGATCGAGGGCACATGCGATAGCGAAGGGGTCACCCGGGAAGAGGACTGACGAAGCTGAGAGAGGCCCACACCTCAGTCTGGGGCCCGCAAACACTGTCTACTGGGCCTCGGATTTGGAGTTCCTGGCTCTGCTCACAGCCTGAGTCATTGTTTTCTACACACACAGGAAAGAAGCACGAAGTTCTGAAATATATGTAAGTATGTGCATACATATATATGAATGTACATATGCATTTTTCTCTGTGGATACATACACATACATACATACATACTCACAAAATAAAGTCATTTTATATCTTAAGACAGCTGCAGTCACCCTGGGCCCCGAAACAGGGGCACCCTACCTCCTCAGATGCATAGTGCTTTCTCGCCAACAGGGATTTCCCAAGTTCAATGCAGGTTGTGAAACTGTCATTACGAGCATCAATTTCAGCTTTGATACCTTGATGATTATTCATCAATAGTTCAACAGATGACACATCCCTAAAATGGGACAAATAATACCCCTGTTAGGAGATCAAGCTTTTCAAATAAAAGTGTTGGTTTCAAAACACGTAATTAATTAGAAGGAAACTGTTTGATGGCACGATTTACCTTGAAGGTCTGAGTCACAGTCTGAGTCACAGGAGCTAAAGTGCGATGACAGTATAATTCAGGACCAGCTAAGTGTACTCTCATTTGTGTATGTGTGTGTGCGCCTGAGTAATTCACAATGGCTGCCAGGCAGATGCTGGAAAAACCACTGGATTTCCATTCAAACTTACTGTGAAATGCAATTCAGACTCTTCAAGAAGGTACAGAAGCATTAACGTGTGTCCCCAATCGTACCCCAGTGAGTTAGCTGCCAAAGGTTCAGCACATGTGTGTTCAAAAGAGCAGCTGGTATCTCCCCTCCTTCTCTGGACACGGAGACACACAGAGCGGGAACCAGCTCAGAAATCAATGGCTGGTGGAGCTGAGAGCTTCTCATGAACCAGAACCTAAGCCTGGGAGTCTGATCTAGGAAATACAGTATATACATTATATATGCAATACATATATTTTACATCCATGAATACATTATATTCTATGTATTTCTTCTCTTGGGACGTGCCTCATTTCTCAGTGAGGTGGGGGTTGGAGCTGACGGGGGTGAATTGGAAGCTATGTGCCTGCTTGTTCATCTATGGGCTTCTCTTCGCTGCTTTGCATGAAACAGCCAAAGGGAAGATACAGAACAAATATTAATCATCTCACACCATGGAAGCAGATGCAGGGTTAAGACTCCTTTAGCAATGTCTACGAAAGGGACAGAGTGGTTTTTAATCTAACGGACAGATAAAGAACTCAGAAAAGCCCCCTCCTTTCAATGATGAGGCAGAGCGAGTCATGCTCAAGGGCAGGAGAGCCTGGGTGGGTGTGGAACGTGGGGCAGGTGGAGGGAGAAACGGGGCGGGCCTGCCAGCACTGGGCCCCTCATTCCCCGGCGAGTGTGCGGGAGGCAGCGGAGGCAGTGCAGCTCCTCCCGCACGCCTCCCCACCCTGCTCTGGCCTCGAAGCGTCAGGCAAGGCCCCAGCTCTCTCGGGAAGATCCCATCTGCACACTGCCCAGGGCCAGTCGCTGGATTTCCTGCCCAGGAAACTGGCGTGTTACCTGGGCTTCTCCTGGGCCTCGATCTGCCGGATGACATCCTCCATCCACAGCATGAGGTCCCGCACCATGCTGAAGAAGCGGAACTTGTCCCCCGTGTCCACCAGCCGCACCCGGCGGCCCTCACAGGAGTCCAGCAGGGCCTTCCAGGCCTCCAGGACCTCGTTCTCCCGCTTCTGGATGTCATCAGCCTTGTCACCCGCGTAGGCTGCCTGGAGGCGGGCCGCATCCTCCTGCAGCTGCCTCACCTGTGGAGTGGCAGGGGGACAGCCGGATCAGACGGCTGGGCCTTGGCTCCATCACCCCACACTTCCTTCACACGTGTGCCCCACACTGTTCCGTTTACACACCAAGTCACAATGTGTCCCCTGACCCTGAGAAGCTCACAATTTCATCAGGGAGATCCAAGTCACAAACCCCAAGGGTACTATAAATGTGCTGAAGGACAATATTAAGTTCTGCATAAATGATGAAACAAGTGAAAGGCTATAGGCTGGTCCCCCGGAGGTGGCCAGGGATATAAGGATGATGCAGAAAACACTCATCGTCTTCAGGGTAAAGACCATGTTTTTATCATGAGAAACTGCCAGGAAGAGCACTTTGAGAACACCTTTTCCACGGCTGTGTGATGTTGCTGAAAACAATCTACATGTCATCTCTAAGAACTCGCACAATGAGACCGTTCAACTTGAAAAACATAAAAATGCAGCATCTAATGTAGTTGAAAAATAACAACGGCCCAATGTCAAAGAAGGTAGAATTTTAACTAGGCAAATTTCAAAACCTGAATTTCAAAATCTTTGCAAAATGCCAATGGGTCTTATGAAAAGAGGCCACACAGAGATACTGTAGTTTGTTATCTATTAGTTCAAGTTGGATGATTTACCTCCAGTGAGCCAGTTCCCTACTGACAGGACAACGGCCACAGCTCCTACAGGAGGTGAATGGGCGGCAGCAGCAGAATTAGAAAAGTGTGTCCTTTTGATTCTATGTCCTCACTTTGGGGAACCTACCCTACACATAGTCTTGCACACTTAGGAAATGAAATGCACATAAGCTCTTTACTGTAGTGTTGCCTGCAAAAGCAAAAAGACTGAGAATACAGTCCAGGCACTGGTTAAACGCACGAGGGCACTTCCACACAGGAGGGCCCTATACAGCCATGAAAATATCAGGGAGGCTCTGGCATTCAACCGATGCACGGTGGGCCCTTTTACATTCTGCATGATGCAGACCCTAGGCCGCTACATGTATCTCTCTTAAACATTCCCTCAACACCATCCACCTCCGTGGTGGAAAAGCTGCAGCACTTCTGAGGGGAGCCTCAGCTGTGACCCCCTCTGCTTCTAGAAGGGGGCGAATCAAGGGCAAATGAGACAAAGGCAGTGAGGGTGGTCCCTCCACAGAGCAAACCCCAGAGCCCACACAGGAATGGTAAGGCAGATATACCAGATCAGGGTTGGCCCACGGCTGAACCTGGCTGCCGGTCTTATAAATAAAGATGCCCTGGCACGCAGCCATGCCCTGTATTTTCATACTGTCTGTAGCTGCTTTACGCTGCAACGGCAGAGCTGGGTAGCCACAACAGGAATGGTATGTCCCGCAAAGCTGAAGAGATTTGCTACCTTGGATTCTACAGAAGTTTGCCCACCCCTACACTACATGATCAATGTGCTCTTAATTGACAAGAACAAAACCCCCAATAGACTGAGGGCTGGTATCTACAATAAAACTGACTTCTTCTCTAGGACCATGAAATTTGGGGGGAGGAGGGAAGGATACAATTTATTTTTCATCTAAAAGACTGAACAAGAAACTGCGGAGATGAGGGAGCCATCTAGAGTGAGTTTCCTAAAGACTCTGACTGTTACATGGTGATCACTTAGTCAAACACCTTTCAACCAGAGACTCAGTGTCAGCCATTTCACACCGGGGAAAACACCAGGCATGTGAAAATGTCAGACTCTGGTTTTCCTTCTTTGTGTTATGTAACTCAGACCCTGGTTGATGGAAAGTAAGATGGTATTATTTTGGAAATGATTCTGGATGGATATGCTAACATGATACAAATTCTTGTTGAGAAGGTCTATTACTTGCAAATGTTTTGTGTTTGCATCTGGCTTATTTTAATCACGAGGATGTACCTCTAACAATGTCTGCAAATGCAGCAAATGTAGAACTTTTGGACTGGTAAGTTCTCCCAAATAAATGGAGTGTTCTCATATGCACACATGCGCACACACACACGCATTTAACTTAGGCCACTCTTTGAGGCATGTTTTGGAGTCAAATGGCGAGAGATGCTCAGAGATGCACAAAGATGCTCTGGACAGAGAAACACACCCCTGCCCCCCGGTCAGCTCTGCCACCCACCTGAGTGCCCAGGGCCTGGATGTCGTGCTCGAACGTGGTGTGCATTCTCTGCAAGGTCTCCACCGTGTTCTGGTCTCTCCCCAGCTCCTCGGGGAGTTTCTTGTGCTTGTCCTGTATGCGCCCAAAGATCTCCTTGGCATCGTGGTAAAACTTGTGCAGTTCGTAGGAGGCAGCGAGGATCTGGGTTCTTGTATCAATGAGCTCCAGCAGGTCGGCCCAGGCTTCGTTGAGCCCGTCCTTCCACTCGGCGATGGTGGCGGCGTCCGAATGGCCCGAGTTGATGAGCTCGTCTGCCATGTGATTGACTGTGTCCACGCGCTCCTGCCCAATGTTCCCTGTGTCCCGAGCAAATTCCCGGAACCGTTCCTGTAGCATCTGAAACAGAGATGAGCGTAAAGAAATCAGTGAGACTATTGTGAACATTTTGCTTCTTGATCACATGAACGTCCTTTGGAAAGAAACAAGTAGTATGCATGACTTGACGACAGATCTTAGCTCTAAGACCTATTATCAATCGGAATTCCTTCCCATTCATTCACTGGAGCCCGAGTAAGGCACTGGCTCCATGTCCTTTTTCTATAGAAAGGGGCACAGAGAGGTTAAACAACCTAACTCAGAGTCGCCCAGTGATAAAAAGAGTTGAAATTAAATCCCATGACCTTGGCGTACAGGGCGTTTTATCTGCTCACAAAGAATGCAGAGGGCCAACCACACCCATTGATCACTACTCGTGCTCTGCCCGAGTACTTGCCGTGACGTGCTCGTAGTCCTGCCCCAGTTCATGCGACCCTGCGACCACCTCCCTCTCCGCGATCCACTGTTCCAGGTCGTCCACCTCCCGGTTGAGCTGGAACAGCCTGTGCCTCTCGTCCAGCTTGCCTCTCCGCTCCTCTGCCAGGTCCTTCAGACCCGCGTACAGCTTATCCACTTTGGACTGCCTCATGCTGATGCGCTCACTGAAAGGGGGAAGGTGGTGGGGGAGAAGGACTTAAATGTCAAATTTCCTTGAGGGAGAAAACAAATGGGGTGGGAAGGAAGCTCTGGTTAACCTATTTAGCCTAAAATATAAAACAAAACTCTCAAGTTTGACTTCAACTCCAAGTAAAGAAGAGCCAACATGTAAACAAGTCGTAATTAAGGCCCAAGGTCACCCTGACATAATAGAGGGAGAGACTCTAACTGTACTGCTGGCTCTGCAGGTCAGGATTTCCTCTGACGTTTAAAGTTAATGCAAAATCCAGGAGCCGCCCACATTCTCAGGTACCATGCTGCCAAGGGACAGGTGGTACCCCTGAATGGCACACACCTGTACCTCTCTGGGCTGTATGCTCTTCTTGGCCAGGAGGGCAGGCCCTGCCCTGCTGCTCCCCACGGGCCCTGGGTGCACTGCATCCCCCCTCTTCCTCCCCTTATCCCCAGAATGACTGTCTTATAACAGGAAAGCAAAGAGGCAAGACTTCTGATGCTTGTCCCTGGAAGCTGGGAAGGCTGCTTTCTGGAAATCCTGAGCATGAACGCCTGAGAGACCCCATCTCCAACCTGCCTTGGGTAACGCACAAGGCCTATTCCTTTCCTCTCTGAGTCAGTTACAAACACAGAAAACCTAAAGTGACTGCCACTGGAGTTAATACAGGAGCCTGGCATAGAGTTGGGAGTGCCACACGCACCTCTTTTGTCTTTTTATTTCTAAGGCATTCTAGGACTTGAATTGTGTGAGGCAGGAGGTGGTATCCTTTGGTTCTTCCCGGAGCCCTTTTACTTAATAGGTCCACTTCTATTTCCTAGCGACTGCTAGTAATTAAACTACCCCATTCCTCTTAGAACTAGAAATTACTTTCCCAGACTGGATGACCTTTTCAACACACTGTAGACGCTTTGATAATGTATCTGTGCAAATCACTCTGCACTCCTGACTCCAGTCACCAATGGTCTTTCAATAGGGCCCTGACCAGGAGATAGTTCACTGATGAGAGCCATTTCCTACGTAACAGCTCACCCTCCTATGCAGCACAGGCCTACTGGTCTGTTATAAAGATGCTTCTCAAAGCTCTATGGTGCCAGTTACTCAGATGAGCGCCAGCCGAAGCTCTGGCACAGGTGAAATAAGAGGCCCTCAGTGGACAACTGGCTCGCCTGGATAAACGGCATCACCTTTCGGGATGGCTGTCGGCCACCAGGGCCCGGCTGGTCTTGGAGAGCTGATGCACCGTCTCCGCATAGTCCTCCACCGCCTGCTCCAAAATCTGGTGCTTCTTCAACATGGAAACGGCACTCTGCTCATCCTGCAAAGAGATGCCACCACCGTCCCCTCAGGCCCAGTACCACCTTAACGGAGGCAGAATGCTACGTGGTGGGGCAAGAGGAAAGACTTGGAGAAAGAAAAACCCAGAAGCGTGACATGGGCAGTGGAACACAGAAGCATTTTAGGAGTGTCAACATGGCCTGGCCAGCATGGCTCAGTAGTTGAGTGTCAACCTATGAACCAGGAGGTCGCAGTAAGATTCCTGGTCAGGGCACATGCCCAGGTTGTGAGCTTGATCCCCAGTGTGGGGCGTGCAGGAGGCAGCTGATCAATGATTCTCTCTCATCATTGACGTTTCTATCTTTTTCCCTTTCCCTTCCTCTCTGAAATCAATACAAGTATATTTAAAAAACAAAAACAAAAAAATAGTGTCAGCATGAACGTTGTGTGAAGGATGAACGTGAGGTGAGGGGATGACTGAGGCCCTCTGAGGCAGGAAAAAAAGCCCAGGCACAGCCAGTGTATGCTGAGGCTGAGACGCCTCACAACGTAACAGATAACTGGGTCTCACAGCATTCTGGAGCCTGGAAATAGTTGCAAATGGTCTTAAAAGTATCACGTGTATGTTATAAAAGTTAGGTAACCCTATAACTAGAGAATGTAAGAAGGGTTGTGGCAAATTTAAATTAAAAAAAAAAAAAAAGATAGGATGACCCATTGTTAATGACATGCCAGGATTCAGCCAATGAAATCCCAGCCACCTTTATGCACCAGGATGCCCCATGACATTCAAAGGCAGCAATGAGATGTTACGCAAAGACATGGCCATCAGCAAAATGCTCGGGGGAGAGGCTCAGGCTCTTCCAGGGACAGGGTGCATCCAGCTTCCTCCCTAGGGGGCTGACCCTCTCACCTTGGCCTTCTCCTCAGACATCATGTACAGCTCCTGCTCACTCATCCACGCCTCGGCCTCGGCCGCGTCGAAGTAGTACTGCTGGGCCCTCTGCGCCTCCTCCAGCCGCCGGTGCCGCTTCTCCGTCTCCTCGATGAGGAGGCCCCACAGCTGCCGCAGGTCGGCAAGCCTCTGCCGGATGGCCTCGGCATTCAGGCTGCTGCTGTCGGTGACGATGCTCTGGCTCCTCTCGAAGATGTCGTCGATGCGAGGCTGGTGCCCCTGGATTTCCTTCTGGAGTGTCTGTGGGAGCAGGAACACACACAAAGGTTTGCGAAACAGCAACAGCATGCTGTTTATGGCAAGCTGTGAGGGCCAAGGGGCACGTGCCAGCCTTCAGAGCTCTCTCCCACTCTCCGCCTTCTAATTTGGAGCAGTATTTATCAGACTGAGGTAACCCGAGCAGAAATGCTTACCTGATTTTTCTTTATCAACAGCTGCACAGTCTGGAGGTTGTGGCCATGATCCGTGGAAGTTGCCAGAGGCATCCTCTCTCCAACCCACAACTGGAGAATTGTAAACAAGTGGTCAGGGCCGCGCAAAGAGAACAAATATGTGACGTGAGCAAGTACGGCCGGGAAGAGCAGGGAGGTGGGCGAGAGGCAGTGTGTTCGATCCTCCTGGAAGGCTGTGGAGGAGCCCGCCCTGCCCCGACACGGGAGCGCACCGTCTCCCAGACCTTGCCCCATCCTCAATGCCCAACTTCCCGAGTCCTCGTGCTTAATTTACTTTTAAAATTTCTGCTCTTGCCCTGGCTGGTGTGCTAAATGGTTAGAGTGTCGGTCTGTGCACTGTAGGGTCTCATGTTTGATTCCCGGTCAGGGTCCATATGTAGGTTGCAGGTTCATCCCTGGCCCCAGTTGGGGCACGTGTGGGAGGCAACCAATCCATGTGTCTCTCTCTCATCGATGTCTCTCTCCCCCTCTCTCTAAAAAGCAATGGAAAAAATATCCTCAGGTGAGGATTAAAAAAAAATTACTGTTCTAGTGGCTCAGTGATTGAGTATCGACCTATGAACCAGGAGGTCACAGTTTGATTCCCAGTCAGGGCACATGCCCCGGTTGTGGGCTTGATCCCCAGTGTGGGACGTACAGGAGGCAGCTGATCAATGATTCTCTCTCATCACTGGTATTTCTCTCTCTCTTTCCCTCTAGCTTCCTCTCTGAAATCAATTTTTTTTTTAAAAAAAGACACTCGAGAATATCTTTATAAAAACCGGACAGAAAAATGGAGTTGCATTTCACGTGAGCAGGGAAAGAACCCTCAGAATGTACATGACATCAGCCTTGAAAGTTCCGCTCACCCACGTGGCCCACGGTGAAACCCACAAAGAGGCCGAACACTGGCTCCCGAGAGGCCAGGCCAGGAGGGGTACAGGAAAGCTGCCCGGGCAGGAGGGGGTCTACTCACGATCTCGTCCTCCACATCCCTGTTGAACTGGTGGATCTCTTTGGAGGCCAGCAGGTTGTGCTTCCGTTCATTCAGGGGCTCCAGCAGCTCCATGAACTTGGTCTGCACGGTGAGGCGCTTGCTGTCCACCTCATCGGGGCTCTCCCCCTCCTGACTCAGGGCCTGGGCCTGGCTCTGCAGCTCTTCGATCTCCTTCTTCCGCACCTCCATCTGGTTCTCCAGCATCTGAGGGCAGAAAACAGACCCCCTTTCAACCAGAGATGAGGGCAACTCGGACAGTCCTATAAAATGTTTGTGTTGGGCACTGGCCAAAATGGAAGGCTGAGGAATATAAATGTATACAGCGGAAAGTTTAAAACAGTGTTTCCTAACATGTATCAAACTATCCACTGGCATTCCACTCTGTGGGCTGATGTAAAAAAATAAAAAAAATCCCTTTCTAGGATTTTGAAATTTGGGAGAACATTTACGTTTCTCCAGGAAATGGTAGGAAAATAAAAGGGAAAACAAAAGAATTAATTATGGGGCAAATGTCTTGCACCCTGAACCACTCAGAAAATTGTCATATATATCTAGATGTTATATAGCAAAGTTTGCCAACATGAATACCTTCCTTCATGTATTTATAAACTTACATTCAGTTCATGCAGAACTGAATGAAATGAGTATTTATTCAACTGTTAAATGGTTGGACAATCCATCAACTAAAATGATGATGATAAAGTGTATTCCCGTGCACAAACACCCAATACTTCTACTGATATTGTTTCTTTCCAGTTGGTTCTGGAAATGTCCCATGATGCTATGGGAGCTAACACTTTACTGGGTTAAAATCCCTTCACATAGAGGGTGGATGGCTGTGGGTGAGTTAGGACTCTGGCAGTAAAGCAGAAACAGCCCACGTAGGTGGTTGCCCTGCCCACTCGCCTGCTGCTTTTTCAGCAGGATGTTGACGCTGGTCAGGTCTTTGCCGTAGTCATCAGACTGAATCTGGCTCTCCAGGCCGTGCAGCCATTTGTCCAGATCTGCGCAGCTCTGGGTGAAGAGTTCAGCCTTGTTCGCATCAAAGAGCCGCTGAGCCTTCGTCTGGGTGGTGGATTCAAGGACTTCCCACATTTTATGTAAACCGGTGAGTTTCTCCTTCACCACGGCTTCTGTCTCGGGCTTTTCTGAAATGAGCTGCATTCCCTCCTAGAAAACGCAAACCACCGTGGTGATAAACAGTTTGCTAAAGAACAAGTGTTTCTGTGAAAAATGAACCTGAGATGATTTGATTAGTGATTTACACACACACACACACACACACACACACACACACACCCTCACCCCCCCCTCCCCCCCACGCAGTCTTCCACATGAAGTTGCTGCTTGATAAACTGACGATGATCTAGTCTGTGCACCGGCTTCCATGAGACGAGTAGGAGATGATTACTACACAATGGGAATTGTTTCAACCGGGGCAACGGGACATTTCATGCTAATAAGCTAAGACTTCATCCCCTCCATGCCACCCCAAAAAGACCAGGACACATTGTTTTAACTGTTCCGAGCCTGAAACAATATAAAAAGTGTCAAGGAAGAGAAGGGAGGGTGGGGACCTTCACCACATTCATGTTCGGTTATGCTCTTGCAGCACAGAATCTCCCTGGGCTGAAACAATACATTTTAAATTATTACAGTGACTAGAATACAGTACTCACACAAGAAAAATAGGGAAATTTAAAAATATGTAATATCTCTAAATTCTGTGCGACTGGACTAATCAGTCTCTGTCCTAGTCCCATACATGGACGACAGCAAGGACAGCAGGGCCCATGCCCTGGGCTCACAGCCCATCGTGGGCGGCAGACGAGATACACACAGAACCTGCACACCCAGCACCCGTGGGAAGGCCCGGGGGCTGTGCACCAGCCAGAGGGTTTCTGCTGGGTGCGTGTCAGGCACTGGACATGGGACGACGACGGACTGTGTAACTTTTGTATGTGGTCAAGTATGACTCAAATGTGCTGGGAAATGTGTTAATGAAAAGGGGCTCGTGTCCACCCCGTCCGTTTCCTCACCGTGGAAACTGCAGCTTATCAGACACGTTAACTCACCTTCTCAATTTTGTCAAGCCATTCTTTGTTGGACGCGAGTTCTGCCATAAATGCTTGGTGCTTTAACCATTTACTGTGCAGGTTTCTGGCTTCATCGTAAGACATGTCCTGGGCTGTAAGCATCTTTTCGTTGATCCAGAGAGACAGCTAGGAAAAGAGAAACACGGAACAGAAGGTTTCAGAGATTGGGATCGCAGACACCAGCCCTTTCTCTGCCTGGAAAGAGTCGCGTTATGTTGTATGAGGCACGCTGTGCATGTTCCCGTGTCGAGGCAACCAAGCACTGACGTTACCGCTGTGACCTGCCAGGACAGGCAGCCCCGCTGCGGAGGCGGGACCGGAGCACGCTCCACGCTATGTCTCTAACCGTGAGTCCAGCAGCACCAGAGCTCTGAGCAAGCTGTCCAACTGTTCAGCCCTCTCAACCTTCTTCTCTTCCAAATAAACACCTGGGCTGCACCACGTTAACTGTCTTTCACTCCACTTGGTAGTTTTTTACTCTTTTAATTCTGTTATAAAAAAAAAAAAAAAACCACCAAAAATCCCTCCTCTCTTATCCCTCGCTCCCCTTCACGGAGGTTTTTATGGGAATGCCCAAAAGCATACATAACTAGCTCCCAGTATGGGCAAGGCAGCGATGATACCCTCTCAATGATGCCCTCTCCTTCTCATGTGAGTCACCTTCACCCTTTCTCTACAGCCACTATTTCGCTACAGGGCCTTCTATTCAGACCAAGACCACTTCACTGGACTGGACTCTGAGACCAACACGTCGACGTGGCCCTGGACTCTGGAAGCCTCACAGAGCCTGCCAGCGGCTGACAGATCTGAGAAGGGAGTTCTCTGCTGAGGCCCAGGCCAGGAGTCAGCTCAGTCCCGGGCCCCAGACCCCGGACACACTTTTCTTGCTGGCGCTCATCCCAATTCACCTGCTCCTCACTGCCCGCCTGCACTTGGCCATGCCAGTGTCCTAACTCCTACCCCACACACCGTGCGAACCCAGGAAGAGCGTTTGTTTGCCCAGGTGGAAGGTACACAAAGGAATACAGCGTCAGCCCGAAAGCAGAAGCAAACGTCTTCAGGGACTGCACCCCTTCTCCTGCGTGACCACCAGCAGCCCACTCTCACACCTGTCCCTGCCACAACATATCTGCTCTGAACGCCTTCACACCCTCCCTCCAAAGGGTTAGAAATGGCATCTAGAGCCCACAGAAATCCTCACAGGCTCAGTATTTCCAAGGCCATTCGCTTGTACTCTGGGCTGCTGCCAGGAAAAGGCGTTCCCATACATTTGCCTAAACAATACGAAGCCTGTTCTTTGGAAACGATGCCAAGGGGAGCAATGGGGGTCATAGGAGGACCCCTGGCTCTGAAGGGGCTGAACTCTGGGCACCATCTCTACCTTTCTCAGGCTACTCACCCACCATGTGGGAGGGAGTGGGGACTGACAGCAAAAGGTAGAAACCTGTGATGTCACTTGTTACTGAGGGGAAAACCAGTAAATCTCATAAAGCCCTTTGTAAGCAAGGACCGTAGGTCTGTTGTTACACAACAATAGAGACACTAAATTTCCTACTTTAAAAGAATTACCTACTTTCCAGTGATCTGAGCAGCTAAAATCTGAAATACTATGGCCATTCAATCTGAGGGGGAAAGAGGTTAAAAGGAAACCGAATGGGAACGGTAAAATTTCCCCCAGTATTTTGTGTGTACACACACACACACACACACACACACACACACACACACACACATTAAACACAATAGAAGGCATTTACTTATCCAATGGGCCAAGGACATGCACATATTTTTGCTATTCTTAACTACCTACCCAAGAGAGGTTAAAAAATAAAAAAGAGCTACACAGAGGTTTATAAACAAATCTGCTCTTTGCTGAACAGGCCACCATACAGATAAAGCCTCATGCGAGGCAGCACAGTGATGCGGGTCTGTAGAAGTTGCTGGTCATCTGCCCTCCTCAGCACTCTGGGATCAGAGCTACAGCTATTATTTGTGGGCATTTACAAAGGTCACTTGAGAATATATCCATTCTCTGCAGAAAAGGAGCACTGTGCAGACTGGAAAGGGACAGGAAAAAAATGCTTTGATCACCAAATTAAGCTAAAAGGGGAAGCATGGAGCTTACTATCCCTGTGCCACACCCGCCCAGTTATACTGTCCTCCTTAAAAAAACACTTCAGTTCTCAGAAACTCTGGCTTAAGATGAGGCTGAAAGACAGAATAATACACATCACCCCTTTGCTTGTGCTTCAAACTCCAAGGGTTTTGAAACCCCAAACCTGACCTAAATTCCACCACCACATGACATCCCCCAGCAGACACTATGGCTGCATTAACGCAGTGAGACTCAAGGGAAGAAAGGACAAACCAGGAGATGTGGCAGAGCAGCCACAAGGAGACCTGCAGGACACACCCGCCCAGCCGAGCCCTTCTGCACACGTCCAGCACTGGGGTAAGGAGCGGACTCCTTATAACCACGGACGCCAGTTTGAAACAAGTGTCAACAAAGATCCAGACTCACTAAGACTATCTGCTGTGAATCCACTGGGAGGGACTATCATTTTATCTGTTTACTTTTCCTACACGTTTCTATTTATGAATCCACACTTATGTAAATGGAAAATAGGGGCTGGAAATTTCAATGGGTTTTTCCCAAGGGTTCTTTTGGTCCTCTCAAACCTCCTGCTCATTTCCGGGCATTCACCTTTTCAAAGTTAGCCCAGGTTTCACCAGGGTCAGGTCAATGAATTTTACCTCACTAACTTGCCCTTTAAGCAAGAGCCTGGAATCCCATGGATCCACCATCCTCCCTAAATATGGTCTGAGGTTAAAACAAGTCATTGATGGAGGGAAGCATCGGGTTGTGCAGGGACTTGCAGTCGGTGGAATGCACAGCCCAGGCTGCACACATCTCCTGATCCCGTTTACTCCCTCCAATGCGGAAGGGCCACTTGCTTTCACGGCCGCACAGTGCAACGCCACACGGCCAACTTCAGACCCCATTACTCTCCTCTGTGCACTGTGCTGGGACATGAATGCCTCTTTAATGAGCCGTCTACTCAAATGGATTATTCATGCTCGAGTCACTTGCAGAGGCAGGCACTCTTGTCTTCAGCCTGCCTGGCTCCAGGCAAATTCCCCGGAGACCTAGATTCATCAATGTGGTGCTGAAGGCAGACAGACCCTAAACGGTGTAATTTAGGGACTTTCCTTCTTAAGGTTTAGCTGCTGGAGCACACTGCCAGATCCACAGCAAGACAGAAGTTTAATGGACGTGAAAGGCTGTTCTGTCTAACACAGTGGTCGGCAAACTGCGGCTCGCGAGCCACATGCGGCTCTTTGGCCCCTTGAGTGTGGCTCTTCCACAAAATACCACGGCCTGGGCGAGTCTATTTTGAAGAAGTGGCGTTAGAAGAAGTTTAAGTTTAAAAAATGTGGCTCTCAAAAGAAATTTCAATCGTTGTACTGTTGATATTTGGCTCTGTTGACGAATGAGTTTGCCGACCACTGGTCTAACACAACTGTTAGTAGAGCCGTATTTCCTTTCACACACAGCCACACATTCACATGGCAGGTGTCTGTGATGATTTGAGCCAAGTTCTTAGCATCCCACTTGACCCCGTCCCCGCACCGCCCCCCCCAAGGCCCCTACAGCCTCACTTGGATATTCTTTATCCCATTCTTGCCTCTGGGGAATTTATTCTAAAAATCTAGAGCGGCCCAGGCCACACCACTGTTCTAAGGCACCCAGAGAAAGATGACGCGGCCCTGAACGCACACACGTGAAGTCAGCTAGAGGCGTCTCTCCAAGCACGCCTGCAGAGAGACCACGCTTCTCCGGCTAACCGTAGTTTTCCAAGTTTGTTTATGCATGTACTCAGGGAGCACAAAGTAGTATAAGAACCACAGGTTAAAACTCAGAGTTTGAAGTCAGGCTTATTGCTCTTGGCATATTAGACATGAATCTAAGGAGGCTGAAAGATGGATATTTTAAGGTCTTAAGTGAATAAGAAACTTGAAACGTATCTTTTAAATTTCTGCTTCTTAACTGGGTAGCCAGTTCCAGTTCCTTCCTTCCAGACCATTGGAAATACTGGACATTACTTTAAACAGTTAAAATGCTTTTAGGCTACAGACTATCCTAGGACATCGCTGTCTAGTATAAAGTTCTTAGATGATGGAAACATTCTCCATCTGCATTGTCCAGGGTGGCAGCCACCAACCACAGGTGGTTACTGAGCACTCAAAATACAGCTGGAAGATGAAGAGCTGCACTCTTCATTTTATTTCATTTTAATTAACTTAAAATGAAATGGCCACATGTGGCTAGTGTCTACTGCAATGGACAGCACAGCTCTGGCCTGTAATATTCCAGATTATAATAATCTAGTCACTTTTAAGTGGTAAGTTGTAGCTGGAGAACTGGCATGACCATACTGCCCACCTGAAAATCATGTGATATGAATTTCTGGCCTCATTTTTATTTCAGGGGCTCTTCTGTCAAATTGCTGGCTGGCTCTTGCTAGAAACCAGGAAGGGAGAGGTGAGAGGGAGACGTACCTCCTGACAATCTTGCAGGAATTTCTGAAGATCCCTGTTGTCCTTCAGTCTCATCAGAAGCTCACTGGCTGCTTCTCGATTCTTCCTATGTCTGTTATAATGATAGTAAGAACATTTTTTTTTTTTTTAATTAGAGCATCTGGAAACACAGACTTCACAATTCGATCTCTTCCCTGGGTCTCTACATATGCTGAAAAGTTTGCTTACAGTTCTCAATTATGCCAAGGAGACAAGATAAACAGGAGCTTTCAGCATCCTCCAAATGAGTGAGTCATGGTGCAAGAGAGAGCAAAACACCTGTCTAAGCCACACAACAGGCCAAGGACGCAGTCTAATGAGCCGTACAAACCTGGTGCCTCCTAATCTAGTGCTGGGGGAGGGGACTCTGAGCTCGCAGGTATACAAACCCCCATTTTAGGCACTGCGAACCTGTCTCTGAGGAACCTGTAACTGGGTGACAGGGCATGTACATGGCTAAATATAGATGGGGAGGTCTGAGTTTTTCATTCTGATTCTCAAAGCAATGTCTTGCTTACGTGCCTGGGCGAGGTCTCTCCCCCGACCCTGCCAGTTCCCATGGCAGGGCTGGGAGAGAACACAAACTCTGCTTCTCCACAGTGACAAAGAGCAGCTCGACCAGCGCTTGCTGCTGACTTATTTTTTAAATAATTTATTTGTATTGATTTCAGAGAGGAAGGGAGAGAGAGAAACATCAATGATGAGAGAGAACCATTGATTGGCTGCTTCCTGCATGCCCCCTACTGGGGATCGAACCTGCAACCAGGGTGGGCATGTGCCCTGATGAGGAATCAAACCATGACCTCCTGGTTCATAGGTTGACACTCAACCACTGAGCCACCCTGGCCAAGCTGCTGACTGACTTTTAAAGAACCCTCCTCAAGGAGGAGCAAGAAAGATCTTCTAGCGATGCCACGCAATAGCGATGCCACGCAATAGCGATGCCACGCAATAGCGATGCCACGCAATAGCGATGCCACGCAATAGCGATGCCACGCAATAGCGATGCCACGCAATAGCGATGCCACGGAATAGCGATGCCACGGAATAGCGATGCCACGGAATAGCGATGCCACGCAATAGCGATGCCACGGAATAGCGATGCCACGCAATAGCGATGCCACGCAATAGCGATGCCACGCAATAGCGATGCCACGGAATAGCGATGCCACGCAATAGCGATGCCACGGAATAGCGATGCCACGCAATAGTGATGCCACGCAATAGCGATGCCACGGGCCACATGTGCTGGCAAAACAAGTGGCAGTAGCAGCACTGCAGCCGTTGTCTGCCTGGGGAACCAAAGGAAAACCCTCTGCCCCTACAGGCGCCAGTGACTGCAGAACTATAGGATAACGTGGATGGAGCTAAATTGCCAGGTATGTGCCAGACACATACAATGACTCCTCTACATTTCTTTAGTTGAAAGGGGTTCCACGCTTCAGGAAAACAATTCTTAATATGCTTATACCACTTAGACAAAATGCGAGAATAAGAAAAATATTCCTTATATAATGCTAAATGAAAAGAGCTCAAGTATAATTCAACGATATCAAACTCTACGGCACAATTAGAAGGTGAAAACTGAAATGACATGTGCTAGGGATGAAATTAAAGGTAGTAGTCCCCCCCTCCCCAATCTTAGACATTCTGTTGTTTCTAGAACAACAATAAATAAAGGCCAATCCCCTTTACTTCATTGTTATCCTTTGTCAGACACCAAAAGTTACAAATAACTTTTTTAATGTTGTTGGTGTATTTGGGCTAAAGTCATCTAAAAATGTGGGAGGGGAAGGAATACCCAGAGAAGTTCTTCAAGTGCCCCACCCTCAGATCCCAGTCACTAGTTGTGGGAGGTTTTAAGATGATAAAAAGAAAGCAAATTTCTTAGAAGGAGGTGATTTGAGTTGTAGTCAAAGCCCTTGAATGAAGGGACTTGTCACTCCCTCCCTCAGCATCTCACAACAGTACTACTGCTGCAAGAAGAACCTATACTGGCAGTTACAACAGGACACAGGAATAAGAACAACTTAAAACACTGTCTGAGAAGATTCACTGAGAGAGAAATACAACCAGACAGAATCCTGAATGCATTTATGAGATGATCAAGTCTTGGATGCGCCCAGCAGGTGTGTGCCCAGGCAATCTTTTTCTTACAGTAGGACCTTGAAGGAAAAGCTAAATGGTGACTTAGGGCCCCGTGTCCACATGACACAGAGCTATGGGGGGGGGGGGGGGAGCGGGATGATGGCCTTTGAGTGATGTCTCAGTAGACTGAAAGCAGCTATCTATGCAGGCGGCTGAGATGCTGCTGACTCAGAACACCCTCGAGAGAGGAGCGCGTGGCCTGTTTACTAGTGGCGACTGAAATCGTTCATGAAGCGAAACTCAGGAAGGTCTTTCAAAGCTGGGTCGTGGATTTAATTATAGGGAAGGATCGTCTATAAAACTTGGCCATAGTTTCCCACAGTCCTAAGAGTACTCTTTGTTTGGGGGCAAGGTTAAATCTCTGGCTGGATTTCCATCTCTCACCCCATCACAAGACCCAAAGGCTCCCTCATCACATGAGGCAGATGCTGGGTTAAACTCAGGTTCTTGGGAAAAGCACAGAACCCCAGGTGCCTGGGGACTTCCAGCTCTTCCCATGTGAGACGGGGCCTGGCTCTATGGAGCTGACGCTGGTCCTTGCTCTCCCAGGATTTCCCCGTGGCTGGAATTCCCCCCGGAGCCAGAAGCGGCAGAGCAGGCTGGGACAGCAGGCTCGGTCCCACCGTCCCACCAAGCCCCACCCACATCTGTTAAGAGCCAGTGTCTTTGTTCTAGAACTTTCTCATTTTAACAAACTCAGTGGTAATTGACAAGCTCTCTGGAATGTAAGCACACGATAATAACGGTGCACTCTAGAAGACAAGCTTCCTGGGAGCCTCAGAATGTTCTGGGCAAGGGATCAGACCCAAGGTTCAGATGCTGACTTAGCTTGTGCCCCTACAGCACCTGGAACTCAGACTTTCAGATCTTGAGGCCTCTGAGGACATTAAAGTAGAACCAGAATTCAGTTAATACCAGCCTGGGAGCTGACCAACGGCAAGCTCCCCTCCTCCTTTCTTATGCTTATGGATAGGAGAGAGTCCTCTTACCATTTCTTTCTAAAACCAGAAATCCTAAGGAGGCCGTGGGACCCCAGGAGCCAGGCTCTCCGCCAAGGACAAAAGGAAGGTTAAGCCACACTGAGGTCTGATGAATGTCCGCTCATATCCACCTGTTCCCAACAACCCCTCACAGCTACAGAATCAGGGAAGCTGCAAGGCAGTGCCTGAGCACACATGTCCCTGAGGGCCAAGCCCGCTGGCGGGAAATCAGCCCTGCGCATCTACCTCAGAGGAGCATGGGGTATGGTGGTCACAAAAATGAGAGGTTTAACATCAGGGAGAAGGGATTTTTTTTTCCCTCTAGGTTTTCTCTTGCTCAATCCCTGCTTCTCACACTCATTTAAGAGGGGTTTGGTGGAAGAAATTTTTCTTTTTTGTAGCTGTTTTAAAAGCAGTAGACACAAAATTACAATTAATCTGTTATACCCTATTCTATAGTGGCATCCTTAGAACAAACATGAAATCAGTGCAGGAGACTGGGAGGAGCTTTATGGGGAATGAGTGATTCCCTTTCTCCTCCAAACCATAAAAAGTTAATCTGGCCCAGGGTTCCGGGCCCCGAGTCCCGAGAGACCCTCTTGGGTATGGTAAGCAGGGAACACCTCAGCAAGTTCCTCCTGCTCACTGTACTTGGAAGCCAGAGAAGCCTTGAGGAAGGGCTTGTTTCTCAATGAATCAATCTCACAACAAGCCCTAAATGCAGCCCAATCTGGGACCAGAGAAGATCAGCTGGAACAGAGGATAGTGACTGGCCAGCCTGAACCTTCCCCTTTAGTAATAACAAAGGCAGGGTGAGAATTAGGGGTGAAGGTCAAACAGTCCTTTAAGCAGGGAGAAAAACCTTTTAGAACTGCAAACAAATAGCTCTTTTAGAACTGCAAATAAATAGAATGGACACCCAATCATCCAATCGTAGAGCTGCCTTGGCAAAAGAGGAAAAGGGTCTTCTCTCTCATCATGGAAAAGATCCCTTACAGCGTTACGCAAGCCAATTTTCTAAGGAAGGCCTGATAAGGCTCCTTTGTGGCTCTGCCAGGTACTGGGACCAGCAAACTTCCTCCACCCTCCCCATGCCCTCCTGACAGGCTTCGAGGCGTCTGTGTGGACCCAGATGATGTGGGCGTGGCTGGGGAAGGTCTAGGGTCCCATCAGGTGACGTGCACCAAGGCTGGAAGGGCGTGACTCATACCCGATGGCCACTCAGCATTACTGCTCTCACAAGTCTCTGGATAAGGATTTGTCTGGTGTCTCAGGCTTTCCTTTCTTTTGTGGACACTTGTGCATGTCTTACAATGAGAATCACTATTTCAGGCAGCCATTTGCTGCTCGTGGCTTTTCTGATAGGCAGATCAAATTCTTCTAGGTGTCCATACCCCACCCACTGGGAAATTTATACCTACAGTCCCCAGGACTTCTGGCCAGTGACTAAGGTGCCTGAGGGCCCCAGGGTGCAAGACCCCCTTTGAGAACCCCCGAACACTGTACCTGTCATCAATAGAGTCCACCTTCTCCTGGATGCGGTCCGAGTTGATGTTCCCATCGCTCACCAGCCTCCGGCCAGTCTCCACAACAGCGTTGATCTTCTCCTCGTTGGCGTCCATGGTGGTCATGAAGTCCTCTTGTTTCTTAATAGCTGCTTCAGCTCCTTCCAAGGTGGTGGGCATTTCGGTATGGGCCAAAACATATTCCTTATTTACAAAGAGAAAGAAAACAGTCACAGGAGAAAGAGACGTTATGAACCGCGACTCACTTTCAGCATAACGGAGATACTCCTTCCTGGGTCCTACCTGCCCCACATCTCACCGTATCTGCTTCGTTACTCACTACACTGGGAAAGAATCCAAAGAACCTGATAAAACTAAAGTTGTAAGGGGGAAGAGGGAAGCTTGACAGGAAGAGGGGCTTGCGAAAGAGCTCCAACAAGGGTGGTGACAATATACCTGTCCCCCAAAGAACCAATTAATCCATGTCTGCCATATACATCTTACTCATCTCTGGGCCACACCTAATGAGGGACTCCGTAAGTGACAATTTTCCTGAGTGGTTAAATGCTCTAAATTTTTCCGCAGAGGGAGGGAGGAAAGTAAGCAAAGCTTTGTGCATCAGCCACAGGGGTCCTCTCATGAAGCCACGAGGGCAACAGTGGCACACCTTCCAAACCCTGACTTCCACAACAGAGTAACAGCCCTGATTGTGCTGACCACCCTTGGCTGCTTTTCCTTCTCCTACCTCTGTGTTGTGTGTCATCGGGTGAAGGCCCTGTCACATCTAGAACCAGGAAGATAGCCATTCATTAAAAAAAGAAAGGCTAACTGAACAACTGAATGTGATCCCATGAGGACATCCTGTGAACACAGGGGTCCTCAGTGGCAGCTGAAACCACCGCCCTGCGCGCAGGACAGCTCCGCGGGTCTCCGTGCCTGTCCTCCGCCCTGTGCCTGGCTCGCTGCCTTAGGAGTCGGGGGAAACGTCTCCACTCCATCCTCCTCCTTTCACATGGGGGTGTTTAAACCAATCTAAAGGCAGCCAGGCCTGGTCCGGGAGGAAGCAAGGGAACGAGGCGCGTTACCTGGTTGTTGAGAAAGGCTTCGGCCTGCTTCGTGTCCCTGAGGAACTGCTGGTAGGCGTGGGACTGCGAGAGGAGACTCTGCCGGTTCTCCCACATCTTGTGGAGCTCGTTCCACCCCGTGTCCAAGGCCTGCAGCCGCTGCCGCAGAAACATGTACTGGGCATCGGTCTGCCCCTGGGTGACCATCTCACCCATGTCCCTCATCTTCTGGTAGTCCTCCTCGTAGTTGTCGATCTCGTTTTTGATGTTCTCGTGCTGCGTGAGAAGCTTCTCCGCCTCGGTCAGGGTGTTGGGCATGTCTTCCGAGGCGATGGCCGTCTGGGTCCTGGAGAGCCAGGACTGGAAGTCGTCCAGGTCCCGCAGGAACTGCTGCAGCTTGCTGGCCTCACCCAGGGAGGCCTCGCGGTTCTTCAGGGTGGTCTTCATCTCCTCCCACACGTCGCTGATCTCGGCCAGCCGGGACAGGATGGCCTGCGCCTGGTCGGGGTGCTCCGACTCCAGCTTCTCCGCCTCCTTCTGTAGGTCGCTCAGCTTCGCCTCGATGGCCACTAGGTCCCGCTCCATGCCGGTCAGCTTGCGCTGCAGGGCCATGACGCCAGCCAGGTCGTTGCCCAGGTCCTGGGTGGACTCGATCACCTTGGTCTTTTCCCGAATCCAGGACTTGGTTTCGTTGCACTCAAGGTGGTAGTTCTGTATGCTCAGGGCGGAGAGGAGGGCGTCCTTCTTCCTGTCGACCAGCTCTCTGAACTGACTCCACCTGTGGGCGCGGGCGGCAGAGGGAGCGGCGTGAGGACCATGCTGGCAGCGCGCGGCTGAACGGCATTAACAGTGATGGTCACAGCTGCCCTTTCCCCTCCATCTCTGCTCTGACTACATGCTTTTGGGAAGATCATCTCACTCGGCAGATGGTCATCAAATGTTATCCCAACAGCTCAGAGATGCAATATAAGCTGGAAAAAGCCTGGCAGGACGAGGGCTCGTGATAGAGCTCCAGCATGAGCCGTGACAACATACCTGTCCCCCAAAGAGTCCATTAACCCATGTCTGCCATACACATCTCACTCATCTCTAAGCCACACCCAATGAACGTTTTCTAAACCCAATACCTGACAGTGACCTTCAGAGCTGAGCCCATCCACCACCACAACCTATTCAAACGTGTTTACTCAACAGAAAGATTAGACCGACATAAAGGTCTACTTTGATGATCGAGACCTTCATTGGCCAATTATGTCTCAAACATGCCTAATCTTGTTCCAGAAATTGTTTTTAAGAGGGACAGCACAGGAGCCTCCTTGAGGCCTCACCAAGGCCCTAACTTCTGATGTGGGGAGGGGCAGGCGCCAGGGTGCTCTGAATGACATCACCCAAAACACACGTCTTGCAAAATGAGGGTATGTCGAAAGGCAGGTGCCAATGCGGTGACATCAGCACCACAATGCCACTGACCCCAATACAGGAAGTTCCTAACAGCAAGGCTCAGCAAGGGACCGCAGCCTCCCTGCCCCGCACACCCGAGCCCCGCACCGCTGGCCTCACACTCACCTCGTGTTCAGTTTGTCCTGCTGCGCTTTGATCTCCTTCTCACTCGGGTGGCCGCTGTGCATCAGCTGCCGTGCAATCTGGTTGACCACTGCGACCCGGGAAGCTTGGTTGTTCATTTCCGGCTCCAGGCTCTCAAATCTGAAAAACAATTCAAGAGGGTAGTCACTCCTTTGGTGACGACTGGTAGCGCGAGGCAGGCTGGCACCCCGGCGCCCCAACCCTCACCTGTGCTGGATGACCTCCAGGTCCTCCAGCTTCTCTGGGATTTGCATGTTGTTGAGCCACTGCTCCTTCTCGTCGATCCAGAGCTCACAGGCGTCGGCCTCACTGAACATCTTGTACAGGGCCAGGGTGTCCTGCAGCGCCTGCTTCCTCAGCCGCGTCAGCTCAGCCACCTCCTTGTAGCGCTCCTCGATGCCGGACAGCCGGCCCCTGACCTCCGGGGACTCGGCGTGCTCCTGCGGGAGGGCACTGGCCTGCTCGTGCAGCGTGTCGATGGTGGGCCTGTAGTTGGCGATTTCCTCCGCCACGTCCTTGTGCTTCCGGACCAGAGACTGGGTGGAGTACTCATCATGGCCCACGTCGTTGCTGGAGACGATCTTGAGAATGTCCAGCATCCATGCGTCAATGTCGTCGGCATCCGCCTGGAACTGGTGCAGCAGCGAGGCCTCCTCCAGGCGCTTCTTCCGGATGGCGGAGAGCTGCTCCAGGTGGGCCCACTGCTCCCGGATGTAGATGATCCTCTCCCGGATCTTCTCGGACCCGAAGTGCTCCTCCACGATCATGTCTTCACCTTCCTTGATGGCCTGCTCAAAGTGGCTGCTGCGGCCGCTCATCTCATCCTCAAAAGCCCGGTGCTTGCTGAGCAGGCGCATGACGCTGGTCAGGTCCTTCCCATAGTCGTCGGAGGACAGGATCTTCTCCTTCTCCCGTATCCAGCCTTCCTCCTCTGCCATCTCCCAGAAGAACTTCCAGAGGCGACGGGACTCTTCCAGGCGGGCCCGGCGCTCAGCTGCCAGCTGGCAAAGCTCTTGGTAACAGAACTCCATGTGGGCCACTCGGTCTCGGATCACCTGGGGGTCGCAAGGCTTATAGCCTGTTGAACGCCAAGGAAGGAATGGGTGTGCAACAGAGGTTAGCACAGGTTCCTGCTCGTTTGCAGGCAGTAAGCTACACCCCATGTCCTTGCTACGAGGTTAGCAGGGCTAATGCTATGAGACAACAGAGCACCTTCTAAGGAACTGGAGAGAGGGGCAATGGTAAATTAAGAGCACGCACACCAGGTTGCTCAGCCATATCAAGTGTGGTCTGGCAAAGTCTCACTGCCAACCATCAAGCCATTCAAAACCAAGAGCACTTGAATATTTAAGGAAAAGACATGCCGATCTGAGAAAAGCAAGACAGAGTTAAAGGGCTCAGACAGCTACCCCAGGGACTCCCATGTATCCACCACAGTCCAAGCATGTCAAACTCGTGGCCTGTGGCCCGCTGTAACTTCCAAAGCCCCGTTGCCACACAGAATTTATCTGCTTCTATAAAGGTGGGACTCGGGTGACGAAGAGGTAACGTGTGGAATGGTCCATCCTCACCTTCCCCATCCGTTGCAAACTTCTGGGCGGAGGCATTGACACCTCTCACCCGCTCTGCCTGGATGCCGATGTCGGCTTCCACCAGGGCGTGCTTCTGTAACAGGTCTTCCACGCCGAGCAAGTGTTTGCCATAGTCTTGAGATAATAATAGCACCTGCGCACAAGAGGTAACAGGACACCAGTGAATACAACCTTGACTTCAGCATCTTGCAATCTTCAAGCAAGCGGAGAGCCGCACCCACCCCGGGGCCAGCCGTCCTTCCCATGTCCTTAGGGGAAGAAGATGATGAGCAACTAGAACACTCTTCCCATGGGCCTTCTCTGGCTTTGCAGAGTGGGCAGTTAGACCAGGGGCACAGTGCATGCTGGGACTTAGGGGTGGGTCCCAGAAAAGAGAGGCCTCACGGGATCAGCTCTGGCCACCTTGCAGTCGAGTTTTACCTTCATTTCGTCCATCCAGTCCATAATGTAGAGCATTTCCTGGAATATCTTCTGCAGCCCTAGGTTCATCTCAAGACGCTGCCTCCGGGCCCGGAGCAGTTCCAGCAGGTATTCCCAGAGCCGGATGACATTGTCTTTCCTCGCTGTGATGCGCTTGATGTCATGGTAATTCTCCGCCTCGAGCTCCCTGGCCACAGCAACCACGGCCTGCACACGCTCCTCGTATGCGGCAATGTCTGTCTCAATGGCCTCATGCTTTTTCGTGGCGGCCTCAACTGCTGGAAGGTCAAATCCAAAGTTGTCCTACAGAGAAACGGAATGAAAAAGCCATCTGATTGGAACAAAGAAACAGAATAGGGGTGGAATCCTGAGCGCACGTTCGTCTTTGGTGGTCTTAAAGCTAAACACCACCCCCTGAGGTTCCCCCCACAACCCTGGGGCTGGTCTCTGCCTTCCCCAGGACCCTTAAAAATCTACGCTTGCTCTCAGATGCTCCCTCCCCAAAGCAAATCGGCAACGTCTCAATTACAAAGGGGTCCAACTCGTTTCTAGCACCTGGCTTAACGTGCCTGGAGCAGGTCATCGCTTACGTGTAGCCAAGCAGAAAAGAATGGCATTTGTATTATTTCATGACCCATCTGACTGCCTTGAAAGACTAGTTGGTCAAAGATTGAGGAAAAGAGGGAATTTTTTTAAATTACATAAATGTGACCAGTTCACACACACTCACTGGCTCTAAACAAACTGCTTGAGCTGCTTCCAGATCGGTAAAAAGTTGGATAAACAGAAGAGACAGTGTATTATAAAGTATAAACAACCCCTTGGCGGGAAGTGGGCAGAGACCTGCCAGCTACTTCAGATACGGGTGCTGACAAGCAGCTGCCCAGCGGCCCTGGGTACAGCCTACATTTCTAGATGAGCCCCGGGCAGTTTCTCCAATAATTCGGGGGCAGAACCTGAGACACCAGGCGCTGGTTTTCGCTCAGCCAGGTCTCCCTCATAGCTGCCTTGCGATCGAATCTGCGGGCGAGCTGTTCCAGTTTCTCCTGGCGGATGAGCTCGTTCCGCAGAGCCAGTTCTCTCTCGTGTTCCGCCTTTTCCAGTCTTTCCCAGGCCTACGGAAATGAAAAAGAACGGTTTCCTGCCATGTCCAAGGCACTTTCCTTGGCTCCAGTCAGCAGCTAGCAGTATTTCTCCAAGAGACCCACGGACGTAGAAGGGAAGTCCCGTTCCCATCCTCACTGCCTCTGAAGCCTTGAGAAAAAAAGCAGTTTCCTCTCCGTTTAGCCTCATGGGAACACTCTCCCTTATCTAAATCTACGGTCCTGTGTTGTTCTTGGAAAACAAAACACTGTAGATATGGAGCAAGTCAACTAACTAAATAATAAATCTTACTTTAACTGAGAGGAAGCAAAGTACTTATTTTCAACAGCTCTGACCATATAAAAAAGATAAATGATTTTTCTCTGAAATCTTATTATGACTCTCTCATTCACCCCGTCCTGAGCCACTGTTTTTTATTCACACATCTGTGTATTTCCCTCCCAAAATCCTTACTGACTGTACACATTAAATTCATTTCTATGAGATACATCTTACTTTATGACAGTTAAAAAAATTCCAATTAAAAGACTCTAAATGGGTACAACTGACCAAAGTTCTAGATTTTTCAAACTTGTACTTGGAAATATGCTCCCTGTGAAATTCTCTAATTGCAGACACAACAGGGCATGATAATGGAAGTCATTTAATAGCTTCTCTGACAGAGGAGCCAGCCCCAACCTCTAGGGATTCCAGATACATGACATAAGGTTTTGTGTTCTCCATTCCCCAATTTAAAGATGTTTGAGTCAACTGCCTCTGACAGACGAGTAACAAGTTAAACAGGCAGAACCCAAGCCAGTTTGATAAAATCTAACACTCTCCCCAAACCTCCAACAGACCCGCCAGCGCAAGTATCCCCTGAGCCTCTGCCATACCCGAGCAACACCTGCCCCTAATTCCACAGGGAGAGACGGACCCTTTCAGCCAATCAAGACCAAGCAACAGAACCAGGACTCTACAGGACGGGCCCAAGTAGGACCAGATGGAGGGGTTTACCTTGTTAATGTCAGAGATGAGCTTCCCCTCCCGGGGCATGTAGACCTTCTGATTGTTGGCCCTCATCTTGCTCTGAATCGTGAAAAGCAGCACTTCCAAGTTCCCCTTCTCCGTAAATCTAAGCACAGAAAACAACCACTGTAAACATTATTTATTATTATTTTGTTCAATCCAAGGGGAAATATTAATTTACTTCTGGCAAAAGAACAATTTCACAGAGCCAGGCAATTTAAAAAGCCATTTATCTGTGGTCTGATTTATGTGAGACGCATGTTAGAGAAACCAGAGTGGGTTAGTTTTGGGTTATTACAGACCTCAAAGTGTGCCCAACTGTGGAAATTTTTTGTGTGATTCGTTGTTTGTTGTTTCTGAAGATTTATATTTAGGAGCATGCAATAGCATTCTTTTATTAATCACCTCATTCAAGGTTTAGACCAAGCATGTCAAATGTGCAGCCCGCCGGCCGAGAGGTTGACATGCTTGGTTTAGACCAGCAGTCGCCAACCGGTGGTCCATGGACCACTGGTGGTCTGCGAGGTCTGAAAGGTTGCCGACCACTGGCTTAGACCATAAGTCCTGGGCGACAGACTTACTTCATTCAGAGTGCACAGCTGAATGCATCCAGCAAGAATCAGTTCATATATGACTACCGATAAATGGGTTTCAGAGACCTCAGCAAGGAATACACAACTGAGTGGAGTTTCAGAAAAAGGAGGAAAAACCTTCCAACTATAAGTAAGAGATAAGGTACCCAATCCTTATTTCTTAAAAGATGTAGAAAATCAAATTTTGGGGGACAGTAAAATGATTTATTGTCTGTCTCCAACACAACATGAATATTTACACATTTTGCTAAGGATCTATTAGTGGGCCTGATTAAGGGTTACTTCCTCACACCCAACTGGAATCATAGTATACAACATACACACAACTGCTACTTCTCTGAAATCCAAAAAAAATACGGAATTCTGAAATACATCAGGCACCAGAGAGTCCTGCACAATTTCTTCAGAGTCTCATCTATCAGTGGCACAATCTACTGGAAAGGGCTCACGGAGCAACACAGATCAGATGAAAGGAGTAGCATTCACTAAGGGAAGAGGCGTTCACTCAGAGACGAGATCGTGCAAGTCAGAAAACAGGGGTCTGTGACTGCAGTGATCTCTCCCCACACTAATGGCAGCGCATCCCAATATGCATCGTACTTGGGTGGTTTCTCCACAGTGCGGTACGTGTTGAATGCCTGAAGCTGTTGTTGAACCCCAACCAATGAATTGGCAAATTTGCGATTGTTCAAAATAATGATGGTTTGTTCAATCCACTCCAGAAGGTCGGAGGCAAGTGATTCATACTTTTCAATCATTTTTTCTGTTTCAATAGCATTGTCAAGCACCTGTAAGGAGGAGTTAGAAAGATGGAAGACAGCGTTATCGCAACAGGAGGAAAACGTGATGGCACCCCTCTATGAGCACAGGCACGCTGAGTCAGGGTTCTAGGCTACTCCGCACTGAGCACTTGAAACTTGAGGAACTGTTTAATAGGCACTGAGACTGTGACCATTACTTGTGAGCAATGACATCTTAACTCAAGTGGAACTGGCTCTGGAACTCCCAGCCCCCAGGCACAGGGTTTAAGAGTCCGAATGACTCCTGCTGCCCAAGCTCCCAAATCTCTGGAGAAGCACAAAGGGCTCTATTGTGCGTGGTCCTGTCCCATGAACGCCCATGAACTTTCCATTCCTACTGCACGGAGAAGACAAGGGCATCTGGCCTGAGGTGTTCTGAAACACGTGGCAGGCAAACGAGAAGTAAAAAGCATAATACTGAGGCCTTTTCAACTGTGGGAAGGAGGACTTCAGGCCCGTGACATCAGCCGGCTCAAGCAGATTCTCAATACCCGATTTTCTGGTAAGGTCAGGGGAGGTATGTTTCCAGGTCTGAGATGCCCCCTCACATCCTTTCCTAAATATTTTGGCCACCACTCCTCCCTCCGTGGGATGCTGCCCACTCCCCTGCCATTTGGACAGCCTGCCCAACTGCTCCTGGCTACGTTTATGTGTTCATGGGAGGGCAAGGGGCTCAGTGGCAGGCAGTCCATTAAGATGTGAACCTTAATTAGGTCTCACAACATATAAAACTGGTGTGAGCTCACCTTTCCAATTCGTTTTCCTTCAACAGCCAAGGCCTTCATCTTAGAGAAGTAGTGGTAATAGGTCACCACGTAAGTGATAATGGATTTCTCGTCAGGGTGGTCCACACTGATATCTGTAACCGAGGGGAGATTCCCTTCAGTACTGTGTTCATGGGGCTGCCACTCAAGCAGCAAGAACACCCTGGAACAAGTGGTCAACACTGAACAGGCCAGTGTCTTCACTTTCTGTACCCGAGAGTTATAGTATGCCTTCCATCCATTGACTATGTACCAGGTTTCCACTATTGCTAAGCGCTATTCTAGACGTTTCTAAATCTAGAGACTAATTCTTCTCAGGCACTATATATCTACTCCAAACTGGACTCTTCACCACACACCCCAGAATTCCCATTGTCCTTTCCTTTACTCTCAACTTTCCTTTGCCCGAAATGGCTTTCCACACTCCATCACCTTATTCCTAGCCTTTCATGATCCAACTGAAAAGTTACCATTCCACCATAGCTAATTCTAATCCCTACAGCCAGAATTACTGTCTCTCTCTTTTCCCCTAAGGACTTCGTTTATATGGTCACACATAATACTTTCCGCCAGGCACTACAATTATTTATGCACGTTTTATGTGTCTTGTAAGACTGAGTCCCTGAGGACAGGAACTCTGTCTTGGTAAGCCCTGTGCTCATCATTCCACCTCCCAAATTTCTAGTGTGTTGCTTTGTTTGTGATCAACAAATATTGAGAGAGGGCCCTAGCTGGTTTGGCTCAGTGGATAGAGCATCGGCCTGCGGACTGAAGGGTCACCGGTTCGATTCCAGTCAAGGGTACGTGCCCGGGTTGCAGGCTCGATCCCCAGTAGGGGGCATGCAGGAGGCAGCCAATCAATGATTCTCTCTCATCATTGATGTTTCTACTTCTCCCTCCCTCATCCTTCCTCTCTGAAATCAATAAAAATATATTTTAAACAATTGAGAGAGGGAGCAAAGGAGTAAAGATGGCAGTGAGTGAACAAGTCTTCACGGTTTGGCATTACTGAGTGAAGTACTCAACTCGGATAGACCAAGAGGAGAACACAGAGGATGACTCTTAATTGATCAGGCTCTTTTTCAATGTACATTCACACATGCGCCCTCACGTCTATCCACTGGCAGCCCTGTGTGAGACAGGGTTGTTTCTCTTACTCAAGGATGAGAACACTAGGATCCAGAGCTCGATTGAAAACTCCCTGTCCAGTGTCACGAGGCAGCCAATGACACTGGGAGCCAGAAACACACCTACTGATGCCCCCACCAGGACTCCCTGTGACCAACTCCTGCATCTGCTCAGTCCCATCAGAGTGTGCTCCAAGGAGAGCAAATTGGAGGAAAACAAGAGAAAAATGTCGGTCGTGTATGCAATTCAATAAACACAAAATATTGACATAACCGGAAGGAATGAGCAGACAGAACCTTTCTTTAAACTTATCTACATTTTAACCAAAGGCTCTCTGGGTCTACTAATAATAGTAAGGACAACTAATAATCAAGCTCAAACCCACAGGATAAGTGACATCACATCCACTGCCATTTTCAGTCCCTTGTTTTGTAATCCGGGGGATCATACTCCCTTTGCATACTGGGTAGTGATTAGAAAGATTAACTAATGAGCAAGTTATTAAAAAGATTTTGTCATAGTGGTTGCAAAAATAAAGGGTTCTTTATCAAAGAGCTAGAGCTGAGGAAGAATGGCTTCCCATAGTAAGGTAGGGGTTAAGTATGAAGATTTATCACAGCCCAAGGAATGTTAGTTTTCTGTTTATATTGAGAAATCATTTAATGGGCTAGCACGAAGATAATTTTATCTCAGCTTCCTGTAGTGAACATATCAGTGAATCTGATGCACTGGAAAAAAAGCAAGAAGCCAGCTTGGCAGCCTCATGACCTCAATCTGCCCTTGGGGAGTTAAACTTCCTGTTCTATATTTATAAGAACTTTAAACTTTCACTCACATACAGTTTCCTCTCTCTAATACTTGCTCACAGTGAGGAGGATCTGAAAAGCTTCAGCACTACAAAAAAAAATTCTCTTATGTTTCTCAAAACTGAAAAAAGTGCCTATGATAACTCATGCTAAAAAGAAGCCTAGAATTAGGATTTTGTTAAGCAAGGGAACTACAAGCTGGGGAGCTGCCCCCACACAGGTGAACTCCACGTCACCTGCAGTCTGTCTTTGGGGCTTGCTGCGGGGACTCACAGAGCAAAAAGATTAAGTCCACGCAGAGAATGTGATTCCGTGCCTCCCAGCAGCCAGCCGAAAGGGACTGTTAGTGTTACGCCTTCTCCCACCCACATGCTCCCCTTTCCTGATGCACCTTCCTCATTTACGCTCTTGCTCATCGCAGACACTGCACAGCCTCCTAACAAGGGCCCTGCCCTCAATCTCCACGCACTCCATCCCATGCTGCTTGCTGCCCTGGGGTGAAAGCCAGCTACCAACCATTCCCTGGAGCCTATGGCAGGTGCTCTTCCTTGAGCACCGCTGCTGACCATTGCCTGCTGAATACCCTCTAAAAAGTTTGACCTGTTGGACCCCACCCACCTTTGCGCTGGTATTTCCTATTGTCACTCTAAACACCATTCCCAGTGAACTGTTGGTCTCCAAAGCATGCCTTCCTCACCCCTTGCTCACTCAAGTCCCTCTGCCTGGCATGCCCTCTCCTTCAGAACATGTTTAAATAATACTCATTTTTCAAGGCCTTTTCAAATGTAATCCTTTGCACAAATCCTCGAGTAATTCTCACAGAAAAATTAAGCTCCTCTCCCTTGGATAATTCACAAAGCACACTGCACAAATAAAACAGATACAAGACAGACCTTGTATTAACCCCTCAGTGCTAGAGACACTGAAGGTCCCACCTGTTATCCCGAGTCCTTACCTTCAGGATCCAGCAGTTTGGTGAGGCCAAGGTGCTGCTCTGCCAGGTTAAATGCATTCTGCAGATTGTAGTGTGCGTTGGATTTCTTTAGCTTGTCAAAATCTATCAGGTCAGGCCTATGTGGAACGACAATGGAACACGACAAAAACCACGGCTTGAAAACACACTCTGTGGTCAGTTAGACATGATTATTACTCCCAAAGTGTTCAAGTCACCACTCAGGGGAGTAAAACTCTAGGATATTATTCAACCATCAATGAATGAAACCTGATTTTTTAAATAAAGTCTCCAAAGTTCATTAGGAGAACTGAGGACAATGAGAGAACTCGTCTATTTGGTTTAGGAGACTTTACATATTCTCTCACATTTTCCTCACATGGAATGCAGGAATTTCCACTGCAATGCAACATCGAAGGCAATGGGTATGAGGATCAAAGGTCACCCCAGATCGGTTATAGAAGAAGGTAAACATTCCACCCCCGAATTGTTTACCGGTGTTTGTGTATCAGTGCATTGAAGGCCATGCCGTCCCTCCAGCTGGTGGTGAAGTTGTGAATGTTGACGTTGGGGTACCTGGCAAAGATAAAGCACAAGACAAAAACAAGAGACTTATCATATATAGGTTTTCCTCCCTGAAAAACTTCCCCATGTTTGAAATCTACCCCTCATCAATCAGCCATTCTACACCATCTTGATTATTAATAACTCCATATCTGTGGTTGATTAAAGGTTCATCTCTAACTTGATCCCCTTTATGGTGTCCACACTTATTGTTGATCATAGCCATTACAGATACATCTGTCCTCCAAGCAGTCCCAACAGTAATTCTCCACTTAACCTGGTACATAATCAGTTCTCAGCAAGTACCTAGGAGCCACAGCAGTTTCAGTGAGCAACAAAAAAGATGGGGTCCTCTAAAAAAAATATTGACACTGAAATTTCAATGAAAGAATACGGAAGGAAAACTGGGGCAATAATGTACAAAGAGTACTCTTATGGTTACTGCACAAAACTCCCCCGAAGCAGCAGAAATAAAAGGGAGGAGAAAACCCAAGACTGGTGTTTTTTTTTGTTAAATATCATGATGTGATTCCTAAATATGGTTTCAGGGTTTTAAAATTCAAGATGTACTGCCCTCTGGAGCTTTCTTAATAAAGAGATGGTGGCGATGAGAGGTCCAGAATATAAATCAGAACTCCTTCCACCATGCTGAGAGCCAGCTGAAAGGTCAGCCTATCAACCACTCGCCAGTTAACAAGACCTCTCAGTGGAGGCGGTGGGGGGGACACCTGTCAGCACCTTGGAAGTGACGACCGCATGGAACTCGGCTTGGACCACTGGCCGGACTCTGAGCTCACACTCACCCAGCTGTCTTCATCTGGCACCACAGCAGCAACGCATCCTTGGCAGATTTCTTCTCCTTGTTGTCTTCCGTTTCCACACTGATATCCTGGATCTAAGATTTACAAGGAAACATCAGACAGACAGATGGGTCAGCTGCCTAACGACAGCCACGGGAGAGCTGGTCTGCATGTACACGAAGAGGAAACTGTGGATCAAAGCCCAGCCCTGCAGCCCACCTCCTCTGACAGCTGCTTTCTGAAGCCGGGGCTCACCTCCAAGAACACCAGCCAGACTAGATTTCCCACTTTGCACAGAGATCAGATGGAAGCAGAGGCAAGTTACTTGCATGACTTCCTATTAGGGGTCATGTCCACCTTCAAGCTAGCCCATCGTTCCAACTAGAAGCCAGCACAGTGATTCATATGGTACACCTTGAACCTCATCAGACCCCAGAAAACCATTATGTTCAGTGTTTCATAACTAAACATTTTTCACACCAGGTGTGTCCTTCATGGATGAGGACGGTGTGTGCATCACTGCCTGAGGACTGACCCAACCTCGCAGAGAGAGCACGCACTGAAATGCTGTGCTTCCACGTCTGTGTCCCCTCCAAATTCTTACGCTGAAATCCTAGCCCTCAAAAGTGATAGTGTTTGTAGGTGGGACCTTTGGGAGGTGATTAAGTTGTGAGAGGGACTGGGTAAGAGGCTGCAGAGATCCACAGCCCCTTCCACCATGTCAGGACAAGACATGTGTGATCTGGAATAGGACCTCACCCGACGTACAGCCTCCAGAATGGAGAAGTAAATTCCTACTGTTTCTAAGCTACTCCGTCTGTGGTATTTTGTTACAGCAGCCCCAATGGTCTAAGACAGTCAACATTGTACACAGAGTCTGGTCTATGGCACCAAAGTCAGACTGCCTGGGTCTGAATCCAGGCTCCAGCACCTACTGTGTGTCCTGAGGTGAGTTCCTCCCTTCCCATCTGAGGAATGGCAACTCCAACAGTGGCTGTCTCCCAATACTGCTGTGCACTCATGACATCCTGAGCTCATAACAAGGAGCCCATAAATGCCAGCTCTTTGGATTAGGGGCCACCTAGCAGTTACCCTTCTTAAAAAATTATCCATCTTTAACTGTGGTAAGTATGTGAAGTCAAAGTCTGCATAAACTCCCAACTCTATTCTTAGGATCCTTAGCAGAAAGTAAATATGAAAGAGTAACACACTCAAGGGGTTAGACCAGTGGTCGGCAAACTCATTAGTCAACAGAGCCAAGTATCAATAGTACAATGATTGAAGTTTCTTTTGAGAGTCAAATTTTTTAAACTTAAACTTCTTCTAATGCCACATCTTCAAAATAGACTCGCCCAGGCCGTGGTATTTTGTGGAAGAGCCACACTCAAGGGGCCAAAGAGCCGCATGTGGCTCGTGAGCCGCAGTTTGCCGACCACTGGGTTAGACACAGACTCACCAAGAAAGGCAGGTGGAATTTTACACATTAACCTGTCAACTTTCTTATGCTTCTGTGCAAAGAAGGGAATCTGTTTCCAGACTTGTTCCTCTAGAACAGTGGTTCTCAACCTTTCTAATGCCGCGACCCTTTAATACAGTTCCTCATGTTGTGGTGACCCCAACCATAAAACTATTTTTGTTGCTACTTCATAACTGTAATTTTGCTACTGTTATGAATCGTAATGTAAATATCTGTGTTTTCCGATGGTCTTAGGCTCTACAGCAGCAGTTCTTAACCTGCAGCAGCAGTTCGTAACCAGCAGTTTCCTCCCTTAGATTAATAAATAATAATTAATAAATAACAAAAATAAACTGTGTTGTGTGTGCTCACAACTGTACACCTACTTCTGCCCCACCCTGTATTTGTGGAATGGGTGCTGATTTAATAAAGCTGGGTTTGTAAGACACCAAGGATGCAGCCCAAGCAGTGACATCTGCAGCCTCTATTTCCTGCCTCAAAGAAAAGAGAGAAAGTACCTATCAGCATTTACAAGTTCAAGTACAGAAAAGGGCCAGCTGTCAGGAAGCTAGTCAATGACTCAACCCAATTCACTAACAATCCTGGAAAGGGCTGCGTTTGCCAGCTCACCAACATGGGCACTGCCCGGGCGTGGCAAGGCCGCCATCAGGATGCCCTTCCAGGCTCTGACTACTACAGGAAGAAGCAATAGAAACAGAACTATTTTACTCTGCAAAACTGAAGTCAGGCTCAAAGAGTGTCCAGCTGATTTCACCTGTTGGCCTAAAACCAAGAGCAATATTTAGTGAGCTTAAGTGACATTCACTCCATTCTTAAACCATTCTGAAATTAAATGACAGAAGCCTACGTAAGAGCTGTTTAAAAACGAAATCGTTGGTGGTTGTAACTAACTCCATTAATGATGCCATCTTCAACAGGGGTTCCCTCCTTAGACCTGCTTGCTTAGGAGCACTAGGGCTGGGTCAGGGGATCTGAATTAGTCAGAGGACTAGCCGGGATGGGGAACCACCCATGCAGGGAATTTCTTTGTCCAGCTCAGCCCCCACCCCCTCTGCCCACATACACACCCAGACACTGTTAACTCAGCCCAGTCCCAGGGGAAACAAGAAGGAAAAGGATTGGTTACAGGGTGACCTCAGAGTTTTCATAAGGATACAAAGACAGCTACAATTTGATTTTTGTTTTTGCCTTTTAGTGAGATTTTCATTTACTAGAAATATCAATCAGACTTTATCAAAGGGGCGGAACAGGAAGGTGCAGAGAACACCGCCGAGGAGGAGACAGGCCTGTCAGGATATTTGTTTGCAGAGTAACCTGACGCTAGGGTAAGAAGTGTTTCCTGAAGAGCGTGAGCATGAAGCATCTCCTGGAGGAAGGGCCAGCAATCTGGCCGGAGGTGCCTCACAGTCTCCGGAGAGACGGAGACGCAGAGCTCTCCCCTGGGGTTCTAAGCCTGCGTTGCAGCCCAGCCTGCCTGGCCCTGTGATCCTGGGCAAGGCTCCGCTCTTTCCTCAGTAGTGAAGGAAATGGACCAGATGACCTTAAGAGTACCTTCTGGCTCAGAGTATTTCTATATTTAAAGTCCTTCCCTGGACTATAACAAACCCATAACATACTTATAAACTCACACAAGCCTAAAGCTTTTTGCACATCCCCTTGAACACGACTTCCTCACATCCAAAGGAGAATGGAGGTGCAAATGAAGCCCACACATGTGCCATGATCCTAAACAGTTCCTCCTAAAAATATTCTACGATACTGTGGAAGGCAGTTAGACATGTGCAGAGCAAGGACGATGGGCCAGATATAGAAGGCCACCAGGGTAGAACACCACAGGTGTCTAGCAAAGGACAATTGTAGGGTGTGACTTCATCCAGGGATGACTTTTCCTCCCTTAGCATATCGCTGGCCTTGCTGTCTGGGCCCCCTGACCTTTCCACCCTAGAGATAACATCTAGGCCTCAATTGTATTCCAGCTCTAGGCCCAGAAAAGCAGCAAAACCAGACAAGCAAAGGCCCTGGCTGGCCTCAGGACCAATTGTATTGAATAATGAACCCCTGTATCCTGGCACCAACCAATCAATCATGGATATCCCAACCCTGAAAGGACACACCTGAAAAGCTGCTGAATATTCTATTGAGATCTTCCATTGGGATACCCCCTAAAATCTCCACCTTTAAAACCTTTAGGACAACTAAAGGACTTGTATGCATGCATATAAGCATAACCAATGGACACAGACAGTAGGGGGGTGAGGGCATGTGCTGGGGAGTGGCAATGGCTGCGGAGAGGTCAATGGGGGGAAAAGGAGACATATGTAATACTTTGAACAATGAAGAATTTCAATTAAAAACAAAACAAAAAACCTTTAGGACAGAGGACTCAGCACCTCTCCCTCCCAGGAGGAGGCCGGAGCCTTTCCCTTCCTCCTCTCCCCACCACCCCCCCAGGCACGTTACCATTACTTTCCTCACTCCCAAGCTCCAAAAGTCCTTCCTTTGCCTCTGTAACTTGTTTCCTAAGCCCATTTCTGCTACAAATTACTTCTTCTATCTCTGGGATTTTCCAAATAAATGTTCTCTTATAGTTGGAGTCTTGGCTCTGAATTCTTTCCTAGCCAGAACCCAAGTACCAAGGTTGCTGAACCCAGGACCGGTCTGACCCCTCTGGTCTACCACCTGTTCTCACAGCCCCCAACAACACTTGTCTTATCTGGTGACGTTCAGACAGCCTAGTGCTAGTAACTGAGCATCAACTGCATCTTACACCTTTGCTCCTGAAAGCTGAGCAGCAGACACCAGACGTTTAGAGTAGGTGCCGGTGAAGTGGTGGGCGGGGATGCGGCTCTGAACCCACTTATCTGATGGGAGGACCAAGACTTTCAGGGCCCAGCAAAATTGAGGGAGGTGTGGGAGCTGTGCCTATAGGGCAGCTGGATGTGACACACAGCCCCGCACACCTGACTCTGAGATGCCATTTCAACCTGGTCTTCCTGGTCCCTCTGGAACGGGAGACCAGCTTCACAAGATGCTTGCACCTGAGAGGAAGGCAGAACCCCTCCGCCAAGCCTCTTACCTGGAAGCGCAGGATGATGGTCCAGATGAGGCCCAGGGTGAGCCGGTGGTTCCCATCCACGATGTCGTGGGACCCCATGTTCTCAAGGTGGACTCTCTGCTCCTTCAGGAACTGGAGGGCCTTGTCCACGTTCTCCAGACAGTGGATGCGCATTCGCCCCTTGGTGGGTTTAGGCTAGAAATGGGTGAGCAGAAGGTGGAAACATCATCCAACGGGTACAGGCAGGCCCGGATCTACTGCCCATTCATGCAGCACTCTCCTACCCAAACCAAAACATTAATAGCCAAGTGTGCTTGTTCAGTCCAAGGACAGTATTTAGCTAACAGCCTCTGAAGAGAAAAGTTTACTTAAGGGTTGGTAACCGATCCCTCTTTAGAAGTTGGTTTAATCCTGGAAGTGACACAATTTACAAATGCCTGTAGAAACTGGAAGTTTAGAGAAAAACGGACCCCGTTTTCATCGACTTTCAGAGGTTCTGCTGCCATCCACACAGCCTTCTGCAGATGCAAAACACCTCTGAAGATGTGTTTAAATCTGAGGATTTAATGGCTGCTTTACCCTAAAATTAGGCTTGCCACCTGCTGGTTTGGGTCATTCCTAAGGATGGCTCACAGGAGAATCAGGTGGTTTTGTGAAGATGATGGGGAGGGGATTGAGTAAAGGGTGTGACTTACTGAAAAGAAAGGATAAAGGGAAAAAATGTGAGAGTAGTGTAATGATGTGAATACCCCAAATGTCTCTTCCTTTTTACCCAGTTACTGGTATATCAAAATCCAAAAGGTCCTCTGAAGGTAAACATTTTAAATTAAGCAACACACACACACACACACACACACACACACACACACACACACACACACACAGTGTCTCTATAACCCTGCCTGTGTTGAGAGCATGCTCATGCCCTCCTCCCCCTCCCCCCTCCTTCTAGCAGAAGCTGCACCTCAGGCTGCTCTCACCATTTCACAGAGACTCCGACAGGCTGTGCACACCTCGCTAGCTAGAAGGATGCACTCGGCCTGGCTGACGTGGTGCTGCCCTCCACGGCCACCTCACCATACCCCACACACCTTTCAAGGCTCAAGGCAAGGCACAGCTTTCCTTCTCGAAGACATTCCAACCATTCCAGTTCTCACAGGCCTCCCTTTTCTCCCAACTCTGTACAGTTCTCCACAGAGCACAGAAACAAATCATCGTCTGCATCTTGTATTTTCGCCGTTGTTTCACATAGCGCTCTTATTACTTCCAACTAGACTACTGGCTTCATGATAGGAGGAATAATGCTTAATAATTCTGCTATAGTCCCAGCGGTTCTGGTTTGGTTCCGAGCCCAAGGCCCCGCGCAGTGGACTGAATGCAGGTGGACTGAGCTCTGTGTGTGCCTCAGGGGCTGGCCCCACAGGGAATGGCGGCCAGGTGTGTAACAGCTGGCACCCCAGCAAGGTAGCAGCCACTCTGACAGGAATGCCTTGCCTGTCTCCTGCTTTCCCTCTGTAGCTGAGATCCTCAGTGATTTGTCAGATGGAAAATGTCTGAAGGGAAGATGACTTGGGTAACAAGTGGCCATTTTAAGTAGCCAGTCTCAGATTATCTTTTTTTCCCTTGACTTTCTATTCTCTCACAAAAAGCTAGTGAGCAAAGAACACGCTTTGACCCCAAGGAAAGAAGATCACAAGCAGAGGCCTTGCCACAATGGCAGATTCTGTTTTCGAGTACAAGCATGGGAGGAGAAATGTCTCTTAAGAGTGAAGCTTTATTACACTATTATGATAGCTTCCCTTACACTCCCCGCCCCCCAAGGCATTTTCTCTCAGCAACTTCACAACGAATTTATCTCAGGAATGTGGGAAATGCTGGGATATGTTACTTAAGTTAGGTCAAGTGATAACATGACATTGAAACAGAAAGAAGGTAGACTCAATCTCTAATTTTGTGACTGGCTCTGTAGATGCGGTTTGAGGCCGACACTGGCACACTCTCCCTCAGAGGTATACCCAACAGCCACCTCAAGCCAGCCACATCGCAGGGACCCATGTGATGCTGACGGGCCACGCAGAGGAGCTCAGGGTGCTTGGGTCGGGATTCCAAAGCTCGTTCTCTTCATGCCACACCAAGAACCACATGAAAGAAAACAGACTCGGTTTCTTTCTGGCAGATAGTTTAAATCCTTTGTTAAGGAGCTATTTTTATATCACTAGATTTCCATCTTCTCAAAAGGAACAGGAGATAACAATGGAGAAAGCTAAACACAATGGGAAGGGGGGTGCATCTCTTCATAACAAACACTTTCCTAAAACCTCAGCCCAAAATTGGCTAATTCTGCCATGAAAAGGGGCATTCCCTGTCTTGCCCCCATTAATTATTGTCACATTCCTAGTGCGACACAGGTTGGTTCCCACAGCAACATGTGCATTTCTGTCCCGTGTGCCATTTCTGATGGGGCAGTTTGAAATGTCACCAATGTGGAGACAAAAATCAATACCAACACCAGACTCGTACGTGACTCAGAAGCAGGGGGCTCGCAGGCAGGGAGGCAGTTCCTCTGAGGAAATGCCTATTTTTACTGTTTCTCCCTTAAATAATTTTAACAAGTTCCCCACACCAGGGCCAGTGTTCCTGTGTTTTGCAGGCGCTTTTCCTGTTTTCCCTCCCCAAGGTCCCTTCTGGTCCCACATCTGTATCAGCCACAGCTCCATCCCAGGCTTTGCTCCAGACCCATCTTCTTTCTGACTTCAAAAAGGAGTGGAAAAATTATAGGGCTAAACAAGCACCTTTAGCAACTGACAACACAATTCTAATTGCTTATTGGAGCAGCGAGGCCCCTGAGAAGTGGAGTGGCCTTGGTCAAATTCGTCCAAGGGGACCCAATGCCATTAGGAAGAAATAAGGGAGCTGGATGAGAGCTGGGGGCCCTTCCTGGTCCATGGCTCTTCCCCAGCTGCCCACACAGCCTTGAGTTGGGCCAGTTCTATCCTGTGGGTGTCAGGATTTGCAGAACTATGACATAGTCACAATGGCAGAGTTTTTATCAGAACCTAGAAGAGGTGGAAAAGAGAAAAATAAATGTTTCCTGCAGCTGATCTGGCCTCCTTGAATAGAAGAGGAAGACAGAGGGAGGCTCCTGGAAGGGTGTTTCGGGAGGCCACCAGGAACTGGGCCACACTGTTCCACCCTGGTAACCCCCACTCTCTCGGGGTTTTCCCATGAGTGTCCAAAGCCACCTTGAAGCAACAGCTCTCCACGGGTTGCAGGGTGGACAGAACACCAGCCCTGGGCATTGGGAGTGGCCGGCCCATGTACCACACACCAGTTGAATGGCCCCGCATGCTGCTTACTCTTCAGTTTCAGTACCTATGCAATGAAGGGATCTAACTTAGTGGCCTTTTAAAGTGGCTTCCAGCTATAAAATACAATTTATGTGTTCGAGGATGTAAGACTTACTAGCATGCAAGGTGAATTCTGAAGTGCCTGCTGATCTTATTGTTCAGCAATAGTAAAGAAGACATAGAGAAAAGGCACTAACTGGTCTCAGTACACCAGTGCACCGAACACTTGCTATGCTTTTGTCTTTTAATCACAAATTGATTTTCAACACACACTCTTCTACTTAATACAGAGGATAGTGTGGGAAGCACTAATTTCCAACATCTCCTCTAATACGTTATACAGCCAAACTCCTTTCACATTAAGTCCCCATACATATCCAACTTTGAGCTTTGAGCAGAGTATAAACGATTCTTGCCCAATTAAAATTAATGCACTGTGTTCTATTAATTCCTGCCTGTCTCCTCACTGGTTGGAACCCACTCCCAAGAGCACCTTCTTCTTTCTCAGGGCTCACTGGGAAAGGAGGCGACGAACAGACAGTAGAGTGGGCTGAAGTCCAAGTTCTATTACTTATTAGCAATACTGGCTTTGGGCAAGACCCTAGCCACTCTGCCTGCTTTTTTCTGTAACACATAAATTGTCTACTTCATTAAACTAGGAGAACCAAATGAGATAACTTGTGACAGTAAACACTAAGAGCGATACATACTGAAGTCACCACCATTGCTGCTTCCAAAAACGAACTCCAATTCAGCTGGGCTGCTTTCCCTGCACGGTTCCTCCCTGACGCTGTTCCCCAGATGTTCTCTTCACTCTGCCCCTCAGCTGACACTCGACCCCTGTATGCTCTCTTTATCCACACCCTAACCTCTCCTCCTGGGTCAGCTGGAACCCACCCACTTACTTACTTGGGGTTCCCTGACACCCCATCCAGAAGGCCTGTTTTCCCTTCTGCACTCCAGGGCTTTGGGGCCATTCATTTGGTACTTTACAATATAGTACACATTACTATTAACTCGCTCTTTGCATTTGTGCAATCAGACGTAAGTTTAATGGGGGCATTCTCCAGCGGCTGGTTATTTAGGACAAAAACAAATTCTCACACACAAATGATATTACAGACAACAGGTAGGTTCTGTGGCCAGTCCACAAATCCTGTTTCAACAACAGTACAGACCAGTATGATCTCTGAGCAAAGGCTTTATGTAAAACGCAGAGCAGCACAAAGTGGGATTTAAGGTTTCACAGATCTCACAGTAAATCTACCTTTTCCAACTAGCTCAGCCTGTTTTGGAATTAATGGCAGCAAAACAAAAACAAAAACCCACACACGAAAAAACCAAATTCCCTCCCCTTCTCTTCTTTGAAACTGATTAACAGAGTGAGAAGACAGAATATCAGGAAAACAACAGGCAAGCAGAACCCAGTGATATTTGCAATTGGAAATGGAGAGGGCTGGCGGGAAGGCAGAGGTCAGAAAAACCTTGTCCTCTTTCAGACAGGCGAGGGCTCAGCCTGGCAGGGGCAAGGCAGGAAACTGGCCTTCTCATTTAGAACCATTCCTCACTGCTGCAACCTCAGAGGGAAGGGGCAGGCACAGGCAAGCCTCGACCTGGGTTATGACCTGTGGGCTCCACTCCGTAACCAAAGTCCAGGCCTGACGTATTACACCAGAGGCCCTACGCCCTCCAAATGTGAGTGCTGCTGTGAGACAAACCCTCTCCCCCCCAGTCCCGCTCTACTCTGGCCCTGGGATCAACGACAAAGTGAATGGCACGGTTCTGTGCTCGCCATTTTCACCTGCTCGGTTGATGCTGAAGTTAAGGATGGGTCTATATTTTGTAGGGAATTTTAAAGCGAAACCTTTATGAAGAGTTATAATGTAATTTCAGAGTGAGATATTGAAAAGGAATATTCTTTGTCATCAATCCCAATTAGCAGTAGCTTCCTGGCTCAGCCTTGGTTTCCTCAATGCTCCATAAGCTGACACGCCTGAGGCAGAGAAAGGGACACTTCCGACATGGATCCTGCCCAAGCTGGGGCCAGAGATGGGGTCTCTGCCCTCTGATGTTCCCCAGTACATCAGAATCAAGTGCCCGATAACCCACCTAAAACCTGTTCAAATTTAATTCAAATTTTATGAGCCAAAATGCAGGCTAAGGCTAGGATGAAACTGTCTGGAACATTAAACCAATGTTTCTTTGAACTTCATGCAATAAAAATCAGACACATTTCCTCCTCTATACAGAAGGATGAACTGGCTCCAAGAATTTATTAATAAAGTAAATTTAAATACTCTGGGCCCTCACACATTTATCTACTACCTACTGCCAAGCTGGTGGTTAAATGCTGTGGCCAAAGTGCTGACTGACACAGGGCTCCAGATGGGAGTGCACATGTTTATGTTACCCGGGGTTCGGATCAGTGGTGCAGAGAGCCCGGTGCTGGCTGGCTGTTATCTGATGATCCACGCTTAGCTGTGGACATTAATTTACCCAGGCCAGGAAGCTCTAACCACCTCATTAGTTATGGAATCGAAATATGCAAGGATCCTTTGGGGCAAGCCCTCCCAGAGGTCCTGGCCTGAAGGGAGGGTCTCTAACTTGAGTTTCTGGCAGCCTCTGCAGCCAACAGCAGAGTGGTTTGTGTCCCATGAACCAAAATCAACCACGGGGCCAAACAGGCTGAAAAATGAACAAGAGCTTTAGCTCACTCTATCTACGGGACCCTTATTTTTGGAATAAGAAGATTAATCAGACTGCCCAACTTATAATCAGGGCTGGCTGTGAGGAATGGATGATAAAAGAAGTAAAGACACTTGTGGTTTTTACGAAGTGGGATGTCATTGCTAAACACAGCTTCTGGCACTGACTGCCTGAAAGGTTGGAAATGGTGCAATCATATGTTCTTCCCTATCTATCTCCTAGGTTGATGGGTTACTACAAAAAACACAACACACACACAAAAACACAGCAGCAAATAAAAGGAGTGGGCAGTATCCACACACAACTATGAATTATGCTTTGTTGGTTGCCTTTTTCTCCCTATGAATATTTTTGTTGCCCTGTTCAGAAAAAAAGGGCATTGGGCCTGATCCCATTTATTATATGGACGTTATCAAGGACACAATCTTCTTGGTATAAAAGAATTATGGACCTTCGGAGGTGAACAACTTAAACCCTACAGCCTGGAAGACTGGACCCTACTAGAACAAAAATAAATGTTCAAACGAATGTCTATCCATGTGACCTTTAATGATTTTTTTAAGCTACTTTCAAAACATTCAAAAAGATCAATAAACAATCATACTAGGTTAAACATTAACAGGAAAAAAAGGTTGAAAGGTAGGGGGAAAAGTCTGGTTACAAAAACTATATTTAAAGATGAATATTACAATAATTCTAGCCTAGGATCTCAAAGAAGACTCACTTAAAAAGCAAATTAAAATGCAATCAATGACCAGCCTTCGCCCTCTCCATGTGGGCCCACTACCTACCATCACCCTACAAACCACCTTCAGTTTCAGGCAGCCACCGCAGTCTTAGGCAGAGGCCTCCTTTATTAATCTAATTTGTCCAGTGTGACCCACAAACTCCCAAAGAAAAGGAGGCGACCACACCTGCATGCACGGGGAACAAAGACCATGAACAAACTCACTCCACACGTGATGAGGCTTTACCCTTTGATAGGACTCTGATCTTGAACGAAGGGGCAGAGAGAGAGAGAACTCTGACTCGGTTTCTACCCAGGCTCGGGGAGGCAATTCTGCTATGGGCTAATAATAGGGCAGGGTACAATCTTAGGTCCCTGCCTGTGGTCAGAGGTGTGTGGGTCGGTGTGCACACAGAGCCATGTGGCTGTAAGTTACAGGGTAGAGATCGAGTTAAAAATAAGGCTTTCTGGCAGCCCTGCCAACCGCCAGCATATTTTCCTGGTGATGTCACTACAGATGTGGGGCGTCAGCTTTTGGCTCGGTCCCACCCACTACCTATGGAACTGCATGTGATCTGGTAGAACACAGCATCCATTTTCAAACCAAGACGAGACAAAACCTGTTGGGTCAGTTAGGGAGACTGGCTTCAGCTTCCTTGGTTTAAGGTTCATAAACAAAAGTCACATCAGAGACAAGCCACTGTAGCTCTGGGAAACAAAATGGGGATACACTTTTCACTGCAGGCTAAAAACTCCCTTGCCTGGAAAGGCACGGTGAATTCATTAGAAACTCTGAGTTTCCAAGGAGACGACAAAACACCAGCCTCTCCCTCCCTCCACCCCCAAAATAAAGTGTTCAGGGAAGAAAGCAAAAACATCAGAGAACTACTGAATTCAATTCTTGCCACTTTAAAACGGCAGCTCAGATTTTCCAGAGAATTAATAAAACACAAATTCAAAATTATTCCATGATCTCGTGGGCTACAGATTCATCTTGGAGCCAGGGCCCCGGGCTGGCCCTTCAATTACCAGCACCATGCCTTGTTTAAGGGGGGACCACCAGCCAAGGTCCCTCTGACGGAAGGTAGTAGTAACCTCGCAAATTACGGAACGTGGCCACCTTATTACAGGTCCAAGAACATCAACTAGACTCAGAATGTTTACACAGGAGCTTTCTCCAACATGCTCATCTCACGTATCAAGGTTCTCCTTCTCAAGAAGATCAACCATAATTTACCAGGAGGAAAGCCCTGATAGATTTTTCAAAAACATTTCCCCACCAAGGCTGCAAGACACTTAAACAGCATTCCGACACTTACCAGCCTCTCTCCAGAGAGGACCTCCAGCAGCTTGATGAGCATCCTTCCATCTCGAAGGTCCGTGTACAGGTCTGTGATCCGGCAGGACACTCGGGCGAGGTGGGAGTTGACCCACTTGGTGAAGGTCTTCTTCTGCACAGCTTCACGCTCATCTGCAAGCACAAGAGAGCCTGCATTACCACCAGCCACAGCACAGGCAGCAGCGACATGCTGCCAGCAAGGCCATGGGCCCAGCCAAAGGAGGAACAGCAGAACTGAACTCGAGTGAAACCTCTGCAGCAGGACCAACTCTTGGGGAATACAGGAGTCCCGCAGTCCTTGAACATTTGGGCCCTTCAGCATACCACCAGCAGAATACCCTTTGCTTTCATTCAATTCACGTACAGTAGATGACAGGGAGGTCTTTTGCAATCCTGCCCATTGGATTAACACTTGACTGGTAAAGTCTCTAATGTGTCTGTTACAGCTATTGTTTCTCCAAAGGCAAGTGTGGGGGAAGCACACAGATTATGGAAGGATGTGGGGTAGAAAAAGTCAGAAGACATTCAGAAACTGCTTCTCTGTACAAAGGATCAGGCATCACCTAGTACCCTGGTCGGCAAACTGCGGCTCGCAAGCCACATGCGGCTCTTTGGCCCCTTGAGTGGACAACTATCACTTCTGTAAGAAGAGTGGACAACTATCACTTCCAAACTCAACCATTCGCTGAAAAGGCAACTGTTAGTTTATGCTCTAGAGTGTGGCAGTCACACATCCAAGTCATCGAGGGAACAACACTGAGTTCTTCAAGCCTCAGTCCAATTTAAAGCATAAAACTCTAGACACATCTGCCCAGCACTGGCCCTTCACATCCCATACAAATAGGCTTCCAATCATTTTGCCTCTGCAGAATGTTCTACATGCAGGCTGCTGAGACGTTCAAAGGGCACCCACCACTCATACTGACTGTGTTCTACAGTTATCCTTCTGTCAGTTACTCGCCCGTTTCTAGTTCCATGAGCATGAACTGGCACCGAAAGGACCCAAGACCTACTCCTTCCATTGCCAGCCCAAAACGACCAAAATGTTTATGTATTAATCTACAACAAAGGGGGGCAGACCCCAACAATTTTTTATGTATTTCAACACCATGGGGTGACAACTAAAAAGCCACCCTTGCCGATGGGGCATGCACTGGGTGGCCTGGGAGTACTGGGTTCCCAGGCTGGCCAGAGCATCCTGGAAGGTCTGCCTGGAAGGTTTTACGGAGGTCTCCATCCACCCCACTGCAGGGAGGGAGAGAGGGAGAGAGGCAGAGACAACGTGGGATGAGCCTTTGCTGCTGCCAACTTAGCAGGTGAGGCAGCCAGGGGCCTCTGCCAAGACAGCTGGCCACCTGCTGCAGCCAGCAGCTCCTCCCGCCCCAGCCTTGCCCTAAAGGAACAGCCTGTCCAGAGGGAGAAAGGACCTTTCCCCAGGAACAAAGGCCGACCAAATACAGACAAAGGATCAGAAAGGATGGGATTGGGGGGGAGCAAGAAGAAGGCAGTGAGGGACACACTGCAGACTGAAAAAGAAGCTGCACCAATAACGTCATGATAAGTCACAGAGAAAAGATCACATGCATTATTAATCACACAATCATCCTGATGGATGGTAACTTTACGACAATGACATGGGGAGCTGCTTTTTGTTTGTCTGTTTGCCTAAGGTTGGCTGCTTTGAAAGAGCAGGTCCAGATCAGAATACACAGATACACTAAGTTTCTCCTAGGTACGGTTCAGATGTATGTAGGGTCAACTAATTGTTTTTTATAGTATTTTTTATGTGCTACACTGGAGTTACAAATGTCTTTTATAAAGCCCTTGATGGGTATCCTAGGCAGTTATTAAAGGGTTTGGGGCTCAAAGTCACTACCACACCCAGCATATCAAGGGAACAAGATCAAAATGAAAACCCGCTTGGATTAAGGTATTTCTAAATAAACAAGCACACAAGGTGTTCATCAGCCAATTGTCACTCCTTGGGCGAATCTCACATTACAGAAACACCTCGGGCTTCTTTCAGGTTCTGAATTAACAGGTTCCTTTATGAGGAGATTCTGAGGATTTGCTTCAAAAGACAGTAAAAGCACTCCCACAGCACCCTGACCTGAAGAGTTATCATCCTACCCCACCCCCTCCCCGTGAGGAGACCACAGAGAGGTCATGGGTGGAGCAGAGAGAACCGAATGGAAATAAAACAGGCTGGGGATCTGTGCAAGGAGGGATCCCCGGAGCTGCTGGGTCCTCAGAAACTCCAGGAAGAAGGTAAGAAAGAAGAGGAGAAAGAAGTTTAAAAAATTAAGTTAAACAAAAGGGATGAAGGCTTACTCTCTAGCCCTCTCCCCTGCTCCCCACTTCTCTCCTCAGTTTCAGAAGCGGGCTCCAGGGAGAGTGAGCACACTAGGAGAATCACACAGAGTCCAAGTTCCTGGAGCTCACACCACCACACTGGAAAAGGCATGGAAGATTCCATGCAGGAACTGGACCAGAACCAACACTCTTATGACATACAAGGGGCAGGAAACGGACTCAGCCGGAGACACGAAGCCCTGCCAGCTTAGTGTGTCCTCTTATAATGGATGACTTGGGTGAACTACAAACACTTCTGAGGCCGGAAGGAGGGAAAGGAAGGGGGAAAGATCTACCCGGCGGCCCAGTTGAGGATGAGGCTGTGTGTCCTTGGGGACTCCGTCCTTTGTTCCACCCTTCCTGGGAACGCACAATGACATCAGCCCTGCGATCCCAACCCAGCCAGGCCGGGGCAGATTAGGCCAGACGCCTGCCTGAGGAGGAGCAGGAGGCCCTTGGCACAGACGAGGAAAGACAGTCCAGAGACATGTTTCTAAGCTAAAGCTGCTATCACTGGGCCTGAGCTGTGTGAGGAGGGGTGGGAGCAATAGAAGGAAGGGAAACCACTTCTAGTGCCACACGTAGGAGCAAATCTGGTGATTGAAAAGGAGGCCCTTGCAAGTTCTGTACTGATTTGGTTATTTAGATGAGTGGTTCTCAACTGGGGAGGGCGGGTGATTTTGCTCCCCAGGGAACATTTGGCAATGTCTGGAGACATTCTTGACTGTCACAACTGGGGGTCAGGTGTTATTCACATCTAGTGGGTAGAAGCCAGAATGCTGCTAAACACCCCACAGTGACAGGACAGCCCACACCACAAAGAATTATCTGACCCCAAGGTTAGCAGTGCCCGCTGGGTTGAGAAACCCTGGTTTAGACATTCTGGACTTACACCGATTGGAGCTGGCATTCACATGTCTCAGTCTGCACTTGGCAGAGAGGGACACCCCAGAGAGGGACAGCTGAATTGAGGTGTTAGTCATTCATGACTCTCTTTACCCACACCAAAGGGCTTTCCATACAGATGGCTGGTGGCAGCAGAAATTCCCTGCCCTCAGGCCCACTCGTCGCTCTAAGGGCTCACTGCTTCCTTGCAAGAGAGCGGAGCCACTGCAGGAGCAGCAGGGAGAGCCATGGGTGGGCGCCCATCTGTCCTCCACACCATTTCCACTCTCCTTTACCTTTTCAGTGCCTTGTATTGCTGTTCATCACGCCAAATCATGCCTGCATCTCCTCCCAAGAAGCTGACGTGGCTGAACCTAACGCGGGGGCAGGTTCCCACGTAGCCTTGCCCAAAACTGGTAGGTGGTGGGCCCAGGAATAGGCACCTCGCAGGTGTGCTCCCCGTGTGTTTGCCCCCAACCCCAAATTACAGTTACTTAGAGGGACTCAGGCTAAAGGCTGCTCGGGCATTAGATGAGAGGCGGTGAAGTGCACATCAAAGTGCCGGCTTGTAGCGACTACTCATCAAACCAGTTCCTCCTCCTTTTCCCCAGCAAGGCCGCTCTCTCATCAGCTCAAACCATTTGAGAAATGTATCAGGGATCATGGGGTCATATAATCTCAGGGTGGAACAAGCCTTTGGAAGGCATCTGAATCACCTTTCTTTCAAAAGAAAAATTCCTCCTACAGCCCTGGGCCAGCTATTTAAAAATCCCAGGGAGGGGGAAACGATTTGTGTGTGGCAGGAGGTTAATAGTTGCATAAAAAGAAAATTACTTGTTCTTTCTTTTTTTATTAAAATAATAATAGCATTCACTGAGCACTTACTATGTCTCTGGTACCAATATATGTGCTTTACAATCCTCATAAATATTCCACGAGTCAGGAACTAGTTAACTCTCCTGGAAGGTTAGCTCCAAAACCTGGTTTTCAATCTCTAGGCAGTAATGCCTCTAGCACAACATTAAAAATATTAATAATAAAATAAACACAAAACATGTCACAAGGATACAAAATCTAGAAGCACCCATAATCTCGCCACCCTAACCCAAGTCCTATTCTGTCCAAGGGTCTGCTCTGGCCCTTGGGTGACTCCAGTTGTTGGGATGGTGTCTCCATCAGGATGAGATCTGGCCCGGCCAGCGTGGCTCAGTGGTTGAGCGTCAATCTAGGAACCAGCAGATCACAGTTCGATTTCCAGTCAGGGCACATGCCCTGTTTGCAGGCTCGATCCCCAGTAGGGGGTGTGCAGGAGGCAGCCAACTGATGATTCTCATCATTGATGTTTTCTATCTCTCTCCCTTCCTCTCTAAAATCAATAAAAATATGTATTTTTTTTTAAAAAAAACCAGTATCTGTCTCTGTGGCCCATGAAGCTCACTCCACCTTTGATGCCACAGAGAAAAGGTCTCCCCAATCCTCCAGGGAAAGGCCTTCAGGTTTAAACACTGCTCAACGACCCCTCTTTGCAATGACTACCACAGTGCTGTGGGCCGAGGGAAACACAAGTTGGTCCCTGAGGACACTACCTGCTCTTGCAGCCTGGAGATCATCACACCCTTACTGGTTCAAGGATCAGTGGCTGCAGCACCAACAGCCAGGGATGGAAACGTGGGAACCAAGGGAAGAAGGGAAAAGACCCAGCAGCCCTCTGTGGGAGGGAGCCTGGTGAGGCAGTCTGTGTGTCAACACAGGGGTGGGAGCCAGGAAGGACCCCGAAAGCTCCTCTCAAAACAAGTTCCCCACAACCACAAATTCTACCAAAATGTCCTCGGAACCCTGAAAAACAGAAGCGGTTCTAAGATCCAGCCAAGTCTTTAGCTCCACAGGCTCAGAGATGAATCAGTCAACTCCTGGAAAATGAGCATTCCTGAGAAGCAGATGAGTAAACCCAGATGAGTGGAAATAGCTACGCAAGCACCTATGTCAGCTCTGGATCCTTGGAAGGAGAGAATTATAAGTGAAATTCTAGTATGGCATTCTTTCCTAAAAACAGACCTTGGTAAGATGGAATGCCTGCAATAACACCATCATGCATCTGAATAAAATGTGTACTTCCTTCAAGCGCACTAGATGCACACAGCAACTCTCAGGGCGGTGGACACAGGGTCAGTGAGGTTCAGGGCTGCGCAGTGTCACCGGCCAGCGGCGGCGGAGCTGCACATGCTGGTGGTGTCCCTGGGGGTTGCCGTCTCTCCCAGGGCTCAGCCAGGTGGAGAGGGATTAGGCTGCTTGGCTACACCTTCTCCTCTAAGTATCTAGACTCGCTGTTTCGTGTTTCTGATAAATTACCTGACATTTTCAGAGGATTTCTTAGAGAAAGAGGGTGGGGTATTTAGAATTGAGAAACATATTATCGTAATTTTAACCAAAGGGCTGTGAATATCCTCTCCATCATCACCCCCTTCTATAAGTGCATAATTGACTTCCTCTCTTTTTAGGGAATGACTATTATCAATAGTGGAAGACTATGGCGCTTTGATATTTATGTATTACTCTGAAGAATTTGCTGTAATTGGCGCTGTGTTAGCACGAGTTTGCATGTTAGAAATAGCTTTGATGATGAGGAGGGCGCTGTGTTAACGGGAATGACTGTACGGCATCTTTCTGCAACACCCTCTGCAGAGTGCTAAATGCAACCATATTCACCATATGCCACAGCTCTGTCTATGAACAGGGGTGGGAGCCAAGGACGAAGGAAGGTCTGAAAGCATGGAACATTTCTGGATGGAAAATAAGGGAAATACAGAAACATTCATTATTCCCCCAAAGACTGAATTTATACCTGGCTTAAGAGAGCAAATCTCTCTTCGACTTTTCAAATAGTGTGAACCTGCTAGTGTAACCCAAGAATGTTCTCTATCAGGATCTTCTTCTTATTAAAATAATAATAGCATTCACTGAGCACTTACTATATAAGTGCTAAGATAATGGCCCACCTTAACTAAGAATTGGCAATCATGTGCAAATTTTCTTTGTATAGACCCATGGCTAAGTTAGGTCTAGACTTGGGTTCATGGTAGGAAATTTCAGAGGTACAAAGATGGAGGCTGAGAAGAAATCAAAAGGAGATGATGAAGCAATGATCCCATGCACACATGCACGGTTGGCCATTTAAATCAACAATACTGTACAGGCTAGCTGATTAAGGACCAATCCTAACCTGAGGTTGAGAGCATTTAGATTAGAAGTTCCAATATTTACAAAGTGCAGACTGTATGCAGAACTATGTCTAAGACAAGGTCCTCTTGCCCTCAATGAACTAGAAGTCTAGCTGAGGAAACAAAATGGGAAATTAAAAAATAAAAGATATGACAAAATAGTACAGGATCAGTTGCCAAGAGAATGATTTCAACAGTTTGGGGGTTTGGAGGAAAAAACTCACTACAATTAGAATGGTTTCAGGCCCACCCTTCAAAGTTACTGGAGTCCCCTGCCTTGCCTTTCCCGTTCTTACCCACCTTAAACATCAGTGCCATACTTATCTTCCCCAAACAATGATTTTTCAAAGTTACTCCACGTTACCAAGACCTTGAATGGCCTCCCACCCACAAGACAGACCAAACCTCTGCGCCTGGCAGCCTTTACTCGGGCGCCTGTTTCCTCTGGCATCTTCCCTAACATACCATCTTTGTGTCAACCCAACAGGTCTTCTTATTCATTATGTTCTGAACGCTTACCCTACACATTGCCTTTTCTTCCCCATCTTTGCTTACACCATTCCGCTAACCTGGAAGGCAATTTCTCTTCTCTTACCCTACTTTTAAGACCCAGGGCAAGATCAACTCTTCCAATAGGCCCTTCATTTGATGGGACATGGTCTCTTATCTTTTTATTATGTATCCTGTGTCCTACCTCGGCAACTACCCTAGACCTGCCTCCAAGGACCCAACTCCGTATCTGTTCAGAGCCTTAGCATATGCCGGGCAGAGTGGGTGCACAATAAACATTTGTTGAAGCAATCAACAAACCTCCAGTGCCCAACAAATATGCTCCGGATAATCCCACTGCTGCTGGTTGTTCCACTGAAATTATGGAGGAAAGAAATTCCAAATCACAGAGACAGTATTTAAATGTTATCAGTGTACAACACTAAAAATGTTGCATAACTGAACTGTTTCTTGCAACTCTTCCTCAATGTCTGATAAATGATAAAATTGCAATTTTGTGGCCCTGTGTGTCAGATTAAAAGGGGCTCAAAGCTAACCTAAAAGTGTGACAAATGTTGTTTGCTTTTGTTCTGTTTTGCTTCTGAGTAATTGCTGCCACCACATACCTGTACAGAGAGCAGAGTGAAGCTGCAAAATGCTTTAGGGTGTAGTAATTAGAGCATTATTGTAACACAACCCAAACAGGCCAGCAGTCACCAGACTTGACTTATACTAATTTTAGCAATGCATCCGTTAAAGCTCGATTCTTAGGTTGTTAAAAAAAAAAAAAGAATTATAATTCAAAACAAAAGATTACAGTAGGGTGGAGTCCCCATATGTGCCTTAGCTTAAAAAAATAAATAAGTCATTTCCCATGAGCAACATGCAAAATACACGGAGCAGGAAACCGGAAACAGGCAACTGGCTGTATTGATAATAGAGAATCAAACTGTTATCTTGAGGCAGCAAAAGGAAGGAAACTAATCTTTTGACTGAAGGCCTCCCTGTGCTGGATTAGTCTGGAGGCCTTTCATTTATATGTTTGCTGATTTGTATATAAATAGAACTTGAGTTAAAATGCTTTTCTTAACAGTTTAACCCACTTCATGGATAAAACACATGTAAACATCTGTTCTAAATGCATGTGTAGCAAATATGCAATTCTCTGCTAATACTTAACAGTCTGATATGCAGACTACAGAACAACAATAAACTCTATATAACCTTGAGCCTATGGTTTACATCAGCAAAGCAGGCTCTGCTGGCAGCTGTACCAAGGGTCTTTCTTCTGAGCAGCATAGTCCCAATTTTGCCAGCATGAAAACAAAGGCACTGGGCTGGGGGCGGGCGGGGGGACCTCTGAGGGGAGGCCTACAGTAATGAACGGAGACAGCAGGCTGGCTTCCAGGGGTCCTGGCCGCCTGTCATGATTATCACTTCAAGATGAGCCCCTTAAAATCATAGTCCACAAAAAGCCAAGGCTGTAGAGGAGGCTGAGGTTATCTGAAAGCAATCGGGCAGAGGAACACCACTAACTCTCCTAAGAGGAGAGCTAAGGTGAGAACTCGGGTGAATTAACAGCAGTGTAAAGTGCTAAAGCCACAGGGGGAAAGTGCCTTAATTAAACAGAAACAGGACATTATGAAAAAATATTAAGAAACCAGTCACAGCCCTAGCTAGTTTGGCTCTGTGGAGAGAGCATCGGCCTGAAGACTGAAGGGTCCCAGTTTCAATTCCGTTCAAGGGCACATGCCTGGGTTGCAGGCTCGATCCCCAGTAGGGGACGTGCAGGAGGCAGACAATCAATGATTCTCTCTCATCATTGATGTTTCTCTCTCTCTCTCTCCCTCTCCTTTCCTCTCTGGACTCAATAAAAAATAAAAAATAAAAGAAAGAAACCAGTCACAAAATTTGCCAGAAAATGGGTGGCACACTTTAAAACTGCCTTCATATACAGGAAGCCATACCTTGAGCCTGCTAATCTGCCACCTCCATCTCTGCGGGCCAGCCCTGCAGGAAACAGCCTGAAACCACAGCCAGGGACAATCGGACGAAGGATGAAGCAGTCCTACTCTTTCCCTATGCACTGGTGGAGGCTGTGTTAGGATATTTGCTAACTTGACCTTGTTTATTACAAGCTGTTAGTTCCAGGCACAGCAAAGTTTAGGTTACCCACCTGAACCACGGGCACATGGTTAACAAGGTCATATCCAGGACTAGAACCCACATCCACTCCCTGAAGAATCGAAAAGCTCCCACACCACCACTGCAGAAGGAAAGCAAGGTATTACCTACCCCCAAACAAGAGGAAAAAAACCATAGCTATCCATCCCAGGTCAGTTCCTTCTTAACTGAAAAGATCAATTTAAAATAAGCAACAGCAATCTTCGACCTATAGCCTGTTTTGGTATATCCTGGGCGCTAGAATCGTTGTTTATTTTATTGGGTGGGGAGGGGGGTCTTAGAAGAGGATGAGGAGATAGGACAGATACTCCATGTGGCCTGCAAAGCCCAATGTAGTTACTGCCTGACCCTTTACAGAAAAACTTTGTCAGTTCCTGGTTTAAAACATTCTCTAATGTCACTGGTCCCATATCCCATTTGTTAGCTTCCATTTTCAAATCAAACCAGTGTAGCAAATATGCAAGGAGTGCTTGCTGTGGGGCCATTTTAAATTTCATTGTTACTAGTAAACATGGAATAGGCGTGTATGTATGTGTGTGTATTTTTAAAAAGTTTGTTTTTATTAGAGAGAGAGAGAAATGAGAGAAACATTGGTCGGCTGCCTCCTGCACACCCCACACTAGGGATCAAGCAGAAACCCAGGCATGTGCCCCTACTGGGTATGGAACCAGCAGCCTCTCAGTGCATGTGACAATGCTCAACCAACTGAGCCACACCAGCCAGGGCCACATGTATATTTTTTAAATTATGTTACTATCAGGGCCCTCTCCCCTTCCCAGCTGAGGGGTACTTATCTGGTTACCCGACACACAGAGTTAACAGTGCCCAGCTGCCAGGAGGGACAAAGCATGGCTGGAACTCAAGGCCACACCCTCACGTTCCAAGGATGAGGAAGAGCCCTGTGGCCTGGAGCCAACTTTCTCAACTTCCCACTGTCTCTCCTCAGAAGCTTCCGGTCCCCAGTTCTTACTCTGATGGACACTTTGTCTTCACTTCTCTTCCCCCAACCCTCCCTGGAAGGAAACTAAAAATATTAAGTCCAAGGTTGACTGAAGGTAACTTGTAACATTCCCCAAAGATGAAAAAGGCTTGGAACTAAGCACATATCATTTCTTTAATTATTAAACATAGATGGCAGAATGCTAACATGAATACAGACTAACGAGGAGGGCACCTTTTAAAGGGCAATAACCATAATGCATTCACTAGAGATAAGACTTTATGAAGGTAATTTAATTGCAACATACTGGGATGAGGGTGGGAGGGTGCATCTGTAAATAACTTACTCTAAGCAACAACTAAAGAAACAGTAAATGTATTCTAAGCCAGTCTATCATGTGCCACACAAATCCACTGGTAAAGATAAAATCCTGTACTTCATTTGCAAGGACTAAAGATAGATTTTTGTTACAGGAGCCTTGGGACGAGGTGGAGGTGGTAAGAGAGAATTTAAATTTACTTTTTTCATGCAATGCACACACAAAAAAGGTAGCTGTCCTGTTCTATGGACTATGTAGCTGGTCTAAGCTAGCATGTTAGAAATCAAATAGTGTGCACCCTGGCCCTTGCTTATGATTTTTCTCTCTCCTCCAGTTTTCTGGAATGCTTAGGGTCAACAGTGAAGGGAAGAAAACAGAACTCTCTTTCACACACCAGAGTCACATTATGGTCAGACACTCAAGACACAAGAGGATACCCCTCAATGCTTTCAGAGGCCGACGCTGCCAACAACATGACTGCCAGCCCAGCAACTCGAGACAGTTCCCGACAGCTCTCCTGTGAGATGAGGATGCCCAAAGCAACCACAGTAATTTATGGAGCCCTAAAAGCTAAGATCCAAGGGGCTCTTTTTAAACCAGAGATACACTGACAAGAAGGAGGGGTCAGGGACCTAAAGATCACCATAAAGCCGTCTGCTTTACTTGGACAGCAGTGTTTGCTAAAACCACCATTTCCTGAAGGGATCATGGAAGCGGCCATGGAAGATAATATAAGGTATCATGGGAATCCTCCACATAAGGTTACACAGGTAAATTTAATCTGCAGGGGCCTAGGATTCAGGGACAAAGAAAGCCATGGTGATGCCCAGTTATATAATGGAACTACAGAACTGTGACAAAGTTCCACGTAGTGAGAAGAGAAATTATATTTAAAAGCAAATGGAACAAAAGAATTTAAAAACTGGCTTCTGTCCTAAAGAACACTGCCAATTAGTCACCTAAACTCCTTAAACTATCAGGGTTGAAATGGCAGGTTGATAAATTAAATAAGACTGTCTTGTCAATGGCAAAACTCCAAAATTACAGTTGTATATGTAAGTAAGCCCAAGCCTTCATGTGTGTTTGGGGGGAAGGTACTCAATTAACGGTTGTGGCAAGATGCAAAAACAAAATGGATAACGTTATAAAGATGAGCTGCTCCCTGGACTGACCTAAGGCATTTTGGAGCTTAGCACTATTTTCTAAGTGATCTCTGAGTGCATCAAACCAAAATTTCACTTCTCACTGAATATTCCTCATTCAGGAAGCAATTTACTGAATGAAAAGCTCTGATCCAATGCCCAATTATATATTTTAACTTAGCCAATGATTTCACTGCCTCAAACATTATTCCATGTAGAACAGCGAATGTTGTACACACTGGTACTCAGCATTCAGTCATGCAGGCCCTACCATCTTTTTTTCCCCCAATCTTGAGTCAATCAACCAATAAGCAACCATTTCTAGAGTACCTAAGCATGAAGGCACTGTGAGGGCACCTCAAAGCATTAGAGTTCTCTCCTTAAAAAGTTAGTGAGCAATTTTAACTCCTTGAGAATTCACAGCACCAGATAAATGATACCCACATTCAACTACCATTTAGTTATTTTTAAGACATCTTAAAGTAAAAAAGAGAAAGTTATTACTCACAAGGTCAAAGCCTGCAAAACAATTCTGCTAACTTCCTTTGTGGCTTTCCTTAACCTCACCCAAAGGATAAATGGTTACGCAAGATTTCTTTCATAGCCAAATAGCACAGAGTTTTGGCGGGCAGACCCTGTAAGTACACAATGTGCACTGCCTTGTTTCAATAACGGAGGACAGAAAAGCTGGAGGAAGAATCAGAGTCAACCTCCAGGATGACCCAGTCGACAGGTGGGGTGGCATCAAAGGACCCCTCACACTAATCAATGGTGGGCAGGGCAGTTAACAGTTTATAATCAAAGTTTTAAGTCCAGTGTTGTAGAAGACAATGCACAAGGTGTGACCTGGATCACACTGCATCTTCTAAGCTTATAAGGAGTCATCTACCTAATTTTTTCAAATGAAACAAGAAAGCAACAAAAGGGGGAAATAAAGAGGGAGATCGGTTTTTGTGTTTTCTATTTGTTTTGGAAACTTAAAGCTGTTGAACGGTGATCTTACTACATGCAAATCTCTTGCCACAAAATGGAACACAGATCTTTACAACGTCCCAGAGTGTGCACTCACATGCAGGCTCCCCACCCCACCCTGCTTCCCTCCCATCCCTAACAAGCAAGGCTTTATCTCCCAGTCCACAAAGCCAGGTGCTTAACAACAGGTGTGGGGACCTGGCTGTTGGTCCCTTAGTCAGTTTATGGGAGGGGAGGGGGAAAGTAAACCAAGCCTGGCGCAGGAGTATTACCCAGATACTTCCTGGGAAGCCTGCTGCTAGAGCTGATTTGTTCAGGGGCATTTTATTGCTTCATGTAGACCTTGGCTGTTTCTCCTCTATAAAGAGGATAATCTTGAAACTGGGTGGGAAGGGATGGAGGTCCACAGAGGTCCTGCTGGGGTGGGCAGACAGCAGAAGTTCCTCTTTCAGGACTAGTAGAAAGTAAGTGGAAAAAAAACTACCTCCAATCCTTGGATTTGAAAAACAAATCCTGCCACTTACTGAAGACATGGAGAAAAGGGCATATTGGTATGTGGTTGCTGGGAGGGTAAGTGGGCAATATCAAAATTTAAAATATGCACTTCCTCCATCTACCAAATCACACAAAGATATTTACTTTCTAGGAATACCTGTGCAAAAACATAAAGATGTGCAGGATAAGGACTGCAGATTTTTATTATCATTTTTTAAAAATATATTTTATTGATTTTTTTACAGAGAGGAAGGGAGAGGGATAGAGAGTTAGAAACATCGATGGGAGAGAAACATCGATCAGCTGCCTCCTGCACACCTCCCACTGGGGATGTGCCCGCAACCAAGGTACATGCCCTTGACCGGAATCGAACCTGGGACCTTTCAGTCCGCAGGCCGACGCTCTATCCACTGAGCCAAACCGGTTTCGGCTAACTGCAGATTTTTAAATAATTATAAAACACGGATAGCAATAACAAAACAGTTAAGACCAAAAGCAACTAAATGTATACAAACAGGTTGATGAATTGAAACATGATGCATCCATTCAAAAGAATAGTGGTATGCATGCAAAAGGAAGGCAAATCTGTGGCACACAGGCTTACGAAGATGACATGAATGAGCAGTCCCTTAAAAAACAGCATATACATCTAGTCTGATATGATGAATGTACACATATTTAAATGCAAGTAATTACATAAAAAGTTCTGGAGGAATACTTTCCAAACGATTAACTTAATTAGCTCAAGCCAGAATCAGGGACAGGAAGCATTTCTGCACTGTTTGTTGGATTTTTTTGCGGGGGGGGTGGGGGGAAGAACATATACAATTTTTGAAATATTTAAAGGGCATTTCCATTTGAGAGAAAAACACACAATTCATTTTTACATGGTAAGAGAACTGAGGTTTCCCAGTGGGTCTGAGATTGAGGAGCAGGAATAAGAAGGGCACTGGCTAGAGGAGAACAAATTCTCCCAGGGCACCGCAAAAGGTTGCATGTGAAATGCTGTCTTCAATGAGTTCTCTAAAATGAAATGACACTCTGAATTTTCCTATCTTTCTTCTGGAAGTAATAATTCAGTATTTAACCTTACACGACGTTTATCAGCAAAATAAGGCCAAAAAATACTAATACTTCCTTTTAATAAAGGGGGACACTGAGGATAATAATACAAAAATAAGTGACATTCACTGAAGGAACACTGAGGTCTACAGGATGCTAGGGGAGTAAGTTTCCCAGCAAGGATGCCAAAGGAACAAGGCAGAAGCCTAGAGATCAGGCTCCAAGTCCCTTCTGCCTATGCACTTTGGTCAGAAGAGCTTCCATTTTATATCCTTTATTTGCTGGGGCTCTACCTCAGATTTCACCTACAGGGAAGACAAATTCCAGTGTTTAAAAGTATTTGTAAATTGTTTGACTAAGCAACAGGAAATAAGGATAGATGCTGGAGGAGTTTCCAGTTTAATGATGCACATGTCTCACTGTAATTTATACTGCAAGGTAACAGGTGACAAGAGGGGAATGAGCAAAGCACTGTGGGATCAACTGACCAAAGGTGATTCAAGGGGTCAAAGCTTTCTAGTTGAGGTGCCATCACCAATCAGCAGCAGGGAGAAGATCAGGGCCCAATGGGGTTGATCTACCAGAGCTTCAGCTATACAAGTGGAAGGCTCCATGGGCAGGATCCTAAATGATGAGGGAATTCAAACATCATTTCCCTTATTCACCCTCTAACTTAGACTCACCACTTACTCTAAGGGCTAAGCACCTCTTCTAAGCACTTCACTGAAACTATTTAATTTTCAAAAGCACCATGTGAAGTAGGTACTCTTATCATCAAACTAGTGGCCCGGTGCACGAAATTCATGCACATTGAAAGGGAATTAATTAGAGGAAATATTTTAATATTGCTATTTGCCCTTTCTCTATAATATAAGTGCCAGAGATGAAAGAAAATTAGTAAAATGTATATGAAAATCTCCCTCCTGTCAGAGTCTGGGGCGCGCTGCGGAACCCAGAGTCAAGTCCCCACCCACCCGCATGTGCCTCAAATCACACGAGACCCAGACCCAGCCGGCCCCATCCCCGTCAAGCCCCACAGGGTGGGAGTGGGGGGGTGCAGCCTCAGGTCCCCCATCAGGCCCCGCCAGGTGGGGGTCCCCCGGCCCCCGCGCGAGGGTGTGATGACCACTTGCATATTAGCTCTTTATTATATAGGATATATTTTGCATAAGCGCAAACTAAGGCTCAGAGAGGCTCTGTGACTTGCCCTCAGTCACAGCAAGCAGAGTCCCGGGAGTTTGAACCAAGGGCTGCCTGCACAGCCCTGTACACTGGCAAGGGCTTTATGCTGCCACTGACATGAAGCAGGGTTCCAGCCTGAATGTGAATCAGGATTTTCCCCACCTAAAGGGAGCACACATGGTTCTAAAATCTCTTAAGGTAACCTTAATTCCTGACAATTCTAACACTTGGAGTTTTACATATAATTCAATGCAGAGGCCCTCATCAGAAAGAATCCTCTATATTTTCAATTGTTTTTTCAATTCCATCAGGATCTTCTACAAGTCCCATCAGGGAAGTGTGCTCCTCTCCCTTGCCTGACACCTGGGAGGACTGTAATTCATCTTGCTCCATCAAGGTGCTTTCAGCCACCACCAGCCACCACAAAATCCAAAGAACACTGTCCTTTTCAAATGCCACCTATAGCCACAGCACAGAAACATCCACTACTCTCCCATCCCAGCTCCCACTAAAATTCCTCCTTAGAGTCCGGAACCAGTGAGGCAAGAAAACTAGCTTTGTGATTGTTTTGCCATCATGTATTTTAACAAACAGATAACATTGCATCTGTTTTTCAAAAAGCACTGATATCAACTGAAGGCTTTGAACAAGCCAAGGGTACACACAAACAGACTTCCAGGTGTGGTTTTCCTTTACCTATGTGTTCAGAGCCATCCTATTCTTGGCACTGAAAATTACAGGTACCCCAGGCACCAAACCACAGAGCAGAGCATCTGCAGCCAGTGGAGAGAGAAACGCCTGCTGCCTGGCAGGGAACAAGGTCGTCCTCCTTCAGATTTGGAAGGAAGCAGAGCAATTACTTAATCAAAAAGTAGAGTTTGGGGTAATTAGCAGCAACAACGAAATGTTTAGCTGAGTTTCCTCTTTTTATCTTGAGGCGGTTCCTATAGACAGATGCTCAGGAATAATGAAGTTTAATGAGACCTGTAGCAGCTGACTAATTAGTCAGGAGGAAGCAGTAATGACAAGGAAAAAGGGGTTTTACTCTTGTTATGAGTTCAGGCCTTAGACAGTTATTTTTAATTGTGGGGGATGTAACCCAAGAAAATCCCTGAAGAGCCACACAGTGGTCCCAGGGCAAATTAAGTGTGTGTGTGTGTGTGTGTGTGTGTGTGTGTGTGTGTGTGTGTGTGTGTGTTTTAAAGGGCAAAGAAACACAAGCATCAGTGGTAGCCTTCCCGAGATTTGGCTCGTCAGCGAGTAGTAATCACCTTGAGAGGCCAGAGGCACGGCAGCTGTGTGCCAGCCATGATTCCAATGCTATACCAACTTCTGTCAACACTGAGGACGCCCGTGTCCTGAGCAAGCCGAACAGTCACCATTTGTGTCTCGCTGGAGCCCTTAGTGAGAACTCTCAATTCAGAGCTTCCCTTCCTGCCCAATACTAAGAATATTATAATGTTTATTAATCACAAAGGAGAAGCACTAGTGACTACGGTCAAGTCCTCTGCTCTCCGTCCTACACCTGTATTGTCACTAAATCTGCTATTAAATCTGTTACGGGTTCATCTCATCTTGGCTGCCTCCAGGCCTGGTACTTTTGGAAGTGTGCAATAGGAACCCAAATCCTTTCAGAATTAACTAGCTACTGGCAAAAAACTATGAAGGAGGAAGGTGTTTTATTTGTCAGAGTGACAATCTGATAATACCTCGATTATAGCCCCCACACACAAACAGACATGGCAATACTACTGATCTCCCAATGCACAAGGCCTGTGCTTCAAATTGCTTTCCCAATAATGTGGGTAAATCTGCCCTTCATGTATTTAGGAAACAGGCTGTGAAGAGCTAGTGTGGGCCTTAAAAATGGTAAGTGTCCAGCCAAAGGGAGCCAGAAGCATCTAAATGTTGCTGATTTCCCCAAAGTTCCAGGTGCTTTTTAGGTCCACATACCTCATTTTATTGTGCCTCACATGTATTGCATTTTTTACAAATTGAAGGCAAGATCCTCCACCACCAAAAAGATTAAGATTTGCTTTATTATAATACTCACTTTATTGCAGAGTGCCCTGGAATTGAACCGCAATAGTTCCAAGGAATGCCCCTATAGTTCTACCTTTAACCCCACCTCCCAGCATACCAGCAAGCATCAAAATCTAGTCCTTACATCACCTAACCTTCACACAGGGTTTTCCTTCAGAAAAAAACAGCCCTGCCGCCATCACTGTCGTGAAGAGGATATTCTGGAGTTCTACCTGGCCACCTGGAAGCCTGAATTTTCAGCATTAGCTTCCCTCCCCACAGGGGCCGGAGGCTGTCAGAACCAGCCTGGAGACCTCTTTCGCCTGTGGCTTTAATGGAAATGAAAATATTCCCCTGTTCATGGTTTACATAAAGAAGGTCACACAGGTTTGTCCTACCAAAACCAGAGAGCGGCTTTTACCCCAAAGAAGCACTCATTCAAGTTGTTTCCAAAGTAAATACGTTAACTGCTGTAGGCTATTTATGTACTTTCACAGTTTTTAGGAACTCTCTGTCACTTTGTACTTTCTTGCAAGACATGACAAACAATACCTATAGGTCATTTTCGTCCTAATGTATCGACTAGAAGGGTTCCTACACTCTCATCCATTCTCTAAGATTTAACATTATACCTAAACTCAAAGGGGGGTCATCAGGAGTTATTGGGACTCACAAAGGTCCTTTTCAGAGCTCCACCCAGTAGGTGTACCTTCCCAATTCAACTCCCCTGATGTGCCTAACCTTCCACCACATGCTCCAGCTACGTGAGGAGCTGCTCTGTCCACAGTTCTGGTATTAAGGTAGCTGTGCTGTTCCTACTACCAAAAGATGAGCCACCCTCACTGGGCCTACATGTAAATGTAAAACATGGGGAGTTTAGATGTTTTCAGAAACGTTTGTCTTGTGATATTATATGGTTTACCCATATATAAGGCCACACATTGGCTAATAGCTCCACAGAATCAATCTCAAAAGATGGTAGCTCATAATCTGGGACTGTATCATCTCTCTTTGGGGCGGGGGGGGGGGGACACTCTTAACCCTGTGGGGTGCCACGTGTTGAATGCAAACTGTTATACTCCTTTCTGACTCAGGCTTGTCATAGCTCCTACCTTTTAAGCATTTCAAAGAAAAGGTAAAAGAGATCACTTGAACTATATAAACCCTTAAGTTTTATTCTCAAAAGAAATAAAAATGGGTGTTTACAACATATGCAGTCCTACAAGAGGGTTTTTCCTTAAGTACCCTTAAAAGAAAAACAGACATAGAGCAGTGATGTGGCCCCTTCAGTCTAGCAATGTCAGGCCTTCCTAAGGAAGACAGGCACATTTTTCTGGAGAGGGAGGCCAAAGAAGAGAACAAAGCCAGTGTTCACCACCCCAGCAACCCTGTGATGAGTCTTATGATTCCAGACTCCAGGCAGCAGAATTAGCATCATCACACACACACAAAATGATCATCGGGAGACACTTACCAAGGCCAAATTAGATCACTTCTGAACGAGGTGGGCATAAACAATAAACATAAATTATTTGCTTCTCTTTTGCCAAATTTACAACACAACAGATGACAAACAGCACCAAGTCCGTGGTGTTAGGGTATAACCAGTAGGTGCCCCCTTTTAAAAACTATTTTTATATCTGCTTTGGGGAAACGCAAAAGGTGGCCTGAAAACAAAATGCAGAGAGCAGCTGGAAGTCTTCACTTACGCTTGGCAGCAGCCGTGGAACCAGAAATAGGGATTATCTGCTTTATTCACACATGGACATCATAGACCAAATGGCAACTCGGCCTAAATACACCAACAAACGCTTCAACAGCTGAAAATGTTTAAGAAAAGTCAGCAAAGTCCAAGAACTTGAACTGAAAACATGGGTCTGGGCCCAACTGCATGTTCCCAGGTAATGCTGTTATCAGTGAAAATGGCTCCAGGGTTACTTCCGTGCAGCCTATGTCTCAAGACTGAGCATCACACTTGTAACTACAAAATTATACTTCAATACTGTTACATTCATTACAGGTTCTCAGAGTCCCTTTACAAATAGTTTTGTTTACTGGTTAAACACCAGGCAAAACCATAAAACACCACTAACCAAAACAAAAACGTCCAAACAACAAAAACCAAATACTGTCAGAATAGAAATGGCGTACCGCTGGGGCAGGAGTGTCAAGGAGTCTGCCCTGTCAGCTGAGGCCCCTCTTATTCTGTCAGAATCACCAAAGCAATCTACCACCAAAGGGAAGACTAGGCAAGTCTTGATTTCTAAACTGCATTTATCACGCCAACCTCACTACCACCACCAATTAAAAGTGGAAGTCTCAGCAAATCCTTCACAGTTGGAATAGGATCAGGAATTTCTACTTCTCAGCAACTGCTCTCACCAAACCCAGGTTTCCAGGTCCTGGAAATGCTAATATGAGATTTACAGAAGCACAGGCCTCAATCATCATTTGGAAAACCCACAGCAAAGTGGTTAAGGATTCAGAATCCAGAAGCAGACTGCTGGCTTGACATCCAGATTCTACCACTTACTGGCTAAGTGTCCTTGGGCAAAGCGTACTTTGTACCTCAGTGTCCTGACCTCCAAAATGGAGATAATTCTTATAGGGATGCTGCAAGGAACATATGAATCAATGTGTGTAGAGTACTTAGAACAGTGATTGCCAAGTATCAAGAAGTTTTAGCTGTCTTACTGTTACTACTACCCACCACTACTGGGACCTGCTTTCCTTCTCTCTGCATGAGGCTAAACTTTAGCTTTCTCTCTCCTCAGTGGCCCGTTTCCTGACAAGACTAATTTTGTGAGCCCAGAGAACACAGAAGCTACCATTTTTTAAGCAGTGGGCATCTACCCAGCAGAGCCTTAAAGAAACATTTGGTAAAATGAAAGTTACCACTGGTTACTGGTACAATTTCCATGTATTTATTTGCAGGGGCCTTCAAAGCTCTATCAGATGATGATCTAGCAATCCTTTCTAACCAGTAAGAGAAAGAGACACAAGTCACTTGTGCAAGGTCATTTCACCAATATCAGTTGCTAAGCATCTAATTCCCTGTACCTGTGCCAACATGAGCTGAATGTTGGCTAACAAAAAGGAGGCAAAAGTCCCAACTAATAACAACAAGCATAAATAACGGAAGTGGAAGGAAAAAAGGCACATCATATCCTAGAGGGATATCTAGTCATTCCCCTAACATGCCTCATTGTTTCCTGGCTCCCTCTGGTCATAACCCATCCCCAAGCCCCCACCATCTCATTACCTAATCCTAGTCAAAGTTGCAACTCAGACATCAACTTCAAAAAGTCCCTGTCACTCTCTCATCCCACAACTCTGGGATGTTACTTCCATGTCTTAGGACACTTGCCACTTTCTACCTCCTATTCTCTTTTAGAATGTAATTTGAGGCAGCGGCTGTCTCACACCTGTGTTTCTAGTGAGCACTGTAACATGCTCACCACCACCCTCGCTTCTTGGGTGCATTTAATGGCTCCTTCCGTGCTCTTAGAGCTATAAACGTGTTCTAAAAATTTATCCTGTCTTCATCGGTAGCACTTACTCTTCGTTATTTAGGAGGCACAGGCTACTCTATTCCTACAGCCAGTCTGCAACGCTGCATCAACCAGAGCACCGGATAAGCAACTGGCTTCCAGGTTTTGCCAGCTGACTTCTGAGGACAAGTTCTAGATAACAACACTTCTATCACTAAAGAAATTGAAGCAACAACTAGAGCCAACAGCTATCTCCCCAGGCTGGGACTCGTCTCCCATCCGTGTTCCAGCTTTCAGTCCTCAACTGAGCAAGGCAGCAGCAGAGAGGGGCCATCACCACCTCCCACCTCTCCTCTAACTCTGCTGCCCTAACCTAAGCTGAACCATGTTCTGAAAGCTGCTCTGTATGCCCACCCAAAAATGTTTCTTTTATGCTACAGGTTAATTCTTGTCTCCCTCAGGAGAAAGGAATAAAGACGAGGTTTTCATGACTGCCTAAGCAGAGGCATGTTGGAACCCAGCTTTCCAAATGTATGTAAACACATTTCCCCTCTCCTCTTGGTTCAGAGGTTTGTGGACAGATTCAAATGAGTCCTTGAATACCTTGAAGCTGAGCCGTCACACAGTCTGGCCGCCATTGAGTCACCAACATCTTCACATCACGAGAGATCTTTGGCTGCAGGTATTTCATCTCTAACAAAATCCAGAGCCCTCACAGGCTAGCTGTGGGTCTACCTATAGGCTCGCCTATAGCTATGTTCAAAGGGATCCTGATACACTAAGGCTCAATATCACCTGAATTTAGACTACTACCTGGCACAACATCCCACCAATATCCTAACTGCATTTACCAAGCAAACACTATGCACGTGTGGGTGGAGGTCAGCTCTGACCTTCAAGATACACAGATGCACTACCCATCCCCGAATGTTATGCCTCTTGCACTACCAATAATAAGCAAATTAGCAGACTGTGTTGTTTTGTTTTTAATCCTCACCTGATTATATGTTTGTATTGATTTCGGAAAGAGAGGAAAGGAGAGTGACACAGAGAGAAACATTAATGTGAGAAACACTAATTGGCTGCCTCCCATAGGTGTCTTGACCGGCATCGAACCTACAACCTTTTGGTGCATGGGACGAAGCTCCAACCGAGCCACCCAGCCAGGGCCACACTGTATTGTTTTTATTTTTATTAAAATATATTTTATTGATTTTTTACAGAGAGGAAGAGAGAGGGATAGAGAGCTAGAAACATCGATGAGAGAGAAACACCGATCAGCTGCCTCCTGCACACCCCCTACTGGGGACGTGCCCGCAACCAAGGTACATGCCCTTGACCGGAATCGAACCTGGGACCCTTCAGTCCGCAGGCCGACGCTCTATCCACTGAGCCAAACCGGTTTCGGCACACTGTATTGTTTTTAATGGAAAGATTTACTCATCAATAGCAACAGTTTTATCAGCAAGTGATGTCTGAGAAATCTGATGAGCATTCAATTTTTAAGTTGTGTATTCAATTTGTTAAGTGTGACACTTTTTTTAAACAATTGTGAATTTGGCTGACTTCCTAAATAAGAATGATTAAATATACGTTTTAAGCAAAAATGAAAATAAAATTTAAAACAATACAATCTACCCATGTGCTGGTAAGACATGTACACTGTGCCCTGCTACCTGCCTCTACTACAGAGAAAGCACACACTTTAAAGAATGTCAAAATACGGGCCCCCTCTTGCTGCAGAATTTCGAAAAGTCACCCATTTTGTCACTTGCTGATTAAGCCACCTCACTTCACCTTTCAGATCCTCGGGTTCCTCAATTCACAGGTGTGACACCATCTAGCCCACAAGACTACTGAAAGGATAAATCATATGTACTAGTATGTGAAGGCACCTGGTCCATACCTGCCTTGTGCTGGAAAGCCCACAAAACCGTTTTTGTCAAGTCACAATCAGTGCAGGAGCGAGAGAAGCTTGTGGTTGAACATCTATGTCACAGCAGTCGGTGGACTCGTGAGCAATGTGGCAGAAAGGGCATGACCTCCGGTTCCAAACCAGACTGCCCTGATCAGGCCCTCACAGCGCCACCCACTTCCCACGTGGTGACATAGTGCGCCCATCCTTAACACAGGGCAGGCACTGAGCTACTCCACCACAGCAGATGTTGGCCACCAATGAGCTTTCTGACTCTGGGGGTGATGAGCTGACTCCATGGACAGGAGCAAGAAAAGCACATCATAAAGACAGACAATGCTTCCTAAGGTGCTAGGCTGAGGAGGCTGCTTCAAAGCAGACTCAAGAAACTGCGTAGGTTGCTACTAGACACGGTCCAACCGCTTCCTCCACACCCAGCCACACCCAGGTCCTCCCAGGAAGATAACTATCTCTGGCAAGGCAGGGCTCTGTGAACACTCAGCAGACTAGCTGTATGACACTGAGCAAGTTACTTCATCTCTCCAAGCCCTGGTTTCCTCATCTGTAAACAGAGATAACAACTCTGCCTATCTCTAGCATTCTTCTGAGTGTGCAATGAGGTAATGCACAGAAGGAATGGCACAGAGTCATGTACATAAGCCTTCAATGAATGCTGGCCAACATGGCTGAAAAGGTCTGTTTCCTTCATCAGTGACAACAGACCAAGTGAGCGGACCTTAGAACAAGACAGCTTCCCCAATTGTCCACCCCCCCCAATTTCTTAGATTTGATTATGAATTCATATTTTTCATAGGGAATTCATTCTCATAGCCACCCCTGAGGAGTAGTGAGGGCAGGTGGCCTCCATTTTGCAGGTGTATAAAGAACCCCCCACCTCCTTATATTCACTATTCAAAACCTGTATGTTTTCCTCTCTCTTGACTTGTGTGTGAGCTTCTTGAGGACAGGGATAGAAATCCTACCCCAAAGCCTGGAAAAGAAGCCCTCCTTAAGGAGTTCTGTGGGTTGGTTCTCAATGCAGGTTGGAACCTAGTAAAGAAATTACATTGTGAGTTCCCACTGGGGGAAGGGAACAAAGAGAGAAGAGTCCCAAATCAACCATGAATCACAGTGACCTGTGATCACTTTCCTCTTCCAGAAAACACTGAGCTGCTCCTTATCAAACAAAGAGGGAGGAAGGACCCATGACATAATTTACGTTGGCAGACAACTATGAGCTCATAGAAAAGTGAGGTAAGGAAGGTCATCTCAGAATCACCGCGTGACAACGATGACTGAGCGAGGACCTGGCCGCCCAGCCCACTGGTGGCAAACACTCACAAAGGCAGCAGCTTCAGAGCGCCCCCTCTCCGCACCACCACCCGCCCCCCCCCCCCCCCCCCCGCCGCAAGTCACTGCTCTAAAGCCCCTCCCTCAACCCCAGCCCGCTCCCTTCCCCAAAAGCCATCTGAATTCACTACCCTGATAAAGGCTGCAGCATGTGGTTTTGTGGCCAAGAATTCCTAGCCAAGCTTGGCTATAGTCAAGCCCACTGCTGAATGAGTATGACTTTTAAAAATTGCTTCCTTGTGTTTCAAGTAAAAAATAACCTCCCATCTCAAAATTGAAATCATATATATGTGCAGAAGAAAACCAACGATCTTTTAAGGGGGAGGGGGGGAGGGCGGAGGATGGGCATTGGGAGGCACTGAAGGCTGGGAAGCAGTTCTTGGGCCAAAATTACTTTTGTCACAGATATTCCTTCAGTTTAAAAGGCCAAGCTACACATTGGTCTGGTATCTAAACTTCTGAGGCCCTGCCTCCATTTGCTCAGAGCACCCTTCGCTGCTTGGCTTCCAGGAGAGCATTACTCTGTGGTAGCACAGTGAGTGAAGGCACACTGGCAGTTAGAAACATCACACTCATTTTACAGTCCCCACAATATAAAACTCTGATTGGCTACCACACCTACAAGAATGGATTCCATCCTTACGGGTTATACTTTTACCTCTTTTGCTATGTGACTACATTAAACTTTCTCCTGTCCAAATACTCTTACCCCATCCCATTCAAAGGAAAAAGAAAAAAGAAAAAACAAAAAACGAAGAGACAGCCCAATGCCTAATTAATTTCTAGGGAACTGTTTCTCTCTCCAAGCACTTTTAGTCTGTGTGCCTCCCTCTCCTCTCCTCCCTACCAATGTTAAGTAAATCCCGGGCGCCCTGCAGAGTCCAGGGACTATATGAGGGAGGTCCCTAAGGTCCTATCAAATTTCATTTTCTCAAAAAAGTAGACAAACCCAGATAAGCCCTTCCTGAAATTACAGTTTAGCCACATCATAAAGTCAAAATCATTACCGTGTGACGCATTCCTTCATTCAACACATTATTATGTGGCTGATGAGGCCACCTCCTTTCTCAGGGGAGAAGAGGAAGGAGTGACTAACTCACTTTAAAACAACTATGTATGTATTAGTGCCTTCATTATTTTACTCATTAATTCATTCCTTTATTTATGAGACATTTATTTATGTGCCAAGTACTAGGAAGGAATACAGGGGTGAAAAGCACACAGATATTATCCTCCGTACAGAGCAACAGGTACTTTCAGATATAATTAGAGTGACCCACTGCCCGGCTCGCCTGGGACTTGGGGGAGATTCCCTGGACACGGAATGACCAGTGCTAACACTGGGAAAGTGTAATCCTGGGAAAGTCTCAGGATTAGCTCGTCACCCTATTAAAACAAAATTCTAATTTAAACTTCACAACCACCCCAAGGACTATATGTTCTTCCCAGTTTTTAACAGATGAAACAATGGGACTCAGTGACATCACGAGGGGAGCCAGAATTTGAAAGGTGGCTTATGTGACTTCCACAGCCCCTGTGCTTTCCCCACCCTTGTGTTTCTGAAATGAGAGATAAAATGTCCTCAGACAGCCTCGGCAGCCCTCTTCCCCACACCGTGGCCAGCCTGGCTGCAGTGCCCTAAGTACTTCCCTCCTCCCTCCCCTGGCCACCCACCCGTTCTCCACCACAGACTGTGCAGCTGGGATTGCATCTGCCTGATAGTTGTTCACAGATAATGCATAATCTCCCTCTACCACTGCAAGGCTGTTTTTTTTATAGCAAGTCATTTAAGTCTCTGTAGGAATAAACGTCTCCTTGAACAGAAATCAGGGTACCATCCACCTCTCAACTACCATACATTCAAGCCTGCAGAATCTACAAAGACTCATTGGCATTTAACAGTGCAAACAGCTGAAGCAGACTTTCAGACTCTGTATACTTGACACTTTAAGTACACTTTTTAAAGATTATCTTTTAAAAAAAAATCCACCCCTAATCCAAAATGCTAAGGCCACATTCCAAGAGATAACCACCATTTGCATGTCAATGGCACCAAATTAATGTCTATGGTTTGTATAAGGATTTCAGGCAAAACACACTCACACAGCTCAGCTCACTTCTGCAACTAGTGCAACTGGCTGTCACTCCAAAATTCCATCACAATTGTACGCTCGGTGGGGGGTTGATAAAATTCTCCCAAATAATGACACAGCCCATGTAATTTCCTTGCCACCATAGAAGAGCAGTGCCTCCAGACTTGCAATGTTTTGCTCACCTTCTTTGTGAATAACATGTGCCTCAGTGATCCTCAAATTAACTTTCCACTTACCTCACTGCAGCATTAGAAATGGACTTTAAGGCCAGACCTTTCACAAGGCCTTTGTGAACCCAGATCCAGGCCCGCATGTGTCTCCATGCTACTGTGTTCACTGGAGTCGTAACTTTAAAGGCCCTGTGCCTCTTAAACACAAGGTGGTGGGGGAAGGGGAGGGAGAAAGGCCTTTCAAAAGCAAACCCAGAGAGGCATTCAACCATCTATGGAGGGCTGGCAGTATTAATCTGGCTACAGTAGTTCTCGGACAAAGTGCTGGGTGCTCTGGCTTCAGCAGTGACTGCTCCAGATGCTTTTTATGAACTTGGAAGCACCACCACCATCGTAACCTTCAACCTATACCAAAAGTCACAGACTCAGTGGCTGCCATCAACCTTGTGGGGACATAAAAAGCGGTGTTTCAGTTGGGTGCATTTCAGGCAAAGTGAACACTCTTCTAACAGACTAAAGGAAACCACACCCGAACAGGTTTCAGGGGTGGAGGTGGGGTTGAGACACTCAACTCAAGTGCAAAAGACTTGCCTCTCCTGGGCCTGGCTTGCCATTTAACCAGGACCTGTAAAAATAATGGTTGCCATCGATTACTGAGGGTACTGTGCTAAACACAGTTTCCGTGGAGAATTTCACTTACTCTTAAAATAATCTTATACACAGAATTTGTATTACCCTTCTCCCACATATGAGGAAACAGGCTCAGATTAGTAAATAAATTGCCCTCATTTGGAAAGCAATTTGGAAATACTTGGCACAAGGCATAGAAAAACCACATATGAAAAGTTTATGATATAATGTTAAGTAAAAAACAGAAACAGGAAGGCAAGACAAAACTGAATCTATACAATGATTATAATAGCATTAAATTGAATAAGCACACAGAAAATAATTAGCAGAAAGTAAAAATTTGCTGGGACTGCAGAATCTTACATAAACTATTTCATTTTTATTTCTTTTGAAGGTGTCACAGCATGGTTGTGAAATAATAAATATATAAAGAGAATTTTGGAGTAATACAAAGGACAGCTAAAAAACTAACTTTGTCCATTAATGACCTTCAATCCTTCCTCTGAAAGAACATCATCTGAGCCACTTCCTGACTCCTACTGCTTTCATTGCCTGTGCCCCGCCCATCAGAAGGGTGGTGGAGCGGTGCCAGTCAAGAAAGGAAGTCACCTATCTCCTCACCTCTTTTCTTTCTCCTTCTAAGGGACCAATACTTCCAGCCAACAAATTTCAGCAGGTGCTTTTTCTCCCCAACCTAATCAATACCCAGTCATTTTAAAGCTTCACCTGCAGACACACAGGCAATGGGCACTTATATTAAATAACAGATATTTAATGCATTTCCAATCTACTTTTAAAGCCAAAGCCTGAAGGCACTAAAGCCTGAAAACACAAAAACTCCTACTCTGAATGTAGACTATATATAAAACATATAAACTTGAACCTCAGAATGGTCATAACCTTCCTGGGACTGTTTCCTTCTCTGCACATAGGGGCAATAGAGATTATTTCTTTCTACGCCTGAATGTGCACACAAACCACTTGGTGAGCTTGTTAAAATGAGGTTCTGACTCAGTAGGTCTGGGGTGGGCCTGAGAGTCTGCATTTCTAACAAGCTGCAGGCTATCTACCACACGGAGTAACAAGGTTCTTTAAGTACGTTGCAATTCAAAATTCCAGAAGGCTGTGTTCTTTCTAAATTTCTCACCCCCTCCAATGCCACAGCCTCTTAACTAATCTCCTGCCTCCTCGCTTGACCGCTGTCCTCTAAAATAATCATACTCAGGAGTCAGACCATCCTTCCTTAAAAAAAAAAAAAGTCAGAACCAAGCACTCTCCTATTTAAAATCTTCAGTTGCTTCCCACTGCCTGACTTACTTCCAGATTCCTTAATCTGATTTAGAGGACCATGTATTCTCAGACCTTTGTCAATTATCCTTCCAGAACCCCCTCTGACCAGCCCTGGTTTGCTCTAAACTCTGGCTGCCCAGAACCTGCTCAAATTTCCCTACTTGGGGTCCCTCACCTCTTGGTTCCCTACCTTGGGTCACTCACTTGGAATAAGTTTATTTCTCCACTTGCTCCTACTGATCGTCAAGCTCAGCCAGCATCTCTGGCACAGCTGAAACACACTTTTTAACCGGAGGACAGCTGCTCATTGAGAAGCAGGTAATCAATAAATATTTGTTAATAGACTAACATAATAAACAAAAATGCAAGCCCTCTCTTTTTAAAAGTCAGTTTTATTTCTTAGAATTCTTATTGCCTAGATTACGGACCATCTACTGAGCATTTGGCAACTCTGCACCCATGAAATGGGTTAACAACTGCCAAATTTATAATTAAGCCAATCTAGCCAAGAATACTGAAGTTAGAAACATGCCCACAATGTCCCTATAATTTATTTCCCCCATCTTAGTATTTCATACTCAGGGCCTATGTGTTGATAGAAACTTGTCAGAAAAGAGGAGAAAAAAGTACCAAGATCTAAATATGGCTGCGATCTACCTGGCTTATTCTGACAATGTGCACAAGTGTAACTCCAGTAAGAACAGATGTATGGCTATGAAGCTGTGGTTAAAAATTGTAAACTTGAAGCTCTGTCACTACTCACGTTCATTTTCCAGAAGAGAGGAAAACAAACCCTGAAGTCCATATTTAAACTGCTGTACAATACTGGAGTTATAGAGCTCATATGTAGGTGGAAATTTTCTTAAAAAAAAATATTATGGAAACAACAACCATACTTTATGTTTTAATAGTACATGGACATTTTCAAGGAACCTTCATAGAGATTATGGCATCTGCTGTTCAGCACAACCCTGACAGGCATGCAGAGAAGGAGGGCTGCCCAGATCTTCAGATCGCGGAGACCGGGCTGCGGCCAGATGCCACCCGCCTCCCTTCCAAAGGCCAAGTTGCTGGGATTTCTGGTTTTAAGGTTAAATCCAACACATTTTGAAATTAAGAACCTAAACAGAACTAAACTAGATGCCTTTATTGAACTGTCCTCAGACCCAACACATACTATTATCTTTATTTTTTTCTAAACTTACATCTCTTTTCAGATTGGTCTTCACACCAACTTGGTGAGAGAACTGGGGTAGACAATTGACCCCATTTGCCAGATGAGGTGGCCAAGGCCTTCAGATGGTAAAGGGCTTCTCTGATTTAGCAAGATAGAGCCCATTCCTAACTAGTTAAGTGACTCTTCCACTATTGCACAGTTTTGTTCTAAAACAGTTTTCCACAAGACTTCATTCTTTTTTAAAAAATATATATATATTTTATTGATTTTTTACAGAGAGGAAGAGAGAGGGATAGAAAGTTAGAAACATCGATGAGAGAGACATCGATCAGCTGCCTCCTGCACGCCCCCTACTGGGGATGTGCCCGCAACCCAAGTACATGCCCTTGACCGGAATCGAACCTGGGACCCTTCAGTCCGCAGGCCGACGCTCTATCCACTGAGCCAAACCGGTTAGGGCAAGACTTCATTCTTCAGTAAGAGATCGGATATATGCTTCTATTTGGAAGCAGTACATGCAGCCTATTCCTCCCCATCTCTCTCCCACCCACCCCTACCAATCACAAAGATTGTACAAACGGTAGAACTCCAGTGTGCACCGGAGTTACCAGGCAGAGCAGTTAAAACACCTATTGCTGGGCCCCACACCAGAGTTTCTGATTCCGTAGGAGAGAAGCAGGCCTGAGAATTTATATTCCGATCAAGTTCCCAAGACATGCTGATACAACGCATCTGGAGAACCACTGCAATAAAGCAGCCCGTAAGATTAACTTCATTTAGCTACCCTTTAAGAAAGGCTTAGTGACTGCTACTTGTAAGAGGTTATGTCAGACTTTTGTCATGTTCCCAGACTTTGTGAAATGTAAGGAAAACAGGCAAATACTCAAGCTATCACCAATACCAGTTTGTGAAAATCACAGAATGACCAAGTGCTTAAACCTTAAAGGAAGGGAATCCAAGCAGGGATTCTGACCTCCCCTCCCTCTGGGAATACTTAGAGTGATGTGGCATCTGACCTAAAGCTCAAAAGAATGATCCCGACACAATAAATAATTCCCTATGAAAGAAACCAGGTGGGAAAGACAGAGTTGGTTTAGAAATCATGAATACTGTCAAGTAGAGAACAAGAGCTGGATAGGAAGGTTGGTTGGAGTCAAATCCTAAAAGTTTTGGGAGAGAGGAGAGCTCTTATCAGGGCCTGGCTTTAGAGCGACTGGGCAGCTGCATGGGGGGCTTTAGGAAACCAGGGAAAGAGACTAAAACAGAGAAGAGGTAGTGGGGCTGTGAACAGACCCCTTCGCAGGCCCAAGGTGTGGGAAGAAATTATCAGGAACACAGTCATCCAGAAAGCTTCCTCACAGTCAGGACATTTACAGTCCCATTATTTCACTACCCCAAGAAAAGTGGTAGTTTACACTAAATCAAAAAGACCTATGTTTACTGCAGCATTATTTACAATAGCCAAGATATGGCCCGGCCGGCGTGGACACATTCGATTCCTGGTTAGGGCACATGCCCAGGTTGTGGGCTCAATTCCCAGGGGCGTGTAGGAGGCAGCCAATCAACGACTCGCTCTCATCACTGATGATTCCACCTCTCTCTCTCTCTCTCTCTTCATCTATGAAATCAATCAATAAAGATATATTTTTAAAGATACATATGGAAGCAACCTAAATGTCCATCAATAGATGAATGGACAAAGTGGTGCATATATACAATAGAATACGATTCAGCCATAAAAAAGAATGAAATCTTCCCATCTGCAATAACATGGATGGACTTAGAGGCTATTATACCAAGTGAAATAAGACAAATGTCAGATATGTGGAGTCTAAAAAACAAAATAATGAACAAGCAGAACAGAAGCAGACTCAGAGACACAGAGAACAGACTGATGAATGCCAAGAGGAGGGCAACTGAGGGACTGGGTGAAAAAGGGAAGGGACTTAGATGTACAAATTGGTAGTTACAGAGTAGTCACGGGATGTAAAGTACAGCATAGGGAATATGCTCAATAATCTTGTAATAACTATGTATGGTGTCATATGGGTAATATATTTATCGGAGTGATCACTTCATAAGTTATATACACAACTAATTACGGGGTTGTACACCTCAAACTAATATAATATTGTACGTCAACTGTAATTTTAAAAAATATTGGTAGCCTTTCCTCAGAGAATTATCACCCTCCTCTTCTCCTTAGCTGGCCTCCAAGAGCCCTTTCAATGGCTATCCCGAGCAACCATTGTATATGTATATAAACCAAAAGAATCAGCGTTCCCTTGCCTGTTAGTGTTCCTAGCCCACCAAAAACTAAGAGTACCACATATCCAGAAATCTGAGCAGTTCTGAGCTCATTAATTTTCCATGCCACCAGAATAAATTCATGGTGCCTGGGTAACGAGTGTCATGGATCGACCTCACACTCTGCTGTCCTAAAGGAGGGACATAAAATTTGGACTCACTAAACCTAGGTTCTGGAGAGAGAGCTTCATACTGGTTGATTGTAATCCAGTGATCTGTTTCTTTATAAAAAGAGAATATCTACCTAACAGGATTATTATTAGTGCTAAGGAAATGCACATTCATTTAGAACCTCCTAAGTTACTAGATCCCATGCTGGATACTTTAAATAACCTCATTTAGTTAATGAGCAAAATGGTACATATTTAAGTTAAGAGCTACACACAATAATTATTATCATTACATCATTCAAAAACAATTCTAATTCACAAATCTATTAGGAACTTCTAAATTTTGAGGTGAAATTCTTATAAACTGGTGAAAGTTGTTGTTTTTTTGTTTTTAATTAGTGACTTACCCTCAAGGTTATCTAATCTTAGAAAAATATAGTCTCAAACAAACCAAAAAGCCAATCTTTTATGCCTTCATAAAATCCCAAAATGTTCTTATAAATCTTGCCACCCCCAAACAAAAAAAAATAGGGATATCATTTGTCACCAACTCTGTTCACTGTCACAATGAGGAGTATTTGAAGACTATTACTTTATATTTAAGAACTTAAAATTTTATTCATGACAAACAGGTGTAAACCCAGGTTTAAGAAATTAAGCAAGACAAACATTTAGGTACCAATAATTGGAAAGTTCTTAAAAACTGAAGAATAAATTTTCTTCATGATCTACAAGTATAAAACCAGCAGATCTTTCCCTAACAGTTAAGAAACTAAAACCAAAAAACATGAGGAAATTCAACATGTCTGAGATGGCATGTAATAAACTTGAGAGTACTAATGCATTCCCATGGCTAAAACTCTTTAGTATCCCTCTATGTCCCAATAAAGACTCCATAACTCTTTCTGGATAACGAGATAAACTCATTAAGCCAGAACAGCTAAGAGAAAAAAAGCACTTTCTCCAGAAATATCTGGTGCTAAAGGTCAAGGTCAGGCAAAGAAGGCACAAAAAGTCCATTCTGATGCTTTTCAACTAGATCCTGTCTTCATTACAACTCCACTGCCAGAGCCAATAAAATCAGTGCTCTGGGGACAGGAAGGCAGGAAAAGGAATCAGGTTAATGTGGGCACTTCACAATGTCACATGCGCCCCCTTTTTTTTTTCAGAAATGAAATATTAATATGTACAAGTTGGGGAAAAGAAAATTACAGAAAACAATGTGCAGGCTGAACCCATCAATGCCTGTGACCCTGGACAAGGTATCTGATTCTATCTTCTCATCTTTAAAACCTCCTAGGTATGTTATGAAGACTAGATTAAGATAATCATGCACAGCCCGTTTGGCTCACTGGATAGAGCGTCAGCCTGCAGACCAAAGGGTCCCAGGTTCGATTCCAATCAAGGGCATGTACCCTTGGTTGCAGGCTCCTCACCGGCCTGGGCCCTGGTAGGGCTCGTGCAGGAAGCAACCAATCAATGTGTTTCTCTCACATCGATGTTTCTCTCGGTCTTTCCCTCTCTCTTCCAAAAAAATCAATGTCAAAATAGCCTCAGGTAAGGATTAACAAAAAAAAAAAAAAGAAAAAGATAACCATGCACAGGGTGGGGCAAAAGTAGGTTTACAGTTGTTTGTATGGAAAATAATACAATAATTAATAAATAATACAAGAGGAAACTGTGTTTTGTGTAGTCACAACTGTAAGCCTACTTTTGCCCCACCCTATATAAAGCTCCTGCTAACATGTCTGATACAAAGAAAGCACTCAGTGAGATCCGAGGAGACATGAAACTTTATGGAATAACTGGGATGTAAGCACAGTCTTGAAGAGTTGTAGGAAGGATTTCTATATGTAAAATCGAAGGGTGGGACATTTGAGGCGGAAGGTAATGATGGAGGAAAAACCCAGGGCTGGGTTTTATGAAGAGAAACAGGCCTGCCTACCTGGAAGATGTTATCTGGAGTGTAAGAACTGGAATAGGAAGTATGTGGGGTGGGGAGGGTCCTGGATGTCAAGCTCAGGAGTCTGGATTTTTTTTTTTTAATCCACACCCCAAGATATGCTTCCATTGATTTTTTTTTTTTTTTTTTTTTTTTTTTTTTTTTTTAGAGCGAGGAGGGGAGAGGGAGAGAGAAACATGGACATGGAAGAGAAACATCGATCTGTTGCCTCCCTATGTGTCCTGACCTAAGACCAAACCTGCAATCTAGGTGTGTGCCCTGACCAGGAATCAAACCCACACACAACCTTTTTGGTGTAAGGGATGACATTCTAAACAACAGCCACAGGCCAGGGCTAGGGGTCTGGAATTTAATTTACATAACAGGCACAAGTTAAGTTTCTGAGTAGAAGAGTAGCAGAAATATTTTCCTATAAGGAGTTAAACTGGCTGTGAAACCGGAGAAAAAATATTATGAACTCTCTGTTACTACAAACACATTTATCTAAACACGTGAGGTTGAGTTTTATTGTGTCTCAGTATTCTCTCTTATTTAAAAAAGAAAAACAACTAACCCAACCTTTTAAGAAACATGAACAAACTGAGGAAGATGGTAGTTTTGCAGGTGAAAATTTTGAGAGGGTGTGTCTGTGAGGTGTGCATTAAGGGTTGGGTGTTTGTGGTTAATGTTTGAAGCCATCAGAAGTAATAGGTCCTCTCTCTTCCCTTCTGCCAGAAGCATTATTAGTATGATGTACACTTGCAACATCTCAGTCCTTTAGATCACTGAGGTTTTGTTTTTGATCACATTTATTTACTTATCCATAACTCTCTAGGAATTATTGTATCTAAATAGACCAGATTCATTTTAATATCATATTTCCCTTAGCTGGGAACAGCAAATCTCATCCCATGGTCCCTCCTGAAATTTTTAGGACAGTGCGAAAATACTTGAAACCAGCAAACATGCATAAATACCTCCCATAAAATCATATTACTCTCAGACATAGATGCTAAATGAGTTAAGTTCATATTGGAGGCACTTTAAAAAATTAATACAGATTCAGAGAAACAATTTGCCAAGATTGGGCTGCAGGTGCTAGGAAAGATTATACTTATAAGAGTTAAAAAAAAAAAAGGCAATTTTGTAGGCACGTACAAAATTAAATCAGCAGAATCTATATGCTATCAAAAACGTTGATGATTGGAAGAACTACAAATAGTAAACAAAATATCAAACTAGGGCTGGGAGGTGGAGATGGGAAAAGGTTTTATCAAAAATTCTCTTACAATGCAATCAGTTCCATTTGTTTCTAAGGATGATCCCAAATGCTGGGCATTCTCCTGGGACCCACCATACTTGAAAGTTAATCCGCCCTTTCTCAGTTCCTCAACATGGGCGGTTCTCCGTTACAGAAATACAACACTAAACTTAGGCAACTCCTAAACCACAATATTTAGAAATAAGAAAGTTATCTGGAACTAAATCTAAATTCGGGGACAAAGGTGACACACACACACAAAGGTGAAGCCACCCCTTTAGAAGGGATTTCCTTGAGAAACAGCTGTGAGGTAAAATCTCAGGAGCACCTGGTCATTTTCAATTTAAATTTTACTTTGTCCAGAGAGGACAGTTTAAGACATTTCCTGTGTGTGTAAGCTCCACCCTTTTCAGTGAGCAGTTTTACAACCATGCTCAAACCTTTCAGCATAACAGCCTTTTGTTAGGGGGTACACACCTCCCACACCTTCTTCTGTTTTCTGATGGGGGGACCCCCTTGGGTACTTCCTTCTTGGAGTATGACACAATAAAGTGGGGAGTCTGGGGCCCCCAGGAGGTGCATTCTGAATTCTCAGGACCTGAGATTGAGTGTGGGGCTTCCGGCATAGACCCAGAAGACGAGGAACACACTCCCCATTCCTCTATTTACCATACACCAGCCCGGGCCCGCCAAATTTTCCAAAAAAAGTAAATTCTACCTTCTAAGAGCTCAAGAGGAATGAACCAAAGACACAGAGCCATTCCCTGGAGGGACTGGAGCTTCCTCTTAGCTAACTGCTCAAGGAATGCAGCACAGCCTAGCAAATGTCTAAAATCAGGTCCTGCTCCGTCTCTTGTTTTCCAGAAAAGTGTCATTACTGTCAACTGTTTCACAAGACAAATAAACCTATGAATGAAATATATCCCCCCCTTTCCCAATGAAAACATTCTAGGACCGAGCTGCTTCCTTCCTTCCTCCTCCTCCTCACAGGAACCACATTTGTGGCACCAAAAAGAGTTAAAATAAGAAACATACACAGTCTGCGAAGGTTACTTTTTTTTTTTTCCACAGCACTAGAGCCATCCCCGGCGATTACTTTTGATTCCAAGGGCTTTCAATCGGAAGGAGCTCTGTTTTGAGTTATGAATTCTTTTTCATATAAAAACTCTGAGACACTGCTGGCCAGGCCTGCTGGCTGGGCAGGGACAGCCAAAGGCCGCAGGGGCCAACCTGGCCACAGGCTTTAGGCCCACCACCCTCTCACACCGCTGCGCACAGGACCCTGCTCTAACAATATGTGCCCTAAAATATTGGATTCATTCAATTATTTGAAACTAATATAGACCCCAAGAAATACCAACTAATGATCCAACTAATCCAACCCATAGCACAGAAATGACAATAACTGGCTTTCACTATAAATTACATGGCCCACTACATGGATGGGCAAGGCTCTCCCCCAACACAATACATCAAAAGAGTTAAAATTAAGCTTCGGAATCAAAACTGTAATTTACTCAGGCTTAGGAACAAAAAGACCACTCCCTCCTCCCCTCTGCTATTGTTCTAGGGGACTGGGTGTAGAGCAATGCACTTTGCACCTTTAGGCTTCCCAGAGGTAAGAGGTTGGGGGCTGGGAGCCGGCTGATACTTGCATATTAGCACTGATCTACTGAGATGCAAAGATAACTGAAGGGAGAGAACTGTGTGTGCAGTGGGCAGCAGTTACCTGACAGCCAAAAGGGCCAAAAGGATCCTGGAGAGCCATGGGGACTCCAAATGGTGGCTTTTCTGGAGGAGAGTGAGAAACCGTCTCCTTTCAAGTAGTGAATGGGGTGTTCACCGCCAAGCAGAGGCTTTGGGACCAGGCCGGGCGGCCGGGCCACCAGCCTTGATTGGGGTCACGTACCATATGGCACAAATAAAGCCTCACAACCCCCGGCAGGCCCGGCCTTGGGGAGGGGGGCTTACCTTGTAGCTGCTTGAATCTCCCTTCCAGCTGGTTGTAGTTGTAAGGCACCTGCCCCGTGTAGCCCGGCGACAGCGGCCCAGAGATGCTAGACGTCCTCTGCAATTCCATTATGCCCGGCGGCGTAACGCCCCGGCGGGCGGCACGGAGGAAATCCCGCTCCGGCCCCCTCCTACCCCCATCCAACACGCAGCAGCGTCCGCACGGCTAGGCTCCCGGCCCCTGCGAGGAGGACTGGACCTTAGGCGAGCCCCATCTTGGTCGGAAGGTCCAGCAGGGTGATCTGATAGGAAGCTGGCTGCACGGGAGTCCACCTCAGCCAGGCCGGGAATTACCGCTCAGGCACTAATTCCTTGTTGCTTTCCTTCCTTTTGTGGCCCTTGGCTTGAAGCTTGAAACCAATGACCCAGGAGTGGCAGAAGGATCGAGGGAGGAAGGTGCAAGTCCTACCTGAAATTTTTTTTTTTTTTTTTTTTTTAAATATGGCCAATCTTAAGCTCGGCTGGTCGCAGAGTCCGGGAGCTCGCGGGAGCAGCGCACACACCTCCTCCCCGCTGCCCTCAGCGGCCGCCGGTTTGTAATTTAATCAGGAGCCACTCACCGCGCGCGGGGCGGTGATGTCACCTGATTAGCATAACAGCATTGTGGAGGGAACGAGGCCGCCCCGCGCGCAGGGGCGGGAGTCCGCGCCCGCAGTCCCCGGCCGCCGGCGTCCCTCCGCCCGGGCCGCCGACCCCCGGGCCGGCCCAGGGCGCGCCCGCCGCGGTGGTACCTTCCTGACACAAAACCGCTGAAATTACAATCTTTTGTTGAGAGCTTCACGTAACGGAAAAGTCTCCGATTACTATCACTCGAAGAGGAGGCGGCCGCGCGGGCGAGGAGCCCCGCAGGTCCCCGTCGGCGGCTCGCCCACTGTTCAGCCTCCGCGGAGATAGCGCGGCCCGCGCACCTGGGCGCGCGGCGTCCCCACTGCGCGGGCGCCAACCACGCGGCGCCGGCCCGGGGAGCCCGCGGAGGGGCGGGGGTCAAAGAAAGTCCCTCGGGACACTGCGGGGCCACAGGGAAGGGAGGCGTAAGTTCTGGCTCCCATAAGACGCTTCTCAGCAGACTCCTGCTGCTGCCTTCAAGAGATGTTAAAAGCCAGGGGTTTTCTGGGATAACACGGGCTCCAGAGCAGTAATTCTGTGCAAGATTTATGGGAGCACCTACTTCACAAAGGCGTGTGGGAGAAAGGCACACAGGTAAACACCTCGAGGACCCCTGCCTGACCTGGAGGAGTTTAGGAACCAATGAGGAAATCAGAGAACAGAAATTAACCTCAAATCCTACTTTGATTTGTAAAGCGAGGTCTCTAAACTTTTGCATTCTTCCAATTTTTAAAACTCTGTAGAGCTGCTTCTCCCATCAAGCTCAACCAAAAATAAAATACCCTCCTTAGAAAATACATATTCTTGGAAAATAATCGACCCCCGTTTATCCCCCACCCCTTTCCTCACGAACTACAGGCAGACAGCTAATGACTAATCTGGTGTTTCCAGCACGGAGCCCAGCAGCTACCTGTGCTCAGTGAAGAAGGTAACGTCATTCCTAAGGGAGTCCAATGTGCACTGAAGAGGTGGTGGGCCTCCACCCCAGGTTTACTTTAGTCCCCTGGGCACTTGGAATTCAAGCAACTGCGTCCTGTCCAGGGCTAGAGATAAAGCAAACCTGAAGTCCAGCTAACTGCTAACTAAACTCTGACAACCCCCACTGCCTCCATCCACAACCAGTGTCAACCTAGCTTTGCAAAGCCAGGCCCAGGATTCGGAGGCATTTCTCACCATCCAGGGAGTAGTACAGCATTTGCTAAAGCCCTTTAACTCCAGTGCAAATGTGGACTATTGGAAGAAGCACTTGGCTAGGATTCCCAAGACTTTTGAGTTTCTACATCCTGACCTGGCCAAGCCTCTTAATTACCTATGACCTTAGAAGAAACCCTGGATTCTTTCTAAATCGCCACTGTTGGACAGAGATAATTAATGCCTACCTTTACAAGGTCACTGAGGAGATGATGTGAAAACACCTCAAAAATGATCATACTATTAAAATTAGAAGTATATTTTTCAAAATGCACCTCTTCTGGCATCTCCCCTTCTCCCCCGCCTCCCCCCGGACACACACACATACACATCAAGGCTACAAAGAGTAGAATGGAGAATTTTCTCAGATCTTCTTAACAGCCCCTCTTCATTATTAAGTATATTGGTGAAGTGGTTAAGTCTCTAGGTGTCCAGCTATAGACACAGAAAATGAGACTGCAAAGTGCTTGCCAACTTACAACCCTTTATTTTTAATCTTTAAGCTACTTAAGAGAGTATGAGTCACTACTCTGAGAGACTCTCTTTCAGCTCCCTCTGGTATGAGGAAGTAGGTGAATAAGTTTTCTAACTAGCCAGGTTACAATGTGATGGGGATAGAGGCTAGGACTAGTAGTACAGCCACACTCAGTCCTAAAGAGCAGGTGTAGAAGAAACTGTCAGCCAGGCAGAGTATTGGAAAGACAGGTTATGAGGCTGGGGAAGGGTTTATAACACCGCAAAGTCCAGAGGTGAGAATCCATTTGGTATGATGGTGCCAGGAAAGGAGAGAACATAATCCTGATGGTTCATCTAACCACCTCCCACTCAGCCGTGGGCAATGAAGGAAGGCCAGAGGCACTCATTCTTTATTCCATTCACTGTTTACTGGACACCAACTGTGTGCAAGGCACACTGCCTAATGCTTTGGAGCAAGCATGTCAAACTCGTGGCCCGCGAGACGCATGCCTCATTTATTTGGCCCCTGTTAGCCTTTGAGTGTGACATGCTTGCTTTGGAGGGATTCAGAGATGACTGGGAGAGTTGCTGGCCAAAGGAGATGGAATTAATATGCAAACAGTCCAATACCAAAAGAATAGAATAAGGGCCGGGACGGGGGTAGAGTTCAGAGGACAAGGAGGATAACTCTGCCTCGGAAGGAAGGCAGGATCAGCTCTAGGAGGGGCGACATTTGACCAGACCTTGAAATGCAGGTAGATTATCAACAGGCTTGGACAAGGGGGAAGCAGCACAGGTAAAGGCACCAACTGGACTGTCCCAGGAACAGCTCCAATGAGTGCTACCTTCTGTCTGGAGCCTAAGGGACTGTCAACTGTGACAGGCAAGCCTGGAACTAAGTCTGGGCTGGAGACCTTTGCACACTTTCGAGCCAGAGGACGATGGGGGCTGGGCTGGGCTTTAGGGATGATTAGTCTGGCAGTGGTAGGTTAGAATGGGTAGAAAGGAAAAAGCCTGAAGGCAGCCGCGTCACTTAGGTGGTGCTGCCGTTGTCTAGGTCAAAGGACTAGTCAGCGTGTGGCAAGAGGAATAAAAAGGAGTGGATTGATGGGAGAGTCCACAGGACTTCGGTAACAGACTGTACAGGAGAGGTTCAAAGGCAAGGGCTGAATATGGCTCTTGGGCTTTTAGAGTGGCTGCGGGGTACAGTGGAGGACTGAACAGTTCCTTCTAGATGGGCTGAACCCGCATTACCTGCAACACAATGGGGTGACATATCCAGATGTGGAACTAGAGCTCAAGGCTGAAGACCTGTACACTAAGATTCCGTGCGATTTACTGGTAGCATGTAACATGTGGATGGGAACATTAAAGGGGTGGGACTAAACCCCTGTTTGTCCCAAGAGGCTTTATGTAATCTGGGAGGTAAAAAAAAAAAAAAGAAGAGGAGAGGGGCGAAGATGACTACTTTTCTTGCATTACAGCAAGCTTGACAGGGTCCAGGGGTCCTCAAACTTTTTAAACAGGGGGCCAGTTCACTGTCCCTCAGACTGTTGGAGGGCTGGACTATAGTTTAAAAAAAAAACTATGAACAAATTCCTATGCACGCTGCGGGCCTGGGACGAGTCGGCTGCTAAGCAGGACAGGCAGCGGCACCCAGCGGGCCGGATAAATGTCCTCAGCGGGCCGCATGTGGCCCGCGAGCCGTAGTTTGAGGACGCCTGGTAAACTATGGAGTGTTCGTTTCAGGAACTTCTAAACATTAGCAAGACTGAAAATGTCTGGGAGGAGATGGCCAAAATGCTAAAATGTGATGGGGTTTGTACACATTCAAGGACTTAAAAACAACAACCCAAGAGCTGGGAAAGAAATGATGGGAACAGAAAGGGACAAAAAACAATGGAGTTTTACATATAAACTGTTTTTGCCAAATTCTCTCTCACTCTGTACTGCCTTTCCAGATCTTAGGACTATCGTAGCAGCAATGATTAGTCTTTAAAATCCTCATAGAGGAAATTTCAAAAACGAATTCTACCCCATCTCCGGCCATCTCTTTAGCTGGGAGGCTATCGCCTGGAGGATGCTGTAAGTTTCAGGTAAATCAGTGACCTCTGGCCGGGAACCAGGGGTCACCTCTTTGCAGTTTTGGTTAAGGACAGTTTGGAAAGGTGGGACCAGTCCTCCCCCAGGGAAGTACTCACCCCACTATGCGCTTGGAAAGAGATATTCAAAATCATATTACAGACATAAAAGCAGTAACACCTCAGAGATGGCAAGGGCACAGTCCTCACCATGAAACAAGTTATAAAAGGCCTATGTTTTCGAAAGGCTCATGTTTATTTGAGGTGGGTCTATTAGGTTAGAGCCAGGGGTGGGCAAACTTTTTGACTCGAGGGTCACAATGGGTTCTTAAACTGGACCGGAGGGCCGGAACAAAAGCATGGATCGAGTGTTTGTGTGAACTAATATAAATTCAAAGTAAAGGAGCGGAGGGGAGAGCAAGAGAACCTTCCGCTCTTTCGGCTCCACGGGCCGGATAGAACAGCCAAACGGGCTGCGGGCCATAGTTTGCCCACGGCTGGTAGACACTTCAGGACTCAGAATAACTAGAAGAAAAATTAAAAGGAAGGCTAAAAGAATTTCTCCACCTACAGCAATTGCTATCTGTGTTCCTTGGAGGATATAGATGGTTCTCTCTCTCCCCCCCCCTCTCTCTCTCTGTCTTCTTTTCCTCCCTCCCTCTTTCTCTTCACACACACACCTCCCGCAAAATCATCTAGGTCCGTGGTCAGCAAACTGCGGCTCGCGAGCCACATGCGGCTCTTTGGCCCCTTGAGTGTGGCTCTTCCACAAAATACCACAGCCTGGGCGAGTCTATTTTGAAGAAGTGGCATTAGAAGAAGTTTAAGTTTTAAAAATTTGGCTCTCAAAAGAAATTTCAATCGTTGTACTGTTGATATTTGGCTCTGTTGACGAATGAGTTTGCTGACCACTGATCTAGGTATAAGGCTGAATCTGAAACACCAGAGCAAATCTAATTTCCACTCATATCCTTTCCCTGCTTCTTCTTCAACCAGTCACAGCAGAATCAAACACAAAGCACCTGCCATCTCTGCTGAGAAGGAGAAAAATGGCCAGTTACACTCAAAAACAAACACCCGAGGTCCTGAGGAAGGAATGCAGTTTACTGAGTCTCCAACCCCAGGCAATCCTGATTACTGCATTCTTATTTGTCTGTTATCTACACATGCAAAGGTTCCCGTGTAGACAGAAGTATGCCCCAGTCCGGAGGCCCCACCTTTGGCAAACAGGTGTTGCTATGCCTGTGAATGTAACAGCAGCCAGAGCCAAGGCCGGGTTCCTCCAGCGCCGTAAAGTGATTCAAAGGAAAAGGACCTCTGAGGAATGCGGTTGGGGCCAGGCCCGCTCTTGCCCAGGATTTCTGGTTCTGCTTCCCACCTCCAAGATGGAAGCAAAAGGCCGACACACACAGGTGTTCACAGCCATCGGGCCAGAGTTTTACAAGGGGGCAGACAGGACAGCAAAGACACTGAGAGCTCACGAGAAAATAAATGGGAAAAGAGGAAACACAAATCTATTCCATTCTACCTGAACACGGTCCTCAGGTGTTACCATCCATGTTACCTTTTCCAGGAGCTTACCATAGACTGGCTGTAATGAGAAAAGGTGAAACAGAGGCTGCCTGGGCAGAGGGAAGGAGGGAAAGGAAGGGAATGGCAGGATACAAACCTCATCAGCCAGACACAGGCCCTACACCCCCTGGTCTACAGAGAGCAAAGTCAACCCACCCAACATGTCCTCAGACCCTCCACGGGACCCACAAGATTATGAGAAGGGAATTCTTTGCAGGCCCTTTCAGCCTAGTTGAGGAAATAGGACATAGACACGCACAGGCATGAACACGCCAAGACAAAGATGTGGCAGCATGTAACAAATGCGGTTAGTGGTCGTTTCAGAGAGTGCCATTCTGAATGAACCAACAGCAGCATTTCACTACTTGGCTGAGAAGAACAGAGCAGAGTGGGGTTTCTTCCACACGAGTGTTCTCTGTTGTTATGTCATCCTACCTGCCATTTTCATGTACCTCCGAACTAAATCCCTGCCAACATGTGCCACACTGACACGACAGTATAGGCTATTTTATTTATTAATTGGGGGGTAAGAGGTGTTATTTCTTGCCCTTTAAGAACCAGATCCCAATTACCCAGGTTCAGGGCTATGGAACGGTATATGCGGCCCTGGCACGTTAAAATGTGAAATAGTTTGAGAGTGCAGGCATTTCTTCCTCCTTAGCTCCCGAGCTTCTGCCGATCTCCCAAGGAGATAGCAGAGCCTCCTTCCCACAGGACTTTGCGAGGCAGCCACTCACCAGGCGCAGGCCCTGAATAATTCATGGTCACCCGGTCACTCAGGAGCGCCAAGGCCCGCCAGCTGCCACTGAGTGGGAGGCAGGCTCCAGGCTTCCTGTCAAAGAATTAAATACGACCAACAGCCTCTGAGACCTTCCTTACAGAAACAGACCATCCTGCCCTCTTTTCTCTTTCTCCCTGTTCAAACCAGGAACTGTCCCACTAGATCAAAGTGTAACTGACTTTTTTACTCTAAAGAGGACAGGTCTCAAGTGCACAGATGGGGTGGGGAGAAGTGATGCCCTCATACAAGTGCAAGGTCGGGATGTCATCCCCCCACTCAGGATGAGAGGACACTGTGCCTGACTCAAGACGATGCTCAATCACTGTCAGTCCTCATTCCCTCCTCCTACCTGTCCCTCTGCTCCAGCCAAACTGATCGGTCCCTACCACCTGTCCTGGGCTTTCCCATCTCCACCCCTCTGCTCTTGGGGCTCCTCTATCCTCTTGGTCTAAAGTCCACTCGTCTTTCAAGCCCAGCTCAAACTTCCCTCTTCCAGAAAGGCTTCCCAGATTATCCCAGCTGGGAGGACTGCTCCTTCTCAGACACCCTATCCCAGCACACTGGCAGCCCCCCTCCCCTGGCACCGATCATGCCCTGCTTTGAGTATTGCTTATCTCCTCCAGTGCGCCAGTCTTATCTACCTAATTAAAATAATGGAAAGCGCACGCACCAGTTACAGGCTCAGGCCAAGTAAAAAGTGGACTCCAGCCTCAGCTTTTGACACTGTCTGGCCCTGTGACCCCGAGCCAGTCCCTTGGCTTCTCTGATGCTCTCCCTAAAACCCAAGGGACCTGAAAGAGAAAGTCTCTAAGGTCCTCTGGATAAAATGCTCCTGTTAACACATCATCGCCTGTTTTAAGACAAACACAGTGCTATATAACCTTCACTCCACACCTCGTCGCCCCAAGTCCTCTTTGGAACTGTTGTTCCGAAGTGCTTTAGCCAGCTCAGAAGCCTCAACACTGAACCGAAGCCTGAAAACACGGCACCGGCTCTGTGAGGGAGTGGGCACCATACCGTGAACCGCAGAGCCCACTCCGCCCTGTGTAACCCACCCCTAGTCCACACCTTACTCTTCCACAATGAGATGAGGGCTAGAACCCCCGACAGGTAAAGGGGATCCTTTTCAAAATTCGCCTACCATCTCATTCATAGACCAGGAAAATGAGGCACAGAGTGGCATGCCCAGTGATACAGAGGAATTTACTAGAAAGTTTCTGAATTCCTGCTGCCTATTATCTCATTTCTAGGGCAAACCGGAAGGAGGAGGAAGCTGGGGACAAAGGATGTGGCATGCATTTCTTCTGCCTGTCAGAGAAGCGGGCCCAGGGCTCAAAGCTCACTCTCATCCCCTCCCCCACCTCACCTTCCAACATCCAACACCACACAAGAACCGACAGGCTTACACTAAGTGGCACATGGCCTATATCCTTCCATGTTCTCTGATGTCCCACTTATACCAGCGCAGACAGAATGAGGACCCAGACTGTGGGGTACAGGCAGCTTCAATCTCAACCTCCCAGCAGAGAACCAAACACACAGTTAAACCCAATAAACTCTGTTGTTCTAACACCCTGTCTCGCCCTGACCGCGTGGGTGGCTTAGTACATTGGAACATGGTCCCGTACACCAAAAAGGTTACAGGTGTGATTCCCGGTCAGAACACATACCTAGGTTGTGGGTTTGATCCCTGGTTGGGGCACGTATGGAAGGCAATCAATCAATGTTTCTCTCTCACTTTCTCTAAAATCAATATCCTGAGGCGAGGATTTAAAAAACAAACAAAAAACGAAGACCCTTTCTCTCTGTTTTCTGCATTGGACTTTTCTTGATTATTCTTATGATGTTTAGGAAAGAGTTTACTCATAAGGCATTTTTAAAAAAACATCTGACAAATGGATTTCTTCATTATAACTGGAATTTTAATGACAGGTAAAGAATGAAGTGAGATCAGAGAGATAGTAATAAACTTTTTACTAAAACCTGCCATGCTCACCTATAACCACCTTTCCACTCACCTTTTTATTGCCATTTCTATCATCATTTTAATTGCCATCTACCAGGAAAAACATGAATTATGACCATGATGGTGACTCCTCTCCATTATTTTAATACTAATGGCCTGGTGCATGAAATTCATGCACATTAAAAGGGAATTAAGTAGAGGAAATATTTTAATACTAGAGGCCTGGTGCACGAAATTCGTGCACGGAGGGGGGGCGGGGAGTCCCCTCAGCCCAGCCTGCACCCTCTCCAATCCAGGACCCCTCAGGGGGATGTCCCACTGCTGGTTTAAACTCCTAACTGCTGACCTGCCTGCCTGCCTGATTGCGCCTAATTGCCCCCCCCTGCTGGCCTGGTCGCCCCTAACTGCCCTTCCCCCCGCTGGCCTGGTCGCCCCTTACTGCCCTCCCCTGCTTGCCTGGTCTCCCCCAACTGTCCCCCTCCGCCGGCCTGGTCACCCCTCACTACCCCCCTCTGCAGGCCTGGTTGCCCCTCACTGCCCCCCCTGCCGGCCTGGTCACCCCTAATTGCCCCCCCTGCAGACCTGGTTGCCCCACACAGCTTGCTACTCGGTCATTTGGTTGCCCCTCACTGACCCTCCCCCACCTGCCGGCCTGGTCGCCCCACACAGCCTGTTTGGTCGTCTGTTCGGTTGCGATGGTCGCTTAGGCTTTTATATATATAGATTGCTATTTACCCTTTCTCTATAAAAGAAGTGTCAGAGATGAAAGAAAAATGAGTAAAATGTATATGAAAATCTCCCTCCTGTCAGAGTCTGGAGCGTGCCGTGGGACCCAGAGTCAAGTCCCCGCCCACCCGCACACGCTTCGAAATTGCACAAGACCCAGACTCAGCCAGCCCCACCCCCGTCAAGCCCCACAGGGCAGGGAGCGCAACCTCAAGTCCCCCGTCAATCCCCACAGGGCAGGGAGTGCAGCCTCAAGTCCCCTGGTGCCAGGGCAGGGGTCGCAGCCTCAGGTCCCCCGGCCTGGCCTCAGGTCCCCCAGCCCTGGCGCGAGGGCATGACAACCATTTGCATATTAGCTCTTTATTATATAGGACAGTGGTCGGCAAACTCATTAGTCAACAGAGCGGCAAACCGCGGCTCACGAGCCGCATGTGGCTCGCGAGCCGTGGTTTGCAATAGGATAATAAAAGCTGTAGTAAAGCCCTAACTGGTTTGGCTCAGTGGATAGAGCATCGGCCTGCAGACTCAAGGGTCCCAGGTTCGATTCCGGTCAAGGGCATGTACTTTGGTTGCGGGCACATACCCAGTAGGGAGTGTGCAGGAGGCAGCTGATCGATGTTTCTCTCTCATCGATGTTTCTAACTCTCTATCCCTCTCTCTTCCTCTCTGTAAAAAATCAATAAAATATACTTTAAAAAAAAAAAAAAAAGCTGTAGTAAAGGATGGGAAGAAATTGAAACCCTTGCGCATTGTTGGTCGAAATGTAAAATGGCGCAACTGCTGTAAAAAAAAACAGTATGATAGCTTCTCAAAAAATTAAAAATAGAATTACATATGACCCAGCATTCCCACTTCTGTGTATATATCCAAAAGAATTGAAAGCAGGATTTCAAAGAGATATTTGCAAACTCATGTTCACTGAAGAATTATCCTATCTAATAAAGAGGGAGTATGCTAATTAACCATCACTCCATCACAAAGATGGCTGCACCCACAGCTGAGGCCAAGTTCCCATAAGGAGCCTTAATAAGCAATCAGCAGGGACCTGAGGCTACACCCTCCCCCGCCCCTATGGGGCTTGACAGGGGACCTCAGGCTGGCAGGGCTTGACAGGGGATCTCAGGCCGTGCCCCCTACCTGGAGGGGCTTGACAGGGGACCTCAGGCCACCTTCCACACCTGGCAGGGCTTGACAGGGGACCTCAAGGTGCACTTCCCGTCCTGGTGCTGGGGTACGGACCTCAAGCTGCTCCCCCTGCTCCAGCACCAGGCGGGGGGACCTCAGGCCGCACCCTCCACCTGGCAGGGCTTGACAGGGAACCTCAGGCCACACCCCCCACCCAGCAGGGCTTGACGGGGGACCTCAAGGTGCGCTTCCCATCCTGGTGCTGGGCTAGGGCACCTCAGGCTGCTCCCCCGGCCCCAGCGCCAGGCCAGGGGACCTCAGGCCACGCCCCCCAGCAGGTGGGGCTTGACAGGGGACTTCAGGCCTTGCCCCCCACCCTGGCACCAGGCCGGGGGAACTCAGGCTGCACCCCCCGCCCCAGCACCAAGCCAGGGCACCTGAGGTTGTGCCCCCCTGCCTGGCGGGGCTTGACAGGGGACCTCAAGGTGCACCCCCAGTGCTGGGTTGGGGGAACTCAGGCCAAGCCCCCCACCCAGGGGGACCTGAGGCTGCACCACTCTGCCGACGGGGCTTGACAGGGGACCTGAGGCTGTGCCCAGCCCCCCTGCCTGGTGGGGCTTGACAGGGGACCTCAGGCCATGCCCCCCACCCAGTGGGGCTTGACAGGGGATCTCAGGCCATGTCCCACACCTGGTGGGGCTTGATGGGGGACCTCAAGGTATGCCCCCCACCCCGGTCTGGGCTGGGGGACCTCAGGCCATGCCCCCCCCCCATCCTGGCGCCGGGCCAGGAGACCTGAGGCTACGTTCCCTGCCCGGCGGGGCTTGACAAGGGTGGGACTAGCCAGGTCTGGATCTATCCCAATGAGGCTGGGGGTGGGGGCAGCCGGGTCTGAGTCTCACGTGATTTTGAGGCGCATGGGGGTGGGCAGGGACTTGACTCTGGGTCCCGTGGTGTGCCCCAGACTCCAACAGGAGGAAGGTTTTCATATACATTTTACTAATTTTCTTTCATCTCTGACACTTCTATTATAGAGAAAGGGCAAATAGCAATATTAAGTTATTTCCTCTAATTAATCCCCTTTTAATGTGCACGAATTTCGTGCACCGGGCCACTAATTATTCATAAGAGCCAAAGTTAGAAGTAACCCAAATGTCCACTGATGAATGAATCTATATATATAAAAGCCTAAGCAACCATCCACCCATCCGACCGGTAGCTATGATGTGCAATGACCACCAGGGGGCAGACACTCAAAGCAGGAGCTGCCAAGCAACAGCAACTTTGCAGAGTGCCCTCTCGCATTCCAGGACCACTTGAGGGATGTCGGACTGCCGGTTTCGGCCCAATCCCCGCAGGCCAGGCCGAGGGACCCCACCTGCCGAAGGGGCCTCCCTCACTCTACAGATGTCTTTCAAGCCCTGGCACTGCCCCTGGTGCTGCCGGCCGGGGAGGAACCACGGGAGGTTGGCTCCAGGGCGTGTCCGGCGCTTCTTGCCCAGTCCCGCCCTGCCGGCCGCCTTCTAATTAATTTCCTTTCAATGTGCATGAATCCATGCACCCGGCCTCTAGTAGATAAAGAAAATACGTTGTGTACATATAGTGGAGTGTTATTCAGCCTTAAAAAAAAAAAGAAGCCTGGCCAGCACGGCTCAGTGGTTGAGCATTGACCTATGAGCCAGGAGGTCATGGTTTCATTCCCGGTCAGGGCACATGCCCAGGTTGCGGGCTCAGTCCCCAGTTTGGGGCATGCAGGAGGCGGCCGATCCATGGTTCTCTATCATCATGGATGTTTCTATCTCTCTCCCCCTCTCCCTTCCTCTCTGAAAAAATAAATAAATAAATAAACTTAGAAGAAAGAAAGAAGGAAAGAAATCCTGTCAAATGTTCAACATGGATGATGAACCTGAGGACACTGTGCTAAGTAATTACAAGGGCATTATTAAATAAGTTAGTCCCAGAAAGGTGGGTGCTGTATGTTTCCACTTCTATGAGGTGTCCAGAACAGTCAAACCCATAAAAACAAAAAGTAGCATGGTGGTTGCCGGGAGCTGGAGGGGTTCAGGGGGTGGGAGGGGTTGGAGAGTTGCTCAGTAGATATAGAGTTTCAGTTGTGCAAGAGGATATAGAGATCTGATTCGTAACAATGTGAATACAGCTAACGCTACTGAACTGTACACCTAAAAATGCTTAAGACGGTACACACACACACACACACACACACACACACACACACACACACAGTCCTCGGGTTACGTCGGTCTCGACGTACGTCGTTTCGTGTTACGTTGCCATCTCCCATTTATAAAAAAAAAAAAAGTTCCGTCATTTCGACGTATGTACATATGTGCTTTATGTTTTTTATTATTTATTTACCACAAGTAAAGATCAGGAATTGTTATCTGTCTTTTAAATTTTTTTACTGTTTCACTTCATTACGGCTGTGTATATGCTTCATGTGAGTGACGTAGGTGCTTATGTAGGTGGGTTCCGACTTACGGCGAAAATCGCATTACGTCGCGCCGTAGGAACGAATCTCCGACGTAACCTGAGGACCTACTGTATATATATATTTTTTACCACAATTAATAAATAAAATTTAAAGTTTATAGTGGCACGCACTACTGGGCATGGGAGGAAACAGCAGATCTAGCGCCATGTGTCACACGTCTATGACACTGAAAGTCACACAAAACATTTTCAAATCCTATCGACTAATACACGGATCCCTCCAAGTCCTCTCTTCAACCCTTAAGGAAAAAAAAACAACTTCATGGGCGCCAGGCTAAATCCCATTTTTACAACAAGGGCCTAATAAATTAGTTGTTGACTCCAAGCCTCTCAGGTGTGAACAGTGCTATGGGGAAACCTCCAGTTACCACCAGAGCTATACCAGTGTCAGACCCGATGATCCCCACAAGGCCAACCTTCATGACATTGTTCAAAAACTTTATTTTTAGTCACCATCCTTGAGATCAAGCCTGTGAAACACAAAAGTAATCAAGTGGTAGTTTAGGGATAGTCAGTAGCAACACAACATAGTTAAGCAGAAATGTCCATATTTATACAATTTGGGTGATGTGTGCGTGTGCATGTGCGTGTGTGTGTGTACGCGCGTGCGCACATGTCCAGGCCCACATGCACGCAGGATCACCTTGGCTGATAATAAATAGACAAGTTTTCCTTACTCTTAAGGTTTCGTGATACTACATCATCAGCTATCCTGAAGATTTAGACTTGTCCACCCAGCAAAAGCATATTGCTATCCTGTCCATGTGGGCACATACCTAGTTTTCTGTTAAGGATATTTTTAAGGCAGGAATGGTTCAGGAAGCAATGCACTAAGGTTCTTACTGATTAAAAACATCGTAGCCTGGCCGGTGTGGCTCAGTGGTTGAGCATCGACCCATGAACAGGAGGTCATAGTTCGATTCCCGGTCAGGGCACATGCCCAGGTTGCAGGCTTGATCCTCAGTGTGGGCCTTGTAGGAGGCAGCCAATCGATGATTCTCCCTCATCAATGATGTTTCTATCTCTCTCTCTCCCTCTCCCTTCCTCTCTGAAATCAATAAAAATATTTAAAAAATAAACAAACAAAAAACATTGTCTGTCCTTCTGTTCTGCCTCTTAAAGATTATGGAAGAGCAATTGGTAAAAATCATTACATAGGAAAGGTGCCTATAATTTGAAGTGATAATAATCAAAGTCTTGTTAATACTCTCCAGGAGTATTTCTGACTCATCAAACATAAAAAGTTAACAAGAAAAAAAATCAACAAGAGACTAGGACTTGAGTCAGTCACCCGGCATTTATTACTTCCTGGAGGAGGACAAAGGTTGCTATCTTCGCTATACCCACACAGAGTTTGCGCCTCCCTGTGTACACAGAAACCACCCGGCCAAAGAGGCCAAACTCACCGTGGTAACCACAGGAAGTCAGCCCGCTACTCCCCAGGAGCCCTCACTCACACAGAGGCCTAAGGGGCCTCAATTAACCAGCCACCCCCTGGTTTTTCAAGGGAGGAAATGGAGGCTGAGAGAGGCGAGGTGATTTCTCTAAAGCCTCTACTGGCCATGCCCGGTGGCACCCAGATCTAACCACAGTAACAGTGCTGACAATGGCCCCCTATCTGATGCCACTTTTGTAAAGGTCATAAAAAAGCTTTGTGACTTAAAAATAGTTTTCCATAGATTTACTGTCCATCTGTTGGCTTGTCTCTGACAGCAATGACATAGTAGGCATGTTAAATAAAGTGCCAGCTACTACTGTTAACTTGGTGGGGTCTTAGGGATACCTTCACTTACTGAATTCCATTCTCCCTGAAATAAAAACATACTCCTTGTCAAAAATATTTTTTCCAGTTGTTTATACAACCTAACAACACTCATATTTAGGATATATTTTATAGCTCCATATCTTACAAGGTAACTCCAACTGCATTATCTTTTTTGTTGTTGTTAATCCCACCCAAAGATATTCTTTCCATTGAATTTTAGAGAGCGTGAAAGGGAGAAAGGGCGTGGAGGGGGCAGAGAGAGAGAAAGAGAGAGAGAAACATAGATGTGAGAGAGGCACATTGATTGGTTGCCTCCTGCACACACCCCAACCAGGGCTGGGGATCAAACCTGCAACCCAGTACTTGCCCCCTTGACCAGGAATCAAACCCGAGACCCTTCTGTGAGTGGGCTGATGATCCAACCACTGAACACACTAGCCAGGGCTGCCATTATCTTTTTAGTATGCTATTTAAAAACAAATAAATGTTTGACCCCTTTTTTTAAATATAGGTGAATAGGCCTCCCTTTTTAAACTGGTCACACTTCTCTTGTGCTTGAGAATCAGAAACAAAAAGAACAAATACTATAAAATACCTGATTTTTACTCTCAGCTTTCCTGTTAAATAGAGGTAATATTTGGCTCTGTTGGGAAAGGTTTTAATAAGCTCAATCACCACTGATGTCATCAAATGAGCATTCATTCATTCCTTAAAGCAAACAAAAAACTGTTTTAATTTCTGTTCATCCAACAATTCTAACCCTGTAAATTTATTTAAGGTATCGCAAAGTCTTACTCATAATTCTCTAACATGCAGTCATTGTAGGGAGAGGCACAAGATTTTTTTCTTTGATGAAGTAAAGGGCATTCAGAGACCTACAAATACTTATGTGAAGGAAAGCAATTTCCAAGAGTTAGAAAAGGTGGGTCAAAGACAGCATGAGGCTTTCATCCCCTCTCTGGAAGGCAGCGGCCTCTGTTTATAGTGCCACTAAGGCCGGCAGGCTGGGGCAAATAACCCAATTCAGAAAAGCTCAGACTGAAATATGTAAAGTGTGGCTAATGGCCCCTACCGAAGACTGCTCTTAATACGACAGTAATATTTTTATAATCTTCTCTAAGATGAAAGTGATATACAAATTTTGAGTATTATAAGTAACTAGAGGCCCGATGCACAAAATTCATGCAAGGGGCTCGGCCCTCACAGCTGCGCTTGCCCCGGCCCTCGCAAGTCATCCAGAAGGTTGTCTGGACAGTCGCTCTGCTGTTGGTCTAATTAGCATATTAGCTCTTTATTATATAGGATCCCCCTGAAAATCTAGTAGTATTTCTTCTTCATTATCCCAGTATCAAACTACAGCTGTTTCAACAAAGAGGAAGAGAGCACTAAAGCTACTTAACCCCCACGAAGAACCACCCTCTTCCTGTACAGCCAGCCTGTCGGATGGATTTCCTAGGCTGAGCGCATCCCTCTGCCTCCAAGGGTTACAGGTCTCCCACTCCCATCCCCACCTCTCTCTCGCCCTCTTGGCCATTTGCGGGGGGTGGATGGGTCAGGGGGGAAGAGAATCAAATTTTCAACCTCTGCTCCAAAAAAAGGTTTCAAATATTTTTATTTTTATTTCCCCCTACATCATCCTCTCCATATATGTTTAAGGTTATAATCATTTTAATGTGTGCTGAGTACAAACCTAAAAGACGTAAATGCAGTAAGAGAAGATGCACATGCACAGAACCCATTAGTTTAAAAAATGAAAAAATGAGGGTCTTTCCCAGTGCTCTTCCTGCCTCCCAGGAAAGGACGTGGGGGGTCACAAATGCCCTCTAAACACGCCAGCAAAGCCGCAGGTCACCCGTCTTTAGGCCATCAGTGCCCTTTGAAGGCTCCTGCTGCTCCACTCTGACTTCTAGTCTTCCCACCTTGCAGTCATGTAATATTCCTCAGTATGGAAGGCCTCCTTGCAGAAGGAGAGAGGAGCCCTCTCTTCAGAAAATTTATTTTCATAGTAAAATGTTATAACACCTCACAGGCCAACTGTGTGTATACACTGAGCCAGGCACCTTCCACCTGATCTTAAGCTCTCACACAACCGGACACGGTGGGTCCTATAATCCTCAGCATACAGAAGTAACTCGCCCATGAGCTCACAGTGACGTAGCAGAGCAGAGATTCACTCTGGGACCCAGGCCTCTAAAGCCATCCTCCTATCTCAGCATCAGCCCTGAGACGGCGGGAGGCCTGAATCGAAACCCAGAACCCTCGGTGCTCAGGTGTGGGGGGGCCACCAGCCGTGCACGCGGACGGCAGACTGAGAGAGCTCCAGGATCCTTCGGTTTCCAAAGGCTGGAGAGAATCTACAAACTGGAGACTTCGTGGCAGAGCCTTGCAGATCTGCAACCAAAATACCCCGCCCAACTCTCCTCTACCCCACGTGTAATGGCACCCAGAAGAAAGACCTGGCATGGGGCTTCATAAACCAAAACCAAAACCAAACTCCTGCTCCTCCCTCCTGCCTTCCCATACCACCCAGCGCCCACGGAAGAAAACCCCTAAATTCTAAGTCAACAGCTTAAGGCCATGCACTCTAAGCCGTGGTCACTGCCTCAGCTTTAGGGCCTCCTCATCTCTCTCTAGGGCAAACATGAGTCTCCCTCCCTCTAGCCATTCTCCTCTCTAAGGCATCCCTCCACGGTGTCCCCAGCCGGCTCCCACCCAGACACAAGTAGGATCCTACCGTTCCTGGAACCCACACCAGTGGCTCTCAGATGCAGTCACTAGGGACCTCAGGGCTCCTGGGGATAGAAGTCTAGGGGAGTCCACTCTGTCTCAACCAAGGTGATTTCAATGTTTGCCATTTACAAATTGAGGTAACAAATAAAATTCTATTAGAAAATAACAATTATCCCGTGCCAAATGTTGAAAATCACTGGCCGGAAACAGAAAAGCTAAATTCATTGGTACGGCATTCAAGGCCCTCCTTCCTTGTCCACTCTAATAGTTCTACACGGAGCTCTCTGCACTCCTGCATGCGGCTCCCTGAGAAAGCCAGGCACCATCACACCATTCACGGCACCGCTTGCTCATCCTAAAATCCCATCCCATCTGCTGGCACTGCCTCTCTTCCGTGAGAAGGATAAATCTCTTCTGCTGACCACAGACTTGCTTTCACCTAATCCCCTAGCTCTGTATTTCTAATGCTAATCACAGTGCCTGACACTTAGTAGGTCCTCAGTAAATATAGCACGCCTTCATTCACTAATAAATGAAACAAGAAAAATCAAATATCACCTCACTCTAATAATCATGATTCACAAAGCTTAAAAAAAGAGACTACTTAGGTGCACTTTTAGATGTACCTGCTACCACAGGGTTTTCCAGCACTATTAGTTATAAAACCTAACTCATGGCCTGGCTGGCATGACTCAGTGATTGAACATCAACCTATGAACCAGGAGGTCACAGTTCAATTCCTGGTCAGGGCACTTGCCCAGGTTGCGGGTTCTATACCGGGTGGGGGACATGCAGGAGGCAGCCAATCAGTGATTCTCTTTCATCACTGATGTTTCATTTTCTCTCTCCCTCTCCCTTCCTCTCTAAAATAAGTAAAAGTATATTTTTAAAAATAGAAATAAATAAAAAGATGGAACAGAATAGAAAATATCAGAGCATTTCATGTACTACAAGTAAACACTATTTTGTGACATTTAAATGTGAGTAGATACACACATAACTACCCCCCACACATAATTATATATATGAACTAGGTTGCCATGCAAACTACACTAGTACTTCTTACTGATGCTGTGCTCAAAATTTTTCTTTTAAAATCTTAGGTTAGTTATAGATTAGATCAACACAATTACTCTGAAGTCCTCCAGTTTTTTAAAACATTAGAAACTTTATCCTCCATGATAAAATTTAATTTAGACAATAATGGTGTTGGGTGTGCCAATTAAAATGGCTCCCTAAACGTGAAGGAGTTAAAAAAAAAAAAAAAAGACCTACATGTGGACACGTCTGAAGATTATGGCTCATTAAGTGCACAAAGAAAGCTGCACAAGCACACCTGTTAATTCAGTGCCCGCGTTGGGTTTCGAATTAGTATCAAGTGTGTCCTCCAACCTTGCCTCCCTCCATCCTGAATTTCTCAAGGCAGTCTTGAATACCTCTACATTATTTACAAGCATCCCTACTAACACTGGCCTTCCTTCAAATGCTTGGAGACAATTCCATGGAGGGTAGGTGCAGGGCAAACGCACACTAATCCTTTGCAGTGCAACCAGGTATAAAATTTTGTGTAGAGACATATAAAGGCTTAACAGACTTGGCCTGCGAAAGTGCTTCTCCAAAACCAGAATATAAAACAGCTTTGGGACTATCCATCCACGAACTGTCAAAGCCATAGATCCCTGGCTAGAGAAAAAGGTGAAAGCTGGGCCAAGATGGCTAAACGACATGGCAATGGCCCTGTAGACTCAAGAAGTTACTAGATTGTTTTTACTGCTGTTAACCACAGAAGAAAAGGCTTAAATTACTTATCAGTTAAAATGACAACAGCACTCTAGCCTGTTTATAGCCTAGCCTGAGAGACAGATGAATGGCCCGTAGCTGTTGTAGGAAATGGAAGTATTCTAAGAACCATATACTACAATTACAGCATTCCATTCCCTGTCATGGTTGGCCGCCACATTCATCAAATACCCTATATGTCCTTGAAGTCACAAAACAGGATTCCAGGAGGAAAACTGTGGCCACATTTATAAATTTGTATATTATCAAATGCCAACTGCTGGCATCCACTTGAGGCTAAAGATGGCACACAGGAAAACACAGGCTGACCTAGGAGTGGGTGCCCAGTTAAAGGTGGCCCCTTCCCCAAAAAGCATTTATAGGATCCATGGAAGGAGAAGAGGGAAGAGGCCCAGAATCACTGCAGGGAGTTGAAGAAAGAGCAGACAATTAGACAAATCTTTATAGCTCTTTTGACCAAAAAGGGTAAAACTGCTGGAAGCAAATTCCAGGAGTTAGCATAATAAATGCGAGAAGTTCATCAGAAGACTGATGGACAGCTTCAGCAGGGCTGAAAATCTGCATATATTATTGCCTGCTGCTTGAACAGCAGAAGGCAGTTCCCCCAACCTGGTAATCTTTTTATTGTTTACCAAACCTTACCTTTGATATGAATATCTGCTTTGCTAGAGGGCAAGATGTGTGAATAAAAAGCCCTGTGTGCAAAAATTCGAGGAACTTAGCCACTAGAACTAAGTTTCTGTCTGGCCCTCCAAAATGCCTTCCAAACTCATATTTCTTCTCTAGTCTCTTTAATCCATTTATGCACAGCCCCTTTTCCAGATTCCTGAACCCTTGTAGATGCTGAGAAAGACCCCGGCATAAAATCTTAGGGGCAGGCACAGCTCAGAAGGAGGCTGGGACCACACTGAGAGGACGGTATGAAGAATGTCCCATGTGCGGTGTCCTGGTTTGCACGGGCTTACCATGTCCCACACTTACAAAAGCATTAAGTTAACATTGTAGTAGGGAGATCAGATACTGCAAGAATGAAAACCTAAGACAACAATACGCTCTTTGGTGGAAGAAAGATTAAACTCCAGGTTCTACTAATAAACTTGTCCTGCTTCTCTTCATTATTGGAGGGGGGAAAAAAGTGTTTTCATTAATGTACAAAGAAAATATCTCAAAAGATATGTATCTAACTTTTAAAAGGAGTTATCTTTAGGGATGGGATGGGTTTGGAGAAGGGGAAACATTCACTGTCCACTTCTGTAGTGTTTGGGTATTTTCTTTTTTGTAATGCATTTGCATTGTAATGTACAATGTTAAAGTACTAACTGCTTTCAGGCTGAGGGGAGGTGCTATAGGGAATGCTGAAAGAAAGATTACTCATTGTGACTGTCTTCAAGAAGTTCAGCAATCAGCTAGAGAGAAAATATGGATACACCCACCTTGAGCACACACAGGAAACTAGTAAGATTCAAGGGAATAGGATACAGAATAGCAAAGGCCAAATAAGTTTCTTGAAAATGTCAATGTGAGATGGCTCCATGGAGCAGATGGGGAGGAGGGGGGCGCTCAGGTTAGAGACAGCAGAGCGGCCTGGGTTTCCTGAAGATTTACAGGCAATCCAGTAAGTAACAAGCAGTGCAGGGAGGGCCTGGGGACCTGGCAAATGGCACAGTGTCTCCCTGACTCCAGTCCATCTGTTTCTTAAGATGCCTACAGACACAAACATGTGGCTAATAAAGCAATTTCACATACATGTTCAATAAATCTAAGGAGTATGCAGAAATTTAAACCTGTGTGGCAAAATTTGATCAGCCTCACCCAATAACATTGCCCATCTTCCAATTTTATCACTGCCTTAGGGCTCTGAAAATTCACAGGAAAGAGGTCAAAACTCAGTGCTCAGCAAATTCCCTTAAAGGTTACTTAACTGTAGAAAATGGACATGTTTATCAACCAGAGAATAATATGGCTAAGATTTGCGTTTTTGAAAAGTATCACCACACAGAATACTGTCTCATTCATTGCTTGTTTTATACACACAGTGTATTTCCCCCAAACAGATTACCTGTGGGTAAGGGACACACTAACATAGTACTTATGTCATCATACTACTAAAAAATTTGGAATGACCCTACATAACCTGTCCCACTCTAAGAAGGGTACTTGTCCCTGAGGCCCTGAGAAGAAGAAATGGGACAGACTGCTTCCAAGTCACAAAATGGCCAAGCAAATTCATGAGTTAATAACTTAAGTATAAACTAAATATCTTATTGGAGGCATATTCTAAAGACTGAGATGCCAATGTTTATTTCCCTTTGTTAATTGTTTTTTCAAAGATCTCAAAGGGAGTTGGACATGATTGGTTGCTTCTTTTAAAGGAAGCAATTAGTCAATGGTGAACATCACCTTGCCATTTTATAAAATAGTTTTATGTCTGAATCAAAACCATCAATCCACCTGAAAATGTGTCATGAACATTTATTGTTAAGTATTGTCACCTGCCCAGCACCCCACCCCCTTTTTCAGGTACAGCTCCACGTGGTTCTAGGAAAAGCTGCCTGGTTCTTACATCCCTCACACCCCACTTCACTGTTCTTATTATGACACTAGAGGCCCAATGCATGAAATTCATGCATGAGTAGGGTCCCTAGGCCTGGCTGGCAATCAGGGCTGATCTGTGGGGAGACTGGTGGGGTGATCGGGCCCACCCCCGCTGGCACCCACCTTGGCTGGCCTGGGGCCTGCAGGATGGGGCAGCTCCTGCATTGAGCATATGCCCCCTGGTGGTCAGTGTGCATCATAGCGACCGGTCGTTCTGCTGTTCGGTCAATTTGCATATTAGGTTTTCATTACATAGGATGTTTTATTTTTTAAGTATATAGGACTTTATAAGTTCCCTGTATATAAATTATATTTTGTTGGTACCTGCTCACAGGTCCACTTTGGTAGATAATTGGCAAAAGAGTTAAAACTGTGTAATGAAGGCAATAAATGTGACCATATGAGATACCAAACACCCACGACCAGTAGGGTTTTTTGATGATCATATCTGGGTAAATGAACTAGTTCCTAAGTCTATAGTACTTTCAGATGCCTACAAGGGGCCTGTCATCTGTTCCTAAGCAAATAAAAATCATAGTATTGTGATGTTGGTAGTGTTCACAGAATTTTCTGTTATTTTTCAATAACCTACCACTATTATTTATATAAGAGAGCAGAGGGAGAAATGAGGTACTCATATATGCTACAACATGGATGAACCTTAAAAATATTTTATTGCCCTGGCCAGTGTGGTTCAGTTGGTAGGAGCATTATCCTGTACAAAAAGTCACAGCTTCAATTCCTGGTCAGGGCACATGCCCAGACTGTGGGTTTGATCCCCAGTTAGAGCGCGTGTGGGAGGCAACTCTCCCCTCCTCCTCCTCCTCCTCCCTCCCTCCCTCTCCCTTCCTCTCTCTCTAAAATCAATAAAAGCATGTCCTTTGGTGAGGATTAAAAAACAACAACATTTTACTAAGTGAAAGAAACAAGTCACCAAAGACAAGATATTGTATGATTCTATTTACATGAAATGTCCAGAATAGGCAAACCCAAAGTTAGAAAGTATACTAGTGGTTGCCTGGGGCTAGCGGGAGGTGAAAATGCAAATAGGCATGGGATGACTAACAGGTATGGGATTTCTTTTGGAAGTGATAAAAATGTTCTGGAATTAGTGGTGACTGCACAAACTCTGAGTATATTCAGATCTGCTCAATTGTATACTTTATGAGGTAAATCTTATGGTAATGTAAATTATGTAAGAGACAGACAGATGGACACATCTGTGTTGATAAACACACACACTCACACACACACACACACACACACACACACACACACACACACAAGACCAGGAAAACAATAAGAGAGGAGAAAAATATTAAATTTTTCCTCTTTTGCTTACCCAAGCAGTCCCCAACAAGAGAGCTTATCTTCCTAAGTTCAGTCACAAATCAACCATTACGTTTATGGGATTTTTTTCATAGAAGTGGTGATTGGAGGTCCTCAGGGAAGACTAACTTAAGGAAATTATTCTGGTCGGGTGGGGAGAGGAGTTAAGACAGAGGCTGAGGTTGAGTCAAGAGAAGTTTTCTGAGGTGACTGAGGAATGGAACTTGGCTCTAGAAGACTGAGGACAAGAAGGAGGTTTAATGAAGGAGAGAATAGTAGGCAGGTTCTCCCAGCAAGGATCCTGGGCCTCACCCAATGAGAGATTTCAGCCATTGCGGAGGTGTGAAGAGAATTGGAGGAATGTAAGAACAGTAACAGGAATCCAAGCTGATTTCAAAAGTGGGGAGGAGGTCATTGACTGCAATAAGGAGAGAGGGAAGAAAACTGTACCCACCCCAACCTCCCCCCCCCCCCAAAAAAAGAAAAGATCCCTGCATCCTATGGTCAGAGAAATATTGAAGTCATATGTACATAGAAAATAGATGATATAATCTGGAACTACATTTAACAACTTAAACAGACTTTCTACTCAATAGCTTTCACGAGCCTCTTTGATATGAAATGCTCTTTCGGATTCAGATTTCACAAATAATGGGTGGAGTATTTAAAATGCACTCGGTCCCTAGCTGGCTTGGCTCAATGGATAGAGTGTCGGCCTGCGAAGTGAAGGTCCCGGGTTCGATTCCAGTCAAGGGTACATGCCCAGGTTGCGGGCTTTATCCCCAGTAGGGGGCGTGCAGGAGGCAGCTGATCAATGATTCTCTCTCATCATTGATGTTTCTTTCTCTCTCCCCCCTCTCCCTTCTTCTTTGAAATAAATAAAAATATATTTAATAAATAAATAAAATGCACTAGGGACCATGCCTCTTTTACAAATAACCCCAAATAATGCATAATTTAGGGAAAGAGCCTCAAGAGTGAATGAGGGAAATAATGGATAGCTATTAAATCCCCGTTAATGCTGCTTTGAAAATTCACCCCATCATGCAAGAATCATTTCCCTTGGGGCGTAAGTGTTCCATCTGGGGAGCTGTGGATGTGTAAATACGAAAAGCCCTAGCCTAATTTTCGAGGAATGAGTCCAAGCTTGAGGTGATATATCATCTTCAGAAGCCGAAAGCTGACTTTCTGTTTTAAATATGTTTTTATTGATTTCAGAGAGGAAGGGAGAGAGGGAGAGGGATAGAAACATCAATGATGAGAGAGAATCACTGATGAGCTGCCTCCTGCACGCCCCCTACTGGGGATCGAGCCTGATACATGGGCGTATGCCCTGACCAGGAATGGAACTGTGACCTCCTGTTTCCTAGGTTGATGCTCAGCCACTGAGCCACACTGGCCGGCTGGGCTGACTTTCTGTTTTAATGAGAGGGGTCCTCAGAGACCTGCAGCCTGGCCTCTTCTGTTTACAGTGGTTCCAAAGTCCATGCCCCCGTGTCTCTCTCTCTCTTTCTCTCTCCCCCCCCCCCCCCACCCACCCAAGTTCCAATGGTCTTTATGTTACTTGACCCATCCAGTTAAAATTCTTCTCCCTCTTGTGACCAATACTTTTCTCTCAGTTACTAGAGCATAATTGCCTATAGTACTTTCTTGGCACTGGCATACATGTTTAGTTAATATTTCATGTAAATAGGTTTTATCTTCCTATTTAGACAATTCCAGACCATGTTTTATACATCTCTTTACATATTCAATAGCAAGCTGGTTCTGTACTATTACCAGAAAAAAGTCAAACATACCATTTATACACATTTGTTTTGACAGGGGGTGGGTGGCTGATGTGAATTGACAGTTTTATTCCGGAAAGTTTCTAAGTAGAACCACCATGTTATATAGGAGACCATAAAAAAATTAAAGCCAGGCATGGCCAGTGTTGCTCAGTGGTTGAATATTGACCTATGAACCAGGAGGTAAAGGCTGGATTCCTGGTCAGGGCACAAGCCAGGGTTGGGGGCTCTATTCCCAGTAGGGTACACAGGAGGCAGCCGATCAAAGATTCTCTCTCATCATTGATGTTTTTCTCTCTCTCTCCCCCTCCCTTTCTCTCTGAAATCAATAAAAAATATTTTTAAAAAATAAAGTAAATTACTGCTTTAGCTGATTAAATGCTCCATCAAAATTCTTGATCACTCAAATAAATGCCTATGTTCAAAGAAGTTTGGCCTATAAATACAGGCACAAATAATTGTTATTTACTCTATACATGTAATGTGAAAGATGCAATGAGGTGCTTTTATCTCATTTTCCTATAGCTATCACTTGTCCATAATCATATAAACTCAAGGTCAATTTCTTTTGCCATGTCCACAGCCTAGCAGAAAGGCTCTTACTCAAAATTTTAGCTCATAAATGTTGATGAGTGACAACTCCCAAAGTAATCTCGTTATTTATTTTTTTTAAATCCTCACCTGAGGATATGTTTATTGATTTTAGAGAGAAGGGAAGATGGGGGGAGAGAGAGAGAAAGAGAGAAACATCGATGTGAGAGAGAAACATTGATAGGCTGACACCTGTACGTGCCCCAACTGGGGATCGAACCCACAACGTAGGTGTGTGCCCTGACCAGAAAATGAATCCTCAAACGTTTTGGTGTATGGGTGACGCTCCAACCAACTGAGCCACGCAGCCGGGGCCAATTTCTTTTCTTTTTTTAATGCTCACTTGTACACAAGCTTTCTCCTACCACCTCTCTATACCACGGTTTTTTAGAAATAAAAATTTCTTATTATTCAGAAGTAAACACTAAATATTTTGGAGTATATCCTCCCAACTTTTTAAATTCACAGTTTATGAGTGTCGATGGAAAAAATATTGATTCTACTTAGTTTATTAATATTTTCAAGCTAAATGTTGCACTTTTTAAAAGACTCCTTTTCCTATTTCTCCTAATTCCTGTTGATTCCACAAAATATAACTTACAACCATAAACACCCATCATTTACCTTTTGCATAATAAAGTTTTTTTGTTTTAGTTTCATTTCAAATAAAATGCTGGTTTCCCAAAAGTCCAGCTTATTTTCTCATCACCACCGGTCTGACACTACTGAGGCAATTTGGTCAGAGGTCAGGAATGTGGGCCTGCCGCCCCTGGGTGTGGGAAATCATTTACAGAATGCATAAACATCCCTTCGCAGCTCTCTGCCGACCTCCAGGCTGCATCAGCATGCTGAGATCTCCATGCTACACATGTGATAGGCCGAAGCTTTTCTTATCTTCCTTCTGAACTGTAGATGGTAGCACATTCAAGTTCAGACCTAACTCTGTATCTCACCAGCCTCGTACAGATAAAATCGTTAAAGATGTGGCCATGGTCAATATTAATACTAATTTTTTCCCGAAGGACGCCTAAGTGCTGAACGTTTACAAGCTGAAAATTTGAGAGGCTCCCTCCTCACCCAACTTGTGCGAGGGGAATGCTTTCCGATGAAGCTTTTCTCTACTTGGAAAAAGAGCTGGTGTTTTCAGTTTTCAGCAGGAGAGGCTCGAGGTGGATTATGGAGATGGGAGAGTTCCGTTCCCTGCGATTCCACTTGGTATTTCCCTGTGATGTTTCCAACTACTAAGGAGCAGGAGGGGTGATGAGTGACTGAGAGATGAGTCAGATGTTCAAGCAAAAAAGTTTAAGGAAAATAGAAAGATTCAACGCTCACTGGGCAATGGACGGGAACCAACTCGACTCTTTCATCTTTGTGACGATAAACTGGCACTTACAAGTGATGACAGGCCTGATTTCTACATTTTAAAAAATAAAATGGACATGTTACCCACTACACCGGAGAAGCCACCTTCCCTGTGAAATATCTCACTGAGTCTGATACTCCTCGACACCAAATGGGTGTCCTGGAATTAATTCAACCCTGACGCTAATTACCAGGAGTTAGGGCAAACCCCACAGGGAAAGGGCTCTGTCCCACAAAACTAATCCCACTTCAGATGCCGGTCCCCAGTCCCAGGCCATCGCTAGTCCCAGGCCACTGTACTTCTGACTGAGTGGCTATAAATTCAGGGGTTCCCATGATAACCCCTCAACAGATCCAATCATTTGCTAAAACAACTCACAAAACTCAGGACAACATTTTACTTGTGTCTGCCGTTTATTATAAAGTGTGTGACTCAGGAACAGCCAAATGGAAGAGGTCCTATGGCCGTGGGCAGAGCTTCCACCCCTCTCAGGGCACACCACTCTCCCAGCAGCACACGGATGTGTCCCCCAACCCAGAAGCTCCCAAACCTGGTCACATTTAGGGGGTTTTAGGGAGCTTTTATTATGTAGGCATGATCCATGAAATCACTGGCCATCGGTGGTTAAACTCAATCTCCAGCCCCACGTTCCCTGCAGATTGGTAGGTAGGGCTGAAAACTCCCACCTTCTAATCACTTGGTGTTTCCAGTGGCCAGTTCTGTCTGCTTAAGGCTATGCAGGGGGGGTGGGGTGGGGGGCTCACCCTAAGTCACCTCATTAGCATAAATCCAGGTGTGATGAATGAGGCTCTTTATGACTAAACTATTCAAGAAAATTCCAAGGGTTTTAAGAGCACACTGTGCCAGGAACTGGGGACAAAGACAACATTTATTTCTTATTATACCATAGTTAAAAGCAATTCCTGAAAATGAAGTAGCAGGTAGTTTACCTCACCATATTTCCTTAGGGATACTGACACGTAAAGCCACTGAGTGAAGAACACAAGATAAGGTGGTGGTTACACCATCAATACAAGATACACTGCACTGTAAAAAGATAAATTCCTGTTAATGTCTTTTGTAAATCAGCTCAGAATTCAGAATGAAGTCGAGAGAAGACTAAACCTGTATAGGATCTTAGAGGAACAGGAAACTTGATATTCACAGTTCTACTGCTCCAACTGGAGACCTCCCATTTCAGAAAACCCGCCTGTAACAGAAACCTTACAACAGCACTCCCTCACCCTAAACCTATCAATATACGACTTGCCTAGAGGGGCCCGAAGGTATTTATTTCCCTTGTCTTAAAATCAGTGCCAGCATTCCACACCACTCCCATCTAAAGGTCACTCTGTTGGGTGTGATGCTTTAGTGCTCCTATACTTCAGCTGGTCCAGATGAAATGGTCTCAGACACCCAAGGAAGCAGACCAGGCAACTGTCAATACTCTGTACTGGCCTCAAATGTGATTCCCCGGAACCGCCACCTCAGCATCACCTGGGAACCTGTCAAAAATGCAAATTATCAAGCTCTATCCTGGGCTTCCTGCACCAGAAACTCTGGGAGTGAACCCGCAATCTGTGCTTTAACAAGGCCTCCACATGGTTCCGATGCCCACGCAAATTCTAGAACCACTAGCCTAGACACTGTGGGGCTGTTAGGTGACTCCTGCTATCACATGTAAGATTTACACATTTTCCTGTTCCACAGAACTGGGAAGTCAGAGAAAAAGATAACTTCCTCTGATAACAGATGATTCAGATGGGTTTTCTGGTATCTTCTGAACTTACTGAAAGCAAAAATTTTAATGTCATTTAACCTAGAGGCAGCACGTTTTCTTTCCAATAACGTTTTGAGGTTACTCTTGACTAGTTCTCTATCGCAGGATGCATTCCTTAGCCTTCAAATAAAAATTTTTTTAATCCTCACCCAAGACCGTTTTCCGATGGTCTTAGGCTCTACAGCAGCTGTTCTCAACCTGTGGGTCGCGACAGGGTCACCTAAGACCATCGGAAAACACAGATATTTACATTACGATTTGTAACAGTAGCAAAATTACAGTTATGAAGTAGCAACGAAAATAATTTTATGGTTGGGGGTCACCACAACATGAGGAACTGTATTAAAGGGTCGCAGCATTAGAAAGGTTGAGAACCACTGGTCTAGGGGCTGGAGGGAGGGGAAGAAAGGGAGAGGGAGAGGAAGAGGGAGAAGGAGGGAGAGAGAAAACCACTGATGTGAGAGAGGCACATGACTGGTTGCCTCCCACATGCACCCTGACCAGGAATGGAACCCTTGAGGACCAACGCTCTAACCACTGAACAACACTGACCAGGGCCAAGTTAATTTTTTAAATGTTTGAATTACCCACTAAGTAGGTAATTACTTACTCTACACCAATGAGCTTTGATTCATTTTGTATTTTACTGAACACAGAAAAATAGTGTACACTTAGTGCCATTCTGCCGTCAGCCATTTACTTACCAGCAGTATGACCTTGAGCAAGCAAGCTATTTAATTTCTCTACGCCTCAGTTTCCTCATCCATACATTGTAGATAATAATAACCTCCTTCACATGGTTGTTATTCAAGTCCTGTCTTCCTTCCCCAAAATGGACACCCTTAAGCAAACATGCACCTGGCTCAGACGGGTGTAAACGTGGGCAGAGTACCTCCCAGAGCCCCACTTCTTGAGTCTGTCCTGGGGAAAGCCTTGAAGAAAAATGTATGCAATGCACTGAGAATAGCTGACACATAGTAAGTACCATATTAAGTGCTTACTATTATTATCATAGCTGTAGTAGTTCAGGGACCTAGAGAACATAGACAGAAAGGTCTCCCAGGAAATGGAAAGACAGCTGATCAACACTGAGGACAGCTAGACATCTCTGGACTGTGGAAAAGAACAGACACAAAGAGCAAGAACGCTGCTCTGCAGTTTGCCAATACATACACAGATAATACATAACAGCCTGGGACCAGGAAGGAAGTGACTCATGGCCAACAATAACTGGCCAACAACATCAGACTGAACTAAAGGTTCCAATGAAGATTGGAGAAGAAGAGGTAAGAGATTAAAGTACAAATCAGTCCACTAGCATGAGCCAGGATCATGGTTTCCATACGGTTCCATGTTAATGAATAAGCTGGAAGATAAAGCTCTGATTCTAGAGTGACTATCTGGTTAATCATTCATTTATGCCCTCAAATCAGGCAAGCTCAGGAAAGATCTTTACATCACTGCCACTCAAGAAGCAACTTATCCGAAGGCAGCTGGATGGTTTTCCTATAGCTTTTAGTTGGCTGCCTCCCCAAGGTCCTTTTCTTTTCCTCCTCCTTCCTGTTATAGTTTGAATTTTCTAGCCAAGCTATTTGAGTGGGACGGATCCCTCCCCACCCCACCCCCAACACTCTAGGAGTGTATCCTGATTAGCAAATGTCGGTCGGCATATCCTCTTCTGACTCCAGTGGGAGAGACTCTTAGAGGCACATGATCCAAGCCCTCACCAATCAGGACAGCGAGACTGATCCCAGGGTGTGAGTTCTGGAGAAGCAGAGGTACCGTTTGTCTGTCGCGTGTCCTTACAGACAGATTTGGGTCCTGGGGCCTCGGGCAGCTATCTTGAGACTACAGGGTCCCTAGAGCCCGCCTGAGAATCCATCCACACTAGCAAGTAAAGCCAAAAACCGGGAGAAAGAAACTAGTCCTAGTCATACCATTTAAGTCCAGGATGAAGTCTTGCTTAAGGCCAATTTGTCTACTCTTGGATCAATACATTCTATCTGTCATTTAAACCACTTTGGGTTAGGTTTCCTTTTGCTTACAACCCAGAGAACTCTAAATTATACAGGCCTCATAATTAGCTTACACTGTAAAGTTAACAAAAGAGTGAGTTCTAGTCACAATTAACAGTAAACTTACCTGTTTAAGTCATGTCTACGATTTAATTACTTGTCATAATTAAAGACATTACAGGAAAAAAATCATAAACCCATTTTTCTTATTTGGAAAGCATTTTATTTGAAATCTCAAAGTACAGACGGGAGGCCTTGCATAAACTCCACTTGGACCCTTGGTTTACATATGTTCAGCACTGACGAGTTTTCACGTGACAGACCCTTTCCAGATTTTCAGGGCAAAACGCTCCCCACCCCAACGAGGGCCACGGTAAAAGTGTGTTCTAGGTTTTCCACAGCAGCAAGGGAGTGAGAAATCACTAAGTCAGGATGTAACCCTGCTAATTTTAGCAAATCCGTGGCAGACTTACCTGTCACAGCATTAAATGTGCCCTCACAAGATTAAGCTACAGGTTTTTCTACTTAACACCCTTGCATGTGATCCTAACTAACCCGAGTCACTCAAAAATCGAGTGGTCTACTGTAAGCGGTCAGGTCACCCAAGCACACAGGCTAGTTTTTGTATTTATGCTCCATTATTTTCACATGTAAGATGCATCGAAAATAAGCAAACTCTTAAAATCCCCAGGCAGCTCTTTCTAAACGGCTATAAAAATCACTCTGCTCTGTATCGTGCTGGCCTCGGGGATTGACAGTTCTCCAAATACAGGGCTGGTTACCTCATGAAATGGCCAGCTTGCACTTGTGGGACATGTTTAAGTCGCAGTGAGCCAATCTTGTAAGGGAGACAGGCTGGGTGATTGCATCCTGGGCCTCAGGGATGGGCGTGAAGGAGACTTACCTGCCAGAGCCTTGATGCGGGAGCGCTCGAAGAGCCTGGCAGAGCTGTTCTCATTGTCCCAGTCGTCCACATCCCAGCGGTTGTTGACATCGCTGTACTGCTGTTGGATCTCAATGTTGTCATAGTCGGTGGCTACTGTGGTCGTCATCCTGAACTGACTCAGCTGCTCCTCCACATCAGCTCCTTCTTAGCGTTCTGAGGGAAAGAAAAGGGGAAAAAACACACCATGATTAGTTGTCTAAAGGGTGCAGAGTCCTCACATCACCTGCTGGGATAAAGGTGAGTAGAAGGGAAACTAATTCACACGTGTCAAGAACAGGTCTCTGGAGTCCATCGAAACGGCGTTTGAACTTCCACACTGCCTCATAGCACGTGTGTGACCCAGGCCCAGGTACTTAACATCTGAGCCTCCGTTTCCCCAAGCCCCAACGAGGGAAGATACGCTCCAGGTTACTGAGGGGACTGCATGAGATGATGGGTGCCCAACAAAGGATGCGTTTTCTTCCCTCTTTCTAAAGTTTAAACTTCGCCGTTTTGAAGTGTTATCAGAACTGATGAACAGCCTCTCGAGGCTTCTGCATGACCTCACTTATTTCTATTGTGCATCACCATAAACTAAACTATTTTAGCTTCTCCTGGAAATTCATAAAAGGTTATGTAAGAGAACTGACACATGATTTCATCTCAACATCTCATTTTCATGTTAGAAAACTGGTGCCCGAGATGAAATGAGGTCGTTACTAGTAAGTGAATGACAACAAGCACAATACCAGGCACAGAGTAGATAAATAACAACTGCAATTATTTACATTTCTGTGTTGTTATAAATGCTTACTACCAACACCAACACCACTCCCCCAGGGATCCACGCACGGCCATGGTGTTTTACAAGGATAAATGGTAAACAAGAACCTAGGACTCAACTTTTGCCCCCCTGCCGTCTTCACTCTTTTACAGTACCCTCAGAGAATTAAGAGGAACACATTTAGCTCCAAAACAGATATTATTCAGGCACTGAACCAGAACGCACTGAAGGCTCACTACGTGCTCAGCCTGTTCCAGAGCTAGAGATAATCGTAAATAAGATAAGGACCAGGCTCTCCTGAAGCTTTTATCTTAGGAGGAGGAGCCAGATAAAAGGCACAAAACAAAAGGCAAGACGGTTGAAAGAAAATAAAAGTGGAGTGATATGTCAGAGAGAGAACATATTTTAGATCTGGTGATCAGGGAAGGCCTTTCTGAGCAGGGGTTTATTTAAACTGAGCTCTCAAAAAGGAACAGGTCAAAAGGAATAGCATTCCAGGCAAAAGAAACAGCTTGTGTAAAGGCCCTACGGTGAGAAAGAGCACGGCTTGCTGGAGGAATGAAGAGGTCAGTGTGTCTGGAGTCTGTCTGATGGGCAGGGGGGGACGCAAGGCAATGAGGTTGGATGGGTAAGTGGGACCAGACCACAAAGGGCTCTGTGAACCTATGTGTGATGGAAGGCACTGCAGGATTTTAAGCTAATAACTGACACCACAGGATGTATGTTTTTAAGAAGATCAATCCCGGTGCGGCAGGAAAAACACATTCTAGGAGTCAAAGATGAGCTCTTAACCCTTACAGGTTCAGTTAAATTCCTGCATGTTTTATATACAAAGCTATCTAGGTAAGTTAAGAAGAGGAGAAGAGGAGAAAGAAAGATGCCTCACCTCTTTATTGGTAGGAAGATGTCCCCCACAATCCTGTCCCACCCCCCTATCTTAAGATATTTTTTTTAAATCACATTTTATATCTGGATGCTCATTTAGTGAAAGCCTCATTCATTCACTGGGCACCAAGAATATGCACATGGACCAGAGTTAGCAGGCCCAATCACTAGAGTTTGTGCACGAATAAAACCAGGCCGCCACCCAGCAACCACAAAACGATCACTTGAGCTGATTTTCTCCCCTCACATATGCCACAAAGCAAATAAAACAAAGCCACCTGTGTTGAAATGAAACAGTTCTGTGATTGTGCTTGAAATGTGGATTTTCTCAAGTTCTAGCATGCAACCAGGATTCCACGGTAAGTAAATTAAGCTGAAACAAATGAACTGTACCTCAACTAGTATAATTATTGGTGGCACAAGCATAGAACTGCCCACCCTTTTGTCATTAGCTGTTTTCTTGCAAGCTATCCAATAACATCGCCAATGTGCCCTACATATTCCTAAGGAAAAAGCACTGTGTCCTTAGGACTGAGCCACACATCTGTAACTCACATAGTCAGAAACATCTTGGATGGGAGTAAAATCCAGGATTCTCACCAGGCAGACAAAATCAATCCCAACAACAAAAATGTATGAGTAATTTTAACAACTACATTAGCAATGTACTGATGAGATTTCATAAAAACACAAAAAATTTCAGAAACCTAAGTCAGTTAAGTATATTCTACTGAGTGATGTTATAATTGCTCTTAACATTCAGTCACAACCCTCTTCCAAAAAAAAAAAATGGATACTGTCATTTGAACCTGGAGATGGTTAATTTTCTTGACTATTACCAATGACTTTCATAAAATTCAGTCTTGGAGGATACTATCTCTTGGGGGGGGGTTGTGAAAGTGCTATTTTTTTTAAATGTATATATTTTTTATTGATTTCAGAGAGGAAGGGAGAGAGATAGAAACAAAAATGATGAGAGAGAATTATTGATTGGCTGTCTCCTGCACACACCCGACTGGGGCCTGCGCCTGCAACCTGGGCATGTGCCCTGACTGGGAATAGAAGAACCATGACCTCCTGGCTCACAGGTCAATGCTCAACCACTGAGTCACGCTGGTGGGGCTTGAAAGGACTATTAATACCAAATTTCTGAAAGCACAGACCATGTTTTCACCCAATCCAAGGTGAAATCTAACCACTTCGGTCCAGATTTGTTTTGGCTATTTGGTGCCACCTGCTGACCACTGAGAACAAGCCACGCCTCAGCCTCCAGGGCAGCTACCAACCTGTGCCTGGACTTCAGCACATCTGACTCTTGAGTAAGCCCAACCATAATCCTTTCCCACCCCATGAATCTTTTCCTACCATGGATTTAGCCCCAAAATCACCAACTACTTGCCACAAATTTCTCAATAAGCCAGTGTTAATCCTTTCCTTAAGCTAAAAACAAGTCCTTCAGAGAAGGTAAGCACATTTTTTTTCTAAGAATTCTTTTTAATGGTGTTAACACCAGGGTGCTGTAAAACAAAGAGGAGTGTGGGAAGCAACCGTTCTTACTAGCCCGCCCGGTGTGGCTCTGTGGTTGAGTGTCGACCTATGAACCAGGAGGTCACAGTTCGATTCCCGGTCAGGTCACATGCCCAAGTTGTGGGCTCCATCCCAGCAGGGAGCGTGCAGGAGGCAGCCAATCAATGATTCTCTCTCTCTCTCTCCATTCCTCCCTGAAATCAATAAAAAATAAAAAGTTCTTACTAATCTGTGTATAAAAGAAATATTGATGCTATAGGTATTCTTTTTATTTGATTGCTTCACTCGAGTGTTTAAGAATTTGGATATCAGAAACATTTCTAAATTTTCAGGGCACTGTCAAAGCAAAACATCCCACATCCCCACCAGGGCAATAGCGAAAGGGTGCTTCTAGGTAGTCAAGAGCAACAACAGAGTGACCTGAGAGTAAAGGAACAGGGAGGGTCAAGGAATGGGCATAGATGGGTAGGTGAGTGTGCCCATGGCGTGCAGAGTCCAGAAAAACAATATGCTACAAACATCATTATCTTCCAACCCATTTCAACAAGGGCTGTGCCAGCTGTGAAGGCAAGTTTATAGCACACATATAGGTGTCCCCGAAGGTTATCTATAAAGGGCTACATCTTCCCAAGATGCTATCAGCCATGTGCCCCAAGGGCCAGTGAAGAAGTAATCTGTACTCTCCAACTGGCCGTGGGAAGATCAGGAGAGAAGAGAGGAGGGCTGGCCATGTTGGAATTCTGCCTGATGGGTCTGCCATTAGGAAATCTTAAGAGGACTATTTAAGGTTGGCATGAGGCAACACAATCTCTCCTAGAGAAGGGTTTCCATTGCTTCTCCTGACTCAGTGATGGTCCAGAATCCATCTAACTTGATCACCATGGCAGGAATTCATTAAGTAATCCTTGAATAAATACAATTCAATAATATCCTGGGTGTGTTATGGCTAATACCCATGTTTTGGGGGCTTGGTTTCGAGAAGATGGTTAAAAGTACATACCTACCTTTGCTGCTCTTCTTCATCTCCTGTGTGTGTTTGTGTGTGTGTGTGTGTGTGTGTGTGTGTGTGTATAAAAATAAGGAATATGTAAAAACAAGCCAAGCTTCTTCCCTCAAATATCTTCTTTAATCCTATGTTCTATGAACTAGAATTTTTCCAAAAAAAAAAATATAAGGAAATTCCAAAAGCTTTATCATTTTCTGCTTCAATAAGAACGTAATTTCATTTCTGTCAGACCAAGACAGAAATGGATGAGGAAACCATTATTCTAGACCTATGAGGCACAGAGGTTCCTACAGCCCTGGCATGTGCTACTACCACAGGCCATAACCACCAGGAGAGGAACTGGAGCGTTCTCTTAGTTGTCCTCTTTATTAATTACAATTCTGAAGTCAATACCTGGCAAAGCCCAGACAGAAAACACTTTATCTGTTCTGTTCCTTTCCAAGATCCCAAATAGATTTTCCATGTCACACATAGGACGATAGGTTTTTCTTTATAGTTTATTTATCGCCAAGCTTCCCTCCTCTGCCCTTTTGTGTTACTCTACAAAATCCCTGGGTGACGTTACCTACTCCTGTCTTTGGGTCCTACCCTGGGCTGACTACTGCTCCCTGGGTGGCTAGTTGCAGTTGTCTCCTATGGATCAAGTCAGTGTCTAAAACGAAACTCATAATTCCTCCTTACAAGCTCTGTTTTTCCTGTCAGGCCCCCTGGTTGCTTGTACCTCCTGAAAATCCACTGAGTTAGCTCAAGCAATAGTTTCTTACTGTGCATCTCACCTCTTATTTTAACCCCTAGTCCATTCCCCTATACTGCCACCAGAGGGACCTTTCTCATTTCACTCCTGTGACCAAACCAACCAATAGTCGTCATGCCTTCCAACAATAAATCCCTAGGCCTTCAGAATAATGCCAGTGTCCACAATGAGCCTCTTCATGAGGGGGCCCTGCCCAGCTCTCCAGCCACATCTCAATACTCTTGTCCTAAGCTCACTATTCCTGTCCCAAGCTCTTCCAACTCCTGAGGGAAAGGTTGTGCCCTTGTTTCGCCTCCAAAACTACTACCTGGAAGAGCTCTCTACTCAAATCCAACCTCCACCAAGAAGCCACTCCTACCCACTCACCAGCACCTGGTCTAAATGAGACAACCTTAGATAGCCCGCATAGGAACATCACTCCCTCCCAGGCACTTTATATACTTCTGACCTATCACTCACCATCATAAGACTGTTTCATAATTACTAAACATCTACTGACTTATTGTCAATAGGCCACAGACTCTTGGGATCACGTCCCAGTCATGCTGTCTTTATCTCTTTCATCTCCTAGCTAAGTGCCTCAAAACATTATGTGCTTGCTAATTATTTATGTGTGGGACGGCTGAGTGGTGAAAGACTAGTAGATGGAGGACTGGAAGGTGAGGCCAAAAAAGGGATGTCAATTCAAGCCACCACCCAGGTACTATCTCCATCCGTCACAAAGCCCCAAACACACAGTCTTCTGAGCTACATGGGCCTGGCGAGCACTCGCTTTCAAGCAGTCATGTTTTAGACAGGCTGCTAACGAACACGGACACACATTGAATAAGGTGCTTCTCCCTGTACATATTAACATTTAAGTGTCCCTCTTTAGTTTTTATTTATAAAAAGTATTATTTTTGTCTGAACTACTTAGATTTCAGAGACTAAAGCAACAGACGGGAACACAAATACACATGTACAAACACACACTTCGTTAATACCCAATCTTAATTAAAGGCTCAAATAAATTAAATTTTTTTAAAAGGTGACTAACATTTGCCAATTCTTTTTTCAGAAGGAAAACCATATGCTAACAATTACTTTGGCAGAATTCACAGACCCAAATGCTCTGCAGACACTTAAAACCCTCCCACTTTACTCATAAAAGACTTGAAAAAGCATACACTGAACTGCTGGTGTGTTATCTGGAAAAAGAAAGAAAAAAGTTCTGCTCAGGGACTTTAAGGGACCAAACTTTGTGCCTGAGAATTTCCAGAAACAGACCTGACAGAGTTCTGCCTCAACCCTCCGACTATCAGTTGCCAGAAAGCAAGGGAGGCACACCCTGCTTGCAATCTGCTCGAGGAAGCACCCTGCAGAATCTGTAAAACAGCCAGTAACGAGGACTCTCTGCAAGAAACCACATCTAGAACCACAGCGATGAATAAACTCGGCTAACCTACCGCTACTCAGGTTCATGGAGCTAGCTCCACACAAAGACCCAAGACACCATCCTAAACATCCCAAGTTCTCCGCTCACAAACAAGACGTGGCTATTTCAGCTCTTACCTAGAGAACAGCCGACCACCAGACGCCACTGCGTGAACTTTCCTAACTATGGCACACAAACAATCCAAGAGCTGCAAGCACTCCTTCCTTATACACTGTACACCTATGCCAGAGCTAGCCCTGCTTCATCTTCTCCCACCGCTCCCCCGCCCACCTCATCTATAGCCAAGTCTTTCAGAACAACTTCCATCTTTCTTCCCCAAACTCACTGTATAAAAGAGCCCCACAATCCTCGGATGCAGATGTGTGTGTCTTCTCCATCTAGCCCTGCTGCTGTGGCTTAGATTGCACGCGCCAGGCCCTGGTCCCTTTTCTGGCTAGCATACGGTTCAAGAAGTCCTTTCCTTCAGAAAAACTTTTGGCCTTGAAAGTTATTGTTTAACAGTATCATCCACTTTTTAAATTTTCTAGGTTACCTGCAGTTTTATAGGAACACGTCAACTGTACAAAAAGTATGACACAGCTGCACAAATGGGCCCAAATTCCTGGAATCAGACCATTTGAAAAGAGAAGGGCGCTCAGAGACTTAATAATTAAACCTCATTAACAAAGGTGGTCTTCAAATACTCTGTGCTAACTTTTGTATGTGTTGTTTATCAGTGACAGAATATGTTCATTGTGAATTTTTCAGACTTTCTTTATAATTCCCTGCATATACATCCAAAATCATAATTATTTTATCTTCTTGGTAGGTTAACATTATAAAATATCCGATTTTCTCCCTATTCACACGTTAGTTCTACTTTTATTGATAGTAATATTTGCCTAGTATATTTTTTCCATTCTATTATCTCTTGAGTCATTTTATTTTAGGTATGTCTCTTCTTTTTAAAATCTAGTCTAAGAGTCTCTGCTGTTTAGTTGGCAAATATAATCCATCTACATTTATTAGGATTACTGCCATACCTGAGGTTTCAATCAAGTTATTTTGTTTTCTATCTTAATTATTAGCATGCGAAACTGGGGCCTATACCCAAGAGTTAAACAACTGAATCGTCACAATGCTATAATATCTTTAATTACATCTATAATCTTTATCGTCACTGAACCCAGAACCATAAGAACTCAATCTAATCTTTAAAATGTAGAGAGCTTTTGAGTCTAACTGCCAAAGAAAACTCTAATCTATAATAATAGAAGTGTAATATGCTAATTAGACTGGATATCCTTCCAGACGACCTTCCAGACCAAGCTGGGGCTGCAAGGGAAGCCCGGGTCCTGGGGCCAGAGGGAAGTCGGTGCTGCCAGCCAGGGGAAGGAATGCCTACTCTTGCATGAATTTCGTGCATCGGGCCTCTAGTACTATTATAAATAACTTTCTTGCTGGCTTACTTTATGTAGGCATGGGTGTTTTTTCATTCAGTCCTCCCCAGCAACCTTCTGAGGTACTTATTATTAGCCTTATTTTACAGATAAATAAACTAAGGCTTTCTATGGTAACACAGCAAGGAAATGAGGAAGCCAATAGGATGTTAACCAATGTGTTTGACTCCAAAGCCCATGCTTTAAATGAATAGCTTAGTCTACATTTTGAGGCACAATAACTTTTATAATGGTCCATGTGAGAAAAATATCAAATGGACTCAAGGTTCTTCAATACATGAGAAAATAGATATTTTTGTCATAGTATCTATCCCAAATGGACTAAGACACCTTCATTCCCAATATTCAGAAATGACTTCTTCCCTACACAGATGAAAGATGCCACTGAAAGGCTGGTTCTAGTTTTATGAACAAAGTTCTAAGGGAAAAAAATATATTTTAACAGGGGCAGGTTACACCAGGCTCTACTGTTTGGAGGAGCAAAATTAACTCTTACTATAAAGAAAAATATTTTTAAAGATTTCACTAGAGAAAAATATACTGACTATAATTCATTGTATTTTAAAACAACCTATTAAAAAGAACCCATCTCTATGGCTTAAGAATTTATATTACCAAGAGTACATTTCTACAATCAGAAAGAGTATAATGTAGGGGGAATAACAGGGCCTCTTCCTCCATTTTAGAGTAAACTGCACAAAGAACAGTAAAATTATGAACATATTTACTGAGTGTCTTCAATGAAAATTCTTACTATTCTGCACATTTATTTATCCTCATTACTATTTGTACATAAAAAAATTTAAGTATCTTATTCCCCCCCCCTGCAGTCTGCATAATGCAATCTGGATTCCAAATATAAATCTGTAAGCCCTAAAATATTTTAAAACTAGGTTTACTTTGAAAACAGATTTTGAGAGAAAGGTAAGCTTTTCCAATATCTACCTATACTAGTAAATCTTAAAATAACCTACCTTGAAACAAACGAAAAAATTTTAAATGATATCTACTAAGGGCTATCTTCACATAACTAACTGATAGTTAAAGGCCATCCTTGTGGGGTTTTTTTTTCTCCTTACAGGGAGAAGCAATTCAACTTGAAATCATTAACTCAATGCAGATCTAACACTGATCTTATGGCCAATAACCATTTTGGTCTTACCCTTACTTCCTGGTAGTTTTAAATTACTTTACAATACAGATTTAATGGCACTGCTACCAAAATGCCGATGCTGAATTTCCATTGTTTGGCATTTCACTGCCTTATTTTTTTTGTAAAATTGCATAAATCAGTATTGTTTGTGCCTGAACAACAGAGACAATAATGTGTTTTCTATTTGGAAGCTGACTTTTACTCCAAGAGCAGCCGGTCCCTAAATTCTATGCCAATCTATCAAGTAAAAATGTGTATCTCAAATACCAGGAATAATGACCCAATGAAAAAAAATATGTAAACTTGTATGAAAAGCAACACTACATGAAATGATGGATGAGGCTCACACACCTATACACTAAGCTCCATGAGAACCAGGATCTTCTCTGTTCTCTCGTCATCTTTATATCACCAGCACCACGCTTAAGCCACAGCAGATGCTGACAAACAGCTGTGAAATGAAAGGGGAGGCAGCAGGAGCAGTGGCACTCCAGAGCAATCTAACTCTAAAACACAATGCTTCTTTCTGCCTAAATAACATGTATCCTGAACCCCAGGAAAATTCTCATCCCATATAATAATCCTATATAATAAAAGGGTAATATGCAAATTGACCCTAACGGAAGAACGACCAGAATGACCACTGGACCAGTCACTATGAGGCGCACTGACCACCTCTTGGTCTCTTTCCCCGGCTGGCAAGCTCCGATCACACGATGGCAAACAGGGAACCGGGGGTGGGTGGTGGCAGGGGGCAGGGCCGGCTGTGAGCAGCTGGGGAAGATGGCCCTGATCGCAGGCCAGGCCTAGGGACCATACCCCCTCATGAATTTCGTGCAGCAGGCCTCTATCTCATCTAATAAAAGAGTAATATGTAAATTGACCGTCACTCCAACACACAAGATGGCTGCCCCCATGTAGACACAAGATGGCCACCACAAGATGGCTGGCAGGGGAGGGCAGTTGGGGACAATCAGGCCTGCAGGGGAGGGCAGTTGGGGCGGGACCAGGCTGGCAAGGGAGGGAAGTTAGGGGTGACTGGGCCAGCAGCAGAGGGCAGTTGGGGGTGACCAGGCTTGCAGGGGAGCATAGTTAGGGGCAACCAGGCCTGCAGGGGAGGGCAGTTGGGGGCGACCAGGCTGGCAAGGGAGGGCAGTTAGAGGTGACAGGGCCAGCAGGGGAGGGCAGTTAGGGGCAATCGGGCCGGCAAGGGAGCAGTTAGACGTCGATCAGGCTGGCAAGGGAGTGGTTAGGGGATGATCAGGCTGGCAGGCAGAAGCAGTTAGGGGCAACAGGCAGGCAGGCAGGTGAGCGGTTAGGAGCCAGCAGTCCTGGATGGTGAGAGGGATGTCTGACTGCCCATTACGTGCAATCGGATATCCCTCAAGGGGTCCCAGATTGGAGAAGGGGCAGGCTGGGCTGAGAGACACCCCCCTCCCCGTGCACAAATTTCATGCACTGGGCCTCTAGTTGTTACATAAGGATCAAACATCTCTTCACTCGATTTCATTTAGCAGAGGATGAATTTTTATAAGCGGTTTCTTTTCAACTGTTGCAAAATAACCCAGGTCATATCTGGATAGGAATGGAGTAAGCGCTAATTTCACAATAAAACTGGAGAAGAATAAACATACTTATCTTAATATGTAATATTTTAAGAACTATTCCCCTTTGCAAAATGATCTAAATCCTAGGCTTCTTGATCATCTCCAAATGTCCCAAGGTTTCAATACTATTAAATTTTCTCAGACAGCAATTCAAACAACTCCAATTGCTTGGGTTAACCCTTGAGTAGCAAGCCTTCCCCCTTTGTATGCCTGGTAAATGTTTCCCAAACTTACTTAGAAATCTGTAACCTTTCAAATAAACAAAATGAGTAAAGGTTGGCCTATGGTACTTGAAAAGGAGAAGTGAAGTCAGTCCCAGAAAAACCATTCAAATATTTACCATTTTAATACAATCAAACATCAAATTTGTTTAAACTTGATCAATTTGCAAAACAAATTTTTTAATTACAACTTAACAATGTATCAGGCTGTAACCAATTGGAATGCTGCGCATTTCTGTTTAAAAGCTTGATCCTAAAGGTGCTCCATATCAAGCCTGGTAAACAAAGGTCAGCTAAAGTAAATGTGGGGATTCACTTTGGCTTTACATAATACAGGGTGGGGCGAAAGTAGGTTTACAGTTGTGATTATGCAAAACACAGAGTTTACTCTTGTATAATTAATTAATTACTATATTATTTTCCATTTGAATTGTAAACCTACTTTTGCCCCACCCTGTATTTAAGCACCGATATGCAAGAAAAATGAGCCAGTGTTTAATATATTGCCATAAGTTTAACATCACAGAGGAGCCCTCTGATACATAACTCAGATCACGCACTCATCATAGGGGACCAGATACAAATACTACCATAGGGCCAGACCATAATCTAACCAACTGAGCCAATGACCCAACACTTCACAAACTTATCAGAAAGGCACAGGATAAAGCACAGCCTACCCAAAACTACGGGGCGTAGGCCTGCCACTCGGATGTGCCTGGCTCTGCTCAACTTACTTCAAAATGAAAACGAGGTCTTATCTGAAGTCCTAAATCAGGTTCAAGAGCAGAGGAAACCAGGAGCTGTCCTCATCCTCTGAGCAGGGGGTGGTGGTGGTGGAGCAGGCTTAAAAGAACAAGAACTAGAACACCCAAACCACTCTGAGTTCTTTAAAAGCTCCCTGGTGATGTGACTTCATCTTTGAACTCTTTGCCCGACTAAAATCAACCCTGTACTTTCATCTCCTTGAAATAGGTTATTTATAAGCCCATTTTCTGCTTTCCAAAGTATCTATGAACTTTGTTTTTCCTGCCTCCAAGTGCTTTCAAAGAAGTTGTGTTTTCTCTTTTCTTCTTCTTCTTGTTTTTTGTTTTTTTTTTGTTTTTTTTTTTTTTGTCCAACTCTGCAACACTGTGAAGAATTACTAGGATGGTAGGGCATTTTAGAGCTTTGGAGAGAAACGAATTCTATTAGCCTTCTATGATTCTGTGCAGAGAGAAAATCAGGGGTTGGCAAGGGAGTGGTTAGGGGATGATCTTGGGGGTTTTCTAACAACAAAGCCATCCAGTGGTGGCTGGATAGTTTAGTGCTGTCTTTTGTGACATTTAATGCCATCCCCAACCCAAAAAGGCTCCTGTAATCAAGGAAGGCTTTCTAATCTCTTGAGTAATGGAGCTGCTATCTCTCAATAACTTGTGATTTTAGAGATTAGGACAACAGACAAATGAGAACCAGGTTGGACTTTCTCTAGTTAGAGTCTCCTCAAGCTCCCCCGCCAGGCCAGAGCCTCCTGTTAGGTGCTCTTGCTGGTCTCTTTTCTTCAGGAAGTGTTCTTAAATAATTACCAATGTGATTATTTGTTAAATGACTATCTCACCGTGTATACTATAACCTCCACGAATAGGCATCTCTCTCTCTCTTTTTAAAGTTTTTAAATTGATTTTTAGAAAGAGAGGGAGAGGAAGAGAGAGAAACACTGATGTGAGAGCAAAACATTAATTGGCTGCCTACTGCACACTCCCTACCAGGGATTGAGCCCCCAACCCGGGCATGTGCCCTGACCTGGAATCGAACCATCGACTTTTTGGCCCATTGAACAATGCCCAACCAACTGGGCCACACTGGGCAGGGCGAGGCATTTCTGTTTATTATTATTATTTTTTTATTTTAAATCAATGCATCCCTTGATACAATGCTGAGCACAAAGAAAACAAGGAAATATTGAATTAATAAACTTCATGCCTAAAAAATTCCTCACCTTTCAAGGATATTATAGGTACTTTTCCTACTGAATCTGCTGTATCAAGAAGAAAAATATTTCCAGTTTATTCAGTGGTAAATTTGCTCAAGTGAAAACTGTAAATAGTTAAAAACAAACAAAAACTGAAATTAACTGCTAAATGATCAAGATTTATCTAGGTTTTAACTATTTTAAAAAACTGTATTTAAAACACTGGAATGTTTAACTTCCTTCACTGAGCAAAGGAAAAACTTCAAATGGCAATTTCAAACTTCTAAATCATGGAGGCTAATTTCCCAAGTCAAATTCTTGTTGCTGGCTGAACAGCCGTATTCACCGGGTGCCAACTCAAAAATTAAAGGGTGGTGAGGCAAGTTCCCAGGCCTCATCAGTACTTTCCTCACTACCTCAGAAAGTCAGTTTCGCACAGGTAGGGGACCCTGGACCAAGAAGAGTCAAAAAATTGTTCAAGAACACATACGGTCCTACATTTAGTTTTTTAAATTACCCACTGTTAGAAAAAGTGAAAACTGGCAGTAGTCCACTGAAAATGTGGCGAGCTCAGTATGAAGCACCAGCAGAAGGTAGCACAGTCCTGGATGGCTTTGTTGTTAGAAAACCCCCAAGAATGTCCAGAAGGGGGCAGACAGTCTGTATAACGTCTGAGATTTCCAGCCCAGGAGCCAGACCGCTCCCCCCCTCCGCCCCACCCCAGGGAAAAACCTTAAAGGAACACTCAGCACCAATCTTTAAGTGGCCTTAGGCGTTCTCATGTGGGCTCTGGCACAGCCTCCTTGGCAGGCAGAGAGCAACACATTCATAGAGACTCAGGGTTAGAAGGCACTTTCTAACAACCAGAGCTCTCCAAAAATGCAGAGGGCTGGCCAGACAGTGGGGAGTTCGTGGCATCACCAGAGGTTGCTGCAGGGTGAGGATGTACCATTCGACAGGGCAGCCACAGAGGGAACCATGTACCGTGGAGGAAGCTGGGCTGCAGGAATTCTAATATCCTCTCCAACTAACAGGCCTCTAGGACTTGGTTAACCACAAAGTGTTTACCATTCTTGTCATCAGCACACTGCAGTAATACTACAGTACTCAAAACTTGGTTCCCAAGGTAGGCACGATACTCTCTCTTCAATGGGGTTCAAAAGAATGGCTTTTCAGTTCCTATTTTTAACTGGACCTTTACTACTTTTATTTTTAAAATATATTTATATTGATTTCAGAGAAGAAGGGAGAGGGATAGAGAGATGGAACTGATGAGAGAGAATCATTGATCAGCTGCCTCCTGCATGAGCCCGCAAACCCAGGCATGTGCCTTAACCAGGAATCTAACCGCGACCTCCTGGTTCATAGGTTGACCCTCAACCACTGAGCCACGCTGGCTGGGCTGAATCTCTATTACTTTAATTATAATCTTTCTTTGTTGGGGTATTTTCATATTAAATTATTTGCATTCTCTTTAAAACACAAGTTTTACAAACATTAATAAACATTTTCATTGGGTTTCACAAACCTACTGAAAAATGGGCGAAAGCTTTGAAAGCAGCTTTTACATTTTGATGGAAACATTAAGTGCACCATTGGAAATATTTATCAAAACAATTATTTTGTTAGGCAATGGTACACTTTTAAAAATATAAGGTACAAATAAAACATCTGTTCATTAAAAAAAACGTTTAATTAGAAAACACTGCCTGTGCTGGTGTGACACTCTTGTCACCCAGGGCACATTACTGAGTCTGGGATTTAGTTCTTTGCAAAATGTGGAGACATACTTACATAGGTGTGAAAATACAAAAAGTTTTTATTTAGAAAGTCAGTAAGTCGGAAGATAAACAGCTCATGCTTCACACATCCTTGCTTTATACTGCTTAAATGAAAACCTTGCTTTGCTTCTTCATTTTGAGGGACTGCATTCTAGTTTCCCTAAGAAATTACTCTATGATCCTTCTGATCAGATTTTTGCTATAATGGAGGGGATCTAAACTCATCAGTCCCACCTAGTGTACTTACAAGTCAATGCACACATTTCCAGCATCAGTCATTTTGCAGCTAGGTCCTTGACATAGCGAGGGCGATACTCAGAAGATAGGGTGGTGACAAATCAAATCCAATAACCAAGGTACCAACCATACCAGCCGTAGAATTTTTGTTATATGGCTGGTTTAAATGCCGTTTCCAGAAGTGTCCTTATCTCATCCATTTTCTATAGGCAGATCTGACAACACCAAAACATTTCTGAAAACTTGTGAACTGACACATTTGGAAGCATCGAGCAAGGATGGAGCCCTGGCTGGCGTCAGTTGGTTGGGTGTTATCCAGTGAACTGAAAGGCCACAGGTTCGATACCTGGTCAGGGCACTTGCCTGGTTTACGAGCTCAATAATCCCCAGTAGGGGCGTGCCGAAGGCAGCTGACTGATGTTTCACTCTCACATTGATGTTTCCCTCTCTCTCTCCCTCTCCCTTTCTCTCTCTAAAAATCAATACAAATATTTTTTTTTTTTAAAAAAAAAGGATGGGAAAGCCATTCCCTCAAACCATACTCAGCAACAGAATGATGAAGAGTTAGGCATTTAGTAGTTTCTCAGCCATAAGTTGGTTGGTTTTGCATTTTGGTGATGGGCACGTATTTTTTTATATTGCCATGTTGCTCTAAAAGAGTTGATATGTTCAGAGACTAGAACAAAAGTAATGAGAGCATAGATCAAACACGGTGACCTACAAGGATGGTAATTTTCATGCTTAGGACGATTTTCTTGCCAGAAAAGCCTTGAATACTTTCAAGTTCTGCTAAATTCCTCAGATTCTCTAGGAAGAGTAAAGGAGTACGCAGCCAATGTCTAACAGATTTCTCTAAACACATTTTGCCCCACACTGGGCCTGCAGGAGGATAACAGGGAGGGTGCTGGGCTCCTTATCTTACTCTCACTGTGAAAGCACTAACCAGGTAAGCAAGGAGACACGCTCCCCCCCCCCCCCCCGCCCCGCGCCCCGACACTATGCCTAGGAAGGCAGCCATTGGCTTATCCAGGTTCCCACAAAATCAGCCTCCTGTCTCCAAACGGACCATGCAAGAACAGCATAGTGCATCAGAATGGAGGTACCAGTCTCGGGGGGCAGGTGAGCCTGGATGACCAGGATCCAAGAATGCTTTTTTTTTTTTTTAAATTAATAAGTTCAATAGAGTAACAAGCTCCACATGGCAAAAGAACTTTTGTTTTAACTTAGAGGTCACTGACTAGAGACTAGGAATGTGCCCAGTTGTTAGAAACCCTCTGCTGTGCCAGGAAAGATGCCAGCTACAGACAGGGACCATCAGCTCTCCTCTCCTCTTGATGGTGGAGGGAACACGGCAGTGATGCCACATGCATCCCCGCCCCAGGTGGGCAGGCTGCGGTGTTAGCTCCCTCCTGACTCTTACAGAGGACAAAGCCAAGTGCTGGCCCTCCTCAATCAGACTGCTCCCCACTCACACTCTCTCCAGAAACCTCCCTCTGCAAGTTCCAGAAAGTTCCTGCTAACCAGCTCAGCAGACTTTACAAATGAGAGATGAGTAGCCCCCACTTTCAGTGTACATTCCAAAACTGGAGAAAATTAAAAAACAAACAAACAAAAAACAGTAAAGCCAGAGTTTGCCCTTGGTTTTTCATTGAGAGAGATTTTTCATTAACACAGCCCTGCCTGACTTCAGGCTAAACCCGTTAATCTTTCTGTGTGTACAGAACCTTGCAGGAAAAGCAGCCCGGGAGCTGTCACCCATGCATGCACAGCCCGGCCTCGAGACGTATTCTCCAGAGTGGATATTTATTTCACTTCCTCTCGATGGCAGGAGGTATCCTCCATCTCTGTGGCGCCTGTTGCCAGAAATAGACAGTAACGTCAGGAGCAGCCGTCTCTCCGATGTAAACCAACTCCTCTCAGAGGAGGGGTGGGCAGATGCAGCCAGACCAGGGTGTCAGCGTGACCAACCCACAGGGCTAAATGGATGCCGGCTGCCGATTTGGTCTGCATTCCTTAGGTCCTTATAACTGGCTCCTGACAAGAGTAATGCAGACGATAGCAAGGGTGAGGCCTTTGGGGCCAGAATGGAGAAAATCACTACTTCCCCATCACTGCCATAGTCTCACACTAGGGGGACCAGGGGGTGAAGGGGGTCATTTCAGAGGTCAGTGAGTGTTTTAGATAAGGGATGAGTGAGCTCTCTGATTGACATCCTGAAAAAAAACACACACCACACATATTTTTCTTTTCTTCATTTCTCTGACTTTTACATTTGAAAACGAATGCTGTCACATTAGAAAAATAAACAGCAGGTCTGGAAATGAACCAAAGCCCTTTAATCCAGCCTTGCTTTACAATGCAAATGTTTTTCTTTTCTTTTTTAAAAAAAATTATTATATTTTTCATGTGTTTTTTTTAATTGATTTTTAGAGAGAAGAAGGGAGAGGGAGACAGAAACATCAATAATGAGAGAGAATAACTGATTGGCTGCCTCCTGCACACCCCACACTGGGGTTTGAGCCCGCAATCTGGGCATGTGCCTTGACTGGGAATCAAACTGTGACCTCCTAGTTCAATAGGTCAACAATCAACCACTGAGCCATGTTGGCTGGGTCGCAAATGTTTTTCTATCAAACATTCCAAAATATGCTCATGACCACCTAAAGTACAAATTTTCAGGGAACTGTAAATAACTTACCAACAATGTAATCAAACTTTTCTCAAGGAAAGTCTCAATGCACACAAGTTGCTCCATAGCCCAACTTCCTCTTCGGTCATAACTCCCTGGACCCTCTCCCTTTGTGCTCTCCTGTCCTCAGAGGCTTCACCCGCAAGGCGGAGTGTCCCAACAGCAGAGAAGGTGCCCAGTTCGGGCAAGCCAGGTCACACCCTCCGGGACTACCCTCCAGGGCCCAGCTGCAGCACCGAGGAGCAGCCAGAGCAGGCGCACAGGTAAGGAGGGCATTTCAGACAAAGCCTCGGACTCAGAAGGCTGGGGACAGATGAACCTTGAGTCCACATGGCCCAACCCCTCTTTTTGGACACCACAGCCCTACACCTCACTGTGCAGCCAGGCTAGCACGTAACTGGTTTAAGGTATCATTACAGATACACGTACCATTAGAAGTTGTCAGATGTACCAAACGCTGTGCCTGAATGATATCTACGGTCCCCTAAAAGGGGAGAAAGCGGCTTCTAAGATATGCAAAAGTGGGCCAACTATTCAAAAGGCTCTTTTGCGATAAATGGCAACTGGTCTGGAAGCTGCCATCTCATTTAGCTAATTACAAACCTATTTGTTTCTAGGGGAGAAAAATAGGAGCCCCCGAGGCAGTTTTATCCCGCCCCTCTCTGAGGAATGCAGTAGCTCTGGTGGGAAAACCAAGGGCAATTTCTACGTTGGTGAACGGGGCAGGGAGACCAATGCTCCATCCTCCTCACTGGGGTCCTGCTCTTGGCAACGTCCGGACCCAACTCTCCACAGGGCAGATCACCTTGGGAGATCACCAGGGAGTCAGAATGAGGGCCTGACATCCCTTCCAGAAACCCGTTCCCCACGCTCAGGCCAGTGCCAGCGGGGAACTTGGGACAAGTCACCTAGAGGCTTGGGGTCTTCATGTTCTCATCTGTAAAGAGAGGACCGGACGAGGACAGCGGTTCCCAGCCCTGGCCACACATAAAAAATCACTTCTGGTGATTCTGTGATTTAATTAGGCAGGCATCAGGATTTTTTAAAAATATGTTTTCATTGATTTCAGAGAGGAAGAAAAATGGATGAGAAAGAAACAACAATTGACTGCCTCCTGCACATCGCCCCCTGCTGGGGATGAGCCCAAACCAGGGCATGGGCCCTTGACCGGAATGGGACTGACAAGCTCCTGGTGCATGGGACGCTCAACCAACTGAGCCACACCAGCCGGGCCACCGAGATCTTTAAAAGGGTTGAGAACTACTGATTAACTAGAGCCCCTTCTAGTTTAAAACAAAAAAAGCTTCCTAACTATCAATGAAATCACCTGCACACCCCTCCCACCCCCTAACAGGGTGGAGGACAGGGGCGGAAAAGGTGAGCTCCGGGCTGAATGGGGCAGTCTCTCAGAAGAAGGGACATCTCCAACTAGCCTGGCCCTGAGGACACAAGAACTCTGAGGCTGCAGCCTGCCTGAATGATCCAGAAGTTTCCAGTTAGCTCTAACGTTTGGACACTGTATCTGGGATTTAGATTTTCTTCCCTGTGCTGCCTGAAACATGAGCCTCGCAATGAAATATCTAAAACAAAAATTATATGGTTATTTACAATAAGTCTTTGGCTAACAAATGAGACTACTTGCCTTCTTTTAAAAAAAAAACAAAAACAAAGAATGAAAAACTGCCTAAAACATTCATTCCCTCACTTCCTTGTTTACAGGCTGCAAAAAAAGCACAAAACAAATCCTAAGAAATGAACCATTAATATCACAAAAAAGTGAAAAGAGTTATTACATGGAAACGCCAATACTGATTACATTTCAATTACTATTTGTGCTTTCATCTGGAAAACATATCCTCCGTTGGAAAGTACCCAGTGTAACAGCTGCATTGCTTTTTCAACTTTCGCAAACACTCTTAAAAGTTAGCCACAACTCTGTGCTGGCTGACGTCCAGGGTTTTATTATTATGTACTATTAGTTCATAGTGAGAAGTGGGGGCTAAGGCAGGCAGAGAGCAAAGTAACAACAGGGGCTTCATAATCATGTGCAGATGGGAACGTTCCTGGGGCTTTATCTGCCAGAAAAGGCCTCCCATATTACTTCTATTACCTGTAGCCTTTATTAATTTAATTAGGTAATTACAAATGTGTTTTTAGGACATCATTTAGAGACTTAACTTTAAACAATTTTTCTTATGTCAGTGCCTGGCCATGCTGACATTTTAATATTTTTCATATGTACAGCCAACGGCCGGACTCTCTTCCCCTCCCTCCACGTTTTAGCAGGTGCTGAAAGCAAGTCAACAGACAACCAGCCAGTCAGCCTCCCTTCATTATGTCCATTCCTTGTCAGATCAATTATGGTTCGGAATTACAGTACTTCGTAAATGCTGGGGCTAATATCACTTTTTTAAAGGTTCATACAAACCAAATGGAGTGATATGCTCCAACACAGACTTTTCAATCTCATGAACCTGTCAAGTTAAACAAACAAAAATACGGAGGGACCAACCTAGGTTTTCAAATTTTATTTAAATAAAGTTTTATATAGTTAAATAATTTTTTACTATGAAAGTTCAATTAGGTCATTATATGAAAGCCCAATTACTTAAGGAGGGTAACACACCAAGGTATCAATATAGTATCTGAATTCCCTTTTTTAATAATAGGGAATAAAAATTGCTACTATTTTGTAAAGAAAACCCAATCTAGGAGAACAGTCACCATCGTCATCCTGAGAACGGAAGACAAATGGCGATCTTACAGTAAGGCTTCTGAAGTGGCCGGTGAGCACTTAGGACACACCTGGCCCACAGGTGCAAAGGGAGGTGTGAGCTAATAGGCAGGCGATGAAAGATGAAGTCCCAGATAGCTGATCGGGAGCAGACACGACGCTTCTCCAGGTCTCTGGGTCTGAACCTGAGCATTTACCCTTCTTCTACAGCCCCTTCCTGTTCTAAAAGTCCATAAACCCTAGATGAGAAAACTCTGCTAGATGTTACTTTTTTAGGATGCGGGGTAAGAACCAAGTCTCATGCCCTACAGGGTGCTATCTCCAGCACGCAGCACAGCATTTGCCACAACGTAAGGGCTCAGTATTTATTGAATGATTTTGCTGATCCCCACAGTATCGAAGGGGATTTTAGAAAAAAATGCATTGATGATTAATGTGTGGGAGTTTCTTTTTTTTTAATCTTTATTGTTGAAAGTATTACATATATTGTGTGGGAGTTTCTTGAGAGAAAATATGCAACTGGATCTGGCTTTAATTTTTAGTTTTGTGGATATATGTATGTTTGCATTATTTACCAAACACATATACAGCTCTACGTGACAGTCTTAAGCCCTTTACAAATATTAACTCATTTGACCCTCAAAATAATCCTTTTGAGGTTGGCATTATTATCTTTCACACTTTACAGATGAGAACATCGTGGCACAGAATGGTTAAGGAACTTGCCTAAGGTCAGAGGTGAAATTAGTGGAATATGGATTTAAGTCCAAGTGGTCTGGTTTTAGTGTTTATGCTATGTGGTCCAATATGGTTTCCATGAGCCACATGTGGCTATTCAAGTTAAATGAATTAAAACTAAATAACATTTAAAATTCAGCTCCTCAGTGCACTAGCCATAGGCACCCAGAAGCCACATGTGGCTGGCTCACGGAGACTGAACTGAATAGCGTGAATAAAGAACGTGCCCATCATCACAGAAAGCCCCACCAGAAGCAGCACTCCATGCTCTTAGGCAAAACCCTATTGCTGCCTCTCCATTTGGGTTTGGATGCAGACCCTGAAGTCCCATCTCCATGCCATTCCCTCAATCTAATAAAACCATAATACAAAAGGTCTTTCCAACTGAGACTCTCTAATACCCACTCTTTAAACAAAAGACACACACACACACACACACACACACACACACGTCAAGCCTGGCTGGCATGGCTCAGTGATTGAGTGTTGACCTGTGAACCAGGAGGTAGAGGTTCGCTTCACCGTCAGAGCACATGCCCCGGTTGTGGCTCGGTTCCCAGTGTGGGGCATTCAGGAGGCAGCCAATCGATGGTTCTCTCTCTCCCCCTCTCCCTTCCTCTCTGAAATCAATACAAATATTTAAAAAACAAAACAGTCAACAGCAGCTTGATGGATGTCCTCCACAGGAAAGCCAACTAGGAACTTTGTTTTTTCCCCTTGTTATTCTCTACTCTTCCCCTGGCAGGATGTTAGCAGAAATGGTCTCTGGCGCACACTCGCACCTGTCCTGCTGTGAAGGGCCGAAACCCTGTATTTATGGATTCTGCAAGCAGAGTTCAGCCAGAGGGTAGCCCTTCCCAAAAATTCAGTTCCCAAAATATTTGCAGACATTTTGTCAAAATGTGGAAAGCACACCACTTAAGGCTCTTTCTGTAACATAAGAAACAAAGCTTCCGGTATCAAGGCAGCCTTTAAATTCTATGTCTTGGAGCAGGATTCAGGGAGAATTGCCATTGTGGGGTGGGGTTGTCATTGGGGAGGGGTGTTATGAGTCCTGCAATTCCCCAAACAGTGCCACCTTTGAGAAAATATAGTTGTGAAAATTCAATTACCTAAGAAGGGTAACACACCAGTTATTATTCAGTATACTATCTGAATTCAAAACAACTTGAGGGGACACGAGGCCCTCATTTGGAGGGTAAATTTTGGTAGGAGAAAATAGTAAAGTCCTAGCACCCAGGGGCAGGACAATAAAAAGGTAAAGAGGAAAACTCATTGGGTGGAGCGAGTCTCAAGGGGAGAAGAAAGAAGGTACACCCAGCGGGCCTAGAGGAAGACTGGAAAAACAAAACTAGGAGGTAGTTCTGCTGTGTCTGGACTTCCTGGCTGTAAAAGTCCGTTTCTGCGTTTGTTAAACGAAGTTAACATAAGATCTATAACCAAATACACTGATGCCTTCCCTCGCTGTTCTAAGCCAGGCATTTTTTATAACGCTCATTTTCAGAGGACCCCACAGGGATCCCTTGCACGGACACCCACCCTACGACAAGGCATGACAAGATCCTCTGGCTCGGCAGTGAGCGGAGGAAGCCGGGCACGCTTGGTTCCCTAGGAGGGGGCCCCACACCCACAACCCGGAGCACAGAGTGTGCACAGATGTCGGATCATCATGTTCCACACTGTATGTTTATCCCCATTTACTACTTCCTGAACAGCTATTTCCATAAACATATGCCCAAATCATCATTTTTGGTAGCTGAGCAGTGTTCTACAGTATGGATATGCCATAATTTATGAAACAAGTCCTTTCTATAAGGCACACAGTTGTTCATGAGTCTAAATATTATTTCCTTGAATGTAGTACTGTAGTTGTAATCTTGACTGTTATTTTCTTTTTTAATTTAATAAATCTTTATTTTTCAGATTATTACAATTGTTCCTCTTTTTTTCCCCCCACAGCTCCCCTCCACCCGGTTCCCACCCCACCCTCTGCCCTTACCTCCCCTGCACTATCCTCATCCACAGGTGTACGATTTTTTTCCAGTCTCTTCCCGCACGCCCACACCCCTTTCCCCCTGAGAATTGTCAGTCCACTCCCTTTCTATGCCCCTGATTCTATTATATTCACCAGTTTATTCTGTTCATCAGATTTTTTTATTCACTTGATTTTTAGATTCACTTGTTGATAGACATGTATTTGTTGTTCATAATTTTTATCTTTACCTTTTTCTTCTTCTTCTTAAAAAATACCTTTCAGCATTTCATATAATACTGGTTTGGTGGTGATGAACTCCTTTAGCTTTTTCTTATCTCTGAAGCTCTTTATCTGACCTTCAATTCTGAATGATAGCTTTGCTGGGTAGAGTAATCTTGGTTGTAGGTTCTTGCTATTCATCACTTTGAATATTTCTTGCCACTCCCGTCTGGCCTGCATAGTTTCTGTTGAGAAATCAGCTGACAGTCATATGGTTGCTCCCTTGTAGGTAACTAACTGTTTTTATCTTGCTGCTTTTAATATTCTTTATCTTTTGCTCCTGGCATTTTAATTATGATGTGTCTTGGTGTGGTCCTCTTTGGATTCCTTTTGTTTGGGGTTCTCTGCACTTCCTGGACTTGTAAGTCTATTTCTTTCACCAGGTGGGGGAAGTTTTCGGTCATTATTTCTTCAAATAGGTTTTCAGTATCTTGATCTCTCTCTTCTTCTAGCACCCCCATAATTCTGATCTTGGTATGCTTGAAGTTGTCCCAGAGGCTTCTTACACTGTCTTCATATTTTTGGATTCTTTTTGTTTTTTGCTTTTCCAGGTGAGTGTTTTTTGCTTCTTTGTATTTCAAATCTTTGACTTGATTCTTGCGATCCTCTAGTCTGATGTTAGATCTCTGTATAATATTTTTTATTTCAGTCAGTGTATGCTTAATTTCTAGTTGGTCCTTTTTCATATCCTCAAGGGTCTCGCTAAATTTATTGGCCTTTTCTAGAAAATTATTGAAAAACCTTATAACTGTGGTTTTGAACTCTATATCCAGTCATTTGCTTTCCTCCATTTCTTTCATTTGTGACCTGTTTCTTTGTCACCACATTTTGGCTGCTTCCCTGAGTTGATAGAGTGGCTTTGTGTGTTAGGTGTCCTATAGGGCCCAGTGGCTCAGCCTCCCCAGTTACCTGAGGTGGACACTCTTGGTGCACACCTTTGCGGGCTGTGTGCACAGTCTTGTTGTAGTTAAGCCTTGATTGTTGTTGCTATCACTGGGAGGAATTGACCTCCAGGCCAACTGGCTGTGAGGATCAACTGTGTCTACACTGGGAGAACTTCTGTGCTGGAAACACCCTTATGAGACAAGACTTGCAAAAGCCTCTGTGCTCAGCTTGGATGGGGCAGAGTCTCAGGGCGGAGCAGACAGCATTGGCTTCCCATTAGCCCTGCCCTAAGAGGCCCCTGTGTCTCAGTGTCCTGTGGTAATCACTGCAAGCACCTCTGAGAGAAAGCTGCCCTCGAGTTCCGCCCACTGCCAGACAGTCCAGTTTCTCCCCGAATGAGTCTGGGTCCCCAGAGTCTAGCCCGAAACTGGAGTTCAGTGCAGTCAGGAGCTTTTGTCTCCCTCCCGCTTGAGAAAGCCAGCCGCACACTCAGTTGCCTGCCCTCTCTGCGAGCGCACCTCGGTACCTCTGCCTTCTGCAGTTCCTCTGAGTCTCAGTGAGTTTTTCTCTTTCCTGACAGTCCAGTTTCACCCCGTATGAGTCTGGGTCCCCAGAGTCTCGCCTGGAACTGGAGTTCAGCGCAGTCAGGAGCTTTTGTCTCCCTCCCACTTGAGAAAGCCAGCAACGCACTCAGTTGCTAGTCTTCTCCGCGTGCGCGTCTCAGTACCTCTGCCTCCTGCAGCTCCTCTGAGTCTCAGTGTGCTTTTCTCTTTCCTTCTAGTTGTAGAATTTCCATTCAGCCAGCCTTCCTGTGGTTCTGGATGATGTCTATTTTGTCTTTTAGTTGTAGTTTTGAAATTGTTGTGCGAGGCAGCAGTTTAGGTGTTTACCTATGCCGCCATCTTGGTTTCTCCTTGACCGTTATCTTCTTAGGATACATATCTAGAAGAGAAATCTACTGCCCTACAGAAATGGACCGTTCCACCAGCACTGTGTGCGAGGGCCTGTTTTCCCTCTACCCTGATCAATCCCAGGCATTATGGTCCAGGTCACCAAAGGCTCCAAAGTGATAACTCTGTCATTTTCATCTGCACGTCTTTACTAGTGATGTGATGTTGACTACATTTTCATAATCTAAATTAATCACTGATTTGGTCAAGCTACTAACTCCTCTGTGCTTCAGTTTACATATCTGTAAAATGGGAGTAATGATTAAACCTGTATCTCACAGAATTGTTTTGAGAATTGAGTTAATGCATGTAAAATGCTTAAAACAATACACAGAACATTCAAAAACCACTACTGTTATACTTTTTAGACTTATTTTGGACATTTATACTTTTTAACTTACTAATGCTTTTTAACTTATGTCTGATAAGAAAGAAATCTTCCTTTGAAACAATAGAGCTCACAGTGATGGTTACTTTTTATGGACAGCACAGATGAAATAATTATCACTGGGTAACAAAGAGCCACTGTATGTACCCACTTGTAATTCTAGAAGTGGATATCCCTCCCTTCATTTAGTTGTAATATCAAGTGGACTATTTTTCTGAAATAGATAAAAGATATTTGAATACATTGTACAATTCTTGGATTTACCTTTTTAATAACAAAATCCCAACTTTCCAAGAATTTAAAACATTTTATAACAAAATATTACAACAAAAGAAATCCCCAAAAAGAGCTTTGGTTAAATAAATCATGACATATGAACTCTCATGCATCAAATAAAAACAATGATATTTTTTACATGTATCTATAAGATATAGTAAGATGCTCAGATGAAATAGCAGGTTAACAAAATATGCATGTTATGATTCTATTTTTGTTTGAAAGCATACATTTATCTGAAATATATACCAAAATGTTAAAAGAAGTTAGCACTGGGTGGTGGTATTAAAGGCAATTCAGATTTTTTTATTTTTCTTAAGAAAACTGTATTTTTCTTTGTTTCTACAAAGATCGCTTTCTTTTTGAAATGAGAAATGTTAAGTATTTGTACAGGTGGGGTTCCAACGTGGTATGCAGTTTCTTGGACAGAGCAGAGCCGGCTGGCAGGACAGTCCTCTTGGATAACAAGGTTCTCTCCGGCAAGAACATTCTTTGGACAGACTGGGAGGACCATCTCACAAGGACTCCTTGAGCTCTGAACCTGAGATTCCTACCTCCTCATACTCCCCAGATATGGACACAGGCCCTGAGCTGATTTTGTCTTTCCCCTGCTTACCAACCAGCAGTGATGCCCCAGGGCTCCCCAAATGAGCACATGATAAGCACACAAGGCGCCGGCTTCCTCCCAGTCTCATCCCCACCCCCCCCCACCCCCCCCCGTCACAAACCCACACAACACCTTCTCCTTCCAGGTAACTCAGGCCCCTTGTAGTTCCTGGACTCTGCATGCCCACTGAAATACCCCTCATGTTCAGCTCAAGTTCACCTCCTGCAGGGGCCCTCCCTGCACCTGTGTGCCCATGTCCATCTAGCACAGCCTTCTGCACACTGGACTACAACTGTTTGCCCATCCCTGCCTACATTTCTGGGGGTGAGTTGATTGGGTGGGATACAACAGCGTGGTGGAGTCAGTAGACAGGTGAAAAGAGGATTTATTGAAGTATAATTGATGTATAACAATGAAATGCACCTATATAAATTACACAATCGGATAAATTTTGACATATGTATACACAGTGAAGCCATCATCAAGAAAATCAACACACCCATCACTCCGGTTTCAAGCCCTTCTTTAGCCATTCCTAAGCCTACCCCCCATAGCCTCAGCCCCCACCCCCAAACAACCACAGATCTGCTTTCTGTCACTATACAGGAAGCAGATTAGCTTTTATCTTCCATATAAATGGACTCATATAGCATGAACTCTTTTTCTGTCTGCTTTCTTCACCCAGCAAAATTATTTTGAGATTCACCCATGTTGTCACACATAGCAATGGTTCATTCTTTTTTATGACTGAGTAGTATTCCATTGTACAGCTGTAACACAGTTTATTTACCCATTCACCTGTGGTGGGCATCTGAGTTGTTTCCCCTTTGGGGCTACTACAAATAAAGCGGCTATGAACACGTTTTTGTGTGGACGTGTTCTTCCATTTCTCTTGGGTAAATGCCTAGGAGTAAAACACCTGGGCCATATCGTAATTTTTTAAGAAACTGTATCATAGGATCATAGGGCATTCTAATTCAACTAAAACAACAACAACAAAAACAATGAATAGGCAAGCACCCAAATTCACCAGGGGACTATCCTCTTAAAAGAAAGAGATGGGTCTTTTTTATAAGGGATGAGTCATTTTATAATGTGAATAATCATTCTCTGTAACTTTTAAAATCCAATCTTCACATCTGACGTTCACTCCAAGTGAGTCATGCCTATATTAATTACAGTTATATAAAAATTTGGGCTCTGTCCATTGCCCAATTCCTCTACCTTGCACCTCGTTCTTTTCAGAATTTGGATGGCACCAATTTAATTGCTTCTTTCTCTTTGATTCTCTACAGTGGTGTTGTGAGAAAGAACGTGACATTGCAATTGTATCAGTCTTGAAGAAGGACCCTTTCTTTGTATGCGCTCCAAAAAGGATGGTAACCCGCTCATGTGAGTTTGGGGAAGTCACGTTTCAGGGGTCCTCAAACTTTTTAAACAGGGGGTCAGTTCACTGTCCCTCAGACCGTTGGAGGGCCGGACTATAGTTTAAAAAAAAAAAATGAACAAATTCCTATGCGCACTGCAGGCCCGGGACGAGTCGGCTGCTAAGCAGGACAGGCAGCGGCACCCGGCAGGCCGGATAAATGTCCTCGGCGGGCCGCATGTGGCCCGCGGGCCGTAGTTTGAGGACCCCTGCTTCTGTGCCTTTGGCGGGCACCCTATCGGCACCCAAAATTAGATGTATGATTTAAAGGGCTTTCTGTTTAAGAGGCTATTCAGCAGTAAATACAACATGAGCTAAAAACAGACAAGCAATTCTAGGTAGAAATATTCTATCTTGGCACTTAGTCTGGGACCCAACTTTAACCTATTTAAATTCCAAATGCATAAAAGCATACGGTGTATAGAAAACATAAGTAAGAACAATCCAGACCATAGAAGAAATGACAAGAAAAGTGAAAACACTGAGATATGCTCATTGTTCTAACTAAACTCAAAGGATGAGATTTTTCTGGTAATACTATACTCAATATTCTGTCCACACATTAAACTGCACTATTTTCTAAACACAGTTTTAAAAGAATCTGTGGTTTAAAAGCATAACAGAACTAAACAGAGTCTGACAGCTTTTATTATTTCTATTAACTTTTCTGCTCTACTTTACACAAGCCCATTAATCTCATACTTTTTTTTTAATTTAATAAATCCTTATTGTTCAGACTATTACAATTGTCCCTCGTTTTTCCCCCATAGCTCCCCTCCACCCGGTTCCCACCCCACCCTCTGCCCTTACCTCCCCTACACTGTCCTCATCCATAGGTGTACTATTTTTGTCCAGTCTTTTCCCGCACACCCCCACACCCTTTTCCCCCCGAGAATTGTCAGTTCACTCCCTTTCTATGCCCCTGATTCTATTATATTCACCAGTTTATTCTGTTCATCAGATTTTTTATTCACTTGATTTTTAGATTCACTTGTTGATAGATATGTATTTGTTGTTCATAATTTTTATCTTTACCTTTTTCTTCTTCTTCCTCTTCTTAAAGAATACCTTTCAGCATTTCATATAATACTGGTTTGGTGGTGATGAACTCCTTTAGCTTCTTCTTATCTGTGAAGCTCTTTATCTGACCTTCAATTCTGAATGATAGCTTTGCTGGGTAGAGTAATCTTGGTTGTAGGTTCTTGCTATTCATCACTTTGAATATTTCTTGCCACTCCCATCTGGCCTGCATAGTTTCTGTTGAGAAATCTGCTGACAGTTGTATGGGTGCTCCCTTTTAGGTAACTAACTGTTTTTCTCTTGCTGCTTTTAATATTCTCTCTTTGTCTTTTGCTCTTGGCATTTTAATTATGATGTGTCTTGGTGTGGTCCTCTGCACTTCCTGGACTTGTAAGTCTATTTCTTTCACCAGGTGGGGAAAGTTTTCAGTCATTATTTCTTCAAATAGGTTTTCAGTATCTTGCTCTCTCTCTTCTTCTGACACCTCCATAATTCGGATGTTGGTACGCTTGAAGTTGTCCCAGAGGCTCCTTACATTATCTTCAAACTTTTGGATTCTTTTTGCTTTTTGCTTTTTCGGTTGAGTGTTTTTTGCTTCTTTGTATTTCAACTCTTTGACTTGATTCTTGCTATCCTCTAGTCTGCTGTTAGGTCTCTGCATAATATTTTTTATTTCAGTCAGTGTATGCTTAATTTCTAGTTGGTCCTTTTTCATATCCTCGAGGGTCTCACTAAATTTATCGGCCTTTTCTAGGAAATTCTTAAAAAACCTTATAACCGTGGTTTTGAACTCTATATCCAGCCATTTGCTTTCCTCCATTTCTTTCTTTTGTGATGTTTCTTTGTCTCCGCATTTTCGCTGCTTCCCTGAGTTGGTAGAGTGGCTTTGTGTGGTAGGTGTCCTCTAGGGCACAGTGGCTCAGCCTCCCCAGTTACCTGAGGTGGACACTCTTGGTGCACCCCTTTGTAGACTGTGTGCTCAGCCTTGTTGTAGTTAAGTCTTGATTGTTGTTGGTATCACTGGGAGGAATTGACCTCCAGGCCAACTGGCTGTGAGGATCAACTGTGTCTACGCTGGGAGAACTTCTGTGCTGGAGACAGCCTTATGAGGTAAGACTTGCAAAATTGCAAAAGCCTCTGTGCTCAGCTTAGATGGGGTGGAGTTTCAGGGCGGAGCAGACAGCCTTGGTTTCCCATCAGCCTTGCCCTATGAGGCCCCTGGGTCTCAGTGTTCTGTGGTAATCACTGCAAGCACCTCTGAGAGAAAGCCACCCTGGAGTTTCGCCCGCTGCCAGACAGTCCAGTTTCTCCCCAAATGAGTCGGGGTTCCCAGAAACTTGCCCGGGACTGGAGTTCAGTGCAGTAGGGAGCTTCCATCTCCCTCCTGTTTTAGAAAGCCAGCCGTGCACTCAGCCTCCCGTGCATTCAGCAGTCAGTCCTCTCTGCGCGCGTGTGCTTCCGGACCTCTGCCTTCCGCAGCTCCCAAGTCTCAGTGTGCTTTCTCTTTTCCTGAGAGTCCAGATTCCCCCCGAATGAGTCTGGTTTCCCAGCGTCTCGCCCGGGACTGGAGTTCAGTGCAGTCGGGAGCTTCCTTCTCCCTCTTGCTTTAGAAATCCAGCTGCGCACTCAGCCGCCCATGCATTCAGCAGTCAGTCCTCTCTGCGCGTGCATGCCTCCTGACCTCTGCCTTCCGTAGCTCCCAAGTCTCAGTGTGCTTTCTTTTTTCCTGACAGTCCCGATTCCCCCCGAATGAGTCTGGTTTCCCAGCGTCTCGCCCAGGACTGGAGTTCAGTGCAGTCGGGAGCTTCCTTCTCCCTCCCGCTTTAGAAAGCCAGCCGCGCGCTCAGCTGCCTGTGCACACAGCCGCCTGTCCTCTCCGCGTGCGAGTCTCCGTACCTCAGCCTTTTGCAGCTCCTCTGAGTCTCAATGTGCTTTCCTCTTTTCTTCTAGTTGTAGAATTTCCACTCAGCCAGCTTTCCTGTGGTTCTGGATGGTGTCCGTTTTGTCTTTTAGTTGTAGTTTTGATATTGTTGTGCAAGGCAGCCATCTTGGTTTCTCCTTCAATTAATCTCATTCTTATTCCACATTGAAAGAAAGGAAATCCACTACATTACATTTCTACTGTCAGCTGGCAGTATCTTTGCTTGTCCATGTGTCCTCAGCATGAAGACTACTGTGATTTACATAAATGTCTCAGAAGCCAACATTTTAAGTAGCAAAAACCAAATCCCATATAAAATACTACCAGCCTGCTTAAGTTTAAAGGCATATGCCACAGGAGTAAGTCGGCCAACACAAGGGTAGTCAGACACCTGCAAGAAGGTTATGGTAATGTACAACCTTAGTAACGGGGTTAAATAAAATTCCCTAGATCCAGCTATTCCCCTCTTAGGAATCTACAAGAAAAAGATCAATTTAGATAAAAATTTGAATGCAATGATGCTCATCATTTTGCTTTTTATTGTAGCAAAAAAAAAAAAAAAAATGAAGACAACTTAAAAGTCCAGTAATAGGGGATTGCATGAGTATTTTACATAGCCATAAAAATGTTTTCAAAAACACATTTTAGACCTGGCGGGTATGTTCTCAGTTGGTTGGGCGTCATCCCATGAAGTGAGAGGTCGCTGATTTGATTCCTGGTCATGGCACATGCCCAGGTTGCAGGCTCGATCCCCATGGGGGGTATGCAGGAAGTAGCCAATTAATGTGTCTCTCTCACACTGATGTTTAAATTGTCTCTCTTTCTCTCTCCCTCTCCCTTCCTTTCTCTCTAAAAAAATGAATAAAATCATTTTAAAAAACATTTTAAAAATGGATACAACTCATCAAAGTGAGCACAATTATATAAAACTATTGTGTAAGAATGTGATTATATGCATATAAGCAAGTGTGAATAATAAAGACCAAGAAGAAATATAACAAAGTGTTAACAAGGGTTATCCCTGGACTGACAGGAAAATTCATTAATCTATTACATAATTAGAAGTTATTTTAAAAAATTACAAGGTAACCTCAAAACAAATATTTTTTAGGTTTGCTTGTTTTAAATGCTCTTGAAGTACCATATTATTTCCCTGGAAACATCTCAAGAACTTTGTTCACTAGCAATGCTGAATGTTTGTTTCTTTACGGGCCAATAAGCAAAGCCTAATAGGAAAATTTGGGTTTAGAATAGAAATAAATAAGAATTAAATTACTTAAAAATTACTCTTCAACCCACAGAGGTTTCAAGAGGATTAATTTAAATGGTGCATGGCCATAAGGCACTTAAAATATGATGTTCAAAATTTTATTTTGCATGTAACTGTTCAGTAACATTATTTAAAAAAATTTCTTACATAATATGACCAACAATTATCAATCAGCTCTTCACCAAGAATACTGACCACAACAGTTCAAATAATAATATCTAGTTGGTAATAAAAAAATTTTCCACAAAATTGTAGAATAAGTGAAAAAGAACATAGTTGAAAATTATAATGTCCTGTTAATGATGTGGGCAATCTTTAAAACCCTTGAATATGGGTTTGGGGACAGAGTATGATGCCTTGGGGATTTAGTTTTTCCTGTCAGTCGATTTATTAACAATTTCTCTGGAGCAAAAAATAAAAATCTCAAACTATAACCTTGACCTACGTGAAGTCCCTTAGAGTTTCTTGACTGAATTATTGCCTACTCTGCCATTTTGCCTTACTGAAATTTATTATCTTCCATACTGGAGCTCTAGTGAGCTTTGAAAAATGCACAAACTTGCCTAAAATCTTTCAACACCCTCCCCCTTCTCCTTTTGGGTTGAACCTTTCAAAGCAAGCAAGACCTTTCACCTTGTCTCAGCTCCCTTCACTCCATAACCCACTCCCCCTGCTTCAGCCATAATAGAGCATTTCCCCCAAACATTATTTTCTCCTCTCTCCATGGCTTTGCACATGCTGTTCCCTAGGTCTGAGACTCTCCCATAACCTAACCTTTCCAGTTAACAATGTGCCTTAGGCATTATCCTCCTTCAGAAACTGCCCCTCTCCCATCCGGCACCTATGTGAATATGACACCCCAATTCTGTGCCTGCCGTTTATACTAATCATGACAAGGACTTGCCTCTGGTCCCCCATGTCCTCTGAACTCCTGCCCTGTGAGGAGAGAACTGTGCCCTGGTGCCAGCGCAGAGCCCAGCAAAGGGAAGCAGACCACTATGTGATGGAGGCTCCCTGCCCATCTATGCTGCTGAGGGAGTTTCCTAACTTAGTCCGTGTTACCCACTACTGAGGGGAAATTCAGACATGACAGATTAATCAAAGCAGCCAGTTAAAGTGTTTACTTCCAAACAGAAATTTCTGGAAAAACTGCTTTTTGGAAGAACGCTTTCATTATCATTTTAGTGGTTGCAAGATTATTCAAATGTCCTATTTCCTCCTTTTTTTTGTGACCCTACCTGAATTAAAGCACTACTAAAGGAGACCCCTTAAATGCCTTCCACATTCAAAGTTCTGTTTATAAACTCTCCATGAAGTTTTCTTCTGTCCTCTGTATCATCAACCCAGCAAAATTAAACATTTTTGTGGTGGGGCTCTGCGGAGATCAGCATGAGTGATTAATCTTTGGTGCTCTCCTATTCTGAGGGAAACACAGCTAGCACTAAAAATATTTTAGACTCAAAGAATAGATCAAGGTCCCCTCTCCTTGATCCAGAAAAATCCAAATAATAAAAAAAAACACAGTGAAAAGACCATTTCAAAGTAAAGAACATTTTTTATAAGTAATCCACATACTCAGTAATTTAATGCAAAACATTTCCAATTAGGGATTTCTGTATACATGCTCCTTGTGAAAGTGCTTAATCATCTGAAACCATGTCAGTTCTCAGGTCAGAATTATGATTTTTTAAAAATCAGTAACTGCCCAGCCTGAGTGGTTCAGTTGGTTGGAGCATTGTTACCAGTTCAATGCCCGGTCCGGGCATATACAGAAAGCAAACCGATCAATGTTTTTTCTCTTACACAAATGTCTCTCTCATCATGTCCTTGGGTGAGGATTAAAAAAATAAGTAAATAAAAATGAATTTAAAAATCATTTAACTTACATCTGTATACTGCCATGTATTTTTCAAAGTACTTTCAATTATATTGTTTATTTGACCCCATTTTTGGCACTTACTTCTCAATGCCAACCTCAAGTATCAGAAGTTCTTTTTCTTAATTTTCTATTTCTAGAAAATCATGTTGTTATTTTATCATGTGATGCTAAAGATGTAACAGAGTAACAAGTGATGTAACAAAGAGTCACAATACTCTTTATTTTTGTCAAAGGAATTAAATATATATACAAGTGTTAGTTCAGTGATTGGTCTCTTTATAAAATGAGTCTTCTGTAAGATTAATAACTTCATTAAAATTCAAAGTAGGAAAATAATTCATGAAAAAGTGTAAAAATTCTGTTATTTTTTCTCTATACAAAAAGTACCATCTGGAGTTATTTTGCAGCCAAAAATATATCAAGAGATAGAACTTTTTTTTTTTTTTTTTAATGGCAAGGGGAGGGAGGAAACTGTAAATCACAAAGAAGCCACCAGGATGAGATAATGCAAAACTGAAATCTGAGAAAAGGGGTCCCAGAGATCACCCTCAAAGTTCACACTCGGCTTGTGTGACCATACAGGACCTGCGACAGGCCACCCTTTATAATGAAACAAGAAACAGTACTCTGGGAATAAAAACAAGAGTTCAACATACTGCCAAAAATAAAAAATAAAATGAAAAGAAATCGATTTCAGAAAGACTATAGTATGAGTCAGAAATCGGGACAGTGTAAGGTAACACAAGAGAGTCACAAATTCTCAGGGTTTAAGGGGACCTTAGGAAGGTCCCTGGTCTAATCCTCCCTCTAACTACCTTTAACTACAGGGAAATCAGTTCACCTCCCTAGTTTCCTCATCCGAAAATTGAGGCAAGTCAGTAAGGCCAGTGGTTCTTAAACTTGGCTGCTCACCAAAAATCACCTAGGAATTTTCAATACACATTCCTGGCTCCAGTGCCTGGAAATTTTATTCAATGGGGATGTGATGTGACCAGAACCTGTAATTTTTTTAAAAAGCCCCTCAGGTGGTTTTGATGTACATGTCTGGAATTTAACTGCAATTTAAATCTTTGTTGAGAACCAAGATCTATATTTGGAACTGAAAGGTTACAGTACTTCAAAATGCAAATTTTCAAGGGCTTGGAGGTAAGTTTCCTATAAAGACCTCCCAAATCCACAAGCAACAGAGGCCCTCCCTCAAGAGTTACCAGGATGGCCTCTTACACAACACAAGGTATTAATGAATCAATGCTTGCTTTCCTATTCTTCTTCTTAGCATTTCTTTTTGGTCTTTCCAATCTTCTGTTTTCCTATTTTTAAACGAAGTTAACATGTCCTATCCAGCTCTCTGAGTTTGAAGAAAGAGAATATAGAAAATCAGGCAAAATAAAAGTGCTGAACACAATTCGAAAAATAGAAAATATGTAACAAAATACATAAAAATCACTGACAACGGGAAAGGAAGGCAGCGTGCCTCCTCTCCAGCAGTCAGAAGCAGAGTGGAAGTAACTGGGGAGAGGTCCTGATCACTCATTCTCCAGGGGGAAGGCAGACAGTGCTATGCAGGTGTCACGTGTCAATACAGATATTTAGATACAACCCCATCAAAAACACTTAGCTGACAGGTGTAACAAAGCGAGGAAATGACACCTGCAACAGGCACTTCAACTTCACCCGGGGTTTACCAGCAGACAATGACAAAATAGGAAAAACTCGGGTGACTCACAGGCCCTATTAAGCCATTGACTCTCCACGCTGGACCACTTGCATCCTTTTGATTCATGCACTGATTCATTCATTTCCACCCGCTCCCTGTGCCCAGGAATACTTGGCATTTCCTTTTGGTGGGGTCAGGGAAAAGCAACAGAAACTGTCCCTGGAGAAATGCTAATGTCCAGTGAAATGCAAGAGAGGCGGCTCCTCATTGAGCCTGGAGGGTACAGACTGGACTGTCGGCCTCAAGACAGCCTGAGAGTTTCTCCGGAGAGGGCAGGTTCTAGAAAGAGGACCTCCCTGAGCAAAGAAAGCATCGTTTAGAAAATCCACATCACTTAACACACTTCATTGACCCCTTTCTCTTTTCCATGACTCTACCCTACTTGGATTTTTATGAGATTACTAGAGGCCCGTTGCACGATGTTCGTGCAAGAACAGGCCTTCCTTCCCTTGGCTTCACTCCCAGCCGCCCGGGAGCCGGCACGTCCCCGCTCCCCGGGCCCCCTGGCCGCCCGGAGCCAGCAAGTCCTCGCTTCTGTCCAGAACACCACTCCAGTAGCTCCCTCCGCCACCCCCCTTCCCCTCATAGCAGGCTTCACACCGCTCTGCGTGCCTGCATATGCAAATTAACCTCCATCTTTGTATGGTTAATTTGCATACCCACTCTGATTGGCTGTGGGCGTAGCGGCGTGATGGTTAATTTGCATGTTTCTCTTTTATTAGGTAAGATGTCTGAGTAAAAATGACTTAGTTTGAGCCCATTCTCATACCTCCTCCCTGCCCAACCCCCTAAGAACCTGGGGGCCCAGTGGAACTTTATTGCACTGAAAATAGGTGCTAGCAGCACCCGGTCTTCTCTCCCACACACTTGAAATGAACCAGGAGAGGCAAAACAACTGAAGCAAGTGTTTCTTCAACAGAAGGGACTGAATCCCCTCTCTCTCCTGGTTTTACCCCAAATACCCATGCTTCAGTTCCATAAAGGACATGCCTCCGCTCTGCAGGAATAAAGCTGAATTCTCTCCTCCAGGCCCTGGACTCCTCCAAGTTCCCGTTGTCCTGCCCTCAGTCTTACCACACCTCCCAGGCTGGCCTGCTTTAAACGGGGCCTTTCAGTAAGAAGGGACACCTAATCCACTGCACCAACTGCTGCAGGCCTCCTGGTGCCAAAGGGCCATTGAGAAAAAGGCTGCTGAAGACACAGGTCACTCAGCACCAGCAGGTCCGGCTGGATGAGCCCTATTCCAAGCCTGTCCTTCCTGTGTCAGACGTCTCAAATGTTCACAGCTCCTGCCGTTTTGTTAACATCCCACAGACAGCCTGAATCGAGGCTGCCCAGCACAGCTTTCTGCCACGTTGGGAATGTTCTCTACCAGCCCTGTCCAAACGGTAGCCACGAACCTTAGGCAGCTACCAAGCGTTTGAAATGTGGCCAGTGTGACCAAGGCACTGAATTTTTAGTTTTCGTGAACTTTTATTTCAATGTAAGTAGCCACGTGGGGTCACAGCTACCCTTACAGACAGCCTAGGCTAGAGCCATCGTTCTGACAGTAGACCAAAGGATAAGGTGCAAACCTGGCTTTGCACTGGAATCACCTGAGGAGCGGTTCAAAGTCCCGGTACCCATTTAATCCCCCCGGATAATTAAATCAAAATGTTGGGAGTGGGATGCAGGCATCCACATTTTCAAAAGCTCCTCAGGTGACGCTAACGTACTGCCAAGACAGAGAATCACTGCTCTAAAATGTAAAAAATTCTACCACTGACAGCCAATCCTCGTCCAACCAGACACTTGCAAACACTCAGCCATGTAAACAATTAGGCCACATATTCCACCCATCGTGCAGGTCAATCCTATGAACACTGGTGACAAACCTCAGGACTTGTTCCTAAAGAGCAAAACCATGTTCAAAGGGAATGGGCCACGAAGGGAAGCAATGAGGAGAGGAGGAGACCGTTCAGAAAGGAAGGAAAAAGGAGGGGGAATGTTCATCAAAGGAACTACCGGCATCCAAAGCCTGGCTAGCATGAGTCTATCCACAAATTATTTTCTGGAAAGCCACCAGTGAACAACAAAATACACCTCCAAAATCTGGTACTCCGAACGAACAGCTCTAATTGGACTCCCCCACCACCCCTTGGCTAATCCACCCACACACTATCTGTGCCTGAGAGTAAGCTCTCAGCACTGCGCATTTTTCTTCAAAGGATCACCTGAAACCTGCGCCTTTACATTGAGTACATTAAACTTTTTAAATGGCAGCAATTACAACACCAGTATTGGTTCCAAACCCATTTGCTTTGGCTCCCTTTTCTCCAGTAAACACAATCCCAGCCTTCACTGGCGGCTATTAGTAATTTCATCAAGTGTATCATTAACCCGGTGAAGCATTTTCTCTGAGACTTGACTTAGCAGAGGCATCACAGCCAGAGTGTACAAAATGCAAACAGACACTCGGGGTTTCCACAGGCCCTAATCTTCCAGTCATCATTTCCCAAAGGCATGCAGTGCCCTTCAGGACGAATGCTGACAGAGTTCCAAGGCTGATGCAAAATATCCACCAGCATTTTCCAGGCCAGTGGTCGGCAAACTCATTAGTCAACAGAATGGCAAACCACGGCTCGCGAGCCGCATGTGGATGGCGAGCCGCAGTTTGCCGACCACTGTTCTAGGCAGTGCTACTGAAAGTCAAAAACAGGAAGAAGAAATTGTAATGGGAAGAGTATCTGAAGGTCACTCTTAATGACAATAAAAGTCGTTCCCTCTACGTTCACAAGGGAAATACAAATGATCCAAAATTAAATTCCCTTTCCCCAGATTATTCATAAAGTAATTCAGTCTCAAAACTGAGAACTCCTCACACTTCAATAAGTCACCTTAACTTGTATGCATGCATATAAGCACACCAATGGACACAAGACACTGGGGGGGGGGAGGGAGATGAGGGCATGCGATAGGGGGTAGGGGAGGCCGGGGGAAGGTCAATGGGGGAAAAAAAAGAGATATACGTACTACTATATGTAATACTTCAAACAATAAAAAAAAAAATAAGTCACCTTAACCAATGGACTCCCCTCCAAAGAGAAGGAGTTGGCTTATCCACCCGTATGCACAGCCAAGAAGTTCTCACAGAACGAATGTAATCCCTGCTGCGGTGGCCAACCAGACTGAATTTCTTTTTACCTTGGCCTTCGTGGATACCCAACAGCAGCTACTCAGTGAAAACTTACCAAATGTCCATTCCAATTAAGGGTAAAAAACATGGGCTTTTAAAACTTAACACAATACTTAATAATAGGAACTAGGCCATACTTTTGTATACAAATCTGAATGTGGGTTATACTGAATAAGGTAAAAAGTCTCTTTAGACTGTATAATGGGTACCAGATAAATACAGAATGCTAAGTTTAATTTCAGATAAGCAATGAATTTTTAGTATACATGTGCCCCAAATATTGCATGAGATATGATTTTACTAAAGAAGATGTGCTATTTATCTGAAATTCAAATTTAACTGGGCATTCTAGTTCCTTTGTTTTTCCTAAATCTGACAACCCTACCTATCACTATGCTGGGAAAACTGAACTGGAGTGAGGCAAAGAGATCTAGTTATGGCACTCCCCACCCATTCAACCATCCCAGCTGTGGGCAAACTATGGCCCGCGGGCCGGATCCGGCCCGTTCGGCTGTTCTATCCGGCCCGCGGAGCCGAAAGAGCGGAGGGTTCTCTTGCTCTCCCCTCCGCTCCTTTACTTTGAATTTATATTAGTTCACACAAACACTCCATCCATGCTTTTGTTCCGGCCCTCTGGTCCACTTTAAGAACCCATTGTGGCCCTCGAGTCAAAAAGTTTGCCCACCCATGAACCATTCCTGTACCTGTAGGTCAACCATAAAAACTATGGTCTCCAATGTGGATACTGATTAGCCACCACCTGACAATCAAGTGCCTCAATGCCCATACTTCCCTGGACCACAGATGCTAATTCTATAACTAGGTGCCAGATACATGCCTAGCTGACAAAGTAAAAGTAAATTTTATTTTCAGGGCCTTTATCTGAGTAAAGGGCTCAGATGAAGCAAGTAATTATGTTTAAGTAGATGCCATGAAAGGAAGCAGTCCTAAGTAACTGTTATTATTCATTCAATAAAATTAAAAGCAAAATTTGCTATGGAGAAATCATATGAAGACAACAGGAAGTAAACAGAATATGTAAGTGGCTATTCTGTGACTTAAGTATCCTAAATATTAATGTGGGTTTTTTTTTTAAATAGCTAACTCTATTGAACAGTTATATGCAAACAACATTCAAACACTTTACATCTTTTCGCCTCAATTCTAATCCCCTAAAAAGTGAGTACTATCACCATGCCCATTTTATAACATGAAGAAACTGAGACACAGAGATTAGGTAGTTTGATAAGCCTGTTTGCCTCAGACCGTCCCAGTTTTTGCCTACTGTCCTGGTACAATTATTTAGAGTGTCCCCTTTCATTCCTATAAATTACCCATTTTGGATGACAAACTATGTAAGTTTCATATGGTCAATTCCCAAAGACTCACAGTTAGTAACTCGCAGAGGCAGGGTTCCATCAGGCAGTGTGGCTGCAGAAACAAAGCCCGACCACTGGAAGATACTCCCTCCCAACGCTTACCTTCCACGGAAGAGGATTCCAAGGGAAGATGGGGTGAACTTTTTAACTTTTCTCTCTCAGGCCACAGATTTCCTACATGGTTAGCAAACCCATGTGGGGTCGGGGCTGGGGGCAGATAAGGGTCATGTTTTTCAGGACTGTCCTTTATCCCCTTTTAAATCACTGGTAATACACAGTACAAAGGATCTGTGAGCAGAGAGAATTCCTCAATCAGCCTATATCCACATCCCTGAGTCTGAAAATTTTTAAACGTATTCTACTTATCAAAGTAATATTTAACCAGATCCTTTTCTATTTTGGAATGACCTTCACCTTCCTTCAGCCTGGCCCAGGCAGCCAGGGCACAGTTGTTTGCTATTTTTATAAAGACAAAGGTGGACATGTGGTATGTGCTGGTTTTTAGTTCCATACTTCTTTCCCTAATTAAAAAAAAAAGTTTTCCTTTTTTTTCTTTTTTTAAAATCTTTGGTAAAACGCCATCTATTTTCCCATTAAATATTAATGTTAGTTGGACAGCATGAAAACAGCTAACAAGAGCATTAACTTGTAGGCTCACTTCTTACACATAATGTTTAAATGCATCACAGTGGTTCAAATAAGCAGAGGTGAGATGCCTCTGGAACGTCAGCACTTTGAAAACGATCACGAGGAGGCTGGCTGTTCTCATATCTCTGCAAAAGGCTCAGAATAACGCTTACTGACTTAACATGGCGATTTCAGCTCTTAACACTGGGTGAGGCTGTGACCGCCCAGCCTCTCTGAGCTTGTCCCCTCCTCTATGCAATGGTTTATGCTAAGATACACAGGCCGCCCCAGCTCTAAAATTTCTAATTCTGTTTCCTCTACAATCTTTCTGACCAGGAGCTGCAGCCTACAATATGAAAACAGTGCTCCATCACAAACCTCCTTGAAGTTGACTTCGGCTCCGGTCCTATTGCAATGACATTGGGGAAAGGGGAGGAATTGGGGGGGGGGGGGGGGCAGAGGGCTGCCAAGTTAATTGATAGATTTAACAATGTTTCCTGTCCCAAAACAGCAACTGCCCTTCCCACCTTTTTCCACTCACAAAGAAAAAAACAAAACAGAAAATGAAAATGAATTCTCAGCTGGGTTTCATGTGATTTCTAATAGAAACTGAATTCATCCCTAGGAAAAAGAACAATAAAAAGCCATAAACTCCGGTCTGGGGAGTTAGTCATTATGAAGTTTTCCTCATGCAGTTATGAAACAGGAGGAGATCCTTCTTCCCTAAAGCTTTATTACATCAAGTTTAAAGCCACATGTAAGTGAAAACTTCCATATTAAGATCTGACACATACACAGGCATCCAATCCCTAGCAACAAATACCATGTTTAAATCCAAAACCTTCTGGTAAAGAAATAACGAATACCTCCTGGCGAAAGTTGTCTCCCTGATTCTTATCAGAGCCCTCATTTCAGTAGTATCAAAACTTCCAGGAAATTTGTAATGGAAAGTCAGAGAGAACAAAAAAAAAAAAAAAATGTTGAAGCCAATAAAACGTTATGTGTGTTTGGGCCATCTGTTCAAACCAATGTAAATCCTTTATAGCCACTAAGATGTGTGGTCATGGTTTGTTTACTCTTTTCAATGGTAAATTTAGGACACAAAAGCAATTCAATGAAGAAAAATCTTATGGACTCAACACAGGTACATGTAACAAATAACGACTAAATTAAAAAAATACTGCCTGCAATTTGATACATAAAAAGGTAGAAACCAAACTCTTCAAATAATCAACTTTCCTAACAAACAAAAAAACTAAGTTTCTCCCCAAAGTATGTAATACTTAGAATACAATTCTAATATTTTTGCTTTGTATAAGAACGGACTACTAGACTAGTGTGTCCCAAAGCATATTCTATGAAACTCCAAGCCTAAGAGAGGCTGTAGGGGAAAAAAGAAAAGAATAAAAGAATTCCAAAATCAGGTAAGTTTGGGAAATACCATACATTACTCTCTCTCCTAGAATGCCTATTACGCTTATAAAGGTTCTGAGGAATCCTTCACTAAAGAAAAAGAAAGACTTTGAGACAAAAACAAAAATCACAATTTCACCACTCTCCCCCCAAAAATTAACATTTGGAAAATTTCCTCCTTATCTCTTTTTCTTTGTATGTTTTTTCTACATGAGATGACACCATTTATATAACCTTGTGCTCTCCTTTTTCCCCCTTAAATTAAAAACCTTGCTATGTTAGGTTATTAGAAGTTTTCAATAATAATAATACTTTATCAATATAGTAATAACTAATAGTTTTGTCAGGCATTAATCACTGTACTTATATTAACTTACTTAATCCTCACAATAACCAAAGGTCTGTATTATGATTGCCCCCATCCTACAGATGAGGAAACTGAGACTTGCTCAAGGTCACAAAGTGAGTCCACGGTGGAGTCGGGATTCAAATCCAGGCAGCCCCTGGGTCAGCAGTCTGAACCACTGCATTGTACTGACTGACTCTAATATTCCTTCCTCGAACTTACCAATGAGGGGCATTTCGATTATTACCTATTTTTTTTCTATCACAATAATGTCACACTAGACATCTTCTGGGCATCTGAAGCACACTGTTTTATCTAAGCCTATTCAGACAGCAAAGATCTTACCATCCCGAGAAGTTCGGTGTATTTTTGGCTAGCTGACAACAGCTGTAGAAACATCTAAGATGGCTAGCATTTCATAAACCAGCTCGTTACTCCACCTACCCCTGGTATGAGCTTCCATCTGGTCCTCACCTGTCCTGTCCATTGCCATCTGCAGCAGATTTCTGTCATGTTTCCATCTGCCTTCTCACTGCACAAAGAGCCAAATAAAACCCTGGGTCTCTTCTGTGCACCTCCCAACACATTTAAGCAAATTCCATCAACTTTTATGTCTGGAATATTTTATTTTATTTTGCATATTTTTTAAAAAAATGTTTTTATTGATTTCTTTTGAGAGAGAGAGGAAAGGAGAGGGAGGGAGGAATAGAAACATCAATGAGAGAGAACCATTGATCAGCTGCCGTCTGTACGCCCCCTACTGGGGATGGAGCCCTCAACCGAGCATGTGTCCTGATGGACTCAAACCAGTGACGTCTTGTGGATGGGATGCACTCAACCAACTGAGCCACACGGGCCAGGCTATGCTGGGAGTGTTTTAAATACTACGCTTACATGTTCCTAGTCTCGTGAGCTTGTGCCAACACAAGTCATACAAAGAGAGATAACATCCACTCTGCATGGGTAACATTAAGATGAATTATTTTTCTAATCCAGACAATACTCCAGAAAAGAGATATTCAGGTATTTTACTGTTGGCCTGCTTATCTTACGATGAATGACTGAACACTCTTACAAGATTAAAGGAATGCATAGTCTAAATTAATAAATAGTCTGTGGTAAAAACTGCCCAAAAGCAAGATCACACAAGCGTATCGGATACCCTATGCTAAGTAAAAAGAAGTAAGCAGAAGTCCTAGCCCATAGTTCACACATCTCCGGAACTCAATATACCATTCTGGTTATCCAAGAGTGTGTTTGAAAAACAGGGAATGTCTACAGGAAGAGAGAGGCAAAAACGTAATTTTAAAAATTCAGAAATCATAGGGTCGATAAAGGTATTTCCCAACATGTCAACAATACCATAGAGAATTAATTTGCCATATAGTAACAGAAAGATCAATATATCTAAAGAAGCCAAGTGTCTCCACGTTTTCTACAAAATATTCTTTAAAATACAAAAAAGTTTTTACATATTACAAAACATGCCTAAAAATAACCTCAACGCTATTGACCAAAAGCCTAATAATTATAACTATAAATATCTGAATAAGGCACTTACGTAGAGCCAGAAATAATGATTCTATTCAAGGGGACACCCTCTGAAATATATGTAAGATAACAAAAGTGAGAAAGCAAAATTCAGAATTATAAATCTGAAGATGCGATATAAGAGAAACAAAGCCCTTTGTTTGGGGGGTACTCTTAAAAAACTATAAAATTACTGCAGTGTCTAAGTCCGAGTTTCTAATGGACTTTGTTGTAGGATAATTAAGATATCTGTTAATATAATCTTTTAAGAAATTCTTAATAGGAACTTGGTTTATATTTAAGCCCCTCAAGATAAAGTTCACTCACTGCTTTCATATTATATATTTAACATCTAAACCCTCTCTGTTCTTATTTTCACTCACTCATCCAAACACTGCATTTTAAAAAAAATCTCACCTTCACAGCACCCAAACTCACAGGTTGTCTAGATTATCCCCACCCAACCCCAACCCCCACGTCACCAGCAGGCTCAAACCCTCCTGAAGACCGCACCCCCTCCCGCTTTGTTTTTACCAACCTGACTTAAAAAACAAATACCCCTATCATTTTACTTTTAATTGCGAGACCACAGTTAAAAAATAAATCAATTACAAGCAAGAATCAAGGACTGCAGACAAAATGCCAGTGAACTTGATACAAAGTCAGAAAGTGCCTTTCTCTCTGCTTCTACTGTTTCAGTGTTCAAACATCAATAATTCATATGAAAAAGACTACCAGACATATAAAACATAGGACTTTTTTTTAAACCTTCAGGGCCCCAACTTTTATTCAGACCACAAAACTACATATTGTGTGGATGGAGTAGGTGGGGCAGGGGAACCTCAACGTTAAGTCTGGAATAATGCATTACTAATGAGTCCAGGTAAAACCACGCAAACAGGAAGGTGCACAGAAGTATTTTCCTACATACAGTCACAAGTTTTTTTTTAAGACTTTTGAAACAACAAGAGAAACAAATTAAAATAAATCTTGCTAAATGCAGGAGGAAAGCAACTATCTCTATTTCTTGGTAATACATTTGAAGGAGCGACGGCTGCTGAAATGACACGTTTCAAGATATTTGGTTAAACTATAGCTATTTTAAGGCTGCATTAGTGCTTGTCACACAGCTTGCTCCCAATCTCTTGGCAGTTCTCCAACACATTCCAGCGTCTTATGCACAGCCTTGCTGGAATCGCATCCCACTTATCGCTAAAGACACACTAAGTAAGATGTTGCCACATTACACAACCAACCTGCCACCTACTCCCACCAGGTCACTTTGCACAATGCCTGGCTTAAAAAAAAAAAAAGAAGTCAAACCAACATCTGTGTGGATGCAGCTTAGTCCAAATGATCCACTCTGGTCCCCCAAACAAGTATCCGAATACTGCTCAAACGGGGAGAGAAACACTGCCTCACTGCCCAAAGAAAGGCTGAGTCCCCAGCCACCAAGGAGGGATAACTGATAGGGAGGGGAAAAGGCGAGATCAAATATTTTTTAAAAAGGGACACCTTGACTAAAGACCCAAACCCTAGTCATGCCCCCACAGCCTACACGTAAAGCAGATTATTAAGCAGGGCACATTTTAAAGGATAATCTTAGTATGTAATGAATCTCATTACCTCTGTGAAAAGAACAATTTAACATAGCAATACATCCTCCTCTAAGCCAATATTCTCTCTAATTGTTAATATTTGGCAAAAAAAAAATACCTCTTTAAAAACAAACTGGAATGGTTAACCACATGCTGCTACATTCCATTCTTGCTAAAAAAAATATATTTAATTAGCACATTTGATCCTCATGCTCTGCACAGCTGCCCAACATTCCAGTGAATTCCAGCGATAAGCGAGCTATCCATATACTCTTTACATTAAATACCTACTTTAAAAGTTGAGAAGACTAAGAGCAGTTCTCAAGTATGACCCACTAAAGATATAATTTAGTTCATGTGAACAAGCTTTCTGTAACAAGGGTGTAGTCCAACGGAAATACACAGTATAAATAAGAATAAAATATTCAAGCAAACGCACACCAACAACATAATTCTGCAGAGCTGGAAATGTATATGTAACACATTCAACTGACAGACAAGAGTAGGCTTCCTCGGGAACAGGACAATAAATTACCCTGCTCTCTAATTAAAATATCACCCTTTATGAATCAAAGGAGTTTTTTTAGAACTAAGATGAAAGCTTGTGTTAATGTTAGGGACACAAACTTCAAAAGAAAAATAAGCCTTTCAAAGTGACAAATCACCCTTAGTATCAGGAAAAGTCAGAAATTCCTTCAGCCGTGAATGTGGATTTAAAGACAAGCAAACAAAACTCACCTACCTTTAAAACAGACTAGAACACGAGGTGCGCGCTGGTTTCTTTCCTGCTCAAATGGCACGGAGGTCCGTGCTCCAGGGCTGTGGTGGCCCTCCACCCCGCCCCAGAAGATAAGGTGGGTGTTTAAGGACAGCTGGCAGCACAGAGTTGTCAACCTCCCTGTGAGAAGGACCAGGCCTCGCTCAGAGAAGTCACCCGACAGATACCTCTGACCACTGCTCACCTCCTAAAATAGCGACAGGTGTGCTCATCCAGCCAGAGGTCCTGATAAGGCCTCATTCCAGGCCCCGGCTCTCCCCTAACCTGGGGTACTGTCCCAGCTGGGTGCCTCCCCAAGGGCTGGCCCCAACCCTTGCCTGGAGGTCAAGTTCAGACAGCCCAGGCACATTAACCATCAAGAATTTCCCTTGAATGCTTTAAACAATAAAGAATTTAAATTAAAAAAAAAAAACAAAAACAAAAACAAACAGTAAAAAGAATTTCCCTTGATGCCCAGCTGGTGTGGCTCAGTTGGTTGTGAGCATCGACCCATGAACCAGGAGACAGAGGTTCAATTCCCCATCACCGCACGTGTAAGAAGCAACCAATGAATGCATAAATAAGTGGAACAAAATAATCAAAGTTTCTTTCTCTCTCCCTCTCTCTCTCACCAATAAAGAAAAAACATATTTTTTCAAAGAAGAGAATTTCCCTTGATGGATTTGATTCCCACCGGGTTGTGAGTTTCTGAAGAGCCCTTATTTGGAGAGAGGAAGTCTACTAGTGTAGCTGAGCTCTATCACCCAACCTTGCTCCATCCATCACCCAGCCCAGCTCAGATCTCCCCTCTGAACGGTGAGAGGAGCTACCACGGGTCGTCAATATTTAAGCCTGGAAGAATGTGATTTGCCACTTTTGTTCAGGGCCCACCACCCCAAACAAGACTTACAACAACTACAATGTACCTCCTCATAAAAACTGCTGAAAGGTTTTCTTTCTCTTCCAGCAAAAGAGTGTTTCTCCTCTCTTCCCACTCCCTCTTTCCCTCAGCACATGAAGAAACCACACCTTCCGTAGGAAGAGACCAAATACTAGAATTAAGGCATCAAAGAAATGCCAGTGAGTCACCTCCATCCATCTGATGTCCCAGGGCTTAAGGAATTGGCTTGCATAATCAAATATGTATACTGCTTTTTCTCCTCGGAACAGACCAAAGATAGAACTGTAAAGACTTTAGCTAACATAAAGTTGAGCTCTGGTGTATGCTTTCAATCATTTTAACCAAACCCGGCGCACTAAAATGTATTACATTTAAAACCAAGATTATAATAACCACGTCCATTCTATTTTCGACGTGATATGGAATAGCTGTTTCAAAGACTCTAAAATCTGAAGACAAAAGTAAAATCAAATGTTGTCCGGAGCATACAAAGATGTCTCTCAAGAGAATTAAGGCAACTCTGATGGGAATTCATTTCAAAACAAAACAGAAAGCACACATCATCTAATGAGAACTTAATTTTGGTATTTTTCCACTGTAAAGGTTTTTGGTGTGTTTTTTTTCCCCAAAGAAGAGAAGTATCTATAATAAGCAAATTTTGGATTCTTCATTATTTTTCTTTAATAATCCCACCACTAAAAATAGCTAGAGCAACAGACAGTATTTATTCCATAGCTTTAAATATGATCAGTAATGAGATTTTTATAACTTGCCATGCTACATGTATAAACTAGAAAAGTGATAAACATCAAGTGATTTCTTCAGCTGTCAAAACTTCACATCTTCAGCTTAAGATTTGAAAATTGACCATTATTTGTGAGATGCAAATTTGTGCCAAGGGAAACAATTCAAAGGATAAACACCAAAATGTTAACTGTAAGTTTATAGGGTCACTGTATTCACCTAGTGATTTTAATCTTCTTCTTTGTGTTCATTTTATTTTCCATATGATCTATTATATATATTTATTATTTTGGTAATAAAAAGAAAATATTCCCAGGCCAGCGTGGCTCGGTGGTTGAGCGTTGAGTTATGAACCAGGAGGTCATGGTTCCATTTCCGGTCAGGGAATATGCCCAGGTTGCGGACTCGATCCTCAGTAGGGACGGGCAGGCTGGCAAGTACAGCAACTGAGGCAGCCAATCAATGATTCTCTCTCATCATTGATGTTTCTATTTCTCTCTCGCTCTCTCTTCCTCTCTGAATTCAATAAAAATATTTTTTAAAAGAAAATATTACTTGAAAAAATTTAAAGTTTTCTTATGATTTATGCTAATTTATACCTTTATGAAAGTATATATTCTTCAGAAACCTTTCAGAGCAAAACTATACACTCTGTATATATTAGCAGATGACTAAAAACTCAGGGACTCTAAAAGGGCAAAGAAGATATTTTAACTTTTAAGACTGTTGTTCTCACACACAAAAAAAAAAGCACTCCTATGCTCCAAGTTAAAAAACACAATGGGAAATATTTAACCACAGGACAAAATACTAGTAAATAAGCATTGTTTTAGGGAAGATTCTAGGTTTTCCCTCCCCCATAAATAAATGAAATAAAAGCACCCTACCCCCAAGACCCTAAACCCTAATAAGAACATGAATTTTCCTACCCCAAAGACACTGTACAGTCGGTGAAGTTAGTTTTGGCCTTGAGGCAAACACAGTAGGACAAAAATCACCCCTGAAACAGCCACCCAAGAGTGCAGGAAACAACAAGAACTCCACCTAGAGCCAAGGGCAGGAGCCCAAGGCTGAGTTCAGGGAGGATGTTTTGGAGAGGCTCCCCTGGGGCCCAGCTCCGACATCTTTTCCCACACTCCATGGAAGAACCATTTCGGGCAAGGCCCTAATGAAATGCACGCTGAAATGAGAAATGGAAAACCCTTTTAACATTTCAGGGTTCTTTACACCTTCCGTGTTAATACTGCTTTACAGAAAGTTATGGCAGAAAAAAACTTGAACAGCAGAAGGTGTCTGTAGCTGATAAACCATTTTACCTCATTTTCTTAGCCAGCTAAAAGAAGGTTGCTGTTCAGCATTTCCAAAAATTTGGAAAATATGGAGAGATTAGAACTTTCCCACAATTCCATCACCCAGCAAAAAACCTCTGTTAAGGTAGTGACCTTGCCAAGCACGGACATATTTAATTGCACAAATTAAACATTGAATATACTATGTACTTTAAAAGAATAATTTCAATTATATTTATATGTCACTAGAGGCCCGGTGCACGAAATTCGTGCACTCAGGGGGAGGTCCCTCAGGCCGGCCTGCACACTCTCACAGTCTAGGAGTCCTCGGGGGATGTCCGACTGCCAAAGAGGCGGGAGAGGCTCCCACCACTGTTGCTGTGCTTGCCAGCCGTGAGCCCGGCTTCTGGCTGAGCAGCGCTCCCCCTGTGGGAGCACACTGACTACTGGGGGGGCAGCTCCTGCATTGAGTGTCTGCCCCCTGGTGGTCAGTGTGTGTCATAGCGACCGGTCGTTCTGCCTTTCGGTCGATTTGCATATTAGCCTTTTATTATATAGGATTCCAAACTTCACCCTGGTTCATCTGTTGAGTAAAATCCTGTAATTATGTTCTGATACAGATTTTACTGCCCACCTAATGGCTTCAAGTTTGTTAAAGATCAGAATGAGCAGGGAACTCTAGATTCCAAAGCAGAGATGCGAGATTGTTCTGAGAAGCATTCAGGTGTTTACTCTTACCGTTTAAGAGTTTACTAAGAATGGAATTATGACACCTATGAACAAGGATCAATTTTAAAGCAATTTTATAACTGTCACATTTTACTTTCATATCTCAAAGCACACTTAACACTGAAACCCTCGTCAATTCACCATGTAAAGTTCATGGCAGAAAACACACAACATTCATGGAAGTAAATTAGTTAATTTTTATAAGCCACATTTTATAAAGTGCCAATACCCTTGGGACTTGGATCATAAAAACATCTTCTCCTAAATATTTCCTCCACCAGCAAAGAACATGATTCATTCCTGAGATTCATCTTTAAAATATTATCTCTATAATATCCCCACTTGAAGAGCCTTAAAACTGCCCTCCCTTTACACTGAAAATTAATCTATTTCCCTCACACAATAACACACACACACACCTATCTCACCAATGTGATAGAGATAGATAAGAGAATAGATATGCATCATATGTTTACATAAATATATATAACATTACCTAAGAATTTCCTTTCACATAAAAAAGCAAGGATATCATTAAAATTCCTTTTATCCATTCTAAACCTACAATATTCCCAAATGCTGAAAACCATTAACTGGAAGTAATCTAAATCTGGAGTCATTTTTATTTTAAAATTTTTCACTTGGAATTTTATCTACATTTCCAATCAATTCTAATGATGGTTAAAATGGTTACAAAATTAGCTGCAGCAGCAGTCTCAGCTCCCACAAGTGAGAGCAAGCATGTCACAGAATTCCACTGCTCTCTCCACACAAGTGTGCGGTTTGGAAATATGTACTCAAGTCCTGGGCTTCCCCACTTTTTAAGCTGTCCCAAGGTGAGTGTAGAGAGTCAAGTTAGCATTCCATTACATCTGAAGGCTCTATTTCTCTCTCCAACCTACACCCTTAAGATGCTGACTTACTCATTCTCCCACTGCTTTTAGGTCAATACAGAGGACAGATAAGACAATCATTTGGAATTTTAAAGTGTTCCTTAACGATGATCTACAATTTGCCAGATTTGCTTTTTTTCTTTCCTTTTTAAAAATTAAAATAAACTGTTGATTGCTTTTTTTTATTATAAAAAACTAGAGGCCCAGTGCACGAATTCGTGCATGGGTGGGGTCCGGCCAGCCCGGCCCCAGTTGGGGCAGATTGGGGCCGGGCCTGTTGGGAGGAGGAGATGGCGGGAGGTTGGCCGGCCAGCTTGCCCCAATCAGGGCCAGACCGGCTGGAGGGAGGGGCCACGGGCGATTGGCCAGCCAGCCCCACCCCCAAATGGAATAGGGGGGCCCATCAGGGGCCAGTGGCCTGGGTGAGGGGCCATGGGTTGTTGGCCAGCTGGCCCCGCCCCCAATTGGTGTGTGTGGAGCTGATCAGGGGTGGGGCCAGCCTGGGGGAGGAGCTGTGGGAGGTTGGCCTACGGGCCCCACCCCGGATCAGGCCAGTTCGCTGGCTCTGGTGGGCGTCATAGCAACTGATTGTTCTGGTTGCTATGGAGTTTCGGTCACTGGCTTTTTATATATATAGACAGTCCTCATGGAAGTCTATGATATTATTTACTATACTCTTCCCTGTGTGTGAAATATTTCAAAACTTAAAATGAGAAACATTAGGTCATCGGAATTTCCTTTCACACAAGAGAGGAAATCACCATCAACCCATCATCCAAAGCAAACTATTAACATTTTAATGTATTTCTGTCCAGTCGTTATTTAATACAACAAAACTGGAGTTCCACGGTATTATACAACTTTGTATACAGATTATTTCCACTGATAGTATATTGTTAGTATTTTCCCATTTTAGTATTATTCTTCCAAACCATTATTTTAAGCACTGCATTGAATTCCATCCTGCACCTCTGTTTCAATTTATTTGATTATGCCCCCATTTGCTTTTCCACCGGTACTATTGCTAAGAAAATCCTGGTTTAAAATCCCCTGTCATTGTTTTTAATTCTCCCTTTAGGTTATACAGCTACAAGTGTGATTTCAGTCCAAAAGGTATAAACATTTCAGGTTTCTGTTATGTATATTCTGTTTTCAAAATGAGTTTGTATTAATCCAAATATTCTCCCAACAGGTGCTGCAGAGCTCCTATCTCATAGCTTCCCAGAGAATATTACCTACCTACTAATTTAAGTGGAAAAACAATAATCTAATTAATTTGTGTTTCACATTACTGGTGAGTTGGAACAATTTAATATACTTATTAGTTTCCTTGATTTGTTCCTTTATAAACTACCTGTGATTTCTTCTTTTATAAACTATTTGTTCCTAGTCTTTTTCCCACATACTAGGAATTTTACTGTTTTCTTATTTGTTAAAAATAAATATTATTCAGGTTTGCTTTTCATATTTTTGTATTTTGACAAGATACATAGGAGCAAGTTTAATATAGACAGAACGTAGCATTATATTTATTTGATGGATGTGTATGTATTTACTTACTGGAATGTATCTTTTCTGAACAAACCAAATTGTTTATTTGAAAGAAAGCATAAAATTGAGACAAAGCAAAAATTCCACATTGAATGGTAATTAAAATGTACTGTGATTGGCACTGGATTATCTCACTTAACTTTAATAAAATCCTTTCTGATAGGTACTGCCATTATCACCATTTTACTGATGAAGATACTGAGGCATTGCAGAGAAGTCAAGGCAGTTTAGCCAAGGTCACTTAGCCAGTGCCTGGAGTGACCAGGCTGTGCAACTCCCACTCAGAGCCACTGGGTCCCGTCCATTCACCCTCCATATAGTTGGCCCAGGGGTGGGCCTTCACAACCCTTCTCCCGTCTCTCTCCTCCTCTTCCTTCCCATGGCCACCACCATTACTTGCTCCCTTAACGTCTGGACTGCCCAATCACTTGTTTTCTGTCTCCTTGCTTCTAGTTTCTTCCTATCCCACTGCATTTTTTATTTTTTTTAGAAAAGCAAGCAAGAATTTATTGACAGCAGCAAAAACACCCTTAGGACAGTGAAACAAGAAAGGGCATAGAAGAAGCAATGGGAGAACCTAGGCTGGGCTGCTGTGGCTCACTGGGAAGTCAAAGAGGGCCTTGGAGATAGGTTCCGGGGTTTAGTTCGCCCTGGATGAGCTGCTGCTGCCCACTGCTCCTCGGCTGCAAGTCCCCTGGGGTCCCTTAGAGTTCGTGCCTGTGGGGAAAGGAGAAGGGGAAGGGGAATGGCATGGGCGTGCTCCCTGGAGGGAGAGCACCTGTCCCACTGTATTGTGAACATGGCTGAAGTGTTGTGTTACTGGAATATCTTATCATCACAACGTTTTAGAAGTTACAGGATCTTAAAACCTAAGTGCCAAATCTGGTCAATTGGTAGTTACTGCCTACAACACTGTGTTTGCACTGAGAATGTTACTGAGACTCTATCTCAGCTCTGCAGAAAAAGAGTACCATGATTCTTTTCCAAGTCCAACAGGGACAGAGGGAGTGGTGCCCTTCGGCCATGTTTTAACACTACTAGAATTCCATCTCAGATTTTCATTTTATAAATTTAGATCTGAGACCAGGACAGTGAATGGCTTGCCGAAGTCACACATCTGGTCAGTAAAAGGTCTTTTATCATCTGTGTACATATATGTAGATTAAAAAGTCCTTAAATTCAGGAATTAATTCTTACTCAACTTTAAGTCAGCCCACACCATCATCACCTTAAGCCACTTCAAGCCCTAGCAAGAGAAGGTATCCAATAGTTATTTACTGAATTTATACATATATAATCTTAAGAGTAGCAGCAAAGGGAGAACATTAGTATAAATGCTTCTTGGTAAACAGAACTGTAATTGCACTACTTTCAAGAGCAGGAACCTGAACTGACAAAGGAATTTCAGTAAGTGGAGATATATATAGATATATATGTATATATGTATATATATGTATATATATATATGTATATGTATATATATTCATTCCATTGGTAATACAGCCTTTAAAAAAATAAAAGAATGTGCTGTTTAATAACTCTTTTTATATAAAAATGTTAAGATAGTTTTTGCAAAGCGTATCAAAAGGGGTCAGTGGCTCATACAGCTTAGGCAGTCTGAAGAGAAAGTAATGGAAAGGTTATCAGCTGAACACCTACCATATGCCCTCTGTACACTGCTGTCTCACAACTACATGAATATTATTATTTCAGTTTTACTGATGAGAAAATTATGGTTCTGAGTAGTTATGGTCGTGTGACCAGTATACAATAGCATTAGGATTTGAGCCCAGATTTGTTTGACTCCAAAATTCAGGCTCTTTCTAAACTAAGGAAAATTTTTCTTGTAATATCAAAATCATACTCACAAACCTTAAAGGATAAAAACTGATTATGATTTAGTGAATCACAAAAAACCAAACACAGGGTTTCTTCAAAAGAAAATAAAAACACAAACTGGAAGGTAATTTTTGCAACACATATAATCCATAAAAGATTAACAAGCAATCTACATAAAGAACTACAAATCACTAAGGAAAAAATTCTGAAAGACAAACAGGTAAAAAAAAAGACTGAATAGGGACTTCACAAAAGAAGGAACCCAAGTGGCCGATAATAAAAATAGGCACTGAACCTCAATAATCAGGGAAATTGCAATTAAAAGCACAATGAGATAACTTCACAAATGGACATTTTCAAGTTTGGTAAATGATGGCCTGGAGAGATTGTGGAGCAACAGTAACACTAAACCCTGCTAGTGGGAATATAATTGGTATACAGCAGTCACTTTGGCATTATCTAGTAAGGCTGATAATGCACATATGAGCCAGCAAATTTCATTCCAGAGAGAGAGAATTTGTGTGTGTGTGTGTGTGTGTGTGTCTATCTCCACATAGGTACTAAGAGACAAATAGAAGAATCATTCATAGCAGCCCTTTCTATAACAGCAAAATATTGGAATTAAGCCAAATGGCCATCTATAGTAGAAGGAATAAATAAGTCATCGTGGAATACTATACAGCAGTGAAAATGAATAAACCACTACAACAAAATGAATGAATATCAGGAATATAATGCTAATCTAAAAGTGTTAAGTCACAGAAAAATAAATAAAGCATAAGTTCATTTATAGAAAATTCAAAACATGCCCTAGCCGGTTTGGCTCACTGGATAGAGCGTTGTTGGCCTGCCAGACTGAAGGGTTCCCGGGTTTGATTCCAGTCAAGGGCACATGCCCAGGCTGTGGGCTTGATTCCCAGTAGGGGGCATGCAGGAGGCAGCTGATCAATGATTCTCTCTCATCACTGATGTTTTTTTTTCTCTCTCTCCCCCTCTCCCTTCCTCTATGAAATCAATAAAAAATAAAGTTCAAAACATACAAAATTAAGAATTTTAGAGAGGATAACCTATAAAAAAGAGTAAGGATTCCTCTCTGTAAAAAATCAATAAAATATATTTAAATAAATAAATAAAAATAAAAACAACTTGGGAAGAAAAAAAAAAGAGTAAGGAAATGAGAAGCACCAAATTGAGGACAGTGGTTGCTTCAGATGGGAAGACAGAAGGGCACTTAGGGGACTCTGACTATATAATATGGTTCTTCTTCAAGTAGGTAGTGGCTGCCTGAGTACCCACTGGTTTGTGAATCTGCAATGTATTTTTTATGAGCATTATTTTGTATGTACAGATTACTTAATAAAAAATAACTTTAAGAAAAGAAGGAGCCAGAAGGACAGGATACTGAAGGAGAAACAGCTGGTGAGAACAAGCTGCCAGAGGGGAGCAGGAGGAGCAGAGGGGACCCTGGGCTTCCTGGACTCCAGCTCTGATGTCTCAAAAACAATGCCTTCTTAGGGGAGGGGTGGGGGGCAGGATGGGGGAACTGGTTGTTTATCAACTTTAGAAAGAAGCCCCTAACACTGAGTAATCTAAAAAACTATAATTAATAGGACTATGCCACCGAAACATTGAATAACTTTATAATATTTTCCTGTATTAAGTAATTTACAGTGAATGCATCACTTTCTTCAACATCACTTAGTGATACAAGGGGAGAAAGGTGTTGATATTTGAGCAAAAGAAAAGACAAAAGTAAGATATAAGAAGGAACTTTTTGATATAGAAGTCCCTTAGATGAAGAAGTGCAGTAGTTTCTCAATTTATCGGGCATACAAATCACTTAGGGGTCTTGTTAAAATGCAAATTATAATTGGATAGGTCTGGATTGGGGTCTGTAAGAATCTGATTTATAACAAACTCCCAAGAGATCCTGATGTTTTCACTCCACAAACCTCATTATTATAGCAAGGGACATTAGGAAAATGCCTAATTGGGATAGTTTAATTTTACTCACCAAAATAAAGAGACTAATGATGTTATTCCTACATTATATGAACTTGGATTACAGACACTGTTATCAGAAGAATCAAGAGTACTAAACTAGGTGTACTCTAGTTTTGTAAAGAAATTGTGCTTTGAGAAACAGCGAAGTCTGAAAATTTATAAGACACATCCATGAGATGTTTTACTCACCTCCACAGACCTCCAGAAGTAACTTTTCCAGAGGAAGTATTGGCCTTTTCCTTAGGAAGAATGGTTTACATTCCCAATAGTCTCGCAGGAAGAAACCAAGACTACCATAAGGAAATCCACAGAACATTAATTAAAGCCCAATTATAAAGCTGATGTTGGTCAGTGCCCCACATAATTAAAGGAACATCACATCGCCGCATGTAAAAAAATATATGTTGGGCTTTAAAATTCTCTCTACAAATATACTCTTTACAATGAAAAGTTTATTTCAACAAAAACCACATCAAATAATTTCCACTCATCATGTCTATGTTTGTTTAGTAGTAGTAAAATCCTTCCATTTCAAAACAGTACTTCCACATGTAAAGTCATACTTTCATACAGCAAGACAAAATAACCACGCCAACAAACTCTTCCAAAGAAACTCTGTCAATGCCAAGTCTGCGAAGGATGTGTCCCAAGCAGAGAGCGAGGCTCCTACCTCATCTTAGGTGTTAATACTCTCGCCCAAGAGATCCTCTTCACTCTTCACAGAAAGCCCGCACACAACAGGAGGTGACCAACTTTCTTCACGTCCCCAATACTTTTCATTCTCTCAGATGAAGGTTTTGGTCAGTCCAGAAATGACAACGTTACAAAGAGCTTAACCTAACCGAATTCTGCACCTGGTGTTTAAGTCAGAACAGCTAAACCTCCTGTGACATCAACACAGGATATTTTCTTACAACGTAATAAATCCAAAATGTCTGGATAATCCATGGAAACGACACTCCCAAACATCTTTATACAACACTGTGTTATACCACCAGCAAAACAAGAAAGCCCAAGTCCAAAAAGTGCTGTATTTTAATGGCTCTCTTTTAAGAGAAACTCGAAATAATAAACATAAACCACACAATCTGCATTCAGTTCTACTTTGTAGAGCTACCAAGAAGTCAAATGCCACCGACTTGGATTCAATAGAGATTTAAAAAATAAAAGTAGACACGCCCTTGCTTTGAAACATTGACCTTCCCTCCCGGATAGCACACTGAAATTCCCTTTCTCACCTATATGGGTGTCATTTGAAATGTATCCCATTTGCCATCTCACACTAAATAAGTGAATTGTAGAAGTGGCATTGAGAAGGGACGTTCCCTATGTACCAGCCCATACTAAATAAATGAGAACACTGGCAACCATCTCCTTCTGACCAGATACTGGCCTCAGAGGCCTTGGTGGTCTGCCCTTCTCAACCCTCCCGCCCCCAGCCACATCTGCAAAAAAATGTATACAAAAAATACATATAAACAAACATAAATGAAGCCATTTACCATCATAATCCCATTAATCATGACTAATCTAAATCTATAAAAGTCTGAATATCAATTCACCACCAACCACGGCATTCATTTACCTAATCATCCTTAATAAAACATTCAAATATGTACTTGATTTACAGAAAAAGCAAATGATGAAAGCAAAACAAATACAGGTTAATCAGTAACTACCCATCAAAAAAATGTAAGTTCCTTTTAAACCAAGCTATTCAACTACTGAATATATTTAGACATGTCTCAGGGACATAAAAACTAAAATAGATGTATCGTTTCATTTCAAAAATTGGTTTCCTGTAAGAAAAATTTATATTCTTAGTATTGTGACCAAAGACACAGAGGTACTGTAACGTCATAGCTATGAAGATCCAATAAACACCAACTTTTCATATATTAAGAAATCGATGGATAGTTGGGTTGTGGTTACAAATTATGGGTGATCCACAGAAAGACGCTGCGACTCCCGCCCAATACTGACTGCACCACTGCCTCCGCACAACACTGGTCCGCGTCCTCCCTCCAGCCCCTCCCTACGGCTCAGGTCCCAGGGTTGGAGATCAGATTCCCGTCCGCAACTGCAGGCAAGCTCCCTCTGCCCGCATTAGCGCTGCAGGGCGCCCCTTCATCCGAGCACAGGCAGGGAGGGAGGAGGGCACCCCAAAGAAAAGAGCCTCCCCTTTAAGGTAGGTGACCTGGTCCTCCTGTCCCCACATACAGCTGAAGCAGCATGACAGGGTAGAAGCAGCTCTGAGCCTCGGCCAAGGGCAGCCCCGGACCTGGGTGGGGCCGGGCGGGGGCTGCAGGCGCCGAGTGGCCGTGCCAAGCCCCGCCAGTGAGAACCCCGAGAGGCTGCGATACTGCTGCATTGTGCTGCATCACGGTGAGGGCACCGGGAGCCATCCATCTTGCCAAAATAGCATATCCCGCGGAAATAAACCCACTGAATCCATCTTTCTCCTCGCCGAAGCACCCTCACACTCTCTCTCTCACTATCTTGCCTGGTTTTTGACTAGAAGAATAATGGACACGGTTTGTGTATCGATCCCGACAACACTCCCCCTCTCCATCTGGAAGGCAGGCACTTGGCATCTTTCCTATCACAAAACAAAGGGAAGGCTCCCCCAAAAAGAGGATCGCGGGCGCGGAGGGGTGACGGCGAGAGGAGCGTCCAGTCCACCACCCCAAAGGCAGGCCCGGAGGGTCCCCGCGCTGGTACAAACCTGTTGAAGACAGGGTGGCAGAAGCTGAAGGGCGGGCGCAGCGGCGGCTCCGCGCCCGCAGGCGGCTCACGCCCAGCCCTGGGAGAGTGGGGACCAAGGGAGGGCGGGGGACTGGGGGCGGGCGCGGAGGGGAGAGAGGGCGCGAGGACGAGCTGTGTGGGGGGTGCCGGGGCGCCGCCTCGGGTTCAGCTGCAGCGCGGCGCAGCCCAAACCACGCCTGGCCGCATCCCCCGTACCGTTAGGCTCAGAGCCCGGCCCTGTCAACGCCGCCCCCGCTCCCACCAGCAGGACTAGAAGGAGGGCACCCGAAAATATACCCTCGCCGCTGCCCACTCCGCACCCACCCCCGCGCCAGGGGCCGCTGCGCCCGGCTGGAAGGACGAGGCGGCGGAGGCTGGGAGGAGGAATTAGCGCCTCCGCGCCTGGGATGGAGCTGGGCTGCTGCGGTGCGCACCGCGGGTTTGCGGCTGCCTCACACGGGGCCTGGCGCCTTTACCCCGAAAAACCCCAGCACTAACCAAGCCTTGGAGTCCCAGGCTCCCCGCGCCGCCCCCTCCCGGGCTCTGCAGCCTCCCTGCCCCCACGCCGCTCCCCAGGCGCAGGGCAGCGGCGGGCCAGCGGCGTCCTCCCGGCCTGGGCCCGCGCCCCTCCTCCCGGCCGCCCGCCCGCCCGCCGCCCAGGAGCCCGCCTAGGAGGCAGCCCCAGTGAGTTGGCATCTCCCAGCTTCAGGCCCCCTACCTACCTCCCAAGGATAGGGGGGTGGGGGAGCCGGGGTCCCGTCCTCCTCCCGCTCCTCGGCGGCCTGGCGGGTGGGCCGGGAGGCGACTCCGCGGGGCTACCGCGGCTGGGGCTGTCCGCGGCTGGGGTCGGGGCTCACAGGACGGGACCGGTGGGCGCTGCTGCGCGGGCTGCGCGCTCGCTCCGAGCGGAGAGGCGGCCGAGGGAGGGACTGGAGGAATCCGCAGCCTGCACGGCAACAGCTGCACTGATTCCGGGGGCTGGGCGGGAGCGCGGGGCGGGGGAAGGAGGAAGGGAGCAGCCGAGGGGGGGGGGGGCGAGGGGCGGGGAGACGGAGCGCGCACACGCGCGCGCGCACTCGCTCTCTCCCGCACACCCTCCACCCTTCTCTGCTGTCCTCCTCTCCCCTTCCCAGGGTTCCTCCCTCACGCCTGCCCTCAGCGCCGGTCCGGAGCCCCGCAGCCGCCCACCCGGCGCCTGCTAAGCTCGCGATCGGAACCTCGGGCGCGTCCGCGCTCTCCCCAGCCCAGGCTCTGCCCGGCCCTGCGCCGACTGCGCCCGCTGCCGCGGGGACCGGCCACGGCTGGCTTGGGCAGGGTGGGCACCGCCGCCTCTCTACCCGGGCAAAAGGACAATGGGGGCTTTGTCCCCACAGCCCAGCCAGCGAGGGCCAATTTCACGTTTAATTTGAGGCTAATTCGATTATCGCCATGGAAAAGGGGCAGCCTAATTTTCTACGAGACTTGTGCAGCCTCTCTCCCCCCGCGACGTCGGCGTTGGGGACGCGATGGAGAGACTGTGCTGAGGGAGGTTTTAGAACGTCACCTGGTTGATTTGGTTTTAGGTCCAGGTGGTGGTGCCGTGTAAGCTCTGTCCAGCCTGAGGCAGAGCGGTGGTGATCCCTCGGTGGGAAATCTTGGGAGGCGAGGGGAAGAGGGTTATTCCTCGGAGAAGTCCAGATCTCCCTCTTTTGTGAGTGCTTTTTCCACCATTTCCCTCGGGGTACAGATCCTACAAGTGATTCCTCCATCTCCTGCCTCCAGCCCCAAACGCTCGCCTCCACCTGTAGCGGGTGTTCTTCCTAAGCCACTCACTCCTGGGGAGGAGACACCCGGCTGCAGTGGAGGTCCCTACGGCTTGAGGGCTTGAGTTCTCCCCCTACCCACATACCAGGAGATGACACCGACGTTTTCCTCAGGTGCCAGCGCCCGTTCCCAACCTCTGGCTCACCCCATCCATCCCCCAGGCTATGTAGAAATGGTGCAACCACCACTGCTGGGGAGAAAATATGGTGTCATCACCATGACCACGACTAGAAATGCTCTTTAGAGAAGAGTCTGGGGAAACTGACTTTGTGCCTGCTGGGTAGGTGCCCAACGGTGGCATTGTAAGCTTCGGAGGGAAAAGGGCCTTTGGTTGAAAAGATCCAAGGCTTTTCCCCTAAAGATCTGACCCTCAACCCCTGAAAAAAACAAAAAACAAACAAAAAAACAACAACACAGAAATAAAAGACAGTCAAATAGTTTGGATCATGCTCATATCTCAAATCATTGGAACAGAAGCCTTCTGGGTTTATATTTTTTTGTATGTATTTTTAAATGAAATTTTTAACATAAAACATTAAATTGTCCCAACAATTTAGGAAGACGATTCTTCCTTTTAGGCCTTCACCAAGATTTTGAATGTTTGTACCAATGTTTACATTTGATATATATGAAAAAAAATTGAGGAAGGCAAATAATTTAACATTTTTCTCAGAAGATGGACTAACACAGCCAAAAGGTTAACTCTCCAAGGGCAGGGTTCTTTGTTCACTGTACATAGCAGGCACTTAGGAAGTGCTCAAACATTTTTCTGTTGAATTGAACAGAAGCAACATTTAAGTGACTGCCCTGATTAGGTAACACTGGAAATCCACTAATAATGAAAGTTGTTGGTGATTTTTTTTCCCCACTTATTTTGGGCCCTGGGTCCCAGCACCTCCCCACTCAAAATGTTAATGAAATACCAAAGAAAACAATGGCAGTACTGAAAAATGCCTGCTTAAATTCTTCCAATGCTATTCTGAAATGGTGACTCTTAACTGCTTCCTTTATCACAAATAATAGTACTTGAATAAATCTTCATTTGATGGATGAGTCACCTCCACTACCCCATTCCACTCTCATTTACTTTTAAAAATTTCCTTCAAAAAACAAGGCCACACACACCCTTAGCAAGGTCCTTAAGTGGCAGTAAGTATTCAAAAAATGTGAAAGACAAGGGTTCAGAGTTTCACTATACATACTTGTTCACAATTTCAAATTCTTACCTTTTGGTGGAAAAAAAATCATCACCCAGGAGAGCCCAGTTTACCACTGAGCAGAGAGGAAGTAACAGGTCAAAGAAAAGAGTCTAGCCTGGCCAAGTGGCTTGGTTGGTTGGAGTGTGGTCCAGTGCATCACAAGGTTTCAGGTTCGATTCCCAATCAGGACACATACCTAGGTTTCAGATTCCATCCCTGGTCTGGGCACCTATGGGAGGCAACCAATTGATGTTTCTTTCTCTCTCTCTCTCTCCCTCCCACCCTCCCCCTGCCCTAAAAATCAATAACAAAAATATATCCTTGGGTGAGATTTTTTTTTTAAAGAGTCTAAATCTGGAGATTATTAGAGAAGACATATATCTCTGTGTAAGGCAAGAATCTAGAAAAGATAAAAAGCCTTAGTAATGATGGTAACTCAAAAGGATTGTTCTCAAATATTTCAGGCCCAGCTTTGTTGAAGTTTATTATCCTCACAATAGAATCAAGGTTGATTTAAAGGAAATTGAAACTCATCCATATCATGTCTGTTCTCTCTGTTTTTAAAAGGATGCAATTATATATGGCTTTGCTTCCCACAGAAATAGTACTTTATTATAGTTTTTTTGCAGATATAAAGGGTCTTCACATTTTCTGTTAATAATGATGACAAGTAGCAACTATAAAATGCTTTTTAGTTTTTAAAGTGCTTTAGCAAATATATTTTGTCCTTTTGTCAGTTCTGTGGAATACATATTAACCCCATTTTATAGATGAGGAAACTGAGACACTGGTAGGTCAAGTGAGTTGTCCAAGTTTATTGACATAGCTGTCCAAGTTTATTGACATAGCTACACTGTGCCAGATATTGCTTAGAAGCTAGCATATCAGAACTGTGTATCTGGGCATTGCATATGAATTACTAAAAAGTAATTCTGTTTGCATGATGAAAAAAGTTCTGGAGATGGATGGTGGTGTTGGTTGCACAACGATGTAAATTACTTAATACAATTGAACTGTACACTTAAAATGGTAAGTTTTATGTTATGTTACTACAATTAAAAAAAATTCTTAAAGTAATTTTGAGTTTAGACCCCTTGAATAGTAGAATAGGTGCCCACCTGTTGGATTACACTTTCTCTGTGTTGTAAGCATATTGATTCATGTCCATGGCACACAGACACAGCCCCCTGGTAGACCAGATCTGCTGCTACACCTGTATATTTCAGCTCCCTCCAGCTGTGGTGTATACTTATCAAGCCAGTGGATTTGTTCCCAAATTTATTTATTCCAGTTATACTTACTATACTTAATAAGTTCACTTATTATAATTAAGCATTACATAAACCAATTAAATGAGTGTGAAAAGAGAGCTGTTTCAGTGAAAACTAAGTTGTAATTTTTGAAATGTCTGATTAAAGGCTAAAAATACTGTCATCAAAATATATGCGGGCAAAATAACAATAAAAAAAAGTAGAGAGGAATGGAAATCATAAAAACCTTGAAATATTTCAAGTCCAGGTTGCTTTGCAAGTGTCTCTAAGTTCTTAATGAACTAAAAATAAAACAAAAGTGGGTGTCAGATCGCTGTGGCTTATCCAAAAAAGAGTGGTCTTTCACATGGTAAATACGTTCAAAGAAACACTTAGATTATCAACTGATTAGCAAGTTAATGTAAATTTATAAGTTTTGAGTAAAATAAAACTTCAAGGCATGTCTTTTTACAGTTATAAAGCTATCATTTTATTTTTCTTTTGAAATATGCTTCAAAGTATAGGCAATGAATTGTTAGATATGACGCCAACGCATGAGCAACAACAACAAAAAATAGGCAAATGGATGCCATAAAAATTTAAAACTTTTGTGCATCAAAGACAGTGTCAAGGAAGTGAAAAGACAATCTACACAATAGGGGAAAATATTTGCAAATCATACATCTGATAAGGCTCTAGTATTCAGAATAAAGAACTCTTATACTAAAAAACAAAAAAGACAACTCAATTCAAAAATGAGTAAGAGGCCCTAGCCAGTTTGGCTCAGTGGATAGAGTGTTGGCCTGTGGACTGAAGGGTCCCAGGTTCGATTCGGGCCAAGGACACATGCCCAGGTTGCGGGTTCGATCCCCAGTAGGGTACGTGCAGGAGACAGCCAATCAATGATTCACTCATATTATTGATGTTTCTATCTCTCTCTTCCTCTCCCTTCCTCTCTGAAATCAATAAATATATTTTTAACAAATGGGTAAGAGGGTTGAATATAATTTTCTCCAAAGAAGATATACAAGATATAGCCAATAACCACATACAAATATGTTCAATATCATTAATTATTAGGAAAATGAAAATCAAAACCACTATGAGATACCACTTTATACTTACTAGGATAGATTTAATTTTTTTTAAAGGGAAGAGATCAGATTTGTGGTGGGGGAAAGGGGATTTGGATAAAGGTGGTCAAAAGGTACAAACTTCAGTTATAAGATAAATAAGCAGTAGGTATGTAATGTACAAGATGATGACACTAGCACTGCTGTGGGCTTTATATGAAAGTTGTTAAAAAAGTAAATCCTAAGAGTTCTCATCACAAAGAAAAAAATTTTTTCTTTTATTTTCTTCCATATGAGATGATAGATATTAAGTAAACTTATTGTGTTAATCACTTTATGATTATACAAAAGTCAAATAATTATGCTATACAGCTTAAACTGTATGTCAATTATATCTCAATAAACGGGGGTGTGGTGGGAATGGAAAATAAGTATGGTGAGAATGTGGAGGAATTTGAAGCCTGGTACATTGCTGGTGGGCATGTGAAGTGGTGTAACTGCTGTGGAAAATAGCTTGACAGTTCCTCAAAAAGCTAAATATAGAATTAAGTGATCCAGCAATTCCACTCCCTGCTATATGCCTAAAGGAATTGAAAACAGGTACACAAACACATGTTCACAGGAGCATTATTCACAACTAGTAGCCCTGTGCACGAATCCGTGCAGCAGTAGCTCTCTGCAGGGCCTGGCGGCTCACGCCCGCTGCCCAGAGGCCCTCCACGGCCGGGGTGGAATGCTTGCCTCGTTGCCACGGCCGCCCCCTGGGACTGGGGGACTCTGGCGGGGCTAAGAGGACTGGGCGCCACCATCTTGTGGCTGTGGGCGCCACCATCTTTGTGATGGAGTGATGGTTAATTTGCATATTACCCTTTTATTAGATAGGATTATTAGATAGGATAGCCAAAATCGATGGTTAAATTGATAAACAAATGTGGTATATCCATACAATGCAATACTATTGAGCCATAAAAGGAGTCAAGCACTGATATGTGCTACTGTGTATTACTACGTTGTACACTTAACGTAGTATACTTAGCATGTTTACACTTAGCATAATGAGAAAAATCCAGACACAAAAGGTCACACATTATATGATTCTGTTTATATGAAATATCCAGAATAGGTAAATCCATAGAGATAGAAAATAGACCGGTGGTTGCCAGGGGCTGGAGGAAGGGAAAGGAAAGAGTATTATTAAGTTTACTTAATTTAAATTTCAAATTTGATTATTGGTTCAGTTATTATAAAACTTTTAAGTATGTTTAGAACAACTTGGGTATTCAAATCTGCTTGTTTTAACTGAATTTTATAAAATCTATATACTTATCAGATTCAAAGACAGTTTAAAAAAGGAATGTAAAACATTTCAATTTTTAAAATGTCACATGTTGCAATTATACTATCTTGGATACAATGGATTAAACAAAACTTATTTTTAAAATTAATTTCACCATTTTTATTTTTTTAAATATTACTATTGCAAAAATTTTAAATATATATATGGCTTATTTATTTCTTTGGACAACTCTGTCCCAAACATTGTCACTGGAGCCTTGGTAACTGGCATCCTCACTATTTAGGCTCGGTAAAACTGAAGCAACTTGAATCTGTAATATGCCATAGAACAAGAACTTCAACATGAGATCATTTTCCACTTCCAGGCCTCCTCTGGTGCCTCCATCACAATGGCCTTGGTATCTGTGGTAGCAAGCCATGATGCTTTTCTGTGAGCAGAAGGCAGGCATGGCTAATATTCATGACTCGTGTCATTCTTCTGAAAGTCCAAAGATGACCTTGGCAATGACAGAGTGCCATTGCCTCAAGATATACCACCTGCCACCCCCAACCTCCCAATCTGACATAGTTTGCCAGCCTATATAAAGGATTCCAGAAGTGGGCTAGATTCATGCTTAGAATTCATTCAAGAAATTACAGAAATTCATAGGCTGATGGGTGAGGAACAAAGAGAAACAGAGAAAAATCATTTCCCCACAGAGAAAAGATTAACATGTAGTTGCTTGGGTGAGAACGTCTTCTGTCTGGATTAAAGGGTTAGATCTTGCCCCCTAGTCCATACTTCCAATGTTCAGATATCATTTCCCATTGATGCCCTCAGATACTGCATGGGTGGGGATGCAGGGTCACAGCATAAATGTTACATCTCATTCTCAGAGGCTGACACAAAATACTGAGACTATCTGAACATTTGCTATGGAGGGAATGAAATTATTTTCTTGCTTGCTTCTCATGGTTGCCAGTCTGGTTTCTTCTCTTGGGTTTGTTCTTTTACACATGGATTAGAGTAATCAAGGTTTCAATTTTAATACTTTAAGACTGAGATTGGAGTCCTTAAAGAATCACAAAAAAATGAGGAAATATTTGCTAAATTTCAGTTAATAAGCAATTTTCCCCAAATGAGATATGAGGTGTAATAATTATAATTGTTTCAACATTATTATTTTTTACTACTAATATATATTTCTAGGCACCCTGCTAAGCACTTTACATGTCCAGCAGGTCCTCAAATAATGTTGCTTCATTCAATATCATCCTATATAATAAAGAGCTAATATGCAAATGGTCATCACACCCTTGTGCCCTTACGCCTGTGCTGGGGGACCTGAGGCTGGGCCGGGGTACCTGAGGCCGTGCCGGGGGACCTGAGGCCATACCCCCCACCTGGCTGGGCTTGACGGGGGTGGGGCTGGCCGGGTCTGGGTCTCACGCGATTTTGAGGTGTGCGGGGGCGGGGGGGGGGGGCGGAGGGGGGCAGGGACTTGACTCTGGGTCCCACGCCACACCCCAGACTCTGACAGGAGGAAGGTTTTCATATACATTTTACTAATTTTCTTTCATTTCTGACACTTCTATTATAGAGAAAGGACAAATAGCAATATTAAAATATTTCCTCTAATTAATTCCCTTTTAATGTGCACAAATTTCATGCACTGGGCCACTAGTTTTGTTATAATGTTGACAAATGTAACTACTGTTCATAGCAATTAGCCTATGGTAAAACTGGCTTCCTTTTACCTCATTTTGCCACAGTTCCAAGAGTGTTGTTAAGTGAGGATTTACTGTACTCATTTAATCCTCACAACTAATCTTTGTGGTGCTTACTAATATTATTCCCATTTTTCTAATGACAAAACTGAGGCACAAAGAGGGTGGGTCAGTTGCCTGAGGTTGAACAGCTAATATGTGATGAAAACTGAATTCAAACCCAGGTCCATCTGTCACCAAAGCTGTTTCCAAAAGTTTGAAAAGGAAAAGTAGGATCTCAGACATTTCATTACTAGTTTTGGAAGCAAACATAATGACTCAAGATATGTGGTCAAAAGCATACTTTTTAAAAAAAATTGGCATCGTTTTAGTAAAACTTTAAAAATATGTTTTTTAGATGAGGCTAAAAGGATGTATCTAAGTTTTAAAAAATTTTAAACACCTGGATTCCTATGTGCTTATGTTTCAAAGTTCACCCAACTTGAAAGTCATCCGCTCCTTAGTAAGTGCTGCCAATATGGAATAAGAAAAAAAAGTACTTTAAACAGAAAATCCCCCTGTGTTTGGTGAACAGAGCAGTATTGTTGTTTGTTTTTTGAAGGGGACAGGAGATGGGGGTAGAGGTGGGATATTTGTTTTTATGAGATCCGCTTTGAAAAGCCCTTCTGAGGCCTTCCCAGGAGCAGCCAAGTAGGCGTGCTGGGGTTTGATACAATACATGCTGGGTAAGTATGGGCCTGGCTCAGCTGCAAGTAATTTACACGCTCAGGATTCTCTCCAAAGAGGACCTTGGACCAAAGCAAGCTGAGAAAACCATGCACTGGAGTTCTAATTGCTCTGGGACTCTCTGGCAGGAACAAAGCATATATATAGATCTAAGTTTCTCAAGGTGGTGGGCTAACTGAATTTGAGAAGAATGCGGGGCTTCACCCATTTAGTGGGAATGGGAGGATTTATGCTAGCTGAGGAGTAGATTCTATGGGAAGGTTAGGAAAGTTGTCTGAAAGCTTTCTCTGAATTGTGTCTTAGGTGTTATCATGTAGGCACTGCTATCTTTCACCATCCGCAAGAGAAGATCGGAGCTTTCTCCGTCATTTCTCTATTAATTTGCCCTCCAAGAGGATACGAGGTTTCGCTAGGCTGATTGTCTCCTCTTCCTCAACCTAATTCTCCCAGATTCTCCAGAAAGAACAGGGGTGCTGACGCTGTGGCCCTGAGACTTCACATGATCACCAGCTGCATCCCAGATGGAGGCAGACCTCTAGTTTCTGAACGACCTGCATCAGGTGGCATGAACTGGAGAATCAATGTGGCCGGCCTCAGAAGAAAACTCCAGGAGGATCTCAGCTGCCAAGTTTCACCTTTCCAATGACAAGTTTGCCACAGGGCTTCACACCCCAGTACGAAGCTGCAGCAATGAAGTAGTAAATCATTCCTTAGTTCTTCCCTAGTCCATGGAAAACTGAAAATAAACAAGATGAACAACTGTTTTTGTTAAAAATACTCATTGTCACAATCAGAGGTTTCACTTTTAAATTTAGCTTTTTCTTTGAGTAGGCAATATATTCACATTAAATGCATTCACATATTGATTTAAAAAATCAAAACAGTATTAAAAGGTTGGCATTGAAATTCTCACTCTCACCCAGTGCCCATTCACCCCATACCTCACCCCAATTCCCTATAGATCAGTGGTTCTCAACCTTTCTAATGCTGCAACCCTTTAATACAGTTCCTCATGTTGTGGTGACCCCCAACCATAAAATTATTTTCGTTGCTACTTCATAACTGTAATTTTGCTACTGTTAATGAATCGTAATGTAAATATCTGTGTTTTCCGATGGTCTTAAGCTCTACAGCAGCGGTTCTCAACCTGTGGGTCGCACACAGGTTGAGAACCGCTAGCAGGGTCGCCTAAGACCATCGGAAAACAGATATTTACATTACAATTCATAACAGTAGCAAAATTACAGTTATGAAGTAGCAACGAAAATAATTTTATGGTTGGGGGTCACCACAACATGAGGAACTGTATTAAAGGGTCGCTGCATTAGAAAGGTTGAGAACCACTGCTATAGATAAACACTTAAATTTTTTAAATATATTCTTTCAGGGTACCTTCCCAATGTCTCCTTAGATATATATAAACAAAATCAAATATATATTCTTATTACTTCTCTCCCTTTATTATTATACAACAGGTAGCATACTACAAACAGTTCTGAGCCTTGCTTTCCCCCCCCCACCCACACACTCAATAAATCCTAGAGATCTTTCCTTATTACTTCCTGAGGGCTGCACAGAAAACAAGTTATCTAAAGTACTACATCTCAGAAAATTGGTGTGTTGTGTTTTCTTTCATTGTCTTTGTTTTTTTTAGTGTCAAATAGAGAAGCCTGGTTTTATTTCTGAAATAGAAATCTCCCAATTTCTATTCTAGTTCTTTCATACACCAAGGTAAAGATTTTGGGAACAACAATATATATATATGCTTGTCCAGGTTATGCCTTTGAACTTCATTGATAATTAACTGGTGGTTTAATACCTAATACACTGTTGGTATCATAGCATATAAAAGAGAGTATGTCCCCAAATAATACATCCCCTCCCTCCAAAAATCCTCATGAAATGTAAAATTTACACACGTGGTGTGGCTGAACCAAGTAAAACTTTTGTTGTTAAGAAAGGATTTTGCACATCTTAAACACTGTGTGAAGATAAACCCCATTGACTGGCTACAAATTCTGCCCACCAAGGACATTTTTGTAGGCAGTTGTTATTACATTTGATAAGTTGGGTGGAGCTTTCTTTTAAATTCTAGGAGTATTTTAAGAATTTTTGAGAGGATTATTGGAATGGCTAGAAATGCTATTGGTGATGGTGTTATTGCCCCATATGATGAACAATTGTAAGAATGAAAGGGCTTCTTAATAATGTTCATTCTTGCCCAGCTGGCATGGCTAAGTGGTTGAGCATTGACCTATGAACCAGGAGGTCATGGTTTGATGCCCTGTCAGGGCACATGCCTGGGTTGTGGGCTCGATCCCCAGTGTGGAAGAGGTAGACAATCCATGATTCTCATCATTGCTATTTCTATCTCTTTCTCCCCCTCGCTCTTCCTCTAAAATCAATTAAAAACTAAAAATAAAAATATTTTAAAAAATAATACTCATTCTTATTTAGAGAGCTGGGGTAGATACAATTCCAAATTCTTGCAAAAACTTGAAGAATCACAAGTAATACAGTTATTTCATTGTTTTGGAGATGTTTGATAGTGATCTCTTCAGATATATGATAGGATTGACTGTTGGATGTTTTCCCTAAGAAATTTTTTGTAATAAAGTAGTTTTCTGCTGCTGTTACTGTTATTAAAACTTGATTTTAATCACTCAAAGCTGTGAATGAAGTCTAGGGTCCTTCTTTTACCATTCCATTATGACTGGAAGGTACAATATTTAGGATAGTCATCCTAACTCTATAATAAGAGGAACCCAAAGAAAAAAAATACAAATAAAAAAGATGTATTCATTCAAATATTTCTTGGGCCCAAATGAACAATATATAGTGATGCAAATGCTAGTGAAACAGATAGGAAAATAGAACTTTAGAGGAAAACTGAGGATGATTGATGCTAATGGCAACCAAATACAGAGCTGTCTCTAACCTAAATTACCTATCGGTATAAATATCTTCTTTCTTTGGACACCATATGACATATACCTATGCACTGGAACGTTTCTCAAGCATAGACAATTGGGATCCCCAACCTATGAAACAGTGAAAAGGCTCTCTCTCATCTTAGGAACCAGAGGAACTGGAATTCTGTACCATTTTGGTGGCTTTTTGGTTACCGAGGTGGGTCAAAAGTCTGTATTCAAGACCTGAGGTGAAAGGAAACCTGAGATGAGTGTCCTGAATTGTAACTTTGGCACCACCCTCCCTGTGAGCTCAGACAAATGACTTCATCTCTTGTGTTGTTGTTTTATCTCCCAATTTCTATTCTCGTTCTTTTATTTCCAGAGGTACATGTCATCTGAGGCCTTAGGCATTTTGCATAGTAAATCGGGAGCAAATCCATGAGGGAGAACATCACCAAGAGACAAGTACCTGGATAGAAACACTAAGTTTCTACATAGACTTTGTATTAGGTTTTATTAATGGTGTTTCATGTGTTGGGCCATTTCTTACACATTTAGGCATTTTCTCCTGGCCCTGGGAAAACTGAAGTCTCCATGAAACATGCCATGAACGATCATCGGTGTTACTAGTACGTTCTTCTAAAATAACTGGGACCTATTTATAAACCACAGGCAATTGTTCTTGCTCAGGACACAGTCTGAATAAGTAATTTGAAGAATGGAAAACACGGTCAGTCATCCATGTGTTTTCTCTATTTACTATTTTCCAAACTGGCCTTGAGAGTTCCTATCTCCAGATCTTTGTTTAAGCTGTTATTCTCTCAGCTTCGAATAACCTTTCCCCTTCTTCCAATCCTCTCCTCCTTTAAGGTTCAGCTCAAATACCACGTGTGGTTTTTTTTTGGCGGGGGGGGGGGGGGAAGGTTAGAAATGTCTTTACTTTTTTTTTTAATTGATTTTTTTCACAGAGAGGAAGGGGAGAGATAGAGAGTTAGAAACATCGATGAGAGAGAAACATGGATCAGCTGCCTCCTGCACACCCCCTACTGGGGATGTGCCCGCAACCAAGGTACATGCCCTTAACTGGAATCGAACCTGGGACCCTTCAGTCCGCAAGCCGACGCTCTATCCACTGAGCCAAACTGGTTAGGGCTGTCTTTACTTTTCGACATTACCCCCGAAACCCAGGAATCTCTTTATTTCTTGCAATTGTGAGCCACTTCTAGCCCCTAACACATCACTTAGCACCGAAATCCTACCCTATGTTGTTTTCTCCTTTTTGCCATTACATAAACCTGGATTTCCAGAGAGACTTCAAACTCCTACACGAATAATCAAGATAGCATCCAACACAGAGCTGAAAACGTGGACAACAAGCTGAGCTGTTGGGTCTCTCCAGTGTTAATGTTACCTACCTTCCCCCAAATGTGTGCATCCCCACAGAGTTTTTCTAAGAGCTCGCGTTGACCCGACTGACCCATGGATCTCCACCTCATCAGTTGGAGAACTCAGTGTGGCTGGTGATGAAGCAGTCCTTTTGGCCATGTTCTCCCATTCCTACTGAGCTAGGTTATTTCAGTAGGAATGGCTGCATGTTTGAAATTCTCATGTTTCTATCAACTCAAACAAACATATTCTCCCCATAAACAAATTCTATTCACCTTCATACTCTCAGTTAATTGCAAGGAAACAGAATAAACAAAGTTTCTGGTGGTACTTCATGGCATAAGACATCCCATTTCAGAGCAGCAGAAACAGACTAAGAGTGGCTATATCATCCACTTTTTAGCCCTGGCATCACTCCAACCTCCAGCACTGTATTGCACTCCTCCGACATTAACCACCTTGGCTGCCTGTTCTTCCTGGCTTCATGCTGGCATTTAAAAAAAATGGTTTTCTTTTGATTTTATTGATTTCAGAGAGTAAGGGAGAGGGAAAGATAGATAGAAACATCAATGATGAGAGAGAATCATTGATCGGCTGCCTCCTGCACACCCCACACTGGGGATTGAGCCCAACTGGGGAATCGAACTGTGACCGGCTGGTTCATAGGTCAATGCTCAACCACTGAGCCACGCCGGCCAGGCCATGCTTGTTTTCCCCTTATCAAACTTGATTATTAGACAAAAAAATGGGTTTGTCCTTGACTTCACACCCTGCTGACCTCCTTGGATGTGGTGATCCTGTTTTTGCTCCAGACCTGAACTCGTCTTAGCTGCTGTTCGCTCACCAATAGTCCTTCCAGATCCACTGATCTTGGTCATGTCAGCCAATTCAAGACACCAGGCCTTGCCAATTCAGATGATGAGCCATGCTTGCAAACTAGAATCTGGGGTTGTTTTCCAAGAGACTCTCTTGCCTGTCCCTGACCCCTCTGTGCTATAAGCCCATTTCCATTCAGGCACAAACACTTGACTTAGCAACCCAACCTCAGTAACCTCTCTACTTGGCAATGTATTTAGACTTGGGCTTACTTCTAAAACACCCTTGTGGCTCCCTGTGCCCCCTAGAGTCCTTCGCCTGCACTACCCCCAGTACCTGCGCCACCATGAGGAGCAGTCACCACTAGCCATTTCACTGGGGAGTGGGCATGAGCTAGTCAGGGAAACTGTTTTAGGGGGATGGACTTTTGGATTTCCTTAAATGCATGGTGTGGTTGAGGAGATTATTCTCAGAGGGAGATATGAAATAGGGGATGTAAGGCTGGAGTCTCAGTCTAGTCAAGAAGGAGGTACACACAGTTTATAAAGGAAAAATGATTTAATCTCCTTCCCATCATTCTATCAGATGAGATGAGGCCTTCTGGGAACGTGTTACAAGGGAAATGTTACAAGGATAAGTAAAGGACTTAGGACTTTTGTAATCCATCTTCTTCCATAATCACTCAGCTCTTTTCTCTTTAGTATTTTTTTTTTTTTTTTTTTTTTAGGTAGAAAAATGTGTTGGCTTGAACTCCTAAGTGCTATCTTATGTAATAAAAATGTCAAGCAAAGGGCAGATCTTGGTTCAGCTTGGACTCAGCCAACTGCCTGCATTATTACAAGTGCTAAGAGTTGGAGGCTCTTTGCTCCTTGAGGATTATCGTGAAATTCCTACTCAAGTGATAAGTCTCCTTCCATGTAGGCTCTTTCCATGCAAGAGGAACATCTCAAGGTAGGCCATTATGACACCTCATCCGTTGTTGGCATTCAGCAAGTGTTAAATAAATCTTTTTTTAAATAAATCTTTATGCTTTTATTGTAAGGGCACTACATTTGAAGGCAAGATTTCCAAAACCAATTTTCCTTCTAACTGACCATGGGTACATAAGCTAGCCCATCTGGGTCCCTTCTGCTCACCTGAAAAACAATGAGGATTGATCCCAAAACTTCCAGTTTTGAAACTTCCCAGCTTAATGATAAATCCTAGTGGGCATCTAGGCACTAATGGGAAATCTATAAACCAGAGAAGATATTCTAAAATTGAATATATTGGTATCCCTCAGCAATCATAGTAATAGAGTTTTAGCTTCAATAGGAAATCATCTTCCTCTTTGATAACTAACCAAGGTTAAATGAGATAATATATCCAGGGGGAACATCTAGCATGCAGGGCACAATACATTTCAGTTGAAAAGGTGTTTCCTGTACTTGTGTTTCCCAAAATAAAATTCTAGAAATCCTATTCTTTCATCTAGATTTACCAAGGCGATTGTGTCCTAAAAAGTCCTTTATAATGATGATTTTATTCATTCAGGCTCCAACTAAGGATTACACATTGCATTTAGTTATTGATTCTTAGTTATTATTTCTTTTGTTTCTGTCATCTGGAAAAGGCTTTATTTAATGTAGCATAGAAAGATGGAATGGCACTTATCAGCCTTGGCAACCCTCAGATAAGATAGCCTTAAAGCTAGTGACCTGGTCACAGGGCTTTAAGAATTACAGAAACGTTTTGCTGCACAGTGTAGTGGCTTCTTCTGGAGCAGCGTGAATAATTTTGCCCGGGATAAGCGCTGGGGTGCCAAGTCTTTTGTAATGCAACGGGAGCCTGTGGCCCTGACCAGCTGGGGACCATGGCAGTCCCTTCCCTGATTCCTGGAAAAGCAATAATCTCTCCCTTAGAGGGCAGTTGTGTAGCTTAGCTGAGATGGTGTAGGTGGGACCTGACTGGCTCACAGTGGGACCTCAGAACATGCCACAGCCCCCTCCCCAGGACCCCTAAAAACCGTCTGGGAAAACTCCCTAAAATATAAATTTCAGTAAGTGACTCTTTTGATCAAAATCTTGTGACTTTAAGGATAAAGTCAACATTCTTCTGCTTGGTATTCAAGCCCCTCAGAATCTGACCCCTGCTGTGTCCTTGCACTGTGACCTTGGGTGTGCCCACCCAAGTGGGAGCGGGTATCTCTTGGAGCTCCAGCCTCTGCTCTCCCTTCTCTCTCACGTCCATCTTTAAACACACTCCCTTGTTCCTGTCTTGGCAACTTTGCTTGTTGGCAGACAGACCTGAGTGAAGACTCTCCTCTGTACCATTAGGGTTGTAAACTGCAAGCAACTGAAATCAGTTCTGTCTGATTTAAGCAGAAAAGGGATTTGCTGAAAAGGAGAGTGAATCGCCATGGAATTGCTGGAGAACTAGGCTGGGAGGCACTTGAAAGTAACAATGGAAAGTGATAGCAAACGTGCAAGTAACAGCAAACCCAACTCAGAAAGCATAAAGCAAGGAAATTCACCGTTCCTTGTAACAAGCTTGAGTCCAACGGCAAGGCAGCCCCAGGGGTGGTTAATTCAGCGGCTCTGTGAAGAACACCCAGGACCCAGGTCTGCTCTTCCCAGCTCTCCCGTGGTCACAAAGCGGCTGGAACATCACGTCCCAACACAGAGGCGAGCTCTGGTTAGGGTTGGTCATTTCTGGGATTAAGGGAATTTCCCAGCATCCCTCATTGGCCAGGTGGGCATCACATGCCTAGTTATCAACCAATCATTGACAGGGATGTGGACCAATCAGATAGTTTGTCTATAGCAGGTGGGAGAGCAGACTGGTGCCACCTCATTGGAAACAGGCTTGGCATAGCCTCCTGAAGGTGGGCGTTTGGAGACCAGCAGCTCCAGGCGCAGCAGGAACACCTGGCAGGAGACCAGAGCAGCTCTAGGCTCACTCGCAGAGCCTGGTACCCAGCGGCCGAGAGAGGGGGAGTCAGCTACGGAACTCCACCCAGTGGAGTGCTATGCAGCAGGCAAAAGGAACAACTGCAACCTGTGCAGCAAAATGGGTGAGCTTAACAACATGATATCAAGAGAGAAGGTACGTTTAAAAGATTATAAAACGTGTAAGCATGTTTTACTTCCTACAGATCTAAAAAAAACCGTACCTTTTTTGGCAATCATGCTGATGACATGTTCTACCTATGGAGGAAAGCAGGGGAATGATGCAGCCCGATCCAGACGGGCAAGCCATTCCCCTACCCCACGCCCCATCCCCACGGGCCTCCATTTCCAAGTCTGTAAAATGGAGCTAACTGAGGAGAGAGCCAAGGTCATTGTGAGGATGCAGTAAGGTAAGGAAGGTGGGTGACCTCATTAGTTATTTGTAATCTAGAACAGTCTCGTCTCCTCCTTTATGATATTGGTAAATTTAAGGTGTCTAGGCGGGTTATCTTCTAGAATATCACACAATCTGGTTTTATGTGATTGTTTCCTCATGTTGAGATTCAGGTTTAACTTACTTGGCAAGAAAACTGCTTACGTGATGTTCATACTGTTATTTTATTTTATGTTTAATGTGTAATCAAATAGTACAGAAATACATAAGGTAGACATGGGAAGTGTTCCAAAAGGCCGCCCCCAGAAATAAGCAGTATTTACATTTTAGTATATAGACCATTAGTTTATTTTCCTTTGCATATAACAAATTGAAACCATATCATTTTTGTAACTTGCCCTTTTTACTTGCTGCCATATCTTGGAACACTTTCTGTGTGAGTATAGATACATCTACTTACTCTTTTCAGTGGTTTGTTTCCAGTTGTTAGCTATTATGAACAGTGCTGCAACCGTCATCCATGCACAGTCGTCTTTGTGTTCTTAAGTGAATGTTTCTGTGGGTTACATTCCTAGAAGTAAAATTTCTGGGCCAACTTTAATATTGTAAAATTACCACCACAAAACACTATATCAACTAAGATGCTCACCAACAGTGTATGAGAGTGACTGTTTCCTCATATCTTATCCTAGTATTACCACTCCTTTTAATCTTTGAAATTGGAAATGGAAATTGCTGTCTCATCCTCATTTGAATTTTTAAACTATGAGCGAAGTTTAGTATATTTTTATATGTCTATTTCCTGTTTTTGTTCCTTTTTGTGAGCTATCTGCATATATCCTATGGCTGTTTTCCTGTAGGTTTGTTTATCTTTTTCTTATTGATTTGTAAGTCTCAGTTCTATAGTAAAGAAATGGTCCATTTGTTTTGTGTATGTGTAATTTTTTTGTCCAGTTAATGGAAGCACCTAAATAACATCCTATGAAACATGTCCCAAGGAATTACCTAACTTAGAAAAAAGCCATGTTTATACCCTTCTCTTTGAACTTCCCATATAGGGAATAGAACCAGGATACCTACTTGATTTAAGTCTGTATGTGTGAATAAAATATGTTATGTATTCATATGCATACATGTGTACACTGTATGTATAATTAGAAAGTGGTTTTTAAAAAGTTTTCTCTTGGTAATTTTCTTTTAAAAAATACTATGTTAAGATACTTTAATAAAATTCTGAAACTTCTGGGCAATTGTTTTGAACTTGCAAATAGGCTGTATATAATTAAGTTCCATGTCCACAGCTGGCCAGATCTTCCCTTCTGCCCCTACTCCGTATAACTCCCTAGTTTGGAACGCATCATTCTGGAAGGTCTCAGGAATCTCTGATAAGAGCATCTTCAGAAGGTAGACTCTGTCCATTTAATTTTCTTTCACCTTGAAAGGGTAGGTTCAGGTCCATGGCTGCTCATTGGCAGCCTGCAGATTGCATTCTTAAGTGCACCATGGGTCTAAATCCAATCTTTGTTATACTTTCCAAACAAAAATGACTCATGGGCAAGTTTTTTTTGTTTTTTGTTTTTTTGTTTTTTTGTCTTTCCCATCCCAACCAAGTCGGTTTCATTTTCTCACAATTTGGATCATGTTATTGCATTTCATATGAGCAAAATTGTCCATTTCTGAGATGCCTATTTTGATGATAATGGGAAAAGTTCAGCATTTTTACAGCGTTCTCTTTAATCATCTATTCCAGTTAACTGGATGTGTTAGCTCTGTGCCTGGCACAAAAATTAAAGATTGGTTAACTGATGCACTGGGTACATTGCCACCAGCTCTGTTTAGGACACATGATTAACTCTCTTTTCTCTCTAAGTGCTGCCTTCACTCCTCTGGCCTAAAAGTAACATAATCCTTTCTTGTTCAATACTATTGACTCCCCTATAGAAAGAAACAGGGGAGGAAGAAGTCTCCAACTTTTGATACCCCAGAACTGGATTTGTCAGCAAATTGGAACACATCGGGCCTCTAGTAACAAAACATTTTCATTTGTTGCTGGAAGGAATTAGATACATTTCCTTGGAATTTGATTTCACACATGTAGGCGTCTGTGAGAGCAAAAGTAAGATATCCACCCTCAGCCCCCAACACAGCCAGGAAATAGGAAATAGGGAAACAAACACATTTTCTGAGTGTTAAACTATGAAATCAACACATAATGGCACTGGGCATAGATTTGTAGTCTCCTTAAAGGGGCAGAAATCCATTATCTATCCTATGTCTTTAAGGCTGCCAACTCAAGCATAAACAAATATTTAAAGAGGAAAAAAATAACATGCACATTATTTGAAAGGAAACATATAAATGTGACATGGCACCTTTTTTGGTTGCTATGTGATATAGATATATTAATTTTGTTTCATCATTGCTATTCTTTCCATCTGTATTTTTCCCATAGGCGATACTTACTGGAATAAAAATATTTTTCTGTTTATTTTTTAAGTGCCTCAATGGCTAACATTGTGGATCTGCTTTAGAACTGTGATTAAATACACTCATCTGATTTGGTTGGGACAGAAGCTGTTATACCTACATAATATGTTAAGCTACAGCTGAAATATTTTGATAAGAGAAAACAGGAAACAGCTCTATAAAGAAACAAAGGTACATTCAGGGTAACCAAATAACTTTTTCTTCATGGGAAATAAACAGAGACATCTCTGTTTTCTTTTGAGCAGGGAGGAGCTGGCATCGAATATGGCTTACTGCACCACTGATTAAATGAGGTCTTATGGATGGAAATAGTGGCTATCCTATCCCTGACTTGATTCCTCAGCAGCTGCCCAACAAACTAGGCCTTATAAAGAGAACATTGAGAAAAATATGTCTGTGGCTTCATGGACACACCCGTAACACACAATGGTCTCCCCACACCCTGGACTTGGACACTCATTCTGTAGTACTCAGTAAGCAGTCGTAATCAAATACGTGTTGATTTGATTGTACCACCAGAATATTCATCCTAGCTAGTCATCTGTAAGGGATATTATGTATCTCCTAAAAACTTTTTTAAAAAATATATTTTTTTTATCGATTTTAGAGAGAAGGGAGAGGGAGAGAGAGATAGAAACATCAATGATGAAAGAGAATCATTGTTTGGCTGCCTCCTGCATACCCCCCACTGGATCAAGCCCACAACCTGGGCATGTGCCCTGACCAGGAATCAAACCGTGACCTCTTGGTTCATAGGTCAACACTCAACCACTGAGCCATGCTGGCCAGGCTCTCTTAAAAACTTTTAATGGCTAGAGATTTTGACTGAATTTTTGATAATCAGGTTAGATGTTTCCCTATCACCTCATCAGTTAAAAGAGACCAAAAAAAAAAAGACTGCATTCCCCGTTCTTCTGATTTGAGTGATTGTGGCATGATTACTTCATTTGCTTTTCCTACTTTGCAGAGGAATTTAAATAGCTCAGATGTTTCACTCTTGAAAAAGTGGTTACTAGTCACACATAGGAACTATTTCCTTTAAGAAATATCACAAGGATATTTATAATTTATTGCTGGGCTTGTTCAGCATAGCATGCACGTTGGCTTACATATTTTCACCCTGCCTTAGATGCGATCTTCAAAACAAAGGCACCATCCATGCCACTCAAAGCAGGCACCCTGATTGGCAACACCGTGGTGCTGCTTTCCCTCACTCTAGCAGTTTTCTGTATATTAAAGTGGCCCATGGCTATGATGTAGGAGTGCATGTGTGTGGTCAGAACCAGCAAACACAAGGAACAGAGGATGGCCAGGGCACCACCCGCTGACTGTCTGGAGAACTCCACGCTGCTGACCCGAGGGAGAAGGCGACTCCAAAGCAAAGACCTGGATGGCAACCATGGCCACAGCGCTTTAGTGGTCACTGCGCATGGCCCTGGGGAGTAGCTGTGTGACCAGCCCCAACCACAAAGATGCCAGCGAACGTGTGGAGTCAGTTCCTACTATCACACCTGAGAGCACAAGCAGAAAAAACAAGGAGGTTGGACACATGGATTCTGAGGGGAAAAGGACTTTGGAATAGGCGCACCGTTCCCCAGGACCTCCACCATGACACAACCCTCTCCAACTCCTGTCTGCTTTCTGAAATTGCTTTCATTCTTTATCTTGGGGCTTCCTGGGGCCTTTTTAAGATGAAAATATTTGAGGGGAGTATAATTCTCTATGCCATTCTTACTCATACCTTAATGTGAATAAGGAATAGAACGTTCCTAAGATAAAATGTGTCTGTAGAGCACAGGGATGTAGGAAGAACCTGCCTGCAATGGGTCCTAGGGAGAGGATGTCCCTGAAGGGAAGGGCTGAGGGCTTGATGCTTTGCTAATGGCCTCCCTGGTACCTTTAAGTTTCACTTCCAAGGAGAGCTCTGGTGTCTACACTGAGTGGCCAGATTATTATGATCTCTGAACGCATAATAATTTAGCCACTCAGTGTATATCCTATATAATAAAAGGCTAATATGCAAATTGTCCCCTCGACCAGGAGTTCGACCAGCAGGCAGGCCGGCCAGCCGCCCATGTCACCTCCCCCTGGACAGGCTGGCTGGACCCCACCCATACACAAATCCATGCACCGGGCCTCTAATATATATATATATATTAATATTACTATGCATATTACTATGCAAATAATAATTTGCATAATACTCTTTTATTAGATAGGAGATATATGTATATATGTCCTATCTAATAAAAGAGTAATATGCAAATTGACCATCACTCCAAGACACAAGATGGCCGTCCCTATGTGGTCAAAGATGGCTGCCCCCACGTGGACACAAGATGGCCACCACAAGATAACTGGCAGGGGAGGGCAGTTGTGGGCAGTTGGAGGTGACCAGGTCGGCAGAGGAGGACAGTTGGGGAAGACCAGGCCTGCAGGGGAGGGCAGTTGGGGGCAACCAGGCCTGCAGGGGAGGACAGTTAGGGGCAACAAGCCTGCAGGGGAGGGCATTTAGGGGTGACCAGGCCGGCAGAGGACGGCAGTTAGGGGCAATCGGGCCGGCTGGGGAGCAGTTAGGCATCGATCAGGCTGGCAGTGGAGTGGTTAGGGGGTGATCAGGCTGGCAGGCAGAAGCAGTTAGGGGCAATCAGGCAGAGGCAGGCGAGCAGTTGGGAGCCAGCAGTCCTGGATTGTGAGAGGGATGTTTGACCGCCCTCAAGGGGTCCCAGATTGGAGAGGGTGCAGGCTGGGCTGAGGGACACCCCCTGCCACCCCTCCCCCCCGTGCACGAATTTCGTGTACTGGGCCTCTAGTGGGTGTGTATATATATATATATATATATATATATATATACACACACACTGAGTGGCCAGATTATTATGCGTTCAGAGATCATAATAATCTGGCCACTCAGTATAAGTTGCAGAAGCAAATGGAATGAGCTGCCTGTGTGCTGAGCAGAAGAACGAGCTGCCAATCGGCAGAGGCCGCCATGCGTAGCAGAAAGCCATAGGGCTTGTTGTTGGGAAATGCTTTTATAGCTCTCCGGGGCTTACAGGGCCCCATGCGATCGAGTCTTGTCTTATGAAGGATCAGCCCTCTCTCGATTGTTACAAAATTAACATTTCAAGTTAATTCCCAAAGCCAGCCCAGCCCTGAGAGTGTGCCAGTGCTCAGGGCTGCAGAAACTCTTCCATGAGCAAGGAATGGCAATCGGAGAATCTCAGGAGAGGGGCCAGCATCCCTCCCCCATTCCTCGCTTGCTGCCACCACCATGTCTCTGCCCAGAGATTTAAGATTCGTTTTGCACCTTTCTGAGTGGACCTCAAAGCCCTTTACAGACAAGAATGAGGGTTATCCCAGGACAGGATTCTTAGTTTGTATTCATCATATTACACTTGGCCAAAGCAACAGTCGCAGTTGGAAGCAGGAACAGGCTTCATACTTCCTAAGTCTTGGGATTTTGAAATCACGGAATGAATCTGAAGTATGAGGCAAGTCTCAAAGTAACTCAGAAATGTGGCAGAGGTGTGTCTCATTGTGACTTACACCCGTGTATGCTGTTTTCTTTAATCCAATTGGTCAGGGTGGTAGTAGTGGAACAGTGGATAATAATAACAGTAACAACAACTACTAACATTTACGTAGTGTTTACTACGCTCTAGACCAGGGGTGGGCAAACTTTTTGACTCGAGGGCCACAATGGGTTCTTAAACTGGACCGGAGGGCCGGAACAAAAGCATGGATGGAGTGTTTGTGTGAACTAATATAAATTCAAAGTAAAGGAGCGGAGGGGAGAGCAAGAGAACCCTCCGCTCTTTCAGCCCCGCGGGCCGGATAGAACAGCCGAACGGCCGGATCCGGCCCGTGGGCTGTAGTTTGCCCATGGCTGCTCTAGACACTGTTCTAAGACCCTTACAACAATTGATAACAACTCATAAAACAGGTACTATTAGTATCCTCCCATTTGACAGATGAGAAAACTGAGGCACAGAGATTGAGTAACTTGCCAAAGGGCACATAACAATAACAGAGCTAATTGCATTTAAAACTTTCATAATAACTGCTATCATTACTGCCTTCATTTTGCAAATAAGGAAATGGGGGCTCAGAGACCTAAAATAACTTTTCTAAGGTCACACAGTGCTGAAATGGTGGCATGGCTCACCCCTAACATTTAGGGGACCTACAGCAAGAGTACAAACATAGACCCCTATTCCATGGCAAAAGTTATACATCAGGCTAACAGGTAAATAAAGTATGTTCTGTTCTCCTGCTTTGAAAAAGAAACCTTCATGACATCCTGGAAGGCCAGATTCAACTTTAGAATTTTCAGACTTCTTGGTCTGAGCCAGGAAGACGGTGCAGAGAGAGTCATGGCCCAGTCCCTGGCCTGGCACCCTCTCTTCCCACCCCTGAAGCTCAGATACTATCCTCCCGTAGGCACCATCCAGCTCTGTCCATGCTGTCTCTAAATGGCTGCCCCTGAGCCACCCTGAAATCCAGGGAATACACACCCTCGGGAGGACCCGCCCATGAAGAGGCCTGCACGGGTCCTGGAAGCAGGGAATTCTGTTGTCTCAGACGTGGAGCATGGCCTGGAGGGGGAGAGATGGGCTGGGAGGGCACGTTCCTTTGATCTGGTGGACTCTTCACTCCCTGGGGAGCACGCCCTAGATTAGAAGGACCACAGTGGGGCCCTCTGGAGCTCATGGCCCAGGGCAGAGGTCCTCTTGCCTGGGTCTGAGAGCCGCACTGGGGGTAGCACCAGGGCTTTGACCAGGTCTCTGCACTCCCAACGTCCTTGCCCTACTGAGTCACCATGCATGTCATCCCTCGGCCTCTGACCCCCATTTTCACGTCCCTGGGACTGCAAATGGTAGAGGAACAACACGGGAAGGAGGGTACTAAGAGTGGGGGGTGCAGTGGGTGAGGGGAAGGAGCCCGAGAGAATTCCCCTCACCCACTCCCATTTCCCCTTTTCCACTGGGTCCTGCCTCCGGCAGCTGGCCAGGGAAACAAACACCGCCCAAGAGCGTCCAAGTCATGGCCACACCCTTTCCTTGTTTATGGACACAAAGCAGGGAGAGACTAGGAACCGCCTTAAAAATAATTAGTGCAGGAACTGTTAATTCTCTCTTAAGCTGGGAGATAAGACTTCTGCAAAATCACTTGCCTGGAGAAAAGGCCTTTTTCTTCCTTCAGACGTTAGGGTCACCAAGGGCCTGCCCATCAAGCCTGTCCCTGCTGCTGCAGATACTTCCTGGCACCTGGCATGGGCTGTTTACATGGGCTTAGGAGGGATCCTGTCAATCCATCCAGGCTTCTAAATTTAGTTTCCATACATCAGTGCAATTTCCTGTGCTAGCTATCAAAATTAAAGTTTTCCACAGGCTTCAATCTGTACTGTCATCACACACGGTGTCATGCTTCCTTTTTTAAAGATCCACGTAATACCCCCACTAACCAACAGCTCACAAGCACCCGGTATCAGAGCTAAAACTCCAGCAGTCCGTGGCTGTAAGGGCTGGGCTCAGTCCTTTCCCAAGGCACTGGGGGAGTAAAGACAGACCTCCTGTGCCAATACCAGAACATTCATGTCTGAGTCCTGGGACTTCAGAAACCCACCCAAACCAGGATGAACTAAACGTGGTGTGTGTGTGTGTGTGTGTGTGTGTGTGTGTGTGTGTGTGTGTGTTTTAATTCTCACCCGAGGATATGTTTTTATGGATTTGTAGAGAGAGGAAGGGAGAGGGAGAGAGAATGAGAGGAACATCGATATGTTGCCTCCCTTATGCACTCCGACTGGGGATCAAACCCACAACCTGGGTATGTGCCCTGACCAGAAATTGAACTCTTGATCTTTTACTCCCACTGACTGAGCCACACTGGCCAGGGACAACTAAACGTGGTGTTTTGTCATAAAGAGCAGGCCAGACTTGGGCAAAGAATAGATCAGATCTCTCTATAGAGAATTGGAAGTAGAAATATCAACCCCCTATTTAGCCATGATGGTTTATTTGTATCTCTTCTTTATCCCTGCATCCCCACTCCCTTCCACCCCAAGTGGCTGGGCAGGCAACCCTGCAGTTCTTCTCATTTGGAGCACTAGCTTAACAGCAGTCAAGTTCCAAACTGAGAGTGTCTGATTGGTCCAGCTTGAGTCAGGTGTCTATGTCCAGTCCAATCAGCCGTGGCTCAAGAGAATGGGTAAAGTCAGCGACAGTACAAACAAGCCTGCCAGTTGGATCCTTGGGGTTGAGTGGTTCGAAGTTCTAACCCAACAGGGGGCGGGCAGGTGCCCTAAAGGCAGGCCTAGGTTCACTACCCAGGTTGTACACATATTTAAAATAGACTACTACCTCTACCTTTGCCTTAACTTTGTTGGATGATGAGCAGTTTGATGTCAGGTTTCACATCTGTGCTTGTTCTGTTGCAAATTGTTCTTCCTTATTTACCAAGAATCATCATGGCAATATCCTTATCATCCTACCTCTCCTTGTTAATACCTTTTCTGGCTTTCTGTTTCGGAGCCATACCTTGAGCCCAAACTCAGAAGCAGGAAGAAACATTGTTGAGAAACTAATATGGTCACTAACTACTTAGCTTTTGGCCTGGTTTAAGCCTACTTGGAACTTGCCTAGAGAACGACTCTTGTCAACTTGGTTCCCTTTTGGGCCCTGAGCCCAATCACAGCTCTCAACTGCATTTACTGGACTTGTCTAATATGTAAAACAATAGCCTGTTCTACACTCTGAAATATCATAAACCTCTCAGTTCATAAATCCCAGACTGGGATATCTGAGGAATTTTTGGCCGATCCACCAAGAAACATGGCCAATCTAGATGTTAGAGGAATTTCTTGAGTTTCAAGCCAACCAAGGACATTAACACTTCACCCATATTCCTGAGGAATGCAATCATTTTGTACAGTTGGACAGTCTTTAGGGAATGGGCAGTGTTACTATTATGTATTTTAAGAAATGTGTATTTTGTTTCCCTGACATTTATGTTCACGGGGAACAAAGCACTCATTGCAAACTAAATGTGGGGCATGGTATAATCTGTGCCGTCACATTAGATCCATTTTCTTTTAATTTTTCTTGCTAGAATGACGAAAGGAAAATTCTGTACCTAAATCAAGATGTAAGCTAAATTTCATTAAGGCCTTTATTCGGTCATTAGCTGTTAGTTGCGCATTGGCTATGTGAAGGGCATGGCACTAGGTACAGGTATGCTGAGATAAAGGGCACAGTCTTTGCCCTCATCACATCACAGTCCAGTGCTGATGACAGATTTATAAACCAAAAATGACCATGAAGTGTACCAAGGATGATAAGGACTTAGACTGTTAAGAGATGAAAAAGTAGGGACTGCTAACTCGGCCAGGGTTGGGTGTGGTAAGGGAAAACTTCCTGGTGGAGAATGAAGCCTGAGCTGATTTTTAAAGTTTAAAAAGGAGTCAACCAGGTAGATGAAATGGATGAAATGGGAAGGGTATTCAGGCAAGGGGAGAGCATGAAAGAGCATGATGCATTGTGGGTGTTGGTTATGGCTTGTTTTGGTTGGAATTTAGTCTAGGAGTAGGATGGAGGGGGCTGGGAAGGTTGGCTGGGACCACTAGGTCACAAACGACTCTAGGCCAGGCTGAAGAATTGGGACTTTATTCTGGGGTGATATGGAGTCTTCAGAATATTTCATTTTTAAGAAAAACTTTTATTGAAGTGTAAAATAGGTGCAGAAATGTGCACATGCAATAAATATTCCGCTTAATGAATTTTCATGGACTGAACACAGCTGTATAGCCTGAATCTAGGTCATAATGTAACCAGAACCTCTGAAGCCCAGGCTGGCTCCCATACAGTCACTACTCCCCTCTCCAAGGGAGACCACCAACCTGGCTTCTAACATGATCTATTTGTTTAGCCTGTTTGTTTTAACATTATTTAAGTAGATTGTTAAAGTATGTACCCCTTTGTGTCTGGCTTCTATCAACCAGCATTATGTGGAGATGTGGTTCAAGAAATCTAGTGGTTGTATAATATCCTATGCATGAGTTTGCCATAATTTATTTATTTTTCCTATCAACATTTGAGCTCTTTCCAGTTTGAGGCTATTAGGAATAGTGCTGCTGTGCCTGTTCTTGTACCTGTCTTTTGGTGAATATATGTATGCATTTCCACTGGATAAAATACCTAGGAGTGGAATCTCTGGGCCATAAGCTAAGTATGTTCAGCTTTATCGGGTTCTGCCAGTTTTACAAAGTTATCAGATTGATTTAGAGTCTCAACAGCAGTGTAGGAGAGTTCCAGTGGTTTCTGCTTCCAACAATTGACATTGTCTTTTTCATTTTAGCCCTTCTGGTGTGTGCTGTGTGTAGTTGTTATGGACTGAATTGTGCCCCCCCTAACCCCAACTGTGACTATATTTGGAGTTAGAACCTTTATGGAAGTTATTAAGGTTAAATGAGGTAATAAGAATGGGGCCCTGCCCTAGCTAGTTTGGCTCAGTGGATAGAGCATCAGCCTATGGACTAAAGGATCCCAGGTTCAATTCCAGCCAAGGGCACATGCTGGGGTTGCGGGCTCAATCCCCCCAGTAGGGGGCGTGCAGGAGGCAGCCAATCAATAATTCTCTCTCATCACTGATGTTACTATCTCTCTATCCCTCTCCCTCTCTGAAATCAATAAAACTATATTTAAAAAAATGGGGCCCTAATTTGATAAAACTAGCATTCATACAGGGTGGGGCAAAAAAAGGTTTACAGTTGTGAGTACACAAAATCTAGAGTTTATTCTTGTATTATTATTTTTTAATTATTTTATTATTTTCCATGTGAACAAATGTAAACCTGCTTTTGCCTCATCCTGTGTACGTACGAGGAAGAGATATCTCTCTGTCCCTACCTCTCCTCCCCCTACTCTATCTCCGCCCCCCCCCCAACACACACACACACACACACACACACACACACACACGGAGGAAAGGCCATGTGGAGACACAGTGAAAAGGCAGCCACCTGCAGGTCAGAAAGAGGTTCCTTACTAGAGGCCAACCCTGCTGGCACCTTGATGGTGAACTTCCAGCCTCCAGAACTGTGAGAAAAATGACTGATGTTTAAGCCGCCTAGTCTGTGGGATCTTGTCATGGCTGCCCAAACAGACTAATAGAGTAGTGGAATCACATTGCAGGTTTAATGTGTATGTTACTCCTCAAAGTGTTTTAAATAAGAGAAGAAAGGTGTCAGATTTGTACTTTAGCTGCAGGACTAGCATCAAGGAGACTAACGAGAAAGCTAAAGGAATAATCTAGGCAAGAATTTATGAGAGTCTGAACAAACTCAGGCAGGTTGGGTTGGATAGAAGGGGTTGGGTTAATAAATAGGAAAGAGGTAGAGTTGGCAGACTAATTAAATATGGGATTGGAAGCGTGGCCCTTGAGTCAGACTACATAAATTCAAACCCTGGCTCCATCATTTACTAGTTGCATGACCTTGAGCTACATATTTTACCATACTAAACTTCCATTACCTCAACTATAAATGAATTAATTAATAAAAATAGTGACTTCCTTCTAGAGTTACTAAATGAGATAATATAAGGTACCTATTTGTAAGACATTAATATAAACCCAAATATATTTGCTTCAGCCTTGATTAAAATGAGAGTGAAAACCAGAGGCTATAATTTATTTATTTATTATTAAAATGTTTTGATTATTATTATTAAACTTGCATGAATGAAAAAATTTAAGTCTGATGAGCACCTGTTTTCTATTATTTTCTTTGTGAATACATATAATTGTGGAATACATATAAATGTTGTATCCTATCCCAAAGGCAATATCTTAGTGAATGTAAAGATGTACTTTATTGAGGATGATGACAAGATTACATCTTTCAGTTTTCTTCGCCCATATTTAGCTGATGAAAAGTATAGGAGAAAATATCCAGAAAGTCCGTAAAGCCATTATTAACCCAGTCCAGGGCAAAAGCTTAGTAAATCAGCCCTAGCCGGTTTGGCTCAGTGGATAGAGCCTACAGAGTGAAGGGTCCCAGGTTCGATTCCAGTCAAGGGCATCTACCTCGGTTGCAGGTTCGATCCCCAGCTCTGGTCAGGCACATGTGGGAGGCAACCAGTCAACGTGTCTCTCTCACATCGATGTTTCTCTCTATCTGTCTCTTCCTCTCCCTTCCATTCTCTCTAAAAATCAATGGGAAAATATCCTTTGGGTGAGGATTAACAACAACAAAAAGAGTTCAGTAAATCAAAGGTACCATTAAGTGACTTTGTGACCAACCACATGTGGTAGGTCAGAGAATACAGAATGACTCCCAGTTTTCAGGCTTAGGCGTCAGGGTAGTACGTTTGATATAGATGGCAATAGATGTAATCTAAAGGAATATCCTGGCCTCAGTAGCTGTGACTGCAGCACAGTAATTCTCCCTTGGTAGACCTAAATTCTGATAGCTTAGCGCCTGCGTGGAACTACTTGCTGGAAACCAGCTCCGTCAGTTATTTCTGCAAATGCCTTGGAACGCCTCTCAGTGGAGCTACAGAAAAGTCCCTTGGGTTCTTCCCCTCTAACCTAATGTTGTTGCTTGGCTGCTGCTGCTACTACTGTGAGTGCCCTTCTGACATTACCCACTCTGTTCAGCTGACTTATGAGTGACCGCTGCCTCTGGCGCTCCATCCCAGCCTTGGAAATGGGATGTCCACCCTGGAGACTCGTCAGGCCCACAACTGCTGCCTCAGTCTGGCATATCGAGAAATTGCCTTTCAGCCTCAATTTTGCTGCTCAGTCAGAAACTTGGTGTTACTGTTCACTACCTCCACGTGGTATCGGCAGTTCCTCTGCTGGTAAGAACAACTCCAGGCTTCTCCACATCTCAGATTGGGACTTAGTTGGTCTTAGGCCCTAGATCTTTCTCTCCTCCAGTTCAAAGCATTCCCCACCTCCCATTTCTTGTCCTAAGATAAACTACTTCATAGGACAACTGAGCAGAAATGCCCACTCTCTGCCGGGAAATACTCCATCCCCACACACCAGCATGTGGTCTTACTCCGTTGCTCAAAAGATGCATTCACACAATAGTTCAAGTTTAGCGTATTTCTCATAGGCTGGGCCATCACTCTTACCCATGGTTATCTTGATGCGCTGGGAATACAGACATGTATTTACAGGAATATTGAGTGTCCATTTTGCCCTTGATGATGTTGAGAAGATGTGACATTCAAGTGGATTTGAGTCTGGAAGGACTGAGAGAGATTGATTGATTCTGCATGTAGCTGGTATGAGAAGGGATGGGTGTTGTGGTGTGCTGAAGCTGGCTCTGACCGCTAATAAGGCCTGCTTTTGTGCATCATATCCCAACTCCACAATGATTGGTAGCTTGAGACCAGCAGTGGCCAGAGTATTTACATCACAGAAATCAGCAAACACTACAAATCTGGGTTTTTAAAAACCGCCATTTGTTAACACTTACTGCACACTATTGTGGGACGAGGGTGAAATCATCCAAGGACAGCAGATACAGTGAGAGAAGACAAGGTTGGGGAAGGAGTGCTGAGGAAGTAACATGTAGCCAATTGATTAAAGATGGTTATTCTTATTTTTTTAAAACTACTTTAACTGTTTTGAAAAGCTATTTTAAGCAGTAAAAAAGACTGCTTCATAATCAAGTCAGTAAGTGGCTAAGGTTGCTGAAACAACCAGCCAAGGGTGTTTAAATCTAGTTATCATGAGCATTTCAACAACTGAGTGATATAGCCAGTGTAGTCTTGGGCAACAGAACCATTTAAACTGTCTGCCCATCCCTAGCCAGTTTGGCTCAGTGGATAGAGCATTGGCCCATAGACTGAAACGTCCTGGGTTTGATTCTGGTCAAGGACACGTACTTCAGTTGCAGGCTCGATTCCCCAGCCCTGGTTAGGGCATGTGCATGAAGCAACCAATCGATGTGTCTCTCTCACAGCAATGTTCCTCTCTCTGTCTTTTCCCCTCCTTTCCATTCTCTCTCTCTAAAAAAAAATCCATGGGAAAATATCCTCAGGTAAGGATTAACAACACAATAAAAAAAACTGTCTGCCCAATCACACAGTCATAAATATCAAGTCATATTGTTTCAGAACTAGAAAAGACACTAAAGATGATTATCCAGCTAAGGAAATTAAAGTTAAGAGAGGGTAAATGAAATGGCATGACCACAATCAACATACAGCGGAGTAAAGCCAGTCTCCCAACCCCTCTCTCCTGCTGCCCCACCACTTTACAGAAACTCGCTCTATAAGTGAAAGACTAGTACGTATTCAGCTGGGATGAATCTTGTAGCAAAAATTTTGAGATTCTTAGCAATCTTTTAATTAAAATTTAAATAAATCGGCATCACTGGGTTTATTTTCTTCTGCTTGGGAGTGTATCTCCAGTAGAACACGGGATTTAAGCCAACAGGCTCTGGCTGCTGTAACCAAGGGAAATGGGAGGGCCTGGGAGTCATTTTGTTTTCAAGCTGTTTCCAGGAGGAGTGTGTTGGGCCGACGTTCTCTGGCCCAGGAAGCTTGGTACCAACTCCCGTTGCTTGTCCTGAGTACCAGAGAAAGCTTGACTGCTTGTTGCATAAAAGATAAGATTTTGCCACATTTCCTGGCCAGTGTGGTTTAGTTGGTTGGAGCATCTTCCTGTACACCAAAAGGTCTCGGGTTCTATTCCGAGTCAAGGCACATGCCTGGGTTGTGGGTTTGATCTTGGTCAGGGTACATTCGAGAGGCAACCAGTTGATATTTCTCTTTCACACAGAAGTTTCTATCTATCTGCATCTATCTATCTATCTATCTATCTATCATCTATCTATCATCTATCTATCATCTATCTATCTATCTTCCTTTCTCTAAAATCTATGGACATAGCAGGTATCTTCAGGTGAGGATTAAAAAAGGATAAGATTTTGAATCTGATTCTAAGTCACAAATATATTTAAAATATAACAATTCCTTCCTTCTTCTTCTTTTTGTTTTGTTTTGTTTTGTTTATCATCACCTGAGGATATTTTTCCATTGATTTTTAGGGAGAGTGGAAGAGAGAGGGAAAGACAGAAATATTGATATGAGAGAAACACACCAATTGGTTGCCTCCTGTACGAGCCCTAACCAGGGCTGGGACCGGGGAGGAGCCTGCAACCAAGGTACATGCTCTTGACCGGAATCAAACCCGGGACTCCTATCCACTGAGTCAAACTGGCTAGGGCAAAATAGGACAATTTCTACTAGAACTAAGTAGGAAGAATAACTGCTCTTATTGAGAATTCAAATCTAGCCACTAGTATTATTTCCTACTTAAGCTCTTCCAGGGACCCGTATCAGCTTACTGAACAGCCTCATTTCCTGACTGTTGTTCAGAAGCTCAAGAGACACCCCGGTTGCTTAGGGAGCGTGTGGGAGAAAATTCTACTCCTTTCCTTCATTATCGGGGTGAGCGCTGGGGGAGTGGGGAAGGACAGCTGCTAATTGACTTCTCTTCTTCTTTGACTTTAGTGGATTATGTGGCTACACCAAGCAGAGCTAGATTTCCAAAAGGGAACCATAATGACTCCACTTATTATTGTTGTTTATATAATCAGCCAGTCACTGAGTCCCTGTTTACTGTCCTCCAGGAACCTGTAGGTCAGTGAAGTGGCAGAACACTTGGTCCTTATTGTTATTCGCTTGTATGTGTGACTACAGTCACCCAATGCTCCCCCTGGGCCCTAAATTAATAATTTCTTAAAACGGCATCTCATGGGCTATGACACATGCGCATGTCGCAGCCCTCCATCTCTCTCCCTCTTCTTTCAAATACTGGCTGACTAATGCCCCCTGGGTCCACTCTACTTCTCTCCTTCTCCCTTTACAACTTGGTTTCTAATAGCTGTCCTTTGCATCCTACCCATTCTTTGTAAGCAGACTTAAACGTGAATAATGCTTGATATCACCTGCCTCTCTTGGTTTTGTTTCTTAGTTTCTCTAGTAGACTAAACATTTTTTTCAATTGTCTCTGTTATTTGTGCCTTTTATCTTATTCTTTAAAAATTTATTTTTGCCCTGGCCAGTGTGGCTCAATTGGTTGAGCATTGTCCAATGTATCAAGAGGCCACATGTTTGATTCCTGGTCAGGGCACATACCTGGGTTGTGGGCTCAGTCCCCAGTAGAAAGTGTGTGGGAGGCAGCTAATCAGTGTTTCTCTCCACATTGATGTTTCTCTCTCTCTCTCACTCCTTCTCCCTTCCTCTCTCTCTCTAAAATCAATAAAAACCGAATTTACAAAAATATTTATTTTAAAAATAATTTACAGTAAAATGAAAAGAAATTCTACTTTGTATTCTATGTAACATAATCATGATACAAGTTGTTTTAGTCATTAGTATGTACCCATTTACATATTAAAAATCTTTTGATCCACCAGTTTCTTCCTTAGTGCATTATATACACACACCCATATACACAAACACATATTTATTTGTTTGTTTCAGATACCTTATCTGTTTTTATATGCCTAGTCTTATAACTAGTTAATGTATGGGAAAAATCTTAAGTAACATTTTAATGCCAGGTTTTTGAAGTCACCTACTCCCTACACATTACAGTACCCTACGACGGAATATTTATTGGAGGGCTTTACTTGGTCATAGACATGTAGAGAAGTGCAGACCCAGGAAACTTGCCAGTGATGGTGCATTGACCTTGAACTAGTCACTTATGTCAAGGGTTCCCCACGATGTCAGTGTTGTCATGGTCATTTCCAAAGGACCATGATGTAATGAGAGAAATAAAGTCAATATAAGAAGTTTTCATAAAACCAAGTTTATTCAATTTTTAAAAACATCAAATTAACATCTTCTTTACTTTTTGGAAGTTAAAAGTCCTTTATTTTATGATATGGTGGTGACAGTTTTGATAAATTTTCCCCCTAATAGATTTACTTGACAAAAATAAAATGATTATATCTTTCGCTCAAAAATTTTCAGGATGCTTAGGGATCATTGGAATCTCAAAGCCTGGAAAGTGGATAATTTACTTCCTTGTGTTCTTCTAGTTGCTCACTCTCCCTCCAACACACACACACACACACACACACACACACACACACACACATCCTCTGCTCTCCTCACCATGGCATTTACTATCCCCAAGTCAATTTTGAAATTCAAGGTCATGCCTGCACTGGTATCCCCATGCAGAGCATGACCGCGAGTTCAGCCACTGACATAGCATTCCTTCTTAATCACCCTTCTCATTCTGAAGGCTTACTTTCCTCTCGGGTGGGGAAAAGAGAAAAACATTTTTTCAGAGATTCTGGCTCTGCTCAAATTCCAGGATAGATTCAACCCAGTCTCCCTCTACCTAATCATCGTAGATGAAATGAAATGATTTCCCATTAACTAGGTCAGTGAACTGTTAAACAACCCTCCCATCCCTGTTTTAGACCATTGTTGTCTCTAGAGAGTGTCCGTTTTTTCTCCATGGGTTTGAAAACCATTTAGAGAAGCAAAACATTGAAAAAACAGCTTCACGTGGGGTTTCTCACATTCCTGTTCTATTGAGCGATGGCTGTGAAGGGGGCCTGGAGGCTGCGGAAGCCTGCAGGAAGAGTAGGGAGCTGTGTTCTTCCTTATTACAGTCATTGTTCTTATTCTACTTTTGTATATCATTTTAGCAAAGGCATAAGATAGAACAAACGTATTGGATTGGAATTTGGGAAAACCGAATTCTGTTCCAAACCCTGGGCGAATCAAAATCTCTTGACGTGTCAAAGTCCCTTCAGTAAATGGGGCAGGCCTACCTGTATTCGCTTCTAATATGTTAAAGTATAATTTTTAAGAGAGTAAACATCATATCCCCAGGGAAAATATAAAATGAATACATGTCAAAGATTTTATTTATTGAGGGGAACATTTAGGATATTAAAACTGGTCCAAAAAGCATTAGCGATTGTGCATGTGTGTGTGTTTGTGTGTGTACTATTTAATTTAAAAAAATTTATAAGATTGCCAAGTTAGATACAAAACTGGTTAATGTTCAACAGGACGATAAAACTGTAATCTTTGTACTTATCTGCTCTATTGGACAGAAATTATTTGCTTCTTCACCACACCAACACTCTCCGTTCTCACAGAGTTATAAAGTCAAAAGAAAATCAAGGCCGGTAGTGCACTGAAAGAAGGCCCAGTAATCTTTTCTGCCTATTTTCAAAAGTCAAACCATATTTCCGACTAACACGTAGAGAAATAATACTGGTTAATATTTCTTGAGCACTTACTATGCGCTGGGTAACACTTGGCATGTATTTTCTCTTTGGATGAGGTAGGTATTTTTTTTTTAAATCCCCATGTTAGAGGACAGAAGATTGAAGCTCAGGATGTTTAATTAACCAGCCTAAGGTCACACAGCTCATAGTGGCAGTGTGGCAATCAAACTGAGGTCTTATTCCCAAATCTTAGCCTGAACGCCTACCTATGATTATTGTTATTTTTAAAGGTCAAAAGGAAGAATGAGTGTGAAAATGCTATAAAGATCGTGAATGTGCTATAAAATAAAAAGCATAATTGTTAAGTCTAGAACTCTACTAAAGAATAAGTCAGTAACAGTTTTTGCCAGCCCAGTGCACAGGGAGACATGTTAATTATGGAAAAGGCATGCTGCACCTAGAATGCCTCTGAGATTTTATCTTAAATCTGTTCTTGCATTGAATAGAGTTTACTTAAGTCAGCCTACTTTTTTCCTTCCTTCTTCCTTTTTTTATTTTTTATTTTTGACAGTGGATTTCATTCTGAGGGTTTCTTCGCCCATTTCTTTTTACATGTGTGGAGAGGTATCCCTTCCCTCATTTCTCCCTGTGTTTTCTTTTCGCGGCCCAGTGGAGTGGAAAGAACACAGGTCTCAGAACTGGATAGGCCTGGCCCTGAATCTCAGCGCCGTGACGAACTCAGTGAGACGTAGAGTCAGTCTGAGACTGAGCCCAGCTTGTCTCAGAGCCTGTCCAGCTGCATCGCAATCCCGTGGGGGCAGAGGGGATTTGCTTATATCACAGGCAGGACAGGGTCCTGAAGGCTCCGAAACTTCAGGTTCTCATGGTGAAGGCGCAGTATTGGTCCCTACCTCAAAGTTGGTTTTGAGCGTTGATATCTAGTAGGACGTCGGAAATGTTCTCTTCTTCCCATCTTCTTCAGCATTTGCCATTCTCCTCTCCTCCTGCCCCCTCCCTGTTTCTGTTTTCTCCCCTCCATTCCTCTTCTCTCCCTTCCTGTCCATCCATCCCCTCCTCACCAGTCCCCTTCCCTTTCCTTTCTCCTCTCATCCCCGCCTGCTCCCTTTCCTCCCTCCCTCCACTTGTTCCCACCTCTCCCCTCCTGTGTCTTCCCGCCCCTCTCTCCCCTTCACTCACTTTACTAATTTAGAGAAACTAGGGACTCTCAGTCTCGAAGGAACTGCTGGGGCCTCTTTCTTTCTATTCCAGCTCTCACTTTATTAATGGAAGAACTGAGAACAGAGAGGTTACACCCAGAGCCATATATCCTGACTCCTGGTGGGTGCTCCCCCACATATCCCTGGGGTGCTCTGGGTCTGTGCTTTCAATGCCATGTCTCCCCTGCCTTCACTCCACAGCTATCAGGAGGCCGGGGAAACAGGGCAGGGAGTCACTGTGAAGAGTAAGTTCTCCTAACCACTGAGACCGCCAAAGAGAATGTGCCCTGGTGACAAAAAGGTCAAACTTCACCAGCAAAAGTGCGCCGGCCTCCTTCGCTGGTCAGGAAACCACAGCCAACACAGATGGCAAGGAAACTCGCAGGCGCTCATGTCCAGCGAGAAGGGCAGCTTTTACAGCCCGTGTTCCTGGGAAAGGAACAGAGTGGCGTCCTGCGGGAGATAAGGCGGCAGAGGAAGAGAGATAATGAACTTGGGGAAGGCGGCCAGAGACCGAGCCCCCACACTAGCCGTGCCTCCGGCGAGGGCCTGCCGGAGTGGAAAATGGAAACGCACCCCAGGTTTCCTTTGCGTGCGCTGGCCCCGGAGGTGTGCTTCCTGCCCCGCCCCAGGCTCTCCCCGCGCTGGTTTTCACTGGTCCCCGTGTTATGTCTGAGCCTTTAGCAGAGTGGTGTTGGCTGGTGTTCAGATATGTGCACTCGGGGAGGGCCGGTGTCCGGTGTCCGCACTGGAGCCAGAGCTCCGGATAGGTGTTGCCCCTACATACCCAGGCCTGGGGCAGAAGGCAGGGGTCTGGGAGGCTTCTCAAAGGGCCAGGGGAGGTAGAGGAGTGGTTGCCAAAGGCTGGGAGCCATGGGGCGTGCCTGCCCATGGGCTCCTTCTTCAGGTGATCAAATGTTCCGGAATTATATAGTGGTGGTTACTGCATACGTTTGTGGATATATTAAAGGCATTGACCTGTATACTTTAAATAGGTGACTTTTACTGCATGTGAATTATATTTTAATAAAAAGAGGTTGACGAAAAGAAGCAGCAAAGGTGAATTTTGGAGCAATGCATAGGGCTGTCAAGGCCAGATGCTGTCCTGCCTGCATATTGAAAATGTTTTAAAGTCTCTCATACACTGTTCATACCTTTCATTCATCTGGTGGGATAAAGGCCCACTGTGTACCATAATTCATAAAGAATCCAGGGCAATAACGCTCTCTTTCCACGCTGCCACCAGTCTTCGTTATCCACAAACCTCCTCCTGGAATCTCTGTTCCCACAGTGCTCGGCTGCCCTCTGCCCCATTTTAACTCTCTGTGCCTTTTATTCCAGAGGTTCACCCTGTCCCCTTAATACGCCTTCTCTCAACCCTGACTGCTCTCTGCTCACCCCCATCATCAAAACCTGGCTCATCTGACTTCGTCTCGGTGTGTATGGCTGGACTTACTGCGCTATTTTGTAATGTATTTATTTACCTACCTGAGCCTCTGCCAGACTGGGAACCCTCTGAGGTTGGATACAGTGTCTTTTCGATTTCTGATTCCCTGTTGCCCTGTGTGGCAGGTGGAAGGTGTAAAAGATCTGTTAATTGAATTTAATCGCCAAGACTCTGAAGAACAGTGCTCTGAGTGTGTCCTGTTGTCTCTGCTAAATTATTTTCCTTAGTGCTAATTGCAAAAAACTGGAATTACTGGGCCAAAAGGCAGAGATGTGTCTCCACGCTTGCCAAAGGTAGTACTAATTTGCTTTCTCAAAGGTAGTACTAATTTGTAGCGCCACCTGAAATGAATAAGTGTGCCAATATTGCTGTCACCTTGCCAGCCCATCATTTTTAAAAATGCTAATTTAGTAGGTGTCAAATGACATTTCCAGGTTGCTTTAATTTGCATTTCTTTCATCACTACCAGGGCCGAAAATTTTCTCAGGTTTTTATTTACTGTTTCTATTTCTCCTTGGGGAATAGCTTGTTCATATTCTTGGCCTATTTATCTATCAGAGTAAAGAAATATAGCTAATAAATTTGAATAAGCTCCTTTTATATTTTATTGATGACCCTATAGTCTGTCATATTTGACATATTTCTTAATCTACCTTTTGTTTTCTTATGTCTTACTGTTTTTCATTGTTCAGAAGTTTAAAATTTATGTATGCTTTTACCTATCTCTTTCTTTATGATTCCTTATAAAGTTTCAAGGAAAAAAAAAGTTCTTCCTTGCAGATCTGCTAAATCTTTTATTCAGTATTCTGTTCTGTACTTTTCTCAAAATAAAAAATTAGCTCATTAATCCATTTGGAATATATTGAGTACTTAGCTATGTTTAAAATTGATACCGCTTATCAAGTATCCCTTGTATCAGTTCTGAGTACATGACTGCGAGTAACAGAAATCTAAACAACAGTGGCTTAGATAAATCAGGGGCTTATTCTTTTCACTTTACAAGAAGTCCAGAGGTTAGTAGTTGTCCTGAAATGTAACTGTGGGATTTTAATTTATAGGGTGACGTGATGTCATGGAGAGATCAAAGCCACTGAAAAAAGAATTTAGTACTTACATTTCCTGATTGAAGAGGGCTCACCATGCCATGCAGGACCACGGGAGATGCATCTGGCTTTGATCAGAAGCTGGAGTTAGGAGAAGCCTAGGACAGTGTCTTTATTGGGTTTTCACGGGAAAGGCAAAGGCAAGGCAGAATAGACAGTTTAGGATTGGCAAGTTCGAATAATTCTGGTGGGCTTTGGGCTGCAAGATCTGGGATTTGCCTGCCCCTTTCTCTGTCTACGCTATTGTCTACGTGTTTATCAGATCTCACTTCTGTATCAGTTAGGTTGAGCTTGATTGTAAGTAACCGAACACTGAAGCCAAACCGCCTTTGACAAGAGAAGCTCGCATCACTGGGGTTGTATTTTGGTATCTCTACCAATTAAGGGAGGGTTGAATTTCTTTATAACCTTTCGGTCTGCTGGGCACCATAGGCTTCCTGCTGAGGCTGGGGTCCTTGGGGTGATCAGATGGCCATCAGTAGCGAGTAAGCCTATGTGTTTCCTTATTCCTGTTCATTCAAGCAAAGTTAGTGTTTCTTTTCCAGGTCTCCCGCCCCACCTTCTCTGCCTCTCTCTTTTCCACCCCTGAACCAATATTGCTCACCTCTGAACCAACAACTATGGCTGGGGGATGAAATTATGCTATGTAGCTTAGACTTGAGTTGCGGCGGGGAGGAGGGTGTTGTAGAATTGTTTCCCCAAAAAACATGTGGGCTTCATGTGGAAGGTATGAGTATCCCCCCGCTCCAACCTCCACCAGCAAATTAGGGTAATTACCAAGAACTGAACTCTGGACATCAAGGAGGCAACCATATGGTCCACCCTAGTTTGGATGTCACTTTTTCCAGGACACCTACCCTGCTGCCTAAGTCCAGGTTGCAAGTTCCCTTTGTGCAGTCTTCTAACATAGGGGATCATACCCCAGTAGATCTGCCTGTTCGATTGTAGGACCAGAAGAAAAAAAGTAGTGTATTTATCCTCCCCTGGCCATCTTCCAGGGAGGAGATATCTTGCTAATGGGAGGACCTGTGACATCTGAGATGTAAGATTTAAGTAGTCTAATAAGGAAGGAAGAGCCATAAAGTGTTTCCAGGGCAGACCCTGGGAGACTGGGGGTAGAGTGGGGTGAGGAGATTAAGGATTGATGTGGGGAGGACAAAGATGTTTATGGGGAATTTTGGAGAGAAATTTTGTGAGTTGTAAAGTATAAACCCCTTCCCCTATGCATTCTTCAGTAAAATATCCTTTTCTTCCTGGCCTAATAGAGTGAATTTATTTTAGGAGGATGAAGAGAAGGGTAGAGGTTTGCATTCGTAGTGGCAGGACAAGAATGAGGGTGGACGGGACATTTGAATTCTGCTGGTCTGTCCTCCTCCCTAGACTCCAAGACTTGTGAAAATGGAGACCATTCTTTCTTGTTTACCTCTTTGCCTAGCTCAGTGCCTAGTACACAGTAAATTTTGTGAGTGAGTAAATGAATGAATGAATGAATGAGCTTGCTATAATTGGAGAAACCTTTGTCTAATCCATTATTAACTCTTTCCAAATTCTACCAGCTAACCTACAAACACTGATAATAACAACCACACTCTGATTTATTGAACAAGTTCTATGGTAAGCACTTTACATATGTTACTTCCTTTCATTTTAATCCTCCCAACCACCCTGTCATTATCCAGATGTCAGCTATTCCTCCAGAACATCCCATATGACCAACGTCCAACAATATCTCTCATCACTCACAGGCACCAAAACCTGGATAGGACAAGAAGGATTCCTTGGCTGCTCTGTTATTTGCTACTCCCCGCCCTAGAAATGCACAGCTCAGTTGCTCTAACAAGACTGGATAAAATGTGAGTGTCTGGCAGTTTGCATTTAACAGTGAAATGTGATAGATTCACGGTTGTTGTAGCAATGGAGACCACATGACCTTAGAGGCAGGCAGAGGCTAAGCCTGTGGTCACGAGTGATGGGAAAAGCCGAGGGTAGATTTGGGAACATCAGGAATCAGACTTTACTCTCTGGCAGGCTCTATTCCTGGAACAGCCGAAAATACTGAGGGCTAAATTCAGACTCCTGGGTGAGTCTAAAAGATTGCCTGGTGAGAAGGAGAAGTGAAAAAGGGACCTTGTTCCTGTTCACATAGGTCCTCTGGGTATATTAACACATTGGGATGTTAATTTTCTCCTTTATAGAATAGGAATAATACTACCTGACTTCTCATCTCTCACAGGAATATGTGGGTGTTTCATGAAGTGATGTTCAGAGTTTCTTTATAGAAAAATGCTACAGAAATACAAATTGTTTTAGTGACTAAATATGTACATGAGCTCAATGTATACTCTAAACTGCTGAAGGAAAGATAATACCCATTGAAGATTACTCTCTCCATGAGTTTCGGATTTGTGTTGTGCACTGAAATCTCCATAGTAATACATTTACAATTCCACAGGTATATCTAATGTATAATAGATGTACTCTTGTAATCCTGGGTGCTCTTAGATGTAGAATTGTGTGCTCGTTGCTGTTCTTAACTCCTTAGATTTCTGACTTTTCAGACAATAACAAGTGATCAATTTGCCAATATTGTCACTTACTTTACAAGTCAAAGGGACTGCTCAAAGCTAAAAGCAGCTGGTAAAGAAAAGGCATCAATAAAATCCGATTTTAAGGTTTTCAACTCTTCTAGATTAAAAAGACTCCATTGTGCAGGAGAAGCGTTTTAATCAAAAGCAGTAGAGGATTTTAATCAAGAGGATAATGACGATCATAATGGTTGTCATTAAGTTTTGGTGGTTAAAAGAAATAAGCTTCAGTTATCTAAAACAGGTCCCCTGGCGTGGGAAGACTATTTTTTAACCATGAACTTTGTTGTAACTAGTTCTAGAGGATTCAATGCTGGGAGACCTGTGTTCTCGTCTAGTGGGGGAACTTGAGAATGTCATCTAATCTTGAAAGGTCTCTGTTTTCTTATTTGTCAAGCAAAGAGGATGGAATAATTAATCTCTACAGTCCTTTCAGCTCTAAAGTGTTATGATTACTTTCAATCATATCCAGAAAACTTGTGCTAATCTTTGGAACACTGCTAAGCAACAGCCTGAAATGAGAACTAAAAGTTAAATGAGACTCACGGGGGTTACAATAATCACTAACGCTGACATTATGGAGTGATTACATGCATCAGACCCTGTGCCTCATACTTTGCATTTATTATCCATTTAATCCTCAGACCAATTGCAGGAAGACCCGAGCCTACATCTCAGACAAGGAATTACAACAACCTGTGGGACATCCTCCTACTGGCCAACTAGTCCTTACTTACAGAAAGACAGATCTAAATCTTGTCAGTGTCACACTTTGAAATAGTCTAGGGAGAGATAGATGATTGCTGGGAATTCCTTATTTTTTAAAGATGTATTTTTATTGATTTCAGAGAGGAAGAGAGAGGGAGAGAGAGATAGAAACATCAATAATGAGAGAGACTCATTGATTGGCTGCTTCCTGCACACCCCCTCCTGGGGATTGAGTCCACAACCCAGGCTTGTGCCCTGGTACATAGGTCGACGCTCAACCACTGAGCCACACGGGCTGGGCTGGGATTGCTTTCAGTGGCTCTTTATGCATCTTATGTACTTGGCAGTTTACCAAGCATCAGAGCATACTTGCAGATCAATTCTTAGTCTTCATCTTACTAGACCTTTTGGTAGCATTTGATGTGGTTAATTGAAACAGCTCTCGAAACAATTTCCTCAACTGGCTTCCAGGACCCTGAACTCACCTGGATCTCTTCCCCCTTCTCTGGCCACTCCTTCTTATCTTTGCTGGATCCGCCTCATCTTCCCAGACTCCCCTTGTGAAAGAGCCTCTTCTCCACCTGCTCTCACTCTCTTGATGATCTCATCCAGGCTCTGAATACTACCTATTTGCTGGTGATGCTAAAATTAAACCTCCAATCCGGCTCTCCGATCTGAACTCCAAACTAATACATTCAACTGCCAACTCAATATTTTCACTTGGACAACTTGATCTCCGACTTAGTAAGAGACCTGAACTTCCTCCTACAAGCCTGTCCCTCCCCCAGTGTTCCCAAATGCAGTAACAGGCACTACAGATTCACCTAGCCAAGACCAGGAGACATCCTGGATTCCACCTTTTCTTTCCTTATAGGCAACATTTAATCCACCAGGAAATTCTGTCCGCTCTAGTCTGAAAAGTTATCCAGAATCTAGCAGCTATTCACCAGCTCGATCACCTCTACCTTAGTCCGAGCCCCTAGCACCTCTCACCTAGACTATCGCAATAATCTCCGACTGGTCTCAGCTTTCACCCATGCCTCCAGCATCTTCAGTCAATCTATTCTCCAAAGAGCAACTTGTGATTCCTTTAAAATGTAAGTCCTTGCAAACCCAACCACCTTTCCTCATACTGGGAACACAATCCCCAGTTCTTACCTTGTCCTAGGAGAGCCTGTGGGATCCTGCTCACAGGTTTCTCTCCATTCACATCTCTTACCACTCTCTCCCTCCCTCCAGCCACACTGGACTTGTTCTTTTCCCCAACACATACAGTTTGCTCAGGTCTCAGCACCTCTTCTCTTTCTCTTCACTCAGTGTGGAAAACCATTCCCCCAGATATTTGCATGTCTCATTTCCTCACTTCATCCAGGTTCCATTCAAATGTCACCTCATCAGAGAAGTCTTTCCAACCTGCTATATGGGAGAGATTCCCTCTTCCAGATATTCTCTCAGTCCTTACCCTTCTTTTTATTTCTTCACAACAGCTAACCTTCCTCTTTGGTTAAAGACTTTTGTCTATTGTGTTTAATGCTGCACCCCAATGCTTACAACAATGCTTGGTACGTAGGAGGTGCTCAATAAATATTTGTGGAATGAATGAATAAATCAATATTATAATTACAAATGCACATTTTAGGATGTGACTAGATAATTCACTCAAGCAGAAACAGTAAGAAAACACCTTGGAAGTAACAATCAAAGGAACAATCTGTTCTTCCTTCTGCCTTGAACAAGTCTGGTTTGTCTCCCGCCTTGCTCAGAAGCTCATGAGAGCCAGCTGCCTGCAAGCCCTTGTTCCCAGTGTCCCATCTGCTGGATTAGCATGCTGCTTCGTGCTCTGATCTCTGTGCACTCCCCAAACCTTGGCTGTATATCCATCTCTATATTCCTGTCTTAGTTCTCCACGCTCTCATGACCTGTTGGGACCCTTTCCTTCCCTCACACACCGTGCTGGTACTATTAAACTTCCACTCATTAAAAGTAAAATAATAGCCCTGGCTGGGTGGCTCTGTTTGTTGGAGCATGGTCATGTACACCAAAATGGGTTTGATTCCGGTCAGGGTACATACCCAGGTTGTGGGTTTGATCCCCAGTCAGGCCGCGTATGGGAGGCAAGCAATGGATATTTCTCTCTTTCTCCCTTCCTCTCTCTCTAAAAAATAATTTTAAAAGATATATCCTGAAAACCTGCTCAAAGTCACTAATCATCAGAGAGATGCAAATCAAAACAACAATGCGGTACCATCTCACACCTGTCAGAATGGCTGTTATCAACAAGTCAGCAAATGACAAGTGCTGGCGAGGATGCGGAGAAAAAGGAACCCTCGTGCACTGCTGGTAGAAATGCAGACTGGTGCAGCCACTGTGGAGAACAGTATGGAGTTTCCTCAAAAAACTAAAAATGGAACTCCCATTTGACCCAGTGATCCCACTTCTAGGAATATATCCCAAGAAACTAGAAACACCAATTAGAAAGGATATATGCACCCCTATGTTCATAGCAGCACAATTTACAATAGCTAAGATTTGGAAACGGCCTAAGTGCCCATCAGCAGATGAGTGGATTAAAAAACTGTGGTACATCTACACAATGGAATACTATGCTGCGGTAAAAAAGAAGGAGTTCTTACCATTTGCAACAATGTGGATGGAGATGGAGAGCATTATGTTAAGTGAAATAAGCCAGGCAGAGAAAGACAAATATCACATGATCTCACTCATTTGTGGAATATAATGAACAACATAAACTGATGAACAAAAATAGATCCAGAAACATCTATCAGAACGTCAAACCTCAGGGAAGGTACAGGAGGGTGGGGGTAAGGGAGAGAGATCAACCAAAGGACTTATATGCATGCATATAAGACTAATCAATGGACATAGACAACAGGGGGGTGGGGGCATGAATGGGAGGTGGGGGGTAAGGGGGGAATAAGGACACATATGTAATACCTTAATCAATAAAGAAATTTAAATAAATAAATAAATAAAAATAAAATGATATATCCTTGGGTAAGGATTAAAAATAAATAAATAAATAAACAAATAAATAAATAGATGTAAAATAAGAGATTGTAATTGCTTTATCCTCATTATCAAATTTTCAATTTATACTTAGAAAAAAAAACAGGTTGTATGTACAAATCTCTTTCACTCTCTAAATGACTATTAGCATTTTAGTTTAACTCAGCTCTGAGTAAGAAACTAACTTTCCCCAACTATGGTCATATAAGATCCACCCTGTCTATTTAATCTCTTGGTCTCCTAGGCAGGAAAAAGGAAAAGAATAGAAATAATATACAATGTAACATTTTATAGTGAATCAGCAAAAAGAAAAAGAGAAGCGTGTAAAGAATTAGCACCATGCTAGTGAGGTTTTGATAAAATTTTCAAATATATATCACTAGTAGAATTTTAAACTATAGCAGTCATTTTGGGTGCTTGAGACAATGACAATATTTTATGTTATAAATATATTCATAGCTTTTTTGCACTTAAAAAAATCTACTCACAGCCGAAACCGGTTTGGCTCAGTGGATAGAGCGTCGGCCTGCGGACTGAAGGGTCCCGGGTTCGATTCCGGTCAAGGGCATGTACCGTGGTTGCGGGCACATCCCCAGTGGGAGGTGTGCAGGAGGCAGCTGATTGATGTCTCTCTCTCATCGATGTTTCTAGCTCTCTATCCCTCTCCCTTCCTCTCTGTAAAATATCAATAAAATATATTAAAAAAAAAAAAAATCTACTCACAGGAAAAACTTACATGCAAAAACATGTTATTGTTGTATAATCTATTTTAGCCAAAATATGGAAAATCATCTGTGAGTTCAATAATGGGGCATAATTAAGTAAATAGTGATATATAAATCTTAATGAAAATTATTTTTCCATTAATAATTACAATTGTGGAAAATATGTAGAAAAATGATTATGATGTAATAGTAAATGAAAAAATACAAAATTAGATTATAAATAGCTAAAAATATTTATGAATATGGACTAGGGAAAGTGAGTAGAAGATAACACCCAAAAAAGAAATTTTTGTAAACAGTGATTGGGATTTTTTTTCTTTTTTAAAAGTACTATTTGAATATGTTTACTGCTATTATGTTTTGATATATTTTTTGTTTTATTACAAAAGGACTGAGAGAGAAAATAAAAGTTTGCAATTACTGAATTCTGGAAGTTTATGTTCTGTTGCAGAGATGTTCATGGCCTACTCAACAACTATCCCCAGTGCCCTTCCTCCTGGCCTGCCTCTCCTACAAAAGGTTGTAAATGCCATATTGGATGTCCCAGCCCCTTTGTAGCCAGTGCTTGCCATGTGAGCCATTCCTAAACAGTGAAATCCACGCGTAAACCTTTGAGGTGCTGCTGCAAAAACAATTTCCTCCCTGATGAAGATGAACAAAATCCTTTTTACCTTTGCCTTTTGGCTCTGACTTTTTGCTAATTTTGGAAACTGTGACAGCCATCTGGCAATATCACCAACTCTTTGAGGAGGGCAGGGTGGAATGAAGGAAGACCCTTAGTACTAGACAGCAACATCCAGTCACTGAACAAACTCAAGGACAGACTGTCTCAAGACTTCCTGATGACTAAACAATAAATGTCCTTGTGGTTTGAATCACTATTAGGTTTTCTGTTACTTGCAACACAATGCATTCTAATTGATACATATTCTAATTGATATAGCCAGTCAAAAGTAAAATTCACTGGCACACAGATATCCAAGTATATAGAAACCACAAAGTGACAGGAAACATCACAACAGGTATACAGATTAATTTAAAAGAATGTTATACTCTTACAGAAGGAAGTGAAAAAACAAAAATCTATTAATGCCCTGCCAGTGTGGCTCAGTGAGCATAGATCTATAATCCAGGACATTGGTCGGCAAACTGTGGCTTGCGAGCCACATGCGGCTCTTTGGCCCCTTGAGTGTGGCTCTTCCACAAAATACCACGTGCGGGCACGCATGTACAGTGCGATTTAAACTTCGTGGCCCATGCGCAGAAGTCGGTTTTTGGCTCTCAGAAGAAATTTCAATCGTTGTACTGTTGATATTTGGCTCTGTTGACTAATGAGTTTGCAGACCACTGATCCAGGAGGTCATGGTTTGATTCCCAGTCAGGGCACATGCCTGGGTTGCGGGCTTGATATCTCATCAGTGATTCTCTATCATTGATGTTTCTATCTCTTTCTCTCTGAAATCAATAAAAATACATTTTAAAAAATCCATATTAAGTACTTATTTGTTGTAAAGTTCCTTGGATCTGTTAATATTTATTGGTAGAAAAATACTATTTAATATTTTGGATTAAAATAAGACAAGAATCCAGACATCATTTTTGGCTTGTAAGCTTTTTCAAGTCTGTATATCTCAGGAAGCAGTCAATTAGGTTATGATATGGCGGTTGTTTTTCTCCCTCTTGAGATCCTTTGACTTCTTTCATTAGCCTGGAATACTGCTAAATTATGTAAGGTGGAGCTCCCTGGGATTTGAGAATGGGGATGAGAATGTGATTTCTTTATTGATCTAGTATCAGGAGTCCCTTCAACTCATCCTCTGTCTGTACTCAATACAAATCTGGTTTTGAAGATGATAATGAGTTATTGAGTTTGCTGAGAAGGGAACTGATTGCCAAAGCTGGAGAAGTTGGTGACAAAATAGCTTGTTATAAATGGATGCTTTATTTGAAACATAGTTCCCACTTATCCTATTTTTTCTAAATGGTAAACGACATAGCAAGTTAGCTGACTTTTAGGTTAAACAAGAAAGCCAGGAGAATAAACTCTGAGGTGGTGAATCCTTGGCTTGATATGGGCAGCTCTGCCCCACAGTGTTATTAAATGATGAGGAGCAGGGATGAAATGGCCACAACTGAGTCATCCCTGTGGTGACTGGTGTTAGTCTGGGTGCTTGGGTTGGCTGGGGGATGAGGGGAGACACAGGGTAAGGAGCTTCCATCGTCCTTTCTGCTTCATGAAGTTCTCCCCTGAAGCTGCTTGAGGAAACGGGGTTGCCATCACTTCAAATCCCAATTATCAGCAAGCAACAGCAAACCCATATTAAAGTGTCTTGTACAAATGTCTTTCTATTTGGTACCCCTCCCCCGCCCCCGCCCCAATAACAGGAAACCCAGGAGTAGGCCAATGCTTCGTTAGCTCAGCTGATCAACATTACCACCAGGCACCTGGTCTCCTTCTCTGTATCTGCTGCTCCATCCTTAAGGTGCCAGTTTTCATCCTTGAGTCCTCATGATTGCAAGATGGCTATAACTCCATCATTTCCAATCCAAGGCAGCAAGAGGGGAGTAGCAGGAAGGCCACTACTAGCCATATATATATATATATATATATATATATATATATATATATATATATATATATATAAAATCTGGAAAGCAGAAAAATTCAAGAGAATTCTGTTTATGATTCATTGGTCCAAATTGTGTCACATGGCCATCCCTTCATGCAAGGGGGCTGGGGAAGAAAATAGCTTGTTACATTGCCAGCCTGAGCATAATTGAGATTCTGTTAGCAAGATGCCACCGCAAAAATGTAAAAAGAATGAAAACATTCTCTCGTGCTTTGTTAAAGATTATTGGGCCACTTTGGGCTCCTTGAGGGCTCCAGAAGCCATGGTGGAACCTGGTAGGAGACAGCAGCAGAGCCCTGGAAGGGGAGCAGTATCCATGGGGAGGAAATTCCCTAGGATAACATCGTGGCCTCTCTCCCCACCCCTTACTCTCCTCTTCCCATGAGAGGAGTAGTGACTTCTCTAACGGGTATTTTGAAGAGAGGAACTGGGCATGCTCAGCTCCTTCCTTTCTCTCTCCACTCCTTGGAGATCTTCTGACTCATCTGTTCCTCATCATGCAGGAAGCTTAGTGGACAGTTCTTGACCCTGTGTGTAAGGGCTGAGATTGTGCAGCTGTGCCTGTGACTGGGGACAATCTGGAATACGCCTATTGTTGTACAACTAAGCCATGTCCTCTAACAGCCTTTCTCAGTTAGAAAGCCAACATTTTTAATCTTCATTTATCTGATACCTGTGTCTAGCTATTAATTATTATTGAACTCAGATGTGTAAAAGGTAGGTAATATGTATGAACAACCCAATACCCCTACATGCATGAGCCCCTGTGTATCCCCACACTGCTATGGCCCAGGGACACTCAAGGCTATAATGATCCACACTGATCAACTTGATATGAAAAATAACATCAAAAGATAACATCCTTTTTTTGGGTAATGTTTGGCTTCCATTTTTGTGACCTTTTCCCTGCCAGGATTATATAGTTGAACACCGCAGGGCCAGCTGGGCTGATATTTGCTTGAACTTATACAAAGTGGACCCAGCATAATTTAGCTAAAGTGTAAAGATGATAAGGGTAGCAAGACCACCCAAAAATCACTTCAAGAATAGATATTTGGAGTTAACAAAAAATAAGCCTCCATTCTTGGATTGAGTGAAAAATAAACTGCACAGGAAAGAAAACAGATTTCTGAAAATCTCCTTTCCTTCCCTCATAAAAAGAACGTTGGTAATCTCCGTTGTTAAACAGCTGTGTTTGGAAAGGGCTCTTATTCATCTAGGTTTAGGGTTATTTAAGATCTTGTACAAGTCATGACCCGTATATCTAAGTCTGATCCAAAAGAAACTCTTACGCTTTAAAAACAAAAGCATTATATTCAGGCAAGTTCATGGCTGGGAACCACAACGAGATTTCCGAGCGTGTTTCCCAGATCTCACCAGTTTTCTGTGTACAAACATGCACGGAACCAAAATGTAGTTTTGTGGCTTCTGGGGAGCTCTCATAATTGAAAGCATATCCTTTCATATCAACAGACCCACCCATGTAGAAGGGTCAAAAAAATTCTCACTGCTTGGCTGCCCAAGAGATTATTGTTCCTAAGAAGGCTTGGAAGGAAGAGAGAGAGAGAAACATGAATGGGAGAGAGAAACATTGAACCCACAACCCAGGTATGTGCCCTGACCGGGAATTGAACCAGCAACCTTTTGGTGCACAGGACGACACTCAACCAACTGAGCCACTCCAAGTGGGCAAGAAGTCTTCTTCTTAACACCCCCTGTAATGTGGGGAGGCCGACTGGGTAGATCAGGGAGCCTTGGTGCGCCCTGAACTGCCTAGCTCTAATGAAAGACTGGCAGCTGGGCACTCCCAAAGGTGAAGGTTATACCCTGGCCACTCAATGCTCACATCACAGAACCTAAAGCAAAGTTGCTGAAAAACTTTAACTGCTCTGAGCACAAGAAGGGAAGCGGATGACACTGTTGGTTCACATTCCAGGTGTTTGGCCCAAATAGAAATATGTTAAGTCTGATTGGGGATCTCCCATCCAGGTGAGACTAAGGAACAGGTAACCTCAAACTTAATGGCTGTAGCCTAAATCCTTGTTCCTTTACTTGTCAAATGCACCCAACCAAGTAAAGTTAACACTAACTTTAAGGTTTTACCAGAGAAGTACAATCACTAGGGGTGACATCATGAGAAACTTATTTTAGAGATTTGACTTTATTTGATTGTGGGAGCCAATGAAACAGTCTCTGTGAGGCTTTGCTTCTGCCTCTGGTACTGGGACTTGAAGTTCGAAGTCAGGCAGTTGGGAAGGAAAGGTGACCCGAAGTGGGGAAGCACAGACACATGTGAGGATGAGGCAGAAGCTAAAAGATATCTGGGCCTCAAATTGGACTCTCAACTACCTACAAGCCTCCAGGTCTGTGATGCAGGTGATCTGCAGGATAAGCTGGTGACTCTCTCCCACGGAGAAGAGGGCACCTGGCCCTGGGGCCAGAGAAGCTGACATAGGAGACCTGGCAGGAGCTGGAGGAGCTGTGGGTCGCAAACAGCAACCAGTGGAGACACCAGACCTGCAATGACATGTGCCAGTATCAGCCTTTGAGCACAAAGAGAATAGGGCTGCTTCATTTCTGCCTTCTGAGTCTCAAACAAAATTTCTCTTCTGACCCAAGCCAATTGTACAAGGAACAGAATGCTGGGAAATGTAGTCCCAGCTTAGCTAAATGGACACAATACACATCCATGATGGAGAGGAAGAATGCAGCTAGGTAAACTGAGGAAACATTCATATCTAACTAGTGTTTCCAGATGGAAAACACTATGTTCTTTACAGTCAGGTAGCAAGATTAAATGAGGGTGGGAAAATGCACGCATTTTCATTTTATACGGCAAAAAGAATCTGAGATACCTGAGATGGAGTCTATGAAAGCTAAAAGTCCAGCATAAATTATTCAACATATTAAAAAGATACTGAAAAAAATTAATAAACGCCTTGAGTAGAATAAAAGTGCTAAAGGCAGATGAATGGTCCTGAGGAAGGAAAAAGCTTCCTTGACGCATCTTTAGTAACAACAGCTCCAGATGAGAGGTCTACACTGACATCCCTTGGAGTGAGAGCGGGGATGCATGTGCACGAGCTAAAACCAGGGAGTTACCTTAACAGCCTCCCTGTGAAGGAAAGGGATTCGGCATCTCCATGTCTCTAGAGAAGGTGCCTCTGCTAAATCATCCCAAGGGGTAAGCTGAGGTATGGACCAGGATCCATGATCTGCCAGTATCATCACACCATTAGCAGCGTGGCGGTCCCAGTGGTGGATTTCTGATTGGCTTCCTAGAATTCTTTTTTTAAAAAAATAAATCCTTATTGTTCAGATTATTACAGGTGTTCCTCTTTTCCCCCCCCCCCATAGCTCCCCTCCACCTGATTCCCCACCCCACCCCATGCCACTGTCTTCATCCATAGGTGTAAGATTTTTGTCCAATCTCTTCCCGCACCCCTCACACCCCCTTCCCCCTAAGAATTGTCAGTCCACTCCCTTTCTATGTCCCTGAATCTATTATATTCATCAGTCCATTCTGTTCATCAGATTTTTTATTCACTTGATTTTTAGATTCACTTGTTGGTAGGTATGTATTTGTTGTCATTTTGTTGTTCATAATTTTTATCTTTACCTTTTTCTTCTTCCTCTTTTTAAAGAATACCCTTCAGCATTTCATATAATCCTGGTTTGGTGGTGATGAACTCCTTTAGCTTTTTCTTGTCTGTGAAGCTCTTTATCTGACCTTCAATTCTGAATGATAGCTTTGCTGGGTAGAGTAATCTTGGTTGTAGGTTCTTGCTGTTCATCACTTTGAATATTTCTTGCCACTCCCTTCTGGCCTGCATAGTTTCTGTTGAGAAATCAGCTGACAGTCGTATGGGTACTCCCTTGTAGGTAACTAACAAGATAGACGTTTTGTCTTTTAGTCGTAGTTTTGCTGCTTTCAAGATTCTCTCTTTGTCTTTTGCCCTTGGCATTTTAATTATGATGTGTCTTGGTGTGGTCCTTTTTGGATTCCTCTTGTTTGGAGTTCTCTGCGCTTCCTGGACTTGTAAGTCTATTTCTTTCACCAGGTAGGGAAAGTTTTCTGTCATTATTTCTTCTAATAGGTTTTCAATATTTTGCTCTCTGTCTTCTTCTGGCACCCCCATAATTTGGATGTTGGTACGCTTGAAGTTGTCCCAGAGACTCCTTACACTCTCTTCATATTTTTGGGTTCTTTTTTCTTTTTGTTTTTCTGGTTGGGTGTTTTTTGTTTTCTCATATTTCAGATCTTTGGTTTGATTCTTGGGGTCCTTTGATCTGCAGTTGAATTTCTGTATATTCTTCATTTCAGACAGTGTATGCTTAATTTCTGACTGGTCCTTTTCCATTTTTTTGGCATTCTCATTAAGGTCCTTGAAGGTCTCACTAAGCTCCTCAGAGGTCTCATCAAGTTTCTCGGCAGTTTTTAGAAGATTCTTGAGTAAACTTATAAATGTGGTTTTGAACTCTATGTCCAGTAGTTTGCTTTCCTCCATTTCTTTCATTTGTGATGTTTCTTTGTCTCCGCATTTTGTTGCTTCCCTGTGTTGATGGAGTGGTTTTCTGTGGTAGGTGACCAGTGGTTCAGCCTATCACCTGAGGTGGACACTCTTGGCACACCCCTTTGTGGGCTGAGTGCAAAGTCTTGATGTAGTTAAGCCTTGATTGCTGTTGGTACACTGGGAGGAATTGACCTCCAGGCCAATTGGCTGTGAGGACCCGCTGTGTCTATAATGGAAGAACTGCTGTGCTGGAGACATGCTTATGGGGCAGGACTTGCTTCAGTGGGGCTTTGGTGCTCACTGAGTCTGCCTCTTGAATGTGTCACTTATGGATGTGAGGAGTTGAAATCTGGTGTCATCTCACACTGACCACTAGATACATTAGCTTCTGGATCTCCCGTGGGGTGCAGGTCAGCTACTGTCTGAGGCCACCCAGCAGGAGCTACAACGAGAACTACAGTTTTCTCCTCTTTGCTTGGGGTTTGGAGGTTTTGGAGCTGTCTGACCAGAGCTGCAGTTTGTTAGGTTAAGCTGTGATAGGGCAGACCATTTATATGCAAAAGCCACTGTGTGGAGCTTGGGTGGGTTTGTAGATTGTGTGGGGTGGGGTCTCAGGGAGTCACTAGGCTAAGGCGTGGCAAACAGCGATGGCTGCCAGTCAGCCATCTCTGCGTCTCCGTGTTTCCAAGTCCCCGCGTCCCCCGCCCCAGCGCAGAAAACAATGATTGCTGCGTACACCTCTGCAAGAAAGCCACTCTCACTTTCCAACCCGATGGCAGACAGCCCAGCTTCTCCTTGTAGTTTCTCTTTGGATTCCTCTTGTTTGGGGTTCTCTGCACTTCCTGGACTTGTAGGAGTTTGGGTCCCCAGCGTCTCCCCAGAGACTGGAGTTCAGAGTAATCAGGAGCTTGTCTCCCTTAGGGTTGAAAAAAGCAGCGCACCCAGTCGCCCGCCACCAGCCCAATTCACGCGCCTCCGTACCTCAGCTTTGCAGCGCTTGTGCACGTCTCAATGCTCTTTTCTCTTTTCTTCTAGTTGTAGAACTTCTACTCAGCCAGCTTTCCTGTGGTTCTGGGTGATAGACGTTTTGTCTTTTAGTCGTAGTTTTGAAATTGTTTTGCGAGGCAGCAGTTTAGGTGTTTACCTATGCCGCCATCTTGGTTCCTCCCCGGCTTCCTAGAATTCTTAACACATTCTCTTTCAGTCTCTCTCCCTTCTCCAACTCTCTCATATTTTTCAACCCCCATAATCTTCCCTAAGGGAAACTAGAGCCCTGAGTCCCATTCAGATGGGCAGAACGAACCAGCCACTCACTTTTATGAAGGGCAGTCCTTTAGAACCAATACTGTGATGACTGCTAATGACAGACATTCTGAAACATTTCGGAGACATTTGGAAGATGTATATTTAGCTTCAGAGGCTTATGTTATTTGCAACTGTCACTTTGTCTATATATCATTAGGCTGTGCATCCGGCTAATTGCATACATACCATCACCCTATAGTGCACTTACCCGTGACCTGCTCTTGTTATAAATATTTCAGACCCATGTGCTTCTTGTCTGAGAAGAGGACGGTGATTCATCCTTTCCTCTCTGGATTGCAAGCCAGGTTGCTCCTAACAACTTGAATAAAAAGCCGGGACTCATTATATTTTGGTTTTCATAATAATATTTTAAGGGGAAAAGAATTTTAATTAATATGAATGACATAAGATATAAATAATGACTGCACATTTGAAAGGGAAATTAATGCCATGAAAATTTTAACTATTAGAAAAAAATTAAATATATGCTTTAATTAGTAAAAAGAGAGGCATCTGTTGACCCTATAAAGCAACAAAAAAATTATCCCTGTATTATCCTCAGAACGTTTTTCTTTCTTTTTTGAAAATATGTTTTTAGAGAGAGTGGAAAGGAGAGGGAGGGAGAGAGAGAGAGAGAGAGAGAGAATCATCAGTTGGTTGCCTCTGGCACATGACTGGGGATCCAACCCACATTCTGGGTATGTGCCCTGACCAGGAATTGAACAAGCGATCTTTCGGTGCATGGGACAACGCTCAACCAACTGAGCCACACCAGCCAGGACAGAACATTATTTTCAATGTTTGCCAGGTGCAAGTGCAATTTAAATGGAATGTATGTCAGTTCTGCAACTTCTGACCAGTGCAAACTGGAAACATCTTCAGAGCACAGAACACGTATCAATTACTGAACATCTCAGCAACATAAAAATACTGAAATGACATTAATACACGCATTGCAGTGCTTAGCCAAAGTAGTCCATGGATTATTTCAAGGTCTATATAGTTCAAATCAATTTCTATCCAGAGATATATTTGGCCACCTTCCTAAGGCTGAAAATTTTTGATACTAAAAATAGAACTTTAAATAAAAACTCATAAGAAATGGAGCCTTGTAACTGCTTAATGTCTCTGAATTGAAAGGGCTTAAGCTATATCAGGTTCCATCTGATATGGAAGGTTTCTTACAAGGTCCAAAGAGCCAAACAAAGCTGGCACTTGGTATGAATGGCACTCTTTAGGGACGGGTCCCTTTCAGGGGTAGAATGCTCGCAGCTCCCTTGGCACGGAGGAACCTAAGACCCAGGCCAGCCGTAGGCAGAGCCTTCATAAAGTGAGTCAGGGGCCTCGGGTATGTTTTTCTGCTGAAAACATAAATCTAAAATTCCACACATAGGGTTGAAAATATGATCCTCTTTTCATTGACTTATGTAAAGTCAAAAATACAAATGTGTCAAGGTACCAAAGTCCAGGGAGCCTTAACATATAAGCAAGACAGAATGTCTTTGCATTATTTTGGAACACAATTACCAGCTTCACTCGTAAAGAAAAAAAAAAAAAAAAAGAAAAGAAAAGAAAAGTTTTATTGTATCTCGGCAGTAGCATAATATTTTAATACTTTAAGATGAGATTTTTGCTCAATAGTCAAGATTTTTAATTAAAGTAAATATAAAATAGTATTTGAGACTAAAATAATAAGCATATTTTGATGGTTTTTAAAAATCTGTTGCTTTAATGTAATATTATGAAGAACGGTCAACATTTGCAACTGCACTGCTTTCTTTGTACTCAATAAAAAAGACTGATTTAAAAAAAAGTGAGTCAGGGATGATAGTAAAGGCTATTAGGGAGCAGATGTGGTCAGATGAGGGGACCACTCTGTCCCCAGAGGCAACTTCCTGGTGACCTTTCTTTTATAAATTGATTTTTAGAGAGAGAGAGAGAAAGAAGGGAGAGAGAGAAACATCGATTTGTTGTTCCACTTATTTATGCATACATTGGTTGATTCTTGTGTGTGCCCTGACCTGGCGATCGAACCCGCCACGTTGGTTTAATCGAGGATTATGCTCTAGTCTAACCAGCTGAGTTTACCCAGCCAGGGATGTGACCTTCTTTCTTTAAAAAGAGCTCTTTGATTAGAACAGGCACTCTTCCTTCCCTCCACTCTTTTCCTTCCTCCCCACTGCCAAACAAAGTAGCTATTTGAATGGTGCTTTGAGTGCTTCCCCTCTCACCTTTAGACACCACCACCTGGATGGGTGAGGCCCATTGTTCCTTTTCCTTCTTTCCCTAGCTCCCCACTAAAGAACACTGATGCAGTTACTGATAAACTATTCATTGGGATTCAAAGGCGTCTTAGTTTAATAAAATAAAACAGGTCCCTCTCAGGGTAAAAGCAAGGCCTTAACTGAGTCTGTGAGCAACTCAACCTTTCCCGCAGCTGCACTGGATCAGGGCAGGGCCCTGGTGCCCCTGTAGGCTTGGAGGGCAACGCAGCCTGGAAAATTCATGTGTGTGTAGCCGGTGTTCTCCACCTGTCTGCTCCATGTGGTACCCTTGGCCTTGAGGGGCATGACCGAAGAGCCTGGACTACTCCTGTTGATGACTTAGGGCAGTGGTCGGCAAATCGCAGCTCTCGAGCCACATGCGGCTCTTTAGCCCCTTGAGTGTGGCTCTTCCACAAAATACCACGTGCGGGCACGCACGTACAGTGCGATTGAAACTTCGTGGCCCATGCGCAGAAGTCGGTTTTCGGCCTGGGCGAGTCTATTTTGAAGAAATGGCATTAGAAGAAGTTTAAGTTTAAAAAATTTGGCTCTCAAAAGAAATTTCAATCGTACTGTTGATATTTGGCTCTGTTGACTAATAAGTTTAGGGGAAAGCAGCACAAGGTGTAAAACTTGCTCACCACTCAGAGGGCTCCTTGGAGGCACCTGTTGTTCATTGGGCCAGAAAGCTTAGGGCAAGCATGTCAAACTCAAAGGCTAACCTCCTGGGCCAATAAATGAGGCATGTGGCCTGCGGGCCTCGAGTTTGACTTGCTTGCCTTTGGGGTTCTGGGTAGCTCTGAAATTAACAGAGGCCTCCAGTTTCAGAGAGAATCTCAACAAAACAGTGTAATACTGGCCACCCCCATCCCTAACAGAGGATCGGGAGATACAGAAGCAGACTCTGAAGCCTCCGTTCCTCTCACAACTTCCTGAGAATCAAGGGACTGACAGGTCAGAGCCAGGCCCCACCTACCCACACGACCAAATTCATTCTCTCTCTCTCCCTCCCTATCCCTCTCTCTCTCTCTCTCTCTCTCTCTCTCTCTCTCTCTCTCTCTCTCTCTCTCCCCCTCCCCCCCCCCCCAAGCCTACCCTGGAGGAAGGAAGAGCTTTGAGTCTCTTATGAGATTTGTTGGGACAAATTTTATTCATTAAAAGTGATCCAAGAGGCATCAACTCTGCCTAAAATGCTAAGGGTTGGAAAAACTATTTGAAATACATGGTTGAAAGTGGTGATTAAAAATATATATAAAAAGCCATTTTCTTCTATTTCCTTCCTCAAGTTGGGCTTCTCACATAAACTGGTTACCTGAATGTGTAATGGCTTAGTTTCTGTATTTTATAAATGTAGAGGTAAAACAGCATCCGAGAGAGAAAAATAGATGGGGGTGAGGAGAAGGAGGTTCAACCCTTTTTAGTTTTCTCCCCTGAGGCTGTTTCACCTGCCCATCAACAGCAGCACCTTGGCACCTGGGGTCCCTGAGCACCGCGCAGGGATTGGGGAGACCAGGGCCGTGGCCCCAGCAATGACCAAGCTGTCGCTCTGGCAGCCTACTGCCTCTCTCCTCTCGGTTTCTCTCCATCAGATGCCCCGCAGCTCTGACTCCCCAGCTGCTTCCCATTTTCCCTTGACTTGCTCGGGAATGACTCATAAGCTGATCTTTTATAAGGGCCAGAGCATTTGAAACACATCAAATGTAGGTTAAATATAACTCCCATAGTTGTCCCACATAAAACACCAATTATATAAGGAAAGAGGTTCTTTCACTCCAGCATTGGTGTGGTACCTGGAAGTCAGATGAAACCTCTCCCACGTTCTGACGTGGAGTTATTGAGTGCATGCAGATGATGCGCCAGGAGCCTGATGGAAGTGATGGCTGCGGTGGGTCACCTGGGACCCCTGAGGTCTCCGCCCCTCCGAGCGTGCAGCCAGCAGCCGGCTTCTCCACCGCAGCTGTTTGCCATCTCAGTATTAAAGCGGGAGAGAAAACACCGAAGTGCCTGCTGAAGAGACGTTCCGGGCTCCTCATTTTTTTATCTTATAAAGTTTTTAAAAAGTTAATTAGTATTTCCTATGTACAAGATAAAGATAGAAATATAACAGCACACATTGACCTCTACCCAGGTTTTTAAATTGTTAACCTTTGGCCACCTGTACTTCAGATAAAAAAAAAAAACAATGGAAGGAAGGAAGGAAGGGAGGGAGGAAGGAAGGAAGGAAGGAAGGAAGGAAGGAAGGAAGGAAGGAAGGAGAAAAGGGAAGAAGGAAAGAAAACATTTTAGTTGGGGTTGAAATGCCTTCCCAATCTCAACTGAGGAGATACTCCCTCTTCCCAAAGGTAATAACTTTTCTTATTGTTCATGTGCATTTTTCCTGCTCCTGCTTTTATAGCTATTCTACATATCTGTTTGTGTGTTTTACATAAAAGAGATCATACTGAAAATGGCTTTTGTAGCTTGCACTTTTCATTCAACATTATGTTTTTAGATGAATCTGTGTTGGAATATGTGGCTGTTGTTTTTGGGGCATTTTAACTGAGTGTGCTGTGTCATTGTATGGTGATCAAGCCACAATTATCGGTTCTGCTGTTGGAGGATATGAACCCGTCCAACCTATTCATGTCACAAACAGAGCTGCAATGTCTGAGTGGCACATCCCTGAAGGGGAAATCGAGACCTTGAAGGGTGTGCATACGTCCCACGTTAGCAGATACTGCACAACTGCCCTTCTGAGCTGGTTGTGCGAATTGACAGCCATCTGTGAATTCAGAGCTCTTGTTGCTCAACATCCTTGCCGAGTCTTGGTATTACCAAACTTTTGGATTTTAATCCTTGTGATAAATGTGAAATGGTATCTGTCTCATTTGATATTATAATTGGCGTATCCCTAAATGCCGGAGAAGTTGGGGATCTTTTCATATATCTATAGGTCTTTAGGGGCTTGTCTTTTATTAACTGTTCATATCCTTTGCTCATTTTTCCATTGGGTTGTTGCCTTTCCCTTGTTGATATATAGTTACTTCTGTTTTGGGATACTCGTTCTTTCTTGGTTGAAAATGAGTTGCAGATATGTCCATGTGGCTGCCCCTCTTGTTGAAGGGGTAACCACGGAGGCTTGGGTTTGGAGTTGGGGATGGAGAGGAAGAGTTAACTTTTCCTTTGGCTTTGTTCTGGGCTATTCAGGCGCATGCAAAGCATTCTTTTTTTTTGTCGTTGTTGGTAATCCTTACCCGTGGATATCCTTCCATTGATTTTGAGAGTGGAAGGGATAGGGAGAGACAAAGAGACACATTGACTGGTTGCCTCCTGCATGCATCCCAACCAGGGTGGGGGAACCTGCAACCAAGGGACATGCCCTTGAACAGAATTGAACCCAGGACCCTTCAGTCCAAGGGCCAATGCTCTATCCACTGAGCCAAACCGGCTAGAGCAGTGGTTCTCAACCTTCCTAATGCCACGACCCTTTAATACAGTTCCTCATGTTGTGGTGACCCCCAACCATAAAATTATTTTCATTGCTACTTCATAACTGTAATTTTGCTACTGTTATGAATCGTAATGTAAATATCTGTGTTTTCCGATGGTCTTAGGCAACCCCCGTGAAAGGGTCGTTCGACCCCCAAAGGGGTCACGACCCACAGGTTGAGAACCGCTGGGCTAGAGCATGCAAAAGCATTCTTCATTAGGCCCAGCCTCGCTCACTCCAGTGCTGCAGTGAGATTGGGGACCGAAGCTCCTGATCAAGGGTTACTTGTTTTGATATCTTCTCTATGCACCTCAGAGGAAGGGGTGGTTTTTAAGGAAGGCGTTAGAATCAGAGACCTCTCACTGCTACTGTACATTCAACTCACCTGGGAACTTCTAAAAATTATATGGATAACCTGGCCTTACCCCAGAGCAATTAAATCAGAGTTTCTGAGGATGGATTCCGGGTATCAATATTTTAAAACTCACCCGATGATTCTAATGTGCAGCCAGTGTGCCGAACCATTGCTTAGACAAACACTCTCTTAATCACATCCCATGATTATTTCCAACACTTTGAACTTTAAGTCAAACACCTGAAGATTAAGAATTATTAATTGGCTATGGGGAGAGGTTAAGAGTTCTTTATGGCAATATGAAATAACAATTAAAACATGTATTTTTAAAAGGCCTGATTACTGTGTGATAACAACAAAGCTTTCAAATCACTTGCAATGTTAAGGTCAAGGAGCTAAGGAGTCTGTATTCCCACTCCCCACCCCCTCCATTATTTGATCTTTGTTTTGGTCTCCTTGGAAGACAAAGATGCTCAGTCTGGAACATTTTTGCAGCTGGAGGGGTGGTCCCTGGGGTCTGAAGCCTTCCTTTGTCTGAGGGCTGCAATGGTGATCCTGGAGGATTTGCAGTATATTTCTGTCCTCATTACTCTCCTATCTATTTTCCAGTTAACCCCGCTACTCAGAATCTTCTCTGCTATGTTGTGCTGCGTTTTAGTTCCACAAAAGACCCCTTTGGCACTGACCATTCTAGGTCCGGTTCTCCAGGGCACCTGTGAGCTTCCCTTTTTTATTTTTATTTTTTATTTTTATTTTTTTATATATTTTATTGATATTTTACAGAGAGAGGAAGGGAGAGGGATAGAGAGCTAGAAACATCGATGAGAGAGAAACATCGATCAGCTGCCTCCTGCACACCTCCCACTGGGGATGTGCCCGCAACCAAGGTACATGCCCTTGACCGGAATCAAACCTGGGACCCTTCAGTCCACAGGCCGGCGCTCTATCCACTGAGCCAAACCGGTTTCGGCTAGCTTCCCTTTTTTAAAGCCTTCGGGAGGTCAGGCCAAACGTCTCTTGCACACGTCACAGGGGAGAACAGAGGTTCTTGGAACATGCTGGGTCTCAGAGGACAAGCTGTTCCCAAATTTCCCCTTTGCATTGGCAGACTGTTCAAATGCAATCCCGGACCCTTAGTGTACATCAGGGGTGGGGAATGTCCGGCCCATGGGCCATTTAAGGCCCTGGAAATCACTTGGTTTGACCCTGCCAAGGCATTAGGGGTAGTTAATGAAATGTTTGACCAAATACAGCAGGCTAATTTTTAAGTTGATAATTTTGTATGGCCCGAGAATGATGTTACAAATATCCAAATGGCCCTTGGCAGATAAAAGGTTCCCCACCCCTGGTGTACATGAACAGAAGGGAACTGGATGTATTTTCAAAAGGATGTGTGGCTGAACTCTTCTAAGAAATGTCTGCTGAAAGGAATTACTATGTGCTCTCTGCCCTATTTTGCTATTAGAAACTCAGTAATCAATTATGGAAGGCCTAAAATTAATTGTCCCTTACCCACCATCTACCAGGTCTACCTGGCTTATGGATTGTTCTTCACCATTCCCACCTCAACAGCATTAATTTAAAAATTCAACTACAGCTATTTGCCTCTTCCATGAGCCTTTATCTTGCCTTCCACTTCATCTCTTAATTTTTTCTTTTCTTGAAAACAGGATGTTCTTTATCTCATGTTACTTGTTTGCTTTGAGATTTGGATTTCTTTAAAAACCTCTTCATCACTCCTTCAGAAGGCTGACCCCACACTGTACACACTGGTGTACCAGGAGGATGTCTCTGGAAGGGAGCAAGAGTGTTTGCTTTTTCTTTAGAAAACTTTCTTAAAATGGGCACATATTACTTCAGCAAGTTGATATTTAAAAATACCGTCACAAATAAAACTTTGGAAAAGTGCACCCCTTGTTGGAATTTACACAATCCCAAGTTGTGGTAAGTGTACCTATATTTGTACATGCATACATACATTCGTGTTTATAAAGCACTTAGGACACTGCCCAGCACACAGTAAACCCAGCACATAGTAAATTAACAAAAGGAAGAATGTGTGCCATCATGTAACTAAAACCGCATTTGCGTTAAACCTTAAGTGAAAGGAAATTCCGAGGGAAGGGTGAAAATACAGTGCTTAGCCCAGCATGGAGCGCATTGCACTGCGGATGGGTAACTTCTGTTCTCTTTGTTCTCATTTGTGAAACTGGAATGAGTTAAAGTCAAGGATCATGCTGAGGTTTAACTCGTTCCAAAGTGACACAAGGCATGATTTAAAGCCAGACCGCCTGTCCAGGTTTTCAGTTATTAGTGGAGGTTGTCTGTCTTTGATTGATTACGTAGGGCCAGGGGTTCTGAACACGTATTGTGATTGTCCCAGGGCTGATGCAGCCCGGCAGATGGTTTGCTGCATTCCCACAATTTTTCTGGTTCTAGTTAAAGCGTTTGGATTTGAATAGCTGTGTGATTGATCTGGGCCTCCTTGGCTGGTCCTGGACCCAGCACCCAAATGGTCTGGGCCAGTGGTCGGCAAACCGCGGCTCGCGAGCCGCGGTTTGCCGCTCTGTTGACTAATGAGTTTGCCAACCACTGGTCTGGGCTATTTCCAGGCCAGATCAGGGCATCCTGTACCCTGAGACTGACAGTAGGCTGTGGGCTCTGACCAGTGCCTTGGTCACCTATGAACGGGAGGTGGGCTCTAAGCTAAGCACCATTGAGGGCGGGAGGTAGGGTCAGCCAGGAGCAGTGACAGTGGGATGGCCTGAGACAGAATCCTACTAAGACTTCTGCCCAGCGGGGAGGTCAGGCTGGACCAGCTCTGACCTCGGCTCAGTGGGTCCTGCTAACCCTGGCTCAGCTTTGGTTTGGGCTCAGTTGAGTGAATGTCAATACTGCTCTTCCAACTTAAAGTTTTTCTTGAAGGCAACCAAAAATTGGAGAGAATTGCATTTGCAATAGAATTTTTGCAAATATATCTTTCTGATCTTAGTGCTTTGTAGCTACATTTCTTAATTATTGAGGAAATTTTTTTCTGAATTATAATCAACAATTTAAAAAGCTTATCAAGTGATTGATTACATTGGTGGTTGGAAATGGTGCTCTTGCTAATTTTTTTTTTCTTTTTAAGTATAACTTGCTTTTGTTGGAAAGGGACATTCCACAGGGACTTGTGAAAAAAGTACAGAAGTTTCTTTTGTGTTCTTAGGCACTAATTCAAAGAATTCAATTGTTCATGGGTCAATAATGCTTCAACTATTACAACTTCTGAGAGAATTGATCCTGCTGGGGTTTCTTTAAGTGTAAGGGAGAATATTTGTATGAAGCTGACTTCAGTGGGGAAGAATGAAGTGTGCATTCATGATTGCTTAGGGAGGGGTAGTTCTGGAACTTTCCTAATGACTCCATTCAGAGTGAGGAGCCAAGTCGGGCCCCTGGGACTACACGCTCATGTCCTTCCGGCCATTCTAGCTATGGAGGGAAGTCCAGGAGCACCGCCTGTCTGGAGACAACCAGTTAGGGTGGGGACCAGTCAGAAATATGAAGTGAAGGTATCAGAAACCCTTCTCGGCTCGGCCTTGTCCCAGGCTTAACTTCTTACTTGGCTTGTTTAGCCTCCTGCAGCCCCCTGAAGAGATGCCCTCTGAGGACCCGGCTTTCCCAAAGGGATAGGAGTTTATTTATAATGACTGCAGCAACAAAATCAGCCAGGCCTACAATAATTGTGTGCACGTTTAATATATCAGATATCTAAACATTTCCGTTTCATTCTCATTTCATTTCAGATCTCCAAAGACATTTCCTGGCCAAAATATTGAGTGTAATATTCAGATATGACCGGGGTACGTCTCTTTTTTATTAAGGACAGATGTGCTCATAGTTAAGAGTGATTTCTCTTATAAGCTGTGCCCACCTGATAGCCTAGCAGAGATTCAACATATATGTGTTAAGCAAATGAGCAAAGAATAAAGGGTAGATTCGATTCTGTTTCAAAGCATTTATCAAGTGCCTTGTATCACCAGGAAGAACAAACACTGCCCCCAAATCTGGCCAATCTCAACCTCACACTAGGTGTGTCATCCAAACCATTAAGACATGATTCCCTCTCTCCTCCATCTAATCAGTTATTCCATGAGCCTGCACTTTAGGATGAATTTTTATAGATTTACAATAGAATCGTCATACCTGTATCAGGGTTTCTCAGCTTGGGCACTGTAGGCGTTTTGGACCAGATGATTCTTTGCTGCGGGAACTGTCCTGTGGGATATTTAGCAGCCTCCCTGGCCTCTAGCCACTAGATGCCAGCAGGACACCCCCCAGCCCCCAGTCATGACAATCAAAAGTGTTTCTGGACATTGCCAAGTGTCCTCTGGGGAAAACATCATCCTGAGTCTATATAAAAGAGTACTATATGGTCATACCATGTTGAGTGATACTAAAATCACAAACCCCTATATAATAACCCCCCCCCCCCCATTTTTTTCTGTTCAGCGAAGGTGTTCTGTAATATTCTCTTCCAAGGAACACACACGGAATGCACTTTTCTCAGAGAAGCAAGGATTTGTTTATGGCAGTGGTCAGCAACTGTGGCTCGCGAGCCTATTGACTAATGAGTTTGCCGACCACTGGGATAGCGGCTTAATCACAAGGAACAACAACAGCCTGTAATTATTGGAATCGAGAGTCTAGGTCAGTGGTCGGCATACTTATTAGTCAACAGAGCGAGAGCCGCAGTTTGCCGTCCACTGGTTTATGGGAATAATAGAGATTGATTGTTTTAGGGCAAAGGTTTGTAGTTTAAAATTTACAAAAAAAAAAAAAAAATACTTGATTTCTTTTGAAACCGAATAATAGAAAAACGAAGACCCAAATGGTCGCAATCCTCACTCTAATTAACTCTAACATTATAAAAGTGAAATTAGTAAGTACACATGATAAAAAATTAACACAAGATAAAAAATTAACACAAGAAGGTAAAAATGGACAACAGACGTCTCCCTCCTTGTGCTCCAATCCTCCTTCCTCTCCCCAAAGCTGACCACTTTCAATGGTTTTCATTTCAGAAACGGAAAGTTTGCAGTATGGGACGTTTATGCTCCCTTTGGGAGAATTGGAGGAGACCTAGGTGTGACCTTGAGGCGGAAACAGGGTGGCAGCTTGAAGCTCATGCCAATTCTGAGCAAATCTGAAGGGAAGACCTGGGCCCTGCTTTCATGAAGGGTTGAAGACGGTTCACTGCTTATCTGCCTCCCTAGGAAGGGATAGTCTTCTTTTTCCCCTGGTGCCCTGGCTGCACATTCTGGAACTTGAGCTGCCCTTCGTTTAAATCTGATAAAGTTTTCCCTCCCAGAGCAAGCTTGCGGAGCCCGCTTTTTTGGCAGAGAGTGCAGCCCCATCTTTGTTCAGGCGGACCTGCCATGGTGGTGCCAGGGGCTCCCTTAGTGCCCCTTTGCCGCAGCACGCAGGGCACCCACCCTCCCCCCGCGCTCTCGTGTTGTTCTGGAGTGAACAATCCGGCCTTTGTGATGCTGCTGAGGTTCCCGGCCAGGCCCTGTGAATGGATGCAGGTTTCTGGCGAGCCGGCACGGTCATGGGGAGAGCAGTTACTGTCCCCGCCTTCCAAGGTGCCGGTGGGTTTCAGCAGCTTCCCTTCCTGAGCTGGCTCCTCAGAGAAGTCCTGGATTTGTGTGATGTCCTGCAGTGCTGGCTCCTCTTTCTCCGAAGAGGCAGGCATGATGAAGCATTCCCTAAGCATGCGTTCCATCCCGTGAATGAGTCCCTTTATGCGTCCTCGCCACTGGCACCCTAAAGTTCAGATGCGCACAAGGAAAAAGGGGCATTTGTATGAGGAAAAGAATATTTCAGGACAACAGCGTGTTCTGATTATTTGTGAACTTTCATGGTATTTCCCCTCGTAACATATTACCATTTGTTCATTCACTTATTCGTGCACTCACAGACATTAATTAAGCAACAACTGTATGCAAGAGACTTTGCTGGGTGCTGGGTGGGATACAGGATCACCAGGGGGAGCAGATCAGAGCGGTGAAGAGCTTGAATTTTGGGATCAGAACACTTGTCAGCTTTGCCTCTTCTGGGCTGTGTGATCTTGAGCAAGTCACTCAATCTCTCTCAGGCTCAGATCTCCCATCTGATAAATCAGAAAAATAATAGAATCAGCTCACAGGGTTATTGTGAAAATTGAGATAGTCTGACAAAACCCATACTACCAGGTATGTTCTAATCACTCATTTGATGCTTACTTTAAAAAGACAGCAACTTGTAGACTAGAATGAAAAAAGGACATTTGTGCCAATAATTACATCTCATGTGATAAAGAACAATAAATGCTATGAGAGAGAAAGGGAAGGGAACACAAAAAGAGTAAGCAGCACCAGCTACTACGATACACAAGCCCCAGGCCTGTGGTGTAACATAATAAGGATGGTTTCCCAGGGTGCAATTGGACATCCACGTGACTCAGATCATGGCCTCTTCCATCTTATGGCCTTTGGTAGCTTCGGAACCATTCACTTCAGGGCACCTGAGTCCTCAAAGAGAGAGTATGTGTGAAATAGCGCTTGGGATGGTTTGTAACTAGGATGACTCGTTATCTGTTGTTGTGTAACAGATTGCCCCAATTTAGAAGCTTAAAACCACTCAGGTTCTGTGGATCAGGAATTCTAGAGCAGCTTAGCTGGGTGCTTCTAGCTTCGGGTCCCTCACGAGGCTGAAGTTATCTGAAGACCTGACCGAGGTTGGAGCAACCTCTTCCAAGACAGCTCATGCACATGGCTTTTGGCAGAAGCTCTCGGCTCTTTGCTGGCTGTTGGCAGGGGGCCTCAGTTCCTTGCCACACAGACCTCGTCATTGGTGTTTGAGTGTCCTCACAATATGGCAGCCGGCTTCCCCCAGAGCCAGGGATCTGAGAGAGAGGAAGAGCACTAATGCCTGTTGTGATCTAGTCTCAGAAGTTCCATGCTGCCACTCCGGTTACATGTGTTCATTAGAAGAGCATCAGTATGTCCAACCCACACTCAAAGGGAGAAGGATTAAGCTCCAATTCCTAAAAGGAGGATTATCAAAGAATTTGAGGACCAAATATATATTGAGCACAGAGCTCCTGAAACCCTTGGGATTTCCTAAGTGATCAGAGCAGATAATGGTGTTTGGTTATTTATAAGAGGCCCTGTCAACCGCACATGAGTTTATTTCAATGAAGTGACTTTTGGAAAGCCCCTAAGGATGGTGGGGCTAATTGCCACAGGGACTGACCAGGTGATTAGAGGACTGGAACTTCCAGCCTTACTCTTTGCAACCTCCAGTGAGGGGAGAGGGACTAGAGGTTGAGTTAATCACCAATCATGTCTACACAAGGAAGCCTCCATAAAAATCCATATGGTGTGGAGTTCGGAGAGTTTCCTAGTTGGTGACCATATCCATGTACACCCCAGGAAGGTGGTACACCCCAACTTCATGGAGACAGAAACCCCTATGCTGGGGACCTTTCTGGACCTTGCTCTATGTATCTATCTCTTCATCTGGTTCTATATATCCTTTAGTACATCCGTTATAATATGATAAACGGAAAAATGTAAGTAAGTGTTCCCCTGAGTTCTGTGAGCAATTCTAGCAAATCATTGAACCCAAATTATGTGAACTCTGATTTATGGCCAGTCAGTCAGAAGTGTGGGTGACAATTTGGGATATGCATTTAGTGCCTGAAGGGAGGGGGCCAGTCTGTGGAACAGAGCTCTTAACCTTGTGGGAGCTGAATGCTGATTCCAAATCCACAGTATCAGCACTGGATCCAACTGCAGGATGCCCAGCTGGTGTGAGACTGGTGTGTGTTGGGGGGGCGGGGGGGTGGCGCGAACCCACATATCTGTCACAGAAGTGAGTGGAAAAGTAAAGGAAAACAAGGCTCTAATTCCCTCTTTGCTTCTCACTAGCTGTGTACCTTTGGGCAATTTACTTAACCTCTCTCAGTCGTGGTGTCCTCATCTGTACAATGGGAACAACAATGTCCCCTTCGCTGGTGTTTGGAGGATTTGAGAAAACATGCATAAAATACTTAGGAAGTAAATGGTAGCTCCAATGATCAATGGAGCCTCTTTATGGTGAATGAAGAGTTTTAACAACTTGCTCAAAATTACGTAGGGAGTTAGTTAGGAATGGGATTGGAATCTCACATTAGAACCAGCATGAACAAAGGCATAGCGGTCAGAAATACCACCTGCGTCTGGAACGGAGGTGGCAGAGGAAGATCTGGGCTGGGAGGGGTGGGGCAACACCAGCCCAAGAAAGCAGGAGAGGAGTTAGAGCTGGAGCCTGATGTGATGAAAAGGGCTTTAAATTCTAGAGCAGGGTGGTGTTTTATGCAAACACATTCTGAGATTCAGTTGCGAAAAGGTGAATGATATAATTAATACAGTGGCCTTTGAATCGGGACTAGGAATACGGTCATTCAGTCACCAAGCTCCGTGGAGAAACATCTACTAAAAAGCACCCAGAGGCTTTTCATCGTTCTCAACCTGTAGTCAGGGAAACAAGGAGACTAAAAAAAGATACCACCAGAGAAACCTATTTTTTGACAACATCTATAAAGGAAAGAAGGAAACCAGCTGCGTATTCTGTGACCACGTTCCCATGGTAGTATGAGTTGTTATGTTCCCATGGTAGTATGTGTCGTTCACACCCACACTGCACGGGTGTAATCGTGTGTGTGTGTGTGTGTGTGTGTGTGTGTGTGTCTGCCAGGTGTGGAGAACCCATCCTAGTTCACATGGTACTACAGTTGGGAGAGAGAGTATAAGCACATGGTCCTGCTGTAGTATCCCATATGGATGGTTGTTGTTTTTTCTCTGAAAACTCCCAAATTCACACTGAAGCCAATACTTCTTTTCTGAGCTCCAGACCTAAATCTGACCTGCTTAGCAGACATTTTTTATTTTGGATCTCACATAAGATCTCAAACCTCACATCCAAATCCAAAATCATGATTAAGAATATTCCTTCTTAAACTATTTTAATATAATCTTCAGCATCTTAGTAAAAGACACCACATCCATCCAGGTGTTCAATCCAAAAATCTGGACATCATTTTTGTTCCTCCTTCTGCCTCAACCAAGCCTTATAGTTTTAATATGCCAGATGGAAGCAGCAGTCTTTTTATAACCTCATCTCAGAAGTAACATATCATCATTTTTGTAGTGTTCTTTCCATTAGAAGTAAGTCATTAAATCCAGACAATACTCAAGGAAAGGAGGTTCCACTTTTGGGAGTGTTCTTAGAGCAGGGGTCCTCAAACTTTTTAAACAGGGGGCCAGTTCACTGTCCCTCAGACCGTTGGAGGGCCGGACTATAGTTAAAAAAAAAAACTATGAACAAATTCCTATGCGCACTGCAGGCCCGGGACGAGTCGGCTGCTAAGCAGGACAGGCAGCGGCACCCGGCGGGCCGGATAAATGTCCTCGGCGGGCCGCATGTGGCCCGCGGGCCGTAGTTTGAGGACCCCTGTGAGGCTGCTCATAACACTCCGCCCCTGTAGGGCAGTCTGTCCAGGTTGCTCTGATCCCCCGCAGTGCTCCAGCCTCCCCAAGGGCACCTCTTCTTACGTTGCAACAACCTAGTGAAAGCAGTTGTCAGTGTTTTCTTTTAATTCCAGTGCTCGGCTTAGGGCCCACCAATGACCTGTTGATCTGAATTGAATTGCACGCCTCTATGCTACGGCCAGAGTATATAAATAGTGCTCTCTACCACCCAGGTCTATAAGTTTGGTACCTATATTTTTTTCTATGTGACTTATAGTTTTGGGTCTTATGTCTACGTCTTTGACCCATTTTGAATTAATTTTTTTACACGGGGACAAACTGCAATCATGGATGGACCTTGAGAACATTTTGCGAAGTGAAATAAGTCAAACAGAGAAAGCTAAGAACTATATGATTTAACTCATATGTGGAATATAAAACTGAAACTTACGTACATAAACAGCAGTGTGGTGGTTGCCAGAGGGAGAGGGAGGGGAAGAGAGCAGTCCTAATATGAGGTGACAGGAGAAGATTTGACTTTGGGTGGTGGGCACATGGTCCTATATACAGATTTTGTAAATTAGTAATCCACACATGTAACCTGTATGTTCATGTAGACTAATGTCACCCCAATAAAAATAAAGATACATAGTGCTGATGGTGGGAACCAAACTGAGTTGCTTTTTGAGATTTTAGCTCTTATGGCAAGTGTGCTGTGGAGTAGCACCTCAGAGGTCATTTTGGGTCAATATAGAAAGTATCAGCTGGAACCTGGGATCTCAAATGCATACAAATGGAAGGTGGTCTGAGAAGTAGTGGGGTAGGCAGTGTGTTGTCGTGGAAAGAACTGAGGACATGGGTCAAATAGACTTGCTTTGGAAGCCAGCCTTCGTTCTAACTCACCATGGGGCCAAAGGCCACTTGTCTCATCAATATGTTAGTGTCTGAGACTTATCACTGAAAGAAAATAGTAAAATCTACCTTCAGTGGTGGTGTCAGAATAAACACAACACCGCACATTTATTTCTCTTCCCTCCCTTCTAAGAGTCTCAAACTTTAGCGTACATAAGAGTCACCTGGGAGATGCAGGCCTGGCCTCACCCCCCCTTCATCTGCATGTTTAATTAGGGCCACAGGTGGTCCGATGAGGTGATCATACAACCACATTGGGAAACACTGTACTAGAGGAATTAGGAACTAGAGAAGAAATGGAAACCAAAGGGCAAGGTCTCAAATGAATAGCAAGGGTCCCTTCCCGGCTACTTGCTTTTCCAAGCGGATGAGGAGGGGTTGGTAGGAGCAGCCAGATCACTTCCAGAGATGTCAGTCCCAATGGCCTGAAGCCAATAAACCACATTCATAGCAAAAGCCTCATTTTTAACTTGAATCAATGTCATCTTGGGTAAGGCCAGATGAGGACACTGAGGGCCACAGAAGTTGTACTTTGCCCACATCTGTCGTTGTTCATTCATTTGTTGATTCTTTGGTTCATTCATTCATGAATTGAATCGCCTGTAACATGAAGTTATATAAAAGTACAGTGCATGTTTTCTGCCCTCAAGGACAGATGTTCAATACGACTATTTGAATCTCTGCAAAGGACAACAGTGCCGAATGAGAGGAAAGGACGCACCAGGCAGTACCGACCAGTTGTAGAGCTGCAGGAATTCAGACGTGGGTCCATCAAGGAGCCTCAGGAAACGAGGCTGGGACTTGAAAAGGGGCTTAAATGTGAACAGATAGAGAGAGGGGAGGTCATTCCACCCCCCCCCCCCCGCCTTCGTTGAAAAGTTCTTTTTTATTTACTGTTTTGTGAATTGTTACATATCCTTTAGCCTATATTTAGATGTGTTCGTAAGTTTTCTTGTTGTTCAAACCAGTACCTTGCACTTCATTGTTGGTTATAATATTCTCTATTTCCTGGAAAAGTTGGGCACACCTCCCTTTCTTCTTTTCGAGGCAATTTTTTTTATAATTTCTTTATTGATTAAGGTATTACATATGTGTCCTTATTCCCCCATTACCCCCACCTCCCATTCATGCCCCCACCCCCCTGTGGTCTGTGTCCATTGATTAGGCTTATATGCATGCATATAAGTCCTTTGGTTGATCTCTCCCCCTTACCCCCACTGTCCCCTACCTTCCCTGAGGTTTGACCTTCTGATTGATGTTTCTCTGTCTCTGGATCTATTTTTGTTCATCAGTTTATATTGTTCATTATATTCCACAAATGAGTGAGATCATGTGATATTTATCTTTCTCTGCTTGGCTTATTTCACTTAGCATAATGCTCTCCATCTCCATCCATGTTGTTGCAAAAAAAAATTTTTTTTTGTTATTTCACCTGCATATTTTCCCCAATACATTTTAAAGCAAATTTCTGATGTTCTAAAAAAAATAATAATCTACTAACATGTGTAAAGCATGTGACTTGATTACATAATTAGGGAAGAAAATCGCTGCGATACATAGTTTTCCTATTTAAAACATTAAAAACTCCTTTCACGCTCCCTGAGGTGGAGGCCTAGCGCCCTGGAGAAGCGTGTGCAGCCACACAGCTGTGTGAGGCTGAGATTTTCTCCGAGAAGGAGCAGTGCTGGTTATCCAATCTCGGTGACTCAGAAGAGTATTATCATCACAAAACCGGGACGCTTCTGTGTCTAGAAGCTTCTATCCCACAATGGCAACTCTAATTAGCAGGATTAAACTGCAGACGGTTGCCAGGCACCGGAATGATAAAGTCAGTGTTTCTCCCAGTCCGATTCCAGCTCAGGTAAAAAGAAAGAAAAGGAGAGACGGGTTCAGCCTGCCTAGTCCTGCAAGTCTCTCTAAATAGCTCCAATGAATTACGTGGGGTTCTGTGGAGATGTGTGTTGGAGAGAAAAGTGCTAATATGTGTGAAGCTCTTGTGATGTGCCAAGGGTTTTACGTATGTCAGTCCTTGAACCTCACACCTGCTCTCAGTTTAAATATATTCTCTACCTGTCTTACCTCTTTCTCTTTACAACAGTTTCATAGGTAATATCCCCCGATGGCTCCTGGACTGTGAAAGGGCACAGGCCGGGCTGAGGGACCCCCGCCCCCTGACTCCCTGAGTGCACGAATGTCATGCAGCGGGCCTCTAATTATTATATAATATGCAATCCTCCTATCTAATAAAGAGGGAATATGCTAATTAACCATCACTCTGTCACAAAGATGGCTGCACTCACAGCTGAGGCCAAGTTCCCATAAGGAGCCTTAACAAGCAATCAGCAGGGACCTGAGGCTACACCGCCCCCACCCCCGTGGGGCTTGACAGGGGACCTTAGGCAGGCAGGGCTTGACAGGGGACCTCAGGCCATGCCCCCCACCCAGCGGGGCTTAACGGGGACCTCAAGGTGCGCTTCCCATCCTGGTGCTGGGCTAGGGGACCTCAGGCTGCTCCCCCCGCCCCAGCACCCAGCCAGGGGACCTGAGGCTATGCCCCCTGCCTGGCGGGGCTTGACAGGGGACCTCAAGGTGCACCCCAGTGCTGGGTTGGGGAACTCAGGCCGCGGCCCCCGCCCAGGGGGGACCTGAGGCTGCACCCCCCTCCTGGTGCCGGGCCAGGGGACCTGAGGCTGCACCCCTGCCCCCCACCTGGTGGGGCTGGACGGGGTACCTCAGGCCATGCTCCCCACCCAGCAGGGCTTGACAGGGGATCTCAGGCCATGTCCCACACCTGGCGGGGTTTGATGGGGGACCTCAGGCCATGCCCCCTGTCCTGGCGCTGGGCCAGGGGACCTGAGGCTACGTTCCCTGTCCAGCGGGGTTTGACAAGGGTAGGACTAGCCAGGTCTGGATCTATCCCAATGAGTGTGTGTGGCGGGGGGAGCGGCCGGGTCTGGGTCTCACGCGACTTTGAGGCGCATGTGGGTGGACGGGGACTTGACTCTGGGTCTCATGGTGTGCCCCAGACTCTGACAGGAGGAAGGTTTTCATATACATTTTACTAATTTTCTTTCATCTCTGACACTTCTATTATAGAGAAAGAGCAAATAGCAATATTAAATTATTTCCTCTAATTAATCCCCTTTTAATGTGCACAAATTTCGTGCACCAGCCACTAGTATAAAACATTAAATTAAGAGCCAAAGGTGAATTAAGTTGCACATTGGCATACAGCAGTCACTGATCTGTTTGATTTTAACATTCTGCCTTTCCTTATCTACTGCGCTGACTAGCACCCACATCAAGTGCAAGGAGACGTGAATACAGACGCACAACATACAGACACCTCTGTCTACATACAAACAGACATAAATATTCTCCAAAACAGGGAGATCTGGGTTTTGTTAAGGAAACAATGACTGAGGTTCTTCCAGGAAAAAGAATACCCATGATACCTTGCAACGTGGTAGTGGCAGGGTAGTGCTGGCCCAGCTTGTATTGGCTGGCAAGCGCTAGTTGTTAAATTTTCAGGAATTTTGTGAACCAGCTGTTAGACCCAGCCATTGTTAGAAATTAAATTATAGAAACGTATGATTAAATCAATTACATTGAAATGTCATGCATACAATTCATCACTTCCTAATTATTTTATTACACTTTACTATTACCTCTGCTCTTGAGGTAGGAAATACTATAGAATGGTATGCTATTGTGTGTACATATATCTTCCCAACTGACATTCAGTGACATTGTTTTGGTATCTCGAAATTGGTCCTGGGAGTTGCAGCTACACTACAGAAATCGGTAAATATTATACACCAGGGCACAGTTTTTCTAGGAGAACTGGGTTTTAAACCTTCTGAGGCAGTAGTACCATTTCCCCCAGCACACTATTGGGCAGTATCTTTGCAGATGTTGTGATGAATTCCCTAAATAAGGAAATACATAGTCCACAAGGACTAATAAATATCTTCTATAGTCCAAGAGTATATCCACTCAACAGAGACTTGCCCAGTAGAGTAGAAATCAGAAAAACAAAGTATGTTGGAACGTTGGTGAGTAGGAAGAACACTGTCATTCACAGACTCTTGTGTGAGCTTACAGTGATCCTGGAAGGTAGCATCTTTGCCCTCAAGGAAGACCAAGCCTAAGTTCTTGTGGTTAACAGTGCCCAGCTGACAGAAGCCCTGGAGTGTGGCCAAGGTTTTTTTTTCTAGAATAGCCCTGGAGTGTGGCTAAGGTTTTTTTCTAGAATACTTGTACTTCCTGGGCCTCAGAGTGAGTTGCCACACAACATTAGCCTCGCTGGGGAGGTGTGTGAACACATTCACAGCAGGTCATGCACGTGGCGTGGTATCTGGCTGGTTTCTTGAACTCACTCTGTATGACTCCTGACTCAGGCACTTCCAGCCCATTGCCCCAGACTGTGCACACCGATTTATTCTGCATAACTGTCACCAAAGGTCTGATTTCCCTCTGTGGGATACGACGTGTGGAAATGAGTAAGACAAAATCATTGGGAAAAGGGTCAGACACAAAACACAAAATCATGTATCTCTTCCACTGCCAAGAGAAGGGGCCATAAAGGGAACTTGAGATTTAAAGGTAAATGTGGTCTTTTGGGGGGTCTCAAAACTTGGTGAGTTGATATTCATGACAGTAATATAGATAAGATTTCTCTTCAATTTTTTGTTAAAAAATTAAAAAACAACTCATGTCACTGTAAAAAATTGAAACAATATTCAAGAGTATAAAGCTAGAAAGGGAGTTGCTTCTTGATACCTGCTTTCTTGGAATATCATACTGTGGTGTAGATCCTTTTAGAACTTTATTTGTGCATATGCACATAAACACTTACCTACATGATTTGCAAATATTTAGGTAAAAAATTGGATCATATTATCTGTACAAATTGTTTTGTGACTTGCTCTATTCACAATATATCTTGGAGAAGATCTAGCCCAAACTTTGAATGTATAATAGAGAATTGTGTAGATGTACCACAATGTATTTAAAGAGCTCCCTATAGAAGCGCTTTGAAGTTTTCTTCAATTATTTGCAAACTAGAGGCCCAGTGCATGAAATTTGAGCACAGTGGCGGGGGCTGTGGGGGACAAAGGTCCCTCAGCCCGGCCTGTGCCCTCTCGCAATCTGGGACCCTGCATGCACCAGTGACCATACTTTCCATACTGGTGAAAGGCATCTTGCTGTTGTATGGGCAGCTACATTTTTTTGCCCTGATTATAAAAAGTAGTACATAACATGATCCTTCTGAGGCAGTAGTACCATTTTCCCCATCTTATGGGTGGAAAAACTGAAGCAGAGAGAAGTTAATAATTGGCTTTGTCACACAGTTATAAGTGTCAGAATCAGGGCTGACCACAAAATGTGCAAGCCAGAGTCCATGCATGTCATCGCTGCATCATCCTGGTTTTTCAGTGTTAGAGTAGCCTTGCCAGGTTTTAATTTTTAAATCTAAGAGACTGTTCCCAATATATAGGGTAGGGTCCCTAGGCCTGGCCAGCGATCAGGGCCATCTGTGGGGTGATGGGTGGGCGGGGCAATTGGGCCCCCCCCCCCCACTGGCAACTGCCTTGGCTGGTGGCCTGGCACCACCCACTGGCCAGCCCCGCCTCCTGATCGCCTGTCGCCTTCCTCTCAGGGGGCAGACACTCAACACAGGAGCTGCCCCCATTGGTGGTCAATGCGCGTCATAGCGACCGGTCATTCCGCCATTTGGTCGATTTGCATATTAGGGTTTTATTATATAGGATAAACTAATCCTATATAATAAAGAGGTAATATGCAAATTAACCCTCACACCCTCACAAGATGGCTGCCTACAACCAGGCCGGCAGGGGGGTTAGTGAGGGACGACCAAACAACTGAACAGCAGGCTGCATGGGGCGACCAGGCCAGTGGGGGTGGGGGGGAGCAGTTGGGGGCGACCAGGTTAGCAGGGGGGGCAGTTGGGGGCAACCACGGCGGCAGAGGGGAGCAGTTGGGGGTGACCAGGCCAGCAGAGGGGGCAATTAGGGACGATGAGGCCAGCATGCAGAGGCAGTGAGGAGAGATCAGGCTGGCAAGGGGGAGCAGTTAGGGGCGACCAGACAGGCAGGCAGGTGAGCGATTAGGAGCCAGCAGTCCAGGATTGTGAGAGGGATGTCTGACTGCCGGTTTAGGCCCGATCCCAGGCAATCAGACATCCCCCAAGGGGTCCTGGATTGGAAAGGGTGCAGGCTGGGCTGAGGGGACCCCCCACCCCATGCACGAATTTCGTGCACCAGGACTCTAGTGTAGTAAATAAGCATCCATATAAACATGCTCCTGTACAGTTATTTCTGTAGGATAACTATCAAGGAGTAAAATTATAGGGTAAAAATGTGTGTGCATTTACAATTTTGATAACTTTTATCAAATTGCCCTTTACCTACTTATATTCAACATTATTTTAAATATCTATTTATATCCTCTTTCTTACAAGCATTTAATATGAACAATCTTAAATTTTGGCCCATCTCGGATGAAAACTTGTGTTTTGTTCTTATTTTGCAATTATTTGACATTGTTTACTTCTCTTTTTTTGTATTTCTTCTTTGAATTGCTTGTTAATGCCCTTTGCTCATTATCCAATTCGTTTGTTTAACTGATTTACGTGACGTCTTTATATAGAACTTTTTATATCTTTATATATTAGGAATTTACTATATCATGATGTGCTACAAATATTTTCTCTCTTCTGTTTATCTTTTAACTTTGTTAAAGTTATATTTTTGGTCATATTAATATTTTTCATTATGTTATAGATAAATCTAATCTGTTCCTTCATGGCTTCTGGGTTTGGGGGTCTTCTTTTGGATATTTTTAGATGCTGATAAGATAATCGAAAGCCTCAAGGACAACAACAACAAAAGGCCTTGAGAGTTTGATCAATGTCATAAAATGATAGCCAGTACTTACTTAATACTTCACTAGATATTCTATTAGGTATGGAAGCAAAACAAATAGTTTTTTCCCAATGGTAAGATATGTACACATATAATACCTTAATAAAAATTTGAAAAAAAAATAGTTTTTTCCAATAAGATCAATAGATGCTCTTTATAGATCAAGGAAGAAACTGCAGAGTAGAAAACGGCATTGAGCCTTCTGTACACTGCAAACATGCAGTGGAGTGGAGTGAGAGACAAACAGGAAACGGAAAGGGTGTCTTGATATGTGTATTTCATCTGCTCTGCAGCCAGAATTTTGCTCTGTCTTTATCTGCCGTGTGAAAAGAATAGAAAGGGAATTAGAAATCTGTTAAATGCTCTATGTTTGAAAAGTAACAACTGCTTTCCAGCTCAGGCTTATCCCAGCTTGTTCTTTCTACACATGTTTTGGGAAATGTGTATAACATTTCTCTAAAGGGACCAAAGTGTGACCTGGTTTATGTTTTAAGTTCTCTAAATGGAAACAAACAATACTGTTATTTTTGGAAGGAATTAGTTATTCTCTCCGAAATTTAGGGTACATTCATTGGTTTCTAAGCATTATTTTGCCTTCACTTAAAATATTAAAATCCTCTGGGGTTAGGTCAATGGGGGGAAAAAGGAGATAAATGTACTACTATTTGTAATACTTTAAACAATAAGAAATAAAAATAAATAAATAAAATAATTTGAAATGGAAAAAAAATATTAAAATCCTTTTGCTCTGAGATAGTGTTTTTGTTTTTTTACTTTAAATGCCATCAATGACCAACGGAACTGTTATTAAATATCATTCCTCAACCAGAGAACTCAAATTTAATTACTTAAAATACTTTGTATTTTACATAGGATTCCCAGTACATGGATATGTAATTGCTTGAAATATCTCATAATAGAATGAGACAAAAGGAAAGAAAAAGGATTCCATCTATAAGAATTACAGTTTATAGCAAAAAAAAAAAAAAAAAAAAAAAAAACTCAGATAAAACTGTGAAAGCAGTTACTATGGAGAGTATTGAGTATAAGAGAAAGGAACATTGCAGGAGGCACGTTGCACAGTAAGATGCAGATTAAGATAATTGGAAGGGAGGCAGCAAACAATACTTCTGTTCTCAGCTGTCTATATGCCATTGTCCAGCAAATGGGCAATGGAGAAAGTGAACTTACTATCTAACACCCAGAAATAAATATGACCTCATGGGCACTCCTGAGAGTTGATGTGGGGACTTGAGGACAGAATATGGGAATGAAAGAATAGACTTTGTCTTTCAAAAATGATACTATTAGGAAGATAAATGCATGAGTATAAGTTTAAAACTCAGAACAGTGCTATGGTGGAGAACATCCGGGTATAGACAAGAGAGGTGGGCATTATGTGAACCTTCCGAACTTACTGAGTGACTACAGCTGTTTGACTATTACTCTAAGTCTCCATCAGCCCAAGACACAGGGTAAGTCAGTCACAGATGCCACCTACATTTTTGATGGAGAGGCGACCTGTTGGGGGGCTGTATTTTGAGAAGACAAATTGTGTCAGGGTGAAGATTATTCTGTGATTTAGGACAGCAGCAGTGGAAATCTGAGAAGCACTGAATCCATACTGCATGCCAGACAGGCTACGCAGTGAGCTCTGCAGATGCAAGGTGTGAGACAACGAAAGTGTCACCCAAACTGGGAAACAATGGGTAGGAAGGAACGGTTTGTTCTGATGGGGGCTGGTGGAAGGGGAGCTGCAGAGATTTGATATCTGAGCGAGGCCTTGGAGGAATGAAAAAATGTTACAGACCTGGGGGAGGTGGGAGGCACAGCCAGTCCAGGCAGAGGGAGCAGCCTGGATAAAGGCACAGCAGCACGAACGAATGTGTCAGCACGTACGTGCCTCCTTGTTCTGGAAAGAGTGAATGGCTCCAGGTGTGAGCACAGGGCGTTGGGTGGGAGGCATGGCTGGCTGGAGAGAGGCTGCCTGGCTGTAAGATCTTGGCAGTCCTTCTGGCAGCAGTGGGGAGCCTTGGGTTTCCAGCAAGGCTGAGACCGATCAGACTTAGGTGAGTGTGCAAAGACCAATCCCAGCAGCTGTGCAGAGAATGGACAGGGCGTGCAGAGTTAACGGCAGGCAGGTCAGTTAGGAGCCCGTTGCTTGTAGATGAGTGTGTGTAAATTCCTCCAGTAGTAAGGCAGAGGCAGTGGAAATAGGAAACAGGAAACAGATGGAAGAAATAAAACTTGGTGACTAATTGGAGATGGAACATGAACGTTTCTGACCCATTGGGTGACCTATGATGTCATTAACTGAGAGGCAGAAATAGAGGAGGGGGAGCATAGGAGGCAGGGATGAGTCTGGCTTGGGACATAATGAAGTTCCAGTTATCTATTGCAGTATAATAACCCCAAATTTGCGGCCAACAATAACCGTTGTATTATGCAGTGGTTGGGGCTCATCTCTGCTCCCCAGTCTGGAGCCTCCCCTGGAAAGACTGTGGATGGCTCCAATGGCTGGGACTGGAAGAGCTGGGCTGCAGGAGCCAAGTCCAGGATGACCTTTTCATTCCTGTGTCTGGCACGTGGTGAAGAAGCCTGGGAGGCAGGGCTCAGCCAGGACTGTGGCTCGTGATGCCCACATTTGGCCTTCCCTGCCTGGCAGCCTCAGAGAAGTCAGACTCCACACGTGGCGGCTTCGTGTACTGGTGAACAGTGGCCTCACTGTGGAAGTCTGATGTCATCACTTCAACCTTGTCTATTGGTCTACCAGGGGTCCTCAAACTTTTTAAACAGGGGGCCAGTTCACTGTCCCTCAGACCGTTGGAGGGCCAGACTATAGTTTAAAAAAAAACCTGTGAACAAATTCCTATGTGCACTGCGGGCCCAGGACGAGTCGGCTGCTAAGCAGGACAGGCAGCGGTACCCAGCGGGCCGGATAAATGTCCTCAGTGGGCCACATGTGGCCCGCAGGCCGTAGTTTGAGGACCCCTGGACTCTAAGCAGTCACAAGCTCACCCAGGTGCAAGGGGAGCTGACACAGACTCTTCTCTCACTAGGTGGAGGGTCACAAAGTTTCAGGCCATGCTTTAAAGCCACCACCACGAGTTGAGGGAGTAAAAACAAGAGGACAAATCTGAGACACGAATAGACTCCACAGACCTCAGCAACTGATGGATATTCGGTTACGGGGGAAGGAAGTCTCAAAGGTGACTGTGCGCATTCATAGTTCCCACATTCTGATATTATTTCTGGGATAAGAAGTCAGACCTGGAGTTGGACAGCCTGTGTTGGAATACCAGCTCCATTCCATATTGGCAGTTTGACCACAGGCAACTTACTTAATATCTCTGTGCCCCATTTTTCCTTCCCTGTTATCCCATTTTAAGGGCGATAACAATAGTAACCTACTTCAAAGGGTTGGTGAGGATTCTAGTTAAGACATGTAACGTTTATAGAACAGTACCAGGCACACAGCACCCTCAGTACGTGCTAGCGGCCGTTATTGTTTACGAAGCATTCCACGTTTATTTTCTCATTCATTGCTTTCACTCACACCGTGATGTAGCTGTCTGTGTTATCATCATTTAACAGATGAAGGAACATGACCCTGAGAGGTGAAGTAACATTGTCAAGGTCACACAACTGGAAAGTGACAGAGCTGGAACTTGGAGACCTGCTTTCCTGCTTCCCTGGCCTTGGCTCTTCCCACGGCAGTGCAGCTGCTCCAGCGGGAGCATGCTCAGGCCCCCTCCTGCGCCCACCCACACTGCGGGATTAGCTGCCTGGCACAGCTACTGTGTTTCTGGCATTGATGTCGTCCTCCTGGGAGACGCCACCACGGCTGCATCAGCCCTCACCCACCACCAGCATGTCTGAAATTTACTAGAAGCAAGAAGCAGACAACTGTGACAGCAGGTGTGATTCCTGTGGGCACCCGCCGCCCTGCCCGCAGTCTGCAGACTGGTGCATTTGCTCTGGTGTGGGGGTGGGTTGGTGGGGAATAGCCCTTTCCCCAAAGCCAGCGAGAACCCAGGACTGGACACATCACTGTATTGTGGGCTCTCTCAGGATCTAGCACCAGAACAGATGCCAGGCCCAGATGTTCCTGCCCCTTCTTACCTGGCTGGAGGAAGAGGCCCAGGTGGCTGGGGGGGAGGTAAATGCTGAATAAAGACAGGCCTGCTTTTTGCCTAAAAATCCAACACAAGCCTGCACCCTGGTGAAGGCTGTCTGCTCCTAGTGGTGGTCCCCGCAGGGCCGGGCCGGGCCTCTCACACTGAGGGTGCTCTGGCCGAGTTTAGTACTTTTCCCAGTCTCAACCCACCCCATCTTCCTGTTGTGGGGACTGGAAGTCAAACAAGGAAGTATTCAGAACAGTGACAGGTTTTCTCTTCCTACTTGAACAGCCTAAGACACTGACACATCTGTGAGAAAATGCACCCACCAACCCATCAGAGACCCTGCAACTGCCTGGAGAATAACAATGTCCGCTGCTGTCTGCTAAAGGTCACCCTCAGGGCCCAGAGGAATTTCTCCTGAATCACAAAGGAGGCACAGATCAAATGCCTGTCATAACACCCTTCAGAAAACAAGGCTCAACCAGAAGTTCCCATTCATCTAAGGAATCTTTGAAAATCCTGCCTTGGGTGGAGTGACATTTGGTAACAATAAAAACAGTTCCCTTGGCGGGTGGCCCTGGGTATGGCCAAGGCTGCCGGGTAGACTGCCCCCTCCAGGGATTGTGTCTCCCTCCCCTCTCAAGCTTTCAGGAAGTTTCCAAGAATGTCAGGAACCCTGTCTGGCCTTGGTGGGTCCCAGCCCACCTGCCTACCCAGGCTTCCTCTCCGCCCACATCGCAAGGGAAGGGGCCTTAGGAACAGCACTTTCTTCTAAAGACCAGTGAGGCTGCTTCACCTTTTCCCACAGTATAAGCCTGTGGTGGGGAACGTTCGAGGGCCTTATGTGGCCCACGAAATCTTTTGGTTTGGCCCTTCCAAGGCATTAGGGGTGAGTTCATTAAATGCTTGACCAAATACAGCAGGCTAATTTTTCAGTTGATAATTTTGTATGGCCTGCGGATGATGTTGGCAGAAAAAAGGTTCCCCACCCCTGGTGAAGCTGACCCGGGTCAGTTTAGGAAGAGTCACCAAGCAGAACTACTCACAGATGTGTGTTTCCAACAAGTTATTTAGGCTCCCACCCCATTCAGATCCTGAGGGGTGTAATCCTGGACGGCAAAGCCAAAAACATCTCATCGGCTATGCAGCAGTGGGTCTGAGTTAGCAAACCTGCTGCTCTTCTTTCATTTTTTTTTTATTATTATAGCAACTAATATATGTAATGTACTTTCAAAGGCATATGCAACATACTTTTTATAATTAACATCTCGCAATTTTTCTACCACCTCTATGAGAGGTGGTAGAAATTTTACCTTCTTTCCTTCTTCCTCATCTGAAAATGTGATTTTGACTTTTTTGGGGTATAGCTGGCAGCACTGAAATAGAATGTGGGACTAACGTAGGAGAGAATTACTGGTTTTGTACTGTGTGAATTTACTGGCAATAATGGTAGAAGCAAGATGAAGAAAGGAACATCTCCCTGGACCATTTTGAGGTGGGGTGCCCTTCATTGCTGAATTCCTTGAGCAACTCTAATACCTTTGGTGTGATTGGTGTGATGAGAAATGTCAGCATGATATTCATTTACAAACTACTCTGTGGCCTAGGAAGGAAAATTTTAATATTTATACATATATTATGAAAATATATTTTATATATGCTGTTTATAAATAATATTAAGTATACAACATGGAAAATATAAATATACTAGTAGCCCTGCACACGAATCTGTGCACCAGTAGCTCGCCAGTAGCTTTCCGCCCACTGCCCCCTCCTTGTAGCTCCCCCTAGCCTCCCTCCCCTTCGCGCGCGCCCCCACCCCCCATAGCTTGCTGCCCTGTCCCCTCCTGTAGCTCTCCACCCCACCCTCCTGCTGATCCATGATCCAGTCGTTATGCAGTCAGTTGTTACGCCTCAGGATGTAAGGGATAAATAGCTTATTCCTCTCTTATTATATAGGATGTTACAAAATAAAAGCATTTGGTAATGTTCTTTTTCCTCCCTTCAAAACACTGTTTCACTATAACCGAGGAATTGGCCTACTTATTTAAACAACTATTTTAAATGTTTATTAAATTTTTGTAGGGTCATGACTTCAAAGATGAGATAATGAAACCATACATCTGAGAGAAACCAAGATGGCAGCATAGGTAAACACCTAAACTGCTGCTTCGCACAACAATTTCAAAACTACAACTAAAAGACAAAATGGACATCATCCAGAACCACAGGAAGGCTGGCTGAGTGGAAATTCTACAACTTGAAGGAAAAAGAAAAGCACACTGAGACTCAGAGGAGCTTCAGGAGGCAGAGGTACTGAGATGCGTGCGCAAATAAGACTGGCAACTGAGTGTGCGGCTGGCTTTCTCAAGCGGGAAGAAGACAAAAGCTCCCAACTGCGCTGAACTCCAGTTCCGGGCAAGACTCTGGGGATCCAGACTCATACGGGGTGAAACTGGACTGTCAGGAAAGAGAAAAGCACACTGAGACTCAGAGGAACTGCGAAAGGCAGAGGTGCCAAGGCGTGCACGCAGAGAGGGTAGGCAACTTAGTGCGCGGCTGGCTTTCTCAAGCAGGAGGGAGACAAAAGCTCCTGACTGCAATGAACTCCAGTTCTGGGTGAGACTCTGGGGACCCAGACTCATTCGGGGAGAAACTGGACTGGCTGGCAGCGGGCTGAACTCCAGGGCGGCTTTCTCTCAGAGGTGCTTGCAGTGATTACTGAGGGACACTGAGACCCAGGGGCCTCATAGGGCAGGATTGACAGGAAACCAATGCTGTCTGCTACGCCCTGAGATTCCGCCCCATCCAAGCTGAGCACAGAGGCTATTGCAAGTCTTGTCTCATAAGGGTGTCTCCAGCACAGAAGTTCTCCCAGTGTAGACACAGCTGATCCTCACAGCCAGTTGGCCTGGAGGTCAATTCCTCCCAGTGATACCAACAACAATCAAGGCTTAACTACAACAAGACTGTGCACACAGCCCACAAAGGGGTGCACCAAGAGTGTCAACCTCAGGTAACTGGGGAGGCTGAGTCACTGGGCCCTATAGGACACCTAGCACACAAAGCCACTCTATCAACTCAGGGGAGCAGCCAAACTGCGGAGACAAAGAAACAGATCACAAATGAAAGAAATGGAGGAAAGCAAACAACTGGATATAGAGTTCAAAACCACAGTTATAAGGTTTTTCAAGAATTTTCTAGAAAAGGCTGATAAATTTAGCGAGACCCTCAAGGATATGAAAAAGGACCAACTGGAAATTAAGCATACACTGACTGAAATAAAAAATATTATACAGAGATCTAATATCAGACTAGAGGATTGCAAGAATCAAGCCAAAGGTTTGAAATACAAAGAAGCAAAAAACACTCAGCTGGAAAAGCAAAAAACAAAAAGAATCCAAAAATATGAAGATAGTGTAAGGAGCTTCTGGGACAACTTCAAGCGTACCAACATCAGAATTATGGGGGTGCCAGAAGAAGACAGAGAGCAAGATACTGAAAACCTATTTGAAGAAATAAGGACCAAAAACTTCTCCCACCTGGTGAAAGAAATAGACTTACAAGTCTAGGAAGTGCAGAGAACCCCAAACAAAAGGAATGCAAAGAGGACCACACCAAGACACATCATAATTAAAATGCCAAGAGCAAAAGACAAAGAGAGAATATTAAAAGCAGCAAGAGAAAAACAGTTAGTTACCTACAAGGGAGCACCCATATGACTGTCAGCTGATTTCTCAACAGAAACTATGCAGGCCAGATGGGAGTGGCAAGAAATTTTCAAAGTGATGAATAGCAAGAACCTACAACCAAGATTACTCTACTCAGCAAAGCTATCATTCAGAATTGAAGGTCAGATAAAGAGCTTCACAGATAAGAAAAAGCTAAAGGAGTTAGTTCATCACCACCAAACCAGTATTATATGAAATGCTGAAAGGTATTATTTAAGAAGAGGAAGAAGAAGAAAAAGGTAAAGATAAAAATTATGAACAACAAATACAATAAAGATTTATTAAATTAAAAAAAAAAGGAACCGCACATCTATACATTGTAAAGCAACTTCAAATCAGTTTCCTTCTCCAATTTGATCCTTAAGATCACCTGTGGCTTAGAGCTGAATATAATTGTTCTTGCTTCATGGATTAGAAAACTGATGTTTATATAGATGAGATGACCTGCTTTGGGGATAGAAACTAGATTTTTCAGTATTTGGTCCAAGCTGCCTTCCTAGAGATTTTTGGCATGCATGCATGCATTCATTCATTCATTCATTCATTCATTCATTTATTTAGCTTCCTGAGAGGGGATTACTGTTAGGTATATGAGTCAAAATGTCTGTAAGTCTAGTATCATTTCACTTCAGACAGACACAGGACCATACACACTGCCCACACGAATTCTTGAACGTTTTGTCTATGTCGATTATATTTTACCTTTCGGTGAGCTGAGATTGTAAGTGCTTGTTATGAGAGGAATATTACTCTGTGGCCTGGTGTGGTGGTTGAAGTTTCTTGTGGCCAGGTGTGCTCCATTTGCATCAAGTCTGCAGCACAGAGGTGACAAGGAACATGAGTGGCATGACAGCTCCTGGGGAAGCTGGGACTTGGTGCTCAGAGGACTCAAGATTTCCAAGCAGGTTGGGAGGACAGTGGTGCTAGACTTGATTGAGCCACCTACTGGAGTAGAGTTGGAATCAATATTCCCAGGTAAGGCTAAGAGGCATCAGAGAAGGGTATAACATGGTTAGGAAAGCACCCCAAGCTCACTCCGGGTGCTCTCCTGACCAGGTCATGTAGGAGACAAAAGGGGGTGATAGAAAGAGGTGGAACCCACTTGAGTGGGAAAGCCTCTCCCTTGTGGGTCCCGGCCCGGTTGGGAGGCCATTGTGTGTCAGGAGGCAGGTGTGAAGAAACAAAGACTTTCGTAGAGGATGCACACTTGGGCCTAAGGTGTGAATCTGACAGCAGTGATAGTCGATTTGTTGAGCCCTGTATTTAAAATGTTTCTGAACTACAATATCTTTAGAAGGGGCCAGGTTTCCATAGTGTGTTATACTAGTAGGTTCAAGCACCGCCTATAGACTTTCCCTTCAAAACATTATTGAGATATAATTCACATGCAATAAAAATTCACCATTTTAAAGTGTAGAGTTCAGTGGTTTTTATTACAAGGTTGTGCATTCATCACCATTAATTGCAGAACATTTTCATCACCTCAGAAAGAAACCTTGTACCCATTAGCAGTTATATTCCCATTCCCCATCTCCTGTCTCCAGGCCCCAGCAACCACTAATCTACTTTTGGTCTCTATGGATTTACCTATTTTGGACATTTTCTGTAAATGGAATTAATACAACTCTGACCTTTTGTGTCTGGCTTCTTTCACTTAGCTTATGTTTATACATTTGTTCATGTTATAGCATATATCCATACTTCCTCTTTATGCCTGAATAATATTCCTTTGTATGGATAAACTGCCTTTTGTTCATTCATTCATAAGTTGATGGACATTTGGGTTGTTTCTACTTTTTGCCTATTATAAACAATGCTCCTATGAGCCTTTGTGTACAAGTTCTATAGTACAAGTTTTTATTTGGACATATATTTTCCATTTTCTTGGATATATACCTATGAGTAGGGTTGCTGAGTGGTATGGTAACTCTATGGTTAACTTTACCTTTTTAAGAACTGCAAAAATGGTTTTTAAAGTAGCTGCACCATTTTTATAATCCTACCAGCAATGAATGAGGGTTCCAATAACACTCTTGTCCTCCTTTTGATTTTGCCATCCTAGGGGTTGTAATGTGATATTTCATTGTGGGTTTGATTTGCATCTCCCTAATGACCCAATGATGTTGAGAATCTTTTTGTGTGTCTATTAGCCGTTTGTATACCTTCCTTGAAGAAATGTTTATTCAAATCCTTTGCCCATTTTTTCAGTTGGATATTTTTATGCTGTATAATATTTTTGATTTTGAAATTAAATTTATTAAGGCAACTTTAGTTAATAACATGTAAGTTTCAGTTGTACAGTTCTATAGTACATCGTATATTGCATTGTGTGCTCACTACCCAAGTCTAGTCCCCTTTTATTACCATATATTGGATCTCTTTTGCCCTCTTTATCCTCCTCCCATCCCCCTTCCCCTCTGGTGATGACCACACTATTGTCTGTGTCTATGTCTGTGTTTGTTTGTTGCTTTCTGTTTTATATCCCACATATGAGCAAAATCATATGGTTCTTGTACTGACTTATTTCACTTAACGTGGTTCTCTCAAGATCCATGCCTGTTGTTGCAAACAGCAATATTTCATTATTTTTTTATGACTGAATAGTATTCTGTTATACTATATATCACCTCTTCTTTATCTAGTCATCTGTTGAAGGACATTTAGGTTGTTTCTATGTCTTGGTCATTGTGAATAATGCTGCAATGAACATATCTTACTAATGAGTATTTTCAAATTTTTTGATTAGATAAGGGATTGCTGTGTCGTATGGTAGCTCTATTCCTAATTTTTAAGGAATCTCCATATTTTTTTCCATAGAGGCAGCACCAATTTACATTCCCACCAGCCATGTATGAAGGTTCTTTTTTCTCCACATCCTCGCCAACTTGTTATTTCTTGTCTTATTAATAACTAGAGGGTCTAGTGCACAGGATTTGTGCACTGGTGGGAGATGTGGCCTGAGGGGATCGGCCTGCTGTGGGAGCAGCCGCTCATCGGGTCAGCCGAGCAGCGGTCCCACTGTGGGAGCACACTGACCACCATGGGGGCAGCTTCTGCATTGAGCGTCTGCCCCCTGGTGGTAGGTGCGTGTCATAGCGACTGGTTGACTGGTCGTTCTGCACGTTCTGTCATTCAGTCGCCAAGCTTTTATTATATAGGATAGCCTTTCTAACAGGTGTTAAGTGGTATCTCATTGTGTTTTTTTTAAAAAAATAAATCTTTATTGTTCAGATTATTACAATTGTTCCTCTTTTTCCCCCCCAAAGCTCCCCTCCACCCAGTTCCCACCCCACCCTCTGCCCTTACCCCCCGCCACTGTCCTAATCCATAGGTGTACGATTTTTGTCCAGTCTCTTCCCGCACCCCCACACCACTTTTCCCCCGAGAATTGTCAGTCCACTCCCTTTCTATGCCCCTGATTCTATTATATTCACCAGTTTATTCTGTTCATCAGATTTTTTTATTCACTTGATTTTTAGATTCACTTGTTGATAGATATGTATTTGTTGTTCATAATTTTTATCTTTACCTTTTTCTTCTTCTTCCTCTTCTTAAAGAATACCTTTCAGCATTTCATATAATACTGGTTTGGTGGTGATGAACTCCTTTAGCTTTTTCTTATCTGTGAAGCTCTTTATCTAACCTTCAATTCTGAATGATAGCTTTGCTGGGTAGAGTAATCTTGGTTGTAGGTTCTTGCTATTCATCACTTTGAATATTTCTTGCCACTCCCATCTGGCCTGCATAGTTTCTGTTGAGAAATCAGCTGACAGTCGTATGGGTGCTCCCTTGTAGGTAACTAACTGTTTTTCTCTTGCTGCTTTTAATATTCTCTCTTTGTCTTTTGCTCTTGGCATTTTAATTATGATGTGTCTTGGTGTGGTCCTCTTTGGATTCCTTTTGTTTGGGGTTCTCTGCACTTCCTGGACTTGTAAGTCTATTTCTTTCACCAGGTGGGGGAAGTTTTCAGTCATTATTTCTTCAGGTTTTCAGTATCTTGCTCTCTGTCTTCTTCTGGCACCCCCATAATTCTGATGTTGGTACGCTTGAAGTTGTCCCAGAAGTTCCTTACACTATCTTCATATTTTTGGATTCTTTTTTCTTTTTGCTTTTCTGGCTGAGTGTTTTTTGCTTCTTTGTATTTCAAATCTTTGACTTGATTCTTGTGATCCTCTAGTCTGCTGTTGGATCTCTGTATATTATTTTTTATTTCAGTCAGTGTATGCTTAATTTTTAGTTGCTCCTTTTTCATATCCTTGAGGGTCTCACTAAATTTATTGGCTTTTTCTAGAAAATTCTTGAAAAACTTTATAACCGTGGTTTTGAACTCTATATCCAGTCGTTTGCTTTTCTCCATTTCTTTCATTTGTGACTTGTTTCTTTGTCTCAGCATTTTGGTTGCTTCCCTGAGTTGATAGAGTGGCTTTGTGTGCTAGGTGTCCTATAGGGCCCAGTGACTCAGCCTCCCCGGTTACCTGAGGTAGACACTCTTGGTGCACCCCTTTGTGGGCTGTGTGCACAGTCTTGTTGTAGTTAAGCCTTGATTGTTGTTGGTGTCACTGGGGGGAATTGACCTCTAGGCCATTTGGCTGGGAGACTCAGCTGTGTCTATGCTGGGAGAACTTCTGTGCTGGAGACACCCTTATGAGACAAGACTTGCTTCAGTGGGGCTTTGTTGCTCACTGAGTCTGCTCTCTGAATGTGTCCCTTATGGATCTGAGGAGTTGTAATCTGGATCATCCTACTCTGACCCCTGGGTACACTGGCTCTTTGATCTCCAAGGAGGTGCTAATTTAGCCTCTGCCTGAGGCCACCCAGCAGGAGCTACGGAGAGATCTGCAGATTCCTCTTCTTTGTTTGGGTTTTGGAGGTGCCCAGATGAGGCCCAGCTGTGAAGCAATGCAAGCTTCTGCAGGGCCTTGGGCTTTCTTTTGGATGTTCTGGGTCTCACTGACTCAGCTGCAGTTTGTTAGGTAAGTTTAGAATTCAAAGGACCAGGCTATTCATATGCAAAAGCCTCTGCGCTCAGCTTGGATGGGGCGGAGTCTCAGGGCGGAGCAAACAGCAATGGCTTCCCATCAGCCCTGCCCTAAGAGGCCCCTGGGTCTCAGTGTCCCACAGTAATCACTGTAAGCACCTCTGAGAGAAAGCCGCCCTTCAGTTTCGCCCGCTGCCAGACAGTCCAGTTTCTCCCCGAATGAGTCTGGGTCCCCAGAGTCTCGCCCGGAACTGGAGTTCAGAGCAGTTGGGAGCTTTTGTCTCCCTCCTGATTGAGAAAGCCCACCTCATACTCAGTTGCCAGCCCTCTCTGCGCTCGCGCCTCCGTACCTCTGCCTTCCGCAGCTCCTGGGAGTCTCCATGTGCTTTTCTCTTTCCTTCTAGTTGTAGAATTTCCACTCAGCCAGCGTTCCTGTGGTTCTGGATGATGTCCGTTTTGTCTTTTAGTTGTAATTTTGAAATTGTTGTGCGAGGCAACAGTTTAGGTGTTTACCTATGCCGCCATCTTGGTTTCTCTCTCATTGTGGTTTTGATTTGCATTTCCCTTATAGCTAGTGAAGTCAAGCATGTTTTCATATATCTGAATGTCTTCTTGGGAAAAATACCTATTCAGGTAATCTGAATTGGGCATTTTTTTATTGTTCAGTTTATGAGATGTTGATATGTTTTGGATAAAAGTCTATTGCATGTTTGTAAATATCTTCTCCATTGGTTTGACTTTTCTTTTTTTTTACAGTATTCTCTGAAGCACAAGTTTTTAAATTGATGAAGTCCAACTTATCTATGTTTTCTTTTGTTTCTTGTGTTTTGGGTGTCATATCTAAGAAACCTTTACCTAATCCAAGGTGATAAAGATTTATACTTAGGTTTTATTTTAACGGCTTTCATGGTTTTCACTCTTTACATTTAGGCCCATTTTGAATTAATTTTTGTAAGATATAAAGTAGAGGTCCAACTTTATTCTTTTGCATGTGGTTACCTAGTTGTGCAGCACCATTGTTGCAAAGACCATTCTTTCCCCATTGAATTTTCTTGGCACCTTTGTTGAAAATCAATTGGCCATGGTTGTATGAGTTTACTTCTGGACTCTTAATTCTATTCCATTGATTTATATGTTTATTCTTATGCCAGTACCACATTGTTTTATTGTAGCTTTGCAGTATGTTTTGAAATTGGGAATTGTGCGTCCTCCAACTTTGTTTTTGTTTTTTTCTTTGTTTGGTTTTTCTGGAGTTCTTGCATTTCCATGTGAATTTTAGGATCAGCTTTCATAGCTGCAAAAAAGGTACCTGGGATTTTTATAGGCGTTGTGTTGACTCTGTAAATCAGTTTGGGGAGTGTTGTTATTTTAATAATATTAATTGTTCTAATACATGAATGTGTAAGGGCTTTCCATTTATTTATATTTAGATAGTCTTTCCTATCTTTTAACAATATTTTGTAGTTTTCAGTGTAAAATTATTATACCTTTTTGTTAAATTTATTTTTAAGTATTTTACTCTTTTTCGAGAGTAGAATAGGAATAGGGCTAGAAGCTCACTATTCTTCCCAGAGATTCAGCCTTTTTTTTTTTTTTTTTTAATTGATTTTATTGATTTCAGAGAAAGGAAGGGAGAGGGAGAGGGGATAGAAACCTCCATGATAAGAAAGAATCATGGATTGGCTGCCTCCGGCATGCACCCCACTGGGGACTGAGCCTGCAATCCTGGCATGTGCCCTGACCAGGAATCGAACCATGACTTCCTGGTTCATAGGTCAGCACTCAACCACTGAGCCACACCAGGTGGACAGAATTTTGACTATAGGCCGACTCTTAAAAAAACTTTCTTGTCCAACTCCACCCACATAAAAAAAACATAAGCTGCTGCTGCTATAAAGAAACAAAAGCAAGCAAACAAAAGCACCTTAAAAATGAAATTGTTTTTAATAGAACTTAACCAGAGATTTAATTTCTATGAGAGCTACAATTAAGATTCTGGCCATAAAAATTGCATTAGGTCATACATTTCTTCAAATCATTTGCTTATGATTGTGAAACAAAGAGCTAAGAACCCTGGGGAACATTTTTGGGTGTCTCTTTCTAGTGCAAAGTTGACTAGAGAATGAGGAAATCATGTGACCTAGAAGGTTACTTAGGAGTAAACATTAGGCATCCTCAGTCTACAGAATGAAAAAAGGCAGTTTGCAGCATCATTAGAAGAAAATTTTATACTGAAGGAATTCAGTCTGTTCGGTGTGGTTATCCATCTTTGACTTCGGTGGGCATGTGGCAGCACTTGGCTCTCTAGCTTCCTGGCTGAAATATTGTAGATCATCTTGATATAATTTATCAACCCAAGGCATTCTCTCCATAAGTCTTAATACATTAGCGATGAATTTGTGTGGTGGAAAGGCTTTTTTCTCCTTTTTTTTTTTTTTTTTTTTTTTTTTACATTTTGATTTACAGTATGCCCTTTGCTTGAGGCCATGTTTCTGGGAGAACAGTGATTCTCACTATTGATTACATGCAACCTATCCTTACATCATGACTATAAATACCCAACAAAATATCCTATTACCAATACATGTATTTTTTTTTGTTTGACACATTAGCAATCAGCCTTGCAAATTTGCTCTTTTAAAAAACAAACAAACACAACTTTTGTTGCATAGTAGATTGAACCAATAGTTTCCAGATTTTGTGACTTCATGGATCAGGAAACTTATGAAAAATTTTTTGGAAACTGACAGAGAGTTGTCAAATATTTTCTTTTGCCAAATAAATACACTACAAGGAAAAAATGCCCTGAAATCTAAAATCAGAATCATTTCACAAAAGAACATTTTTTTTAAAGTTAATACTGTCTTGTTTTCTGCTTACAACCTACAGTTTCTGTTCAGGTCCAATATTGATCTTTTATATGACATCTTTTAGCAGTTATTTCAAAGAAGATTTGTGAGTAACTAACTCTCCTAGTCAAGGAGACAGAGTAGCATAATGATGAAAACCATAGAATCTGGAGCAGAATGCTTGTGCTTGAATCTCAGTTTGGCCATTTACTAGCTATGTGGCCATTGGCAAGTTCCTTAACCTCCCTGTATCTTAGTTTCATAATATTTAATGTGGCAATATTAATAGTATCTACCTCAGAGGGTTGTTGTGGGGGTTAACGCTGTGAGTTAAAATGCACAAAGCACTTAGAACAGTGCCTTGTAAAATTGTATTATATAAGCACTTGCTGTTACTGTTAATCTATGTATGTCTGGAAAAAAGTTCATATTTTGTTCTCATTCTTGAATTATAGTTCAGTTAAGCATGAAAATTCTATGTTGGCCATTTTTGCCTTCAGCATTTTCAAGATATCACTCCACTACCTTCTTGCATCTACTGTTTAGAAGCCTGCTCCCATTATAATTGACTTTCCTTTCTAAGTCAGAATCTCCTCTCTGATTTGCTTTTAAGGCTTTTTTCTTTACTTTTGATGAGCTGTGGCTTTACTCTTGTGTGTCATGTGTGAATTGAATTTCATTTTTCAAAATTCAATCATTGTGTACTTTATGATTAGGTTCTACTGCAAGTGATTTAAAAAACTCTCTAAACCAGAGTGGTTTATACAAGATAGAAGTTTCTTTCTTTCTCACATAAATTAGGCAATCCAGGTGGTACTTAATGACATCAGGGGCTCAGGGACCGTTCTATCTTATCATTCTACCACTACCAGCAAGGAGAGTCTCCACTCAAATGACAATATCTGTATTCCAGCTACTAGGAAAGGGAAAGCACAGAGAAGGGCTACCTCCTTCCTTGAAGGACATTTCGGGACGTTGCACATGCTGCTCTAGTTCTATCCCATAACATACTCATTTGGTCAAGCCAGCTACAAGGGAACCAGGAAATATTGTTTTCATTTGGGCAGCCAATTCCCAGTTAAACATGGGTGATTCTATTAATAAGGTAGAGGGGGAGATTTGTTATTGGCAACCAGTAGTAATCTCTATTAGAGCTATTTTTATTTCAAATTTCTCCCCCTCATAGTCCTTCTATTATATCTTCTGGAACTCTTAATAACAGGCTATTGTTTATGTCTCTTCTTTTTAGGATTTCTTTTTATCTTTTCCTATTGTAGTCTGTGAGGTTTCTTCAGCTCTATCTTCCAGTTTACTGTGTTTTTTCCTTAAGCTACTGTCTAAGTTTTTTTAAATGACATTTTTTTTATCCCTAGAATTTCTATAACCTCCCCTCCCCCACCCACCAATATGGCTATTTGTATGGTATTTTGGCTTTTCTATATAGTTTTTATTCTTTGATGTCTTGAATCATTTTATGCATAATTATCTATAATTATGCTCTATTGTCTGTAATTCGTGGGGCATGAATTCTGCTAACTCCCTTCCCTAAAAGTTTCCTTCTTGCAGATATACCCATCTCATCATGGGTATTTCTTTCCATGGTGGCTCATGTATCCAGGACTGAAAAGTGTTAGAATGGGGCAGTTTCATATTAATCTCTACCAGGGTCCTTCAGGTTTCCCTGGTTCAAACAGTTTTTTGTTGCTTTCTTGGTTTGGGAACTGGCACTGCTCATGAAGGTACATTTGACTCCCACTCCTGTGTGCCATCTGCGTGGTGATCAGTCCACTTCCTCCCCTAATTCTCAGCTAATGGGAGGAGATATCTAGAGTCCTTTTCACAGCAGTAGAGTTCTTTTAGCATCCTGGCTCTATGCTTAGCTCAAATTCCACGGCACGTGGGCCTCAAGTCCCCCTTCCAGCTCAGCTATTAAAATTCCTGCCACCAAGTTCAACTTCTGATTCCACTTCTTCAGTTGCCTATTTAGCCTCACCTCTTGCTCACCACTGTCGTGTTCTGTTTCTGGCACCTGAGGATTTCTATTTCTTGCTTTAGTGCCTAGTTGTACATTTCAAATGTTTTTATGTTTTAATGGACATATATCTGTGTTAGAAATGACGGGTGCTTCCCAAATCAACTTAGTTCGTTATAAATAAGAAGTCTAACGAAGAGTATCTTAAATCCCCCAAAGCAGTAAAATTATAATCTCTCAATAAAAACATTGAAGTCATTTTCCTGATGCTTCTTACATGGGCCTTGGGTGTGTGTGTGTGTGTGTGTGTGTGTGTGTGTATTTTTTCATTTATCCTGTTGGTTGGCATTTGGAAATAAATGCACTGGGCATTGAGAAGCCAAGGTTCTGGTCCTCGCTTTAGTGCTTGCTAACTGCCAACTTGGGGAAACCACTGAAGTCTCTGAGCCTGTAATTAACCATAAAATTGGGATATTAGTATTTTCTCTGCTCCTAGCATTATTATATGGATCACATGAGATAATGGATTTGAAAATGCTTTCAAACTTAAAACATATAATCGTATGGTATTAGTAATAGCAATGTTATTGGCACATTCATTAAGGTAGTCTTAAATATTAAAATATAGAAAGGTCATATTTTTTGTTTGGTTTGGTTTGGTAAGCTGAAAAAATAAATCCTGTATCTTGGTAAGGGCTTTTTATTCTACTAAAATACCTAATAAGGGAATTACTTGGAAAACATTTTTCTTGTGAAATTTAAGAGCACTATCTGTACTGACAGACTGTTATAACTTTAATAGGCTATGAAATTCATCGTAGAGAGATACACCCTTATCAGTTAAAAAAGAGATTTGAACCTGGAAATCATCATTGCATTTTGTTATTATGTGTTTTCTCAAACTATGGGTACTGAAAGTTCTATTACTGTTTTGTGAGGGACCATAAATATTTTTCTAATGCAGAAAAGATGTCCTCTTTTTTAAAGATGTTGAGAACCACCAACCTAGCCTATGGTAGTGGCCCACTAACTAAGCTATTTGGCTCCAGATCCTCTATTTCTTACTAAAACATATTCTCTAAGAAAGAGGAATGTGTTACCCTGGCCAGTTTTCTCAGTGGTTAGAGCATCAGCCTGAGGACCAAAGGGACATGTGTTCAATTCCTGGTCAAGGGCACGTACCTGGGTTGCAGGTTTCGATATCCAGGCCCGGTCGGGGTATGTGTGGGAGGCATCCAATCGATCTGTCTCTCTCACATTGATGCTTCTGTCTCTTTCTCTCTCTCCCCTGCCACCCCTCTCTTCCACTCTCTCTCTAAGAAAAAAAATTAATGGAAAAAATATCCTCAGATGAGGATTGAAAGAAAGAAAGAAAGAAAGAAAGAAAGAAAGAAAGAAAGAAAGAAAGAAAGAAAGAAAAAGAAAAGAAAGAAAGGACTGTGTCAATTCTCAGTGATGTTTGTCAGTCAACTGTGAGGCTTTATTGCAGAGAATTTATTTACTAATATTTAAGTATGTAATTTTCGAATGATTTACTTAAAAGGAAATTAGAAATTGACTCAAAATGGCAGACAGATATACACATCTGCTTATAAAAATACATACAGATATATATAAAATAGAGAATAAAATAGAGTTTAATAGCATTGAAAAACAGGGAAACTTATATCAGAATAAACACATTTTTAATAAATTTAAAAAGCTATTACCAGAGAACAAATGTGTGGAGGAATAAAACTAAATGAAGTGAAATCTGACACGTGTAACATGTGTAGTGATGACTGCTGTGGAGGTAGGTCTTACAGAACTCTGCTGAGAGTCAGTGGATATTAGGAAGGAGAAGGGACCCTGGGACATTGATCACTTTGGGAAATTAGGGAACCGCATGTGGAGCAGCACATCCCTTTTCCCTTCCCCGTTCTGCGGTGCTCAGCAATGGGCAGCTGTGGTACGGATGGATTCAGACACTGGGTCTGAAAAAGCAAGGCAGTGCCCGAGCAGCTACTGACCCCCAGGAGGATCAAAGAGCCTCTCAGACAAATCCTCTCAGATCCTGTCTGACTACATATCCCAGCCCTGTCCCAAAGTCAGGCTGTGATGGACAGAAGCAGCTTCTACTGATAAGGATCTGGAAATCTCATACTCAAAGAAGAGTATACAACCAAGAAGCACCAAACGTTTAAGGAAGAAGTACAATACCAGGTAAGTGAGGCATTGCACTAAAGACTATAATATTATTCTAAGGGGATAAGAGAGGCTGTCCTACCTATACTATAGGAAGAGTCTTGTGTGTTTAGAAAGCTTGCATAGATTTTGGAAATTTAAAATACTAAAATTTTTATAAATTTCAATAGATGGCCCAGCATAATAATGGACAAGGCTGAAAAGCAAATTAATAGAAACTTAGTGTCCCTTAGTGGTAAAGTACCATGGGAAGCATAATGAGAGGAAAGTTAAGAGGCATAGAAGATAAATCCAAGAATTCCATCATTCAGCGAGTAGCTGTTCCAGAAGGAACGAAGAGAGAGAATGGAGGGGGTGGAAATGATAGAAAAGGCTAGAGAATAAAAATTCTTAAGACAACTCTTAAAATTTTGATATATTGTAATTGTCTTTTTTTAAATTCTCTCGTTTATGTAAATGATATGTTTTGAGGTTATTGATAAGAGAAAAAGCAAATGCAAGAGCCTATATGATGATTCTGGAATTTCTCTATGTTCCAAGGGTTATGTCCTTATCTGAAGAAGGAACTTTATCCTGACTTTTCATTAGCTGATTTGAAGGATCGTGCCTGGTGGTCAGAGCATCCGCAGCAGTCAGAGCACCGTCCACAGACTTCCTCCTCACAGGACTCGTGGGGCAGGCCTTGGCCGCCTCTCCGACGTCTGTTTCTGATAAGGGGGTTTTAGTCTCTAACAGCTCTGAGGACTTTTGTTGGCCGAGACCCGGTGAGGTCATTTTGCTCTCTGCTGAATTTCCTTTCTCTGGTTTTTTGGACTGTTCTGATGAGCGTGACCCTGGAGCATTCAGTACGACCTCTGCCTGAGGAGCTGTTGGCCTACTCCCTGGTTTTATCTCTATCTGCATAAAAACTCCATGCCGCTGCAAAGGAAAACAAAGTTGACATTAACCAGGGAATACAAGTTGCTGAGACTATGAACTGAATTCATGTGTTAGATCAAGTCCTGGTGATTCAGGCACTTATATCGCTGCTGCTGCTGCTGCTGCTGCTGCTTTTTTCCCCCATCTCTGCTTCTTCATTGGCTGTTACCTTCGTCCCAAAATTATTGGTGAACTTTTAAACAAATTATGAAATAGGCGCACCAGGAAATGAACAGGAAGGAAAAAGCAGAAAGTCAGAGAAGCAGCACCTCATTATCTGTTATTCTCAACTCCTATTCCTTGGATTGTATAAGACGATTCATATCAAATTTTATTTCTTGCTCTATAGATTGCTATGGATACTATAGAAACTACAGTTCATCAACATGAGGATTTATGATTGCATGCCAACTGTCTATTAGTTCCCACAAAAGACTTAGTTATAGTGAAATACAAAAACAAACATTTGTAGTTGGAAAAAATCCAGCCATTGACTATTATTATATTTGTTTGACTTTGTGAACCTTACTTGCATCCCCCTGCAACACACATGTAAGCATATCAAAAGGTTTATCAAAATGTTTTGCTGTTACCTTAAGTGAATGATTTAATAATTTAAACCAAATTCTAAACACTGTGATCCAAAATTATGACGTCATTTTCTAGTGTTAACTGTGACGTGGTCGAGATTGTATAATAACCATGTTAACGTATTTAAATCGACTTTGAGAAAGATGATTATGACTTAAAAAAGGCTTAAGATTCTATCATAAATATATCCCATCCTAAAGTATTAAGTAATTGATTCTAAATACTGTCTCACCTTACCCCGCATAGGCTCATTGGGAGTTTTCCTGGAATCATATTGATGTATAAAGGAGATACGTTCTATAAAATTCTTTTGAAGTTCTGCAGATGCATCCGGAGAGGCAAGTGGAACTAAGGGGGTGGGGAGAGATTTGTGAAGTCAGGGCAAAAATTAGATTTGTGGATGGATATAAAATCAGCATTCATAATATTCATGCTTTATAAAAATGCTAATGAAACCAAGTTCTCCTAAGTGTGAAAGGTTACCACACACATCTACATAATAAATATGATTCAGCATTCTTTCTCTATGAAAGGAACCAAATCAAAACAATCAGATTAGCCCCACATGTGAAATTACTTGTAATTTAAGAAACTACTATTAATGCAATAATGACTTTAGAAATCTGTTAGATACATTACTTGCACAGATACCAACCAAAGTTTGGGAAAAGCATATGTACAATATATTTTTCAACTTGTTTTTGCTCCTAGGAAGGCTATGAGAAATTTATGCCTAAGTTGCTCCCAGCTAGCACCAGCAGAACGAACTGGGAGACCCTGGGGCTGCTGCAGTTGTAGTTGAAAACATAATTTTTTAAATTTCCCATTGACAGAAGCTCTGAAAATTTGCAAGGGTATTAAACCCTGACTTGAAAATAATCTTTCAATCTGGGGGAAAGGCATATAAGGGATTTTACATTGGTTTCTCTATCCTATGTTTAATATTTTAAATAATCTTTAAAACTCACTTTATTTTTAGCATACAAGGTTATGTAAGGAGTAAGGGTAATTCCCAATTTGGTGACATAAAATTCAGTCAAGCCGCAAAATTTAAAAAATTCTTTCTTTTATAAAAAATATGTACATAAGTCTCTTCAATAAATGGTGTTGGGAAAATTGGATAGATACATGCAAAAAAAATGAAACTAGACCACCAACTTACACCATACACAAAAATAAAATGGATAAAGGACTTAAACATAAGATAGGAAACCATAAAAATACTAGAGGAATCCACAGGCAGCAAAATCTCAGATATATGCCAAAGCAATTTCTTCACTGATACTGCTCCTAGGGCAGTGGTCGGCAAACTCATTAGTCAACAGAGCGGCAAACACTGTCCTAGGGCAATGGAAACTAAAGAAAAAATAAACAAATGGGACTACATCAAAATAAAAAGCTTTTGCACAGCAAAAGAAACCATCAACAAAATAACAAAAAAGCCCACTGCATGGGAGAACATATTTGCAAATGTTATCACCAATAAGGGTTTAATCTCCACCATTTACAGGGAATTCATACAACTTAACAAAAGGGAGATAAACAACCCAATCAAAAAATGGGCAACGGACCTAAATAGATACTTTCGAAAGAAGACGGAAGGAAGGCCAAGAGACACATAAAAACCTGCTCAAAGTCACTAATCATCCGAGAGATGCAAATCAAAACGACAATGCAGTACCATCTCACACCTGTCAGAATGGCAATCATCAACAAATCAACAAACGACAATCATCAACAAATTAACAAACGACAAGTGCTGGCGAGGATGCGGAGAAAAAGGAACCCTCGTGCACTGCTGGTGGGAATGCAGACTGGTGCAGCCACTGTGGAGAACAGTATGGAGTTTCCTCAAAAAACTAAAAATGGAACTCCCATTTGACCCAGTGATTCTACTTCTAGGAATATATCCCAAGAAACTAGAAACACGAATCAGAAAGGATATATGTACCCCTATGTTCATAGCAGCACAATTCACCACAGCTAAGATTTGGAAACAGCCTAAGTGCCCATCAGCAGATGAGTGGATTAAAAAACTGTGGTACATCTACACAGTGGAATACTATGCTGCGGTAAAAAAGAAGGAGTTTTTACCATTTGCAACAGCATGGATGGAAGTGGAGAGCATTATGTGAAGTGAAATAAGCCAGTTGGAGAAAGATAAATACCACATGATCTCATTCATTTATGGAATATAATGAACAACATAAACTGATAAACAAAAACAGATTCAAAGACAGAGAAACATCGATCAGACCATCAAACCTCAGAGGGAAGGTAGGGGAGGGTGGGAGTAAGGGGGAGAGATCAACCAAAGGACTTGTATGCATGCATATAAGCCTAACCAATGGACACAAACAACAGGGGGGTGAGGGCATGAGTGTGGGGGATGGGAGGGTAATGGGGGGATAAGGACATATATGTAATACCTTAATCAATAAAGAAATTTTTAAAAATATGTACATAAGACATTATGTATACCTACCGTATCTATGAAATGCTAACAGAAGGCTGAAAACAGGGTTTTTGTATGGAGAGAGAATTACCTGGCTGGATGATAGAGGTGGAGAGCGGTAGATTCACTTTCATTGTATATTCTGTTTTACCATTTGAATTGTGTATTGTATGCATGTATTAGCTGTTAAATATAAACTTAAATTTTTTCTTTATTTTTTTTCCATCACTATTTAGCCCCATAACCTCTTCTACCTCCGCCCACCTCCCCTACTCCTGCAAACACCACAGTGCTGTTTGTGACCCTGAGTTCCTTCTCCTTTTTCTGTCTTTCTTTAAATATGCCTTTAAAATACGGGAGGATAAATAAGAAGGAAAAATATGTTAGTAAATCACATTTACTAAACATTCATGAATTCAATTCAATATTCAGACACTGATATAAACTAATGTTACCAACAAAAATGAGAGGTCAAATGTATATTACATGATATGAAATGGCTGCCTTTTCTCAATTAGTAGGTCAACAGTGCTAACTGATAATATTTTCTTGATTTTTAACTGAGGTCAGATATTCAAAACTCATTTTCTACTTCATCGTTACCTTTCATTTAGGATTTGCTAGCACACAAAAGAACAGCAGGTGCCAAAGATTTACTAAAATTTGTGGGAAAATATGACATTGAAAAAATTCTAACCATAACATATTTTTTTGCTACCAATTGGGAAAAGACTACTAGTTTTTGGATGCATGCCTTAGTCCAGCACACAGAAACACAGTTTGATAACTTTTTAAGTAAAATAAAGCAGCTCTAGATTTAGGCCTTAATCAGAAGGGGTGAATGAAGTATCCAAAGCATGGCCTTTGGGATAAGAGAGACATGTTTTCACACTTGGCTCTATCACATTTCTTAGCTGTGAGACTTTGAAGAAAATCACTTAATTTCATTGAGATTCATTCCCTCCTCTCTAAGAACCGGGATAATAATTTGCTTTCAGAGTTGTGAGAATTAAAGACAAAATCTCTAGGATGCTGGGGTCAAAACAGAGAGGGTCTTCAAAGTTAGGCAGAGGCCAGCTCTTTGGTATCCTGACAAAAGGGGAAGCATGGAAGGAAAAAGAAGCATGGATCTGATGAACTACCAGAAAACTGTAAGGCTTTAGTGAACTGCTATGAAGTGTTGGTGGCAGCTTGCTGGAGGGTAGGAGGTCAGATGCAGCCAATAGAGAATAGGTTGGGGAAAGCTTTTGAAATCTGTTCTTGGCTTTCCCCCACATTGCCTTGGGAAGACTATTGCTTGCCCCAGGCCTGCAGAAAATGGCAGAAACTGTCTAACCATCTGTTGTCAATTTAATAACATCAAAACAGCACAGAAGTCCCTCTAGGGGTAAGATGGTGATAAAAAAAGGGAGGTGTATGTTGCCCCTTTGGGCATTTCCTCCACCATTCCCCTAGCAACCGTCAATGCTGGGGGATTAAAAATACCAAGAGATTGCCTTCTTTGAGTGATGCCTCTTTCTAAGAGTGTAAAGGGGAAAGAAGTAGCGTCCTGACTTGAGGACTGGTCCAGACAGCAACTGGAGAGGGTCCAAATGGTTTTGTGGGGACTGATGCTCTCTAGCCTGCATCTTATTTTCTTTCCTTAAATTCACTGGAAGACACATAAGCCAGACCTTGTCTTTAGCCTTTGTCTTCACAGGGTTGCTGATTCCCTTCAGGGAACATGACCTAAGATATACTAGACAGATGTTATAAAAGAAAGACAACAAAATTTAAAATATATATAATGTGAAGCAGCATTACTAGAATCTATGCACTAAGAATTTAAAATAAGCATAATATCCTCAAAACTATAGAAGGTATTATAATATGAAGCAAGAATTAGAGGCCATAAAAATGAATCACGTAAAATATTAGAAATGAAAATGCAATAATTAAAATAAAAAAGATGAGAACAACAGCAAGATTCATGAAGTAGAAAATCAGATGAAGAAGCTCTCCCAGAAGGCAGCAGAGAAGGATAAAGAAATAAAAATATAAAATAGAAGCTAAGAGACATGGACAGTAGAAGTACCAAAACTAAAATTCAGGAGACCTAGAAGAGGAAATAGAAAGAAGGAAATACTTAAAGAAATAATGATGATAAATATCTAAGAATTAAAGTTCAGAGACCTCAGATTGAAAGGGCTCACAGATTACCACACAGGTAGCAAGGCCAAGAATAAGTGAGACAGGCCAGTCAGTCCCTTGGGATGCAAAATTTAAGGAAGCACTTGCATGATCCTGGGAGTGAGTGCCTCCTTAAATTTTGCACCCTCAGCTTCTTATTGCCCCACTCTCCTCCCAATCCTGCAGGGTAGATAAGTAAACACTCACATCTAAGACATTTATAGACAGATTTTTATCTGAGACAAAAAAAAAATTCTAAATGCTTTTAAATAGGAGAGGTAGATTGCCAACAAAGGAGTAAGAAGCAAATTTATATCAAATTGCACAACAACATTGGACAAAATGGTAACTTAGTTAATATTTTTTAAACATTAAAGGAAAAAGGACTTTAAGCCTAGAATTATTATACCCAACTAAACTGTCATTTAACTCTGAAGCCACAATAAAAAATATTGCGAGATAAAGAAGGCCTCAAAATGTTTTCCCCTAAAACAGACCTACTTTGAAAAATTCCTAGAGGAAGAACTCAATAGAAATAAATCAAGGAGAGTGCCTAAGGTATATAGAAAATTAAATTATTTGTTTCCTTAAAAAGAGAAAGACTAAAGGACAGAAAAATAAGTACTATACCCATAACAACTCAGAACTAATATTCTGCTGTTTAACATATTAATTGAGAGTCTGGTGAATATTATTTAAAAATAAAAATAGTATAATGATTGCAATGGGGGGAAAAAACCCTCATTATTTGTAGGTTCTATAACTACCTGAATGGAAAAGCCACTAGAATCAATAAATTATGAGAATAAGGGTGTGGCAAAGTAAGCAGGTAAGTGTATAAAAATCAAAAGCATTTTGCTGTAGTAACAGTAAACTACTAAAAAATAAAATGAAAAATAAGATACATTCTCCATAGGAACAAAAAATAACAAAGAATTAGAAATTAACAAAGAATCCAGAAGCTCTCTATCAAAAAAAAATATTAAACTTTTTTTTAACTTAAACAAAAAAGTAGAAATTAATAGACTCCATACACTTATATAGAAGGGGATAGTATATTACTGCAAAGGTGACCATTTTTCCTAAATTAATCTATAATGTCAATACAACTGAATAAAAGTCTTGCTGGATATTTTGAGGAATGTCATGAGTTCCAAAGTTTAAATAGAAAAATAAAGGTCATAAATAGATTGGTCAACTCTGAAAAAGGAAGAGCAAAGACTGGGAACTTTCCCTATCAGATATAAAGACAAACTAAATATTTATGTAGTGAAAACATTTCCATATTGACCAACTGAACATTAACCTAAGGAACAGAGCTCAGAGAGAGAGAGACCCATTTATATAGTGAACCCTAACATACAATGAAGGAGGTCCCACAAGTCAATAATGGGGGTGTAGATTGTTTAGTAGACAGTATGCAGAAAACTCCATGGAGAAAAGTGGAATAGGTCCCCTATTTTATACTGCAAATACAGGTAGGATCTAGGATTAAAGAAATAATTATGGAAGGTAAAATTATAAAATCAAGAGAAGAAAATATAGAAGAAAATTTTTGTGACTTAAGGGTAGGAAAACTTATCATAAACTATCAATGCACAGCCCATAGGTGAAAACCTGATAAATTTAATTACATCAAAATGTAGGATTCCTGTTCAATGAACAACACTATGGGCAAAGCTAGTAGAGAAATAGTAGGATGGGAGGAAATACTTGTAATATGAAAACTGAAAGGGATAGGAAATCGTTTACTTCATTCAGTAAAGAGTGAGTGAGGGCAATTAAAAGATGTTTTCAGACAAAGATAGGTGAAGAGGTGGTCACTTTAAACTCTCACAGAAAAAGCGATTTAAGGACATTATAGTAGTCTGTTACATAGGTGGCCCCAATAAATCAGGCATCCCAGTATTCACATCTTTGAACAGTCCCCTCCTAGTGAATGTGAACTGGCCTTGTGATTAAATTTAACCAATAGGATTTGGCAGAAGTGACATGATGCCAGTTCCAGGTATAAACCTCAAGAAAGCCTTGCAGCTTCTGCTTTTGCACTTGGCGGGGGGGGGGGGGGGGGGGGGGAGTCCTGCTACCCTGCTGGAGAACTTACATGGAGAGACCACCTGGAGATGGAGAGGAGCAATCAGTCCAGTGTCTTACCTGAGTCCAACCCTCAGACAACCTGCCAACTGAATGTGGCCACACAAGCACCCACCAGCAAGACCAGCCAAAGAGCTGCCCAGCTGAGCTCAGTCCAGACTGCAGAATCACGAGCAAATAAAATGGCTCTGCTGTTACGCCACTCATTGGAGTGCTTTGTTATGCAGATAACAGAAATATTTCAGAAGGAAGTCAATTAAATAAATCTAATGGATCATCTTTTATAGAGTGATCTAGAACCTCTCAGAATTTCAAAAGTAATAACTCAAGAAAATTTCTTCCTGGGACTAATAAAAGGAGAGGAAAGAGAACCTGAGCTATTATAGAGAGAAATTTCTTACTCAGTACATTATGCCTATCAGAATTAGACACAACTACCATGTTCACTTATGCAAATATCTGAGTCTTTTAAAGAAGCCCTCTGCAGTGAAGAACATCTAAGTGGGAAAACATCAAAGAAGATATTCAATTTCTTAGTGGTTGGTTACTCTACATAAGAATTCAAATTGGACCCAAACTAATTACTTTAAAAAGAAGCCTTGTTAGATGAGGCTTGCCAAGAAATAAGGCAAAGTCTATGAAGAATGTTTGAAATCCATTCTCTGTTTCTTAGAAACCAGATCTAACTAAAATAGGCATTTTCTAAACAAGGATACAACAAGCCAGTTGGTGCTAGCCATCTATATTTTATAAAAAAACAACAACAACCAACCAACATAAGATTTATTCAAATATACAACTTACTCCTCATATTGGAGGAAACTTAGCAGCTTTTACTTTGACAAATTTTCTTAACATTTTGCTTGTGTCTACTTAAAAAATATGAGTGATACTTTTCTATTAGAAATCCCGTTCTTCTAAATAGTATCTATTTTGATCTTATATAAAAAGATTATTAATGTAAAAATAATAGTATAGATATAGTGGAAAAACAGAAACTTGGACATAACTATAGCAAAAAAGTGGTTATGTTACCCCTTGGTGCAAAAACAGCAACACAAATGAAAACCTAGTTTAGAAAATTATTTTTACCACTGTATCTGAGTTTGAAATTCAAAAGAACGTTAAAATATCAAGTAGTCGATAAACAGCCACAGTATCATATAAATATGAAATACCTCCCTCACAAATTAGATCAGCTTTTCCAATTTATAAAGATTTATTACATAAAACCAAAAGTTAATACTTATTCTTACAGGGACTCGGATATGATGGAGCATAGTCATTTGTTGAATTGACTGTGGAAGGCAGCCAGGAAATTGCGTGGTGGTACAAGACATAAAGGGCACTTTCACTGTCAGCACAAGATGAAATGCCAAAGACCAGGCGTAACTAAGTGGGCTGATGGAACAGAATGACTAGGAGATGACTTATAATTGGCATTAATGCATGTTTATATACACATTTTCCATGTCCACATGCATAAGCTGGCATATACAGACTCGTTTATATAAGTACTTCAAAATGTTACATTAAAATATTTTCTTTTAAAGTCATGTTCATCTATAATCCAGATATCATCTAAAATATGGATAAATTGCAAGCCTATATTGGTGTGTATGTTAGTTGAAATTACAGTATGACTTTATATAATCTGTTGGATGATATGTATTTATCATTAAACTAACCAATAGCATTGGTTGACTCTGGGCATTGTGCTAGGACTTGGGTACAATAATGGTCTTGCCAATAAGAAATACCAATAAAAGAAGAGGAAGAGACAGAAGAAAGAAGAGGGAGGAGGAGGGAGGGAAGGCAAATGGAGGGAGAAAGGAAGACATCTATGCCAGGTTCCCAAAGTTAGATTCCAGTTCAACACCTCATTGGTACAGTACAATCTATAATAATAAAAGCGTAATATGCTAATTAGACCGGACAGCCGAACAACCTTCCGGGCATCCTTCCGGAGCCGGGGCTGCGATGGCCGAGGCAGGTTGCCACGGCAGCAAGGGCTGAGCCCCTTGTACGAACTTCGTGCATTGGGCCTCTAGTTATTAATAGAAATATCTACCGTTTGTTGTCTGCTATGTACTAAACATGGTGATAGGCATTTTTTTTTCTCATGACAAACAAGAAGTAACTGGAGGCCCTAAATAGGAGAGTGATATCATTTATGTTTTTAAAAAATCCTTCTGATGATGGTGTGGGTAACAAATTATAGAGGGAAACGGATGGGGGTGGAGAAGCTGTGGCTGCACTACATTGGCAAGAAGATTTGGGATATATTTTGAAAATTGAAATGTCAAGATTTGCTGATGGGCTGGATGTGGAGGGGAGTTTTAGAATGACTTCTAGATTATCAAAACTTAAGCATCTGGGGGCATAAAAGTGATGTTTATTGAGATGGGAAAAGCTGGTGGAGGAATAGGTTTGGATGGGAGAAATGAGATGTTCTATTCCAGCCACGCTAAATTTGAAAAGGAAGTTAGCTTCTAAGAAGAGATGTCAAGTAGGTGGTTGGCTATGTAGTCTTAAAGTTCAGTGAAGAGGCCAGGGCTGGAGAGAAAATTGGTTCGTATATTAGGTCCCTTCATTTTAAGCTTAATCTTCTGTTCCTTGTTTCATCTACTTTGGGTAGCATCTCTGGAGTGCTCATTTCAGTAATGATATTACACCCTTCTCTTCTACTCCTCATCTTCTGTCAACTGTATATTTACCTTTCTTGTGAAGGCAGGTAACATAATTCTGTTCTATAAAATTTAAATTCTGTTCAGTGTTTATTGTGTTTCTAGATGGATGCTAAAAGTTGAGACTTGCTAAACAGCATTTACAATATAAATGAATGTTGTTCACTTATGGTCCAAATATTGTTGCAGGACTACATTTGTTTCTCAGTGGGTCCAATGCCCAGCACCACTTGAAAACAAATTTCTGGTGTCCATGTCATACAATTCCTCTTTTCTTGGTTAAAAAAATTACTACTCCTGAGAACTTTGTTTATGCTTAGAATAAGAATTTTAAGAGTTCTGAATATATATACAGATATCTATATAGATAGATAGATAGATATATCTATATATATATATAGATATATAGATATCTGTATAAATACAGTTTTTGCAAAACTTATTTAACCACTTCCCCTGTTGTTTTTTTAAATTAAATTTATTGAGGTGACATTGGTAATAGGGTCATATAGGATTCAAATGTATATTACTATAATGCATGATCTGTATATTACATTGTGTGCTCACCACCCATAGACAAATCATCTTCCTTCATCATTTATTTGGCCCCCTTTACGCTCTTCCACCCACTCATCCCCTTCCTTTTAGTAACCCCCATACTGTTCTCTATTTCTCTGAGTTTCCGTTTGATATCCTTCATATGAGTGAAATCATATGGTTGTTAGCTTTCTTTGACTAACTGATTTTGCTTAGCATAATATTCTCAAGGTCCATCCATGTTGTCGCAAATGGTAGTATTTCATCTTTTCTTATGGCTGAGTAGTATTCCATAGCACATACGTATGTACCACATCTTTATCCAGTCCTTTATCGAAAGACACATTGGTCCTCTCCACATGTTGGCCACCCTGGGTTTTTTGTTTGTTTGTTTTTGAGCATCTATAAACATCGCAAAAACTAGTACCCTTCAGACTGCACTTTGAGAAATATTACCATATAGTATTGCCTACTATTTTAATAGTTACAATTTTTAAAGTTTGGTGCAATAAAGAGCAGAATGCTGCTAAGTTTCTGACTTGGAGGCTAGTGTTTACTAATCAGTACAATTTTTATGATGGTATATTAAACGTGTTTGGAGATAAGCTGTCCACGAGGAAGGGATAAAGAAAAAAACATGTCAAGGGCTGCACTTGCATGTCTATTTTCACCTTCTGTAGAGAAGAGGTTTTCTCAGGAGGTGCCAGCAGATCTAATACATCGTAACTTGATATTAGTAACCTGAGATAATCGAGAAGTTTTACCACTGCTAACCTTACCTATTCCACAAGAAGGCTTTTGCAACTTGCTGTGTTTGACTGGCAAAACCAATGGACACGTTGGTTTTTGAAAGTCACTCCTCTGGGTGCTCTTAGTGTCATAAGGTGGTTGAAAGTGATGCTCAGGTTCTTTACCATGTGACCACCAGTTATCCTTTATGGAAAAAAATTAAAAACATAAAATTGGATACTGTAGGCCATTTTTGAGTGCTGTTTAAGGTCTTTTAATGGACAGTCATTTGGTTCCACAAGTCATTGGATATTCTAGTATTAAAACAAAGTTCTGAAATCGAATATATTTTCACAAAGACTGTATTTCTTAAAAGACACCTAAAAATGAAATATCACACATTTTTAGCTAAAATACAGATGTTAAATTCTTAAACTACCTTCTATTAACAGATGGAGTTATAAAAATCAACAAAATAGTTATATTTCTGTTTTATACAATTTTATTATATGCTAGAGGCTCGGTGCATGAAATTCGTGCACGGGAGGGGGGTCCCCTCAACTCAGCCTGCACCCTCTCCAATCCAGGACCCCTCGGGGGATGTCTGACTGCTGGTTTAGGCCTGATCCCAGAGATCGGGCCTAAACCAGCAGTCAGATATCCCTCTCACAATCTGGGACCACTGGCTCCTAATGGCTCACCTGCCTGCCTGCCTGGTCGCCCCTAACTGCCCCCTCCTGCCGGCCTGATCACACTCACTGCCTCTGTGTGCTGGCCTGATCACCTAATTGCCCTCCCCGCTGGCCTGGTCACCCCTTACTGCCCCCCCTGCTGGCTTGGTCACCCCCAACTGCCCCCCCTGCCAGCCTGGTCGCCCCCAACTGCCCCCCCCACTAGCCTAGTCGCCCCTCATTGCCCCCCCTGCCAGCCTAATCACCCCCAACTGCCCCCCCTGCTGGCCTAGTTGCCCCCAACTGCACCCCCCTGCCAGCCTGGTTGCCCCTAACTGCCCCCCCACTGGCCTAGTCACCTCTTACTGCCCCCCCTGCCAGCCTCGTCGCCCCCAACTGCCCCCCCTGCCAGCCTGGTCACCCCTTACAGCCCCCTCCCCCCCCCCCCGCCGGCCTGGTCGCCCCATGCAGCCTGCTGTTCAGTTGTTTGGTCATCCCTCACTAACCCCCCTGCCGAACTGGTCATAGGCAGCCATCTTGTGAGGGTGTGGCGGTCAATTTGCATATTACCTCTTTATTATATAGGACTAGAGGCCTGGTGCACAAATTTGTGCATGGGTGGGATCGGCTGGCCTGCCCCAATCGGGGCGGTTGGGGGTGGGGCTGGCTGGGGGGAGGGGCATGGGCAATTGGCCAGCCAGCCCCTCCCCCTGGTCAATCTCTCGGTCCAACTCCCGGTCGAGGGGACAATTTGCATATTAGCCTTTTATTATATAGGATGTACATATGTATGTCTATAATATTAAACACAATTTAATTTAAAAGTTATGTTCTATACTTTTTATTATGACAATACAAATAATGTATTATCGTCTAAGAGGGCGGATTTCAAAGCTTTTTGTCCATGACCCACACCATGAACTACATTTTATGTCCTATAGGAGCACACAGTGCATACACATGCATAAAACATTTTAGTTTCACAAAACAATACTCTTACTACATGCAGTGCAGTTGGCTACTTCTATATTCTCCTAGAGGCCTGGTGCCCGAATTCGTGCATGGGTGGGGTCCAACTGGCCCACCCTGATCAGAGGGCCCATCGGGGGTGAGGCCAGCTGCAGGGAGGGGGCCACGGGTGGTTGGCTGGCTGGCCCCGCCCCCTGGTCGAACTCCCAGTTGAGGGGACAATTTGCATATTAGCCTTTTATTACATAGGATTTTACTGCTTTTCTGTTTTATTTCACAATGCCTGTTGCAACCCACATTGACTTATAACTAATGACTTCACTTGAAAAACTTAGTTCTAAGTGGAAGTATCTCTGATGTTACTGAATTTTTTATGAGAAACCCTGAACACAGGAAAGGGAGAAGTGATAGGTTCTTCATTAGCATGTAAGACAATTTGATCTCTTAGAAGCTGAGAAAACTGGGAGGGAATTCCTTCACAGTTACTTGACTTAATTCTGACTAAAATGTTTGTGTGTGTTTTTTTAGAAACTGATTGATCAGGTACAAGTGAGAGACCTTGAGAGAAGGCAACTGTGACACTTAGGAGTTCTTGGTTATTATTAGGGAATAAAACCTTAGGTATAACCAAACACGCACCTTAGCTTTAAGAAAGACTTAATAAGTAAAACTCTGACAATGCAATTGAAGCTACATTGATATAAGAAGCAAGAGGCATCTAAAGAACTCTATGTGGCCGCATGGGAGTCAGCTCTGAAATGAGCTTAGTTTCTAAAAAGACAGGCAAGTATAGAAGGGAAGCACACGATCAAACTTGAAAGAAATAATTTAATGCAGTCAACTTGTCAGAAAATTGTCAAGAAGCTTAGCTAGGAGAAATTCATGAATATGCCCAAGGCAGCAAAAGGGTTTTCTGTGGGGGTAAATTCTGTTGCAGCAAGACATCAAGGAAAGGCTAACAGTTTGGAGAAGAGTACACCCTTCGGGACGTTAAGTCAGACCTTCTCCACATCAGGTTCTTTGTGAAGGGAGATTATCTTCACACTGAAAAGGATGGGAGGAACAGGCAGAGTCGAAGAGAGAGTTAGACCTCACTTTGCAACTTGAAATGAGCCTTTAGGACAACGACAAATTGTTACCAGAGGTAACCAATAAGTTTGCAGAGATCAAAGAAATTTAAGAAAGTAGGGACTTGGGGAGAATAGGAGAAACCAGCTGCCTCATTTTTTCAGAACGGGTTAAAAGGTGAATTACAAAAAATAAAACTACTTGGTGTAGGTCCTAGGAATTCTAGAGCAGGTTACTGAAAATAGTCACACCCTACCGTTGTCAGCATGCCTCGCTCTTGCAGCTCCGCGATTACGATGGTGCTTCTTATGCCCAGAGGTCTGGGGCGTGCAGGCCTTCTCTCTCTCTCACCACAATGCTGACTGAGGTCCACCCACCTTACAGATGAGAAAACTGCTGGCAGATTAAGTCACCTCGCCAGGGTCTACCACCTGCAGGCAGCAGAGCTGCCACAGTGCGAACCCCCGCCCACCTGTGCACACACTGATTTCCCTGCCACGTTGCTGCATCAGATCAGCTGGCGAATGCAAAGCCAGAGGAGCACAAACGCACTGAAATTACTTTAAACATAAAAATAAAAGGGCCGAGTGAGCGGCCTGAGGAAGATCTCCTCTGATAAGAGTGCATCTTCTTTTCTCGACCAGATATTTTGCTAACACCCAGGAACTGGGGGATGACTCTGGGATAAGTGAACCACTAGGAACCTAGCACCTGGCAGGCTTCAGTTCTTTTCTCTCTCAAACTAGAGCAAAAACTGTATTTAAAGCAGAGATACTGGTTCACCTTTCAAGAAGAATTCTTTTGAATTTAGAATTTTACCAAAACGGTCTCTTTAGTTTCACAAAGGAAATAATGAACAGTTTTTCTTAAAGTGTGATTGACTTTAAGATCCCAAAGTTAAGTGCCCTGGTTAGTTAATTGGATGAATTTTTACCTCAGCGGGATGAAATCCTACAGTTCAAAAATGTCTTTTATATCGTTTCTGTTTCCGGAGAGTCTGCCCTATCCCTTACAAGTCTGGCCTGTTCCTGGAATAGTGAGAGAGAGTTTGCACCCATACACATGGGCTTGCCTTTTTGATCCAAGCATTTGCTGATAAGAAATTATGATTAAAGGTATAGGTGGAGGTTTGTGGGGTGTGTTTTTTTCACCTCGTGCTCAAGGGGAAGACTAAGAATTTACTGCCCTGTCTACCATCGCTTACATGGAATTTTGAGAGCTGACACAGAGTGATGGATGATGAACTTCGTCAATCTGGGAAAAGCCCTCTAGTATGATTGTTGGGCTCTGGAGATGAGGCCACATCTGGCAGATGGCGGAAGGGGTTTTGCCTAAAAAAAAGATAGTTGTTCCCAGTTCAAAACTTGGGATCCAAAGAGAGAAGGAAGTCCTTCCTCCCTTCCAAGCCTGTCTCCTTTCCTGCCCCAGGATGACCGTGCCTGGGTCCCATGGCAGGGAGATGCCTGGAGATTCCTGATGATGAGGCTCCCTTTAACCCCGGACCCCTGGAAGGCCTGACAGCGGGTGTGCCATGGACCGCTTAGCCACATTTGGAAACCACTATGTTATATCTGTGTTCTCCCTAAGCCGTTAGAAATGCATTAGTAAACATTGCTTAGTTTCTATTCTTCAGGAATTTAAAGGAGAATCCTCAGGGGATACGTAGTAAAAGCAAGTGAGGCATCCTGAAAAACCAGTGAAAAGAAGCAGGAGGTGGTAAGCCGAGCGCTACACCAGCAGCCACAGCGGCCTGGCCAAGACAGCTAGCTGCTTGTGGGGGCGATCTGTGGACCATATACGTGAAGGGCCCGTGGGAAATACGGGCTTTTATTAACACCTTTCTCAGAGACCATCACATTTTATTTACTAGGGCGGCTTAGTGGTGTTAAAAAAACTCAAGTGTTATCACAAACATTAGAGTTACATTCATGGAAGGGATTACTACATCTCTAGTGTGCTGGGGATACCGGGAGTGCGGAAAAATACCTCTTTTTAAAAAAGCAATTTGTAATGTCCCAGCAAGTTATTTCTAAATGGTGGTCTGTGGAACACCAGTTGAGGAGCATATTAAGAGGTGCTATATGAAAGAGGTTTCCATAGCTAAATACTGGGAAAGGGTGAGATAAAGTTAAACAAGCTTATCACAGGATTTCTCAGAACCTTTATATGCTAATGTAAATTGTGAAGCTCTGAGAAAAGTCGATAAAAATACGGTTTTTTAAAAACATTGGACTTTGGAACTTTACTTTATTGAGCACATAAGGAAGGCCTCGTGCTCTGAAAAGTACACTTTGGGAAAAAACTCATTTTGGAAAACAGTTAAAATACCAATATTTAAAACTACCAGACAACCACACTGGTTTTCACTGGGAGTGACTGAGCTATAGCACCATTTTACTGCTGCTAGCACCAATTTTATGTCCCCAGGCAGAACTGTGACGCTAATTATTTCATTTAAAAGTCTTGCAATTAAATACAATCATCCAGTCTGGTGTTCTAAAGATATTATCTTAGCAAAATACATAAAACAACAAATATGTCAATTTAAATATTTAGGCAACTTTATTGTCTTTCCTCTTAAAGCCTGCATTACCATAAACCAGTATGTTTGTTTTTTTTTAAACAAGCTAACTTTATTAAAAAAATCTGTTATCTAAAATAATGGAACAAAATTTACAAGTATGTGAAATGAGCACTTTTAAGGGTTTTTATTGTTGTGTTTGTTTTCTAAACATAAACATTCCCTTCACTCCACACTGGAGTCAGACATGCTTTTAACTCTGTGAGGCACCTTCAGTCTTTGTAACTCCTCATTCACGTCCACTGTCGACCTCTCCTACCTATCCCCTTCATTTCAGACTTACTTTCACCATCTCGTAAAGGGTTAGCTTTTAGGCAGTGGTAAAGCAAAGATTCTACTGATGCTCTGTCACTTGCTGACAGCAGCTCCTAACACTTTTGTTCATATTTTTTTTTTCCAAGAGACATATGAATTAGGAGTAAGAGAAAATTAGTTGGATTTAATTGTGAAATTTTTATGTTTCATATCTCTATTTTCAAACCAGCATCTTTTCCTTAGCATCTCCAAGGTGAGGATGGGTTCAGTTAATAGTCTGGTTTACATTCAGCCGAAACTAGAGCTCAGGAGAGTCATTCACTGACTTTTGTAAAGTATCTGGGAACTTCACTAACCTGGATCTCAGTACCAGGCTTATTTCCCCAGTGTAGGCCTCGTCTGTAAATTTCTTTTAAGTCCACCCTCACCAGTTTGGCTCAGTAGATACGGTGTTGGCCTGCAGACTCAAGGGTCCCAGGTTTGATTCCAGTCAAGGGCATGTACCTTGGTTGCGGGCACATCCCCAGTAGGGGGTGTGCAGGAGGCATCTGATCAATGTCTCTAACTCTCTATCCTTCTCCCTTCCTCTCTGAAAAAAATCAATAAAATATATATTTAAAAAAAATTTTTTTAATCACAAATAATTTTTAATAAAATAGTCTTAAAACTGCCCATGTAAGGGTTTACCACATGATATTAAAGCATATCTGACCTCAGAAATTCCCGCCTCACATCCACACATACTTGTCATGGTGTGCAGTTTTATAAAAACAGTTGTTATCATTGTAAAGAGAACCCTCTAAAACAAACTTCTATTCAAATGTTAAGTTAAATCACAGCCACACCTAACTCACAACTATACCCAAATTTACAAAAGGAACTCTGTGGCTGTGATTGAGTTAAGGATTTTGAGGAGGAGAGATTATCTCAGATTACCTAGGTGCGTCTAATGTCATCACAAAGGTTAGGCAGGAGAGTCAGACAGAGAGAGAGAGAGAGAAAGAGAGAGAGAGAGAGAGAGAGAGAGAGAGAGATATGACGATGCTTTGCTGCTGGTTTTGACCAGGAAGGGGCCATGAACCAAGGAATGCAGACAGCTTCTAGAAACTGGAAACAGATTCTCTCCTCAGAGCCTCAGAAGGAACCAGCCCTGCCTATAGCCAATGAGACTGATTTGAGACTCTAAGCTCCACAAGTGAAAGGGAATAAATTAGTGTTGCTTTAAGCTAGTGTTTAAGTTTGTGGTTATTTGTAACAGTAGCAGTAGGAAACTGATAAATTATACCTCAAAAAAGCTGAATTTAATAAAAGAAGATAATGGAATATATTTACTATAATAGTGTGAATAAGAGTGTGGTTTGGCTAAAGCAGTAGTCCTGGACCAGAGAGATATGACTATGACATTTGCTTACTTTGTAATCTCAGACATGTTAATTTACTTTTTGGAGTATGTTATCTGTAAAATATTTCCAGTGATACATCCTAGAAATTATTGTGCAGATTCAGGGATATAACATATGAAACACTTAGCTCATTCCTAACACTTCATACACTTTCAATAAATGGTAGCTATTATTTTATAGAAAGCATCTGAATTATCCGGTACATGGGAAGTTTTTATATTAGAATATGTTACAAATACTATAGAAGATATTTCTTTAGTAACCTCCAAGCACTACTGTGTGGCTATATATATATATATATATATATATATATATATATAGAAGGAATCTAAGTCATTTTTTTAGAATGAATATGGAATATATATACAGTAGGTCCTCGGGTTAGGTCGGAGATCCATTCCTATGGTGCGACATAACGTGATTTTCGCCGTAAATCAGAACCCACCTACATAAGCACCTACGTCACTCACATGGAGCACATACACAGCAGTAATGAAGTGAAACTGAAAAAAATTTAAAAGAAAGATAATTCCTGACCTTTACTTGTGGTAAATAAATAATAAAAAACATAAAGCACATATGTACATACATCGAAATGATGGAATTTTTATTTTATAAATAAATGGGAGATGGTGACGTAACCACGAAATGACGTACGTCGAGTCTGACGTAACCCGAGGACTGTCTATAATGAAATGTATGTAACGTATATTAAATATGTGTGTTTGTATATGGTTTGTATGCAAAAGTTATATGAGAGTAGTTCCAGGCTACTGCTTTCAACTATATATATAAAAGGTTAATATGCAAAGTGTCCCCTCGGGAGTTCGACCGGGATTTTGATCGCTCATTATGATGTGCACTGACCACATGATGTGACCAGGGGGAGGCGGCGTGGAATGAAAGAAGGCCCCGGCCGGCAGCCGGCAGCTGGGGAAGGAAGGCCCTGGCCCGCAGCTGGAAGGCCCCAATCAGCCCTGATCGCCAGCCAGGCCTAGGGACCCTACCTGTGCATGAATTTTGTGCACCGGGCCTCTAGTTGGATTATAAAAAGTATTAGTCTGACATATGTTACATCCTTTAAGTAGTCTGTGACTAAATTATCTTGCAAAAGAGCTTCTGAATCTAAATCTTAGTTGTATATAATGAACATCTGTCCAACCTGATTTTTTGACCCTATCTTGGGATCTATGTAGGGAACTGGTTCATTGCATGTTCTTGCATTTGTGTTAATGAATTTAGCATAATATACACGGCGTCTCCTGACACATGGTTTTGAATGTGGTGTGCTCTTTCCAGGTTCTGGTTCTTTTTCATGTTTGAGTTCTTCTTTTTCAGTTATATACACTATACCAGCATCTTCTATTTTATGCTGTCTGAAAAACAGAATAAAATAGTAAATCATTTATCTCAATGAGCATTTTCAGTACTGAGTTATAATTATATAAAATAAGAGTTAAATATATTTCAAGTATCGGTCAAGACTATTTAGGCTTTATTATAGTTTATAAGGGGCTCCTGCTATTAAAATTTGAGAGGGTATCTTCTCACTCTAAATTATATGAGATAAAGGGATTTGTGTGAATAATGATTATGTATTCCAATATACCAGTGCAGTGTATGGACTCTCGCTGAGAGGAGAGTAGTAGTGATTTGATCACACTTACAAAGCATGTTTGTAGTATTTTGTCATGTGGCTGTTACTTACTAATCGTAACCCATCTTTAAAAGTTAGTGACCTAGTAAATTCTCCAATCTGGATGAGGAAGACTATTAATTTTAAAAGCTCACCTGGAAAACTTATAAAAACTACCAAATGACCAAAAGAATTAAGAAAAGACCACTGTGCAGGCATCTAAACAATTCAATTTCTTATCACTTGTTGCTTCTAATAACTACACAGGTATTTTTTTAAAAAATGAAGGTTACTAAATTCTTTAAAATAAAGGAATGACTAGAATGAAATAGTTTATAGATTTTTCTTCTTTTAAGTAAGTTGTAATAGACATTATAAAAGGGAGTATTTTAAATGTCATGTACTTGAAAAGTAAAGGTAAGAATGGAACATATGAATTAGAATACTTTTACATAGAAGCTTTTAAAATATAATCCCTTAAAATATAACCCCTACCTTCAAACCAAATCCAGGTCCATCTCCTCTATCAAGTCCTTTTCCAGTTAAACCCTCCAATATATTTTCATTGCATTTACAATAAATGCTGCCTTCATACCGTGGCTCTGAGGTCCTGGGAGACCCTGTCCAGCTGAAGTCTTCAGTTGCACTCAAGACCCTCCCCCCTCACTTCTCCAGCCAGCCCCTCTTCCTTCAGCACCAGTCTCTTTCCCTGCAGGTATTTGCATATACTGCCTTCCCTCTGCCTGGACTGGCTTGTTCCCAACTCCTTGCACACCTGCCTCCCTGCACACCTGGTTCACTAACATTTACGTCTCAGCCTGGAAGTCATCGCAGAAGCGTTTCCCAAGGTTTCTCCTTCCTCACTCCATGTAGTCTCCATTTTAGTATTTCGTTCATTTCTTTCATAACACCACAATTAATTATTTATGTACCTACTTGTTGTTTGCATGATTTTGGTAAGCACTACAATACCTTTTACTAATCAATAAGTTCCATGAAGGCAAAGATTGTGTTTCATTTGTCATTAGGTCCCCAACATCTGGACCATTATATATTTACTAGAAGCCCAATGCACGAAGATTCGTGCTAGAATGGGCTTTCCTTTCCCTGGTTTCTGGCACCGCCTTTCCACTCCGGCCCAGCCCCTTTCCGCTCAGGCCCGGGAGCCACCTCTTTCCGTTCCGGCCCCGCCTTCCCATGCTGCCCAGAGGCACTGAGAGACAGGGGAGGGGCAGAATGCCTGCGTCATCACCATTGCAAGCGTCCTGCCCCCCGTCACTCAGCGCCTGTGTATGCAAATTAACCTCCATCTTTGTTGGGTTAATTTGCATATGGCTCCTGATTGGCTGGTGGCGTAGCGGAGGTACGGTCAATTTACATCAGGCATCCTCAAACTACGGCCCCGCCGGCCGCTGCCTGTCCTGCTTAGCAGCTGACTCATCCCGGCCCCGCAGTGCGCATAGGAATTTGTTCATAGTTTTTTTTTTAAACTATAGTCCGGCCCTCCAACGGTCTGAGGGACAGTGAACTGGCCCCCAGTTTAAAAAATTTGAGGACCCCTGGTTTATATGTTTGTCTATTATTAGGTAAGATATGCAGAGCCATTAAAGGATTTACTATTGCTAGTGAATCTCCTGGAATTGTTTTGCTCTGGCTTTGTTTTAGCGGTACACTCCCAGCCCTTATGCTAATACACACAAACACCATTCAGCATCCTGGGACCCTAGTTCCCTGCATCCCAACAAAAAGTGCTCTCTGTAAAGGATTTGGAAAAGCTGATTCCTGGTAAAGTGTAAATAACTTCTAAGGCAGTGGTCGGCAAACTCATTAGTCAACAGAGCCAAATATCAACAGTACAACGATTGAAATTTCTTTTGAGAGCCACATTTTTTAAACTTAAACTTCTTCTAATGCCACTTCTTCAAAATAGACTCGCCCAGGCCGTGGTATTTTGTGGAAGAGCCACACTCAAGGGGCCAAAGAGCCGCATGTGGCTCGCGAGCCGCGGTTTGCCAACCACTGTTCTAAGGCTTTTCCAATTACCTTTCCATAGACGGAAACATTTATTTAAAGGTTGTGATTGAGTCATCATTGTAGACTTCTGACATTCGTTTTTTTCCATCTGCTTCTCATAGCTGTAACCCAGCAATATGCTTGTACTGGACCAGGTCTTCGGAGGAAAGGACTGTGGCCGTTTACTTGCATACGTAAGCATCCACCCAGTTAAGTACTCGTGGTGTGAGTAACTATACATCAATGTCAAGTATATGATTCTGTAATAATCTCTTATTAGAAGGAAAACACAGTTAAAACCTGTGTTCGAATAACTCGAAGTAAATCAGAGCTGGAATTCCAGCCATTTACTGTCTGAGCCTTGGTTTCCTCATTTGAAAGATAAGGACAATGATACCTATTGTGAGAGATGTGAGAATAACATTGAATAATTCATTCCTTCAACAAATATTTATTGAGTCATGCCTCTGGTGCTGTTGTGAGGCACTGAAGATGCAGGAGTGATCTAACAAAAATCCCTGCCTTCACAGAGCTTACATTCTAGTGGGGAAGGCAGATGGAAAATAAAATAATAAGTAAAACACATACAGGCATACCTCAGAGATATTGCCAGTTTGGTTCCTGACCACCACAATAAAGCAAGTATCGCAATAAAGCGAGGTGTAACCTTTTTGCTGGTGGAGGGTCTTGCCTTCAATTTGTAAGAAATACAACCTCTGTGGAGCGCAATAAAGTGAAGCACCATGAAAAAAAGTATGCCTGTATTCTGTGAGATGGTGTTACGACAATACTAAAGAAAGGCAATACTAAAGAAGGGAAGCGGGAGAAGGGAGTGTGTGTATATAGGAGGTAATTTGCATTTTTTAGGTAGTGTGGAGGCTGCATTATGAAGGTGGCAAATGAGAAAGACGGAAAGAGGGAAGAGAATCCCAGCAGGGTGAACTTTAACTGCCAAGGCTGTGCCGCAGAAGCGCACCTGTCCTCACAGTGGTGCTCAAGGTGTGGGCCCTGGAGAAGCAACATTGGCATCAATTGTCAGCTTGTTAGAAATATTTCCTACCCCAAACTACTAAAACATAATCTTTGGGGCAGGTTCCCAGGAACCTGTTTTAACCAGCTCTCTAGGTGATTCTTATATACGTTCGAGTTTGAGAACCACTGTGTGGTGACAAAAATACAGGCTTTAGAAGCAGATAGTACTGGCTCCACATCATAACGAGCCATGCAGTCGTTCTCAAAATTTAGGATCCATCAGAATCACCTGGAGGCCTTGTTCAAACCCAGATTGATAACTGTGCCCTGCTCTTAGCGTTGCTGAGTCCGTATGCCCGTGGTGGGGAGCGTGCAACAATTGTATTTCTAATACATTCCCAGGTGATGCTGGCCTGGGGACCACACTTTTTTTTTTTTTTTAATATATTTTATTGATTTTTTACAGAGAGGAAGGGAGAGGGATAGAGAGCAAGAAACATCGATGAGAGAGAAACATCGATCAGCTGCCTCCTGCACACCCCCCACTGGGGATGTGCCCGCAACCAAGGTACATGCCCTTGACCGGAATCAAACCCGGGACCCTTCAGTCCGCAGGCCGACGCTCTATCCATTGAGCCAAACCGGTTTCGGCTGGGGACCACACTTTGAGAACCATTGCTGATGACAGCAAAGAGGCCTGTGTGCTGGAGCAGAGTTGCGTCAGAGGGCAAGTAGTAGATAAGGCCAAGGAAGGGTAAAGGGGCACAGTGTGTAGGCCCCATAAGCCATTGTTGGAGCCTTAGCTTTTTCTTTGCAAGGGCCAGTGGAGAAGCATGATCTAATTTGTCTTGTAAAAAGCCCACTTGAGTGATGTGTTGAGAAGGCTGGAAAGGGACAAGGAGCGAAGCAAAGGCCATTGTCTGCCCACGTAAGAGACTTCGGTACTTAAACCAGGTGGGATGATAGTGTAAGGCATTGATCGTGGTGGATTCTGGATATATTTTAAAGATAAAGCCTACATAATAGGGGGGGAAAGGAGGACCTATGTAATACTTTCAACAATAAAGATTTTTAAAAATAAAAAAGAACTGAAAATAATAAAAAATAAAATTACATTTATATCCTATAGAATTGGCTAGCAAATTAGATGTGGTTTGTGAGAAAGAGTGGATAATTCAAGATGACTTCAAGAATGTTAGGCCAGGCAATGCCTGTAAAGAACCTGACACACAGTAGATGCCCAGTAAACAGTGCGTTTTCAAAAGGAGTACTGGAAGTGCTCAACTACTAGAAATGAGACAGTGATGGGGGATTGCCCCGAAGGAGGAAAATATTTTTTGGAAGAACTAGAAAACCAAACCCAGCACTTACTGCTGCTGATCCTTCTTTTCCTCCATGGGCTCCTAAGACCTGACACGAGGCAGCGAGGAGCCTCAGGGTCGATCAGGGACTAAGCTCTGCCAGGAAAAGGGCATCGGAGCCGCGATTGTGACTCACGCGTTGCTAAGCGACGGAGGCCTTTGGGAGCTCGGCCTGGGAGCACGGTAGGGGTGTGGGGGGGTGTGTGTGGTGTGGGGGGGTGTGTGTGTGAGGGGGAACCCGGTGCTCATGCGCAGTAACCCGGCTCCGGCTCCGGCTCCAGCTCCAGCTCCAGCTCCAGGCTCTAAGGGTAGCTGGCGTGTTGCGCTGGCCGGCGGGGGAGGCTGGCCGAATCTCTCGGCTTCCTTCCCGGACCTACCCCAGGCTGGACACCCTGCGTTTGAACTTGGCCTTCCCGCAATCTGGCCAGGAAGCGTATTTATCAGGGCCCACCCCACCCTTGGGATCAGCGAGGGGCCGTTCTGGAGCCTCTCCTTGGCCCTGGGGCGGCGCTGCTGGTGTCCCTGTGCCCGCAGCTAGAGTCTGTCTGGACCTCACCCCGGCGCTGCGGGAGCGGGCGGCAAAGGGCGGGCAGGCAGGCAGGAGAGAAACTTGTTTTCCTGGGAACCATTAAACACTGTGCGCGTCATGATTCTCTGCTCCTGGGCTGCCTAGTCTTTGCACGAGAAAGCTTGGCTCTCAAGGTTCACCATTTCTGACAAAACCCTTTTCCCAGGCCCTGCGGCAAGCATTAAAATAGAGCAGGGGAACACTCAGGTCTTGCAAATGAGACTCCCCGCAGTGTGTGCATCTGCTCCAGCCCCAGCCGGGTTCAGAATCGGGCCAGGGGACTGCAGGCTCTCGCAGCGGGAGGGCCTTGTTCCTGCAGCGCTTATCCAAAAGAGCAAGCCCCGGGGAAAAGCAGTTGATGACCTGCGTCCACCTTCTGGCCCTGGAATTTCTTACCTCATTTCACCATTGCCTCCCAGTTTCCACTACCAGAGCCAAATGTCTTTGGCATCTGTCATGGTAACTCATGCATTTCCCTGGATAATGGGAGAAGAAAGATCCTTATTGAGTTGAATTCTGCTATGTGTTGGGCTATGTGTGTGCGTGTGTTTTGTAACCCAGAGTCAGTATTAGTTTGTCTTTACGTTTACCTTGAAGAAATGTGGGAGAGTGGAGGTTGGCCCTAGGACTCATTGTACATATGTGAGCTTAAGTCCTATGAGGAAGAAGAGTATATGAATAGAGGTAAGACTTGAATGTGTGGGAATGTGTGGTTATGTACTAGTATATGTGTGTTTGGGGATTAAGGGGTGGGTGGGTAAATAAATATGAAGACTGTGTTAAACACTGCATACAGTCATCCTCAATTTCCCCAAATCTTACTTTATATAAGTAAGTCCCTTATATAAAATGGCATCATATTTGCAAGTAGCTCCACATATCCTCCTGTGTACTTTAAATCACCTCTAGATTACTTATAATACCTAATACAATGTAAATGCTATGTAAATAGTTGTTATGCTGTATTGGTTAGGGAATAATGACAAGGAAAAAAAGTCTGTACGTGTTCAGTACAGATGCAACAATCATGACCTAAATACATAGTGCACGTCAGCAAAAAGGTAATATTTTTTATTTGCAATTGGTTGAATTCTGGGGCTAGAAACCTGAAGATATAGAGGGCCAACTCTGCTTACCTGGTTTTATCCTAATCATTATACTGTGAATAGGGGCATATGCCCTGGCTCCACCACTTAGGAGCTGGTTTGCTTGGGCAAATGATCGAACTTCGTTGTGCCTCAATTTTCTCATCCACAAAATGGGATCAGTGCTTGGGGTTGTTGTGAGGTGTAAGATGGTTTACTACAGTCAGAGTATTGAAAGGAGTGCCAGACACCTAGTCACTCCTTGGTCATTATTAGCTACTATTTTATTGAGCAATTTGATTGGCATATTTTACCACATGTCTTACTTAAGGCTTAGTCAACGATCTCATCATTCCCTCTAATTTCTATTCCAACCTTTACCAAGCTCCTCAAGCTCCTAAAACGACTCACCATCAGGGACAATCTCAACTACTTGATAAGAAGAAATGAGGACTTTTCTCAACTTTCTCCCTCTCAAAACAAACTCACCTGCAGCCATACAGAATGACAGCTGTTCAGTTTTATTTTAAGTCTTGGAGTATTAGTCTAAACTATAAATATACTTTTGTCAATCTCTTTCCAACTGTTATGCAGTTTTATGTGTGTATATTTATTGAGGGATATAGGAAACATTAAAGATATGTGCCTACCATTGTCACAAATTAGATATGGATTCAAAACAGACATACAGGAAATAACTGAGGGCAGCAAAGATGCGTAACCACATTGTATAACCAGTTATCACAAGTGTTAAATTTCAGTAGTGATGATAATACAGTATTATAAAAACTAGCCAATTATTTATGATTGCTACCTCCTCTGCCAAACAATGTAGATTTTAAAATAATACTTTCATTTTAATGTAGAAAAAGCGCTGGACAGCTATAACTTTTTCCCCCACTACTAACTACTGATCTGACCTAGGAGAGACACTTGAACCTCTCTGCTATAGATTCTCACTGGTAAAAAGAAGTAGCCAGATTACATCTTCTTTGTGATCTCTTCCATCTGTAAAATATATTGATTCTATTGGAAAATTTATAGCTGAAAGGCAGTGCACACACTAGCCTAAATAATACATGCAGTTTTCTAATTTGTGTTAGGTAATTTGGATACGTGTCAGCAAAGAGTAATTCAAAGTAGTTTACTGATAACTGTGCAAGTTAAAAATACCAATGCTATTTGAGCTAGAACACCATATGTGAGGAAACAAAATAGGATGGAAATGGCTCATCCAAAATGTTATAGATGCAGAAAATTGTCACCACTTTTCTTTGAACCGTAGGAAAATGCCAAAAAACCCCACGAGTGGTACGTCTGTGTAACCTGACAGGAATGCTGAAGCCCAGGCGGCCCCAGCTCCCTCTCAGTCATTTCTTCAGCGATGTACTTGTGATACAGGTAAGGACCTCAAAGATACAGCATAAACCAAAGCTGTCTTTATTTTCTTTTTAAAAAGATAGTTTATTTGCCGGATACACATGTGTTATAAGGATTATGTGAGAAAATACATGCAGAAAACTTACCTTGCACATAGTAAGCACTCATTAAGCGTTGGCTGTTAGTACTCTTCCTGTTATAATTAGTACAGTAGAAAGTTCAAGTGCATACATTACATTGTTTTTATTTCATTACCTTAGGTTATAAGAATTTTATCAAACTAAAATACACATTAGGGGGCAATGAGAATGACAGATGTTAGCATTAGATTTGCCTATCTTTGAAGATGGATAGGTTCAAATGAATTACAGGTATAAAAGGGACCCTTAATTTTCTTCTGGTGTAACTTCGAAGCTGAGTGATTTTTAAGAGAGAGAGAGACATTACAGAACAAATAATCATGAGGTATTGCATCTCCTAAAAGGTAAAAATCTCTAGTATAAATCATATAGATCACTTCTGATATATGTGATGCTGGACATGTGCATGGGCATATTTGCATTTGTTCATATAGCTGTGTAAATAAAAATTGAATTTTATGAAATCTTTTGAGATAACATATAAATACAGTCAGCCTGAGTTACTCCAAAATCATTGTTAGAAATCTCTAGTTTTGATATTCACCTGATTGAAAGAAGAAGCCTGTATATACTTTATGAATTTGGAGAGTTCTAGCAGAGTGATCATGTAATAAAGATTGGTTGAATGAATAGCCACAGGCATATAGCTTCTTGTGGAAGGAACATTGCAAAATGAAAGATTGTTGGAGTGTCACCATTCTCAAAAGGTTAGGAATTACTAGTTTAAGCTGTCTAGTTTTGATGGTGTGTGTGTGTGTGTGTGTGTGTGTGTGTCTTGTAGCAACCTTTAAAGGCTATTTTCCTTGTTCATTTAAAGAATTCCAGATCTATGTGATCATCTTCCTTACAGGCCATCTTATAATCTAATTATTGAGAAATATAACATGTATTGAGCATCTTGTCTACCCTGGCCTATTCTCACTGGACCATGAGATTTTAGTTTATTCATTTGAGATCCTTTGCACCTAGAAAAGTACCCTGCAAATAATACGCCCTATTAATGAGATTGACCTAGAAAAATTCTTCCTTGTATCCTACAAAATACACACAACTTTTAATTTGTAAGTGTTTTCTTATGGACACAGATAATAATTGTGTCAACAAATTCCTGAGAATCTCCACATTTAAAAAATGGTAATTAAAACTTCATTTTAAGCTAAGCAATTCAGTTCTTCAACGTTTGCCCATAAAATCTGCCTTTGATCCCTTTTGATGGTACAAATTGCCATGGCTGTTCTTTCCCTCAGGCAGGAGAACTAATATTTATTGACTTTGTGAGTTAGACCTTAGTTTGAATCCTAGCTCTGTTATTAAAACTCTGAGGCTCTGGGCAAGTGATTTAAATTCTTTGAGCTTTAGATTTTAAATATGTCTCTTGTTAAGCTTTAAAAAAAATAAATGAATAAGATCCCAAAAGAGTAGGGGTAAAGGAACTTATTTTGTAAGGTTGTTATATTAAATAATATATGTGTAAAGCACCTGGCACAAGGTAGGCACTCAATAAGTATTATTTCCCACCACCCTCTGCCACCCTTACCCATTGTCAGAGCACCAGCTGGAGTGTGATACAGTTAGGACTTGTTTTGGGTCCACTTCTCTGTTTCTTAGACCTCATTGCCTCTACATCTAGTTTCTCCACCTCTTTAAATCGTGGCAATAAAAACTGAGTGTAGCCCTAACTGGTTTGGCTCAGTGGATAGAGCATCGGCCTGCGGACTGAAGGGTCCCAGGTTCGATTCTGGTCAAGGGCATGTACCTTGGTTGCGGGCACATCCCCAGTAGGGGGTGTGCAGGAGGCAGCTGATCGATGTTTCTCTCTCATCGATGTTTCTAGCTCTCTATTCCTCTCTGTAAAAAAATCAATAAAATATATTTTTTAAAAATTGAGTGTAAAATTCTAAATGAGGTCTTCCTAATGTCAACTAGACTGGAAAGATTAGGAACACTACGGTATGAGAGTGGGTGCAAATAACAAGAAAGACAAAAATTGGCCCAAGTTATGAGTCCATGGCAAATGAAAGCTTTTCAAGACAGGAAGGCTGTGATAGGGGCAGAACATGATAACTGTTCAGTGATGGTGGGGTAGGGGGGTGGAACATCACAATACACAATGCGTTTTGACCAATGTGCAGTAGTTAGAGCTGGCGTTTAGGTTCTATGGTTGGTAAAACAGAAAAAATAGCAATCAAGAATAAGCACGCAAAATCACCACCACTCAGACTCATGACCTTACATAGTGCCACAATTTGAGACAAAGCTAATGAACTGATAGACAATGGTGATTCTTTTTATATGAATGGGTGGATCTATGATAAATTTAATAATGCTTTCCTTCTGTAACAAAGTGAAGAGTTGGGAGATAACTTGAGCTTCCATTTAAAGAAAAAGAAAGGTTTTGACTGAAAGTTAATATATATATACACCTAAAAGGAAATCACAGTTGAAGTTTTAAATAGAAAAGTGCAATACTTTTCATTAGTAAGGGCTAGTTTAGTTCACCTCAAATACCCAATGGTATTGCAAATAAACACTTTACAAGTCATCACTTTTAAACTATTATTCTAATCTATCTTCCCCCCTAATGTAATTATAATGGTATTATGTGCTTCAAGTTATAGTTAGTTATTTTGATTTTTATAAGCTTTTCAAGAGTTTGGAAACTTAGCCATATTTTTATTCTCTTATAAGTCTGGGAGCAAACTACTTACCTGATTGCAGTTTTCCCTCCCTCCCTCACTCCCTCCCTCCCTCCCTCTCTCCCTTCCTTCTTTCCTTCCCCAACTTCTGAGGCTTTAATAATGCATTGTAAGATTCAGGAAAAGAGATCTTATAGGATTGTCCCCTGTTTTAAAGAGAAGCTAGGCAACATTAGAAGGAAATCTGGCATGTCTGCAATTTTTTTTGCCATGTAGAGAATAGATACGGGAAATGCTACCGTCCTTACTCTATCTGGATTATGGCTAGTCAAACTCATGGCCTGGGGGAGCCTTGTGAGCCATTGTTGTTGCAGGTAATGAGTTACCACAATGAATACAAACCCGGGCTCAGGTATTGGAAACCTAGATTGGGCAAGTCTGACCTCTCTGAGTCTCCGTGCTTTTGAAAGGAGCAGTTTCACACAAAAGAGCTTTGTTAAGCTGCCCTTCATTAAATGCATCAGTTCGGCCTTGCTAGTGAACTAACATCACCTTCTTGGGGTAGTTCCATAGTACAAGGCAACGCCTGTAAAACACAGTTTGCATCAGCATGTATTTTGCATCAGCCTCTTCTGCAAAACTTTTCATTTTGCTTTTTGTTTATATTTTCTATTTGTTGAGCCTTCTATGAATCCTTATCTTAAGCCATATTTCATCTCTGTAAGAACATTAGGCTGAGAAGCTCATCCACAAGATGATCTGCTCCCAATTCCCATTTCCCTCCCTGAACATGGGCCTGAATAGTGCAGACCATAGGATCAAATAATTACCTTCAGACTTTTGCTTTAACTGGAATGTGGTTTGATGGATGAGAACAGAAAACCTCACTAATGGGAAAATATAGTAATTCTAAGTATGTTATTTCCCTAATGATTGCTTCTGGTTATATAAAATAAAATATATAGAAACCATATAATTTTATCTTGAGCATACTTCATGGGGTTATATCCTAAACTTATTATTTTCTATCATATATAGTAATATGAGACTTGTGATTTTTTTTTCTTATGGTTACTACTCTTTAAACTTTTTATTTTTACCTTCCCTAAGAAAAAAATGTTTATACTTTTTTACTTAATTCCAGGATAGTCTTCTTTCTGAACTGAATGCTGTATAAATAGAACTAAAATTTTGCTTCCCTTTTTAAATACTCTCTTTGCTTCTCATTCATATATGAAAGGATATAGCCAAACTGTGCCCTGGAGTTGAAACCACTTCTTAGCGACATGGCTTTGAGCAAGTTTTTATCTTTCTGAACCTTAGTTTCCTCACCTGTAATGGTAATAATTACTGTACCTGCTTTCCTCAGAGTGCTGCTTTTGTGAAGCTCAGAGACTCCCTGGCACATGTAGGTACTCAGCCACTTGTTATCTATTAGCATTATTAAGAATATAAATGTCTTAAAGGTTGAGATTGTCTCATAAGTCTCTGTGTGCCGAGCCCCAGGCACAGTCGGGGCGTCTGGCAGATTCTTAGCTGTTTTGTGAATGAATGGCAGAAGCATCCAGTCAGTTTTGTTCAGTCCCTGCTCTTCCTCTGCCAGCCCACTGCTTTCTCCTCCTCTGGAACTGGTCACTGAGAGTTATGGGGAGACTGGACTCACTGGAGTGTCCTGAGACCTTATTGTTTAGGCAGGAAAGACTTCATGTTTTTCATCAGGCTGTGTATTTTTTCTCCGGGAGTTTCTCAGCCCCGTCTGGCTTTGGACTTCACACTCTCAAAGGGCATAAATCTCAGTCTTAACTCTGGCCCCACTGATCTCACAGCCCCACAGCTGGCTCCTCTGGTCCAGTCTGTTCATCCTCGCTTCTGTTTTACTCTGAGTATGGATATAGTTATACTTCTGCGAACTGCTTTCCCTCCTATCTGGGGAGAAGAACTTATTTTAGCCTCAGTTCTTGGGTTAGAAGGAAATCGTTGCTTCATTTCCGGTATCCCTCTCTCCACCCACTTTCACTGCACTGGAGAACAAACTCATCAGCAGACTGTCAGAAATGGACATTGTGACTGGGACATTTCACAAGAGGGTTGCTCATTGTATTCAAGGTCAGTGCTCAGAGATGTGCACACCCTTGCCCTCTCTAGCTCAGCTGGCCTGGCCATCTCAACCCTCTTGTTCTACCTGCAGCTGGATGCAGCCGATGGACCTGTCATTCATGACCATACAGCTATTTGGAAAGAGGGTAAAACATCTTAGGGATGGTGCCTAGGAAGTAAGAAGGCTCACCTTGGCCTACTACCTTAACTTAATTTCTGTAATCTAGCTTTTTCTCATGTTCTCCATTGTCGCTAGATCCTTGTTCCGTTAATGAAATCCGTACTTTGTTGCTACTTAGCTATCATTCTTGTCTGTATGCTCCTTCAGAGAGAATCCCAGAATGCGACCAAAGCCACATGCAAAACCAAATTCTTCACACCATTCTTCATCTAGACCAAGCTACTTCACCAAACCTTTATAGCCAGCCACCAGAAGGATCTTTCTCTAAATTTGGCTCTTTTAAGAGAATTAGCCAGTTCTAACCACCTCCCATTCACCCCACTGATGAGGAAGAGGTTCCTGCCCTAGGATTTTGGGGGTGGCAGAACACATGACACCCAACACTGGCAGCAGTTTATTAGCGACATATACTCACAGCCAAGGGGCGTGGGACACCATGCTGCGCGGGGCCACATGAGAACGAACAACAGAGGCTGTTGGAGGCAGGCTTGGTAGTGGTAGAAAGGTGAGGTCACCTCTGGTTTCCACTGGAGGATGTGATTGGCTTGTGAAATAATTTTGAAGGCTGGCGAGGAACTGAACCTTGCTATTTAGGGATGAGCAGGAGGTGCATCTGGTCCCCGGTAAGGAGGGTGGTTAGGGGATCTTCTCCGTGGGAGCCAGTGGGGGAGAGAATGAGCCATTTGAGGCCCTGCAAGATGTAAGGCAACACAGAATATCAGGCCTGGATGTTAGGACTAACGCTATACAGGCCACAGTACCATGACATCATTTGTTTATTACCTGGGAATTTTACTCTAGATCTGTGATTGGGAATGTCTTGTTTCCTAGTCAAGTTGTGAGCTACTCAGGGACAGCCAGCACTTAAAAAACAATGCACGTTATGGTTTGGAAAGACATGATTTGCATTACAATGATCTGTCATATCTCAAAGTGATGTTTTCAAATTTAATCATACAAATGCCATCTAAAACACCCACATTTTGTCATTGGACAATGTTAGTTTTAATTTTTCAAAACGTTGACTCCTAAAGGACGTGCTGGTCGAATTTGTACTTGTATTGGTAAAGAGTTTGCACTCATGGCTGGCAACAATGCCCATGTATACACATCCCGCCAAGTTAAAACCCTGTGATGTGCCCTGGATGGACAGCTCTAAACATTGAGAGCCACCCACATTTGATGACATTTGGAAATAGCTAATGTTTTTTCCCCCATTCTGTTTTCAAACAATGGGTGAAACAATAAAATGAATGGGGCATTGGCATTCTTTTTAAAACCGCAGTTAAGCTATAGCTTAAATCTCAGAATGCTGAGGTGTCAGATGTATTATTCAGACTGCATATTGGAGGCACTAGTGGGGCCCATTAGAGGTTTAGTGTTGCTAAATTGAAACAAATTGGTATGAAGGAGGGATGAGGAAGAGGTCATAGACAGATTGAAAGAATTTACAGTATGTCCTCTCAATTTCTAAAAATCTAATATTAAATTTTTTATTCATCTCAATTTTGGTCCATTAAGGTAATTTTATTTTCTACTTTATTAAAATATTTGTTAAATTATATGGAACCATAAATGCAAAGCTCTTTCCCTTTTAAAATTGTTATATACAGTTAGGCAAATGACAAAGTTTCGACATGCAACTGATTTTTATATTTTCAGAGTAATCCATTATGTCTCTGACATAGAATGTCTTTTCTTGTATTTTTTACAAATAGTCCTACAGTGCAGAAAAACGGAGTGACTGGATTACATCAAGTATAGACAACATTTTTGGAGGAGTTTCTCTGTAAAAGGGAAAGAGATGTGGTAGCCAGAGGGGTCAGAGAGGGAGACATTAATAGCATGTTTGCGGACTGATGGGAAAGAGAAATTCAGTGGGAAATGGAAATGGATGATGTAAGAGTGAGAATTGCAGGAGCGGCGTCCTGGAGGAAGTGGGATCCAGAACAGATTGCAATTTTCCTATACCCTCTTGGGTTTCCTATAGTTTCCATAGCTAAGTGTGTAACTGTATGTGTGTGTTGGCTGCTCTTCAGAATGTGGTTTTTATATTTCAAGTAATTTTCCTTAATCCATATATTTTCTTTTAATCTGCACATATTCTCCCCAAGTGGCTCCCTGCTCTTCTTTCAAAGATCAACTTTTATTACATGCCATGGAGGTCATAGCATATCTTTCCTGAAACTTTATTGTTTTCTTATAGCTTTTAAAGATACGTACTTCCCCTGATTCCAAAGGATAATGTTCCATTTACCTTGGGTATGGCTTTTTTTTTTTTTTTTTTTAATTTCAGGGCTGATTTTTGTTTCCGGTTTATTCCGCTTTTCATGAGGAGAGTTTGGTTATACACGGCATTTGCTGACAGAGTGTATCCTTCTCAGATCTAAGGCCTTAGAATGGTTGATCTGCCCTAATCTAGTATTCTGATCTCTAGGAAACTTAAGTATTTGTTTAAATTATGAAATACATCATACACTTAAAAGGATGTGTAAAATAAGTTATAAAGCATAAATAGACATCTAGGAAACTCTCTTGCCTTGACTTCCATGCTGTAAGTAATGGGACTACCCACTGTGCCACTCACTCCCTGTGTCCTCTCCCCTGTGTGCTGTGCTTTAGGAATTATAATACGGAGAAAGAAGGGCAGTTAGGATCAGAGAAAAGACAAGAAGGTAGATATTTCTTTTGCTTCATAAGAAAACAGTACCCGAGGAGTAGAATTTTTGCTCCATTTTTTTTCTGGTTGATATAGATACTGCATCTAAAAAACAATGTTATGTTGTGTCTGTCCACTTTATGCCAAGTGTCTGGTTAAGCATGCTCTTAATCCAGATTAATCTGACCAGAATTCAGTAGAAATTCTGCTTTAATGCTTGCAAATGACCAGGTGATGGACGTTAATCCTGGCTTTTCAGAATTGTTTTGAAATAGAAACTCCATTTCCAATACAATGAATCTACTGAATCTTTCTCTGTGCTGCTTCTAGTATTTGTAAAATGAGAAAGTAGGGGAAAGTCATATCGGAGGTTTACATTCATTGCTACTTGTAGCTTCCATTGTGCCAACATAGAAAATAAAACTAAGACAAGAAAAATGTAGTTGGAGGATGAAAGAAGTATCTTGGACATCCAACCAAGCGTGTGTACAGACCTTCAAACAGAGGAGAAAGCAGAAAGCAGGCTCTCTGGGAGAAAAACTCGTTTTCTGTAGGAAAAACTGCTAATGAGATCATAGGATAACTAGATTTTTAATTCTAAATTTAAAAATTCTTATCAGATTTGTTTAAAATTATTCGAACCAGTTAAGAAAAAGGAAAATTGCCTCTTTCACACAATTCTAAACGTTAGGTTAAAATCTGCAAGACATGCTTATAACACTTTTTAATTAAGTCACATATATTTGTATTTTGTCTTGCATATTTTTCATTTTGGTAACATCAAAATAGAAACAAGAGACAACTGAAAGTCAATTACAGAAATATTTTAGCGACCATGGACCCTTCTAGGGACCACTATGAAAAATAAGAATCTATTTCCAATAGTACTTTTCACAGAGTATGCGTTGTTTCAATGCAAATGGCTAAAGGTAAAGTAGACATACCACACTGGCTTGACAGAAGTAATCAAGAGGATAGGAAATAGGTTTAACAATTACAGAAACTTAGAAGACTCCAGGTATGAATTCAGTGTCTTTGTTGTTATTTCTTTGAGGCAGAATTCTTCTCAAAAGATGTTTTATGGAGAAGCCTAATATCTGATAGAGATGAGAGTAGGGCTGCTCTGACTGGAGCAGGGATGAGGGCCCTCGCCTGCCCATCTTTCTCGTGGCCCTTCTGCAGCTGCCCTGGTACCACCTCCTGGGATGCCTCTGGCTTACTGGAATCCTGCCAAAGTCCCGATTTAATCCAAATTATGGGTTTAGGAGTTGAGGGTACCTAGGCACTCAGGAAATTAATGGGTGGGCTGGGCCCAGATGCAGGTCTTCTGATCCCTAGACTCTTTTTTTCTGCCATACTATGCTGCCTATTTTCAGTTCCTGAAATTAGTTCCAGACATGACAATCTTTTCCTTTTAACCAAGTAGTGAGCTTTCTATGGAGGTCAAGGAGAGCTACTATATGAAATATATTTGTGGACTATATGCATCCAAATACAAAGCTAATTTTTGGAAGTAGATTCTGTTTTTCTGTCATAGCTAAGTATGAGTATAGAGATACATGTTTCTGAAATTTTCCTTTGGTAGACAAAATTGAAAATATTTAGTTGACACAATGGTGACCAGTTTCGAGCAAAGTCACATTCACTATTCCCCACCTGCCCCGACTGCTGGTTTCCTCCTGCAGTGCTTCTCTGCTCTTAGCACAGCACCTGCCTTGCAGACACAAGCTTTCTCAGGCTTCAGGGTATTCCCAGAAATTCACAGTCTCAGATGAAATTTGGATTGCTTCTTCTAGAGCAGTGGTCAGCAAAGTCATTAGCCAACAGAGCAGCAAACCGAGGCTCGCGAGCCGCATGTGGCTCATGAGCCGCAGTTTGCCGACCACTGTCTAGAGCTTAGAAGCCCATACCCTTCCTAATAGAAAAACCTCATATCTCTCCCACATCCCTGTTGCTTCTATGGACTGGCCCACCTGGTCAAGACTGTCATTTACATATTCCCTCCAAAATTCTATTGAGCTTTATTTCATGAGTTAACTTTGTAAAAAGACAGGCTTTTTACCCTCCGGTTCCCTTTCCCATCGAACCTGAACGCCGATCTTGGTAGCCGTAAAAGGAGGAAAAGTAATACTGAGGTTGGCCTCACAGTGCTTATAATCTGTGGGCTAGTTTCAAACAAGGTTAAAAAAAAATAAAATAAAAAGACAGCCTTTTAAAATTTTATTTCATTTCTTTAAATTTTTTAAATTAAAAAAAATCAATTACAGTTATCATGTTAGTGTCAAGTATACAACAGTGATTAGACATTTATATAATTAGGAAGTGATCGCCCTAATAAGTCAAGTACCCATCTGACACCATACACAGTTATTACAATATTATTGACTATAATCTCTATGTTGTAGTTTACATCCCATGATTGTTTTTATAACTCGCAGTTTGTATTTCTTATCCCCTTTACCTTTTCCTCCATCCCCTCAACACCACCACCTCTGCCCCACTTCCATCTGGCAATCGTCAATTTATTCTCTGCATCTAGGTTTTTGTTTGTTTTGTTGTGTGTTTGTTTTTTAGATTCAACATATAAGTGAAACCTTATGGTATTTGTCTTCCTCTGACTTATTTCACTTAGCATAATACCTCTAGGTCTATCCATGTTGTCACAATGGCAAGATTTCATTCTTTTTCATGACAGAGTAATATTCCACTGTTATAAATGTACCACATTTTCTTTATCCAGTTGTCTATTTTTTAAAAAATATATTTTATTGATTTTTTTACAGAGAGGAAGGGAGAGGGATAGAGAGTTAGAAACATCGATGAGAGAGAAACATCGATCAGCTGCCTCTTGCACACCCCCTACTGGGGATGTGCCCACAACCAGGGTACATGCCCTTGACCGGAATCGAACCTGGGACCCTTCAGTCCGCAGGCTGACGCTCTATCCACTGAGCCATACCGGTTAGGGCTCCAGTTGTCTATTGATAGGCACTGAGGTTGCTTCCATATCTTGGGTATTGTAAATAATGCTGCAGTAAACATAAGGGTGCATATATCTTTCGAATTAGAATTTTGGATTTTTTTTTTAATAAATATCCAGAAGTGGAATTGCTGGCTCATGTTAGCTCTATTTTCAATTTTTTGAGAAACCTCCACACTATTTTCCATAGTCGCTACACCCATTTACATTCCCACCAATAGTGCACGAGGGTTACCTTTTCTGAATATCCTCAACACTTATTTGTTGATTTATTGATGATATTCTGATAGGTGTGAGGTGATATCTCCTTGTGGTTTAATTTGCATTTCCCTGACAATTAGTGATGTTGAGCATCTTTTCATATATTTATTGGCCATCTGTATGTCCTCTTCAGAGAAATTTCTATTTAGGTCCTCTGCCCATTTTCAAATTTGAATAGTTTGGATTTTTTTTCTTTTCTTTTTTACTTATTTTATTTACTTATTTATATTTCTTTTGGTGTTAAGTTATATGAGTTCCTTATATATTTTGGATATTAACCCTTTATTAGATATATCATTGGTAAATATATTCTCCCATTCAGATTTTTTGTGCTGATAGTTTTTTGCTGTGCAAAAACTTTTAAGTGATCCATTTTCATTCTTTTGCATGTATCTGTCCAGTTTTCCCAATACCATTTATTGAAAAGACTATCTTTACCCCATTGTATATTCTTGCCTCCTTTGTTATATATATGCACATGAGTTTATTTCTGTGCTCTCTATTCTGTTCCATTTATCCAAATGCCTGACTTAATGTCAGTAAAAATATAGTCATTTTTATATAAATATGAAAAATAATTAAGTTTGCTTTTATAAATAATACTCCCGTAATTCTGATATGTTGCTTGCAGACAGGTGTGGACAGGTGGAATGTTGAGACTCCTGGTTGATAGTTACTGAAGTAGATACCTACCTTTTGCTTAATATTTTTGTTTTTTAAAATGTCTCATTCTAACAAAACTAAGTGTATCACAGTTTGTTATTATTCAAATGTGACATATGAATTAAAACTTCTTTGTGTAAGTCCATATGAAATTTGACATATTAAGTTTAATGTTAAAATGTATCTGGCCTCTACACCACATTGCCTTACCATTTTTTTCTCTTGTTTTCTACCCATTCATGAACACCTACTTTTAATAATTATTTACAACATTTCTCACGCAGTAATAGAATTTAGTTATGTATTAATCATTAAGCAACCTTAATCATTATTTGTGCAGCTAGAAGATTGTGCCAGCAAAGTGTGATTTTCTTGTAATCTGAGCTGGGAGGGGAACTCACAGAACATAGCAGGGTAATAAAAAGTGACATATTGGTGTCACATCGGAGATCATCTTTTTCCAAAATTACTTAGCCTTTTTATGCATAAAGACATACTTTTTTTTTTTTTTCAAACTTGACTGTGCAAGAAATGCCCCTTTTATTTTCTCTAAATGAAGTTGAGCCCACTTCAAGCCCCACCTGTCTGGTGGGTGGGAAGTTAAGTGTGCCATCCTGGTGTTTCACACCCTCTCGCAGAACGACCATGTCAAGGTCCTCATGCAGAGAGAGCATTAAGAGAAGTCTCCAGTCCACACCAGTTACCACGACTACTGTCCAAAGCACCACGGTCCTTTGTAATCAGGATACTTTGCAGCACTTTTGGGGACAGGAATCTGGCTGGGAACCCCTAAGGCTGGGATCCAGCTCTTCTGATTGTACCACAGGTGCTCCCTTCTCAGGCTTAACCATCCTACAGAGGTGCCCATGAGGAGAAAGGTGCAGGTCTCCATCTCTTAGGAAACCCACATCCTTTCGTCCCTTTGCAAAGTATTGAATAATCTTCTTGTCTCTTTGGCTTCTCTTTTACCTGCCAAAGGCCTATGTTTGTCTTTCCCCTCAACTCACAATGCAATGCTTTCTTTAAAATGAAACCTTCCAAGGAAAGTTGTCTCCAGGGGATCTGGCACCAAAACCCTCCTGAGGTGGGGGAACACAAAGACTTGTCCACCTTCCTTGAACCAGAAGTGGGTAACACCAGGAGAGCAAAACTCAAATGAGTATCACAATAGATTCTCCTGTATAATATTTGACACACAGAATACTTAACGTGATGATGGTGTTAAAGTAACAGGAAAGTTTTTTATTTCTTTACGTGAATTTTGAAAGTTTTAAAAATATCTTTGTCATTCCCTAATGTGTTGTCATATATATGTGGTATCAATATTATCATCAGAGTTAACCTTTCAATTGAACAATGTCAGCCCACCCTTTATCTCCTTTTCTCAATTCTGATCTTGCAGCAGGCTATAGGAGAGGGGCCCAAATTCTTTCTCTAAGCCATGGAGTGCAGCAGTGGACATTTCTTCCATAGATAGAATGGTGGTTTCTAACCTGTATCCCCAAGGAGGACAAGACGCAGGAGGGAAAGTGAGACCAAATGTGCCGTGTTCCAGGGTGCCCCAGCCCCATTTCAATCAAGCCGGTTGTGTCTTTTCACCTTCTTTACGAATTAAATGCCAGGTAAATTTCTTTTGAATGAAAGATTTCATTGTTTTAAAATGTTGGAAGTCATTAAAGGATCTATACAAGTATATACCTACAACATTTGAAATTATCCAGTATTTTGAGTTAAAGGTCTTCCTTTTTCAGTAGTGTAATTCTGTAGTATAGAAATAAAACTTCCCCTTAAAATACTTCGGTTGCTTAAAAATCATTTACATGTGAAAATCCCCAAATGATAGGCCAAATTTGGGGGATAGTATGACTATTGAGACTCTCAGTTGTTCTGGGTAAGGGATATCCACCGTGGAGAGTTGTTGATACAAATCTTGCTGCTTACTATACTGAAATTGTGGGTTCTCAGTCAGTTGCCATCGCTCATCTGTTCACTATACAGAACAAAGTAGTTCTCAGAATGCATTAAGGAGCGCTAACCCAAGTACTGAACCACGTTCTCACTTCATCAGAACTTAAAAAGTTAACTCTTTCTTGATACTATTTTTTGGGTTATATTAATCACCATATACGTTTATATCTAACTACTGGTTCTTTTTGAGTAATTAAAATTACTCAACTTTAATAACATTATTTTGAAGGTTTTATTTATTTTTGGAAGGTTTTAGAATTGAAATCAGATAACAGTACTTAAAAATACTTTTTAAATGGTTAACTTTATTATGTCTAGCCTAGCCAAATAACATGTAAGCTATAACATTCATTAGTTTCCATGAGACAAGTTTAAATTAAATATTCATATTAAATATTTTATAATGACATTTTTATTTTAGATACTAATTTTTGCTTGTGAAAAACATAGTTGAGTAAAGCTATTTCAGTGTCAGGTATTTTTAGTAATTTATACAGATTATACAATGTAGCTTTCAGACCAGAGTTCCTTTTCTTACTACTCTGCTACTATTACCCTACTACATAAGAATATATAGTGTCTATTATGCAGTCTATACATTATCATTTCTATTAGTATCGAATACTAAAATTAGAATATTCAAGTTTAGAGATGGTTTTTTCATTAGAAAAGTCCGTGCGGTCAATGCGAGAACTAGGACTTCCAACCTTGCTCAGCCAGGATTTCCTACAAAAAATAAACAAATAAAAATTAGCATGTAAAGTATATATAGACTAGCTAAAATGATCCTACAATGGGAGTTTATATGCAAAAGTAACTTAGTAAAAGTAATGTAAAATATAAATTTTTCAAAATTTTATAATTTTAGAAAATATAAGATATCAGAATACCATAGAGTTTAATATATAATTAAATATGGACAAATAACAAATTAAGCACAGTCAACTACTGAGATTTCATATTGAGGTTATTTCCCCCCTTTTAAAACATCCAAGGCTATTACTACCTAGCCGTTGAGCTATACACAAGAGTTAAAAGTGTTTTTTCTCATTACCCAGCACATGGTAGGTGATATACTAGTATATAAATACACACACGCACACACACACACACACACGGGAGGGAGTAAAGTGTAGGAAGATATGAGAATGGATAAAAGAAAAAATGTGATTTTCCATGAACATTGTTTATTATCCAAAAACCATCTCTTACCATATGTATTAGCAAACCATATGTATTAAAAGGCCAAGTTAAATGTTGTGAAATTAGTGATATCCATGTGTCTAATTTATGCATTGTGTACTTACCCAAGATGCTTCCTATATAATTAAGGCTTATTTTAATGTACTTGATAACTCAGATACTACTGTTAATAGGTAGAAAGTTTCTAGTAAATTCTTAATAATTAGTTGGGATGACAAAGTAAGTGGGACTGCAGGTTAATAATATGAGGCCACTTATCCCAGCTGTTGTAAAAACATTCCATGACTTTCCTCATATCCCCAAAATTCTTTCAGGTTGTGAAACTAGAGTTGTGTACAGCTGTGAATAGCATATTAACATCTCATATAACCTTGAATTTAAATTATTTTCTAGGCTCAAGTTGTCTGATTAGCTGAAAATTACTGCTAGGCAAGAGATTTCTAATGCTTCAAATTGCCATTGTGCTATGTAACATTTTCTGTGGTTCTTATTTGTGACAGTTTTACTGGGAAAGGTGACTTTTCTTCTTTTTCAGAAGCTAAGCCATGAACACAGTAGCACATTTTACTTTCTTCATCTCATTTAATTGAAATCTTGAAATTGCATATGTTTAAGAATAAAATTTAGTTATTATGAAAAGGAGCTGATAACTTCAATTTTACAAGTCAAATCTCCTTGAAACCTTCTAGAAAAGCCAGAAATAATAGAAGCTAACATTTATTGTGCACTGACTGCTCAGCAGTATGCTAAGTTCTTTACATATTCTATTTCCTTTAGTCCACCCATGGCATTAGGGTTGTTTAAAAAAAAAATAGTTGGATGGTTGTCATCTCCTGAAATGGAGAGGCTGTGAGAAGATCAGATTTGGGGGAAGAGTGGAAGTTCAGCTTTGGAATGGAAGTCTGAGCTGTCTATTAGACAGCTAAGTGAGTTGTTGAGTATGCAGTTGGATCCATGAGTCTGGCTGGAGAAGGTAAAATTTGAAATTTGTCTGCAAATAGAATTGAAAGCCATAAGATTGGATGGGATAGCCAAGAAAATGAATATAAGTAGAAAAGGGAAGCAGTCCAAGGACTGCACCTTAGGTACACCCAGTGTTAAGAGCTCAGGAAGAACCATCCAGTGAGGTAGGAGAAAAGCTGGGAGAGCAACGTGTCCTGAGAGTCAAATGAAGCCTCTGGGAACAGTGAAGCGTGAGGTGGGTCAATGCTGCTTGCAGGTCAAGTAAGGTGAGGACTGAGAATTGACCATTGCATTTAGCAACCCAGAGGTCACTGATGGCCTTGACCAGAGCAGTTTTGGTGGATTGAAAGCCTATTTGAATGGGCTCAAGAGAGAATGAAGAGAGGAAATGGAACCAGTAATTGGATAGAGGGCATAGAAGCTGCAATGGTCTAATCCAGTGGTTGGCAAACTCATTAGTCAACAGAGCGGCAAACCACGGCTCGCGAGCCGCAGTTTGCCGACCACTGGACTAATCCATCTGAGCTAATAACTCAATGTATTTAACTAGTTGAGAGCCTGCCTATCTACCTATATGCAGCTGGTCTTTGACATCATCAAAACTTCACCAGTCAGACCTATGACCAAGGCGGAATCTATGCCACTACTGGGGGCAGAATGGTCATGCTGTTAGGTGATTCAGCTCCACTGTGTGTGTTTGTGTGCATGTGCTCATGCCACTTGGTGCTATGGCTCCACACTAGCCACCCCTGGTGCTAGGAACCCCTTTGCCTGACCTGCCTACTCACTTAGGTATTCTGGTCACCAGCCCTAGAACCCCAGTCTCATGTGCTGCTCTTAATGGGTGTGGCGCAGGTCTAGAGAGGGCAGAACAGTTCTTCGAAGCAAAAAAGAACTAGTCACAAATTTTCACATAAATTTATATCTAATTAGTGAGGACTGGATATATACACAGTCAAACAGTACCAGTTAATTCAATTACATAAATATCTAAGTAGCACTGTATGCAAGGCATATTCTAGATATTTGGATACATACACAGATATCCAAAGTGAGGTTTCTTCCCTTGGTTACTTACAATCTACTAGAAGACTTCGGAGAATACTAAAAATAACTGATAATAAGGCAGGATGCAATGTGATCTTTATATAAAGGGAGAGAGGAGTTGGGGGGGCTAACTTCTGGTCAGGGACATCTCTGTGAAAAGGCATTTGAGCCAAGTTTTAAAGAAAACACTATGGAATTTTTCAAATCTTAGAATGGGAATTCTAATTCAAGCATGACAGGGAACCAGTAAACATAGGAAGACTACTGATAACATTAACTGATTTAAAAATGTAAAACTTTTAAATGGTCTTTATTTAGATTTTGTGCTTTGCTTAATTCAGTTCCTGTATATTGCTTGTTAAGTTTATGCATAGACATAGCCTATTTTTCTTTCTGTTTTGAACAAGATGCCTCTTAATCATCATGTTCTTAAACTGGTACGTAGGTAAACTATTGCTCTCTTATATTGTAAACAGATGCCTTACTGAACTTCCCTGGTAATGTAAGTTTTTCTTTTCTTTGGGGTTCCCAGGTAAACCGCTTTTTGTATTTTTCCTGAATTCATCCTGTCAGTCCGTTGGTATCACATCGACTGGAAAATTTCAAATTGCTCTTTATTTTAGGCCATCTAACCACATGTTGGCTATTTACATGCCTCCCAGAAAATTGCCACAGTAACTATGCAGAGAAAGAACATTAGCAGCATTCACCCAGCCCGGGGGCCAGCCCGCAGGGCCATAATACACCTCTGGCTCCAGCATGTTCTTTCTACGTATAGCTTTAGTGGACTCAATAAATATTGAATGCATGGTTGGATAGATGGGTGAATTACATTTGCTCGGAAGAGACTGAGGTCTAGTATTTCTACTGTAAATCTGAATCTGCTTTGTCTGCATATATCTTTCAGATATTTTTATTTAAGAAACATGATCCACTGACTGGCTTTAAAAGAACAAAAGTAAGAAAGCTCAACTAATAAAAATGAAAGAATAGCAATGGAAGTTGGAAAATTCTATTAACAGAAGTCATATTACTTGATAACCATGTTCTCTTTTTAATATATTTTAAATGTTATGTATATATTTTGAAAATTAAACCAATTTTTAGAAAGTCTATTTTATTCCTTTACCACTAGTACAGTAATAACATAAGAAGGACTTTCATTATAGATGCATTTCTTACATGTGTGATGAGGATTCTCCACAGTTGTGAAAACAATATTATAGGGCATGCTGAAGGACAGATCTTGCATATATTACTTTTAAGTCCTTCAGGCCATCTTTGCATGAAATAAATGAATAAAACACAGTGCTGATAAATGGAGGGAAAATGTATGCATTTAATAAATTAACTGTGCCGTGTTTTTCTGTTCCTATTTAGGCAGTCACCAACTATATTGGCCCCTCAGGGCGCCCACAGCATTTTAATTCTTTGGTGCAGATGGCACACATTTAGCTATCAAGTGCAGTAAGTGCCACTCATTTATGGCCTTGGCAGTCGGCAGAGGCCAGCTGCGGCCTTCTAAATGCACTTAGGCTTCTGCCTCCCAGAGGCCTTTCTTAGACAGCCCCTATCTAAAAGGACCCACCCTCAACCTGTTGTGTGCATCATGGGCATTATCACATTCTATAATTGCTATGTGTATGTATTCACTACGTGCCCACTCCACATTAGAATACAACTTCTAAGGCAGGGTTGGAGTCTTATTCACTATTTACCCCCTACATTTACCACTATGCCCAGTGATAGTGGGCACTCAATAAATATATACTGAATGAATGAATATTGTCACCTGCCTCCCTTCTTCTAGTCTATAGCTGCCAGACATGGAAGGAGGGAACATTTCTAGGGTCCTACACAGTCCACACCCAGAAAGGAACCCTGAGCACGACCTTTAACTCTGATCTCACCTTACATGAAACAAAACCCTTCTCTGTGTGTGTTTTTTTTTACATTCTTTGAAAGGTAAAGAAATAGTTGCTCTTATTATAAAAAATGATAATTTACTCATGACAATCCCCTATGAAATAACACAAGTATTGACTAGATTTATCCTCTTAAAGGAAGTTGGAGACCTATAGATCTGACCTAACAACATGAATATAAGAATGTGAACCAAGTTTATTCATAGGATCGGTTCATTTACTTTTGCCAGCCCCAAAATTTTACTGTATTTGTGCATGTCAGTTTACTCATTATATAAACAAGCATGAAAATGACTTCACCCGGAGTTCAGAGTGAGTATGACACCACCAGAGGAGGCCCAGTCCAGCCCGCAGACCCGGTCACGTGACATGCTGCCTGCTCAGTCAAGTTCAGTGCCCGGGTGGTTGTATATGCTCAGGACATATTGTGGTTATCAAATACAAATCCTTAGACACTTTTCCTATTATCCCAAAGATGTACAAGTACCTACTATTGTATTTGTTGTATTAATTCAGGATTTTTAAGCTTTTTAAAGAGAAGAATCCTTTCTTCCAACATAATCTTGCACAAAAGCTTAATGTTTATAGTGGAAGTGAATTGCTTCTCTGAAGCAAAGGAATGGTTGGGAGGTGGGGTGCAGAATCTCCCCCAGCTGTACCTCGAGCACCTCTGGGGAATCCCAAAGGCTCTGAAGAGCTCAATTGCCCTATTAGCCCATCACTGAGCAAGGCTATCGGGGAGTGGACTACGTGGGGAATCCATCACATGTGGAAGTGGAAATCAACATAAGACTGTCTTTTCTATAATTCAAGTCGGTTAGTGTCTCCTACAAAATGTAGTAAGCTCCTGAGGCGATATAAAAATTCCATCTAACTAATATTCTCCTCTGAAACAAAGAGGTGAAATTAAAGCACTAGAAAGCCACTATTAATAATTCATAGCAGTTCTATTTCCTGGGACTAAAGTGGGGCAGCATAGTCCTTTTGGACATCTCTGCAGCAGCAGTATTAATGTGGCGCAGAGCGAGAAGGCAGACAGTAGAAACAGTCAGCTAAGGAATAAAAGCTAACGTGGTGCATGCCAGAAAGTACTGAGTTGCCTGCCCATTTCAAGCTTTCAAGCTAGCATTAATAATGGAAGGATAGTACATAGTATCTTTGCTATTCTACATTCTTTAGCAAGTTTTCTTATTCAGTTACATGTGGGCAAATAATACCATATACTTCTTTATCAAGATAAGCATTTAATGGTATTTGGATATGATGTCTAAAACTTCTGTCAGATAATAGCCCACAATAAGTAAAGACTTCAGTGATTATCAAGGGAATCACAGGACACCCATCACTAACCTGAGACCAGATTCCTCATCTTTAAAATGGGGATAATACTTCACTGTGTTATTGAAAGGAATAAAGAGAATGTGTGTAAATCGCCTAAGACAATGTCTTACACACAGTAGGCCCTTAATAGCAGTTATTACAGTGTAACTGTTCTCTGCCTTTGCCTGTGTGGGTGGGCACCCTGTTTTGCAAACTCTGTGACCCTTAATCAAAGTCACACACTTGTAGTGCAATTCCACTAGGAATACCTCTGGGTCTTGGCAGAGCTACTTCTCAGCTGCAGTGGGAAATGGCATGTCATGATCCTGAGCTGAGAGAGTCTAGAAGAGCTACCTCCAGGCAGGAGTTATGCCCAGGATTCTGAGAACCAGCAACTGAGTCCAAGGGCCGGGGAGCAGAGAAGCAGGGAAGAAGGCATGACCGAAAGCTCTACCTTGTCTGCCACACACCAGTTTCCAGACCAGCAAGGTGACAGATACACTCTTCTTTACGCTTTATTTATGAAGTGGGAAGAAATTAGATGTTGGCACAGTGGTCACAAGATCATTCTGCTTGGATATGAATCCAGCTACCATTTCTTAACTGATCATCGTGGGCACGTTCCGTAAATTCAGAGCCTCATCTGTACAACAGAGATTATGTTGCCAACCTCACGGAGTTGTTATGAAGATTAAATGAGATCATCTGTGTAAAGTGTTTAACACTATCTAGAAAATTATAAACACTCAATAATTTTTAGCCCTTGTATCAGTCAGGGGGCAGGTAATGAAAGCCACCCTAGCTATTTTTGAATGGAATTTCACATAAGGAAGTAGGTTCTTACAAAATCACTGAAAGGGCTGGGAGAACAGATTTATATTGGGCCTGTTGGAGCAACTCTGTAGAGTTGGCTGCTAGAGTACCAAATGTTAAAGTGATTCTCACGCAAATATGATGTGGGTCAAAGATTTTAATTTAGTGCATTAACTAATGAGGGAACCTAGAGAATGTTATGTCTGGTTCAGATTGTAAGTATGTATATGTATGTATATACACACATGTGTATATATACTGTATATAAATACATACAATCAGGAATGCTAAACTCAACTTGCTAATAGATGTAGCACATCCATTAGAATCTAAAAGTTTCTGAGCATTCCACTTGACCAGTGGTCGGCAAACTCATTAGTCAACAGAGCCAAATATCAACAGTACAACGATTGAAATTTCTTTTGAGAGCCAAATTTTTTAAACTTCTTCTAACACCACTTCTTCAAAATAGACTCGCCCAGGCCGTGGTATTTTGTGGAAGAGCCACACTCAAGGGGCCAAAGAGCCGCATGTGGCTCCGCGAGCCGCAGTTTGCCGACCACTGCACTAGACAATACCCAGAACCTCCCTGAGCGATGCCCTGTAATCTCTATTTGTAAGCCTTAGACAATTGTTTCCTGATAGGCCCACTCGGGGAACTGCTGGGAATCAGGAGGCTGCCCTCCAGATCACTGCATTTTATGAACATGCTACCCTAACTGCAGTCCAGGCATCAGGGAGCCCCCACCAGACTCGTTGGCTCCACGTAATGCCTGCTAAATCCTCACGCCAACTAAACGGAGGACTCAAACACTTCTGCTTCTCTCCCCACCTCAGTTCCAAATTTCACAGGAGGACTTCTGATTGATGAAGCCTAAATCGTATTTGAAGGCTCTAGCTGCAAGGGAAATCAGGAAAACAGCTCCTCGCTCTCCCAAGTCTGCAGTAAAAGGAAGGTACCACAAAGAGCTTGGAACAGAGGTTGAGCAAGACAATACACCACCATATCTACCACTGTCATTATTCACTTAGCCAGAACTTCTTGAAATTCTACACTATGGTAAACGGAAGATTAAAAATGTTTTTTGCTGGCCTGTATCATAGCAACATTTTTATGGGCTCTGTCAGATCTTGAGTTCTTTTCAGCATGAGAACAGAGAGCCCAAGGAACACCACCATTGAAGGGTCAGGTAGCAAAGGAGAAGCAGACAGAGCACAGGTCCAGAGAATGATCAGGGAAGAGGGAGAGGACCACGAAGAGGGGCATTAGGAAAACTAAGGACACAGTATTTTAAGGAGAGAGCAGTCAACTCCAAATGCTGCTGAGACTCAAGTGAAATATGAACTAAAAAATGCTTTGCAGACCTTCGCAGGATCAGCTTCAGTGGAGTGATGGGGGTGGGGGTGCAAGCCATATTAGAATGGTTTTAGGAGTGAGGGGGAAGTGAACAAATGGAGAAGCATGAACAGATCAGTCTCTCTAGCCGTCTGACTCTGAAGGAGAGGAGAGACACGAGGCAGCTTTATACAGCTGTAAGGCTCTGTTCCTGGCAAGCCACGCCCACCTCGATTCTGGATCCAGTGCCTTCCAATAGTTACGGGCACCTTGTCTGAGAACAATATTTGAGCAAGATTGCTTTAAGGACACACAGTTTAAGATGTTTTTTATTCCAGATATGTTAATATCTGCTCCCACAGGAAGCCAAATGAAAAGGAGTTGGCCAGACTCCCCTGTATTTTCCGCCCTCGCTCTGACCTCTTCCACCTCCTTCCCAAATGCTCATAAGCAAATTGAGTTTTTGGGGTGATGCCATTAGCTGATAGACGGCTACCAGATAGTTTAGAGCCAAAGTGTGACCCACCCTGAGCAGAGGTCATTATTTTAGACTTTTTAAAAAGCCCTGTTCCTGGTTCTATTTTATCCCTCACCCTTGGGTGATTGTTTTTAGATCCTTTTTCACTTTTAAATGCACCTCCTGTTACAGTTTTACGTATCCTTACAAATCACTTTAAATCCTCTTGGCAACAAAGAGAGCTATAAACATAAAGCTGTGAGGTTATTTTTCTTCTTCTTGCTGATACTGTTTCTCTGATTTTATACACGAAATTATTGGGAAGAGGGATAAAGATGATTGGGAAGAGGGATAGAAATTTATTTATCGAGTTTTGCTTCACAACCGACTTTCCTAGACACTTTTTCCATTACAGTGAGGCATGCATCCCTCGGAGGTCATCAAAACATGTATCCTCAGGCCGCCATCCGGGCTACAGCTTTGAACTTGGGGACTAAGAGCTCTCAGCTGCAGCCCATGGGCAAGAGCTGTTCAGACTGGACCACTCAGCTGAGCAACACTAGGTGCTGAGGGAGGTCCCGGGCAGCGCTTTCCTGTGGCTGCTGGGGGAGGAGGGTGGCTCCCAGGCCGGGTCAGGCTAGTGGAAGAAGGGCAGACAGATTCATGCACAGGCTTTTCAGACATTCATAAAGCATCTCTCTCACAGCCACTTGGAAAATAATTTGTACAGAATCAAAAGAATAATTTGAAGGCAGAATGGAGAGGTAGCTAATGACACAAGAACCACTAGAAAAAAAGATTCACCAGGTGGAAAATCAGAAGAAAAATTTTTAATGTGCCAAAGACTGTTGAGCTGTGTTTTAAAGGGATCGTCTGTGAAGGAGCATACTGCACTACAAGTTGATAACCCTGAAGGTGAGGGCTGTCAGCATGCCTTTAAATATTTGACAATAATTCAAAATAGTGAAACTTTCCTTTCTGGGTATGTCTCATCATCAGGGAAATGGCTTATCTTTTCAACCTCCCAGGGTTTTTAAAAAATTATTCTTTTTAGCGTCTCATTTTCCCGTAGAGAGGGTATTTTATCTTTAAATTCAGGTATGTTCCTCAGTTCATAGGGAGGCTCACGATAGGAGGTAAGAATGCCATTGTAATGTATCAGCTCATAAGTGGTCACCTGCAATTGGTATTTGAATATTATACTCTGAATTTTTTTAGCGTTAATGTGTTATATTAATTTCAGTCTGTAATACAAATAGAGATTCAGAAAATAGCCATTTCTTAACAAAATGGTTTTCTTTTTGTACTCATAAAAACCCATGCCAGTTTATTTCCTTATTTTCTAAAAGTAGACAATAAAATAGAAGATGAAGAAAAAAATATCTTTCTAATATTAATGATTTTTTTTGCAGGTTGTTAAAAAAAAAGTCATTGCTAAATCCCAATAAATGTGTTTCTGCCTATACTTTTAAAACAAAAATTGAGTGTACTGTTGTCACCCTCATAAAAATTTGAATAGTGTGTGCTTATTGACTGAATTAAAACTGTTGTTTTTCATAAAGAAATCTATTAACAGCTTGATGAATCGCAGACAAATAAAAAGGCATCATCCATATATTCAAATCGCTGTCTAGTGGGAGGTAACAAGGTGAAAGGGAAGGATTAAAGGCTGAAAGAAGAGAAAAAGATTTTATGGAAGAGGTTAAGAAAAACTCTTCATAATTATAATATTGCATTCTAAGATATGCTCAATCTCTCTGACACCGCTAATAAAATGATCAAAGAATGTCTAATCACCAGAATCAAAATGCAGTTTAATTAATCATATTATGTCTCCCTCTTTTGAATTGAAAGCTACTTCAACAGTAGATAGATGGCTGCCATGTTTAGTTTTCCAAATGACTTTCTGATGAGGCAGCTCAAACAAACCAGAGTGACTGATAAGCTTGCATTTGAATAGAATTGAAAGTCTGAGGTCTCAGAAGTTACAACGAAGAAGTGAAAGCCAGAAAATGGGTCCTACCACAGAAGAAACTTCACTCCTACTCTGAAGGATATATGCACCCCTATGTTCACTGCAGCATTATTTACAATAGACAAGATATAGAAGCAACCTAATTGCCCATTGATAGACATTTGGATAAAGATGATGTGGTACATTTATACAGTGGAAAATTACTCTGCCATGAAAAAGAATGAACTCTTGCCATTTGCAAATACTTGGATGGACCTAGATGGTATTATGCTAAGTGAAATAAGTCAGACAAGAAAAAAAAATACCAGATGGTTTAACTTACATGTGGGATCTAAAAAAACAAAACAAATCAACAGACAAAACAGAACCAGACTCAGATGCAGAGAACAAATGAATGATTGCCAAATGGGAAGGGGTTGGGGAGATGGGTGAAAAAGGTGAAGGGATTGAGAAATACAGATTGCCAGTTCTAAAAATAGTCATGGGAGCCCTGGCTGTGTAGCTCAGTTGGTTAGAGCCGTGGTCAGCAAACTGTGGCTCGCGAGCCACATGCGGCTCTTTGGCCCCTTGAGTGTGGCTCTTCCACAAAATACCACGGCCTGGGCGAGTCTATTTTGAAGAAGTGGCATTAGAAGAAGTTTAAGTTTAAAAAATTTGGCTCTCAAAAGAAATTTCAATTGTTGTACTGTTGATATTTGGCTCTGTTGACTAATGAGTTTGCCGACCACTGGGTTAGAGCATTGTCCCCATATACCAAGGTTGCAGGTTCGATCCCTGGTCAGGGCACATACAAGAAGCAACCAATGAATGCATGTTTCTCTCTCTGTCTCCCTTCTTCCCTCCCACTAAAAAATAAATAAATAAATTTTTAAATAGTCACAAGGGAATATAGCCATTTATATTGTAATAATTATGTATGGTTTCAGATGGATACCAGGCTTATCAGGATGATCACTATGTAAATTACATAAATGTTTAATCACCATCTTGTACACCTGAAACTAATATAATGTATGTCAACTATAATTGAAAAATTTTAAAGATTATATATATTTTTTAAAAAGATAGTCACCAGTCTAGTTTTCTTATCCACCAAATGCTTGCTTCCAGTGGTCTCACTGGAGTGACTAGCTCAGTGTAGTTGGTTAGTCACTTGATTTGGTCTGTTAATAAGAAAGTATTTATTCAGTGCTTTTTCTTAAACATTCATAGGGTTATATGGTGGGAAACTAAGACTAAATCAAGCATAATTGTGCAACAGCTCAGAATTAGTTTCTTGAAAGATGACCACAAACAGGGTGACCTGCTTACGATGGAGGAAAATAAAGGCTGGAGCTAGTACAGGACACAAAGGAGGATTGGGATAGGGGTTGAGAATTGTCTGAAAATGTTAATACTGATTTTAAGTTCCTCGTCATCCCTAATGGTAGAATTTGCTGGTAACTTATTGTTTTATTTATAGCCCCTCATCCCCTCCCCCAACAAACATGGGAGTTGTATTCTGTGATTTGGAAAACTTGGATATTCTTCTGTTCTTTCATAAGAGACTTTGATTTACCAATTAAGTCAAACTTCTGAGGCAAGAATACTCAAATTAACATAAAATTTATTTCCAAGAGAACTGGGGTCTCCTATGTAATGAATTGTGAGTAAAACAAATAGCAATAGTCACTTTAGCTCCTGTGTGGGACACAGGATGAAAATAAATAGTAGTTAAGCTTGCAAATTATGTTGCTTGCTTCATTCATTCTAAAGAAGACAATAATTAGATGATGGGGTATAATTATTATTTTGAAAACTCTTTCTTATTCAAACAAATTTCATTGAATTTGTGTAATGGGGAAAAAAGTGGAACGTGGCAAAACATTTTTAATAAACATCTAAGCCGAAACCGGTTTGGCTCAGTGGATAGAGCATCAGCCTGCGGACTGAAAGGTCCCAGGTTCGATTCCGGTCAAGGGCACGTACCTTGGTTGCGGGCACATCCCCAGTGGGGGGTGTGCAGGAGGCAGCTGATTGATGTTTCTCTCTCATTGATGTTTCTAACTCTCTATCCCTCTCCCTTCCTCTCTGTAAAAAATCAATAAAATACATTTTTTAAAAAAATTTAAAAAAATAAAATAAACATCTAAGTTCTGTATTACCTCAATCTACATTTAATGCCTTAGAAAATGACTCCACAATCAAGATCTTCCTGGTTCTCTCAATAGGTGTTACAACACTCTCATTTACAAGAATATGGTTTTGACTTCGGCTTTTTAATTTTGCTTCATGATACCAGAGCATAGAATTAACTTCCACATCACAAAATATTGAGCACAAGGGTTTCCCCAAACTCCAGCTCTGGTGATGTCTGTCACATGATGCCTCTGCTACCCTAATTCCAAGAAGATGGCAAGTCTTAATCAACTGAAGTTTGGCCCCTGACATCAGCCTGTCCTTATCTTTCCATCTTTAGGCTAATAACTGGCAGCTCTCAGCCTATTGACTGAGACATCGGTATCCACGTAGCATATGACAGTGCCCAGTACACGTGCACTGTAGTAGCTCCATTGACTTACTTTGTACACGGTACTTAATATGATAAACTGAATTAAATAAATTATCTAAATATGATCCAGAAATCCCATTTCTGGGTATTTCTATAAAAGGATTGAAATCATGATCTCCAAGAGATATCTGCACTTTCCTGTTCATTGCAGCACTACTCGCAGTGGAAACAACCAAAATGCCTATTGATAGATGAATGGACAAAGAAAATGTGACATACAAGGACTGGTGGTTGTCAGAAACTGGGGGAAGGAGAAAATGAGGAGTTATTAATCAACAGGCATAAAGCTTCAGTAAAACAAGATGAATACTTCCTAGAAATCTGTTGTACAATGTAGTACCTATACAGTGGTTCCCCCCCCCCCCCACTTTATCCATTGTTTTACTTTCCTTAGTTTCAGTTACCTGGGATTTCAGTTACCTTGGGTCAATTGCGGCCCAAAAATATTAAATAATTCCAGAAATAAACCCTGTTCTGAGTAGCGTGATGAAATCTCTCTCCATCCTGCCCAGGCCATTAATGATCCTCTGTCCAGCATATGTGCTCTATGCTCCCTGCCAGTTAGTCACTTAGTAGTCACCTCAGTTATCAAATCGACTATAACTGTCTCACAGTGCTTGTGTTCATGGAACCCTTATCTTAATAATGGCCACAAAGCATAAGAATAGTGATGCTGGCAATTCGAATATGCCAAAGAGAAGCCGTAAGTGAAAAGGTTAAAGTTCTTGACTTAATAAGGAAAGAAAAAACATCTTATGTGGAGGTTGCTAAGATCTATGGTAAGAACAAATCTATCCATGAAATGTCCAATAATTAAAAATTGGTTAAATAAGTTACCATATTTCCATATGAAGGAATAATAGATAACCATTAAAATTATGAAGATTAACTTTTACTAATATGCACAGTGTTTCTAATATGGTATTACGTTTTTAAAAAGCAAGTTACAAAACAAGATGTGTAGTATGACCCCACTTTTGTAAGAAGATATATATGTATATATATACAGGAAAATATTTGAAAGATGTACATCAAAATGATAATAATGGTTATCTCCTGAAATGTGGGTAGTTTTTCTTTCCCTTTTTCTTTGCTATTTTCAAATGCCTCCAATAAATATGTATCAATTTTAAATTAGTAAAAGATTATGAAATTGAGGAAATGCCTTTGGAAATAAAAACAAATTTTCTTCTTTTTTGTCCTGTTTGAAATAATGATCTGAACAGAGAGAAATATAAAATGTGGCTTTTGTGATCAAAGTCATTAGAATGAATGCCGAAATTTTATTAACAAATCTCTTGCTGGGAGGTAATGATATCCAGGGGCAAATACGATCTTCTATTTTACCAATGGCATCAAATCTTTTCAGTGGGTTTAGTAACTCCAGCATGGTAATGCAGAGCGATCCCCCCTGTGCCTCCGCCCCCGCCATGTATAAGTTACTTTATAATATTGAAAACTATTCGACTAACATATTTACCATGTACAATTCACAAAAGAGAATAGTAGCTAAAATACCTGAACTAACATTTAAGACACCAGACATTTTGAGTGGAAGACTCTTATGGATTAAAATAGGTTACTGGGCAGGATGGGAAGAGATCAACCAAAGAACTTGTATACATACGTACATGCATAACCCAAGGACACAGTCAATAGGGTGGTGAAGGCCTGGGGGAGGGGTGGGCTAGAAGGGGTCAATGGGGGAGAAAAGGGGAACATATGTAATACTTTCAATAATAAAGTTTAAAGAAATAATAATAAAATAACAAATGTCACAAAAAATAAAAAATAAATGAATGAAGCAGAAAAAGTAAATAGGTTATTGGGGCTATGGCTGGATGGTGAGGCATCGTGTACAGCTTGCTAAGGATTTAGACTTTTCCTGTAAAGACACAGATCAAGTTGTATTTCAGAATGAAAATTCAAGGTGCCCATGGAGGACAGATTAGAGGGAGTAAAAATTAAAAACAGAGTACATTTATAATTGGGACATTTATAATAGTAATGTCTTTAAAGGAATTTTTCCTAACAAAGAAGGGTGACTATGGAAGCTACTTAAGTTTTAGCTTCGATTTTTTTCTCCCGAAAAAGGATATATAAATATAAAACCCATAACAACTATGTAAACTACTATAATATATACAGTATAGGTTAGGGATATGCTTTTGCATTTTATGATTTGACTAAATATTAACTAATAAAAATATATTAAATCAGAACTTATTTTGTCCTTAACAAATCGGCAAATCTAAGCAGAGCTTGGATATTCGTTATACAACAATACGAGCTGACATTCCAAATTCACCTAAATGGAATTCACTTAATATGTTAGATTCTGTAAATCTGCTTAATCATTTCTTAGAGCTTCTATAAATCTGCTTAATCATTTCCCTAGAAAGGGGACTGCTCAACCCAAGGCTGACCTGCACTCTTGAGAGCTGTCAGTCTCTCCCTGTGGGAGCCCCAGGAAGCATCGCTCTGGGGTGCAAAAAGAAAGCCCTAGAAGGCTTCCCCATTCCTGTCATATTCCAAGGTTTTAGGGAAAATGTTAAAAAATGGTTTTCTTTCCTGACCTAATACCAGAAGCTAGAAATAGTCAAGCAGTACTAGCATCCTTTCAAAATTAAAAACTGTTGAAAACATATTTGTGAGATTTCCACCTCTGTCAAATAGTCCCACAGAGCTAGTCCTGGATTCGTGTTTGGGAGTGACATAGGGAGATACACGGCAGATAATGAGATAATGGTACCAAAAGGTCTGCTTTGATTTTGTTCACATTGTTCTGGCTCTCTAACTCATACAATCTAAGGGCTTATATAAAATTTAACATGAATAGGCACAGAACAGCCCCAGGATGGTCATTCAGTACAGCTAGATCATTTTAACTCAGGGTCAGAATGAACTTTATGGGAGCATTTACTAAGACCAAGGTTATTTAGGGGAGAAGGTTTTTTTCTCCTTTCATCTCTTACCTTGCACAGAACTTTAAGGTAATGTTAGGAAGCCTGAAACACAGTCTAGAGGATTCAGGACCATCTCAGTTTAGGTTGCCATGACATCCTATATCATAAAGAGCTAATATGCTAATTAGACTGGACGGCGGAACGACCTTCCCAATGACTAGTGGGCGCGAGGCGGGGCCGTGGGGCTGTGAGGGCCTACTCTTGCGTGATTTTCGTGCATCAGGCCTCTAGTTTTCTATAAGTAAGTCCTGTGTTTTCTCTTGCAAGCGAGAACGACATTGAGAATGTAAAAATGATCCACACAAGGATAAGTTATTACCCAAATTTAATTGACAGGATGTTTTTCCTTTTCCTGTTCTGGGACAAGAAAGCTAAATGCTAAAACAAAGTGGTTGAAAAAATTGGAAGTCAAGACACTGTGACTTTATTGTCTGTGTCTCTGATTGAAAGTGAATGTGGAGACTGGATTTAGTTAAAGGATATGGAGAGCACCACTGGTGGTCTATAATGTGGCAGCACAGAAGAGTTTGAATCCTTATGGCTTCTTCCCCCACCCAAGCTGCCTTTTACATAAAAACTTAGTTGGAAAAATTTGACATTCTAAATTTAAGCAATTTTCAACAACAAAAAATAATGTTTAACTTCTCCAGATTTTTCTTTTCGTTTCAGAAAGACAATAATTTTATAGTTTCAATATAATGCTGGCCTTTGTAGCACTCAAGAGACAGAGCCAGACACCGGTGCATGCTGCTGACTCCTGTTTTTATTCCAGAAACAACCTTCGTAACTGTTGGCAGCGCAAGGCTTGCCTCCCTCCCGCTTTGGCTGGGGATGGCGGAGGAGGCAGGAAGGCTGTAGGGATATCTGCTCGGAAGTTTTCAGGCATAAAGGTTTAGAACTGTTAGCTAATGACTTCAATGAGATTTTAAGTTCGAAATCAGTAACTACAAAAACCCATAGATTCTGTGCCTCCTGAGGGCTGTATACCTTCCTTTGGATTGTTTTATTTTTGGCATAAAGAAAGAACACTATTAAATAATGCATAAGTAATTGTATTATGTCTTCCAAGGGTACATTTAAAACACTGTTTAAATTACAGACAGGAACATAAGATTTAGTAGTTCTCTCTGTTGCATGCCAAACAGAGATGTTCATAGTTCATAATTTATTCAAAATCTGTTTGGACAGGCTCTAGTTGTATTAGATTTGAATAGTCAGTTTGTCATTTTGTTGCTATAACAGCAGCACAAAGATAAAAATAGCCCAGTTTTGTTACAGAGACGTCTACCTACCACAGCTCTTACCTTGATCCTTTCTAGGCTTCCTGCTTCCCTACCCTCAATTCTTTGCTCTTTTCAGATGAGAACAAGCTGACCCTGGCTAAGCATCTCCCTGTGAAAAGGCTCATGACAAACGCAGTCTTTATAAAAGACTCCACAGCTGAAATGTGAACCCAGAGATTTTAGGGTCCCCACAGGCGCTTGTGTTCTAGTGTTGAAAATCTGTTGTGAAAAATCATTAAACCTATTTTCTCTGTGTCACTCATTCATTCTACACCAACAAATGTTCATGGAGCACTTGTTAATTTGCAAAGCAATTTTAGTGATTCAAGAATGTGGAAAGTATAGTCTCTGTCTTAGAGGAATTTTCAATCTTGAAGAAAACAAAAGAACCCTGTAATGTGCATTTAACAACAAAGTCAGCCTGGATCATCTATTTACTCTTTCTTTGCACAGGTGAGGGAGTTAGCAACACAGAGAGGTGGAATGACCTGTCCTAACCACAATGCTGGCGTAGAGATCACTGGGAGAATGGAAAGACCCCTGGCTGTGAAACAAGCCACTTACTTCACCACTCTGATCCTGGACAAATTACTTAACCCACTGAGCTAAGCCAGACTTCAACGGGCTAGTCTGGGTTAAAAGGCTTATGAGAATGAGAACAGATGGCCTTCAGCCGGAAGTATAAGGCACACTTACAACATATGAATAAAAGTGAACTGATAGAGCTTCTCCATGCCTCCCTAGTTCCTCACAGACCCTTGGCCAAAGTTCAGTGGCCAGTGCAACCCTCAGGGAGTGATAAACCTGCTGGGTCAATGACCCCAGAGCCACAGGCCCACAGCCTTCCCTACACAAAGTTAGGCACGATGGTGTTCCATTTCTTACTGCCTCTTTAGACAACACGTGGAACAGCCGCGCCCTGCTATACCTGCTCACCTTCAGCTTCCTCACCTGTGATATTTAATGATATACAGACTCTGGTGGTTTAATCCAAGCCTTGGGCAAGACGGCCTGTGGAGCGTGCCTGGCTCAGTGCCTGATGCAGAGCAGGAGCTTCACAGGTGGCTTTCTTAGCTGAGGAACTGAAAGGAGGATTCAAGTTTCCCGGCTCTCCAGCCTAATGCTCTTTTCCACACACAAATGATGGCGACTGCCATTATGTAGGTATTCACTTTGTGCCAGTGGGATGACACATCAAAGGGTGATATGAAACTATGATTACTTGAAGAAAGCAGTCTGTGTCTAGAAAGCCTAGGCAGTAAAATCTTGGGCATCTCTCATGGCAGTATTTTTTCTGATATGTCTCCTCAGGAAAAGGAAACAAAGGAAAAAAATAAACAAATGGGACTACATCAAACTAAAAAGTGTTTGCACAGCAAAGGAAACCAACAAAATTAAAAGACAGCCCACTGAATGGGAGAGCATATTCATCAAAGATACATCTGATAAGGGGTTAATATCCAGAATTTATAAAGAACTTACAACACTCACACCAAAAAAAACAATTCAATTAAAAAATAGGCAAAGGATCTGAAAAGACAAACATATGACCAACAGACATATGGAAAGATGCTCAACATCACTAACCATCAGAGAAATGCAAATCAAAACCACAATGACTTACTACCTCACACCAGTCAGAATAGATATTATCAAAAAGTCTGTTGACTAGGGAACCCTTGTGAACTGTTGATGGGACTGCTAATTGGCACAGCCCCTATGAAAACAGTATGGAGATTCTTTAAAATATAAAAAAAAAAACTAAAAATATATCTACCATACAACCCAGCAATTCCACTTCGGAGTATTTATCCAAAAACAAACAAACAACAACAAAAAACAACAACACATGAATTTTTAAAAATGTGTACCCCCATGTTTATTGCAGCATTATTTACAATAGTCAGGATAGGAAAGCAACTTTGATGCCCATCAATAGATAAATGAATAAAGGAAAATGTGATATATACATGCAATGGAATACTACACAGCAATAAAAAAAGAATAAAATCTTGCCTTTTGCAACAGCATGTATAGACCTAAGTGAAATAAGCCAGACAGAGAAAAACATGTGGAATTTAAAAAACAAAAACAAAAACAGATGAATAAAAACAGGGATCAAAGGGATGGTTATCAGAAAGAAGGGGGTGGGTGGATGGGTGAAAAAGATAAAGGAGAATATCTACCTATATATATAAAAGCCTAAGTGATCGAACAACAGGTTGACAGGTTGCTATAACGTGCACTGGCCACCAGGGGACAGATGCTCAATGCACAGGATCGTGTTCCCTCCTGTCTGTATCGGGCCTGTGGGGATGGGGCTGAAACCGGCTTTCCAACATCCCTCGAGGGGTCTCTAGATTGCAAGAGGGTGCAGGCCAGACTGAGGGACCCCATTGGTGCATGAATCCGTGCCCCAGGACTCTAGTAGTCAATAATGTTGTGATAAGTTTACAAGGTGACAGATGATTATTGGAATTAGTGAGATAATCACATTACAAGGTATAAAAATGTCAAATCACTACATTGTACACCTGAAACTAACATAAGTAATATAACATTGTCTAGTAACTATACTTAAGTAAAAAAAATTTTTTTAAGGGAAGTTCTCCTATTTTTCTGGTCTGTGTTTGCTTTTAAGGATGCCTTGAATCCTTTATGGAATGAATGGAATTATGTGTAAGGAGATGGATAGACCAAGTTCCTTAATCATAGCACCTAAATGAAAATTTTCATGTACTAAAACTGGAGAAAATACAAAGAGGAAACCACACTTATTCAACCCTGGCCTTAAGACTTTATAGTCCACAATCTCATTTCAATTACTGAAGCCTGCAGGATGATCAACATCAAAGTATTACAAGTATTTGCTATAGTTCATATGCAAACTTTTGAAAATGAAAGCGGATCTCAGTTGAAAAGTTCAGGTACGGAGGAAGAAACATTTTAAAGGAATTAAATGTTGTGGCTCAGGCTCAAAGGAACTAGGGTGGGCAGGAAATAAATGCTTTCCATATTGTGTCTTAGGCAGTGTCAGGGACTCGAGTTTTCTGTATGTGTGTTTTTTGAACACTCCTTGAAATCAGTAAGTGTAATATGAGCATTACTTGAACTTTATTTGAATTTCAATAGCTACCAACAGATGTGCTTAGGATGACTAGGGCCCCGATTCCAAAACAGCACAGTACTTTAAATCTATTTTAGACTCTGAAATGAGAGCCGATTCCAGGAAGACAGCTCCGAACCTTTTCCCCAGCTGCGGAAATAACTCCTCTTGCTGCCCCTCTGACTTACAAAGGAAGCTGCAAAAGGTGTTCCTTTGCCAATAATCATTTTACCATATAGCCCACAAATGGAAAAATAAACTGTTGGCTACTCTTCAGAAAACGTATTCTCACATACCCCAGAACCAGGTAGATAAAGAAAACCATAGTTATTTTAACTCCTTTCTCATTCTCCAAAGTGATTTTTCATATTTTTATTACTTCAGCAAGCTTATAAAACAGGGTTTATCTATTAACAATTAAGTCACTATTAAATTTCTACAAAATAAGTAATTCATTCAAGGCTCTGAGAATGTTCCCCTCCCCGCTTTACCCCTGCTAATTTCTTGGGCCTTTGCTCCATTGGTTAATTCCCACTTGCCTAAACGAATTCATTCTCCCACCCTTTGGTTTCTACCCTTCACTTTAGGATGTACAAACCCCTCTCAATGGAAAGTGAAACATCTAACCTGAATTCACCTCTGCTATTATCTTATTTCTTCCCTTCACACCCAAGCTTCCCGAGTTGACAAATCTCTATTAAGTCAAATGGAAACTCTGACTTTGCTTTTAGACATAAAAACAATTACTTCATTAGGTGTCTCTCTGTGCCAGGCACTCTTATAGGCCTTTTTTTTCTTGATCAAAAAATGCATGAATAATTCATGTTCATTAAAAAAAATTAAATAATACAGAAACAGATCAAGACAGCATCAATGCATCCCCTGCCCAAACACCCTATCTTCTTTGTCACAACCATAAGATAAGAATTATTGACCCTATTTTACAGATGAGAAAATTGAGCCTGAAAAAGGCTCAGAGTGTACCCCCCAGTTTTTAAGAGTGAGAGCTTTTCGGTCTGACTGCCTGGGTTCATATCTTGACCTTGCCACTTACTTTATGTGTCCATGAGCAAAATTACTTATTATTTCTGCACCCCAGTTTTCATATCTGTAAAACGGAGCTAATGATAGTACCTCGTTCAAAGGGTGTAGTGGGGATGTAATGTGCCAAACATAAAAATATTGCTGTTTCTAAAGAAAAAAAAAAGATTTTTAAATGACAGCTGAGAAGATATACTAGGAATCAGGGCAAAATGCTGTTCACCATTCTGCCACTACTGTAGAGGAAAAAAACTGTTTTTAAAGCAGCTGGAAAATATTGCTCAAAAATATGCTCTTATTGCAATGATAACACCATCGATGCACTTAGTTTTTAAAGGTAACACTTTTTTTAAAGATTCAATATTATTTCAATGTTTCATGATTAAATTTTATTCATTTGATACGGTATCAATTTCATTATTTTTATTGTTATCTCAGTGTGCTAGAATGAGTATGTATGTTTAACATTTAGATATAAACACATTTATAATATGTCTACTATATTTCAAAGTTTTTGTAATGGCTCTGTGTAACCCTAGGTCAGTGGTCGGCAAACTGTGGCTCGCAAGCCACATGCGGCTCGCGAGCCGCGGTTTGCCGCTCTGTTGACTAATGAGTTTGCCGACCACTGCCCTAGGTGATTTGAGTCATTCCTGCCATCTGACTCTACCACTCTGGGGCTAGTCTACCCTGCCAGCACGCTACATAGACAGGTAGCCTCTTATAGTTTCAGTAGGCACCATAATTTATATTTGCTCTCTATGAGTGAAGTATTAGAAAATGATTAAATAATGGGCATTAATTTTCTTGGTAAGTCATTACCCACACCCCAGTAACTCAAATATTTTCTTCCCACTTCTTATACGCTGCTTCTGAGAGGCAATAGATGTTGATGGCTGCTGTACAGCTACTTGGTTAATTCCTCAAAGCCTCTTACTTACCATTCTCTTTCCAAGCACAGTTTAATGGACTTTCTATGGGAAACAGGAAACTAACAACATGTTCATCTCCTTCTCTTGCCTGCCAACATTCTTTCCAATCTTAAGAAAGTAACATTGCATTGAGGCCCTCGGCTTTCTAAAGAGGTGGCTGGCCCAAGGAACAATAGTTCTATAAGCTAAATCACTAAACAAACACACTTGTTTAAAAAATTTAAGTCAAGAGTAGGAGATCCCTTTCAAAACAAGTAAGAACTGAACAATAACACTTGAGGAGTGAAAGGACAATAAGATTAAACAATTCACAGGCTCTCTTCATTCATCTTATATTAAGTTTATCTTTTAAAACATCATGCTTTTTCTGTTTCCCAGAGAACTTAGTAAACACTTCATTATTATATGATTATACTCTTCCCAAGAAGAGCACATTTTTCTTTTCCTTTTTCTTTCTCTTTCTTTTCCTCTCCCTTCTCCTTTCTCTCTTCCTATCAGTTTCTGCCTCTGATTGGCTAGATATTTCAGAGATTGTATATTAGCTCTCTTTATTCTCCCTTAAAAAATTTTTTTATAGCAAGCCCCAGGTATTTTGTTCTTTTCAGTAGTTTCTAGTACAGAAAATACTCTAGGACGGAAACAGAATGGCAGACCCCAAAAGAAAATAACATGTCACAGTCATATTATCACTATTCACGTTCCAATAAAAAAAAAAATACATGTTCTTTATTTTTGATCAGTTCATATATGTGTAACTTTCTTCTAAGCACCTTGAGGAAGAAAAAGTAGTATAATACAGGATCTGGGACATTAAGTAACATGAAATTCTAAAGGCATCTGCCTTCTTACTAACTGATTTAGCCAAAGATGGCATTGCTATATAATTAACCTTGGTCCTAGAGTACAGACCCAGCTTTGAATCTCCTGTCATCAGTTTACATTACCTAATGCCCTGCACTGTTGCTACTCCCACATCATTCCCCCTCGTTTCTCCAGGATTTTACTCCTGGCTCATTCTCACTTCTCTCTAGTCTTATCTTTCAATATGCATAGAGGTGATCCTACCTTCCCCGACCTTCTGGTTCATTGACCTCTTCCCTTGTAATGACCTCATTCTCTTCTTGCCTCCCTAGACCCCACCTGGGATGAATGAGTAGGATGCTGGCCAATGCCCGGCAACCTACTCTCAGACCACTATCGTTCATCCTTCCAACTCACTCTGGTACGTGACCCCAGTGACCCTTCAATTTCCTGGGTCTTCCAATCCATTGATTGGGCCACCTTTTCACTGCCCCTCATTCTATATGTCCTCTATTCCTCCAGCTTAAATTCTAAGATCAATTATTGTAATCATTCTCTTGCCCTTCTCATTTCAGCTCTAAATCCAACTGCTTACTCATTCTGCACCTGTAAACTGAATGGGGCTGGGGAAAAAATTCACAGACATGCTTAGGTGCCTCACTTCAACTTCAAGACCTTAATGCTGCCATACATCAGAGTCCAGTCATTCTACCATTCTCTAGACAAGTATTCCATACCTTCTTTCTCTTCAAAAAACACGCTGCCTCTCAACCTCATCCTCACTCTCACCTAATAATCTTGCTCCTACCTTATTGAGAACCCTGAAACAATCAGAAGAGAATTTCACAGATTCTACTATCACTTTGACCCACTGGCCAGGATACACACCCTCATACTTTGCCTACCTGCTGGTTCCCATAGATTAAGTTGTCAAGCTCCTATCTAAAGCCAAGTTCTCCTCCACTCAGGAACTAGATTCCATCTGCTCTCACATACTCCAGGACATCCCTCCAATGATTCTCTTTAATTTTTGCTCCCTACTGAATCATTCACCTCAGCATGCACACATAATTCTTTTTCTCCTATTTAAAAAACATTTTTTGACCACTTTATGGGCCATCATCCCATTTCTTTGGAGCAAAAGTCCTCAAAAGTCGTGTATACTTGCTGTTTTCATTTTGTCCCTTCCCATGTTATCTTAAACTCATTACAGACAAACGGTCACCCTACCACTCCTCCAAAACAGTTCTTGTCAAGTGATGACCCCGTTTCTTTATTTCCTTTTGGCGTAAATTCCTCAAAAGAATATTCACCATCTCCAATTTCTTTTCTCCCATTACCTTTAAAATATATTCCAGCCCAGCCGGCGTGGCTCAGTGGTTGAGCATCGACCTATGAAACAGGAGGTCACGGTTTGATTTCCAGTCAGGGCACATGCCCAGGTTGCGGGCTCGATCCCCACCAGGAGGCAGCTGATCAATGGCTTTCTCTCATCATTGATGTTTCTATCTCTCTCCCCCTCTCCCCTCCCCTCTGAAATCAATAAAAATATATTTTGAAAAACTATTTCAACCCCTACCACTCCACTGAAAGTGCTCTTATTGAGTCATCAGTGACCCTTTGATTGAAAATCTAATAGTCAATTCTGAGACTTCATTTTACTTGATCCAACTGCACCACACATCATGCAGTTGAACACTTTACACATTTGGCTTCCAGCGCGTTGAACACTCTCAGATTCCCTCCCGCCTCACTGGTCTCTTCTTAGTCTCCTTTGTTGGTTCTTCCTCTTCTACCACACTTGAACTTTGTAGGCCCCAGAGCTCAGTCTATTAATACTCACACCATTGGTGATTTTATCCAGCCCTCTGGCTTTAAATATCATGTATACTGATTATTCCAAAGTATGCATCTCTGTCCCAGACCTTCCCTGGGCTGCAGACTCATCATGCCTACTTAGTATCTCAACTCTGTTGTCCAACAGTCACCTCAAATTTAACATGTCTAAAAGCAAACTTCTGGTTTTCATGCAAAGATCTGCTCCATCATAACCTTCCCTATTTCTGCTTCTGGCAACTCCATTTTACCAGGTATTCAGATCAAAATCCATGGATTCAGCCCTAGCTGGTTTGGCTCAGTGGAGAGAGCATCGGCTTGCAGACTGAAGGGTCCCGGGTTCAATTCCAGTCAAGAGCATATGCCTGGGTGGCGGGCTCGATCCCCACAAGGGGGCGTGCAAGAGGCAGCCAATCAATGATTCTCTCATTATTGATGTTTCTATTTCTCTCACCCTCTTCCTTCCTCTCTGAAATCAATAAGAATATATTTTTAAAAAATCCATGGATTCATCTTCAGCTTCTCTTTCTCTTATATCCCATATCCACACTGGTTCTACCATCATACTGTATCCACCGTGGTCTGAGATATATCATCTTTCACCTGGATTATTTTGATAGCTTCCTAAAAGATCTCCCTACATCTACCATTACACACACACACACACACACACACACACACACACACACACAGTTTATTCTTCACTGGGGAAGCATAGTGATCCATGTAATATTTTGAGTCCTCTGCTCAAAATCCTGTAATGGTTTCTCACAGTATCATATAAGACCCTACTTCATCTGGCCTCTCTCATTCACTCTTCTTGAACACTATAGGTATGCTCTTGTCTTAGGACCTCTGCTTAGCTCTTCTCTCTTCCTAGAATGCTCTTCTCTGAAATATCCATTTAGCTAACTCCCTCATCTCCTTTGAATCTTTGCCAAAAACTTACTCAATAAGGCTTCCTCTGACCACCGCATTTAAAACTACAATCTGTTCCCTACTCCCTACTTCCAGAACTCTCAAATCTCCTTACTCAACTCTACCTATTGTTTTTTTTTCCATAGCACTTATCACTGTCTAATGTTTTATTGTTTGTTATTGTTACTATTTGTTGTCTTTCTCCTCTGGCAGAAACTTTATCAGGGAAGAAATCTTTGTTCAATTCACCAATATATATCCTAAGAGTCTAAAACAGTGCCATGCATGCTACAGGCACACAGGAAATATTTGTTGAACATTTAATAAATATAGAAAATACGTTATGTGTTCCTTGAAGGTATGGCAGTATTTTCCTCCATTTAAGCCTCAAGCTATCTTTGTGGGAAGATTTTTTTCAAACTGATTCAATTTATTTGTTTCTGTCTATTTAGTTTCCTACTGCACTTTAGTCAACATTGATGATTTACACACATGTCTAGCATGTATAATGGGATTCTTACAAATATGAAAAATATAGAATACCCAATAGAAAAATGGGGTAATACTTCACAAAAGAAGATATTCAAATGGCCAAGGAACACATGAAAATGTTCTCAAATTGTTAGACAATGGGTAAATGCAAGTTAAAACCACCTTGGATAACATCACACACCCACCAGAATGGTGAAAGTAAGAAGGGGAGAGGCCAGGGAAACAGACTCGGGTGAAACTAAAGAATGGATGTTGCAAGACTGAGAGGTGGCCATCAAGATACTGACAGGTGGGTGTCGTGAGACTGAAGGGTGGGTGGTGCAATGGCTGGTTTGTGTGAGTTCATCTTTTGTGAGGAAAATGGATGCTAAGCAACCACTGGTCAGGCTGCCACCAACATGAGCATCCTGGATGGGGTCCAGAGAATCCCTCTCCCCTAAGCCCCAACCTCACTACTCCCGACCATGCCCTGGGAGACCCAGAAGCTCCGAAAGGGAACAGGTGACACAGGTGATAATGGAGACAGTGAGGGCAGCTTGAAGACCGTTGCAAGCCTCCCACCCCAGCTTTCAGAGGAGGGGGCGCACCCCAGGGCCCCGAGGACTGTGGCCACACACCCCACATCCTAGTTGATGGGGGTCACAGTCATGCAGTGGCCACAGTGGGGGCAAGAGGAGGCCCTGCTGTCCGTGGAGGCCCTGCAAGCAGCCTCTGCCTCTTATAAATGGCTTTCAGTGAGGAGCCACCAGCTCTGGTGGAGAGAAGGCCCTAGAAACCTTGGCACAGAGAGGTCGGGGTCTGAGGTGGTGACTGGAGTGAAGGCTAAGGAAACAAAGGCTGAAAGATGGCTATCTTCCCACAGCAGTGGATGAGGAGGAGAGGGCTGAGGTGGTGGAGGTGAAGCCAGGAGGAGAGGAAATGCAGTGATGGAGGAAATACAGTGGTGGAGGAGGTGCAGGGAGACCAGCAGTGGGCCGCCTGGTCTGGGTGATTTATGCAACTCCATTGCTCTTCCTGGTCACCTACTGCTGCCTGCCACGGGCTCTGCCCCCACCCCTCAGGCTGCTGCGTGCTGGATGAACATTTTCAAGTCTACTGTCAGCTCCATTTCCTGGTTTTTGGTAAACAAGGATCTCCAGAGCTGGTGATGGGCCCAGGTTTCCTGCCTGGACATAAAAACCTTTCTATTCCTCCCTTAAAAGACCTAAACCCCTTCCTACCACTGCCACCATCACTCAGGAACCCTAGGGGTTGGTAACTGAGAGCCTGCGAGGAAGGGATACTTACTTTACTCTGTCAGTGGTGGTGGGAGGAGAAATACTTTTCTCGGAACTGGGGCAGGAGAACAGAAGGTGGTGGAAGTAACGATGTTGCCTAGAGAAGGCTTCTTTAAAGAAATAAGGCAACTTGAATGTTTTCTCTCGTTTCCATAGGGCCTCACTTATATGGAAGATTAACACTTCTCTTATTTCACTAGTATTTAGTAATATCCTTTTATTTTCTCTGTTTCTGGTTACTGGGAAGATTCAGCTATATAGAGTTTATTTTGCTGTCAACTGGGACTATTTGGAAAACTCGGTCTCTTTCCTGTACAATATAGACTTATGCAAATATTCATAACAGTTTTCAACTGGTTTCTGTTAAAACTGTATCTTTACATGCATATCAGTATAACCAACAGACACAGACACTGGAACAGTGGGGGCTTGCCCTCGGGGGTGGGAGTGGCGGGGGGGGGGGTCAATTGGGGAAAAAGGAGACATATGTAATACTTTAAACAATAAAAAAAAAAGAAAAGAAAAAAAACTGTATCTTTAGAAATATAATTCAAATAACCTGGTCTTGCTAGACTCTGAGGACTTTGGAAATTGTCTTCATGGAAAAATAACAAAAATTTGTGGCTCTAATTGTCTTGACAATTTACTCTTTTCCTAAATAGCAAAAATACTTCTGAGATTCCTCTGTAAAATTGGAAGAGTACCATTGGCATATTTATCTTTCCTTATAGGCACAATTGCAAAACAAAAGCATGCCAGTCTGAAAACAAAAACAAAAACATCTTTTTGATGGAAAATAACAAGGATGAAAAAGTACACAGAGAAACCAGAATGTTCGTACACTGCTGGTGAGAGAGTAGCTTGATACAAACTTAGGAAATTGTTTGTCAGTATCTATGCACACCCTCTGATCCGGCTCTGGAAATATACTCAATAGAAATACATATATTCACAAGGACATGCCTAAAAGTGTTTGTAACAGCACTATTCTAATAGTTCACACTGGGAACTGACCCACTGTCCACCACTAGGAGAAGAAAATCAACAAATTTTTAAATATTCACACAGTGGGATATGATGAGAATTAAAGAACTATGCCTCTATGCAGTAATATGAATGAATCTCACAAACGTGATGTTCGGTGAAAGAAGCCTGACACAAGAGCACATGCTGTTTAATTCCATTTCTATATGAAGTTTAAGAACAGGTAAAACTAATCTATGGCAGTAGAAGAGATGACTACCAAAAACGGGGAAGCGTGTGAGATTTTACTCTACTTACAAACTAACAAGTTAGCCTGCTCCCATCATGGATGCTGAGTCAGAGATAAAGGACATTACAACACAACAGCCAGTGTCAGTGCTTGTACCAGCTTTTTGAGCCCTAATTCCTAATTCTGCAACATAGAGAATATGTAGGTGACACACAAACACATAATGAATTGCATTACAGGAGAGGGCCCCTGGGTTTGGGGAACCTGAATATTTTGTAATGGGAAGTAAGCATGCCTGTCCTTTTCTGTGAAGAGAGAGATTATTATACTGAACAGTATACTGAACAGTACACCTGTACTTGGTTCCATAAGAGACACAATCTCTTTTTTCAAGGCTATAAGCAAACTTGCCCTTTGCTCTAGAGAGAAACACTATCTCTATCTTCCAAGGCTACTCACAGATGTCCTTAAAAAGATACTCTGAACAAATTTAGCATCTCTGCTCCCAAGCTGTGCAGAAACATCAGAGACCCATGAGAATTGTCTCCCAACAGTGTGGATGGTAGGTACCTATTTCCTGGGAGGGAGTATGAGGATGGATTCTAGAGGGCTGGTGGTGGTCTGTGTCTTGGTCTGGGTGCTGTGTACACGGAGGTATTTAATTTGTGAAAGTTCTACATGTGTATTATATGTTAATAAAATATGCTTAAGAAAAACAAAAATTAAAAAGAAACCCAAAGTAACCAATGAAAAATTTTAAAACCAAAAATTCCATCATTTTTTTAGAACATCTATGCTAGAAAATGATTGGCCAATTTCAAAATATGTTTGAGATATTTTGGAGTAGGCCATGAGTCCATATATGAGAATTCTAGTAGATCATTTACTATGCCACATTCAAATGGCTAAAACCCATTTTTTTAGAATAAAAATGTAGGTATGGGCCATCAACTTTTAGTAGTTAGTGCCCCTGCTCACTTTATCAACAGACCTTTATCTGAACTTTTTAGTTATAAACAATTCATTAATCAGGGCTTGTGATGGTTCATTTTCAAAGCTCAGTTCTTTCAGCAAAATAAAGGATAATATCCACATATTATTTAGTTCTGTTGTTCAGCAAGGATGATGCCATCCTGAGAATTAACCCCACCATATAGTACTTGCTTTTTAAGATGATATGTATCGAAGTTTCATATCTTTTCTCCTCAGGCCTCCCACTTTGTGGTATAAATATTTCACTTGATAATTAAACGTTAAAAGAAGAATTTCAAACCACACATTTGGGACATAACATTGAAGACTACAGTATTAATAGCAACAAAATCTGTAAAACTTCTGTAATGAAATCATTTGGTTTGGGCTTACTTGAGCAGTCTTTTCATGTCTGTATATAGCAAGGTATTTGGGGATAATATAGATAATGCAGTGTGGAAAATGCAGGGGTTTTATTTTTATTTTACATAAAAGATATAAAAACAATTAGGAAAAGATTAACTTATTGCCTTTGAAATATAAGGAAGATTTAATTACTTTTTTATAATTCCTACTATCAATTCATATTGTACATTATAATTTTAAATGATGTCCATATAGATGGCTTGCCCTGTAGTTTCCAATGGCAAAATTTTCTTTGCTGGTAGAAGCATAAGAAATATAGGGTACTGCCCTGGCCAGGTGACTCAGTTGGTTAGAGCATTGTCCCATATACCAAAAGGTTGTGGGTTCGATCCCCCATGCTAGAGGCAAACAAGCGATGTTTCTCTCACATCACTTTCTCTCTCTTTCTCCCTCTCGCTTATTGTCTTTCTTTCCTCCTCCCCTCTCTCTAAAATCAATAAAAACATAGTCTCAGGTTAAGATCTAGAGTAATAAAAGCGTATTATGCAAATCGACCAAATGGCAGAACAGCAGAATGACCGTCCAGACAACCACTCTATGACACGCACTGGCACCAGGCCAGCTAAGGTGGGTGCGGTGCGATTGGTCCGGGGGCCCCACAGAGGGAGGCCCAGGCCAGCGGGGTGATCAATATGGGAGGGGAGGGGGTTCCGCAGAACCCGGGGAACGGGGGCGGGGGGGAGGGGGGCGGAGGATGCGGGCAGCACCAGACCAAGGCGGTGCAGGCAGGGGGCAGGGCCAAGAAGCCAGGACCAAGAAGCCGGGGCCACGAAGCCGGAAGCCAGGGGAAGGGGCTACCCTTGCAACGAATTTCATGCATCGTGCCTCTAGTAAAAAGTAAGAAATCATATTTTATTTTATACAAAGGAATCCAAAATCCAAGTTTTTAGTCTGTCATACCAAGATTTTCAATGTTAACATTAAACCAGAGTCTAGAGCAGCCGTGGGCAAACTACGGCCCACGGGCCAGATCCAGCCCGTTCGGCTGTTCTATCCGGCCCGTGGAGCCAAAAGAGCAGAGGGTTCTCTTGCTCTCCCCTCCGCTCCTTTACTTTGAATTTATATTAGTTCACACAAACACTCCATCCATGCTTTTGTTCCGGCCCTCCGGTCCAGTTTAAGAACCCATTGTGGCCCTCGAGTCAAAAAGTTTGCCCACCCCTGGTCTAGAGCATTAAACTAATAGTGCTCTGAGTTACAAGTTAGGGCACCAGGGTTTTAAGAATGCTCTACCATAAACTGTAGACAAACCACTTAATGCCAAAGGCAGTTTTCCTTATCTTTTTAATAACAGGTTTGAAACATCACTTCTTCTAAATCTGAAGATTTACCTGCCCCTTAAATATAAGCTCCCCATAGGTTCTGTGGCCTCCACTGGCTTGCTTCCTGGATGACCTCAGCCACTGCCAGAGTTTCAGCCATCACCTCAGAGATAAAACTCTAAACCTGGAATCTCGAATCCTAAATCCCGATCAGGGGCCGACATGTCCATTGGCACACTGTCTCCAGGACTGCCCTCTTCCATATCTATTTTCACGTCCACATCTCTTGTCTACATTCCTAGAGATTTCCAGATTGCCCTTCCTCAATCTGACCTTTCTCTTCCCAATCACACTGCTCACAAAGTGGTAAAGTCCCTTTTGCACAAATATCCTTGTCAGTGCACCACTGCCTGCAGAAGAAAATCCAAACACCCTAGTATTGCATTCAAGATCAGCCACAACCACGCCCCTGCCTAACATTCTTGCCAGAGGCCACTCACTTGACACTCTTTTCTGTTTATTCCTCAAGCAACCTATGTACTGTTCTGCCTTTGGTCATGATGTTCCTTCATCTGGGATTCTCTTCCCCACATCCCTACCTATGGAAATCCTACCATTCCTTCTAAATGCCAGCCCCTCCAAATAACCTATAAAACCTCCTACCTCCCACAGCACACACTTGGCAGCAATTATTTCATGCAAATTTATACTGAAGTTCTTTCTATATGTTAGTAGTTTTATATATGTCTTTTTCACCCAACTAGATTATTTAAGAGCTGAGATCATACTTTAGTTATCTTTTTCTTCTGTGATAAATAAGACACAGTACCTGCCCTCAAGTAGCCTATAGTGTAGTATAGTGTGATAAATGCTAAAATAAGTGCAAGCATAGGGTGCTATGGGATACATAAGAGGGCTAGTTCCCTCCCCTGAGGGTTAGGGGTATGAGGGAAGTCTTATACTATTATAAGAGGTGGCTTTTAAGTTACTTTTAGACACAAGCCTTTTCAGAGTAGGGATCTATCGTTTCATCTATGTATCTGCAGGGCATTATCACTGTATCTAGCACGAAACAGACACTCTAAAACTACTTAATAAATGTGTAAATAAAAGATACCCAAGTCCTCTATGGCTATAAATATGTCGAGTAGGAATCATACTAGTCTTCTGTAGTACTTTTGTATTCCACTTATTAGTCAAAATATAGTAACTGTCTGATGAAAACCTAATTTTAGAAGAACACACACGTATTTTTAGGCTTCAGGTTTTGGCTGCCCAAATAGTTCCTAAGAAAGAAGAGCCAGAGGAGAGACTAGTCAAACCCACACAAGTACCTTGGTTCTATCTCAGAAAAGAGGAAATGTGGCCAAATGAGTGGTTCTGCAATTATATATATGAACTGTATCAAAACCGTGATATTTGCTCATTAATCTCTACATTCATATGCATTAAGGAAAAACATTCTTTATTACAGGCCTTAACAATAAGCTGTACTAACCATAGCTTTCATTTATTAAGGCCCTACATCAGAGCACCACTGTCTAAGCACTGTATGTGCAATTATCCTTCTACTTCTCATATAACTCTGCAGTTTGCAGATGAGGAAAGTGAGACTATGCTGAGATTATGTTACTTGTATCTGGCCACTCAGCCACGCAAGGAGTGGTAAACCCAGGGTTCAAACCCAAGTCTGACTCCAAAGTCGGATAACTATACATGAATAGAAATGCTATCTTTTGTTTTGCAGTAAAAAAATTATTAATCAAAATAATTTACCAAATGGCTTAGATTTTTTTCCATTTGTACACAAATTACCTTAGCATTTAAAACTTTTACTAATTTTTATGATTATTCATGAAAGTTATGACACAGAATAAGTGCAAAATGTAAGTACAGTACTGCCTGGCCAGTGTGGCTCAGTTGATTGGAGCATCGTCCCATACACCCAAAGGTGGTGGGTTTGCTCCAGATCAGGGCACATACCCAGGTTGCGGGTTTGAGCCCCAGTTGGGGTGTGTGTGGGAAGCAACTGATCGATGTCTCTGACTTTGTCTCTCTTCCCTCCCTCCCTCCCTCTATCCCTCTCCATTCCTAAAACATCATATGCATTGTAAAAGCAGCATTGTCGCTTTTTTAAAAAAGTACAATACTAACATGTAATTGCTTATGTTTTTCCCTTTGAATATTATAAACATGACCTAATTTCTTTTGCAATCCAAATACCACCCACAAATGAATATAAGGTACACTGGCATTTATGACACATCGACTGTTGGTTCAGATGGTTTTGCTAAAGGCACCGTCACAGCTGAAGCATTTTTTCAGGTGTTCAGAGGCTCCAACAAGTTTTCTGCTTCAATTCCAGAAGTAACCAGCGGAAGACATTGCACTTTGTCCAGCAAGACCAAATGGCAGAGGTCTTTTGGGGTGGAAACAGGATTATGTCACTGTCTGGAAATCTTTGATAAACTTGGCTCCTGATCAGTAGCCAGCTGGGGGAAGAATGCACAGCCAAGCAGCGCATGTGAGGTCCCAGAAGTGTGATGAAAAGAGAAGGACAAAATGGGGAAACTCTCAAGGAGAAAGCACAATGGGAGAGAAAAATAGTCGTAAGAGCAATTTTCAATGTTATAATTTTGTAAACCCAAAGGAACACTGGTGTGAGACCCAAGAGACAGTCATTTTTTTAAAAAACAGTTCCAGCTTGCTTTCTAAAATAAAGTTGTGACTTCTGGGGGAATTGTGGTTGAAATTTATTACTCAAGATTTGAGGGAAGTGGACTAGAAAGTCTTAGGTCTCCTTTTAGAGCTTTGATCCTATCATTCTAGGGAGGCTGCACATACACCTGGGGCTTTACTATTATTTTGAAATATGGTTAAATTCAATAAAGTAGAAATAGATGGATGCCTTCTTAACTTGATAGAATACACATTGGTGCTATAGTGACCATTGCACTTTCTGAGGCCATAGTAGGCAACATTCCCAGTAAAATCAGGAACAAAGAAGGATGCTCACTTGTCACCACTATTACCTAACAGTGATGGATGTTAGACAATGAGATTAATAAGAGAAAGAAACTGGACAGATATATATTTAGAGAAAGAAATAAAACTATCACAATTTGTGATTGTTATAGAAAACCTGAAATATTCAACTGAAAATGTACTATAAACAGTAAGAAAATTTAGTAAGGTAGCATGAAGCAGAATTACTGCATATCAATAAATTTCCGATGAACAAACATAGTGGGTTAGAAAGTGAAGTAGTACAAAAGCAAGAACCAAAGACGAAATATCTAAGAAAAAACTTTGAGAAATATGTAAGATTTATGAATGCAATTTTAAAGCATTCCTGAAGGACACAAAGACTTGTATAAAGGGAATGGCATACCAAGTTCTTATACAGCAAGACTCAACCTCATAAAGTTGTCAGTTCTTCCTTAGTTAATTTAGAGATATATTGTAATTACAATAACAAAGCCAAAAATTGAGGAAAGGGTGGGGAAGAAAATTAGACAAGCAATTCTAAACTACGTATCTTTTTAACAAGTATTCAAAAAAAGAATTTCAAGAATACCTAAAAAAAAAAGAAGAAGAAATGAGAGGACCATTCCTAATGCTCACTATAAAATAACATACAGCAACAATAATTAAAAGCATAGCCCAGGGGAGGATCCAAGATGGCAGCGTAGGTAAACACCTAAACCGCTGCCTCGCACAACAATTTCAAAACTACAACTAAAAGAAAAAAACGTCTATCACCCAGAACCACAGGAAAGCTGGCTGAGTGGAAGTTCTATAATTAGAAGGAAAGAGAAAAGAGCATTGAGACGTGCACAAGCACTGAAAAGCTTAGGTATGGAGGTGCGCAATCCAGGCTGGTGGCAGGCGTTGCTTTTTTTCAACCCAAAGGGAGACAAGTCCCCGATTACTTTGAAATCCAGTTTCTGGGGAGACACGGGGGACCCAAACTCCTATGGGGAGAAGCTGGACTGTCTGCCATTGGGTTGGAAAGTGAGGGTGGCTTGCTTGCAGACCTGCGTGCAGGAATAATTGTTTACTGTGCTGGGGCATGGGACACGGGGACGTGGTGGTCGAGACGCAGAGCCGGCTAACTGGCAGCCATCACTGTTTGCCACGCCCTAGCCTAGTGATGCCCTGAGACCCCGCCCCGCACAACCTACAAACCCACCCAAGCTCCAAGCAGCGGCTTTAGCATATGAATGGCCTGCCCTATCGCAGCTTAACCTAGCAAACTTGCAGCCTGGGTCAAACAGCTCCAAAATTTCCAAACCCCAAGCAAAGAGGAGAAAAGCTGTAGTTCTCACTGTAATGCCTGCTGAGTGGCCTCAGACAGTAGCTGACCTGAACCCCATTGGAGATCCAGAAGCCAGTGTACCTAGTGGTCAGTGTGAGACACCAGATTTCAACTACTCACATCCATAGGTGACACACTTAAGAGGCAGACTCAGTGAGCACCAAAGCCCCACTGAAACAAGTCCTGCACCATAAGCGTGTCTCCAGCACAGCAGTTCTTCCATTATAGACACAGCGGGTCCTCACAGCCAATTGGCCTGGAGGTCAATTCCTCCCAGTGTACCAACAGCAATCAAGGCTTAACTACACCAAGACTTTGCACTCAGCCCACAAAGGGGTGTACCAAGAGCGTCCACCTCAGGTGATTGGGGAGGCTGAGCTACTGGCCCCTATAGGTCACCTACCACACAAAGCCACTCCATCAACACAGGGAAGCAGCCAAAATGCGGAGACAAAGAAACATGTCACAAATGAAAGAAATGGAGGAAAGCAAACTACTGGACGACATAGAGTTCAGAACCACATTTATAAGGTTAGTTAAGAATCTTCTAAAAACCTCTGAGGAACTTAGTGAGACCTTTAAGGATCTTAATGAGAATGCCAAAAAAATGGAAAAGGACCAGTCAGAAATTAAGCATACACTGTCTAAAATAAAGAATATACAGAAACTCAACTGTAGATCAACGTACCCCAAGAATCAAACCAAAGATCTGAAATATGAGGAAACAAAAAAAAAAACCCAACCATAAAAACAAAAAGAAAAAAGAATCCAAAAATATGAAGATAGTGTAAGGAGCCTCTGGGACAACTTTAAGTGTATGAACATCCGAATTATGGGGGTGCCAGAAGAAGAGAGAGAGCAAAATATTGAAAACCTATTAGAAGAAATAATGACAGAAAACTTTTCCTACCTGGTGAAAGAAATAGACTTACAAGTTCAGGAAGCACACAGAACCCCAAACAAGAGGAATCCAAAGAGGACCACACCAAGACACATCATAATTAAAATGCCAAGGGCAAAAGACAAAGAGAGAATCTTGAAAGCAGCAAGAGAAAAACGGTTAGTTACCTACAAGGGAGCACCCATATGACTGTCAGCTGATTTCTCGGCAGAAACTATGCAGGCCAGAAGGGAGTGGCAAGAAATATTCAAAGTGATGAATAGCAAGAACCTACAACCAAGATTACTCTACACAGCAAAGCTATCATTCAGAGTTGAAGGTCAGATAAAGAGCTTCACAGATAAGAAAAAGCTAAAGGAGTTCATCACCACCAAGCCAGGATTACATGAAATGCTGAAGGGTATTCTTTAAGAAGAGGAAGAAGAAGAAAAAGGTAAAGATAAAAATTATGAACAACAAAATGACATCAAATACATACCTACCAACAAGTGAATCTAAAAATCAAGTGAATAAAAAATCTGAAAAACAGAATGGACTGGTGAATATAATAGAATCAGGGACATAGGAAGGGAGTGGACTGACAATTCTCAGGGGGAAGGGGGTGTGAGGGGTGCGGGAAGAGATTGGACAAAAATCTTACACCTATGGATGAAGACAGTGGCAGGGGGTAAGGACATGGGGTGGGGTGGGGAATCAGGTGGAGGGGAGCTATGGGGGGAAAAAAAAAAAAAGAGGAACACCTGTAATAATCTGAACAATAAAGATTTATTTAAAAATAAATAAATAAATAAATAGTAGTAATGCAAAAAAAAAATAAAAATAAAAAAAATAAAAAATAAAATAAAAGCATAGCCCGGGCGCAAGAATCCACAGATGACTCAGATGACTACATGGAACAGAACAAGTCTAGAAATAGACCCCAACGCATACGGAATTGTGTGTCCAGTAAACACGGCATCTGAAATCAGTGAAGAAAAGATGGACAACTAAAAAATTGTCTTTAGACAACTGGAGAGACATCCTATCTAATAAAAAAGTAATATGCAGATTGACCATCACTTCAACACACAAGATGGCTGCCCCCATGTGGTCAAAGATCCTGACCCCATGTGGACACAAGATGGCCAGCAGGGGAGGACAGTTGGGAGGAACCAGGCCTGCAAGGGAGGGCAGTTGTGGGTGATCAAGCCTGCTGGGGAGGGCAGTTAGGGGTGACCTGGCCGGCAGAGGAGGGAAGTTGGGGGTGACTGGGACTGCAGGGAAGGGCAGTTGGGGGGACCAGGCCCGCAGGGGAAGGCAGGGGCAAACAGGCTGGCAGGGGAGCAGTTAGGCATCAATCAGGCTGGCAGGGGAGTGGTTAGGGGGTGATCAGGTTGGCAGGCAGAAGCCATTAGGGGCAATCAGGAAGGCAGGCAGGCAAGCAGTTGGGAGCCAGCAGTCCTGGATTGTGAGAGGGATGTCCGACTGCCCGTTTAGGACCGATCCCAATTGGTGGTGATGAACTCCTTTAGCTTTTTCTTGTCTGTGAAGCTCCCAACCTCCAAGGGGTCCCAGATTGGAGAGGGTGCAGGCTGGGCTGAGGGACACCCCACCCCGTGCACCGGGCCTCTAGTTTTTAATAAAATTAAGTTGGGTTCATGCCTTATGCTGTATACCAGATAAATTTCAAAGGAGCAGGCCTTTCTATTTAAAATCTGGAGGCATAAAGAGATTAATACATGAAAAAATTTAAAGATATACATGGTTAAAAAAAAATTCCACAGAAGAGTCAAAAGAAAAATGACAAACTGGGAGTACATAAACTCATATCAAGCAAATTCTTAGAATGGTGATAAAGGGCTGCAAATCACTGATCCAGGTATTTGCCAAAGAAGGATGTTAACTTCAGATTATTTATTTCACCTGAAGTGCCAAGTATATATTTATTCTGTCAATTATAACCCTATTTTCTACTTTAATGGGGGAACCAATAACCACCAAGCCACCAGGAAAAGATGGGTAAGACAAGTCTGAAATTGTCTCATGGGATACCAGTGACGGCAAGGTCACCTGGGGATTACTAAATTCTGGAAGGCTACTCTGTTCACAAGCCTGGTTGTTTCCATCTTGTTTGATGCTGTGTTGTAACTGCTGCAGACAGCAGTGACTGCAGCATGAAAGTCACTTCTGTCGTGGTGTGCACGGGTTTGCACAGATTAACTCAAATGTGAAGAATACGGTAAACCTACCGTTACCTTCACCAAGCACACCATAGTCATGACATCTGCATTTCTACTAGGCCCATTATAGCTCATTTCTCCATATACTATTATTTCATCTGAAATATTTTCGTTCTCTTCAAAGCAATACATTTGATGAATAAATCTGGTATTATTGGAATATGGTTGATCTCTTGAACAAAAACTTTATTTGATCATTCAAGAGAAGAATATGGACTACCTCCACTTCTCCAAACTCTATCTCATGGGGCGGGGTTGGGGGGGGAATGGCAATACATTTTAGCAATCCCTTCACTGTTTGACTTCAGATGGAAACAACACAACAATATCAGAGGTTTAGATTAAAGAAGTTTGAGAGAGAGCCCAGGGTTATTGCACCTTTTCGGTGAATTTTTTCAAGTCAAGTCTACCTCCTGAGCACGTGAGTACATATTTCAAATGTCTTTTGTTAGTAGAAGGTTTCTTTTTCTTAGGTTCAATATCATACTTAAAGCAGCTGGAAATTTTAGAATAGTCCAAGCACATACTTTGTTATAAGACCGCTATTTCCATGGTAATTTGGATGAGGATCAGCTGGCATATATTATAGTTTCCTGTGATATGTCTAAATTAGAGATTGATTCAACGTTTATACTAATTGAATTGACTTCATTTCAAAAATGTTTTTCATGGCTTGTCATTCACAGGCATTTTGGGGAGGGGATGAGTACTCCACTATGGTAGTCCTTTCTCCAAAGGTAAAAAGAACATACAGTTTGGACCATTCAATGGCACTTAATCTCCAGCTAACCAAATGAAGAGAAAAGAACACACAAAAAAGGCTGCTAGATGAAAAGCGAAGACATTACCAAGAAAAACAAAATGAGAACAGAGATTAATCCCCTCAGCCTAAATGTTTTCTCTCTAGAATTACTAAAATAAAGTGCTAAATCTGGGTTACATGGCAAAGGTGACATTGCAGCATAAGCCACTGGAGCCAGAAAAACATACTCAAGGTCAGACTGTTAGGTAGTAGAAGCCTAGGTCTAGCCCTCAGGTTTTCTGACCCCTAACATCGCCGTTATCCTCACCTCATCTGCTCATCTCATCAGAGAGTTGCTCTTGTAAACTGCACCCTTTGTAATAGAAGCCTCAGTCTTGGGAACTTTTTCATGCTAAGGCAGGGGACGCTACCATGACAAATTTCAGGGGACCAATAAAAATGGGAAGTTGGAGAAAAAGTTACTGATGTCCTTAGGTATGATAGAGGGGTTCTGATCAGAGACAGCCTTCTCAAGTAATTAGGAAAAGAGACATCTCCAGAGTGGAGAGAAGAGCGAGTTCTCTAGGCCACAAAAGTCTGATGTGTTACTTTTTGGAACAAGGCAATTTTCTTTTTTGATTCACTGTTTGCTAAGAAAGTTTCGGTACACATGCAGACGGATTCCTGAATGAGGTATATTTTCCACTCGAATTTAATAAACTGGTATCTAGTTTATTTATCATTCTCTTCTTAGTTAAGGGCTGGCATTTCATGCCTCATCTGAAATGAAGTTTCTAAAAATGCAACACTGCGATTGTGGTGACCCTTTCTCCCGCCTCCCTGGTCAGCCCTGTGGAGTCTCAATCCTACCCAGCTTCATGAGAGTAACCCCAGATCCCTCTCCGCCATCCACTTGGTCACATAGGGAGGAGCACACCTGCAGCTTCCTTCTGAGCAGAAATTCCTACCCCTAATGATGGAACCCTCAGCCCCTGGACCACTGCAGTCAGACTTCCTTCCAGGGGACACTCTGACTTTCATTGGTGAGCATATGTACACTTTATGTTACAAACACTTTAATGTTAGCAGATATTTATAAAATACTGAGCTCCCACAAGAGATGAATTCTAAAAACAAATGCATAGGTTCAGAGGTAAACATGTGACACTTAGAAATATTTACTGGTATCTTCTTTCCTGAGACATGTTTGGCTCTTGGGTGAGCTGTGCCTGAGCCCCTCTCCTTAGAGCTTGTCTGCCATACCACCTTCTCAGGTCACCGTGGGTGGTAAAGTAAGGTTCATGTTAGTTTTAGCTCAGCTATGATCACTCTGTGCCCTTTATAAACTTGGTAGCTTGGACAACCCCCTAGAGTTTCTTAGTGATTATGAGCTCAGTGTTTCTAACAGGGACATATGGCGCAGCCTCAACTACTCCTCTAGTTCCTATCAGATGCTAACCATCCTACTCCAGGGGTGAGGAATAGGGGGAGTAGAGGGGGAATGGATGCTTTCCTCCTTAACCTTTCCAGGAAGCATTTATTTACATCGTTAGCTTCATTCTAGACAAGGAAATACATGGGTGGTGGGAGAAAGCTCTGATGACTTTATCAGTTCCATTTCTGTTTTTAAGCTGGCTAAGTTTGCTTTAAGCTAACAGAGTAAGACAGAGGCCATTCTTGCTCCCTCTATAGGTAGTTACAGTATGGCAGAATCCCTTAGAGACATTCCTGGCAAAGCAGCACAGTCCATGAACATCAGGAAGGCATGCTGACCTCAGGCAATCTAGCAAATTATGGTTGATGCCAGGGAAAGAAATTAGACCAGAAAGTAATAATGAAAATATGCTTAGAATGCTTGTAAATGAAGAAATATACTTCCTAATAACCCATGAGTCAAAGAAGAAATCACAATGAAAATTAGAACATATTTTGAAGTGAATGTTCATGAAAATGTATGAGATATATTAAACCCATTTTAAGAGGAAAATTTATGTCCCCAAATGTATTTAATCTAGAAGAAGAAAAGCTATAAGGCAATGAACTAAACATCTATAATAAAAAGTTATTAAAAGAACTTAAATCTAAAAAAAATAAAAGACAAAAATAAGAACAGCAACAAGTAAAATAGAAAAAAAGCATACAAAAGAGAAGACCAACAAAGATAAAACTTGGTTCTTTGAAATGACAAATTTATGGAAAATGATAAAAAAAATACAAAGTAAGCTTAAAAAATTAATATCAGGAAAAGAAGGGATATCATTGCAGAACCTACAGATATTAAAAGGTAAGAGAATATTATAACAACTTTACATCAATAAATTATATATTTGTAAACAAATCAAGTTTTATGCTTAATATTATGCACATACTATGTGCCTGTTATATTTCAATTTAAAAAATCAAGAAAATATGCATTTTATAAAATCTGGCAGCACAAGAAGAAACAATAGGTGAACAGTTCTGTATCTATTTTAAAATTGAATCAGTAATTAAAAACCTTAACCCAAAAAAATATTCTAGGTCCAGTTGGTTTTGTTGGTTGATGCAAACCAAATACTTAAGGAAAAAATAACATCTTACACAAATTCTTCTAGAGCATAGAAAAGAGAATAGAAAACACCCTCCAGCCCACTTTATGAAGCCAGCATAGCCTTGATGAAAAAGGCATTAGTAGAAAGAAAAAAATGCAGCCCAATTGCATTTATAAACATAGATGCAAAAATCCTAAGCAAAATATTAGATAAATGAATACAGAAATATGTAGGAAAGAGAGCTAATATGTAATGATTAAGGTAAGTTTATTTCAGAAATGGAGGTTTAGTTTAACATTCAAAAACTCAGCCAGTAATGCAACTAATCTATAGTGACAGAAAACAGATCAGCAGTTGCCTGGGGCCTGTGTGGAGGGGTGGGTGGGAGGATGGGACTGCAGAGAGAATTGAAGAGGAGCATGAGGAAACTTCCAGAAGGGAGGGATAAATATACTCATTACCCTGATTTCAGTAATGGTTTCACAGGCATAAACATATGTGGAATGATCAATAATATTAAAAATATGTGCAGCTTACCGTATGCTATCACACCTCATTAAAGTTGTTTTTAAAAATCAGTGTAATTTATCACATTTACAGAAAAAAGAAAGAATCCACACAATTATCTCAGATTTAGACAAAAGTCAACTTCCATTCATGATTTTTAAAAATAACTCTTAGCTAACTGTGAAGGCAATTTCTTTAAAATGATAAAGAATATCTTTTCTAAAACTCCTATAGCAAAATATCATAATTCAAGGTAAAATGTTGAAAACTTTCCATGTGAGGCTGGTAACAATTCAAAGATACCTTCCCAGTACCACTTCACCTCCTGCTCCATTATGCCCCTCCATGACCTGGGTGACATTGACCATGACATCAGGTCTGTTTCACTAAGCATATTAACACTATTCCTTTTAGTGTATGACTCAGAAAGGGCAGGGATAAGCCAGTCAATGCAATCCAACCCTCTGCTCCCAGTGATTGGGTCAAAGGCAACACAAGATTTAAATTGGTCCAGTCAAAGGAAGCCAAGAGTTTTGTATGGGAGAATAGAAGCTCTCCATTCCTACGGTGAGTATAGTACAAGGATGTCATGTCGGAAATGGTGGCAGCCATTCCTATCAATGAGAGAGCCATCAAAGAAGACAGAGTGGAAAACAATCACAGAGAAATAGAGTGCGGTGAAGAATTACTCAGTTGTGTGTGTGAAAAAATATTCCCTTTATTTTTTGAGCCAGATCACTTCTGATTCTCTGATATCTGCATCCCAAAGCCCCTTAACTAACTGGCTGCATAAAGTACCATAATTAGTACAAAGCAGTGGGTAGAATAAGGGAGACATAAGTAAAAAAGAATGCAAGTTCTAAAAGAAAATACAGATAGTAGAAAGTCCTGGTAGAAAGTCAGAGACCAAAAATTTCCTAAAAGGACTGTTATGATTAAATAATTTATGTAAATCACTTCACACAGAGCCAGAGGCACACCAAGCTGTCATCATTATCTGCAGACAGCAAGAGCAAATAGTGCAGCAGGCTGTGTGGAGTGCTCAGGGAGCCAGGAAACAGGCGTTTATAGCAAAAGCACTTTCTTATGATTTGAAATTATATAACTCTCTTGAGTGGGTAGTTTTAGAGTTGAGGTACCAATGAGTGATAACAGTTAGCTTTTACTGAAAACCTACATTTGCAACTTTATATACATCTGTTTTTCATAAGGATCCTGGAAGATAGGTATGATTCGAAACTAACAGAGCAGGAAACAAATTCAAAACTGACTTAGCAGCATTTAAATGGTGATACCTGCACTTTGACCACAGATCCCACCTCAGACCCTCGTTATACTCCATCTCAGGCCGACTCTGTAATGTGAGATTAGACTCAAAGATGCACGTGAATAATAGCACTTGAGAGAATTCACGTAACAGAAAGTAACTGCATTTCCTGGGTGCATCATATATTTTAGCATTTTTCCTTTCGTAAATCTCGGACCCATTTCATAATATGGATTTAAATAACAAAGCTATGTACTGGACAGAACTTGACAAATGCACAGATTAAGCAAGAGAAATATTTTTTGGATAAAAACCATCCTATAGTATGTCAGTCATCTGGAGAACATCTTCCTAGCACAAATGAAACTAATCTGGCTTCTTAAAAACATTTTTGGGAGATTTCTAATAGCACTTACAGCTAGATCTAGGAAAGCATGAGCTTTCGAAAGAACAGATAATTGGACAGCGTTTAGAGCTATTATAAGATAAACATGGAGACGGATAAACAATACATGAAAGAAAAAATAAAATTGTGGTTTTTTTTCTTCCACAGAATAGAGGACTAGACTAGCAAATGAAAACTCTCCTAGGTACAGCTATATTGAAGGTTTATCTTTTTTTAATTATCTTTTTTTTTATAGTTTTTATTTTATCAATTTCATAGAGAGAAAGGGAGAGGGAGAGAGAGATAGAAACATCAACGATGAGAGAGTCATCCATCTTCGGCTTCCTGCCCACCCCCTACTGGGGATTAAGCCTACAACTCCAGCATGTGCCCTGACCGGGAATCGAATCACCACAATCTCCTGATTCATGGGTCAACACTCAACCACTGAACCACACTGGCTGGGCAAAGGTTTATCTTTTAAAGATACAAATCAAGAGCTCTTCAAATCATATATATTATCCAAAAGTTATTATAAAACAGAATAAACAAGTAATATGAATAATTAAATAACAATTCATATCTAATTATTTTTCCTAATAACATTCTAAATGGCTTAGTGAACTCTACAATCAATATATTACATAACATGCTGTGTTTCTAAAAAAAAAAATAATAAGAGAATAACAACTTAATCTGAGTCATAAGGTATATATGAAAGAATGTTATTGAATTTTATAATTATAGTATGAAAATTCATCTGCCATTCCCAGTCTTTGGATATCCAATGTCACTGTTACATGATGCCATCTCCCATAGAAGCGGCACTGCCATGGTGAAAAAATAATGCTAGTAAAACTAGTAAAATTAGCCTCTTATCTGGAACTCTAACCCAGTTGGGTTCATGTGTAATGGCCTACCTGGCTCCGTGCCCTTTCTTCTCTTTCTCTCTGAGCCGAATCTGTTAAATTAATCCTGACTTATAGCTATGCATGTGATTCTGGGGCCAACTCCAGCCCTTAGCAGGGGAGATAACATAAGAAATGCTTTGTCAAGATATTCCTGCCTCTGCCCTCAATTTTACTACAGTCCGCTATGACTGGGTTCCTTGCCTTGTATACATTTCCAATGGCTGGGTTTCTTACTCTGAAGTCTCCATCTCCTTGTTATGGGTCCTTAATACTTAATGGGGGACATTCTAACAATATCCAATACTCAATTCCTGTTGGAATTAATCCTTTTTTTAAATTATTACCTTGCTATTTGGGCCACTTCCTAAGTAACTTAGAACTTGGTCTATTTTAGGACCAGATTTCACCAGTCCACACCATCTCCTCCCCCACACCACCAATTGATGAACTATGAATCTACTTTTCAGATTCATGGGAGGCAGTATGGCATACTGGTTAAGAGTGTGGTTTCTGCAATCAGGTTCTCCGGGTCTGAAAGGTAGCACAGCTATGTATGACCTTGAGGAACATTCTTAATCTCTGTATACCTTGGTTTCTTTATCTCCAGAATAAAGACAAACACAGCACCTGCCTCACATACGAATAACCTACAGATAATGCATAATAAATACCGTGTCTGGTAAACAATGAACACTCCATAAATGTTAGCTGTCGCTACTATTATGGTTCCATCTTCCCTTCTAGAGAATAATAGGCGACATTACTATCTTTACACCTTGCTTAAAGTTCAAGATTTGCCTGATCCTGTATGTCTATGCATTTCTGATCTGCTTCCGTCCTTGTATGATAAGTCTTCCTTCCTAATTTCTAGTAAATGTGATCACTTTCCCAGAGGAAAGTAATAAGGGATTCATTACTTTCATCTATCGTACTTTCCCTTCAAAGAGGAAGAAGCTATTTTTCAAGTTCTCTACATCTATGAGATGTTACTTTTCTAGCCACTCTGTCATCATGGCTTATCTTGACGAGTGCCTGGGATTTAGCCTTCTGAGCAGATGATTTGAAAGTTTTGCAAAATCTAGCCAAAAGAGTAGTAGTTTTGCATACTGGCCTACTTAATTTCCACAAGGTTGCTTAGATCCTCAACCCTGAAAATTTAAAGCTATAACCTGAGGTAGAATCTGAAAACAAGACATATATAGACTTAGATCCCCTTTTTACAGTTTCAAATACTTGTGGATTTTTTTATAAAATATGAATAAGTATAAATGTTTATTAAATATGGATAAGAAAATGACATAGCATTCACTTATATGATTTGCTCTTATTTTAAGCAATATTGCTATTATTATTCATATACATGAAAATACCTTGGGTTGATAAAGTCTTAAAATATCACCATTTATTTCTGAAAACTTGGGTGACATGTGTGACACCTTCAGACGCAGGGGGCCAGAATTAGTGTGCATATTTTATAAGTCAAGTGAAAAAGATGATAGATAGAAAGTGAGTGATTTCCTCCAAACTCGTGCAAGGAAAGGCTGAACAAGAACCCCCGTCCCTAAACACCTAATACTTAGCTAAACTGCCTTTGGAAAAAGAAAAACATGTTCCTCATTCTCTGAGAAAAGATACTCAAAACACACATAGATATTAAGGCTGGATTTAAAACTGAATATATCCCTAAAGGTCCAATTTGGAACCCAAAGCAGTCAACTTCCAAATTCAACTCACATTCAACATTTGTACCTAACGGCTTGCAGACAGACCTTCAGGAAATATGTATCTTCACAAAATAACAAGCTCTTACCCAATTTCATAGACTCAGGCAGCTTTTCATTATTCCAGCCAAAGGTATTAATAAAAATTCTAAATCGGTTTAGAAAAACGGTATCAATTTCTTCAAGCATCGAAGTAAGTGTGCCACTAAGAGTTAGCCTGGGTAGCAGGAATGCTGAATAACTTTCAGTGTCATTTCTGCAACTCTAACTCAGGAGTAATTTTACACTGTGCTTCCATAGTTTCATAAATGTTGATTCACCATAAGGGGCGAGGGAGGGGGGGTGGAGAGGGCTTTAAGGAGGGGTGTAGCTGCTGCCAAATCTAAACCTGGGTAAGAAAACCAATTCGTGAAAGACTCTGTGTTCCACTCCCGGGGCTGAACTCTGTCACCTCTTCTAGTATTTACTTCTCGGTTTCACTTAGGGATTGATTACTCAAACTCATCTTGTGACCCACGGCCTATGAATTACCCTGCTGTTGCTTTACAGGAGTAGGTCACAGAAAGAACACTCACAGCTGTTTAAAATTAACACTTCTTTCTTATCAGAAATGGCTCCTCTCTTTTCCTGACATCAATACATGATTGAAGGTTCTGTACTGTAAATTCTTTGTCCCTCCTGACTCTGCCCTTTCTTGCTGCCCACAGCCAGTAATCACAAGGAATTGTCTGTCGGGAGAAGTGGTAGCTTCACAAATGCACATAAAAATTCCAGACGCTCATCATCTTTAAAAGATGGGCCCAGACTGATCTGGGAGAATCCATTTCTACTCACTTGGGTATTGAAATATTTTTTGTTTTGAATTTTGAATGTGGGATTGTCTACCATCTCCCGAAGCAGCCAGTACATCATGTGAATGTACTTGGGCCGCACTGGTGCCACTCCGGGATTTCTACAGTAAATACAAATAATTGAGACCTGCCTGTTTATACAAGACTTCATTTTCTCACCAAATTCCCCATATTTTCTCTGAATATTTATACTAAGTAGGCACCAAAGTAGCAACTCTGCTGGAGTAAAACATTAGTTAGATTCAGTAGAGAATTCACTTCAACACCAGCCTACCCCCCACTCCCTGGATTTTCTGCAGTGAATTTTTGTTGTTTTTAATCCTCACCCCAGGATATTTTTCCATTGACTTGTAGAGAGAATGGAAGGGGTTGGGGGGGTAGTTTTTTTTTTTAATATATCTTATTGATTTTTTACAGAGAGGAAGGGAGAGTGATAGAGAGTCAGAAACATTGATGAGAGAGAAACATCGATCAGCTGCCTCCCGCACACTCCCTACTGGGGATGTCCCCACAACCAAGGTACATGTTCTTGACCAGAACTGAACCTGGGACCCTTCAGTCCGCAGGCCGACGCTCTATCCACTGAGCCAAACCAGTTAGGGCTGGTAAAGTTTTATTTAAAGGGACGAACGCCTGCCAAATTACTAGGAAAATTGTTTCCTAAATTAAAGATCAACCAATTAGATTGTATTAGAACTGAGTGAGAACTAAAGTTCTTTTAGTCAACTGGTTTTCAGCTTTCTCCCTTTAAAATTAATTCTCACAGGCCCTGGCCAGGTGGCTCGGTTGGTTGGAGCATTGTCTTGTACACCAGAAGGTTGTGGGTTTGATTCCCAGTCAGGGCACATACCTAGGTTTCGGGTCCGATCCAGATTGGGGCACATACGAGAGATGTTTCTCTCTCACATCAATGTTTTAATCTCCCCGCCCTCCCTCAACATATCCTCAGGTGAGGATTAAAAATAATAATAATAATTCTGACAGGAAGTAAAATCATGCAAGACAGGTCAGTAGTCTGGGCTTAGCCAGAAGCAGAAGTGGCTCTGCAATCATTTCTAACCCAGTGTGGTAGAGGCAAGTTCTTCAGACTATTTAAATTTATACCACCATCTAAATTCTAGGCTCATAAACAAACCACGCTCGCAAACTCCTGAAATTCTCTCGGAATAGCTAACAGGAAAAGTGGTTTGGAAAAAGTCCAGAAAAGCTCACACCCAGATTCATTCCACAATTTTTGTAAATTACATTTTTGTAAAGAGGTAGGCAGTAAGTAAAATCCTAAAGATAGGCTTTTTGTAGTTATGTGAAATATTTTATTTCTAATCTAACAAGAAAAGAGTAGTTTTTGCTTATATTAGATGTTTTCAGTTCTCACCACTGAAAAGTTAGTTGATCAAACTTGATGTTGAAAATTCAATGAAATTCTACTTAAAACATTAAAATTGGACTGTCAGATTAATGGGACTGATTCCAACTTTTGTTGTTTTTCCCAAGAGAATCCCACTATGTTTGCTGTTACTGAGAGAGAGACAGGAAGGTACACGCGGATACTCCAGTGTGGGGGGGTTCAGATGTGACTCCCAAAGTTGTGGTGCCTGGGCTATTAAGGCTCCCAAGGAAAAGGGAAGCTATTCTGCAAAACAGAAGAATTTGGGGAGGGACAGTCAACAGACAAGGCTGAGCAGGAAAGAATGGTGAAAACCTTGTGTTTTGCAGGGGGATCCTTACAAAAACTCAAAATGCTTGGTCAAGGTGTGTGCTGTAGAAACCAGGAAGGGCGGAGCTTTACACCAGATTGACATGGTAAATCAAGGCGGCCTCCAGAGACTCAGGGTGTGGGGAAGGGTGGGCAGGCCTAAGATTTAGAAATAGTGGGAAGAGCTTCAAATTTTCATGGGATAAGGGGCTGAACAATAATAAAAAAGTATCCAACAATGAACACTAAAACTGTAACTAGTTGGGTGTAATTGCATTATTTCTACATGGAGTTAAAGTCACATTAATGAGACTCTGAAAGGAAAGATCTTATTGTAATTGAGAAGATTCTGGAGAGATGAGGCACTAATGAAGATGAAAATTCTAATATTCCAATTAGTAAATAAAAGAGGTAACTCAGACTTCAGATATTCATTTATAATTATATAGGAAACCATTTCAAGTATGTTTTACGTATTTCAATTCAGACACTCTCTCTTTACTCAAACTGCTATGTCAAACCACCAAAAGTAATTGATCTCATTATTAAAATAGAAAATAACAAAACTTGCTATTTTATGAAATTTTAGGTTGAATAAACACCTGTCATTTAAAAAAATTAAGTGTATCTAGGAAAAGCTGTAACATGGTTATATTTAACTTTATATATTTATTTAAAAGAAACTTTGTGGAATGTATTAAGATTGATTTAAAAAGGAAAATAAAACATTAAGCTAGTGTAAGTGCTTTGAAGTTTAAGTATTTTCAGCAAATTAAAAATTCTAGGTTGAAAAATAATAAACAAAAGTACTTTAGTCCAAGAGCACCAGTCTGTTTTCAATCATTTTATAAATTATTCAGTGGAAGCTTAGAGAAATGATTTTAATTAAGAAAGATCACACTTGGGTATTAATATGATAAAATATTCTGACATAATATTTAAAATCTATGTGGTGATAACAGAAACAAAGAATTCCTTGGCAATATAAAAAAATAAGTTCAACAGAAAATTTGATTTCTGGTGTTCCATTGTTCTATAACTCAGGGCTTCAATTATAACAATAGCAAATATCTATTTTAAATGCTTCCTAGGACCAATGGCTTTGGTAAAAATCCTATGAACTACTAGGTAGGAGGTAGAGCATTCTATGTACAATTGGGTGTTTGATCTATAACTGTTCCCTTTTGTGTAAAAGGCAATCCATCCATGTGATTATCCAAAGAGCATTCTCAACCTATCAGCCTTAGCCAGAGGAAGCTACAAATTTTCCAAAAGATTCCTGCATCTCTCAAAATAAGTAATACTTTAGGCAATGCAAAGATTAAGTAAGACAATGTTTTCACAGTCCAAAGTGCTTCTGCTAAAAAACTAACATGGCCACACCAATACCACTAGTACTACACCAAATTTATTTATTCATTCATTCATTCACCCACAACGAATACCTACCTACCAAGTGCCATGCACTATGACTGGCAGTGGGTAAAGCTTACAATCAGCCCCTTATCAAATATAAACATATTATGCCCCTGATTAAAATCCTGATGGATACAAATTAGCTAAAAATAAATTAGAAAAAAAGGAATAAAGCAGAATTTCTGGCATCATGAAAGCTATGGGTTTGCTCAGTTTGAATTTTCAAGCACTGATTATGTCCTACCCTTCTGGTCCATTAGAGATGTAAGTATTAAAGTTGAAGAAGACAGAGTACTGTAACGCAATACATAGAGAAACGGTAGGTGTCATTTCATTATTTAAAACACAAAGAGTAGGGGGAACACTGGTGAGACGAATTAAATTTATTCTTTGGTAAACAAATCACTTCTAATATTTAGAAGTTAAATATAACCAATTAATTATACATGAAACTTTGAACATCTTAGTTCTCAAAGTAAAAAACAAAAATTATGAACTCAAACACAAAACCAACAACACTGCCCACACACAGATCTAAATACAGGAGACACCAAAGCGGGGCTGCGTGGCCTTTTCAGCCCCGCTAAGCAGGTCAGGCCCACCACAGCCTCAGCGGAGCTGGACCAACAGCAGTTAGGCTTGTCTCTTCTAAATTCCTTGTAACACACGTGTCACAACAGGTCCTGGACATCAGATGTAAACATCACTGCAATGCTATACACTAACGGTGCATCTAGAATTGAGAAACTATTTACAAATTTATTTAATTAGACAAATTTGGATATAGAGTCCCAAACCTTATTTTCACCATCAGGAAAATGTTGCATTCTCTCTCTACAGAAGTATTTCTCAAACTAAGATCCATGGATATATTATTAAAGGTCTTCAAATTCTTGATGATTTTTTAAATTTTTTTTTAATTTTTAGGATAATCTTCTAAAAAAAAAAAATTAACAACAGTGTGTATCTTTTGCATGACCCAAGCAACTGCATAGTGGAACAATCGTTTTATGCAGTAGTTTGCGGTCCAGCTGAGTCTATTCCAGTTGGCATCAGGGAAGGCTGTGTGACTGGAAGGCCCTGGGGTTCAAACAAGGAGAGTGGTGGGAGAGCCCAGAATCATCTTTGCACCAACTCCTATCAACTTATTAGAAATACATATGGTCATAAAACGCCAAAGAGAGGTTTTTTATACCCGACTGTAGCAATAACTGCATCTGATACCTAAGTTATTGAAAGGCTAACTTTAATTCAATTAAGCTAACTTAATCATCAAGTGATGAAGCTTTACAGAGTTGCCAAGTGATACATCTTCAATACACTCTTTCGAAACTACTCACTGAAAGAGTCTGATCAAAGATGAGGCTTGATTAGCCTAACTTCCCATTAGAGACTTAAAGAGGTTAATATTGTTCGAATACCATACTTATGCAAACAGGCATTTGTTGAATAAGTATTTTCAAAATCCCAATACAGCAACAGGTGAACCACAGAACGAGACTTGTGGTAACATCTTTCTACTGTAATTCCCCAAATCAACAGCTATTTCAGCAAAGCAGCATCACCCATCCCATTAAGTCCATGTTGATCTGAACTGAATTGTAATGTTCATTTGAATTATAATGGTTTTGTAGTCCTATTTACATTTCATTTGTAAATTTGTTTTGATTTTAGTATGAGTTATAAGCATAAAGTAGTATATGTAATTTTATGTTTGTGCATATTAAATAGCATAATAGCAATGTTGATAAAGTAAGCTATTTAAGTAACATTATAACAACAACTAGAGGCCTGATGCATGAAATTCATGCAAAAGTAGGCCTTCCTTCCCCCGGCTTCTGGCACCGGCTTCCCTCTGGCACCCGGGACCTGGGCTTCCCTCGCAACCCTGACTTCGTCCAGAAGGACGTCCGGTCTAATTAGCATATTATGCTTTTATTATTATAGATTTCAGTCAACCATAGAAGTCCACAAAGATTTTCTTTTTCTTCAAGAGATTGGGTTACATCCCTCAATTTGAGGAGCTCTGCTTTATGAATACATTAGTTTTATCTAGGATTTCAGAGAAAAGGCAGTGTATTAACGTGGTTCTCTGATGGCAGCTTAAATTTTACTTCTTGATTTGAAAGGAAGTTTCTGTGTCCTTGCTTCTGCTTTATTCCCTAACTTCAAAGCTCAAATTGGAAGACCATCTGGAGTTGGCCTGAAATGGTAAGACACAATCAGGAAAAGGAACCCCTTTTGTAACAGTCACTATGTTGAATTTTAATTGCTTTCAATTTTTGTCTAAACTGTCAGTTTCTGTAGGGACAGGGCAACATCAAAGCCTGGGAGGCTTAATAAATGTTTGACAAATGAAGAAATGGACTGTTCCAAGTCATTTTCTCAACTCATCTGGTTCAAAGAAAATTCATCAGAACAATTTCTTAATATAGGTATTTTAACTATAAGAAATACTCTTATGAGAAGTATATTTGACTTGTATAATTTTGTTAACCAGTGTCACCCAAGTAAGTTCAATTTAAAAAAAACACAAAGAAGTGTATTTGGGCCTCCTGATGCTTACCACAGGCTGTGTTCTCACACTGATTGTACAGAAATAGGAAGCAGAGTAAACCTACCCCATATACACTTCAGCTCAGGCCCTTTGCCTGGTCTGTATTGTGAATGGGGAGACACTGAGAAAACATGTTATTTGCAGATTTTTTAAAATTTCCTATAACTTTTGTGATATTATACTATGTTAGTACAGTTTTGATATTTAAAATCTTTTCTCTTAAAATATTAATTTTTATTGCATGTAATAATATATATAAAATTTTTTCTTAAAATATTGTTTATTGCGCCGAAACCGGTTTGGCTCAGTGGATAGAGCATCGGCCTGCGGACTGAAGGGTCCTGGGTTCAATTCCGGTCAAGGGCATGTACCTTGGTTGCGGGCACATCCCCAGTGGGAGGTGTGCAGGAGGCAGCTGATCGATGTTTCTCTCTCATCGATGTTTCTAGCTCTCTATCCCTCTCCCTTCCTCTCTGTAAAATATCAATAAAATATATTTAAAAAAATAAATAAATAAAAAATATTGTTTATTGCATGTAACTTTATTATATTTAAAATCACTTTCTTGAGATTAATGTTTATTGTATGTAACATTATATTTACAATCATTTTTCTTGAAATATTAATGTTTATTGCATGTAAAAATAAAATGCATATGGAAAAATGGAAAAAAAAAGAATGTATTTGATGTTGACTGATCAAATAGTCACAAATGATTAGTAATTATCAATATCCTTGGAGACCAGCACTCTGTAGGAGGCTAAATGATAATTCTGAAATGACATGAATAGTATATTCAAATTTACCAAAGAAGATAAACATGAGCAATTTTTATCTCCTGTCCACAAAAAATAATCTATAAAGAGGTAATATGCAAATTAGACCAGGACACTGTAATGGTTACGACCAGCTCAGGAGGAGGAGCCAGGTGCGGGAGAACAACAGACAGGGCAGCCCACACCCAGCCCCAGAGCCGGAGAGAACAACACACAGGGGGCTGGAGCGGAGACACAAACCTGCAGGGGGGCCTGGCCCCCAGCAGCTCCGTGGCATCCGTGGCCTCGGCATACCAGCAGTCCTGCCTCTGCTCGGGAGCTGCAGAGGAAACACCTTTTCTGACCGCTCATTGGCTAAGCTTGCGGTACACCATTTGCTTGGGTACTAAGAACCCAAGAAGGTGATGTAGGGTTTTTCCTCCTCACTCCTGGAGGAAAAAACGAAGCTCCGCTGCTGGAGGGGCTAAGAAATGTCATATCCTGCCCTAGCTGGTTTGGCTCAGTGGACAGAGCCTCGGCCTGCCAACCGCAGGGTCCAGATTCGATTCTGATCAAGGGCATGTACCTAGGTTGCAGGCTTCTCCCTGGCTGGGGCCCAGGTCAGGGCTCATGCAGGAGGCAACCATTCGAAGTGTGCCTCTCACATTAATGTTTCTCTCTATCTTTCCCTCTCTCTTCCTCGCTCTCTAAAAATCAATGGAAAAATATCCTCAGGTGAGGATAAAAAAAAAAAAAAGAAATGTCATCAGCAGCAGGGTGATGAGGGTGGAGCCTTCCCCTGAGCCATCAGTAGGACATCCCCTGAGGGTTCCTGGACTGTGAGAGGGGGCAAGCTGGACTGATGAGCGGTCAATGAGCAGTCATGCCCCCCCCACCCCAGTGCATGAATTTTATGCACCAGGCCTCTAGTTAAATATAAAATAATGAATGCATCAACCTAAAACAAGAGTAAAAAAGCAATATAGGCCCTAGCTGGTTTGGCTCAGTGGATAGAGTGTCAGCCTGAGGACTGAAGGGTCCCAGGTTCGATTCCAGTCAAGGGCATGTACCTCGGTTGCAGGCTCTATACCCGGCTCTGGTGGGGGTGCATATGGGAGGCAATCAATTGATGTGTCTCGTTCACATTGGTATTTTTTTCTTTGTCTCTTCCCATCCCTTCCACTCTCTCTAAAACTCAACGGAAAAATATTCTCGAGTGGGGATTAACAAACAAAAAAAGCAATATGGAATTAAAATGCTGCATATTTAAAAGCAGCATTAAAATGCATTATTTAAATTTATTTTTAAAATCTACTAGTTCACAAAAACAAAAAGATTGCCTACCTCCCCCAAATACCATATTCTAAGAAAACAATTTTTTTTTAAATTTCTGGGTGGTACTAACCAAGAAGCCAGGAAACATTCCTAGCTTCATTCTTAAGAACTGATGAAATACATCTGCAAAAATAAACAGCCTGAAAAAGCTGAGCTTGCCAAAAAAAATAAAAAGTGTTTGTCATTTCCTCAATACTTTTCTTTAATAAAGGAGAAATCAAATAAAAGCTAATAAACTTTATATTAGGGATTGCCTCAGTGAACATATACGACCCTCCCCCACTACACACACACACAATCACATGATAGAGTGTCGGCACACAATCTGACAAATTATTAATCCTATAAAGTTTGATTTATGATACAGAATATTGCTCAATACTATTTGCAAGTAATTGTTTTTCTTCTTACTTTTTTCTATGACTTGGACCTATTCAGAGCCCCGGAAAATTTTCTCCCTTTCTTCCAAAGTCTAAACATAAATTCTTATCAGCAGGCTGTCTAATGAGTTAAATCAATCACTGAGCCACTATTTCAATTTGTGTTCCTGCAGCAAAGAGGCTTTGGAACTAAGAAAATCATTTCTGTTGTGTCCTGCTATTCTGGACAAAAACTCATTTCCTGCTCAACCCAAGGGGTCACATGATGATGTCAAGCTAATGGAAAGTCACGTAGAGATCAAGATCCCACAACTAAAGACCCACAAATAAACACATATGCGCAGCACACACACAGACTAAACACCATTCTAGGATTTTAAAAATAAATTGTAATAAACTTTGGAAAGGAAATATAGATGAAGACTGTCACATAAATTGAAAATAAGACATCCAAGATTAGGGACAGTACGTTTTGAACATCAGGATCAGAACTGAGAGGGAGAGGAGAGAGGACAGAGAAGAGAGGGAGGAGAGAGAAAAGGAGAGTGAGATAGCTACTTTAGAACTGTAGGGAGAAAGATAACTAAAAGATTTCTTTTTAACTTGGAGACCAAAAAAAAAGAAGACTTATAGGATGAGGGCAACTAGAAGATATCCAAGCTTGACATCTCCTTGAACTGGAAACTTACACAAAACAAATGAGGAACATAACCCACAAGATACATTTTATGGATCTGTGTGAGGTCCTGGAACATTCTGTGTTGTAACAATTTTAGGATTTTAGAAATTCCACAGGAGAGCAAGTTGATTAGCCTTCTCTCTTAAATCCACATTTTGGCCACTATTCTAATCATGTGTTCAAGGTTGCCTAATATAAAATGCACACGAAGAACTTGAAAGCTAAGTTTCAAAGAACAAACTTAAAACAATACCATTATAGGACACTGACCCCCCAAAATTAGAGAAAAAATCCAAACTGACAAGAGGTATGGTTTATATATTTCATGTCCTACTTTGGAGTACTTCAGTATAAGTTAACATTTTCATTACTGCAGAGTTCTATTAAACAGTAAATCCAGGCTACCAAAAACCTAGCAACCATTATCTTTTTAAAAAATATTTTTTTCTTGATTTCAAAGAGGAAGGAAGAGGGAGAGAGGGATAGAAGCATCAATGATGAAAGAGAATCATTGATCGGCTGCCTCCTGCACACCCCCTACTGGGGTGTGTCTTGACTGGGAATCAAACCATGACCTCCTGGTTCATAGGTCAATGCTCAACCACTGAGCCATGCCAGGTAGGCTAGCAACCATTATCTTTCATTTAGGTTCATGCCTACATTGATATAAATGTATGCAAGATGCCAATGATGATTAATTTTATATGCCAACTAGTTTAGACTATAGAGCTCAGTTGTCTGGTCAAATACTAGTCTAGATGTTGCTGTAAAGGTATTTTAAAGATGTGATCAACATTTATAATCTGTAGACTTTAAGTCAACAGATTGTCATCCATATGTGGGTGAAACTCATCCAATCAATTGAAGAGCTTAACGGCAAAGACTGAAGTTTTCAAGACAAGAAGGAATTCTGCCTTCAGACTGCAACTTAGAAATTCTGCCTGAGTTTTCAGCCTTCAGACCAAGACTGCAATATCAACTCCCACCTGAATTTCCAGCCTGTCCTACGGATTTCGAACTTGCCAGCTCCCACAGTAATAAATCAATCTCTCTACCTCTATCTCTACCTCTACCTAAATGTAGTATGTGTTTGTATAATAATTTATATAAATTTAAATGTATACACATATAAGTAAGAATATATTATATATACATACTAGTGGTTCTACTTCTTGGGAGAATCCTGATTAATTCAGTGCCCAAAACCATAAAAAATAAACGTATTGTTTTCATCCTAATTATTCAAATTTTATAACCTGAGGGAAACACTGGCTATCAAATTCACATGGTTTTCAAATCGCTTAAGAAATCTGCATTAATACACAGAGTGCCTTTGAATGTGCCCTCTATGGTTTACAGCTTTCATTACACATATTTAGAGTTTAAAACAGATTGCACCCCCTACAGGGGAACATTTAATTTGCATTTCTAAATTACATTTTGGAGTAAGTGAATTTTATTTACTCCATAAGTATGGAAAAGGTCACAGAGAGGATTTCATTTAACTGAAGTGAAATAAGTGGTACACCTGTTTCAGGAACAAAAAAGAGACAGTGAGCCCTGACCGGTTTGGCTCAGTGGATAGAGCGTAGGCCTGCAGACTCAAGGGTCCCAGGTTCGATTCCAGTCAAGGGCATGTACCTTGGTTGCGGGCACATCCCCAGTAGGGGATGTGCAGGAGGCAGCTGATTGATGTTTCTCTCTCATCAATGTTTCTAACTCTCTCTCCCTCTCCCTTCCTCTCTGTGAAAACATCAATAAAATATATTAAAAAAAAAAAAAAGAGAGAGAGAGAGACAGTGATACCAGCAAGAATTTATATAACGCTAACAGGCACCTGGTATAAATAACAGATGCCATCTGTGAAAAGTTTAAGACTCTTAGGCCTGTCAAAGCATAGAGAGTAAATTATCTTGTTTTCAAAGTGCCTTTTAGTATATTAGTTTTTAATCAAACACAATAGAGATATCACTAATTGTACCTTTAGCTAAGTGACAGGCAACCTAATTAAATGAATCATATAATAACACGTTTTGGGTGGAAACATTTTAGAAACAGCATAGGACTTGTAAAAACAACTTTTTTGTTGTTGTTCATCCTCACCTGAGGATATTTTTCCACTGATTTTTAGAGAGAGTGGAACGGAAGGGGAGAGACAGACAGAGAAACATTGATATGAAAGAGACACATCCATTGGTTGCTTCCCTCAAGTGCCCCAACCAGGGCCAGGGATTGAGCCTGCAACAGAGGTACATGTGCTTGACCAGAATCGAACCCTGGACCCTTCAGTCCCCAGGCCGATGCTCTATCCACTGAGAAAACTGGCTAGGGCAAAAAAAAAATGTTTTTAGTTGGACAGGAAAACAATTCAACGTCATTTTCTAGGCACAGCCAACAAATAACTGATATAAATTGAAATTCATGACATGTGCCTCTAATTCACAGCATCGTCCATTATAAGTATTTAAGAAAACTATTTTCAAGTAAATAAATTACAATGACATTTTGAGCTCAAGGTCCAAACTTAAAATCCAAATGCCTTCAAGGAGAGGGGAGTTAACAAAAATGTGGGAAGTACCAGGTGTAACGGAGAGGAGAGGTGAGCATGCCCCATCAGAATATAAGTTTACATGAAAACAACACAATAACTACTTTATTCCATCCCAACAAAATATATCAGTCCCAGGTTGAATTCAACAAACAGCTGCCAGTTTGTGATCCTTGAACTAGACAACAGACATAAATTAGAAAAGTAAATACATGAATTAGTAAAAGAGAATATAACCATAAATATCTAGAAAACATATATACTCTAAAAAGGGGTTTGTGTTTGATAAGTACATTACTCATAATTATTGGTATATATTTAAGCCTAAAGCAAAGCCTGTAGCACATGAAAAGTGCAAAATTAGCTGCAGATGAGTATCCCTGACCTAATTATGTGAGACACACTGGTAAATCTGTATAGATTCAAGTCTCTAGGGAGAGAGTTAAACTCTGAGGAGTGAAGGAGAATTTCAGGAAAAGGGATTTAGTAAAGGAATAAAATTATTTGGAAGAGATCACTTAAAAGGAGATACCTGGTGAGATAAATCCAAGTCACTACAGGAGATAGTGCGGTGGGTCCTCACTCTCTCCAGAGCCCTGTGTGGAGAGGAAAACATCCCACAGCAACAATGGTGTGCCCGCTGCCGATCTGTGAAGAGCAATCAACTCAGGCAAAGAAAGGGGTACAGGGTGGGTGTGTGGTAGGAGTGGGTGGGAAGAGGAGATATATACAAGGATATGCAAAATTTTTCTGAGAAACCAAGGACAGTAACAAAAAACAGCCAGTTTCCCTATCAAGAACTAAGCCATTTCTTCCTCACAGCTGGCCTATGTGCTTGTCTCTGGGTGTTCTCTCTTCAATGCTAACTAGTTTCCTCTGGTTCTTCATCTTGCCTTTGACTAAAAACGCCCTCCCTCTCTAGGCCCAGATGATGTCTCACAATTTTTTAGCTCAGCACCCATCACACCTATAAAGTTGCTTGGGAAAACACACTCCCAGACCCAAAATAGCAAAGAAACTTCATAGACATCAAAGGGACTTAGCAGTCCAAACTAGGAAACCAGAATAGACAGAGTAGGTTGCTTCTACCTAGACCAAGTTAATGGAAGAAACAACAATGTTTAAGGGGATACACATAGAGAATAACTACAAAAATTTGGGGGGAGGGGACTAAACGAAACAAACTCTGGGGATAAAATACAAATAAAGAATGTAAAATTTATTGTAACTTTACAAAGCAACAGGAAAAGAAAAAATGTCATTAGAATTTGTAAATAGGTTAAATATTTTAAAAAGAAAAATAAAGTTAAATGTTAAGAAAATAAGAGTCTTTGATGTTGATAGTACCCATCACTCTACAGATAGGATTTGTACCATGTTTATATAATATATTGCAATAATATAGTTTCCTGATAAAAGAAAAATATAAATTTATCAGTACACTTAAGTTTTGAATAGCATGCCTCATGGAAGAAAAAGCTGGGTTGCACAAAAGCTTTAACTCAATAAAAGTATATAGTGAAATTATTTTCATTTCCAATTACTGACGTCTTACTTCCTGTAGAATTGACTAAAACCCATTACACAGTGTTCCCAAAAGAAAATGCTGATGGAGTGAAAGATGATCAGTCTTGAGGTTTCATGTATCATGCCTATAAAAACTCTGGTTTTAATCTTTTGAACACAGTACAAATAAAATCAAATTAATGGAATATATTACTCTGTATTTAACAATTTACTTTTGACCATACATTTTTATTATGGTATTCTTTGGCATATCAAGTTTTAAATACTTCAAGACTCTCCTACATTTCCTTCACATTTTATTTGACTTCCAATTTATAAGGCCTTTATCAACTCCAAGATGTGGTATCTATATATTCTTTCAGTTCTTGATTTAATCTTTTACATTTAACTCTTAACCTAGACAGGATTTATTTGGTAGAAGGAAGAGGACTAATGTTATTTTGTTGTTGTTGTATTTTTTCCAAATAGTTACCAATGGTCTCGGCATTGTTTATTAAAATAACCCAACTTTATCATATAGTAAGTGCATGTATTAGAGTCCGTTTCTGAACTTTCTATTCTATTTCATTGGCTTAACTGGTCAATATTTGTTAATAGTATTACAATGCTAAAATTACTGTAAAAAAAATAAATTTTTCATTCTTTAAGTTTTAAAAGCATTTTGTCATTTCTTTTAAAAGGAAATCCCTGAGAAATAATGATTACCATGTCAGTTAGCATGCTCTATGCTGCAAAACACTGGAAGCCCAAGTCAAAGAGGCTTAAACAATAAAGGAATTGATTGGCTTTCATAACTATAAGTCCAAAGGTAGATCAAATTTCAGTGGTGCTTGAATCAATTGCCCATCAATGTCATTAATAACCCCTGTGTTTCCATCTTCCAGCTCTGCTATCCAATGTCAAGTTCACCCTTCAGCTCATAGATGTGGGATGGCTAACAGATGCAACCCAAACCACTGCGTCCTGGCTCACATCTAGCAGAAGACAACAAGGCACCAGAGAATCGTTTGTGTGTCATTAGCCTGAATTCTCATTTTTTTAAAAATCAATCACAACAATGAAGGACAGAATCAAAATGATCTAATTGGATTAATCGGGCACACCCACAGACCTGGAATGGAATAGATGTTGGTAGATAATCACAGTTTTCACTACAATTACAATTGCTTTAAATGCATTAGTTAATCTGAAATGAATTGATATCTTGCTAATATTGAACCTTTTTATCCAAAGAAATAGCCCCTCTTCCCATTTATTCATGTTTTCTGCTTTTCTAACATGTATTTTAGTAGAGGCTTGTATATATATGAAAAAAGTCTATTTTATTCTAGAAAATTTTTATTGCATGATTTAGGATTTTTTTAAAGTGGCTTAAGCAAAGTAAGAAAGTTTAGTGGTACCCAGCGAATCATGGTACCCAGGGAATGTGGGGCCAGGACCAGACCAGCAGCATCTTACACCCACCCCTTGTATCTGGGAGTTGGTAGGGACACATGAAGTTGAGAGAGGAGTTCCCTAAAGAAAAAATGAGAACAAATTTCTTGTCACTAATGAATAAACAACTCAAGGAACAGTTCTACCCATAATATAGCAATCATTTTTTAAAGTGTTTGAGAGTTTTTAATGGCATAATAAATACTTTGCTATGTCATGATAAAAATCAGTATGAAGATTGGATAAACACCCCAACAATAGGGAAATAAAGAAACACCGGTAAGTCTACATGATGGGATTTTACATGGCCAATAAAAAATCACGTTTAGAAGAATACTTAAGAAGTAGGAAATGCTTTCAGCTCATTTTTGTATGAGTCATGGTCCTTCCAGGAAACAGATGGCACACTCAAATGGGGTGATTGAGCAAGAGTGACTACAAGGATCGGGCAGGACTAAAGAAAACCAAGGAGAGATGGGGTGCTTCATTTCCCAAAGAGGTTGGAGGGGGCACGCCACCTGTCCACTAAGATAGTTAACAATGGCTGACTCTGGCAGATAGAATTATAATCAAGTCCCCCCCTCCTCTTCTTTGGTACTTTTTTTTTTTTGGTTGTTCTAAATGTTCTAAAATGAGTATTGTATTAATTAGGATACAGAGCAGTTTAGATGCTAACAGAAAGACTTAAATAATGGATTATTAGGTGTACCAGTTAATAATGTGGATTTTTTTCAATAGATGGAGTTACACATATGTTGATATATATGGGATTTGATATGTATGCTATTTTGTTGTATTGACAACAAGCTTCAAAACTTCATATGTCAAATTTGCTGACGGTGTTAACATCATAGATATTTTTACGCTTAAAAATGTCGAATTTCGTGCCAAAAAAGAGCATTTGCGGGAAGTTATAATTCATTATTTTGAAGAAAAGTGCTGCTGAATACGTCGGGAAGCTTATGGTGAACATGCTTCATTTCAAGATACTTTGAATCCTGTTTTAAACGCTTTAAAAGTGATGATTTCACCCTAACTGGTTTGGCTCAGTGGATAGAGGAGGGTGTGCAGGCGGCAGATGATTGATGTTTCTCTCTCACTGATGTTTCTAACTCTCTAGCCCTCTCCCTTCCTCTCTGTAAAAAAATAAAATATATTAAATAAATAAATAAATAAAAGTGATAATTTCGATGTGAAAGACAAAGAACGTCCAGGTCAACCGAAAAAGTTTGAAGACCAACAGTTACAAGCATTACTGGATGAAGATGCGTGTCAAACTCAAAAACAACTTGCAAAAAGATTAAACATTGCTCAGCAAACAATTTCTGATCATTTGCAAGCAATGGGGAAGATTTTAAAGGAAGGAAAATGGGTGCCACATCAACTGAACGAAAGACAAATGGAAAACCAAAAAGTCATCAGTAAAATGTTGCTTCAACGACGCAAAAGTAAGTCTTTTTTGCACCAGAATTGTGACTAGCAATGAAAAGTGGATTTATTTTGAGAATCCCAATTGCACAAAATCATGGGTTGATCCAGGTCAGTGGTCGGCAAACCGCGGCTCATGAGCCACATGCGGCTCTTTGGCCCCTTGAGTGTGGCTCTTCCACAAAATACCACGTGCGGGCGCACACGTACAGTGCCATTGAAGGAGTACCCTAATTAAGTTAATAACAATGTACCCACCTATATAGCTTAAGTTTAAAAAATTTGGCTCTCAAAAAAAATTTCAATCGTTTTACTGTTGATATTTGGCTCTGTTGACTAATGAGTTTGCCGACCACGGATCCAGAGTTTGCCGACCACTGATCAACACTGACTGCAAGGCCAAATCGCTTCAGAAAGAAGACAATGCTCTGAATTTGGTGGAATCAGGAAGGTGTGGTGTATTATGAGCTTCTAAAACCAGTGAAACCATTAATACTGATCGCTACCGACAACAAATAATCAATTTGAACCATGCTTTGATCGTGAAATGACCAGAATGTTCCAGAAGACACGGCAAAGTAATTTTGCTTCATGATAACGCACCAATCACACACTTCAAAACCAGTTAAAGACACGTTAAAAGATCTTGCCTGGAAAGTATTAACCCACCCGCTGTATTCACCAGACCTTGATCCTTCAGATTACCACTTGTTCCTATCGATGGCACATGTACTTTCTGAGAAGCACTTCAAAACATACGAAGAAGTGGAAAATTGGGTCTCTGAATGGTCTGCCTCAAAACAAGAAAAGTTCTATTGGGACAGTATCCACAAATTACCTGAAAGATGGGGAAATGTGTTGCTAGCGATGGACATTACTTTGAATAAAGCACTTTTGATGTTTCTCTTGAAATTATCGTGTTTTCTTTGATTACAAAATCCACTATTATTAACCAGTACATCTAGTAAATGAGTTGGCATTTTTTTCTCTGTCCTGCAAACATCTGGACAAGCTGTCCACAGCTAATGATCACTTGACAACCATCCAAGGCACCTGGTTCTTCTATTTGGTTGCTCTGCCACACCCTAAACATATGGCATCTATCTCATGTTCCAAGAGAGGTGCTCCAGCTCCTGTTTTCACATTCACGTTCCAGCAGGGAGGAGGAAAGAAGGGAGAGGAGGGCATGCCCTTTCCCTGTAAGGGCACAATCCAGTCATAACCCCAGACACTGCACACACTGTTTTCATTCACAACCCCTTGGCCAATTTCTTTCTTTCTTTCTTTCTTTGTTAATCCTCACCCAAGGACATTTTTCTATTGATTTTTTTTAATATATTTTATTAATTTTTTACAGAGAGGAAGGGAGAGGGATAGAGAGTTAGAAACATCTATGAGAGAGAAACATCGATCAGCTGCCTCCTGCACACCCCCTACTGGGGATGTGCCCACAACCAAGGTACATGCCCTTGCCCGGAATCGAACCTGGGACCTTTCAGTCCACAAGCCAACGCTCTATCCACTGAGCCAAACCGGTTTTGGCTCCATTGATTTTTAGAGAGAGTGGAAGAGAGGACAGATAGAAATATCGATGTGAGAAAGACACCATCAATTGGTTGCCTCCCTCAAGTGCCCCAGCAGTGCCAGGGATTGAGCCTACAACTGAGGTGCATGCCCTTGAACAGAATCAAACCCAGGATGCTTCAGTCCACACAGGCTGATGCTCTATCCACTGAGCCAAACCAGTTAGGGCTAGGCCAATTTATTTCTATGGTCACCTTGACTTTAAGAAGGCTGACAAATACAGTCTTATGAAAGAGGGCCATATGTCCAGTTTAAATTCAGAGCTTCTATTTCTAAAGAAGGGAACAGTTGGATATTAGGAGACAACTGGTTGTCTGTATCCCAATATGTATGAGTTTAATAATAAGCAAATTTTCAGTTTAAAAAAAAAGGAAATTAAGAGTTGTTGCTGTCTGGTAATCTGCATACACCCAGGCCAAATACAGAGATATCAAAAGAGGATCTTATCCTTCCAGAATAATCTATATATTCAGGATTGATTTATAAAAATACTTTCCCATTCTATGTTTAGGAGTAAATATATTTTCTTCATGTAAAAATTCCTCCCTATCACTCCAATGTATTATTCACAATAATAAACTTGCAGTAAGGGCCAGCCAGTCAATGTTCTTTATCAGGGGTCAGTTAACTATAACCTGCAGGCCAAACTTGGTTTTTATGAAGCTCACAAGCTAAGAATGGTTTTTATATATTACAATGGTCAGGAAAAAAGAAAAAAATAATATGGATAACACATAAAAATTACGTGAAATTCAGATTTCAGTGTCCATGAAGTTTTATTGGGACCCAACTTCATTCATTTGTTTACATATTGTCTATGGTTGTATTTGTGCTAAGGTGGCAGAGTTGAGTAGTTTTGACAGAGACTATTTGGCCAAAGGAGCCTAAAATATTTGCTCTCTGGTTTTTCACATTAAAAAAAAAAAAAAGGACTGAATCCCATCAACAAGTCAGGAAATAGGCCCAGTTTTTATGGAGCATATATTTTGGAGCAATATAAAGAATAAACGAATAAATATAAAAATATCTAATGGCAACAAGTGCTATGGTTAAAGATAAGGTGATATGACAGGAAATGACACTAGATCTACTTTGATTGGAGTGAGCAACAAAGTCCCCACTAAGGAAGTGATATGTGAGTGGATAACTGAATGACAAGGAGACAGCCATGTGAAGATAGTGACTCCCCAACCTTGAGGCCAATGGGACAGGTGCACAGCAATGGGGGAGAGTGACAGAGTACACATACTCCCTGTGCCTCTACAGTTTGTCAGAGCCAATAGCAATCTCCCTGGAACTTGACAGCAACTGAAAAGATCATTGTAAAAGACAGTATCAGGAGGGGAGACAGGCTGAAAGATTGTACCATTTCCCTTGGTTTGCAACCCCACAAGAGGTAGCAACTAGTCTGAAAAATGCCCCTTTCCTCCCACCTTTTGTCTCTAAAGTATGTAAGAAAAGATGTGTGTAGCCAAGTGGAAATCAGTCACAGAAACCCACCTTGCAATGTGCAAGGTCCCCAAACTGTAGACAAAGGAGCTGAGAAATGACTGCAGTTCAATTTCCCCACCACCGCCCCCTCCTCTCATCCTGCTTGTATTCCAGGAGTGGAAGCTAACTTTATCTCCACACGCATCCCCTGTTGTGGGTTACACACACAGTTGGTGTGGCCGATGATTTGCAGAGATGAAGGAAACTTAACCCAGGCCATAAATTCAGTTGTGACAAATGTACTCACAAATAAACCATGTGACCACACTAAACAACTTCAGTTTCAAAAGCTTTGCTTAAGCACCTGACTTTTGTGTTGTCCTTTTGCAGGATTTATATTCAGGGGTAGGCAAAAGTAGGTTTATAGTTGTGAGTACATGAGTTTATTCTTGTATAATTATTTATTCCTATATTATATATTTTTCCATTTGAACAACTGTAAACCTACTTTTGCCCACCCCTGTAATTTATACATACTAGAGGCCTGATGTATGAATTCATGCACAAGTGGAGTCCAGCCAGCCCACCCTGATCAGGTTGATCAGGCCAGCTGGGGGGAGGGGCCATGGGCAGTTGGTGGGCTGACCCCGCCCCCGATCAAGGTGGGAGTGAGATGGGGTGGGGCCGGCCAGGGGGAGGAGCCATGGGCAGTTGGCCAGCCAGACCTGCCCCCTGGTCGAACTCCCAGTCAAGGGGACAATTGTTAATTAGCCTTTTATTATATAGGATATGACTATGGATGGAGGGGATATAATTTTTTAAAACCAATATTCCTATCAAAGAACTCAACACCTTTTTAAAGAAAAACAAGCTTCTCAAAAGAGGAGAAAGAAATGTAATTAGAAATGTATTAAAATCTAAAGACCTTTTTTAAACTTGTTTCCTAAGAAACCAAAAATAGAACTGACAAGTACAATTTCCAAAGAAGCTTAGATCTACTTACTCTATTATTAAATTTTCCAGTTCAAAATTTTTAGAATCACTAATTTAAGGAGTGAAAAAAGCTCTTACATGAAATAAAATTAAGTTCCCCAGTTAATTTTGTTTGTAATCCTTCTGCTACTGAAAATCGACTTTCATGAACAAAAAGTGCCAGGGTTACTCTCAAACAGGTTAATAATATATTTAGTAACCAACAACATACTGCAACCACAAATGCTACCAAAGACAGTTAAATGTACTTACTAAAAAATATATAAATTCAGTCATCAGTAATTAAAACTCTTAGTAGAGAGACAAAAGTTAATTCATTCTTCTATCACATTCTCTTATTCCACGCCATACCTTCAGCACTGGGAGGAAATCAGTCACTGGAAACTGAGCCCATGTATTTCTTTATTTTTAAAGCTCTTCTAAGTAGTTTTACAAAATGAAAGGATTCATATTTGAGGCTGGAGAGAGCAGACATGAAGAAGGCCACCAGGAAACTGTGGGACTCTGAGATAACCCTCGAGCCTCAAAAGACACATGTTCAATCTCACACCCTCCAATTCCCAACCGATAAGCTATAAAAAGAGGAGCAGTAAATGGTTAACCATGAATGAGAACCCTCCTCCCACCTCTGACTGCATAGCTATTCCATTCCAGGAGTCCCAGGGCTTCAAATTAAAAAGGACCAGAGACCAAGTGTATAACGTATACCCTTCTTCCTTGTGCCTAGCCAACCTTAACCTTTCCTTTTCAAATCCCTCTTCTTTTTAAAGCCATATTCACAATCCCTGCCCTCAAGACTCCTCACAGTCAAGCCAGAGATATGAGCATGCCTCCAACCATCTAGGAGATATCTATGCTGTCATAAAAAGTATTTTAATAAAGTATTTTAATAACAGGACTTGGAGATAAAAGTTTTCTTATTGCCTAGAAATGACAATGAAGGATCATTAAGTATCACCAAATTCTAAAAGAAATGAACAACTGGAGCCCGTATCCTTCTTGGGGTTTCTTAGGAGGAGGATGAGCAGCTGCCCCCCCTTTTAGACTTTAAAAGAATATGAGAAGCAGAGGCAAGTCATCGGCACCTGCAAGGGCAGCCTCATGAGTGCCATGATCTTGAGGAACACACTACCTTGTTTAGCAGTGAGCACAGAGTTCTAAGAATATGAAAACCAACTGTTGATACATTTAACTGAAAGTCAGATGTAACTGTACTAGGGAAGTGAGGGAAGGAAGGTGTGGTATAATCAGTAAGAGAGTTACGTTGTGTACAGAGAGGTTATACAGAGGCTAAGTGGTACAAGAGTTACGTCTTAGGACAGAGCTCATCTGTCCTAGTAGAAAGTCAATAGATTCATCTATCAGAACACAAAGTTAATAGATAATGTCTAAAGTAATGATTTTCAGAGATACCACTTTAAGTATATTATTTTGAAATTGGGAGAAATACCCAAATCTAAAATAGTTGTTGAGGGATGGGATAGGTTGGAGGGGGTAGCTGCTGGGTCTTTTTCTTTTATACTTTTAGAACTATTTAACTTTTTAAAACATGTGCAGGTATTATTTTATTAAAAAACAAAATCTACACTAATAAAAGAGTAATATGCAAATTGACCATCACTTTGCAACGCCCACCAGCCAATCAGGAGTGAGTATGCAAATCAACCCGACAAAGATGGTGGCAGCCCCACCCCCCAGCTGCTCTGGGCCTCTGGGTAGCACGCATGCCAGCACGGAGCTGCCAGGTGGAGCGAGACACCTGCTATGAGGGGGAGGGCGGCGGAGCGGAGGGAGCGGTGCTCTGGCTGGAGCGAAGACTGAAGGCTCCGGCCGGAACGAAGGCCTGGGTCCCGGGTGCCAGAGGAAAATGGGTGCCAGCAGCCAGGGGAAGGAAGACCTATTGCATGAATCTTCGTGCAACGGGCCTCTAGTTAACTTATAAAAGCAGAGGCAGTATTTTTCTTTAGGTAAAACCTAATAATTTTTGTGGGCCTTTCCCGTGTGCTGTTTGTCAAAAATGCCAGGAATAACATGGATATAGATATAGTTGCTAGATCATAACAAGTCTTAAATTCCTACAGGTTGAAGATTTTTTATCAAGAAGTCTAATGTGGGGACCAAAGAAAGGTGATTCTATGTGTGTATATATATATATATATATCGGTAATGCCCACAGATTAGAAACTGAAGCGAGTGGGGAGAGGGTAAGGCTTTCATGGGCATGCCCTAATAAAAGAAACAGAAAACAAAACAGGCAGACCAAACACAGTAGAGAACACAGTGGCCATTTGGTTTGGCACAAATGGCACTACACATGTCAATTGGCTCTGGAAGATTTACTACTGAAATTACAGGCTGGAGTCATTTAAAGAAGGTCCACCTCTGCTAAATAGCTTCTAACTCACCATAGGGAGGAAAAATAAAAACAAAAACAGTAAGGGAGGAGGGGTGTAGAACCATCAAAAATGATAAAAAAGCCAAAACCGGTTTGGCTCAGTGGATAGAGCGTCGGCCTGCGGACTGAGGGGTCCCGGGTTCGATTCCAGTCAAGGGCACGTAACTTGGTTGCGGGCACATCCCCAGTGGGAGGTGTGCAGGAGGCAGCTGATCAATGTTTCTCTCTCATCGATGTTTCTGACTCTCTATCCCTCTCCTTTCCTCTCTGTAAAAAATCAATAAAATATATTTTTAAAAAAATGGTAAAAAAACAAAATAAAAAAAATTCTTCTGTAACATTTCTAATTGTCTCTGGGCAGGAAACCCACGTTTTATAAATCCCAACAAGCGTGTAGGAATGGAAACTGGTGCCAAAAGTAAAGCTCTGGCTCATCTTCCCAGTGTCTCCCTTGGTTACCCATAGCCTATGCTATTTAAGTGAACGCATGCAATACAAATTTTGCCTTTGTCATCCTCAGCCACCCAGAAAATGGCAATACTTAAAAGTTTTATTCCTAATAGTTATAGACACAGCCAGACTAGTCTTATCCCTTTTACATTTTCCCCGAGATACTTTATATTCATTTTCACTGCTCTTCCTCTTTATTAAATTCATTAAGTTTCTTAAAGTCAGTGATTGCCATACATATATATTTTAAAATAACTCGGCAAATATATAAAATAATTGATCCTACTACTTGTCTAAATATTATCTTAGTAATATTTCTGAAATTATATTAATAATGCTACCCTTGGTAATATCCAATTATTTTTATGGTCCCTCGTTCACCATCATGTAGCTTTCTTACTTGATTAGACATTCGGATGCAGCAGATCTGGCTCAGTGCTTCTGGGTAAGGCATATTTTATGGAATCAATGGTCAGAGTGGAGAGTTTGACAAAACAGTTTTGAGAAGTCTACATCAAAATATAGAAACAATTTTTATTATAAACAATAGTAATATTAAGGGTAAAGAAATGAGATGGAGTGAGGCTCTGAGCTGGCTTGGGGCCCAGGAATAGGATGAACATTTCTTTTATTGCACATTATGTGGTAATTTTTTTAAGTTGGCTTATTTAAAATTTGTGAAAATATCCCAGATTCAAAACAAATGCATCAGTATAGACTGACAAAAGGCCATTTAGTCATTACTCTGACTCTCTTTAGGTTTCTCCTATTCAATAACTCTCTATTGGATTCTCATGACAGTCTGAAGTACTATAAATAAAATTATGGACATCATGACAATTTATTCCAAAACTTCAGTACAGAGCTGTGAAAAATAACATTTTCCTACATAACCATGATACTACTATCACACCTAACAGATTTAGCACTAATTCCTTAATGTTTGTGAAAGCCAGGCCATATTCCAATGCCCTCCAACAATACCTCAAATGTCTTCATTAGTTTCTATATGTGTGACTATCTTTAAAATTACAACTCTGAAAACTAGATGTAGTTGTTCATTATGCTATTTCCTCACTTTTGAAAAATACTGTATAATGCCCTAGAGAATTACATCATTACATCTTTGCCAATATGTCTATATATGTAAAAGAGAAGTTTCTAAAGCATGCTGAAAGCCCTGTACTGTTGAATATTGTTATCAACTATTTGAACAATGATATAGAAAGGATGTTTATAACATTTCTCAGTTGGCAAGCTAAGAGGAATAATGAATATGCTACATAACTGAATCAAAATCCAAAAATATTTGACAAAACTACATAGAACAAGAAATGAGTAGAGATACATCAGAAATGTTAAAAGAAATGAGTGGAGATACATTAGATATATGTTTATGTTCAGCAGGAGCTGGAAACAAAAGGTCACAGGTCAATAGATGTAGTAATTATGAAGGGACCTAAGGATTACCGTCTGGCTTTTGTGAAGGTAGACCAAATGCAATTGTTGAAAGCAGTAAAAGGAACAAAGCAAAACCAAAATAGAGTCCCTTGTTAAGAGAGGTCACTGCCCTCCTCTGTGAGCTACATCTCTCAGCCTTGTCAGGTGAGTGTTACCATAGGCTGGTACCAGGATGATAAATGTAAAGCTAGGAAATGGGAGAGGAAGGTGGTATGGAAGGTGGGGTACAAAAGCCAAATTGCCATAGAATCTTGATTTTATGTTTGCATTGTTATGGAAAAATGCAAGAAGTCTAAGCTCTATGTAGTCTGAATTATTCCCCTGTTCATGAACACCTATGGTTCACTTTTGTAGCTTCACCTTGGTCCATATTTAGCTGGCCAATATCATCCCTGCTCAAAGTGCTATCCATGACAAGCAAAATCCACATTTTGTAGGAGCTTATTAAAAATACAGTCCTGGCTGATGTTGCTTAGAGCGTCGGCCTGCGCACCAGAGGGTCTCGGGTTCGATTCCTGGACAAGAGCATGCACCTGGGTTGCAGGTTTGATTGCCCGACCATGGTTGGGGCATGTGCGGAAGGCAACCAATCAGTGTGTCTCTCTCTGCTCTTGTTCTCGCTCTCTCCCACTATCTCTAAAAAGCAATGGAAAAAATATCCTCGGGTGAGGAAAACATCCTCGGGTGAGGATTAACAACAACAAAACAGACTATCAGGCACCTCAAACTTACTGAATGAGAATTCTTTCTTTGACCTAAATCCCTAGGTGATTTAAAAAGCACTGAACAACCCTAAAATGGGCATAGCTGATTGCACAGAATGAGTATTTTATGTAGGCACCAGTGAGTATAGGACTTGCATCCTTTCAAAATCGCATATGCCAGTGGTTCAACACAGATTGCTGGACCATACCCCCAGAGTTTCTGGTTCTGTAGGTCTGGGGAGGCCCTGAGAATCTGCGTGTCTAACCCTCTCAGGTGATGGTGTTGCTGCTGGTCCAGGAATCACAACCACTGGCTTACACTATCTAAAAATAACATGCTGCATATTCTGGGAATGTCCTTTCAAGTGCACGCCCAGTAAAAGGGGAAATACTGAGCTAGTAAGGAGGAAAGAGAAAAAGAAATGGCAGCAGATGTTTCACTTACATTACAGGAAAGGAGCTGTTGACACTCCTTTGTACAAAATTGGGTAAAAAATAGCTGAAGAAATTACTATAGCAACAACTGTGTCATCTGCAAGGTCTTTCTCTACCAACATTATTCAGAAAAGGAAACCCATCTTGCAGAAATTCTATTTCAACATTGAGACTTATAAGAAACAAAAACCATGGGAAATATATCCCATTCATTAAACACTGTGAGATAACATTACAGCTTCAAGACAGATCCAAAAGTGACTCTCACAGGCCTAGATTTGGATTTTTTGGTCAAGTAATGAAACAAATATGAGTTTGTATCCAAATGACTCTATAGTCAGAAAAAAAAGGGAAGCTGAGAAATGTTGAGAATACTTATTATAAATGTTTAATTCTTTTAAAATCCAAAATAGCTCCTTTTTAAAACAAAGACTCTCAAAATGATACATAAAACAATATAAACCAAAGAGCTCCACCTAGAGTTTGAGAAAGGATTATTTTACTTACACATAACAAAGCACTATTTAACTAATATTTTACTTACACATAACAAAGCACTAATGTAACAGATAACATATCTTATCTGTTACATTAAAATATACACTTTTTTAACGTAATCTTTATAAAAAGGATAACTTCCTGAAGTGTGAAATGCTGTTAACTAAAGGAGAACTGAGTTTTTTATAATTCTGTCTGCAACCTATTTTTCTTCTAAAATTTTGGCAGTTATAATCGTTACTGTGAATGATTTAGAAGCCATTATCTTAAGGCAAGTATTTAAAGTATCATGGAGAGAACGGCTTAAAAGGTTGATTCTTACCTGAACTTGCTGTGTGACCTTGAGCAACTCATCTTCCAGCCCTGAGCTTTGTCATCAATGGGGGTTAGACAAGATCAGTGATTTTCAGGCCTGGCTGCATATTGGAATCACCTGGGAGCAATGGAAATAAATTGATGCCTGGATCCCACTCCTAGAGATTCTGATTTTAGTTGTTCTGCTGTGGGGCTCAGCATGAAAAAGCGCCCCAGGTGATTCTAACAGGCAGATTGGTTGCATCAGATCAGGTGACCTGCAAACTCTCTTCACCCAAGTGTCTACTGCTCTAGGTAGTGACTTTCCTGCTTCAGGTACCTCAGAGTCACCTGCAGGGCTTGCTAAAGGTCTGGAGTGGGTCCCAAGAATTTGCATTTTTAAGAAATTGCCATAATGCAGATGCTACTGGTCCAGGAGTCATACTTTGAGAGTAACTGTTCTAGAGGATGACTTCAAAATTACATTTCTAAATCCCCCAAATTATTCTCACTCTACTTCATCAACCCAGAGTATAATATTGTTAGTCTCCCTGATTCCCATCTCTTCCTCCAGTTCCCAGCCCACACTACCAACAGTTAACATTAACCCCACATCCTGTGTCACTCCTTGGCCTGAAATTCTTCAATGCCTCCCCAAAGCTGACAGAAAGAACTAACGTGATGTGCAAGGCTTTCCACAGTTTGACCACAAACTACCTTTCAAGCCTCAATTTCCAATAGTCCCTGTCATCTGTCTAGGCCCCAGTCACTTGTCCCCTTGCACCTGACTTTCCCTTCTCCCGAATGTCCTTGGTCTGCCTTCTCTTTCAAACAGGCACATCACCGTTCATTCTGTGTGCCAGCAATCTGCGAGGCATTGGGAATTCGAGGAAGAACGGAACAGACAATCCCTCCCCTTCAGTAGTCTTGAGAGGTATGATAAACACTGAGTGGTGAACCCAATACCAGTCTTAATTACTCCCCCCTCCCTCACTGTATAGAATATAAATTTTATTTTCTGTATGTTTTGATATCTTAAAAAACAAACAAACAAACAAAAAAAAAACACCTTTCTGGCTGGGGAAGACTGCCCTTTCTGGGAGATCGTAAATTCCGGAAGATACCAAAGAGCTCAGCCCCGAGCATGACTTTAATATGCAAACCAGTAAATCCAGAGCCCTACCTCCTCCATCAGGCCTGTGCATCCCAGGTGGCAATATTCCTCTCTATTAACATCCCAGGGCCAGGGACCAGGCAACTAGGGACCACCCCTATAGGCCAAAACCCTCTGGAACTACTCAAACTAGCCCACCTAAACCACTTACCCTGCCCAGCCCTGCCCTGCCTTTTCCCCAGAAACCCCAAAGAAGGCTCCAGCCTGCACCTCGCCCCTCACTCCCTTCTGGCCACCCAGGTGTTTCCCATGAAGCTGCGTGGCATGCCATGCCTTGTCTCTGGGACTGTGAGTATAATAAACTCGTTTGCTCCTGAGCCTGTCTCCTCCTGCAGCTGCACCTGCCCATCTGATAAAGAAACACAAAACACCTTCCTCACCGGTGGCTGGAAACGCTCACTCTAGCAGGAGCAGGCCAGGAGCACACATATGGAAGTGTGCTGTGGGCTTCTGGAATGTTTGCATTCCAGATAAAAGAGAACAGGCCCAGAGCCACCCCTTCCTCCAGCCTTGAGTGCGGGTGTGATGCTGGAAGCTGGAGCAGTCATTCTATCTACAACCATGAGGGAAGGAACAAGAGGATCAGCCAGTTCCCGGATCCTGACGCTGGGAATCAGCTGACCAAGGGCAACCTCCACTGACCTCCAGCCCTCCTTATAGCCAAGGAGAACAAAGCCCCGTCTGCCTGAGGCACTTGTTCATCAGGTTTTCTGTTACTCACAGCTGAAGGCATTCTCTTGGGGTAGAGGTAGGGGATAATAAGTAATTCCTCGTAACAGCTGTGCTAAGTGAGGTGAAGAAGCAGAGCATGCGGTGAGAGGACTTAACAGGGTGAGTGGGGAACAATCTCAAGGTGTGGAGACAGAAAGAGGCATCCATTCCAGGAAGAAGATGGAGCTGCTGCACATGTCCTGTCCTGAGGGAGGAGGAGCCTGGGCAGGGGGCGGGGGTGCACGTGGAGGGACTGAACACGTGAGAGGGAAAGCAGTAGAAGAGGCCAGAAAGACAGGCCTGCCCTGCTCCCTAAGGCACGGGGAGCACCCTTGCACGTGCACAACACACACACACACACACACACACACACACAGGAAAAATTTGTAGGACTATGGTGTTATGAGGACTGGCAGGGCTTACATATGTTACTCCATATAACGCCACAGCATTTGAATTTTTTCGAACAACCATGTAAACCTTTTGCAAATTAAAAAAGAATTATCACATTTATTTTGTAGTGAGTAGACTGAAATAGGTTTCAAGCTTTTGGAAAATTAAGCTATCTTTTTGAAAATAGTTCGTTTCATATTTGTGTATTGTAGGTTAACTTTAAGAAACATGAAAGTAATACTAAAAACTGTAATTTATTTACAGTATCAACTTTTTAAAAAGTAATTCGTTTAATAACTGCTGAAACTTGGACACAGCTAAGATGTTCTTCAGTAGGTGACTGGATAAACTAATTGTACATCCACGCAATGAAATTTTATTCTGTGATAAAAAGAAATGAACCAAACCCAGGGAGTGTACAACACAAAGGTGAACCAAAAGGTACACTATGGACTCTGGGTGATGATGTATCGATGAAAGTTCATCTTGGTTTAAAAAAAGAAGTACCACTCTGGTGAGTGATACCAATAATGGGGAAGGCTATGTGTGTGGGGGGCAGGGGGTAAATGGGAAATCTATGTATCTTCCTCTCAATTGGTTATAAACCTGAAACCTCTCTAAAAAAGCAAAATCAGCCCCAGCTCGTTTGGCTCAATGAATAGAGCGTCGGCCTGCGGACTGAAGGCTCCTGGGTTTGATTCTGGTCAGAAGCACATGCCTGGGTTGTGGGCTCCATCCCCAGTAGGGGACGTGCAGGATGCAGTTGATCAATGATTCTCTCTCATCACTGATGTTTCTATCTCTCTCCCTCTCCCTTCATCTCTGAAATCAATAAAAGTCTATTTAAAAAATAAAAAAACAAAATCCTTCTTTTAAAAAAAGATAAATGTTATACTTCAAACAATAAATAAATAAATAAATAAATAAATAAATAAATAAATAAATAAAAATAAAAAAGAGAAATGTTAAAAAAAAAAAAAGTAAATGTTCCACGTTATACAATAATCATCTATTCAAAACCTGTTTTTTGGAATAAATTCCAAAACCACACACACACACACACACACACACACACAGCTATCAAGTAACAAAAAGACACAGAGGAATCTAAAAGGCATATTTATTTCTAAGTGAAAGAAGCCCATCTGAAAAGGCTATACACTGTATGATCCCAACTATATGACATTCTGGAAAAGACAAAACTATGAAGATAGTAAAAACATTAGTGGTTACCAGGAGTTGGAGGGGAGGGAGGGAAGGATGAACAGGCAGAGCACAGGGGATTTTTAGGAGTGGAACTAGTCTGTATGACACTATAATGGTGGCTGCAACTCATTATGTATTTGTCAAAACCCACAGAATATACAACACAAAAAATGAGCCCTAATGTAAACTATGGTCTTTAATTAATAATGGTATATCAATATTGGCTCATTAGTTGTAATAAATGTATCACATCAATGCAAGATGTTATAACAGAGGAAACAGTGGGGGAGGGGAGGGCAAGTGTGAAGGATTATATGGGAACTCCGTACTTTCAATTTTTCTGTAAACCTAGAACTGCTCTAAAAAATAAATTCGATTAATTTTTTAAAAAGAAATTACTGCATTATGCATTTATTTTATTAAATATTATTCTTACTAAATTCACATATTTAAATATAAACTTTAAAGCAAAAACCATGCATTTAAGTAATTTTAATAAAAATATATTCCAAAGGAAAATAAATGACTTAGTATTTGAGGTCTAAAACCTGATGTAAGAACTCCAACTCTACTATAGGTATTTTTCATGTTTCTACTTCCCCAGTAGAGTAATTTATATTAATTAGGTTACACTAAAATTATTTTCCAAAGTTATAGCTCCTCAATGAATGTTTGTTCTCCTGAAAAATGCCCAAGTCTTCTATATTTCAGAACATCCAATGGAAACCAGACACAAACAGAACATCCAATGGGTACTTTCTTACTAACCCCATCTGTTTGTGTAAGAAGGACCTTACGAATAAGGTATAAAATATTAGTAAAGTGCTTTGGTATTCTCAGGTGAAAAGTCATAAAAAACTAACAACTCTGGTTACATAGAAAGTAATGCCACTAATGGTTTGCTAGAGGAAAGTTATTTTTTAAAAATATTAAATAACTTTGAATCTGACACTACTGAATTGTTCACAAAATCCATTGCTTCATTCCAATCCACTAGTGTAACAGCTGGAAATGGTGAAACAGCTGGGGAAGGGGTGGGAGTTGGGGGGAGGGAGTCCATGGGGTAAAAAAAGAGACATCTGTAATACTTTCAACAATAAAGATAAATTTTTTAAAAAGATAAACAATGGCATTTCATCGTTAAAGCAGAATGCTGTTAAAATTTCACATTTCACACAAATGCTAAATATCTGTGGAAGAGATAAATACAATTATATTGGTGACTCTATTCTACTTCTAGCTCTTAAAGCTGTGAACACATCGTAACTACATGTATATTGTTGACTCTGTATAGAACCACAGAATCTTAGTTGGACAGGATCTTCGAAGTCACATATGCTAATTTACCATCATCCAATGAGTTATAGCTTCTGTAAACCCCTGACTTGTCTGAAATCTACACTAGGGGTCAGCAAACTTTTTCTGTAAAGGGCCAGATAGTAAACATTTTAGGCTTTGTGGCCATCCGGTCTCGGGTGCAACTACCCAACTCCTGGTAGTAACACAAAAGCAACAGCAGACAAAATATGAATGAGTGGGTGTGGCTGTGTAAACCCTCATTTACAAAACTGGCAATGGGCCAGATCTGGCTCATGGTTGTAGTTTGCCAACACCTGATACAGACTCCTAGTTACTGATAAAATTCCACCGTTAGATACATTAGGTGCCTTTACAAGAACATTCTTTATCAGGTGAAATAAGTGAATTCTCTCATGGCCACAACCAAAATGATTACCTCTGGAACAACAGGGAACATCTACCCTTCAGAAGGAAACCATCGTTATTCCCTCAAGTATTCTTTTTTCCAGCCTACATATCCGCAGTGCCACCAAGCATTCTTTGTATTATGGCGTATTTGATCATCCTCTTTTACACATACCCCAGTCTGTGAATGATGCTTTGAAGTGCAGAGTACAGATGCATGACATACAGTTTGAAAAATATGTAGCAACCAAGATGTAATTTGACTTTTAGAATGTGGCTCACTGTCTCCAAATTCAAATGTTTTCAGTTTTGTAGGGGGATTTTTTGGTTGTTGTTTTTGTTGTGTGTGTTTTTTTTTATTTTTTTGCAAAATTACTATTTAGTCTTTAAGAAAAATATATTTTGTGTAGATTTAGTCAAAGGTTTATGCTCAGTGTCATAACTCTACACATTAATTTAAAATGATTGCCAAGAAACAGAAAATATTTTTTGTTTAATTTTGGAAAAAAATAGGTTTAATAAAACAATGAATTCAAAATGGTTTCTATGCATCAAAAATGTTGGCAGAATCTACCTCTACAACTCAAAACATATAATGCAAATTGCTAAAGAAAGCCATCAGTCATTGTTTCTGAGAAAAAACACAGACGGGGAAGAAGACACACACACACACACACACACACACACACACACACACACACACACACACACCCTGCAGTGCATTCTTGGATGCTGCTAGCTCCTTAGCAAAAACAAAGTAGGACTGTTATAATCATAGCCAGGCTGCCTGTAAATGTTGATCCCTGTTGAATTCCACATTTCAATAATTTGGGAAGATATCACACCTGTATTTTTAAAGGCAATTTAACTTTGATTTCTGTGACTTACTGTCATAACATTCTAAAAAATAATAAAAAAATTAAAAAGGGTTTTTGGTAACTAGCAGAAAATAAGGCAATATTCATATAGCTTATAAATGCACCACATTTAGTCTGACCTTACAACCTATTTCCGTAACTTCTCTTACTGTGTTTTAATTTTTTGGTAATTCAGTACCTTAAGCACTGTACTGCACATAGTAGATGCCAGAGGAATAGATTCATTCTTTAAAATCTAAATATTTTTCATTGTAATGGCATTTTATCATGTTTGCTAAAACATGATAAAATGTTTGATTTACATTTTCTGGTGTCGGGTTCCTGCTTGCCTGTCATCACATGAGCTCTCCCTGCAAAAACCCAACCAAGTACATGGTTTCAAACACTGTCCACATACTGATGACAACCAAGTTCAGAGAACACAGCACAATCCTTTCCCCTTCCTGCCTTCTCCTGCCTTGACTGTGGATGTTAGGTGCTGCTGCACTTTTCCATTTCTGACCAGGAGGGAAAGGCCAAGAGAACCACAGAGTCTGGTCCTCATATCACTGAGCTACTGAGCCAAAGGCCAGTAACCACCTACCCCTAGACTTCTTGTTACTAAGAAAAAAGAACCCTTAACTTGTTTTATCCATTTTAAGTCTGGTTTTCTATTAACTTACAGCTGAAAATATTCCTAGTTGATACAAAACTATAACCTGAAAAAAGATATTTCAACAAATCAGAAGGAAAACAGATGAAGGAGAAATCAACAACACAGAAAAACAAAGGACATTATAGCCAAAGTGGCTGCAGAAGCAAAAAAACAATTGGAACCCACAGAAGACTTGGGGTTTGAAGGGACAAGGGACTGCAGACAACAAGACCTATTGATTTAACATTTGGAGGTTCCCCAACAAGAAGGCCAACTCTCCATCAGTCACCACTGTTCCTCGAGCCAACAAGTCTACAATTACATGTTGGAAAATTTCCTTAGAAGTCTGTTTATTCTTGGCTGTCTGCTCATATTCATGAGTAAGTTGCTGAAAATATGACTGTAAGGAAAGACTGCAGTATGAAAGAGAGGAGCAAAACAGAAAACAAAGAAAAGGCAAGGAGAGGTAAAAGAAAAGGAAGTTAGAGGAAACAGAAACAATGCAAAAAGCAGAAGAAAACTTCAAAAAGAAACACACACACAATATCCTCAGAGAGAGATGAAAAAAACAAGATGCTATAAAGTAAAAAATTAAAATATAGCAATAGAAAGAAAAAAATTAATAGGGGAGAATGGAAGACAAAGTTGAGGCTGTTTCCCAGATAACAGTTTGGAAACTAGTGAGAAAAGTTGAAAATTAGAGGATCAGGTCCATATAGAAGTTTCAAAAGAGGAGACCCAAGAAGAGAGAGGGAAAGAAAATTGTCAAAAAAGGGACAACTCTCTTCTTCCAAGAGCCCAGCATTTAAAGTGAAATTAAAACATGGACAGCGGACAGTGGAAATGCAGAAACAGGGATAAAATGAACATCTTAAAAACTTTCTGAAAGGAATAAACAGGCATAACTCTCACTCCGTTGTGTGGGAATGATATCAAATCTCTCAACAGCAACACAAGAAGCTATGGAGCTATGCCTTTAAAATTCTGAATGGGAGATTATTTTTGGCATAGATTTTTATAACAAACAATTAAGTATGAGAGCAAATAAAGGTGGGCAATAAGACAATTTTTTTGTTCTCTCGTGCACTTTTCCTTGGGAAGTTTATAGAGAACTATGTTTCAATAAAACAAGGGATTAAATCAAGAAAGATGAAAACGTATGATTGAGGAGACAGGAACCCACTCCTGGTGTGGAACAGGCTTAAACCAAGACTATGAGGAAGACAAGCTCCCAGGGATAGGGTCACTGATATGGGATGCACTTTGACATTTGGAGATAGACCTGCTGTGGGGTTTAGAAAAATATATTAATAGGTTCGTAGTACTTCTGTTAGAAAAACATAGGAAAATATTAAACAATCTGAAATTGCCATTTTATAGGTAAAAATGTTGTCAAATATTGGCAGTTTCATATTATTCAGGCTTACAGATGAATAATATGATACAGAAAATTTGCTTTAAATAATCGAATAACAACGACAAAGTTGGAGGAATATGGGAAACAAGAAAGTCAGAAATTAAATGTTACTGAAACTGGGTAATAGATACCTGGGGTTCATTGTCCTGTTCTCCCTATTCATGTATATATTTGAACATCCCATAATAAAAAGCTGTAAAAGAGAGTCATGACAACACCAAAATATGAAAAATTTTCAATATCTTTCAGGAAGAATTTCCTCAGGTGAAGTCCACTTCTAGACCCAATGGACACGGGGGTGGGGGTGGGGGTGGGGGTGGGGGTGGGGAGTCAGGGAAAGAGCCGATCCACACTGGACCCTCAGTCACAGTGGAGCAAGAGACATCAGGGATGTTCCACACCCGCCACTCCAGCCCTTCCTTTCTGAGCGGACTCCACCGATTCCAGAACCAGTGAAATGAAACAGTGCCCGAGAGCTGTGACACATTGTTAGACCCAAAATCCACTAAGGCAACCATTTCTCACTGCCCAACCACTGACTCCCAGTTAATTTCTCTTCTTGTCCAAACAAAATTCCAAAATTCATCATGATAGTCACTCCCTTGTAAATACCCTCAAGTCCCTGCTCTCTCACCTCTGCTCTTTGCAGTTGGCAATACCAGCCCTGGATGAACCCCGACCTCATGCCTTCTCGGCATCGGTATTGTGAGAACTACTAAACATTACCAGGGAAAACAAACCTAAACCAACGGACAGGCCTGATGTTATATTTATTACTGCAAATTGTAAACGGCAATTTTATTATTGTTGCCATCCTAAATGTAGCTAAGTTACTTTAAAGAAGCAACATGTAAAACTGACAGCCAACTTTAAGACAACACAATGAGAGACAGAACACTAAATGGTATATCCATAGAATACTGGGGAAAAAAATACCTACCATGTTAGAATTCTATACACAGCAAAGCAGGTATTTTTCAAGAATGAAAGTAAAATAAAAACATGTAGAACTAACAAAAACTGAGATAACACATCACCAGCAGGCCCATCCTATCTAATAAAAGAATAATATGCAGATTGACCATCACTCCAACACACAAGATGGCTGCCCCTATGTGGTCAAAGATCCTGCCCCCATGTGGACACAGATGGCCACCACAAGATGGCCAGCAGGGGAGGGCAGTTGGGAGGAACCAGGCCTGCAAGGGAGGGCAGTTGGGAGGGACCAGGTCTGCAAGGGAGGGCAGTTGGGGGCGATCAAGCCAGCAGGGGAGGGCAGTTAGGGGTGACCCAGCCAGCAGAGGAGGGAAGTTGGGGGTGACTGGGTCTGCAGGGAAGGGCAGTTGGGGGGGACCCAGGCCTGCAGGGGAGAGCAGTTGGGGGGACCAGGCCTGCAGGGGAGGGCAGTTAGGGGCAAACAGGCTAGCAGGGGAGCAGTTAGGCATCAATCAGGCTGGCAGGGGAGTGGTTAGGGGGTGATCAGGCTGGCAGGCAGAAGCAGTTAGGGGCAATCAGGAAGGCAAGCAGGCGAGCAGTTGGGACCTAGAAGTCCTGCCTAAACGGGCAGTCGGATATCCCTCGAGGGGTCCCAGATTGGAGAGGGTGCAGGCTGGGCTGAGGGACACCCCCCCATGCATGAATTTCGTGCACCGGGCCTCTAGTATTAAATAAAATACTTTAAGAACATATTTTAGCAGAATGAAAATATTCCTACACAGAAGACCAAAGAATTAGGAAGGGAAAAAAAGCAACAAAAATGTCAAATATATGGAAGTCCCCCACTTCAAAAAATATTTACTTTAAAAAATATTAATGTCCTGTCAGGTTTAAAATACATAATTAAAACACACAACTGTAGCACCTAAATAAATAGGGAGATGAATGGACTTAAAGGATGCTAGAGCCCTGGCCAGGTGGCTCAGTTGGTTGGAGCATTGTCCAGTATACCAAAAGAGGTTTGCACGTTCGATTCCTGATCAAGGCACATACCTAGCTTAGGAAGAAACTCAGCAAGAAGAGCATATGATGACAACTATAAAATCATATTGAAGGGTAAATTTAAAAATCTGAGCAGCCCTAGCTGGTTTGGCTCAGTGGATAGAGCGTCGGCCAGTGGACTGAAGGGTCCCAGGTTTGATTCCAGTCAAGGGCACGTGTCTGGGTTGCAGGCTCGATCCCCAGTAGGGGGCATGCAGGAGGCAGCCGATCAATGATTCTCTCTCATCATTGTTTCTACCTCTCTCTCCCTCTCCCTTCCTCTCTGAAATCAATAAAAATATATTTTAAAAAGTAAATAAATAAAATAAAAATCTGAGCAAATGAAAAAACATCCATCTTCTTAGATGGGATAATTGAATATCAAGCTTAATATCATAAAAATGTACAATCAAAAAGCAAGTTAAATTTGAGTTCCTAGCCCTCACCGGTTTGCCTCAGTGGATAAAGCATCAGCCTGCGGACTGAAGGGTCCCAGGTTCGATTCCGGTCAAGGGCATGTACCTTGGTTGCGGGCACATCCCCAGTAGGGGGTTTGCAGGAGGCAGCTGATGGATGTTTCTCTCTCATCGATGTTTCTAACTCTCTCTCCCTCTCCCTTCCTCTCTGTAAAAAAATTGATGAAATATATTTTTTTTAAAAAAATTGAGTTCCTAAAAGAGAAAAGGAATATTAGATAAATGCTGAGAAAATATGAATGAACTATGTATGGATAGTAGTTAATACTAATGCATCAATATGGATTAACTGTATCATACATCATACTAATGTAAAATGTTAATAGGGAAAACTGGGTAGAGAATAAGTGGAAACTGTTCTATCTTCACAATTTTTCTGTAAATCTAAACTTGTAAAAATAAAGTTTATTTTAAAAAGCATATTTATAAGACAATCTGGTAAGTTTTCAATAACACAAATGTAATTCCAATTAAATGGATAAAAATATCTTAAAGTTTAGAGAGAAAATACCCAGCAAAACAAATAAATGAATGAAAAAAAAAGAAGATATACTAGAAAGCCACTTTAATTAAATCAATATGGAACATTACTCTAGGCATATAATCAGTAGAACAGAGAATCCAGAAATAAAACCCAGTTGATATGAGATTTTAATATATATGACAAAAACGTATTTCAATTCAATGGAAAAGAGTGATTATTTAATAAACGGTGCTGGCACAACTGGCTATCCATCTGGTAGAATATAGTCAGTCCCCAATCTCATAAAATAAAAACAAATTCCAGATGGAGTAAATAAGCAATGTAATAAATAAAGCATCAAAAAGTGAGAAGGAAACCGAGGAAACAACTTTTACAGTCTGTTTATTAACCGGAAAGAAAAGAGAGCCATATTTGAGTTTATAAAAGTTAAAAATGCAAATAATAGTAAAAAGTCATATATTACTCTGTCCCCAATCAGATAAAAGAAAAATTTGACAGGATAAAGAGAAAAATAATGTAATTTGTTTAGAACTGTTTTGAAAGCAGTCTGACAAATATTTTTAAATTAATAGTACACAGACACTTCAACCAACAAATCACACTCCTGGGAATCTACCCCATAAAAATAAAATCACCAATAAAATGTTTATTATAGTATTGCTCTTATGGCCAAAACAAAAACAAAAACAAAAAAAATGAGGAAACAAGATGAGTTCCCAACAATAAGGTAATAAATAATGGTACATTTATACTGTAGAATAATAAGCAGCTATTTAAAAGAATACATTAGAGCTATACCATTTGACTTGGATAAATTTTTCTGGGTGTATTTTTTAATGATAAAGGTGAGATATAGAGAAGTGCATATACAATAATCCCATTTTTAAAAAACAAACATTGATCACAGCCCAAAAGTACGTGCCGGCCAGTGTGTGTGTGTGTGTGTGTGTGTGTGTGTGTGTGCGTGCGTGCGTGCGTGTGTGTGTGACGCATGCACATGAAAGGTGAACATGGAGCAAATACAGAAGGAAATGCAGCAGGTTGCTAGCACAGATGACTGGTAGTGTGAGGGGGTGGGGGAAGGGCAGGGATGCGCAGAGGGTGGGAAGAAAAAATAAGCAGAATGTGTAATACGATTGCACTGATATTAATCAGAAACCTGCTACAACAAGGGTTAGGATATAACATAATTGGCATGAGTGTCCCTCCTCCACAGAGTCCCCATCCTCAATCTCCCTCCTAGTCATTTGACATTTCCTTGTACAGTGAACTATTAGTCCTATACAATATTAAATCCTATCAATCCTATTCAAAAATATTGTTTTCCATTAACATTTAATAAAATTTGAATTTTTGTACCCCACTTTTCAAGTTGGGGTGCAGTTTTACACACAAGCACAAGTAAGTACCTATAAATAAAGAAATTAGAAAAATAAGGAGTTGGTAGTTATACATTTATTGATGAATGTCCATCAAATGATAAAACTAATTACAGAAAAATATGCTTTAAGTATTCTATTTCAGCAAAAGCAAGCAAAACCCTAATTATAAATGTATTCTTAAATACTTTTTTTGTGCTTAATCCTCACCTGAGGATATTTTTTCCATTGATTTTTAGAGAGAATGGAAGGGAGGGAGGGTGTGGGAGAGAGAAAGAAATATCAATGTGAGAGAGGCACATCGACTGGTTGCCTCCCACACACGCCCTGATTGGGGCTGGGGATCAAACCTGCAACCCAGGTACATGCCCTTGATCAGGAATCAATCCCGAGACCCTTTGGTGCACGGGCTAACACTCTGACCACTGAGCAACACTGGCCAGGCTTAAATACTTTTAAATGAAAGTGAAAGCTTCGGAAAGTTGGCACAGGTTACCCAAAGGGAAGGAAGCAGAGGAGAAGGGGCAGATTACCAGCTTTGCTTTTATACTCTCTGTATCTTACTATTTCACCTATTACAATAAACAAAAAAGCATTGCTTTTTAAATCTGAAAATATTAAGCAGTGAAAACAAAGATAAATTGCAAACAATGAAAGAAAATAAATTGGGTATTAATTAGCACCACCCTCATAAGATCCTTGTAAAATTACATAAGATAATCTATGTAAAGTGTTTAGCATACTGCCTAACATATTGCATATGCTCAATAAATGTTAGCTATTTATTTATTTTTTTTTTTACAAAGACTGCAGACACCAGTAGAATTTACAAACCTAAAAAGATAAGGCCTTTGAAAATGACAGGGCACTTTTTCCTGTATTTCTGAATTTGGTCTCCTTTGGTGGGCAAGGACTCATTATGGTAACCATGGAGCTCATTAAACATACTTTCACTGATAGTAACAACAAAATTACAATTAGATTTTTTTTTTTTTTTTAGAATTTTTATGCTTTTATTTCAGCCAAACTGATGACATGTTGGAAGTAAGATCTCAAATGCTCCACAATTAGATTTTTTAAAAGATATTTAAACAATGAAAAGGAGATGATAATCTTTTTGCCTTGAAGGCTACTTTAAGAACTTCAAGCCTGGCTGGTGTGCTCAGTGGTTGAATGTTGACCTATGAACCAAGAGGTCATAGTTCGATTTCCAGTCGGGGCACATGCCTAGGTAGTGGGTTTGATCTCCAGTAGGGGGCATGCAGGAGGCAGCTGATCAGTGATTCTCTTTCATCATTGATGTTTCTATCTCTCTCTCCCTCTCTCTTCCTCTCTGAAACCAATAAAATATATTGGGGGGGTGGGGGGTGGGGGGGAAGAACTTCAAGCATCTTAAGGCATATGCTTCTATCACAACCACTTCAGATGAGAGATACGTGGATCCTGGATATTTCCCACATGTCAGAGGAGAATTAAAACACAATTCATAGAGATTGGGGAGTGGTGCCAGTGATCTTTTTGAGAGCCTGTTCACATGGGAAATCCATTCCTAAATGCAGAAATTCCATTCCCAATTCTGAGAATGTCTTTGTTGGTCTGCCTAAAAGAGCATGTTAGTGTAGTTATAATCTGCAAACCGAATTTGGCACATCGATACTATGTTCCTGTTATCCAAGGAAACATAAAATAATTCCATAAACTGCATGAGTGTGTTAGTGTCTTGCTACTTACATGGAGTTGACTTTCTCCTCAGGGCCTTGCACTTGACCTGTAACTGTGCCTTTGCTGGTATTCTTCACCCAGCCAACCACTCCTATCTTCTTAGCCTCACCCTCTGTGTACTGGTTTCAGGAGAGAACAAGGGAAAGAAAGTCCATCACCAAAAGTCAGAATTCATAACACTTGATTCTAACATTCAAAAAGCACTAAGCTGATAATTTTTTTCCCAAAATTGTACAACTGACCAGCAGTAATTAATACCTCTATTGATAAGAAACTTCACTTAAGTGGAATTTTTGTTAAATTCCACTTTCAGTAAAGATAAGCATGCTGTGAGAAAATAAACTGATCCTGGGAATTACTTCCAAACACAGTTTTTATGTTGTGTTTGGGGATTCATAAAATTCAGTTGCATTCCCTTGCATCAGCTAACACAAAATTACATTGTTAATCTGAGTTTCAAATGATGACCACTCTAAAATTCTCAAACACTAAGAGAAAATATTCAGTTATAAGCAATAGAAAAGTACTGGATTAAAATATTCTGTTGTTTTCTGAATTATAACAAGTGTTGTAATTCTCTAGGTAAATTTATTTTTCCTATTATTCTTTTTTAAAATATATTTGTATTGATTTTAGAAAGGAAGGGAGAGGGAGATATAGAAACATCAATGATGAGAGAGAATTATTGACCAGCTGCCTCCTGCACTCCCCATTCTGGGGATTGAGCTCGAAAACTGGGCCTGTGCCCTTGACCAGATTCGAACCCGGGACCCTTCAGTCCACAGACTGATGCTCTATCACTGAGCCAAACCAGCGAGGGCTTCCTATTATTCTTAATAGGTTGTGTGTTTTTCAAGTTCTTTTCTTGGTTCCAAATTCACTTATGCTACTGGCAAATAAAAACCTAGAAATATTTTTTTTAATTTTGTTTAAATTTATTTTTAGAGAAAGAGAGGAAGGGAGAGGGAAAGAAAGAAATATCGATGTAAGAGCAAAACATCGATGGGCTGCCTCCTGCACGCCCTCTACTGGGGATCGAGTCCAAAACCTGGGCATGTGCCTTGACCAGGAATCTAATTGCAAACCTTTTGGTGCACTGGATGGTGCCCAAAACCAAGCCATACCAGCCAGGGCAAAATCCAGCAAAATTTTTATTTTGAGTCATTTTAACTACATCATACTAAAATTCTTGTGGACCCATTCTAACTAGAACTTTTTAAAAACATGTTCTTCAGCCGAGACTGGTTTGGCTCAGTGGATAGAGCGTCGGCCTGCGGACTGAAGGGTCCCGGGTTCGATTCCGGTCAAGGGCATGTACCTTGGTTGCGGGCACATCCCCAGTGGGGAGTGTGCAGGAGGCAGCTGATCGATGTTTCTCTCTCATTGATGTTTCTGGCTCTCTATCCCTCTCCCTTCCTCTCTGTAAAGTATCAATAAAATTTATTAAAAAATAAATAAATAAAAAAATAAATAAAAATAAAAACATGTTCTTCTGTTTGGAAGCCAGGGTGACCACGATCTCTCTCTGCGTTCCAAACAATATGAAGCAACACAATCCGAGATGGTGATAGCTAGGGTTGATGTATGAGCTGGTTCTGAAAATAAATCAAGCTCTCATAGGTAATAACGAAGAAGGAGACAACCTGATCTCAAAATGTGGAGCCCTATAGGTGGGACCTGTTAGAGTACTCAGAGGTTAGGGACAGAGACCTAATCTAGTGTCTGCCAGCTCAGATAAATCGGTGAAAATACAGGTCACGTTTAACTTTTAGGAAAGGAGTCTGATAACAAAATAAATTTTTAAAGGCAACAAGTAGCTTTAACTTCTAAAAACCGGGGACACTACCTTATGCAACATGAGCGTGTTTCATTATGCAATTTGAGACACGTGCCTTTGGGTAGAGGGCTTCTTCCATCCAGAACAAGTGGAAGATCCCATATTTTGTATTAATATACCTAGTCAAAAGGTTTAACTTAACCACCTCAAGAGAGGTACTTTGAAATTCATAGAAAATATTAGCTAAAGGCTAAGAACACTGTAATGTTTTTAATAGACTACTTTGTAAAGACAGCTCTAATAAAAATCTCAACCAGTAATTTGTATGTGAAGAAATAAAAATACATTTTTATTTGCTGTCAAGGATGGAAAATAAGCAATAGACGAGCACTAAGTAGAAAGCTGCTTTATGTTTGTGATTAGAAATAACTGTGGGAGAAAAAAATGCACCCCCACACACACCAAAAGCAGATTGTATTGACTTACCATTCTGAAGCAGACACCTGTATAAAAGATAAAAATAAAGTCAGCTTGTCTACTTTTTAAAAAAATTATATATTTCCTAACTTAATTTTCATCTATTTATTCAATAGTAAGTAAATGAAATGAACAAAATTTTTAATGTCTGAATATATTCAAAATGTGTTGTAAAAAATTATTTTATTTTAAAATAAAAAGATAAAGGAAAGATTACTTTTGGGAAAAATTAGTAATCTGAATATTTCATTTTATTTGAATATTTCTTTCAAAGTATAATAAAATGCCAAACGGTATATTTAGTCTATTTTAAAATGCTAACTAAAATCAAATGCTTATTACAAGGTCAGTTGAGTATATTTGACATCACATTTACCTATCCTCAGCTTTTAGAATTTCTTCTTTAAAGACAAGGACCAAATCCAAGTTGAAATGTAATAAAATGTTTGTTTTAATGTTAATTTTACATTCTGGAAAAGGCAAACTACAGGGACAGGACTCATCAGTTGCCAAGGGCTGGGAGGGGAGAGAGGAGCGCAAAGGGGCACCAGGGAACTCTGGGGGATGATGACACTGCTCTGTATATCTCAACTGCGGTGGTTACATGACCGTCTGCATGTTTCAAACCTCATGAAACTGTTCACTAAAAAGGGTGAATGTTAGCCCGGCCTGTGTTGCCCAGTGGTTGAGTGCTGCCCTATGAACCAGGAGGTCACGGTTCGATTCCCGGTCAGGTCACATGCCTGGATTGAGGGCTCGATCCCCAGTGTGGGGCATGCAGAAGGCAGCTGATCAATGATTCTCATCATTGATGTTTCTAGCTCTCTCCCTCTCCCTTCCTCTCTGAAATCAATAAAATTATTTTTAAAAGAGGTGACTTACTGAATTTAAATTATATCTCATTTGAAAAAAAAATTAGAAGAAAAAACTTTGGAAATCACAGGGGATTAATCAGGCAAAAGATATTGCTTCAATATACAGCAATTGAGCCTGGTTAAGAAAATACAGGATTTCAGTGGATTAGGTAATTTTATGTAATTCTATAAGTGGATTTATAATAAGAGATATCATTTGTTTCCTGATGATAGTGTATTGTAGCACCAAAAGAATGTAAAGAAAAAGAGTAGTAAAGCAATAAAGACAAGATAATCTCACAAATGGAATTTTTGTAGGGCTATAAAAATATTTTAAATGCTACATATAAAAGGTGGAAGAATTGATCTGAAAGGGAATCTGTTATATAGATGGAAGAAGACATTAGCTAGCAGATATAAAAAAAAGTGCCAGAAAACTCAAGAAAATTTTCAGACCATCTAGAAGAGAGACAAAACAGGAGAGAAAACAGCATAACTGGGTAAGTGTGCAGTCGTTTACCCTAAGAGTGAGAAGATCCTGGAAGGTCCACGTAGAGTTGAAGGGTTTGGTCACCACTGAACTGTGCATATTCCCCTCTGAGTTCCTCAACAGTGATGCACTGCCTGAGGTTAGCATCATGAAAAGTAAGTGCATGCAACTGAAGTAAACAGAAATTGGAAACATCTGGTCCAGCTCTTTCCTGCTCCAAGAGTGGTCCATGGACCAGGAGCACCTGAGAGTATTTTGCTTTCCTTTTTGTGTGTGTGTGACTTTTTCAAAAAATTTAGATATCCTATCTAATAAAAGAGTAATATGCAAATTAACCATCGCTCCGCTACACCCAAAAGCCACGCCCATCAGCCAATCAGGAGCAAGTATGCAAATTAACCCAACCGAGCTGGCTGTGGCCACAGAGCGAGCAGGAGGCTTGGGTTTCCCCGGCAATGGAGGAAGCCAAGCTTTCTGCACACCCTGGTCAGCCCAGGCCTCCACTCAAGGCTACAAAGTTTCAATTATAAAAGATAAATAAATCCCATCAAAAATGGCTGCGGCCACGGAGTGAGCAGGAGGCTTGGCTCCGCTACAAAGTTTCAATTATAGAAGATAAATAAATCCCAGATCCCAGGGCCTCCGCTTGGGTCGCCGGGGGGCGTGGCCAGCCTGCAAACCACCACAGGCCCCTCACCCAGGCCGCCCCACACCCCAAGGGAACCCCCACCCTGATCTGGGACACCCTTCAGGGCAAACCAGCTGGCCCCCACCCGTGCACCAGGCCTCTATCCTATCTAATAAAAGAGTAATATGCAGATTGACCACCAATCCAACACACAAGATGGCTGCCCCCATGTGGTCAAAGATGGCTGCCCCCATGTGGACACAAGATAGCCGCCACAAGATGGCCAGCAGGGGTGGGCAGTTGTGGGCGATCAAGCCTGCAGGGGAGGGAAGTTGGGGGCGACCAGGCCTGCAGGGAAGGGCAGTTGGGGGGGACCCAGGCCTGCAGGGGAGAGCAGTTAGGGGTGACCAGGCCTGCAGGGGAGGGTAGTTAGGGGCAAACAGGCTGGCAGGGGAGCAGTTAGGCATCAATCAGGCTGGCAGGGGAGTGGTTAGGGGGTGATCAGGCTGGCAGGCAGAATCGGTTAGGGGCAATCAGGAAGGCAGGCAGGCAAGCAGTTGGGAGCCAGCAGTCCTGGCTGAGGGACACCCCCCCCCCATGCACGAATTTCGTGCACCGGGCCTCTAGTAATTCATATAATATGAAATACCCCCTTTTAAAGTGTTCAGTGTATACTAAATATACAGTGATATTTAGTAGATTCAGAGAGTTTTGCAACCATCACCAGTAGCTAATTGCAGAACATTCCCATCACCCCAAAAGGAACCCCTCCCTAACATTTCCCTTTAGCATTCATTCCCCATTCCCCACTTCCCCCATCCCTCGGGGACGTCAGGGCTAAGGCCCCTGCGATTTCCTTGGCCTTTCCCTCTAGGTTTTCGGAGGGCTGCTAGAGTGCAAATTATAGTCACCCTACAGTCAGGAGTAGGGAGAGCACAAGGGGAAAACCTTGGCTGGGGACGCTCCTGTCAAAGAGCTTTCCTGCGAGCCTCAACCAATGACCTGCTGGTGTTAGTCCTTCCCACCTCCACCTGTGAGAGAAGAGCAGTCCTTCTCCAGTTTGGGACCACACCACTTCCCCGACTTCCTGTCACTCCACACCAAAAACCCTGCAGTCCAGATCATCTTGCAGTACTGTAACCAGGACTAAACAAGTTGTGCTCCCTCTAGATTTTATAACTTCTTTCTGGAGGAGAAGCTTCTTTGCCCTCATGATAGTTCCTTCTTTGAGGAGGAATATCCATCCATGTGCCACCCTTTGCCACTCTCTACCCTGTTTCTGATTCCTCCTCTGAGATAAGGAGTGACTAATCTAATGGGTAAATTTGGAAGTAGAACTGTGCACAGCCCACGTGCACCTTTCCCACCTTCTCCTGGGAGTGAGTTACCCTCAGAGGTCATGCCTTCTGCTCTGCCCACAGGAGGCCTGCCAGTGCCTGGTGGCTGTGTCTACTTTGGCAGTACAGATTATAACAAGGTGCACTTCCCTGAAGAAACACACCACATCCCCAAACCCTGCTTTATTATTTTTTTAAAATATATTTTTATTGATTGCAGAGAGGAAGGGAGAGGGAGAAAGAGATAGAAACATCGATGATGAGAGGATCATTGATCGGCTGCCTTCTGCACGCCCCTTACTAGGGATCGAGAGAAACCTGGGCATGTGCCCTGATTGGGAGTGTAACCTGGACCTCCTGGTTCATAGGTCTATGCTCACCCACTGAGCCACACCAGCCAGGCTCTGCTTTATTCTTGGTCTAACTTGTCAATCAGTAACTCACACAATGAAGAGAGGTGTTATTTATTCAGTCCCTCAACCACAACCCCTATTTTAAAGCCTTAGAAGGAATTCGCAGCAAGAGGTGTCAGGACCTCCAGCCCATTAACTTTGTGAAGCAATGAACCACACAGGAATTAGCATTCAAAGCTCCATAATCCACTTGGAATTCCCCCAGAATCTTTCTGAGAGTCCTGATCCCTAGTTTGAAGCACACTGTGCAACCGAAGGAGGCACACAAAGGAAACAAGAAGCGAACGTGGGACAGATTTTCTGCAGCCTATCGGCACTGGCTGGAGCAGAGCACTCGGGACGCGGCCTGCGTGGGAGATGTTCCCAAGGGCTTTTGTGGTCTCTCTGCATCGCTTCCACCTCCTCTGCTAAAGAGCAAGGAAGCTGATATGACACGGACAGGTTTTTGACAGACACACTGCTCTGGAAACTGGGACAGACATCAGCCCCTTCAGTTATGAAAGACTCGAGCGTGACACCTGCTCAGCTGAGGCTCAATCAGCTGCAACGGCACCTCCCTCTGTGGAAAGGTGTGTCCGTGAGAAACTCTGAGGTGAATACTGCAAAGGAAACACTATTTTAAATCTACAAAGAAATACTGGTAGTCAAGAAATCATAGGATGTCAGCCTCCTTTCATGCAAAATCAAGTTTTCCTATTGTAATGTACCCCTTTATGCTGAGATCTGACTGCAGGTGTCAATTTTGAATGCAGACAGTCATACAGTCACCACCTTACAAAGCAGCCCTTAGTGATTTTAAACACCTTAGTGGTTAGAAAGGCCTTCTTTATATGGAATAAAATTCTGCCTCATTTCAACCTTTCTCCATCCATCCAGGGTCTGTCACCTGGGGCCACACACCACGGCATCTTTCAAATAGTTAAGCTGGCCACCACTCTAAGGTTTTTTCTCCAAGTCAACTATCCCAAGCACTTTAATTTGAGACACTTCTAAAGTCCCCACCACAAGCACAGTGTGTAGGGGATATAAAAACAAGCCACCAGCCTGACCTTCAAAATACTGTCCTTATTGTCTAATGAGAGACACAGACATGAGTACATAAATAACTGCAGAGGAAAGCAAAATGGGTTAAAGTAAAATCAAGAAGTAGAACAGAACTATAAGTGAAACGCTATAGGAACAAAGATGAGAAAAGGAATTAGAAGCCACTCCTAACACCAAGCTAACAGTCAAAAACACACTGGTGCATTTCTAAAGCACAGGGAACCCAACAGATGGCCACAATCCACGTGCACGGGTGCCATTAGCATTCACCTGAGAGCTGGTAAAACATCAAAGACTCCATGCACAGCTTAATCAATTTCCCTCTCAAACTTTCGGAATATATTAGTCTAGATGTAACTGTAATGAAACATAAGGAACTTTAAAAACCATGCCAGTTACAAATGCTCTAAAAACGCAGGTGGTCAGCCCACTGATCCTCATCTCAAAGCCCCCAACGCAACAGAAGCTGGGGCGGGGAAACATGGAGCTCCTCAAAAATGTGGAGATTAAAAAGTAGGGGGGGCCGGGCCCTCCCCTCCCCCTCCCCCCGCACCCCTCCCCCCGGGCTTCCAGACCACCACCCTCACCCCGCCCGGCCCCGCTCTCCAGCGCATGCGCGTCTCGCCGCCTCCCCCCACCATCCCCCCCCCCGCGTCCCCGTCGCGGCTGCTGTGTCACGGCCCAGCGGAAGTCCCGGCCCAAGACGGGGAGCCCCTCTCTCAGTCCTCTCCCCTTCCTCTCCTCACACCTCCCTGGTCTCCCACAGTAGGGGGTCCCCTACCCTGCACTCTCCCGAACACCTCGTAGTCCACGGATTTGAGGGGCCCCGCGGTAGACATGGCGGCGAGCCCGCTGCGGAGGAGCCGGAGCGAGAGGAGCGGGGTTCGGGGCGCGGCGACTGCGGCGGCCGCGAGCAGGAGGGAGCACATGGGGCCGCGCGGCGCACCCCGCGCCGGGTCACGCGCAGGACGGCGGCAAATGAGACCGCGGGCCCGCGAGCGAGGGCGGCGGGACCCCGGAGGACAGAGGCCGCTCGCCCGGCGCCTCGGGTCCCGCCCCTCCCTCTGCTGGGACCCGACCCGCCTCAGTGTTTGTAAATAAAGGCCGGTGCTGCGCCCAGGCGTCAGTCGCTCGGTACCCCAAAATGAGTGCTTTTGAAAGGAAAGATCTGCTAATTCGGTGATGCAGAGTCTTTGGTTAGTGAGTTTTTACTAAACGTGTGAGCGTCTGCCAAACCTGTCGGGATTTTGAGCCCATTCTTAAGAGGATGTCTGCATCCTCCCCACCGCCTCTATTGAGTCAGAAAGACTTTGGGCCTGAATCCATATTCTACATGAAATCTGGCATATTTGGGGATAAGACACTTTTTAAAATCTAAATTCTTTTATGTTAGTGGAAACAGAAAAGAAAACTTATCTCCTGTTTACTATTATAACATTTTTGTAGTTTTGATTATTGTTCAGCTACATCCCAATTGCCTAGAAGGTTAAAGCAGTTTATGCTTAGGACATTTTACTTCCTGGCAAGCTAATATGGAGTCTTAATTTAAAGCAACCCATCTCTCCAAAGAATCTGGATACAGCTATTGATCAGCTGCAGCCATGTAGAATTCCAAATCCTTTCACTCGTGAGAATCTGCATTTCTCAACATATTTGTTGGCTTCCATACCTTTACATATGTCTCTGCATCTGGTCAGAGAGCTAAAATAGTCCTCTGCAATCTGATTCAATATTATGTGCCAGTTCTATTAGAGAACACCACAAATCATCTAAAACTTGTTTAGAATGTGGTTAAATCATTTTAAAGTAAAATATATTCTGAAAGTTCTAATTTGGATAATTTTAAGTAATGCGGTTCTTGGTTTATTACAGAGACCTCACAATTTGTCTTCCTCTCATCTCCCTTCCAGTTCATTCTTTTCAATACCGTATCTTCAAAGTCTCTCTACACTACATTCCAACAAAATCAAAGGCTTCAGCCTTCACTAACCTCTGATTACCTGCTTAACCCCACCCTATAGGTTATAGGTAACCTATAATCAAGACACTTTGAATTATTCTGCTCTCTGAACACAAACTGACCTTATTTAAAAAATATATTTACTCTGCCCTAGCGGGTATAGAGCGTCCGCCTGCGGACTCAAGGGTCCCAGGTTCAATTCCAGTCAAGGACATGTACCTTGGTTGCTGGCACATCCCCAGTGGGGAGTGTGCAGGAGGCAGCTGATTGATGTTTCCCTCTTATCGATGTTTCTAACTCTCTATCCCTCTCCCTTCCTCTCTGTAAAAGTCAATAAAAAATATATTAAAAAAATATATTTACTCTCGGATCTACTTTATGTAGACTACCTCCTGACACTCCCAAATCTTCCCCTATCCTGTTCCATGGCCTGTGCAAGTATTTACCAGATTTCATCCTAATTATTTAGTGTCTTTCCCACTAGTACTGTGCCTTCCAAGAAGTAAGATCTCAAGCTGGATTGAGGTCCTGTCACTATCACTAATCCTGCCACTGCCTGGAAAAGTTGACATTTTCCTTTTCATAATTAATCTTTGACTTTTCCCCACATTTACCCAAGAGTACCCCTGTCAATTATTATGTAGCGTTATTGTAATTTTAGTAGTGCTATAGCAACAATTGACATTGCTTAGACAAAAAATGTACTGTGTCTGCCAACAGCAGTACATCAGCAGACAGAAATTTTTATGTACCATTTAAGCATGGAATGCCAACAATATGTTATTTGAATACTTTAGAAATTTTAAGCAAATGTTACTAATATTTAAGCTAATTTTAAATAACAGAAGGAAAATTTTATAACTCTAACACAACCTTTATCATTTTTTAGTATTCTCTTCATATATTACATATGCATAAATATGTATATGTATATATGTATATTTATCTTTTTTTTTTTCATTTCAGAGAGGAAAGGAGAAGGAGAGCAAGATAGAAGATAAAAATATCAATGATGAATGAGAATCATTGATTGGCTGCCTTCTGCACGCTCCCTAACGGGGATCGAGCCCACAACCGGTACGTGCCTGACAGGAATCGAACCATGACCTCCTGGTTCACAGGTTGATGCTCAACCACTGAGCACACCTGCTGGGCTCTTCATACATATTTTTAAGTAGTTAAAAATCATAGTATAAATTTAATTTTTATTCTTTCTTTTTCCATGTTATAGTTTTTCCAATGAATAGTTTAGTAGTTTCATGATATTCTATTTTTACTGAATTTATTGGGGTGACATTGATTAATAAAATTAAGTTTCAGGCATACAATTATACATCACCTGTTTATTGTACTATGTGTTCACCACCCTAAGTCAAGCCTCCATTTATCCCCCCTTTATCCTCTTTTACCTCCCCCCACCCTACCTTATGGTACTCTGAGTGAATATAACCATAAATTTACCTACCAAGTCCCTATTGTTATACACTCAGGTTATTTCTAATTTTTCACTACCATAAAAAAGTACTGTGAAGGAAATATTCATACATAAATTCATTCATATTCGTGTTGCTTACTTCCCATATTATTCAATTATTTAGAATAGAAGTCAGAATTAAAAAAATCAAAGTATATAAGTATGTATTGTTCTTGATATATATATGGCCAAATTGTTTTTCAAAGGGCTGTGCTAATTTAAATATACCACTACTGGCACTATATGAGTATATGATTTTTTTAAATATTTTTATTGATTTTTAGATTGAGTGGAGAGAGACACATTGATGTGAGAGCGAAAATCTATTAGCTGCCTCCTGCATCTCCCCCAACGGTGAAATAGGTACAGACAATACCGTCTCTGTGTCTAAATCAGCGATCACCAACCGGTGGTCCGCAGAACACTGATGATCCGTGAGGTCTGAAAGGTTGGCGACTGCTGGTCTAAATGACATTGGGACAGAGGAGGCATCACCTATAAATCTCTAAATCATCCCCACAAAGGGTTAGTTGGGAATGATTTCTAACGTGATGTCTCAGAAATTTGATATTGAAGTATAATTGATATCAAGGACAACCAAAATTACTTTATCCATCAACATATTTCTATTCCTGAAATATTTTTGTAACCATTAATTATGTGGAAAGAACTGGACTCAACAGGATAAAAATGATTAAATTTCACAACTGAAGAGGCCTCAACAAACCAACTCGATGCTTCCTTCTTGGAAGAGATACTTTATAGTAAAGAAATGGTTAGGTAATTATTACTCAACTGGATTCAAGATCATTAGACATCAGGCTGTTAGTCAACTGAGAAAGTAAGCTGGTTTCCCAGAAGAGGCTTATATCTTATTATAAATTATCAGAAAATTGCTTAAGCATTTTTATCAGGGAAGCATATTTCTTCTCAGAGGATATTCTGTCCTGGGTTTGAACCACTTTTTCTTTATCACAGTCCAAGTTAATATTAAAAACTCAGAAGTACATTTAACATTAAAGCTTCTTTCCTCCCCCAGCTTGATATTTTAAAATCCTGTTACATATTTCCATAATAACATTTCAAAATAAAATTTGAACACAGATTGACTATTAAATACTATAGAATTATCTTTAACTTTCTCATGTGATAATAGAATTATTAGGTATATTTTTTAAAAGGCCTTATCTGTTAGAGGCCTTAACTGAAATATATAAGGGTGCTATCACATATTTTGCTTTAAATCTTTGGGAGTTACCTGGATGGTATGGCTCAGTGGTTGAGCATCAAACTCTGAACCAAGAGGTCAGGGTTCAATTCCTGGTCAGGACACATGCCCAGGTTGCAGGCTTGATCTGCAATGTAGGGTGTGCAGGAGGCAGCTGATCAATGATTCTCTCTCATCATTGATGTTTCTATCTCTCTCTCCCTCTCCCTTCCTCTCTGAAATCAATAAAAATATAGTTTAAAAAATATCAAAAATAAAATCCTTGGGAGTTGAGGGCAGAACAGTTTAGACAGAATAAACATCAGGTGGTATTTATTAAGCTGGGTCATGGGTACATGGGGATTCATTATACTATTTCTAATTTTGTACAAGTTTGAAATTTTTATGTAAAGTTTTAAAATAAAAAAAATAAAAGTCCATTTTCATTCTGTAAAATATGTGACCAGTAATCCTCAAAACTGTCATGGCCATGAAAAAAAAAAAAAAAAAAAAAAAAAACACAAAGAAAGCCTGCAAAACAACCCAGAATTGCCCTAAGGAGATGGGATGACTAAATGTAAGTGTATTCTGGATGGGATTCAGAAATGGAAAGAGGACTCCAGGTAAAAACCATGAAACTCTGAATAAAGTATGGACTTTAGTTAGGTATCAATACCGGTTCATTATAACAAATGTACCATATTAATGTAAGATATTAATAATAGGGGGAACTTCCTGAACTATCTTCATAATAATTTTATAAATCTGAAACTATTCTCTCTCTCACTCTCTCTCTCTCTCTCTCTCTCTCCTTTCCTCTCTAAAATCAATAAAAATGTATTTTTTAAAATCTCTTAAATCCCATTAAGAAATTAACTTGTAGGGTGTCTGAGAGATAGAAGCAAAATTGGAAGCAGTCGAATGGAATAAAGCGGAATCATTCTAAATGAACTGAATTTTAACCAAACTGCCTTCTGAAAAGGGAGGATGAAGTGGAAAGCTTGATTGGTCCTGGGAGTCTAAAGGTAAAGGATGGGAACAGACTTTGAGCTCAATCACTGGTCCCTGAAGAATAAAGAAGAAAAGACAACTCAGCTCATCTATTTCATGATGCCTTTGGTGGAACACTGGATTGGTATAAAACATCCACGTAAATCTCTGTCTAGCTTGCTTTCCTTCTGCAGGGCTGGAAAGTTTAAAGCTATATCTCCCAGACATTCCTGCAATTAGGATTCTTTGCATGACAGAGACTCTGCCATCAGAAGTACCGTGCTACATGTGGAGGTGAGCAAGGCAAAGGCTCTCTGCTTTTCCTTCTGAGATAAGCACAGTTACGGGGGGAGCTTCGTTTTTCTGGGCATTGTTCATTGAGGTCACCATGACTGTAGCTTCTTGGGCACCTAGAGGCAAGGTGCAGGGCACCGTTTTACTAGTTAATATTAGCAAGTGTGATAGGTTGTGGAGTGGCAACTTCCTGGATGTGGCAGTTTTAAAACCAGCAGCTTCTCAGTTCAGCACATTCCCTGATTGCAGAAGAATCCGTAGCTTCCTTGGTGGCCCAAGGAAGTGAGAGTCGATCCTGAAACATTAGCCTCAAAGTGTTCTCCACCCCAGTGCACATTAGAATCACCAGGGGAGCTTATTGACTGTACACATATACATGCCCAATATGTGAATTCAATATGTGAATTCCACAATCACTACAGTATTCTTATAAGCAACCCAGATGCTGGTGATGCGAAGCTAAAGTTAAGAACCACTGATCCAGAGACTCTTTCATTAGTCTTCACAACAACTTCATAACCCAACCTGTCTAATACCCAATGTTAAATCCATGTCTGTTTAAATGTCTAAGATGGATTATTTTTTCTATAACTGAAGCTTGGCCAATGCCTGGGGGCAAAATCTTCACAATCAGAGTAAATCAAAGTTTAAGCAGAATGAAAGTTCAAATATGCCATTCCTACTGTCAATAAAGGAGCATTAGCATTGTCAGTGCTTACAAAGAGAAGAAATAAAGATTATAAGAAAGAACAAGCTAAAAATGCTAATAAAACTAAGCCTAGAGTTTTGAAAAATAAGTTTTTGTCAAGAGACTATAGCATAACGGCTTAGGTAACATATATTCTGTAAATCAGCCATCTCCTGCTTATTTATATTTATTTTTAGTGCTTTGCAGCTATAATGTTTTATTTTGAAAAAAATTGCTGATATAATAACATTAAAAATAACCCTTCCAATGCCCTGTTTAAATGAACCATAATTTCTAGTCGACTGCTGCCACCTACCAACTATCCCAAGGCAAGGCAGGTCATGTGAATATTACTATTCCAATCTTCCAGCAAAGTCAGTACCACTTAACTTTTCTCTCATTTCAGTGCCATACTTCAAACATACTTTTAGGTGCATGCTAAACCCTTAAATGCTAAGCAGTTTAAGTGTTAGGGGTCTTTACTCAACAGATCACTTAAATATGATTTTATCTTGATCATCAATTACTATTAGTTATGGATGTTATAGGAAATGCAAACTTACAAGAAAATTCATTCAGTAAATGTTGATTGAACTCCTACTATATAGTAGGCATTATGGGTTACAATATACTTATCTACTGCAGCCTTTAAAATTAGACTTTTTTTCAGTTTTTATTGATTTTTTAGGGAGAGGAGGGGAGAAGGGGAGAGGGAGAGAAAAACATCAACTGGCTGCCTCCTGCATACCCACTACTGGGGATTAAGCCTGCACCGCAGGCATGTGTCCTGACAGGGAATCCAAACGGCGACCTCTCAGGGCATGGGCCAATACTCAACCAACTGAGCCACACAGGCCAGGGCAAAATTAGCCTTCTTCAAAGGGCATGTGCTTCAGATATAGCTTGTTCTATAAATAAAGTGATGATTGCCATAGTGAGAGTGACTCAGTTGGTTGAGCCTCGGCCCATGCACCTTGAGGTCACCAGATCGATTCCCAGTCTGGGCACATGCTGGGAACCATGTTGCCAACAGGCAGAGAAAGCTTGCCTGAGAATAACCACGACAGGGAGGAGAGCCAGCTGAAAAAGAAAAATCAAGTGCTGATGTCATTGTTTGAGCGCCAGGATCTAGCCGTTCCTGAAAGCAGGCACTCTCCCTAGACTTTCCAGTTCCATGGCCCATATATTCACTTTTTTGGGGGGCGGGGGGTGGGGGGTGGTGGCGCTTAAATCAGCTGAAATTGGGTTTCTGGCATGGCAATAAAATGAGCTCTGATAAATGTAGAATTATATCAAGAGGCCTCCTGAACTAAAAATGGTAATAAAACTAAGCCTAGAGTTTTGAAAAATAGAGCTGCCTGCAACCATATCTCCCTCCTTAGAAAAAGCTTGTCTGCAATAGAATAAGAATTGCACATTCTCTGACATCAATTGAATTCCTGAATCAAGTCAACCCTGAGGCCAGCCTCCAGATGAATAAGACAATAAGTCCCATATTTTGCTTAAGCTGGCTTGTATTAAATCTCTGGCATGTAACTAAGAGTCCTATCTTAGTTGTATTTGTCCTAACAGGAATGAGATATCAAGTTCCCTAAAATAAAAAATAATAATATCCAGTATTACTGATGTTGTGCCAAAATGGGGACTCCCACACATTGCTGGTATTTGGATACAAACATTTTGTAAAGCACTTTGACTATAGATCTCAAAAAGCCTTAAAAATTACTTGGAGGAGGAAAAGAAGGATAAATAAATAGAACACAGGGGATGTTTAGGGCCATATAACTATTTGTTTAATACTATAATGGTGAATACATAGTATTCACATAGCTCTCTGGCCACATAGCTCTCTGATGTGGTGAGCACTATGTTACTCTGGAGTTACCTTGCCCTGGAAGATCGCCCTTTTCAGGAGATAACTTCCAAGAAGGCTTAGGCCCAAGTACCTTGCACTCCTAAAAAATCCTCAAGAGCCCCCTAGGATCTACAAAGTCCAAGCTTCTTGGCATGGTATTTAAGGCTTCCATTATGTGATTTAAATACTGTTCCAGACTCATTTCCCATTCACTGGGTCTATTTTTTACATTTTGAAAATACTAGTCTGTTCCTCCATCATTGTTCAAAAAATAGTCCCTTATGAAAAGGTTGAGGCTGGAATGGTCAAATCAAACCACAGTTTCATACATCATTCCTGACATAGACCAAATAGAAAGCAAGTTAAAATGTGACATGGTTTGTACAATTGGTAGAGCGGAAAAAATGAGGATCTGTTTCTATGTAATACAAGAGACATACTTCTGTGACTAGCACAGGGGTTCTAACACTGACCCCATAAAGAGGAAACCAAAGGGTGATTTTTGGCTCTACAGTGAACTGAATCTGAAAAGCCATGTTCATGTAAATGGTCATTTAAATTTTTTTACAGTTTTAGAATAAACTCTTAGGCAAATCACAGAAGACTAAACTGTGATTACAGAAAAGAGTATGTTATCCACCTAGAACACTTAAAACAAAATTTGCCGCTGACAAAGATTGGGAAGTAAAAGGGGAGAAGAGCAGGTAAAGGGGACCATCCGAGCACAAATGTCCTCAAGAAGAGATGCTCTCTTGGTTAGTGGAACAGATAGAGGTTCAAGGATATTGTCTGAAATCAAAGAGGTGACTGGAAGAGAAAGCAGCGATCAGTGACAAAATTATCTTGGGAGGAAGGAGGCAGAACAAGAGGGCTAAATTTGCAACCATCATATCTAAATCAAGAAACAGCACATTTAGAGATTTCAAGGTAATCACAAAAAAATCTAAAAACAGAAACTGTTAAAGTTGTTTCCTCTGGAGAATAAGTTAAAAAGACACCATGAGGAAGCAATCAGTCAATCTAGAATATGGGACATTCCGCAAGACAACTGACTTAGTTTCTCTAACTAATCAATGGCATGGGGGGGTAGGGGGGAGGAAGTGAGTTACAGAGTAAATAACACTTAGGAGAGAAAACAACTGAATTCAATGTGGAAACTTCATTTGGGATCCTTATTAGAACAGTTTTGAAACATTCAGAAAATTTGATCATGAACTGGATATAAGATGATATAAGAAAATTCATTTTGATATAATAATGGCATGGAAGTTTGATTTTAAAATATCTTTTGCAGTGAAGTATTTCTAGGTAAACTAGCATGATGTCTGGGATTTGTTTTTAAATACTGAAATGCCACCCCTTCCGAACCCCCAGAATATAGGGGGATAGAGAAACAGGGCTGGCCAAATGTTGATAACTGTAGAAGCTGGGTTCATGGGGTTCACTGTACCATTCTCTCCACTTTTATGTATGCTTGAAAACTTCCAACATAATATACTGTCTTGTTTTTATTTTATTTTTTTAAGCAGGTTCCTCTGAGGAGTGAGATAGGGTGGGGTGGGGTGCAATAGTGCCAGGAAGATTATTTTACATTTTTTATTTGCTGAATGAATATTTATTGAGTCCCCACAATGTGTGAGGCACTGTGACCTAGTGGAGTTCACATTCCAGTCAGGGGAAAGAAAAAATAAACCATGGACATAATAAATAAATTTTAATGTGTTACAAGTTAATAAGTGCTATGAGGAAAGAAGAAAGCAGGGTAAGCAGGAGCAGGAGTGAGGCCAAGGTCACAGTTTTAAATAGCATGGTGCCTGGGAAGGGCTCATTGAAAATGTGACATTTGAACAAAGACTTGAAGGAGATTATAAACCCTTCTGAATTGTTGCTTGTAAATTATGTCCCTGGATTACTTTGATAAAAAGAATTTTAAAAGATTAAAAATTAAATTAAATCTCCTTCCTCACTTCTCCTTCTCTCCATATCAAAATCCCTCTTTCTTCTTGGGGCCAACTTCAAATAACCATTCGCGAAGTCTTTTCATCCACAGCTAGCAGCTACTGCTCTTTTGTGTTCTCCTGTACATTGCTAGTGACTCTAACAGGTATTTCTTCCACCTAATATGGCTCCTTATAGCGTTACTAAGCATCTTCACTTTCATTATTTTATTTATACCTCACAATAATTTTAAGTGGTTTTTATTTCAATATTATTATTATCCCACCTTATTGCGTGAGAAAACTCTGAAAGGCTCTGAAAGAATAAGTGATCTGCACCAGACAACATCCGAATCCTAGACCACACCTTCTGAAGACATTATTACTCCTCTGCCTCATTCCACTACCTCTCCATAATTAGTTGTTTCTAAGAGTCATTTCATGTTAAAATTATATTTGAATCAAAGTAATATTACACACGATAGTAAATCAGATAGTTCAGAAAAATCTTAGCAGGAAACATACATCTCCAACTAATCAATCCCCAGTCTCTATACAAGGACACCCTTTTTCATCATTTCTAGTTTTAGTTCTGGTGGTTATCTGTGTAACTTCAGATAATATTTTCACATTGTTATATAGTGATCTTATCACCTTTAGATATTATCTGCTGATTTTCTACCATAAAAGGGGAGGATTTAGCTCATTTGAATTGATCTAATGTCTTAAGTTAGGTTCCTCAGGACACCGACTCTGAGGCAAAGACTTGCATGCAGGAGGCTTTGGGGACAACCCTGGAAGAGTGAAAGCCCCAGGGTTGAGCTGTGGGAGGAGTTGACCTCCTGTGCACTTGAGACAGAAGCCTCAGCCCACCCTAGAAGCTCTGGGCTGGGATAGCCCTCCACTGTTGTCCTGAAAAGAAACAAGGGTTTCTGGGCCTTTATACCTTACCATCAGCCAGTCATTGGATGCAAGCTGAGGAACATAAAATTGGGCAAAGTATCTCTTGTCAGCTGAGAACAATTCCAGAAAAAAAGGACTGAGAGGTAAGCTGTCAGCAGCCAGTACTCCTGGCAAATGGAGAATGAACATTTTGATCCTGAAATGAGCAGAGCAGAGCCAACCTCTAGCCAGACTCACTAAGAAAAAAAGAGAGAAGACTCAAGTAAATAAAATCAGAAATGAAGGAGGAGAAGGTGTAATGAACACCAAAGAAATACAAAGGGTTATACAAGAATACTGGGAAAGGCTAAACGTCACCAAATTGAACAACCTAAGAGAAATGGACAAATTCCGAGATGCACACACTCTCCTACACTGAACCATGAAGAATTGGAAAACCTAAATAAACACATCACTAGTAATGAAATTGAAACAGTAATCAAAAACTTCCCCCAAAACAAAAGTCCAGAACCAGATGGCTTCACTGGTGAATACTACCAAATATTCAAAGACGACTTAATACCAATCACTCTCAACCTCTTCTAAACAACTGAAGAGGAAGGAATGCTTCCTAACTCATTTTATGAGGCCAACATTACCCTAATACAAAAAACAGGCAAGGACATCACACACAAAAAATTATACATCAATATCTTTGATGAGCATAGATGCAAAAACCCTAAACAAAATATGAGCAAATTGGCCCTAGTGTGTTTGGCTCAGTGGTTGGAGCCTCAGTACATGAACCTTAAGGTCCTGAGTTCAATTACAGTCAAGGGCACGTACCTCAGTTGTAGGCTCGATCTGAGTTCGATAGGCAACCAATTAATGTGTCTCTCTCACATCAAAGTTTCTCTCTCTCTGTCTCTCCCCCTCCCTTGCTTCCACTCTGTCTAAAAATCAATGGGGAATATATCCTCAGGTGAGGATTAACTAACTAAATAAAATTTTTTAAAAATTCCATACTCCTCATTTAAAAATGAGAACATTCGTCCTGCACCAAAGCCTCGGTTTAAGAACCCATTGTGGAGGAGAAACCAAGATGGCGGCATAGGTAAACACCTAAACTGCTGCCTCGCACAACAATTTCAAAACTACAACTAAAAGACAGAACGGACACCATCCAGAACCACAGGAAAGCTGGCTGAGTGAAAATTCTACAACTAGAAGGAAAGAGAAAAAGCTCACAGAGAATTGGAGGTATGGCAAAGGGGCTTTGTGCGCGCAGAGAGGAAGGGCGGCTGAGAGCCTGGCTGACTTTCTCTGGCGGAAGGGGGAAGGAAGCCTCCGACTGCACTGAACCCCAGTTCTGACTGCACTGAACCCCAGTTCCGGGCGAACCCCTGGGGACCCACGCTCTTGTGGGGGGAGTCTGGACTCTCGGGCGGAGACTCGGGAGCCAGGGAAGGCGGAGGACTGAAAGTGCGTGCGCGCGCCATTGCGCACAAAGGCTGCGGAAGTTGCCACAGGCTTTCCCTAGTGGAAGGGAGTCAGAGGATTCTGACTGCACTGAGCCCCAGTTCTGACTGCAGTGAACCCCAGTTCCAGGCGAGCCCCTGGGGACCCACGCTCTTGTGGGGGGAGTCTGGACTCTCGGGCGGAGACTCGGGAGCCGGGGAAGGCGGAGGACTGAAAGCGCGCGCGCGTGCCAGTGCGCACAAAGGCTGCGGAGGTTGCCACAGGCTTTCCCTAGTGGAAGGGAGTCAGAGGCTCCTGACGGCACTGAGCCCCAGTTCTGACTGCAGTGAACCCCAGTTCCAGGCGAGCCCCTGGGGACCCACGCTCTTGTGGGGGGAGTCTGGACTCTCAGGCGGAGACTCGAGCTGGGGAAGGCGGAGGACTGAAAGCGCACATGTGTGCAAGGGCAAGGCTGACAGGAAGCCAAGACTGAGACTCCACCCCATCCAAGCTGAGCACAGAGCCTATTGCAATTTGGCAAGTCTAATCCTATAAGGCTGTCTCCAGCACCGAACTTCTCCCAGCATAGACACAGCTGATCCTTACAGCCAACTGGCCCGGAGGTCAATTCTTCCCAGTGATACCAACAACAATAAAGACTTAATTACAACAAGGCTGTACACACAGTCCACAAAGGGGTGCACCAAGAGTGTCCACCTCAGGTTAACTGGGGAAGCAGACCCACTGGGCCATATTGGAAACCTAGCACAAATATCTACCTTACCAACTCAGGGAATCAGTGAAAATGCGGGGTCAAAGAATCAGATCACAAACAAAAGAAATGGAGGAAAACAAACGACTGGATATAGAATTCAAAACCACGGTTATAAGACTTTTTAAGAATATCCTAGAAAAGACCGATAAATATAACGAGACCCTCGAAGATATGAAAAAGGACCAACTAGAAATTAAACATACACTGACTGAAATAAAAAATATTATACAGAGACCCAGAAACAGAATAGAGGAACACAAGAATCAAGTCAAAGAATTGAAATACAAAGAAGCAAAAAACACTCAACCGAAAAAGCAAAAAGCAAAAAAAAAAATCCAAAAAGTTGAAGATAATGTAAGAAGACTCTGGGACAACTTCAAGCGTACCAACATCAGAATTATGGGGGTGCCAGAAGAAGAGAGAGAGCAAGATACTGAAAACCTATTTGAAGAAATAATGACCGAAAACTTCCCCCACCTGGTGAAAGAAATAGACTTACAAGTCCAGGAAACCCACAGAACCCCAAACAAAAGGAATCCAAAGAGGACCACACCAAGACACATCATAATTAAAATGCCAAGAGCAAAAGACAAAGAGAGAATATTAAAAGCAGCAAGAGAAAAAGTTAATTACCTACAAGGGAGCACCCATACGACTGTCAGGTGACTTCTCAACAGAAACTATGCAGGCCAGACGGGAGTGGCAAGAAATTTTCAATGTGATGAATAGCAAGAACCTACAACCAAGATTACTCTACCCAGCAAAGCTATCATTCAGAATTGAAGGGCAGATAAAGAGCTTCACAGATAAGAAAAAGCTGAAGGAGTTCATCACCACCAAACCAGTATTATATGAAATGCTGAAAGGTATTCTTAAAGAAGAGGAAGAAGAAAAAAGTAAAGATAAAAATTATGAACAACAAATACATATCTATCAACAAGCGAACCTAAAAATCAAGTGAATTAAAAACCTGAGGAACAGAATAATCTGGTGAATATAATAGAATCAGGGGCATAGAAAGGGAGTGGACTGATAATTCTCAGGGGGAAAGGGGTATGGGGGGTTCATGAAGAGACTGGACAAAAATCATACACCTATGGATGAGGACAGTGGGGGGTAGGTAAGGGCAGAAGGTGGGGTGGGAAATGGGTGGAGGGGAGCTATGGGGGGAAAAAGGAGAAATAATTGTAATAATCTGAATAAAGATTTATTTAAAAAATAAATAAATAAAAATGAGAACATTCATCTACATAATCACAATACTATTATATCTAAAAAGAATGACATAAATTTAATAGTGTCATCTAATATAGAGTCCATATTTAAATGTTCCCAATGAGGAATTCTCTGAGCACCAGCCTCCAGGGTCCTTTGTTGTTCTGGTTGGACTCGGCTGGGAGGAAGAGGGCAGTGCAAGGCAAGCGACTGATGGTGTGATGACTCCCCCAGAAATTGGAGCCCATTTTTGCTGATTCTTAAAGTATTCTTTTCCTAATAAGTAATATTATTAAATGGTTAAGAATAATCAAAATTCATGCTTAAATGATGTGATTTTTACTTGCAGTTTTAGCAAACCCATAAGAAGAAAATCAGCCCTATCCGGTTTGGCTCAGTGGATAGAGCGTTGGCCTGCTGACTGAAGGGTCCCAGGTTCGATTCCGACCAAGGGCACATGTCTGGGTTGTGGGCTAGATCCCCCCCCAGTAGGGGGCATGCAGGAGGCAACCAATCAGTGATTCTCTCTCATCATTGATGTTTCTCTCTCTCTCTATCTCTCCCTTTCTCTCTGAAATCAATAAAAATACATTTAAAAGAAAAAAAGAAGAAAATCAAACCTAAATTATTTTTAAGGTAAGAGATAAAACAAATCATAATTTTTGGATCTAATCCTTACACAGGCAGTCCTTAATTCTCCAGGCTCTTAAGGATGCTGGCATATAAACCATTCTAGTATTTTTATAGTCAGGGATCCTAATTCATCAGGTCTACCTTACACCTAGAATGTAGAATTTATTTTTTATTTTTGTTTTCTTAAAGGTGGTTTTGTCCAGACTCCAGAAGGTTGTGAGATCATATTGTGCCCCCTTTTTTTGGGGGGGTGAGGGGGTCTACAGTTATTGGCAGGACCCTGGAGCCTCATGTCAGCTTCTTGTGGAGAAAGTCATTCTCCATGACATATGTTTGGTTCTTTTCATCCTCCTGGAGTCACCACTACTCTTTCCTACCACTCTGTTTACTACTGACCACTCCACCAAAGGCTGTTCTCTATACACTTAGGACTTTTCATTTCTCTTGAAAGTAGCAACCCACTGAGACATGCCCAGTTGAACATTCTGGGTCAGCTGTGGGATTTAAAATCTCTATGGCTCACAAATAAATGTAATGGAACAAAGAAAGCACGTGTCCTGCCATCAGAACTTCAAATATAATGGAGAAGGAAGATAATGCATCAGCTTCACATGGCTTGCCATAGCTGTGGTCTCTGTCTGGGAAGCTAATGCACCCATTGATTAGTCGTCAAGAGAGGCATCACTCTCAAATTGATCCCTGGCTTGTGGTGGCAGACTAACATTGTTTTACCGGCAATAACCATAGGAACAGATCCTGTTGCTGGGAAGGCATGGCAGTGGTTGCCTTGACAACACAGCATGAGAGCTTCTAGTTCCCTCCATAATTTCCCTGAGAAGATAGTGATTACTTATCAGTCCTACATAGGATCTAGGTTTTGCCTACAAGATAAGGATTGTTAACCCATAACTCAATTACTGAAAGTGTGTCAGTACCAGGAAATTTCATCTAGATTCAGATGACAAACTTTATAAAACAAGTTTAAAGACATGAAAGGCCAGCTTGATGTACTGGTCATGGGAACCGTAGGAAGGACTCAGCGAGGCCCAGGGAACCTGGAAATGGACTCAGTGGCCTTTGAGGCTGTGCTGTGAACTTCACCCTGGAGGAGTGAAGGGTCCTTTACTGGGTTCCTCCCAGGAGAAACTCTAGAGAGATGTGATGCGGGAAAACTTCAGGAACCTGGCCTCAGCAGAAGTCATATGATAGAAAGGCTGTGAAGTGGAAAAGGCTAGTCAATGTAGAGAAAACTACAGCCTTGTTTCAGATCTCAATCTGAAGAAGAAAACTCTTCCTGGAGTAAAACCATGGGAATACAGTGCGTGTGGAAAAATCTTCATTCACCCCATCAAAGGCACACCAGCTGTCACACTGGACACAAGCCATCTGAGTATCAGAAATATGGAGAGGAGCCATATAAATGCAACGTATGTGGCAGAGCCTTTGTTTATCTCCAGTGTTTTGAAAATCATGAAAAAAAATCACGATAGATAGAAAACATAAATGTAAGGAATGTGGGAAAGCTTTCATGTGGCTCCAAACCCTCCAGATACACAAGATAGACATACTGCAGATGGTCCTTATAAACATAAGGTGTGGGGGAAATCTTTAGTGGTTAGACCGAAGGGTCACAAGTTCCATTCCCAATCAAGGGCACTTGTATCTCAGTTGCAGGTTCCCTAGCCCCAGTAGGGACGAGTGTGGGAGGCAACCAAACCATGTGTCTCTCTCACGTTAATGTTTCTCTCTCCCTCCTTCTCTCTCTCCCCCCACTCACCCCTCCCTTCCATTCACTCTAGAAATCAATGGAAAAAATATCCCCCAGTGATGATTAAAAAAAAGATTTAGAGTATCATTGTTCAAAAAAATTTGAAATGTCCTAAAATCTTATAAATCACATATGAAATGTGACAAAATTTTCCAAATTGACAAATCCGCACAATTTGCATGGGATTACAAGTATGCTGTAAAACTAAAATAAACTTTTTTAAGTTATCAAAATGAAACAAAACAAATTTTGATCAACCCTGGGAGGGGAAACATTGGATTCTCTACAATAATACAAAATCTCTCTAATACTACTTTCTTATGAAGAGGACATCAAAGAAAATGCATCCCAAAATGTAGGAGGAAAGAACCATAAAAATGTGATAGGCAGGTAATAAACAAAAAAAAAAAATATTGCTGATTTGGGGATATTTGTGACGTTTTTCAGCTTTTCAAAATTCATGGTTTGGTGTGATTTTTCATTCTAATGAAATATTCACATATGAACTTAATTTTGCATTTGTAATCTTGTGTTCTTTTTCATAAAGAGAATTCTCAAAATTGTATAAGGTTTAAGCCACTCCAAATCTAAACCTGGTCAGATTTCAATGGTTTTTTGATGGGACTCCCTTGACAGAGGCTCAACAATATCACCAAAGAGTTTTCTTTCCTTCTCTCTGCTCTGACATCTATGGTGAGAGCATCATCCTAATGCTGGCTTCCTCATTGTCACAAAATGACTGCAGTAGTTTCAACACTCATCCAGAAGATCAGTGACACCTGGCTTTCTATTGTTCTCTCAGAACAATTAAAAACCTTTGTAAACAGAAGCACCTAGTGATGAGCCTAAATCGGTCTGAGTCACTAGTTGGCTTAGTTTTGGATGACCTAACAACTCACTGTGTCTAGGTATGGGGTCAACCTCCACCCAGAACCTCCTGGCTGTGGGTAGTGAAGGTAAACCCCCTGGCTGGGGAGACAAACCACAATGTCCAGTGGAAGATATGAGAAGGGTGAGATGGTTATTCATTTATTCAAAACCATCTCCCTAGAGCACACCTGGGCTCAATTCTATGTCAAGTATCAGAAATCAGGAAGACAGGAGAGGGAATAATGGCGGCGGAATAGACAGACGTGTTCCGAGCCTTGTCCCGGAGCAGAAACAAAGAACAGCTGAGGGTCGCACAAGGAGTGTTTGTTGGCTGGTTGGGAGACAGCTGAATTCCAGAAGGAGGTGGGGGACTGCTGAACGGGGTTCCCCTGACCTGGCAGCACCAACTGTGGCTGGGTCCCCTCCCGGAGCTGCGGGGTTGGACGCGGAGTCTGCGCCATCTTGATCCGGAAAGTGGAGCTTATCTGAAGCCTGAGAATCCACAACGGCGGCACCCCAGGAACAGCTGCGAGCCCCAGAACAACGCTCCCCAACTGGCGCAAGCACACGGGTTCAGAGGAGCTCTACACTCCACCACGGAAAGGTCAGATTTCGCCTGGGATAAGGCCGGTGACGAGTGCCACAGAGAAAGAAGGCTCTAACACTGCCTAGAGAGGCCATAGATAGACCCGGAAGTTAATCCAGAAACACTGCCACCCAGGGGCTGAATCACAAATCGACTCTTGTGTAATCAAAAATAAAGGAATACGAGAAATTAAGACACACCGCCTGCTTAAAATCAGGACTGGCTTACAACACCGAAGAGCAGTGGATCGCAGGGAACTGCAATACTGTCTGGACTGAGAAACAGGCGTGCCAAACAGAAAAACAGAGGAAGTGAATGACCTTCACTACTTCACATTTTATTTTTACCTTTTATTTTTTTATTTTTTTTTATTTTCATTTTTTGCATCTTTTAATCAAGAAACTTTTTTTTTCTTTTTTCATCACTTGATTTTACCTTTTTAATGATTACATTTTTATTTTCAATCCGTATTATTACTACTGCTATTTTATCTTTTTTTTTTTTTTTTTTTTTTTGAAAGTGTCATTTTATTTTCTCTTCATTTTATTTTGGGATTAGGGCTCTACATTCTATTTTTATCTTTCCTTTAGCATCGTTTTACTCTATCTCAACTCTACCTTTAGGCCATCACTCTCTTCCTAACCTCCCCCTTTTCAGTGTCCTGTTTATATTACCCTTTTACTGCTTTAGATTTTCCCTATTCTTTCTGTTTACCCCTTGTTAAAATTTCACCCTACTTACATATCTAATCTCCAATCCTCTGCTCCAAGTCCACATACACCTCTCCCTTCGCTGTCTGAGCTATCCATAAACTTGTCCTTCTCTCTGTCCTTTTGTTGTTGTTTGCTTGAATGTAGAATATATCCAATTTTTATGCTTTTTTGTGAGATTGTTTTGCTTATTCTTCTTTTGTTTATTTTTTTGTTTGTTTTGTGCTTCAGCTTTCCCTTGCCTCACTCCATATTAGTTGGTGTGGTAGTTTGTACTAATCCCCAGGCACTTGTTGCTGGCATTTTCTGGGATTAGTGATTGTTCTATTGGAGTTTTATCCCCAATATATATAGTCTGTTCCCCTTTCTCTCTTAGTCACTTTCTTGTCTCTCTTACTTTTTTTTTTTTTCTCTTTACTTTCCCTTTTCCCAATTTCATTTTCACACTCCTTTTTTCTTTTTTTCTTTCTCTCTTTCTTTCTTTCTTTCCTTTTTCCTCTTCTTCTTTCTCTCCTATCACCTAATTTGCCTTTCTCTGGTGGTCACCTTTATTGGAGGTTATTAATATCGTGAATACATTCCTGTTCAGTGCCTTGTGAGTTGTACCTGGTAGTGCTGTATTTTGTGCCTTTAAATCAACCCAGGAGAGAGAGAACTACATAACCAGACACCCAGAGAAGAGAGACCATGGGGAGACAAAGAAGCAGCCCGCATATGAAAGAAAAGCAGGCATCACCAGAAAAGGAAGTAAACGAAATGGAGGCAAGCAACCTTCCAGAAAAAGAATTCAGAGAAATGGTCATAAGGTGGCTGAAAAGAATGGAAGACAAATTCGACAATATGAGCAAGAACCAAGAGGAAATGAAGAAGAACCAAGAAGAAATGAAAAATGACATCGCTGCTGTAAGAACTCAATAGAAAGCATCAAGAGTAGACTAGAAGAAGCAGAGGACCGCATCAGTGAGCTAGAAGACAAGATGGAAAAAAATACCCAAGAAAAGCAACTTCTAGAAAAAAAAATTAAAAGGCAGGAGGAGAGTCTAAGGGAACTTTGGGACAACACGAAACAAAACAACATCCGCATAATAGGGGTTCCAGAAGGAAAGGAAGCTGAGCAAGGAATAGAAAACCTCTTTGAAGAAATAATGACAGAAAATTTCCCAGATATAGGGAAGAAAAAACACACACAAATCCAAGAAGCTCACAGAGTCCCAAGCAAAATGAACCCCAAAAGACCGACACCAAGGCACATTATAATTAAATTGGCAAACACCAATGACAAAGTAAGAATCTTAAAAGCAGCAAGAGAGAGACAGAAAGTTACATACAAAGGAACCCCCATCAGACTAGCAACTGATTTCTCAACAGAAACTCATCAGGCCAGAAGGGAATGGAATGAAATATACAAAGTCATGCAAAGGAAGGGTCTGAATCCAAGAATACTGTACCCAGCAAGGCTGTCAATCAAAATTGAAGGTGAAATCAGGAGCTTCACAGACAAAAAAGGACTAAGGGAATTTATTACCACCAAACCAGCAATGCAAGAAATACTAAAGGGTCTGCTGTAAAAAAAAAAAAAAAAAAGAAAGAAAGAAAGAAAGAAACAGGAAGCGAAGAAGTAACACAGGGGTAAAGAATAGGAATGGTGACAAATAAGTACCTATCAATAATAACTTTAAATGTAAATGGATTAAATGCCCCAATCAAAAGACATAGGGTAATGGATTGGATAAGAAAACACGACCCATATATCTGCTGTCTACAAGAAACCCACCTCAGAAAAAAAGACGCACACAGACTGAGGGTGAAGGGATGGAAAAAGGTTTTCCAGGCAAATGGAACTGAAAAAAAAGCTGGGGTAGCAATACTTATTTCTGACAAATTAGATCTCAAACTGAAGGACATAACAAGAGATAAGGAAGGCCATTTCATAATACTAAAGGGAGCAATCCAACAAGAAGAAATAACTCTGGTAAACATATATGCACCCAATACAGGAGCACCCAAATACATAAAAAAACTCCTGGAGGATATCAAGGGAGAGATTGACAGCAATACAATCATAGTAGGGGACTTTAATACCCCACTATCACCACTGGACAAATCCTCTAAACAAAACATCAGCAAAGAAACATCAATCCTAAATGACTCACTAGACCAGATGGAATTAATTGACATCTTCAGAACATTTCACCCCAAAGCCACAGAATATACATTCTTCTCAAGTGCACATGGGTCATTTTCAAAGATAGACCATATGTTGGGACATAGGCAAAGTCTCTTCAAATTCAAGAAGATAGAAATCATATCAAGCATCTTCTCAGACCACAGTGGCATAAAACTGGAAATCAACTACAATAAAAACAACCCAAAGAAATCAAACACATGGAGACTAAACAGCATGCTATTAAACCATGACTGGGTTACCAGAGAGATCAAAGAAGAAATAAAAAACATCATGACAACAAATGACAATGAAAACACTACAATCCAAAATCTATGGGACACAGCGAAAGCAGTCCTGAGAGGGAAGTTCATAGCTCTACAAGCCTACTGCAAAAAACAAGAAACAGGGGTAATAAATTACCTAACCCAACAACTCAAAGAGTTAGAAAAAGAGCAACAAGAAAAGCCCAGTGTAAGCAGAAGGAAGGAAATAATAAAGATCAGAGCACAGATAAACGACATAGAGACCAAAGAAACAATACAAAAGATCAACAAAACCAAGAGCTGGTTCTTTGAAAGGATAAACAAGATTGATGAACCTCTAGCCAGGCTCACCAAGAAGCAAAGAGAGAGGACCCAAATAAACAAGATCAGAAATGAAAGAGGTGAAATAACAACAGATCCCGCTGAAATACAAAGGATTGTTAAAAAATACTACGAACAACTCTATTCCAACAAACTGGACAACCTGGAGGAAATGGACATATTCCTAGAAAAATATAACCTTCCAAAACTCAATCAGGAAGAATCTAAACATCTCAACATGCCAGTAACTATGGAAGAAATTGAAGCAGTCATCAAAGAGCTTCCGGCAAACAAAAGCCCGGGGCCAGACGGCTTCACAGGAGAGTTCTACCAAACATTCAAGGAAGAACTAAAACCTATCCTCCTCAGACTATTCCAAAAAATTCAAGAGGAAGGAACACTTCCAAGCTCCTTCTATGAAGCCAGCATCACCCTAATACCAAAACCAGATAAAGACAACACAATGAAGGAGAATTACAGGCCAATATCCCTCATGAATGTAGATGCCAAAATCCTCAATAAAATTCTAGCAAATAGGATCCAGCAGTACATCAGAAAGATCATACACCATGACCAAGTAGGATTTATCCCAGGAATGCAAGGATGGTTCAATATCCGCAAATCAATAAATGTGATACATCACATAAACAAATTGAGAGATAAAAATCACATAGTCATATCAATTGATGCAGAAAAAGCATTTGACAAAATCCAACACCCTTTCTTGATAAAAACTCTCAACAAGGTGGGAATAGAAGGATCATACCTCAACATAATAAAAGCTATATATGATAAACCCACAGCTAACATCATACTCAATGGGCAAAAACTAAAACCATTTCCCCTAAGAACAGGAACAAGACAGGGATGCCCACTCTCACCACTCCTGTTTGACATAGTACTGGAAGTATTAGCCACTGCAATTAGACAAGAAGAAGAAATAAAAGGCATCCAAATTGGAAAAGAAGAAGTAAAGCTGTCCCTATTTGCAGATGACATGATATTGTACATAAAAAAACCCAAAAGACTCCATCAAAAAACTAATAGACTTAATAAAAAATTCGGCAATGTAGCAGGATACAAAATTAACACCAAGAAATCTATGGCATTTCTATACACCAACAATGAACTTACAGAAAGAGAGACTAAAAAAGCAATCCCATTTTCCATCGCACCAAAAAAATTAAGATACTTAGGAATAAACCTAACCAAGGAGGTAAAAGACCTATATGCGGAAAACTACAGGACACTGAAAAAAGAGATAGAGGAAGATGTAAACAGATGGAAGAACATACCATGTTCATGGATTGGTAGAATCAACATCATTAAAATGTCCATACTACCCAAAGCAATCTATAGATTCAATGCACTCCCCATTAAAATACCAACGGCGTATTTCACAGACCTAGAAAGAACTCTCCAAAAATTCATCTGGAATAAAAAAAGACCCCGAATAGCCACAGCAATCCTGAGAAAGAAGAATAAAGTAGGAGGGATCTCAATACCAGATTTCAAGCTGTATTACAAAGCCACTGTCCTCAAAACAGCCTGGTACTGGCACAAGAACAGACATATAGATCAATGGAACAGAATAGAGAATCCAGATATCGACCCAAACCAATATGCGCATTTAATATTTGACAAAGGAGGCATGAGCATACAATGGAGTCAAGACAGTCTCTTTAATAAATGGTGTTGGGAAAATTGGACAGATACATGCAAAAAAATGAAACTAGATCACCAACTTACACCATACACAAAAATAAACTCAAAATGGGTACAGGACTTAAATATAAGACGGGAAACCATAAAAATACTAGAGGAATCCACAGGCAGCAAAATCTCAGACATATGCCAAAAGAACTTTTTCAGTGATACTGCCCCTAGGGCAATGGAAGCCAAACAGAAAATAAACAAATGGGACTACATCAAAATAAAAAGCTTTTGCACAGCAAAAGAAACCATCAACAAAACAACAAGAAACCCCACTGTATGGGAGAACATATTTGCAAATGGTATCACTGATAAAGATTTAATTTCCAACATCTACAGGCAGCTTATACAACTTAATAAAAGGAAGATAAAGGATCCAATAAAAAAATGGGCAACGGACCTAAATAGAATCTTTTCGAAAGAAGACAGAAGGAAGGCCAAGAGACACATGAAAACATGCTCAAAGTCACTAATTATCCGAGAGATGCAAATCAAAACAACAATGCGATACCATCTCACACCTGTCAGAATGGCTATCATCAACAAATCAACAAACGACAAGTGTTGGCGAGGATGTGGAGAAAAAGGAACCCTCGTGCACTGCTGGTGGGAATGCAGACTGGTGCAGCCACTGTGGAGAACAGTATGGAGTTTCCTCAAAAAACTGAAAATGGAACTCCCATTTGACCCAGTAATCCCACTCCTAGGAATATATCCTAAGAAACCAGAAACACCAATCAGAAAGGATATATGCACCCCTATGTTCATAGCAGCACAATTTACAATAGCTAAGATTTGGAAACAGCCTAGGTGCCCATCAGCAGATGACTGGATCAGAAAACTATGGTACATCTACACAATGGAATACTATGCTGCCGTAAAAAAGAAGGAATTACTACCATTTGTAGGCACTTGGATGGAATTAGAGAACATTATGCTAAGTGAAATAAGCCAGTCAATGAAAGAAAAATACCACATGATCCCACTCATTTGGGGATAATGAAAAACATTATAAACTGATGAACAAAAAGATAGTTACAGAGGCAGTAAAGCATCAAACAGACTGTCAAATTACAGGGGTAAGGTTAGGGAGAGGTGGGGGAAATAAGAGATCAACTGAAGGACTTATATGCATGTATATAAGAGTAACCAACGGATGCAAAACATTGGGGGGTGAGGGCATGTATGGGAGTGGGGTGGGGGTGGGGGGCAATGGTAAGATATGTACACATATAATACCTTAATAAAAATTTGAAAAGAAAAAAAAAAACAAAAAACAAAAAACAAAAAACAAACAAAAAAAAATTTTACACGGAGCTTCCACAAAAAAAAAAAAAAAAAAAAAGAAATCAGGAAGACAAAGATTGAATAAGAACTAGATACTTGCCATCTCTTTCTAACTGGGACAGGCTCTTCATTTTAAAAGACCATTTTGGGTTTGAGATATTTTATTCTAACACTACAAAATGAACTTAGAATCTACAATAAATTCCACTTTTAAGTCTCCATTTATTCAGTAAATATTTAACACATGCCTACTGCCTACTCATCATGGAGTGGGATATAAAATTTAGTTTCTGACATCATGAGTTAAAAAGCTTGTCGAGATGTCTTAAGTGAAAAATTAAGATGATAAAATGTTTAAATAGCTAAAATAAATAATATCTGTTCAAGATGGCAATAGAAGAGATACTTCAAGATAATACAGATGAGTTGTACAGGTAATAAAGCTACAGGAGTTTAAAAGAATTTCATATATATATAATTATATGTTTGTATTAAATATAATATGAATATACATTTATATGGAAGCTATTCCTTCTCACTGAGAAAGTAAATGGCTGGCATTGTCGTAAAGTGTATTCTTGAACTTCCACTTTCAGTCCGGATTTGCTAACAATGATTATAAATAGGAAGCAGATATAATTATGCACTTTGGCCCATAGGGTTACTTTCAGTACTCAGTTCTCTTGTAGGACAACAAACTTCCCTGTGTCACAGATGAGACAGAAAGCACAAGAGATGCTACTGAAGTAGGCTGAGGGTGGGGACGGAAGGCGGCATTTGTTGAACACAGTCCTAGTCTGTATGTCATGACCTTGTCTCTTAGTCACTAGAGAAAGTGAAGTGGTACACTGTAAAGAATATTAGTCCAGGAGCCAGAAGACTTGGTTTCTATTCCTAATCTGCTTCTACTTTACCTGACACCTTGGGATACCTGTCACTCTTCCTTCACAAGCCATTTATCTATATAGTTGCCACCTCTCTGCTCAGAACCCTTTTTTCCTTGTATTGGCTGGTTTTGCCCTTTGTTGATAACTATTTGCCCCTCTGGCAGCCTCGCCGCAATATTCCATGCACTGAGAATTGTTTAACCTCTGTCACTAGCTCTAAGTTTAGCCTTTGGATTCATTCATTGCACAAATATTTTTTTGAGCACCTATTATGTGCCAGGCACAGCGTTTCAGATAAAAGGTTGAACAAAAAACATGTTTGCCCTCATGGAGCATTCAGAGGAGGTTATAGTGGAAAAGGGGAGTCATAAATGCAGGCCTTTTGTCCTTTAAATTCCTAGGTGAGTTAAGTTAGCGTAAGTGATTCTAGGACTTCTTCAACTCTAAAAGTCTCTTCTTCTGCTTTGACTTTGTTCTATTTTGTGGAAGTGTGTCTTATATTTTGACAAGATAGAAAACCAGAATATAAGTGTATTAAAAATAACTCAAAGTGCCCTGACCGGTTTGGCTCGGTGGGTAGAGCGTCGGCCTGCGGACTGAAGGGTCCCAGGTTCGATTCTGGTCAAGGGCATGCACCTCTGTGGCGGGGACACCCCCGTGGGGGGTGTGCAGGAGGCAGCTGATCGTTGTTTCTCTCTCATCTATGTTTCTAACTCTCTATCCCTCTCCCTTCCTCTCTGTTAAAAAAAATATCAATAAAATATATTTTAAAAAAATAACTCAAAGTGAGGATAGATAATATTAGTTTTGTATACAAAGAAAAGCATATTATTGAAACCCTGACTTATATATATGTATATGTGTGTGCTTAATACAATTAAGTACTGTTTTATTTCCAAATAACACTTAACTAGAAGACCCTAAAAACCTAGATTCAGGTTCAGAGTTCAACAGAAATCACTTATATAAATAATTAGATCTTTATGCTCACAGAGGTAAAACTACTAAGACAACTTTCAGAACTCAGGATAGGCAACTGCTAAGTCTTTTTCACACTCCAGGGGACCCATATTTGACCACTCACTGTGTGCCACCTGGACTCCAGCCCTACGAGGTGCCTGCTGTGCCCTCTTTCCCTCCCTCCCTTACCCATCTCCAGGCCCACCAGTTCTTCAGTCCCTTCTCCAAGACTCTTTGCTCCTTTTTCCCGCTGGTTCAGGAAAATGAAATTAAACTTAGATCTTCCAATTGAGTTTCTATATGAAAATCTACCACTCTTCTAAACTAGCTAATATTTTCTGTATTCAATGTCTGCAAAAAATCCATTTTTGATCTTTTTAGTATATTGCTGACTGGATAGATATTTAGACAGAGCATGGGGCTGAGTGTCAGGAGACCTGGCTTCTAGTCCTGTCTCTACCATTGACTAGCAGTGTGACCTTCCTTGAGCCTCTCAACCTCTCTAAGCCACCATTCTGCAATCTGCAAAATAAGGGAGTCAGACCAGATATATTATTATTTATTGCTAATTACACAAGTGATAAGAGCCTAAATTCTTCGTATCAATGTTTCATACAGTATAATTCAGATACGTTTAAAGTCCTCTTTGAACTTCCCCTATTTTTCTCAACCCTAGTTCCCTTTTCATCTCCCCATTATCTCTTTGGCAAATCTTCTTCAGAACTTTTTTACACTTACATAAGTGCCCTACAAGGTTTAATATCTTACATACAGAAAACTAAGCAGCCTTTGTGTAAAGAAACTATAGGTTAACTTGTGTTCAAATGTATGATTTTCCATATGGGAACATTTTCATTTCTGGGCCTTAGTGAATATTTAAGAAGGAATGCTAAATCTAAATTCAAAACACTTATTAAAATGCAAAACTCACAATATCTGCTATGAGGAACTCATAAAATATAAATGTTAATAAAAAAGAGAAATGTCAACATGAATGACATTTTAAAACCTTTAGTTTTGTAAAAAGTTCAGGAAAAAAATTTCTAGAGGTAAATATGTCTTTTTATTATTAGAAATTATTTTTATCACCCCCATTATTAACTCTACGATAGCCTAATTAGTTTGTCAGGTACATACTGTTCTATTTATATGAAACATCAAGAGAACTGCATTTTTGGCAAATTAACAATGCCATTTCCTAAACTTATCCAATCTCTGAGAAAATGAGAAGAATACCCCTTTGGATGGTTAATTTCATGAGTCAACTTGGCTGGTCAAACATTATTCTGAATGTTTCTGTGAGGGTGTTTTTGGATGAGATATTAAGATTTCAGCCTGGCCAGTGTGGCTTAGTGGTTGAGCATCAACCCATTAACCAGGAGGTTACAGTTCGATTCCTGATTCAGGGCACATGCTGAGGTTGTGGGCTCAATCCCCAGTGTGGGGCATGCAGGAGGCAGTTGATAGATGATTCTCTCTCATTATTGATGTTTCTACCTCTCTCTCCCTTTCCCTTCCTCTCTGAAATCAATAAAAATCCTATATAATAAAAGGCTAATATGCAAATTGACCAAACAGTGGAACAATGGGTCGCTATGATGCACACTGACCACCAGGGGGAAGATGCTCAACACAGGAGCTTCCCCCTGGTGGTCAGTGTGCTCCCACAGGGGGACCACCGCTCAGCCAGAAGCTGGGCTCTTGGCTGGCGAGCTTAGTGGCAGTGGCAGGAGCCTCTCCTGCTTCTGTGGCAGCGCTAAGGATATCCGACGGATGGGTTAGGCCCACTCCCCACATCAGTCAGACATCCCCCAAGGGCTCCCGGACTGCAAGAGGGCGCAGGCAGGGCTGAGGGACACCCCCCAAGTGCACAAATTTTGTGCACCGGGCCTCTAGTATATATTTAAAAAAACACCATTAGCCCTAGCCAGTTTGGCTGAGTGGATAGAGTGTTGGCCTGCGGACCAAAGGGTCCCAGGTTCGATTCTGGTCAAGGGCATCTACCTCGGTTGCAGGTTCCTCCCCAGCCTGGGCCCTGGTTGGGCCTGTGTAGGAGGCAACAAATCGATGTATTTCTCTCACATTGATATTTCTCTGTCTTTCCCTCTCTCTTCCACTCTCTCTGAAAATCAATGGAAAAATATCCTTGGGTGAGGATTTAAAAAACAAAACACTATTAAATACCACATTTATTTTCGTATTATAAGTATTTTGTAGATATTTTGACAAGGTTGAACAGATTACTCCTGATCCCCAGTGTGTGTCTTCTATCAACATTTGATTAATTTTTCTCATTAACTCAACTGTTTTCTTCCACAAATTAAACAATATCAAAAACCTCTTTAATTAGAAATATATTTCTACTTAATAAAACTGGCCAGATTTGCTTTAAAAATACATGGCCATATTTTATGCTCTCTTTACATATTATAAATAACTAGAGGCTCGGTGCACGAAATTCGTGCACGGGCGGGGGGTGTCCCTCAGCCCAGCCTGCACCCTCTCCAATCTGGGATCCCTCTCATGATCCAGGACTGCTGGCTCCCAATTGGTTGCCTGCCTGCCTGCCTGATTGCCCCTAACCGCTTCTGCCTGCCAGCCTGATCACCCCTAATCACTCCCCTGCCATCCTGATTGATGTCTAACTGCTCCCCTGCAGGCCTGGTCGCCCCCAACTTCCCTCTTCTGCCGGCCTGGTCACCCCTAACTGCCCTCCCCTGCTGGCCTGATCACCCACAACTGCCCTCCCTTGCAGGCCTGGTCCCTTCCAACTGCCCTCCCCTGCTAGCCATCTTGTGGTGGCCATCTTATGTCCACATGGGGGAAGCCATCTTTGACCACATGGGGGCAGCCATCTTGTGTGTTGGAGTGATGGTCAATCTGCATATTACTCTTTTATTAAATAGGATAGAGGCCTGGTGTACAGGTGGGGGCCAGCTGGTTTGCCCTGAAGGATGTCCCGGATCAGGGTGGGGGTTCCCTTGAGGCATGGGGTGGCCTGGGCGAGGGGCCTGTGGTGGTTTGCAGGCTGGCCATGCCCCTGGGTGACCCAAGCGAAGGCCCTGGGATCTGGGGTTTATTTATCTCCTACAATTAAAACTTTGTAGCCTGGAGTGGAGCCAAGCCTTCTGCTCGCTCCGTGGCGGCAGCCATTTCTGTTGGAATTTATTTATCTTCTATAATTGAAACTTTGTAGCCTTAAGCAGAGGCCTGGGCCCGCCAGGGTGTGCGGAAAGCTTGGCTTCCTCCATCACCGGGGAAACCCAAGCCTCCCTCCTGCTCTCTCCGTGGCTGCAGCCATCTTGGTTGGGTTAATTTGCATACTCACTCCTGATTGGCTGGTGGGGCGTGGCTGGTGGGCGTGGCTGGTGGGTGTAGCAGAGTGATGGTTAATTTGCATATTACTCTTTTATTAGAAAGGATGTTTTATACCAATAAGAATATTTAAAATAAAATTTCATTACATCACCTAACATGGCTATACCAATAAATGCATGTACTAGCAGCCTCTTTCTCAAATAGCTTGTGTAAGATTACTTATTGTGTTAACTACAACTAAATAAAATTTTAGTTAAGATACTTTAGGCACATGTAACAGAAAACGATTAGTGCTACCTTTATAAAAAACAAAAAGAGAGGATTTATTATAAGGACACAGACATCTCATAGGACCCAATGCAAGAATTCAACCAGGCCCCAGAAAAGAACTGGAAGTAAAAACTAAAAAAGTCACCGGAACCCAGGCAGTTATCTTCTTTGAACCTAGTTTATCCTCCTCCTCCGGCAAAATAGCTTGGTCTTCTCTATTCACCTGGGAGGGAAACAATGGTCACACCCAAACTCAGGACTAAGCAAACCCACTTCCTCTCTCTAATTCAACCAAACAGTAAGTCATCCCTCCTCTCTTGGAATGAAGTGACCAAAGAAGCAGAGGAAAGCCCAGGAGTTGTAAAGAAATACATGTCTTTCCACTTAGAAGTATGTTACAGTGTAAGAATAAGTGAAACCAACTTAATGACACTTTCATTTGGACAACTTCCATGCCAAAATATACCTGTCAAATGAAATTCTTCCATGTTTTACTTATATCCTATGGGTTATACAAACAGAGCTAAAAATATTCATTGCTTAAGATAAGCAAAGCACTTAAGCTAATAATAAAACAATTTGTGCTTATAACCTCTATTTGGCAAAGGCAAACAATTTAAATGTTAAAGAGTCACTGAGCTGATAATTATCTGTTGTTTGTTAAGTTTTACTTTCCCCTGAGGGTTTGCTAGTCCACTGCCTGAACATATCAGTAAGTAGGGAACGTCTTGCATAGAAAAAAGTATATCGCTTTCAGATATGAATTCAAAGTTGTTTTAAAAAAAAGTATTTTAGGTACAGTTATAACACGAGTTCCCCCTTAGTGATGAATAATTGCTAGACTGAGCTCTAGGAATGCCTGAAATCCAATTTTCCCCCAGCAGATAACAATTCATGTTAAGTAGGCTCTCTCTAAATATATTCTTCTAGTCTCATCTTTCAATATTATCTGCTAAATTTAACCACAGATGCTTAAGTTACATTTCTTTTTCCATAAATGGTGTTAAGCAAAAGTATTCTAAAGAAGGGAAGTGCACTGTGAAAGGTAGAATTAAATCCTAATTTTATTTCTGGTTCTGACACTGGAGGACTTCTTATTGCAGCTGTTCTGTAAATTTTGTACAGTGGCAGTGCCTCACAGCACTGTTGTAAGAGCAAAATAAAATGTGAAAACTGAGCAAATATAAAAATTGCCATGATGGTTGGTACTGCTGTTAGTAATATTGCTCTGGTTATGGGAACACAGATATTCATTTGCTCAAGACTTGAGTTTCAGAAATTCAACCATTAGGGCAAGTAAATTAATAATGATATCTACATTTGCATAATGCTTTATTGTTTATAAATAATTCCTGTAAATGTTGCTCATTTAATCCTCACAAATATTATAGAACAGATGTGTTACCATCAGAGGCTCTGAGGCGTCAAGTGCTTTGTCCAAGTTCATTCAACTGGTAGTAAATCTAGGGCTCAAAGCTAGATATAAGCCATGTCTTTTGACTCCAGGTCTAGCGTTTTCCCTTTTTTGTAGTGGAGCTTATCTAATGTTTAAAGACACAGAACAAAGAAGAACAAATGTAAGTCAGATGATTTTGTGGCACAGTCGTTACGTATGGGCCCAGTGACACATATCTGGGTTTAAATTAGAATTTGTAAACATGGACCTCAATTCCTCATCAAATGGGGTCAGCAGTACCTACTGTACATGGTTAGAGTGAGAAATACACAAACACATGGAATGTGAGGGTGTATAAATATATATTTATTAGTGGTTGGCAAAGTGATTGGTACAAAACAAGTACACAAAAATTGAAAATTTCATGCCTTTGGGGAAAGTTGTAAATAAGTCAGATTTGGAAAAGGTATCAAACATGGCTTGACTCACATTTGAGGAGACGGTGAACACCAGGTAGCAACAAATATTAGTTACAATTTTGGGACGTTAGGTCATGTGTTAAGTGCTGATGGTAGTGGACTTTAGGTAATAATTCATTCAACTGAGGATACATAAACAAGCCTAGAAGGACATTTAAACAATGTCCTTAAACAGAAAATAAAATATGTAATTTTCTCATGAATGGAGATGCTGCATATCACGTTCCAGCTACCCCCTGTTAAATGTTTTATTCACCAGTTATGCGTGAAGAGCAAAACCCATGCACGACAGATGGCAGCCCAAATCTGACTTCTCTAAAACGGTTTTCCTCCCACTCATAGGAGCCCAGGGATGTACTGACTCAGTGTTGCAGATGAAGCCTCAGCACTGACTACTATTTCACAGTGTGACTCAGAGACCAACTATATTTCTCCTCGTTGGTGAGAGCCAAGCATTAAAATATGGACTGAGCCGAAACCGGTTTGGCTCAGTGGATAGAGCGTCGGCCTGCGGACTGAAAGGTCCCGGGTTCGATTCCGGTCAAGGGCATGTAACTTGGTTGCGGGCACATCCTCAGTAGAAGGTGTGCAAGAGGCAGCTGATCGATGTTTCTCTCTCATCGATGTTTCTGACTATCTATCCTTCTTCCTTCCTCTCTGTAAAAAATCAATAAAATATATAAAAAAATAAAATAAAATAAAATAAAATATGGACTGAATTCACGGATCTAAAGGCAATTTATGAAAAAAAATAAAAATAAAAAAATAAAGGCAATTTATGTGCAATTTGGAAAAATCCATTTGACACCCATTAAAGCCATGATAGCAATCAAGGTTGTAAAACAAAGTAGTTAGCCCTAGCCGGTTTGGTTCAGTGGCTAGAGAGTCAGCCTGCAGACTGAAAGGTCCCAGATTCTGTTCTGGTCAAGGGCACATATCACAGTTGCAGGCTCAATCCCCGGCCCTGGTCGGAGCACCTGTGGGAGGCAACAAATCAATATGTCTCTCTCACATCGATGTTTCTCTCTGTCTCTCCCTCCCTCTTCCACTCTCTCTAAAAAAAAAATATATATATATATCAATGGAAAAAATATCCTTGAGTAAGTATTAACAAGACAAACCAAACAACAACAACAAAAAACCTCAAAGTAGTTAAATTTATGTAGCCAACACCAACCAATTCAGGAAGCAGGAAACTGCAAACAAACCCTGATGCCTCTATTTTCCTTTTATCCCCAAACCTTCCAATCATAGCAGGTTCACTTGCTAAACAACCCTTACGTCCATGCACTTCTCTCTGTCTTAGTCTAAGCCAACGTCATCTATTTCTTGGTCTCCCCACATTTAATCTAGACCCTGTTCATTGCAGTCTGAGAGAATTCTGCAAATGCAGACTTCATCCTGTTTCTGCCATCCCAGCCATTCCTGCTACTTAAAAGCCTTAAATGGCTTCCTTTTGTTCCTGTGATAAAGGTCCAAACACTTAATATGGTCATTAAGGCGCAATGTTCTTAGTTACTACAGTGCATTTAGTTATCAGGGTTCTTAGTTTCCAACAACAAAAATTTACTTAAAGAGCAAAAACAATTTATTAAAAGAAAATGGCCTCTAGGAAGAAATGGACTCTGGCCCATTCAGACAAGAAAGAAGTTTACAAAAGGATGTAAGCCACCAGGATGGTGGGGGGGGGGAGCGCGGGGGGGGGGGGGAGTGAGGAAAGGGGTGCTGCAGCTTGCACTGCTAACACCCTGGAAACCACTGCTGGAGACACTGTCACGTCTGCCAAGAGGAGAAGAGAATTCTTCACTGTTCTGCTCCGGCTCCAGATCTATACACTGGATTGTTCCTGATATGAAGGGCCTCAATAAATATTTCATAAATTAATGAAGTAATCTTCAGTATGAAAGATTGTGCTTTAAATAGTCTAATTCTTGCGCCTTTAATAACTAAAATAGGGGAATTATGGTTCCTACTTCCTTATCAGACAGGGTCTTCCCTAGTTTCCTTTTTGTCCAACTAGTAAAATGGCCTGTTATCATAAAGTATCTGAGCCCCTGCCTAGATTGAGCTAAAATTTTAAAATTTTGCCCAAAGTTTCTGCTCAGTTAATTTTTCTAGGTAATTTTTTGGGAGCTCATTCTATGGCATATACGTAGAAAGCTAACATTCAAAAAAAAAGTTTAAAAAAGAAAGCTAAAGTTCTCAGGCTTCGTGACAACCAGAAAGTTTAAACCACAATACACAGCAAGCCTTTCCGTTTAAATCTTTTGCCTTTGTGCTATATTAAAATATGCCTTGAAAACAGGCATAATGCCATGTGGTGAATAACATATGGTACCTGACAGTCCCTATTCGTATGGAAAATATGCTAATGAGGCCTGTCCACACACAAAGTAAAAGTGAAGTCAGATTTGTTTTTTCTTTCTTTTTTTTTTTTTTTTTTTAAAGATTCAAACCCTTGTGTCGAGGGCTGACTTTCAATAGATCGCAGCGAGGGAGCTGCTCTGCTACGTACGAAACCCCGACCCAGAAGCAGGTCGACTATGAATGGTTTAGCGCCAGGTTCCCCACGAACGTGCGTTGCGTGAAGGGCGTGGGGGCGGCCCCCTTTCCGGCCGCACCCCGTTTCCCAGGACGAAGGGCTCTCCGCACCGGACCCCGGTCCCGACGCGCGGCGGAGCGGCGAGGCGGTTGGGCGCGACGGCCCGCCGGCGGGGACGGCGGGGGACCGGCTATCTGAGGCCAACCGAGGCCCCGCGGCGCTGCCGTATCGTTCCGCCTGGGCGGGATTCTGACTTAGAGGCGTTCAGTCATAATCCTAGATTTGTTTTTTCTATATGGGTTTATCTGGATTCAGCATCTAAAAATACTGATTTCCATTGTCACGAAGGGAATAATGTGGAAGCTGAACAGAAATGGCTGGTGTGCAAGGTCAGTTACAAAATAATTCACCGGAGGAAGACAGGCATAACCCGTGCCGGGGCTGGTCAGAGTCAAGGTAACGTTAAGGGCTAATAAGAGGCGTTTAGGGAAGCCCCTGTGCCTTTTCAAAGGAGTCCAAGGCTCAGCTCTACCCAGGCCCACAGAACTCATGCCAACCTATGGGAAACAGACTCAACATCCTCCAGATGTTATTTCCACTCGTGGATTGTGTTTATTTGTCTGTTTTTTGGGCTTGTGCTTGTTTTTACTGGCCAGAGTTCTATCAGGCGTAACACCCCTCTTTATTTATTTATTTTTTAAAATATATTTTATTGATTTTTTACAGAGAGGAAGGGAAAGAAATAGAGAGCTAGAAATATCGATGAAAGAGAAGCATCAATCAGCTGCCTCCTGCACACCCCCTACTGGGGATGTGCCCGCAACCGAGGTACATGCCCTTGACCGGAATCGAACCAGGGACCCTTTAGTCTGCAGGCCGACGCTCTATCCACTGAGCCAAACCGGTTAGGGCAACGCCCCCTCTTTATAACAAACATTTTATAATACTGCCTCTGCTATCCTGAAATAAAATGCATGGGTAATATAATTTACCCAAAACATTTGTAAACCAACATAATAACCTATACTAATAAAAGGGTAATATGCAAATTGGTCATGACACCCTCACAGTAACAACCGAACAGCAGGCTGCATAGGGAGGTTAGCAAGGGACGACCAAATGACTGACCAGCAGGCTGTGTGGGGCGACCAGGCCGGCAGGGGGGGCAGTGAGAGGCGACCAGGCCAGCAGAGGGGGGCAGTGAGGGGTGACTAGGCCGGCAGAGGAGGGCAGTGAGGGGCAACTAGGCCAGCAGGGGAGGCAGTTGGGGGCGACCAGGCCAGCGGGGTCAGGCTGAAACCGGCAGTCAGACATCCCCTGAGGGGTTCCGGAGTGGAGAGGGTGCAGGCTGAGCTGAGGGGACCTCCTCCTCCCATGCATGAATTTTGTGCACCGGGCCTCTAGTCTAACTATAAAACAAAGGATAACTAAAACACACTTATAATAAAATAATACATATCAGAATGTAAACTCTTAGGCACTCAGAGGCTCAGACCTATGGGTACTTTCACTGTGAATCCAACAACCACAAGTATGATCAGGTACTGGAGATGCACATACCATGGACCCTGTTGGCAGAGCCATGAGTTTTCAAAATAATGAATGCTTCTTAGTAATGTTCCCAGCAAACAATGTTTAATCTTCTCTTGGCTCACATAGTAGCTACATTCCTAGAACATTTAATGAACTTAAAAATATATAGAACTGTATATAAAACTAGGGGCCCAGTGCACAAATTCATGCAATTTGAAAGAAACTGTGGGCCGCGAGGCTGCTGTGGGCACAGGAGCGGGTCTCAGCTCCTCCGCGCCCCTGCCCGGCCCCTCCCGCCACGGCCCCTGGTCCCCTGTCTGCTAGCAGCCCCACTCCTGCCACCACCGCTCATACCCGCTGACGGCGCGGAGCAAGTGGGGCTGATACCAGCAGCAGGTGTGAGCAGGGCCAGCACTGTCAGTGGATGCGAGCGGCGGCTGCTGCCCTGATAACCCCTCAGGAGCAGGGGGAGGTGGAGAAGCCCTCAGGGGTGATGGTGGCCAGCAGCGCTTGCACCTACTGATGGAGCTGAGTGATTGGGGCCAGCGCAGGGAGACACAGCGGGTGGGAGTGCCGGGCAGGACCGCAGCGCGCGGGAGCAAAGAATTTTCAGTAACCACCAGAGGCTCACCCCGATGACAGCGACTGGTGCCCCGCCTGGGTCTGGTGCCCCTGCTCAACTGCTCCACCTCCCGCAGCAGCCAACACTGCTGCCGCCTGCTGCTGACACTGCCATGTTCTGCATGCACCCCCTGGTGGTCAGCGCACATCATAGTGACTGGTTGTTCGGTTGGTCCACTGTTCAGTCTATTTGCATATTAGCCTTTTATTATATAGGAGGATGGAGTTGGGTTCTAGGCACAGATCATTATAAATGAGTTTTATATCTACATGAAAGTCCTGTAGAACATTCAAAAGTCTCATTCAATTCCAGAACAACTTTTTGCTTTATGAGTTTGTTTTGTACATTGCAGAACAGCTAGCATTTCTAGTCCCAGCCCACTAAATGCTAGAGCACCCTCCATTCATTTTAAGAAGCCAAAATGAGTCCACACGTTTTGCAAGTCCCCCATGGGTATACAGTATCTCCTCTGTTGAGAACTGCTGGGCTGAAGGATTCAGTAATCAGTTTTCTGACTATGATAGTATCACCGTGAAGCTATCAGTATGTGACATTCTAAACCTTCCTTTGGCTGTTACAATTCTTTCCAGCAGGCTCAGAAACAAAATCTTTCTTAACTTAAGAAAAAAAAAAAAAGCTTATGAGAACGATACAGGAACAGCTCACTGAACTGAAGGATGAGCTAAACAAGTGTACCATTTAGGATTAAGTTCCACTAAACATGATAGAAAACCCATAGCAGTGGCTTAATCAAGATAGAATTTTAATTCTCTCTCCCATAAACTGAGCCTGGGGACAAGAAGTCTAGAGTTGACATAACAGCTCTGCCCCAGGGGCATTCTGCTCATCGCACACACCTTAGGGTATGGCCCTGGTCCTCAAGGTCCAAATTGGCAGCAGAATGCAAGAAAGGATGAAGAACCAGGAAAATCTCAACTATCTTCCAAGGAAGGTTCTCAGAAGCATCATAAGACAATTCCACTTATACCTCATTCTCCAAAACTTGGTCACATGGCCATGTGTAGATTCAGGAAGGCTGAGAAGATGGTTATTCTGGGTGTACATGTGACCAGCTAAAAATTCCATTACTAAAGAAGAGGATGGATATTGGATGATAACTAATCATCAATGCCTCACTTGGGAAAAGGGAGAACAGGGCAGCTCTGCAGTCCCAGTTGACAACATAGTTTGTGCATATTCAGTGTTGATAGCACGGGGAGTTCATGACTATGTTGTGCTGCATTCCAGCTGTGCTCTTGGCTGTTTAGCCTTCCTTGGTATAGTTAGCTGAATAATGGTTCCCCAAAGATATCTATGTCCTAATTCCTGGAACCGGTGAATATGTTCCCTTACATGGTAAAAGGAACTTTGAAGATGTGATCAAATTAAGCCTCTTGAGATGGAGAGATTATCCAGGATTATGGGATATGCTTAAAGTCGTCACAAAATTACTTTTAAGAGGGAAGCGGGAGATCAGAGGGAGAGATGTGTCCATATAATCAAGAGGTTGGAAGGATAAGAGGAAGAGGCAGCCTCTAGAAACTGCAAAAAGGCAAGGAAATAGATTTTTCCCCTGAAGCTACCAGAAAAAAATGGATCTTCATTTTATACTTCTGACATCCAGAACTATAAGAAAATAAATGTGTTTTGTTTTGAACCACTACATTAATGGTAATTTGTTACAGCAGCAGTAGGAAACTAATACACTTGATAACTGATTATTTTCTGAGCCTGATTCTAAAGCATTCTCATAAATTTCATGAACTCCTAATAAGTATGGTCTCAGTAAATCCCTTTCCTGTTGAAGCTAATCAGAGTTGGTTTCTATTATGTCCGACAAAGAACCCAGCCTGGTACAACCACAGACAATCCTGCTAGGGGCTACCAATTAGAAAAGTCAGCATCATCAGCAGCCTTTGACTCCTTTACCCAGGAGTCATATTCCCATGAGAACAAAACCAATTTTCCAGATTAGATCACTTGCCTACTCTTGTGGTCAGAGGACTAAGGTCCTATGATTGGCAGCCCCATCAGAACAACAAAGACTAGGGCAGGGGCAGGTCACTCAAAGTAATAAGGCAGGAGCACTGGAGATCTTGCTCCCCGGCATGTTGTCAGTTTGGCTCAAATAAACTCATTTTTTTAAAAGTAAGAAGGCAAGTGCTTTCATCAGAATAAGTAGAAAAATAATAATGGCCAGTCAAAACCAACATATTTTTATTAATTTAATATTTCAGAGACTCATCTATGAGCCGATTGCCAACTTCCAGTTAAATATGGCAGATTACCTCTTTTTTTTTTTCTGAAATTCCACCAAAAAATGATTTAAACCTTCAGGGCAAATAGGAAATGAATAATGACAGACAAAAACAACAAATTTTTGAAAGCTGGGAAACAGATGGAAGACTGTTAACAGATATTGCTGAGCAAAAAATAAGCTAAAACCTAAGTACCTACAGCTATTCTGAAAAATTTAAGGACTTAGAAGCATGAGTACTTCCTATGCATAAAAAGAAGCATTTTGTGCCTCATTATTAAATGTGGGTAAATAGAGAATTTGATGAAATTCTGTCTTATAAATACATAACATGTTTGAACAAATAAGTTAGTATACCCTACTTGCCTCTGGAGAAAATTGTTAGGTTATTAAAAATATAAGTAGATAACCAATAACTATGAGATATTTGAAGCAATTCTCTAATATCAACAACAAATCCTAGAGAAAATAAAGATAATGGAAGGAGCAGAACAAAACTATTGAAACCTGTAATTGATATCATCAGAGAGCAAAAATTTATGTTCATGAGACAAGAAGAGAATGATAGTTTTAAAAAAATAATCAGAAGAAAACATTTATGAAAAATAAAAATAAGGTCTTGAAACAAACAAAACAATAAATGGGTTAGAAGATAAAGGCAAGGAAATATTCCAGATAATAAAATCCAGAGATAAAAAAGATGGACAATGGGGGGTTAGGGGAGTGGGGAGGGAAATAAGAGGCTTAGGTTCATTCCAGAATGTCCAACATCTGCCTGATAGGATTTCCCAAAAGAGAACAAACACGGAAAAAAACACTGCAATGCAGACATGCAATTTCAGATCAAAAGAACCCACTAAATACCAGCCCACTGAATAATAAAAGACTTATACCAAAGTCACGGAATAAAAATCTAAGAATCAACTTAAAACTTCTAGGAGATTGCAGAAGGGGTGATTACAAAAAAAGGATAAGGAATCAGAACAGACATCAAACTTCTCAATAGCAACAGAGTTCAGAAAACAATAAAGCAATACCTTTCCAGTTCTCAGGGGAAACCATTTTCATCCTAGGATTCTATCCCTATCCTTACGTAACAATAAACGGTGAAGATAAACACTCAAGGACACCCAGGCACCTTTTCTCAGGAAGTACTGAAGGATGGGTGTCAGCAAAATGAGGGACCTAACCAAAAAGAAGAAAACATGGAAGTGGGGAAACATGGAATGTCCCACATAAAAATAATAAAGGGTCATTGGTTCTAGGATGACAATCAAGGCAGTGACAAGTCCAGACAGAGCAGGAGTTCAGAGATAATAAATTGATTACCTGAAATGTTAATTGTATTGATAAGCATCTGAAAATCTAATAAAGCATTTGGTTACATTGATAGAAAACTGATAATATGAGAAGCTAGGCAATTCTTAACTCCAAAGAAAACAAAACATTGTACAAATGAAGGGAAAGTAGTCAGAGTATATACTACCCAGCTTACCAATGACCAATACTTACATAGTAAATACCAAATAGTGGGTTAACTAGAAATTGGAATAGAATTATATTAAGAGGATGAAGGGAAGTATATGTCTGTGGGGAGTTAGTAAAGTATAAAATTTATAAATCAAGAAATAGCAGTAGCTATAGGCATATTATATCAGAAAAAACTGCCAAAGATTTAAAAGCCTCAGCTGGGGGCAAGAAGGTAGCACTGCCTTTTTCTTTCTTTCTTTTTTTAAATATAAGCTTTGTAGTATTATTTAATATTCTATATACCTTACTATTTTGATAAACAGTTATAGAACCAACGAGAATAAATTCAGAGATTTTTCACATTTCAGCTTTGTATCATGCATTAATGCCTACACTAATTTTGGGCAAATTCTCTTATGAGATCCAGCATCTGCTGAGTTTAGTTAATCATTGCTCCATATGCCTTGTTGCTCCTCAGCAACCAATATTTGAATTTTTAAAGAACTACGCACAATGGGAAAAACAATCTTTTCTATATTTGTGTGTGATTATTGAATATCCCAAAACATAAAATAGGATTTTAAAATATTTGTTTCCCAAATGTTCGTTTATATCCCCCGTATTTACTGCACCACCTCTGCTTGGCACTTGAAACCAAATGAGAAGTCTCCCTTGCGTTGCTCTGCCTTGACCTGGTTCTCATCCAGTCGCCTTGAAGGTTGTGATTTCATTACATCATTCAGGGCTTTCTCTGCTCTAACTCCAAATTTATATAATTTCCACATTTCACCTTAAAAGTTACCAAATATTCAGTGTTGACAATAATATTGAACATAAGTTTGCTAACAATAGATTTAGGTATTGCAGAAGTTTATAAACTCAGGACCTATGCACAATCTAGAATAAATACACTTTTGCATAATAAAATGTCCTTTTCTGAGAGATAAAACAAAGTCTGTCAGTGACTAAAGTGACAGTAAACAGCTATCTTAGAATTGAATTAAATATAGTGGACTCAGTATGCAATTCCTTTTCTTTTTTAAGTATTAATTTCATTACATTGGCATTTCCTCCTCAAAATGTTTCTAATTGATAAATTCTGCCATGAGAGGGTATTTTATATATCAAAGCTTTCTGAAGGAAAGAGGACATATTCATTAAAATTCAATTCAGTGAAGGCCTGGGGTGGGGCCGGAGCCTGGAGGAGAGGGCAATGGGGGAAAATGGAGGACATCTTAATACTCTCAACAATAAAGATAAATTAAAAACAAGCACAGAACTTATGTTGAAGATTCACTTTATCAAATTGCTGATTTTAAGAAAACAGTTGGAAAAAAAAAAAAAGAAAGCAGTCGAGAAGCAAATAAAATGTTCTCAGTCCACGATTTTTCACTTCCAATTATGACTCAGCCAAAAACAAACTCTGGCACTTGTACAGATTTAGAACTGGAAAACAAATATGAGAATTCTGGCTAGAAAGCAAAATGTGAGAACAGTAAGAAAAATTTCATCACCAAGAAAATCCAAGGGTCAGGTTGCACAGTTGTCTCATGAAATCAATTAACCTAGACAGTATAGTTTATGGTTCAAGTAGAAATTCATGTCTTTGTGTCAACCCATGAAATAGAGGGAAAAACACACTAGAAAGCTACTTTTCCTGAATTATTTGGATAACTATAATTTCCATTTAATTTTGCTAATTGAACTAATTTTTTAGTGTAGGGAAGGTTTGGGTGAAGCATTTGTCATAGACTGCTCTCTAATATTCCTAACATAAGAATCCACAGATAATATGGAAGAAAACTGTTCAAGTATAGATGACAGGTGGAAAATAAAATGCCTTCAGGCACAACATGCAATATAACTACTGTTTTCTTTTTCGGGGGTTCTTGTACTTTATTTATTTTTTATGTTTTTGTTAATCCTCATGTGAGGACATTTTTCCATTGTTTTTTTTCTTTTCTTTTCTTTCAGAGAGAGAGTGGGAGAGGGAGAGACAGAGAGAAACATTGATGTGAGAGAGACACATTCATTGGTTGCCTTCCCCACCTCAACTAGAGCCAGGGATTAGCCTGCAACCGAGGCATGTGCCCTTTACCGGAATCGAACCCAGGCCTCTTCAGTCCGTGGGCCAATGCTCTAGCCAAGTCAGGTAGGGCATACCTACTGTTTTCTTAACAACAAAAAAAGTCTGGATCTGGATAAGCAGAAATGCTTTTTGGGGAAAATAAGTAACTTGAACTGTCCCAGAAAATCCAGAATGTGTCATTGAAAATACACATCATTATAAACACAGGAGAGACACCATTCAATCACAGAATACAACAGGGTTCCATTTTATGCTCATTTAATCATCTAGAATTCAACTGCACATTCTCAGCAATTTAAAAAAAAGAGAGAAATGTAAATGTAAGTAGCATAGGCAAATGTGCTTTTGCTAAACTCAATGAGCACGTGCCCTTGCTGATGGATACAATCAAACCTACATTGCTGTATTGATGTTGACAAACATGTGGAAAGAATGTATGATTTTATTTAAACTGTATCCTTGACCACAGGCAAAGAAGTCAAGCATCACTGGTGTCACCAGGCCACGAGTGGCGATGCCTTATTTGCTGCTTACTAGCTCGACGATAACTAGCTCCACCAGTGGCTTGCCTAGCCCCACTCTCTAATAACACACTAACCCTCTTCAAAGCAGGGCCTCCCCCTGTGGTCAAGCTGACGGAAGAGGGCCAGTTTTTTCACTCTGTTCCCTGCAGAGCCTACCCAATGGATATGTCAGTTATATTACTCCAGAAAGAGCACACATTTTGAAAATAGAGGAATCTGGATTTGGATAATTTACTTAACTTCTCTAGGCTTCAGTGTCTATGTCTATAAAATGAGAGAAATAAAATCTACATTACAGTTGACCCTGGTTCAACACAGGGGTTAGGAGCACCAAACCCCCAAGACCAAAATCCGTATATAACTTTTGACTCCTCAAAAATTTAACTATTGCCCTGGCCAGGTAGCTCAATTGGTTAGAGCATCATCTCAAAATGTCAACGTTTTCAGTCCCACCCCTGGTCAGGCACATACAAGAAGCAACTAGTGAATGCGCAGGGGTCCTCAAACTTTTTAAACAGGGGGCCAGTTCACTGTCCCTCAGACCGTTGGAGGGCCGGACTATAGTTTAAAAAAAAAACTATGAACAAATTCCTATGCGCACTGCGGGCCCGGGACAAGTTGGCTGCTAAGCAGGACAGGCAGCGGCACCCGGCGGGCCGGATAAATGTCCTCGGCGGGCCGCATGTGGCCCGTGGGCTGTAGTTTGAGGACGCCTGGATAAGGAATAAATAGATATTTGTTTGTTTGATTGATTGATTATATTTTTATTGATTTCAAAGAGGAAGAGAGAGAGATGATGAGAGAAAATCATTGATTGGCTGCCTCCTGCATGCCCCCTACTGGTGATCAAGCCTGAAACCCTGCATTTATCAGATTATCTTTAATACCTGAGTGATGGAGTTAAACTCAAGGTTAAACATTTAGAGAGAGTTGGAAGACCAACTTTCCCTGCATATACAACTGTGGAACTAGCCTTGGTTGGGAGAAAGAACTCACCTCCCACATCTTGGGGGCAATTTTGTCCTCCTAGCAATTGAAGAGTTTTCTTCCAGAACTGTGCCTCAACTTTTCTGGGAGAGGTTTTTTTTGTTTTTGTTTTTTATCACATTATGGTAGCCAAGTTATTTCCATTAAATAGAATGGTCACTGCATATTTAATATATTAACAACTTTTTTAAAAACCCATTTTACATTTTAAAAATTTGTTCTCAACTTCAGAAATATTTTTAAAAGAACAAGTACTGCCAAATACTACTTTTAATTATAGTAATAAGCAAGGAACTAATAGGGGGTATTCAGTCAAAATGTAAGAAAATGCTTCTTCTCCACCTCACTTCTACATTTTTTTCCTCAGCCCCAAACATATTCTAATACAATACCTTCGATTTATTCATGACAAGGTGATAATTAGTATGTAGAACTAGCAAAATAGGTCTGGTGATTTTTGTTTGATATGCAATTTCTTTGGTTGGGAATATTGCATTAAATAACAGTATGGCAAATAAAATGACTTGGCAAGCCCACACAGTGAGGGAAGTATTTTCAGTAGCAAGTTGCCTTTATATGGGCATATTTCTACATTCTAAAATAATATCTCTATTATCTTGGTTAGGGTTCATCTCTTTTAAATCTATAAGAAATATGCGATGTCTGAGTGTGTGTGATGATTCATAAATTTGAAATAACATCTACTCTACTTCAGTTCTGGCATAAAATGTGTCAGTGAGGCCTGAAATTAAGAAAATTATATTGCACCCAGCCAGTGTGGCTCGGTGGTTGAGCATCGACCTATGAACCAGGAGGTCACGGTTCTATTCCCAGTCAGGTCACATGCCCGGGCAGGCTCAATCCCCAATGTGGGGCGTGCAGAAGGCAGCTGTTCAATGAGTCTCTCTCATCACTGATGTTTCTCTCTCTCTCCCTCTCCTTTCCTCTCTGAAATAAATAAAAATATATTAAAAAAAGAAAAGAAAATTATCGTGGTCCACCTTGCCAAAAAAATGGTGACATCAATATACACAGCCAGAGTAGAAACGTCTTGGCAAAAATGAGTTCAGAAAACAGTTCTACGCCAGCACTGGCTGTACCATGTCACCTAGATCTTTGTCATTGATAATAACACTAGTAACATCTACTGAATACTGCTCTGTTCTTTCAGTCTTGGCACAGTCCTGTGACATGGGTACTACCATAGTACCTATTTTTTAAAAAAATATATTTTTATTGATTTCAGAGAGGAAAGGAGAGGGAGAGAGAGATAGAAACATCAATGATGAGAATCATTGATTGGCTGCCTCTTGCATGCCTCATGTTGGGGGTGGAGCCCAAAACCCAGGCATGTGCCCTGACCAGGAATCAAACTGTGACCTCCTGGTTCATAGGTCGACGCTCAACCACTGAGCCATACCAGTCAGGCCACAGTACCTATTTTACAAATGAAGAGAGGTTAAATACATCCCTAAGATCATACAGCTAGCCAGTGGTAGAGCTGGGATTTGAATCCAAGTCTCTCAGATGTCCACTCTCCTGACCAGGACTGGCTACATAATTTGAAGGGCCCATTGCAAAATAAAAATGTGAGGGCCCTTGTTCAAGAATTTTTAATAATTTCAAGATGGTAACCAAGCGTGGAGCCCTTCTGAGCACAGGGCCCTGAGCACCGGGTTGTACACTCATGAAGCTGGCTGTGCTCAGAGCTGTATCACTTCCCTCCATCACGACTCAACCTAATTCAGCAAATACTTTGTCCAAGCCACAACTCCACTCTAAGAGGTCCCACGGGGGTTCGTGAGAGACTCCCATTCTGCCTGGACACAAACAACATTTATTACTCAGTCAATCCTTTTGCTTGCTGAGATTTCATATGATGTTCAATAGCAAAAAATACCCATAATTTTATGTTTTGAATATCAAGCCTTCTCTTTGGTTGATCCCTAAGACCTCCCTTTTAATTAGACTGTTTCCTCTTTAAAAAAACACACACAAAACCTGTAGCCGTTTCCCACTGTAATTTTAAGCATAGAATATCACAGTCATGCATTGCTCCTTCCTGCTGTGACTGTTTGCAGGTGCTTCATCCTAATGATGGGAAAAGGCCTCAGTCTTGTAATTGTAGGGCCCTGATTAATGAACTCTGCCTCTCAGGATCTTCTTTTGAAGATCTTTCCAAACCTTTCATTTGGCACCTTCATTCAAGTGGAATGTCTGAAGCTTGGTGGATGGCGTGTTTTAGTGTAAACCTTTTACTGTCCAACACAGGCCCTGAGAACAAAGGGAGTTTGTTTGCAGAGGGTACAGAGTAATTGGGACATGAAGTTTACATTTCTAGGGGCAGGACTGGGCTGAGTGTGTATATCTGTGGAGGAACCAGGGGGCAAAGGGGAGGTGATGGAGGTGGAAGACAAAAGACAGAGAAAGCATGATCTCTGCCCCTGTGGGGACTGCTATGGAATTTGATGCCTAGCCCTAGACTCTCCCATCCTCACATCCTTTTTACTGTAATTTCCTTTTCCACAAGAAACGTTGGCTATTCCTGTATTTAATTTCTTCTTAATATGGATCAAGGAGGCAGAAATCACAGGCAACTTCCACCTGGGACTTCACACTTTAGGACTTAAATGTGGACTCCTGGGATTGCTGCCTCCCTACCTTTTATGGATAAGGTTGGATGAGATTATAAAAATTTGTAAACTTGCCATAAAAAGAATAAGGCACAAGCAAGTATAGAACAGTAGTTTTCAATCGTATCAGACCCACTATCCCCTTTTTTATAATGAAACATCCACTTCACTGTCCTGAAATGAAATTCATATATGATATAATCTACCCACAGACACACAAAAGTTTAACTAACATAAGGCTCTAAGTGTAATATAAAGGAGAAATAAAATTAGAGTTAAGGTTTATGTTCAAATAATTATAAATAGGTTTTTCACCCACATCAGTGCCCGGAAGGATATTTGAAAGTTGGACAGGGCCCGGTCGGCATGGCTCAGTGGTTGAGTGTCGACCTATGAACAAGAAGGTCATGGTTCAATTTCCGGTCAGGGTACATGCCCAGGTTGTAGGCTTGATCCCCAGTGTGGGGTGTGCAGGAGGCAGCTGATCAATGAGTCTCTAAAAATACTAGTATGTTTTTTTTTTTTTTTAATATATTTTATTGATATTTTACAGAGAGGAAGTGAGAGTGATAGAGAGCTAGAAACATCGATGAGAGAGAAACATCGATCAGCTGCCTCCTGCACACCCCCAACTGGGGATGTGCCCGCAACCAAGGTACATGCCCCTGACCGGAATCGAACCCGGGACCCCTCAGTCCACAGCCCGACGCTCTATCCGCTGAGCCAAACCGGTTTCGGCAATACTAGTATGTTTTTTAAAAAGAAAAAAAAAAGAAAGCCTTAGCTGGTTTGGCTCAGTGGATAGAGCATCAGCCTAAGGACTGAAGGGCCCCAGGTTCAATTCCGGTCAAGGCACATGCCCGGGTTGCGGGCTCGATCCCCAGTAGGGGGCATGCAGGAGGCAGCCGATCAATGATTCTCTCCCATCATTGATGTTTCTTCCTCTCCCTCCCTCTCCCTTCCTCTCTGAAATCAATTAAAAAAAAAAAACATTTAAAAAGAAAAAAGAAAGTTGGGAAGGACAATTTCTTTGTTCTATGGAATTGTTGCACACATCTGTCAATCCTGGCCCCCAGCTACCAGTTGGTATGCCTTCAATTATTGTGATAACCAAAAATGCTCCCACAACCCACAGAACACATCCTAAAAGGTGATACTGCCCCTGGTGAAAACCATTGGTCTCAGTAAGAGTGCTGTGTACCTTGGTTGGGATTTCCATGTATCAGCACAAGATACACTTGTCATAATCCCTGGCGAAGAGCTCCAGGGCCTGGCAAGCCTGAAGTCAACAAGTGTGCCTTTTCTATTTGTATACAACTATATTTAGGCCACTGGTTTTAAAATAGTACACACTTACACACCCCTTATTCATCAAGGTCTCTAACCACGTGGAGTGATGAGGCCTTGTTCAGGGAGTGGCCATGCTATGCATGTACTGATAGTTATGTAGAGTGAAGTAGAAGCATTTATTTTGTGCCATATTTAAAACGCAGGAAGGTGGAAATGATGGGTGTGTCAATGTGGTAAGTTGCTAAGAAGGGCTAGTTGGCTTTGTACGTTGTTTCCTGGTTCTGGCTGACCCTCAATTAAAGGAGACTCTGAATTGTAAACATTTTTTCCCTGGCCAAGGACAGGCACTAGTATTTGCTTCTTTTTCTGTCTGCTGAATTCAAAATTGAGACCAAACAGGGATCCAAAGGGAATAAGTCCCCTTACCAATATGCCCTTGACATACATCCCTAGTTAGGATCAATTGAAATATTTACAGACACTTATAAAGATACTGAGTTCTGGCCAAAAAGGGGAAAAAAGTATGTTGTGGAAACTTCTGTAAGTCATCCACCAGCATTTACCAAGAGGTCAGTGTTTTGCTGCCAGAATAAGCTAATATTTGAATGGAAGAGGAGTTTTAAACAATCTAAGGGAATACTTAAACAGCAACATCACTCTACACCATGACCTATAATATTACATTTGCCCCTTTTCATCCAAGAGTACATTTGCTAGCTTAACCCCAAGTATGGTTTCTGGGTGGTAGCCCATCCTGTATAATAAAAGCCTAATATGCAAATCGACCGAACGGCAGAACCACTGGTGGAATGACCGGTCACTATGATGCGCACTGACCACCAGGGGGCAGATGTGCAACGCAGGAGCTGCCCCCAGCCTGCAGGCCCAGGCCAGCTAAGGCAGGTGCCAGCAGGGCCTCCCTCCCCCGCCCCCACCATCGCCCTGCTGGTCGCCCCACAGAGGGAGGTGACCGGAGGTGGTGGCGGGGGGTGGGGCCCGCGAACAGGCAGCACCAGTCCGGCCAAGGCAGGTAACCAGCGCTCCCCCCCATCACCCCACTGGTTGCCCCACAGATCGGCCCTGATCACTGGCCAGGCTTTGGGACCCTAAGAATTTTGTGCACTGGGCCTCTAGTTAAGAATAAAGTGGATTTCAAGTCTACATGTGTTTCAGGAAACCCTGATGACAGCTACGTGGCTCAGCTTCTTTGCCCTGAGAGGCTAAGTAAAGCTCAATCGTGAGATTCCAGCAAAGCAGATTTTAAGAAGCCTATGTGATCAACTGCTATTCTTATTGTGTTCATGCAAACAATCAGGCCAGATTGAAACTAGACTTAATACAGTAAATAAATTGGTCTTAATTTGGCTCTTTAATAAAAATGAGGGTAATTTTAGAGGGAAAAATTGTGTTTCAATAGACTCTATAATACACAATTGTGAATACTGGATTCTAATTCAAGTAATTGTCTTCTAAGTTTTCTTGTTGTTCTCGCTTTTGCCCCAATAACACTGTCTGTCTCCACCAGTTTACAAGCTGTACTAGTACTCAGGGAATACCACCTCTAGACACCATTGCCACCTCCTTCTGTGACCAGGGCTCACTGTCTCTCTGACAGAGAGCAAATGCAGTCCAGCAGGATGAGACTTTTCATCTGAAACTAATCTCATAGATATGAGATGATAGAAATAGCAGTGGGGAATGCTAGGGGAAGAAATAGAATATTGGGGACTAGCTATGGTTATAGAAATATTAACCATGCTCTGTTAACCATGATTGCTTTGTTCTGATTAAAGAAAGCACATTCTAACCTAGCTGGGAGTTGTACACCCCTGAGACCTGGGAGTCAACCTTGAATGTGGTCCATTCTCATTCAAGAACTGCTAATTGATCAAATAAGATGAAGTTTGAGTCTTGGCCATTGAATATAGCCCGCATTGCCTATTCCCCATGCCTGTAAAACCCATTTTGCTTGCCCATTCATATTTCTTTGGCCTACTTCCCCATTTTTGCCCCACCCAACATAAGCAGCTGGCTTATGAGGGGGGTGTAGAGCAAATTTTCATGGATGTCTACTGCTTTCCCAGACTACCAGCATTACTGCAATAAATGTTCATATATGATTTTTTAAAAAAATAATAAAGTGTATTTGAATCAATGGATGGGAGAGGAAAATTTATTCCAAGTGTATGTATTCATTTGATTTCTTTACTCAGCTTAAATCCACTTATATTACATTGCATGTGCCCTCAGCTCCCTGATCCCTATGACACTTTGAGATAGTCAATCGATCATGCTGAGAGATAGCACTTTAAATTATGATAGTAAACCTCAAGTAGGCCTTAATGCTGCTGTCAATCGTATTCTATTTCCCTACTCTCCCAGGTGACATTTCATGCTTCTCCTCTGTGCACAAATTCAAATGCCCCCTCACCACCCATTGTCGTTCTCTGCTGATGGCTTTGCTTCCTATTTCACTGAGGAAATAGAATGAATCACAGGACAGCTCCTACAAATACCCACCCCTGCATCAGGGCCCCTGTCCTGGACTTTTCCCACATGGCCATAGATGAACTCTATGCTCCTAGAAAAGGCCACTTGCTCTACTTGTAAACCAGATGCCACTTATTCCGACCCACTCATGGACATCACTTTAGTAAATCTCCTCTCAATTCTTTCCTTTTTACTGGAACTTTTCCATCAATCTAGAGACATCATTTCTCCCACCTTTGAAAAACCCTCCCTTGACCCCACTTCCTCCTCCAGCTATTACCTTCATTTCCTTCCTTTTTTGGGATTATCTATATTCATCATCTCTAATATCTCCCTTCCCATTCTCTCTTAAAGCTTAAATAATCAGGTACTTACCAATCCATTCCAATTAAATTGCCCTTATCAAGGTTACCTTGACCTCCCTATTGCTCTATTAAATGGCCAAGACTCAAGCTTCATCTTACTGGATCAATTAGCAGACTGTGATCACTCTTTTCTTCTTGAACCACTTTTCCACTTGGCTTTCAGGAACAGACTTAGCTGGTCTTCATCTTACCTCTGTGGTAGCTCCTTCTCAGTATCTTTTGTTGGCTCTCTTAATTTCTCTGACCTCCCAAACTTGGAGTATTCCGATTCCGTCCTTGGACCCCTTCTCTTTTCTCTTCACTCGATTTTTTGGTGATTTCACCTAGTCTACTGGCTTTAAATACCATCCAGTATATGCTGTGTCCAGCCTGCATTTCACACCTGAACTCCAAGCTCACATATCCAGCTGACGCCTCAATATCTTCACTTGGATGGCTAGTAGACACCTCCAATTTAACAAGTCTAAAACTGAGCTGACTCCCCTGGCAATGGGCAAGGAGACACCTGATTGGTGGTGTTGCTCTTATATCAATCAGGGGCAAAGCAGATGTATAGTCCTTAGTTCATCCCAGCTTGATGCCTCTGTCAGTGGCCAGAGCTGTTTCCTGCCTGAGGCACATAAAATTATTATTCCTAGGTCTTGGAGGGGAAAAGATCAGAAACAGTGGTCTCATAATAGATTATTAATATTAACTGAGGCTTAGGAAGGGATGTAGTTTTAAAATGTTTGTGTAGATGTTGTGATTACTCTAGTAACTTCTAGATAACAGTAAGTAAGTAGTTCTAGCACAACTCCATTAAGAGTGAACATGTCACCTAACAGTTTTTGTGGCAGTGGTGCAATAGGACATGGATATATGTCATTCTGCACATATAACTGGATGCTATGAGAAAAATAAGTGGGTCACTATTGGCTTTCAAAAAGTTGGGTGGGGGTCTAGTATGGTAATATTGGAATTATTACAGAGGGCAATTACTGTGAATCATGTATTCTCAGGAGCCAGAATGTGTTCGAATTTAACTGTCAGTGTGGTCTTAGATGCATTTAACCTGTCTGTTTCTCGCCTGAAAAGTGAGTTTTAATGATAGTGCATATGAGTTGTTGGAAAAAAATAAAACATGAGAAGCACTTAAAATGGGGCCTGGCACAGTTTAAACTGATCCTATATAATAAAAGCCTAATATGTAAATTGTCCCCTTGGGTGGTCATTCCACCAGGAGTTCGACTGCTTGCTATGATGTGCACTGACCACCAGTGGGCAGCGTGGAACATGGTGGGCATTGGCAACACGGCGCTGGCAGCAGGCAGCAGTGGAGGCACTGCTGGCCCCCATGGGTCCCAATGAGAGCAGACCACGGCAGGATGGTGGAGCAGGTGAATGGGCGGCGCCAGGCCAAGGCAGGTTTGAGCAGGGCCTGATTGCTCAGCTGATCAACTCACAGAAGGTGAGTGGTGGGGGGCGGGGCCAATGCCCAAAGCCCAGGTGCTCAGGGAGCTGGGCAGGGGGCCCGCCCAGATCCATCACCCCGAAGGAGGGATGGTGGAGCAGGTGAGGGGGCGTGCCAGGCCAAGGCAGGGTGCCAGGCGGGGCTGCGGGGCTGCAGGGCTACGGGGCTTCAAGGCTGGGAGTGTGAGCTGGGGCCTGATCCCCGCAGGCCACCCTGAGGGACCCCACCTATGCATGAATTTGTGCAACAGGCCTCTAGTAATATAAATAAGCATTTACCTTTTTCTGGGTTTAGAAAAACAAACAAACAAATAAATAACTGAGTTGATCTCTTGCTGCTTCCCTCCCACCAAACTCTGTTTCTCTTCCACTCTTCCTCAGGTACTCAGGACAAAACCTTGAAGTTATCCTTGATGCCTCTCTTTCTCTCACACTTCAGATCTGACCTGCCGGCTTAACTTTAGCATATATCCAGAACGGGACCCCTTCTCACTCCTTCCAATTCTACCACTGCTGTCTCTCACCTAAACGAGTGCAGGAGCCTCCAAACTAGTCTCCCAGCTTCCACTTTTGACACCAACCAGACTCTTCTCAACACAGAAGCCAGAATGATATTCTTAAAATACAAACAGAGAGAGTCACTCTTCTGCTAAAGAACCCTCCAATGATAATTTTAGTAAAAGGTCACCTCCTTAAATTCCTTTAAAGCCATGCATGCTCTGCTCCCTGCCCATTCTCTCTCCAACTTCACCCCTTGCTTCTTTCTTCCTTGCCTGTTCCATCCCAGCAGCACACTCCTCACCCTTTGCTGTTCCTTGAACCTTCCATGCACCTTTGTATTCACTGTTCCAGGAATGTTCTTCCCTCAGACACAACTCACTCACCTCCTTCCCTCAGGTGTCACCTTCTCAGGGAGCCCTTCCCTGTTTGCCCGTCTGTGATTGTTCATTTCATGTATCAACCTGAGTGGGCCATGGGTGCCCAGACATTTGGTCAAACATTATTCTGGGTGTGTCAGTGAGGATCTCATTCTGGATGAGACAAACCTTTGAATTGGTAGATTGTTCTCCCAAATGTCAGTGGGCCTCATCCTAACGTTTGAAGGCCTAACTAGAACAAAAAAGCTGGAGTAAGAGGGAACTTCACCTGCCTGACTGCTGGAGCCCTTGGACTGGAACTTACATTATCAGCTCTCCTGGTTCTTAGGCTTTCAGACTCAGACTCAAACTCTACTACTGGCTCCCCTGGGTCTTTAGTTTGCTGACTGCAGATCTTGGGACTGCTTAGCCTCTATAATCATATGAGCTAATTTCAATTTCTTATATATATTCAATTTCTTATTATATATACTATATATTTATATATAAAATTATATACATATAAAGCCTATTGGTTCTTTTTCTCTGGAGAACCCTGAATGATACACCAAAATTGTAACTCCTAAGTAACCCCATTTTCTCTTCCCTGCTTTATTTTTTTTCCATAGAATTTATTGCCATCTATCAGAACATACATTTATTTTACTTTTTTTGTTTGCCTTTATCTGCCAATCAGACTGTCAGCTCCTCAAGAGAAGGATTTTGTCAGCTTTAGTCATTGTTAATGTCCTAGCACCTAGAAGAGTACCTGACATATATGAAGTACTGGATAAATATTTATTAAATGAATGACTGCCTACTATATGTAAAGCATCAGCTTTAGGTGCCAGTAGAACTTCTGGCTCCTCATTTATACAATCAGGATAATAATATACTTCATTGGACTGTTATGGGGATTAAATGACTGAAGATTTACATATTGCTTGGAATAGTGCCTAGTATAGTACTGTAGTAAGTGCTATATTAAGTAAACTAAATTTTCATACATGCCTTTAAGAGGTTCACATATAGTGGAGAGGAAACATATCTGCAAAAAAGTATAGAGTGTGCAGTGATAGCACGGAAGATGGGAAGGGTCCATTTTCCCTTAGGGTCAAGGAAGCCTTCCCAGAGAAGGTGATATTTAATGTGAATCTTGGAGAATGAAGAAGTATTTACTAGGCCAACAAGAAGGGCATTCTAAGTTGAGGACACAGAAGAAATACTTGAATCAGGAGATTCAGAGGTACAAATAAAACTGTCCTCCCACCTTCCAGAAAGTGATGATCAAGAGTTGTCTCAATATATCCAGCTTGTTTTTCCTACTTTATGCTTTAATTTCTTTATTATGTAAGGGAAGGCATTGGTAACACTGAATATTAAATTGTGGTATTTTTATTATGTAGGAGAGAAAGTTTTAGCAATTGATACACCTTGGGGAAATATTTCTCCCACTCTGTTTGATGCATTTGGTGAAAAGAATCTGCTAGCATTAACTCACCTTAATATTCTTAAAAGAATCTTCAAGTTTCTTATAGTTCACTGATATTTCTAATATCTTATCTGCTGGCATGGTTATTGATAACCCTTTTGCTTAAAAGTGTTACATTGGAATTCATTTGTTTAGGAAAAGCACACTGATTTCAACTTTACCATATGCTTTATTCATTTAATTCATTAGTTAACTGAAAACAGATCTTATTTTTGTTACAATGCTAAAATTATTATTACTAATTATTTTAAAAATAAAACATCCCTAATGTCCATTTAAATGTTTTCCAAGAGACTTTTTTTCTATTAAAAATATTATACCGGGACAACATTACTTTACACACCTTTGACTAAGTCCTTTCAAATGAATGACTTAGAAATCAGTGAAAAGGCCACTTTATTCACTTACAATGAGAAGTTGAATTCTCACAGGGACCAGAATATTCCCATTGGCATAATTTGTGCATTTTCTCCTTGAAGTCAAGGCAAACAGAGGCAAATTCATACTCAGAAAGTACTTCACTGATTTTCCATGAGAAATCCCTGTCATGGGAACAGAAACTTCAATTTCTGTATGACTTGCTTAAATGGGTGTCAAATCATAATCAGAATGTTGGTAAGTAATAAGAATAAAGATCGGTCATCAAACATGGAACTGGACCAAAAGACTCTATGGCAGGCAGAATACAGGCCTCCAAAGATGTCCACACCCTAATACTCAGAAACTGTGAGTATGTTACCTTACATGACAAAAGGGACTTTGCAGGTGTGATCACATTGAGGATCTTGAGATGAGATTATGCTGGACTACTGACGTGGGCCCAATATGCTGGACTACTGACGTGGGCCGTAAGCATCTTTATAAGAGAGAGGAAAGAATGTTACAGGAGGTAGGAATGTACGTGATGGCAAATAGCAAGAGAATGGAGTGACACCAGGAGGGGGCTATGAGCCAAAGAATACAGGAAGCCACTAGAAACTGAAAAGTCAAGGAAATGTATTTCCCCTGAAGCCTCCAGAGGTATACAACACTGCTGATACCTTGATTTTAGCTCGTAAGACTCCTGACCTTCAGAACTATAGTAGAATAAATGTGTATTATTTTAAGCCATTAGGTTATGGCAATTCATTATAGCACAAAAAACAAAAAACAAAACAAAAAAAAACCCCTAATACTGACTCTGAGGCATTTTAGGATTAGATTCAGCAGTGAGTTAGTATTAAAGTCAGCGATGACAGGTAAAACCCCCTAAATGTCAGTAGCTTGAACAAGATATAGGTGAACAAGTTACAATCTCTCAGGAAAATAAAGTCCATATTAAACAATCCAAGACTGATCTAGCAGATTCAGCATCGCCAGGTACCCAAGCTCCCTCTATCTTATTGCTCTGCCATCCTTAACACATGATTTCAACACCACAATTCAAGATAGCTGCTTAATCTCCAGCCATCACATGTACATTCTAACCAGCAGGAAGAAGGAAAAAGGTAAAAGTAAGCATGCCCTTTCTTTATAAGGAAACTTATTGAAAGTAGCAAATACCATGTTAGTTTGCATCTCATAGACAATCATGTAGCCACACCTAGTTTCAAAGGAAGCTGGGAAATATAATCCTTATTCTGGGTGACTTTGTAGCCAGTGAAAAATAAACAGTCCTATTTCCAAGAAAAAAGAAGAGAAGAAGTAACAGGTACTGCTTATAATACCTACCACAGTATCAATCTCACTTGAGATTACATTACAAAGAATCAAAATCCTCAACAATCCATTAGCTATCACCCCTGCACCCATCTCCACCAGAACCAGAAATAGGCAAGCTAAGACTTCCTTTCCTCTACTCTGAGTTTAGATGGGTACTGCTTCTTTGGTCTACATGTCTTTTTTTATCTAGGAAAAATCTAATCAATTCTTTTTTAACTGATATCTTTAGAAATATTAATATATATTCAATCAGGTTATTGACATTTTAGCTGGCCCAAGTCAGTCTGTCTCTCTTTCAGGTAATTACAGTTTATTCTCAAAGGGCAGCCTTATTTCCTTATTCACAAGTCCTTGGAAGGTATTTCTCGATGGCCCTACAAATTATAAAGGGGAAATGTCTGCCAAAGGGTTAAAGCCTGGTGCCAACAGATAAGTTGCACTCTTTTCTATGGTCATTAATCATGATCAGCCATTCCAATTGTGGACAAAAAGGGGCCACATGATAACCTGACTAGCTCAGGGAAGGCCTGCATGGAGGTCTAGCAAACTCAGAGACCTAAGCAACCACAAAGGATGGTCTGAAATTAAAAAAAAAATGTTTAAATATATTTTTATTGATTTCAGAGAGGAAGGGAGAGGGACAGAGAGATAGAAACATCAATAATGAGAGAGAATCATCGATGGGCTACATCCTGCATGCCCCCTGCTGGGGATGGAGCCTAAAACCTGGGCATGGGAATGGAACCATGACCTCCTGATTTGTAGGTCAACACTCAACCACTGAGCACACTGGCCAGACTAAAATTTTTTAACCAAAAGTATTTTATTGGTGGGTATTCATGTTCTGGGTTTCTATCTTCCCTGACAAAGGTCAATCTTTGCCTTAACTGCGTCTGTCTATTCTCTTTTTGCATCTATGATAACGTATCGTTGGAATGTCAAGGTAATTTTCCTTTCCTGGACCCCTCAAAGCACAGACACTGCTCTGAGGAGACCACAGATCCCCTCGCTGTTATTGAGTTAATTGTTAACTGTTAACTATCATGCAGCTACCTAAGTAAAAGAAGTATGTGTCTATCATTTTACTTTTTATCCAATCCCAGAGGTTTCCCCACTTTGCTTTCTCCCACCTCCCTAATCTATTACCAATGTAGTTCATGTACCCCAATTATGTCTCCTCCTTTGATTGTAATGTATAAAACAAGGTGCAAAACTGACATTCTCCGGGGTATTATCTCAATTTGTTGAGATTCTGCTTCCCAGCAATTGTTGACAGTTTGGCTCAAATAAACTCACAAAAATTCTTCACAGGTTTGAATGTTCCTTACATTGACACAATCATAGAACTGTCTGGAAACTGCCCCAAATGGAGCAAAATGTGATCATATAGATGGTTGAGTATAACTCGAATACCTCTACTTGAAAGACAATTTCAGGCCCAGCTGGCATGGTTCGGTGGTTGAGCCAGGAGGTCACGGTTGGATTTCGAGTCAGGGCTCGATCCCCAGTGTGGGGCATACAGGAGGCAGCTGATCAATGATTCTTTCTCATCATTGATGTTTCTATCTCCCTCTCCCTCCCCTCTCCGAAATCAAAAATAAAAATATATTTTAAAAAAAGAAAAGAAAGACAATTTCAGGGTTGGCCTAACGAATAGGTGAAGTGAATATCTATGTTCATGAAATTACAACATGGTAGGTATAATTAATATCCTCATTTTTCTGATGAAGAAACTGAGGCCTAGAGAAATTAAGCAATTTGCCTAGAACTAGGGTTATTAAATGTCAAAATGAGAATTAAAACCTTTTAACCAGAGTCTGGGCTTTTAACTATTATATAATTGATATTATTGGACAAATACGGAGGATGTTTCTACTCTAAAATATTGGCCCACACCCTAACCGGTTTGGCTCAGTGGATAGAGCGTCGGCTTGTGGACTGAAGGGTCCCAGGTTCAATTCTGGTCAAGGACATGTGCCTTGGTTGCGGGCACATCCCCAGTGGGAGGTGTGCAGGAGGCAGCTGATCGATGTTTCTCTCTCATCGATGTTTCTAACTCTCTATCCCTATCCCTTCCTCTCTGTAAAATATCAATAAAATGTATTTAAAAATAAATAAATAAATAAATAAATAAATAAATAAATAAATAAATAAAAATATTGGCCCATTATTTTTCAAAATGCCTGAAATTTCAAACATTCTTTTGGTCTGGAAAGCATATTGCCTTGGCCAGTTAGTTCAGTTGGTTAGAGCATCATCCCAACATGGCAAGGTTGTGGGTTTGATTCCCCAGTCAGGGCACATGCAGAAGCAACCAATGAATGCATAAATAAGTGGAACAACAAATCGATGTCTCTCTCTCTCTCCCTAAAATCAATCAATAAATTTTTTTTTTAAAAAAAGCAAATATATGGGAAAAGTAGTTAACTCTTTCGAGAACCCAGGAGCGAAAATCATCATGTTCTTTCTATCTACATGACCAATACTTAATATTTCAGGCCACCCTGTAATACCCATCCAGGGTAGGCAGTTAGACAGACATGGGCAGAGCAAAGATGGTGAGCCAGGTACTGAAAGTCACCAGGGCAGAAAGCAGTGGGTGCCTAGCAACGGGTAAAATTGGGAAAACAAGGACCTCCCCACAGGGTGACCTTTTCTCCCCTAGCATATGGCTAGTCATGCGGTTTAAACCTCCTGACCTTTCAGGTCGCTGGTTGTGCAGTTCGGACCATCCCCTGACCTTTCATGTCGTTGGTCATGCAGTTGGGACTTCTACAGTTTTTGTACTCAGGACTCTTCCTCACTTCGCCAGCTGATATTCTCACTGATCAGCTTGACTTGGGCTTTAATCTTCATAAACTACCTGAATACCCAATACACACAGCGGTCCCTTACTGGTCTTTGTAGAAGCCACTTTTCCTGCCTGGCATTCTTCCTTATCCTTCCTCCCACTTTATTTGGCTAATACCTTCTCATTCAAGTCTCTGCTTAGCAGTAAATTCCTCCAGAAGGCCTTTTCTTTTCTTTTCCTCCCTCCCTTCCTTTCTTTTCTTTTTTTTTTTTTTGTTTTTTGTTTTTTGTTTTTAATGTATTTTTATTGATTTCAGAGAGGAAGGGAGAGGGAGAAAGCAACTCTCTCTGAAAATCAATGGAAAAAATATCCTTGGAAAGCTACTGAATATTCTATTGAGATCTTCTTCTGGGACCTCCCCTAAAATCTCCTTAGAGTGGAGGACCCAGTGCACCTGGGAGCACATCCATGCCTTCCCCTTCCCCCTTCTCCACACCGTCCCGGCATGTTACTATTAGCTTCCTCACTCTCAAGTTCCAAGGGCCCTTCCTTTACTTCTATAACTTGTTTGCAAAGTCCATTTCTTCTAGGAATTACTTCTTCTACCTCTGTGATTTACTCAATAAATGTTCTCTTACCATTTGGACTTGGAATTCTTTCCTAGCCAGAACCCAAGTACTGAGGTTGCTGAACCCAGGTTTGGTCCTACCCTACCGGTCAGACAGCTGGTGCCATTCCCACCACCTACAACAGTTTAGATTCCCCGAACTTTCAAATTGATGATCACGTGGTACAGACCCTCCCCTGATCTTTCCTTCCTGGACATGTCACCAGTCATGCGGTGGACCTCCTTAGAGGAGAAACAAGGGGGCCAGAGAACAGCCTCATAGAACTCCTTTGAATAACTACTCCCTTATACATTAAGCCCTCAGGACAATGAGGTTCTGATCCACATCAACAAAGCCTCAGGTCTCTGACCACAGAGACAGAGTTTTAGTTAAATTAGAGTTAACATCTAGGCCTCACTTATGTTTTAGCTCCAGTCCCAGAAGAGCAGCAAAACCAGACAAAATGACACCATGACTGACATCAGGACCAGATGCAATGACTAATGACACCCTACCCTGGTGCTGACCAATCAGTAGAGACCATGATCCTGAAAGGACACATCTGAAAAAGCTGATGAATTCTATTGAGATCCTCCCCCGAGACACCCCCCCCCTAAAATCCCCGCCTTTGGAAACTGATAAAACCCTTAAGATAAAGGACCCAGTGAGCTCTCTCTCGCTCTCTCTCTCTCTCTCTTTGCCCCCCCCCCCCTACTGATTGATTGGCGGGCACCAGAGCACGAAGTCATTATTCAATGCAGCTGGTCTTGACACCATGGCTGATTTTGTTGCTTATATGGGCCTGGAGCTGAAATATAACTGAGACATAGATGTTCTCTAGGCAGGAAAGGTCAGGAGGTCCAAACCTCTTGGCCATCAATACGCTAGGGGAGGAAACGTCACCCTGGGGGTGAGGTTCCACCCTACAATAGATTGTCCACTGCTAGGCACCTGGGGCTTTCCAACCTGATGACCTTCTGTACCAGGCCCATCATCCTTACTCTGCTCAGGTCTGTCCAACTGCCTACATTTATAAACCACATGACCAATGATATACTAGGGGAGGAAAGGTCACCCTGGAGGCAAGGTCCCACCCTACAATACTTGTGTTCCAAGGCTTTTGTGTGTGTGTGTGTGTGTGTATCTGTTTTTAATCCTCAACTAAGGATATGTTTTTGTTGTGTTTTTATTTTAGAGAGAAAGGAAAGAGGAAAGGGAAAGAAGGAGGAAGGGAGGGAAGAAGGGAGGGAAAGAAAGAGAGGAAAAGAAATAAGGATTTGAGAGAGAAACATCTATCGGTTGCCTTCCGTATGCGCCCCAAACCAGGGATGGAACCTGCAACCTAGGTATGTGCCCTGACTGGGAATCGAACCCGAAACCTTTAAGTGTATAGGATGACGCTCCAACCAACTGAGCCATCCAGTCAGGGGGAAAAACTTTTTTTAAATAAATAAAATGTAATCAGTGGATCAAAACACTATTATATATGCACTGTATTGTGAGAAGCATTAGTGAGGGGGAGAGGCTAAAAACTGAAAAAGAAAAAAGGGTTTGGATTCCACTCCTGAGAAAGCCAGTTAAGCAGCAGGAGCCTCTGGGCAGAAGTGGAAACTGAACTGGTCTTGGAAGGAGGAATGTATGGGGAGTTGGGAAAGAAAATTCCAGACAGGCAAATGCCATGAGCAAGGACCCTGAACACACTTGGCATATGTGGAAAATAACTGAGTAGCTTGAGGAGACCAATTTACCTGGAGTAAGACGTCCATACAGGAGAGAGTAAATAAGTCGATTAGGTCTATTTTACTGTAGCCTTAAATGTCAGGCTGGGACATCTGACTTATTCTGAGCGCAATGAGGAACCATTTACAATTCTAGGGACGCGAGGAAAGCAGTATTTATAAATGTGTAGAGAGAATGACAGATGGGTTTCTCAAGCAGCCACATGCACACTACATCACCTGGGGTACTGTTAAAGTACAGATTCTGATTCGGCAGGTCTGGGGTGCAGGCTGAGAGGCTGCGTTTCTGACATGTGCCCCAGATATGCCCAGATTGCTGGTCCTCAGACAGACTGTGAGTAGCGGGGGATTAGTGTATGGTTCTAAATTCAAGACATCCACTGAGCTGTAATACTGAAACAGAAAGAGAAAGCATGCCATAAAAAAGAAAAAAAAAACTTTTTACAAATTTATTATTCTAGTCTGTTCATTTGTTTGCAAGGAACAAACATTTCTCACTCAACCCGCTGAAGTAAAAAGGGTGACTCTAGCCCTGGCCGGTGTTCTCAGTGGTTAAGAGTGTCAGCCCGTGCACCTAAGGCTCGTGGGTTCGATCCAGACCAGGCCTGGGTGTGTAAAGGAAGTGGTCAAATGATGCATCTCTCTCACATAGATGTTTCTCTCTCTCTCTCTTCCCCAACTCCCCTCCCTTCCACTCTATCTAAAAGCAATGGAAAATATCCTCCAGTGAGGAGTAACAAAAACCAAACACACACAAAAACAAAGGCAGTGTCTCTTGAACCCAAAGAAATATTTTCCATCCTGGTTCTCATTGCTCTCTCTTTCCTAGAACCCAGTCCTGTTGGTACACCTCCCCCCAAAACACAACACACAAAACCAAACCACCAACAAAAACAAAAAACACCTAAACAAACAAACAAACAAACAAACAAACGAAAAAGGGTGTCTCTAAAAAGAAACATGGGAGAATCTTGCAGAAAGCAATGCAGAGTATGGCAGAATGTCTCCAGGAAATGGAAAGGCACTGTTCTCTCCATCCAGCTGATTCTATGCTTTCCTGTCTCTTCTGCTTACTCATCAGTTCGCCCATTAGGACTCTCAGTCCTGACTCTAAGTAACTGCCGCTTCAAGCATCGACTACCATCTTACTGCAGGGTCTTAAGTCTCAGTTCAGCTTATCAGGAAAAGATCAGAATGGACCCGTCTTTGGACTGGTCCCCAGGATAAGGAGTCCTTCTCTGGTTCAATCATCTGTTACTGTGGCACAGTCTTCACATAATATTTCAGTGATGAAATGAAGGAGAGTTGGAAACAGCAGGCAAATTGGCCAACAGGATGCTAAACTGGAGAGACTCTCAGGTTCAGCTGAGGCCTCTAGATGTCTAGCAATTCCCATGCTCTAAAGGTAGGTGTTTCTCTGAACAAGTTAAAACATTGAGAAACCAGTTCTGCCAGCCTTAAGCCTTCATTCACTTCCAGACTATATGAGTTGGTGAACAATTCAGAGATTGAAGAAGCAGGTGCTGAGGTTTGTTCCCAGCTTTTCTGTGCATTTCCTCTCCCTACCTCCTGTGCAAGAGATTGAAGAGGGGAGCTCATATCATTCAAATGTGGGGGTTTTCAAGAGAATCATTTGGAGAGCAAGAACCACTTTAGAATTTGGGGGTACATGGAAAATGGTATCTCACTTTGAAAAGTCTAAATGTGAAAGGCTGTGGCTACATCAGCCAGGGATAGCAGAGCAGCAGAAGGGAGGGAAAGACAGAAGGAGAAAGAGATGCAGTCCCAGGAGTAAGCTGCACTCACACTGATGGGAGGTTGCGGGCGACGGACCTGGACAAAGGGGGATCCTGCAGGAGGAAACTGGCCTGTATTAAAAGGGCCCCCACCCCTTTTAAGGGCAACACCACCTCAAACTTCTAACGTGGACTAGACTTTTTACTATTTGAGAATTACCAGGAAAGTATGAGACGGGCCCAAGATTTTATCCAAGGTGTGTGGAAGGTGATTCTTCAGAGCTGGTTTAAATAGAGAATGGGAGTGGTGGTGGAGGGGTCCCACCAGCGCCCTTCTAAGTCCAACATGTTCTTTAGACCAGTTACAAATGCAAAATTATGTCACTCCAATGGTGTTTGCAGATTCCAGGCGCTGATTTACTTCAGTGGGTTGAGTGAGAAATGTTTGTTCCTTGCAAACAAATGAACAGACTAGAATAATAAATTTGTAAAAAGTTTTTTTTTCTTTTTTATGGCATGCTTTCTCTTTCTGTTTCAGTATTACAGCTCAGTGGATGTCTTGAATTTAGAACCATACCCTAATCCCCCGCTACTCACAGTCTGTCTGAGGACCAGCAATCTGGGCATATCTGGGGCACATGTCAGAAACGCAGCCTCTCAGCCTGCACCCCAGCCTGAAAACAGAACTTGAAGTTGAAAAATATATATATTTTTTAAATCCTCACCTGAGGATATTTTCCCATCAGTTTGTAGAGAGAGTGGAAGGAAGAGGGCAAGACAAAGAGAAACACATCCATTGGTTGCCTCCTGCACACACCCGACTAGGGCCCCAGGGCCAGGGAGGAGCAACCAAGGTATGTGCCCTTGACTGGAATTGAACTCAGGACCCTTCGGTCCATAGGCCAATTCTCTATTCACAATTCTCTATTCACTGAGCCAAACTGGCTAGGGCTGGAGTTGAAAATTTGTTTGCTTGTTAACTTATACTTCTTTCTTTGAGATAAAACAGTGCTTCATTTGTGATTTAGAACCCAACAAAAAACTCTCTAGAAGCTCCAATGAAGTAGATCTGTAGAAAAGGGACTTATGAATAAAAAAAGAATGACAATGACAGAAGGAAAGAAATAAATATTCTCACTTCTATAAAAGCTGCACATGGTTTGCTACTGAAAATTATGACGGACTGGAGAGTGGAGAAGCTAGCTGAATAGTAAGTATCATGTAAAGTAAGCCCTCACTTAATATAGGTTCTGCGACTTGAAGCAAAACGGTATAAGGAGAAACTGAAACCGTACAATGAATGGATCCGGCCTGCCTGTAACTACTCGAGCCAATAAACCAGAGACAGGGTTGAATCATATGTAAGCATTTATTCCAATAATGCTGGCAGTATGCGGGAGAAGCAGATCATCCATGAAAATCTGCTCTGTCCATCCCCCACCCCCATAAGCCAGCTGCTTATATTGGGTAGAAGGACAAAGATTAAATGGGGAAGTAGGCAAAAGGAATAAAAATGGGCACAATAGTTACAGATTACAGGCAATTTGGGCTGGAGAGTTGCAAAGGGCTCCATGGACTCCATTTTTGGGGTTTTTTTTTTTTAGCAACAAGGTTGTTAATCTTTCCATGATAATAGTGTGGATGAAAGGGGCCACATGTTAACCTGACAAGCTCAGGGGAGGCCTGCATGGCGGTCTTGCAAACTCAGAGACCTACAGTAACCACAAAGGATGGTCTGAAATTAAACTTTAACTAAAAGCAGTTATGGTGGGCAGTTACATCCTCCAAACCAGCTAGGGCAGAAATCTGGACTTTTTATGTATGGTGATCAGATTTATGTTCTTTCTGATGATGTCTTGTATGTGTAAGTCCTTCCAAATGCAGAACAAAACGGTCAGCTTACACCAGTTTGCTGTCCATCTCCCTTACAAGCTCAACCCCAGGAGGACATGGACCATCCTGATTTGGCCACCATCATCTCCCCAGAACATGAGAGACAGTCTGGATATTTCTGGGATGGTTGGAGGGTTGGTTGGAAACTCTCACTTGGTAGCACTCAGCAGAGCATTATGATTTTCACAAACAATTTCCCAGGACTAACTCAGCTACAGTTGAGCCTTTTTCATTCAAGCAACTGTCTTCTCTGTCCTTCACTGAATTTCACCGACCATAAAAACAGAGCAGAACGAGACCGTATCAGGCCAGTCTTATCTCCTAGCTAGAGGGAATTCCCAGGCAAGGGAAATAACCATGCCACCGGAGTCAGGAGTTCTAGTTCCTCTGATGGTTGGTTTCAGGTCAACCTCTACTCAACTTAAGGTCATGGTGTATTTTTGTTGAACATTTATCTTTTAGGGCCATAACTGTGAAAATGGCCACACACAAAAGAAGGATGGTACCTCGTTCTCTTGACCCAGATGTCCATTATCTGGCTCAATTCAATGTTCATTTAAACCAATATCCAGTGAGCATCTACCATGTGCCATGCACTGTACTCAGAGAAAATATGACAGAGAATTTATCCTATTCAAGCTATATCCTAGTCGGGAGACCAACAAGCCAATTATTACAATACAGTTTGAGAAGCAGGAAAGCAGAGGTTGAAGATGAGGTTCACAGAGGGACATTGAAGCCTGTTGTGGGATTTATTGGTGGTGGTGGTGGGACTTCCTGAAAGAAGTTTAACCTACTGATATCTTCACTGACAAAGTCAACCTTTACCTAACTGAGCCTATCTGTCTTTTTGCATCTATGATAACATACCCTTGAAATGTCTGGGTAACTTGTAACTTCCCTTTTTCTGGACCCCTTAGGGCACAACCTAAAGTTCTGAGGCACCAGGACAGATACCACAAATTCCTTCATTGATATCATGTTAATTGTTCCTGCACCCACCTAAGTATGTATCTATCATTTTACTTTTTATCCAATCCCAGGGCCCACACCCCGCCCCTGCTTTGCTTTCTCCCGCCTCTCTAGTCTATCACCAATGGATTTCATGTAACCCACCTACATCCCTCCTTTGATTGCAATGTATAAATATTGACATAACCCACCATTCTCCAGAGCATTATCTCAATTCATTGAGGTTCTGCTTCCCGGCATTTGTGGACAGTTTGGCTCAAATGAACTCACAAAAATTCTTTACAGGTTTGAATGTTTTTATGTTAACAATAGGCAGTTCTTGGATAAGGAGAATGGACTAAGGAGGATGGACCACAATTACAGGTTAACTCCCAGGTCCTGGGGAGTACACTCCCAGCCAGGTTAGAATGTGCTTTCTTTAGTCAGAACACAACAATCACAGTTAACAGAGCATGGTTTCTTATAACTATAGCTAGTCTCCACTATTCTATTTCTCCCTCCCACCCCTAACAAAACCAATTTTACCATACACCAGTTGATATAAACAAGAATTAAATTCCTATGGCATCTCATCGATGTTGTAGCAAAACATTATCCAAGGACCTGTATTTTGAGATCATCAGGTAAAAGAAGTAAGACCCCAGCCCCACTCTTATCATGAACACAGGAACCCAGAAGCTGAAGAGGGAGGTCAGCCATACAAATGCAAAGGTCTGCATTCCCCAGCATGCTCCACCCTCAGGGAAGGAAACTTCTCAGATTCCACGGGAATCATAGATTCTTAACCTGTGTCCCAATGTTTTCCTTTGTTTACTAAACATTTTCATGCTAAATCCTAAGTTAATGCATTCCAAATTTTGTTTCTTACAGAGCCTTCTATGTGTCTGGCACTGTTCAAGCAGCTTCTCATGGAACTTATATTTGAGTGTGTGGCAGTGCAGGTAATAAATTACACATCCAAGCACCCAGGTGATTATTTTGATCAGACAATTTTGGAAACACTAACTTCAGCTATTCCATAGTTGAAAGCAGTCACAGCAACTGATAGCTGAGAACTAAAGTTGTCGGCTCACAGGATATAACACAAGCAGTGTTAGTAGACAGAGCGCACCTGAGATGTAGCACTGAATGGGTAAGAACTTGTCCTTCCATGTTCCCTTTGAAGTTAGAAGGCCACACAACATACTTTGGCCAATGGAATGTGAATGGAAGCGATGTGAGTGGAACTGATGTGCTACTCCTGGGCAGAAATTTTAAGAGTCAAAGTATAACTTGGCACATTCCCTTGTCCCTGTTGTGAGGATCATGGAAAAACCTGTGAAGATTCTGTCATCCTAGTTCCTTACGTGGATACAATATGAGCATTACTCTCTTCCAATCCAAGATGGATATGTAGTATGAGTGAAAAATAACCTGTTGTTATTTCAAGGCACTAAGATTTTCAGGTTCTTTGTTATTGCAACATAACTCAGCCCATCCTGATTGACAGTCTTCAAACTCTACAAGCTTCTAAGCTTTGCAAGAAGACAATGATATCTCAAAAGTCACTTTTGAAGAGAGGAGTTAATGTTGTTAGGTAAATTTTCTCCCTAGAAAAGGAAAACTTGTAGTGCCAAATTTAACATCTCCCAATTAAGTTTATGTTCACAGGACATAGATTCCAGATCCTTATCAGATCAACCATCTTGGTAAAGAAAAAACTCAGACTTTCTTTCCCTTTCAACCCTGACTCGAAAGTCTCTGACCTGGTGTTTGACAACAGTAGTCAATAGGCTTGGGGAGGGGGTCGATGGCGGAAAAAGAGGGACATGTGTAATACTTTCAATAATAAAGGTTTTTTTTAAAAATAGGCTTTGGGAACATAATTTTGCCTGAAATAACTACACTAGAGATTGGGGAGTAGCTTTTGCTAAATTTGATAGGTGCAGAGACAGTGCTATAATAATTTTGTGTGTTTTATTGACTTTTTGTACCCTCTAGAAATTCAAAGAGAGACTTGATATTACTTCTGTCTAAGCTACAAGTGCTTGCAAAAAAATTCCAACACTCCCTAACCGGTTTGGCTCAGTGGATAGAGCGTCGGTCTGCGGACTGAAGGGTCCCAGGTTCGATTCCGGTCAAGGGCATGTACCTTGGTTGCGGGCACATCCTCAGTAGGGGGTGTGCAGGAGGCAGCTGATCGATGTCTCTCTCTCTCATCGATGTTTCTAACTCTCTATCCCTCTCCCTTCCTCTCTGTAAAAAAGTCAATAAAATATATTAAAAAAAAAATCCAACACTGTTTAATCCTTAAGAACCCCTCTAATTAAGAGTGAGTGAGATATGAAGTGGAAAGAATGAATTCTGGACATTAATTTCTTTGAAGTTTAAACCTTAAGGGCAAGAGAATTTGACTTTAGACATTAATTTCCTTGGATTCTAATTTGTAAGGGGTTTTCATCTTTAGACTTTAATTTTCCCTGGGAATTTGATAATGGAAGAGTTTATGGTCAAATCTGGAGGGTCTCTGTGCCGACCGCATTTTATTATTGAAGTATTATAATGGTGCCACGTGATTTCATTGCAAGCCCTCTCTACCTGAGATCAGACAACATTAATGAATATAATTGGTATGGAAAACAGACAAGGAGATAAATTTTCAGATTTAGAATTTCTATAATTCACATACTATTTGTAGTAGTTATAAAACATGGTCTGTTTTATGTCCTGTTTAGCAGCTTCTCTCTCATGCAGGTTCTTGGTCCTGGAGGGGAGCTCAGGTGGGCTTTGAAAAGTCATGGAATCTAGACCATTCTAGCACCATCTGATCATCCAACAGTTCCTTTGTGTTCACCTGAGAAATGGAGCACACACAGCTTCTCCCCAATGTTGACTGCTGCCTCAGATGAAGTCTCTAAACATGACACACCCAGGGGAGCTCTGTCTTTTAGGGGCATCTTTTGGTCAGATGTCTTGTCTTGGCTCCCTCTGCTTCCTCCCACATATAAATCTTGCTGCTATCATGATGTGTTCCCACCTATCTATATTTGGGAGCTCATACCTTGCTACCTAAACTCATTATGGATGCTGTTAATGAATTTTAGCACTTTCTATCCAACTTGCTCTCTGTCTTTGTAAGAAGATATGGGAATATTAAAAAAACAATGCCACTCCTAACTTCCCAGAATTCCCTTCGCTTTTTTCTTGATCCATCCATGGTGCAAAGATAATTATATGCTCACCAAATACACTTTAAAAAAAAATATATATGTTTTTTAGTGACTTTTAGAGAGAGAAGAAGGGAGGGGGACAGAGAGATAGAAACATCTTTTAGAGAGAGGAAGACATCAACTGGCTGCCTCCTGCATGAAACTGGGAATTGAACCATCGACCCCTTCGTTCCTGGGTCGACACTCAACCACTGAGCCACACCGGCTAGGCCACCAAATACCTTTTCTTATCTCTTCTACCTCTCCTGCCCCACAATTGAGTGTGGCCATGTGACTAGGTCTAGCTAAGGAAACATGAATAGAAGTAACAGGTGTTACTTCAGGGCAGTGAGATAGATCCCTCTGCATCACCCCCTCATCTCTCCCTTTCTGTTTCTCTTTCAGCTCAAAGACTGAGGCAGCCTGGATCAATGGGTCTCAGCATACAGCATAGTTATCTACAGCAGAGTCTGCACCAGCAAGAAATAAATTCATGTTTTAAGTCACTATTCTTTTGGTGTTGCTGCTACAGCATAAAACCAGACTACCTAGACACTTGCACACCTACTTCCTCTATTAATTATCCATTTTTCCTCTGTAGATATATTCAAGTATCTCCTAGCCAAAAAAAACCAACAAACCAAAACACAAGAAAACCTTTCCTTGAGCCTACTGTTTCTCAAATTATCATCTATCTCCCCTCTCACTCACTGATACATTTCTGGAAGGAAAATCTATATTTGCTACCTCTGCTTTCTCAGCACCCACTCACTCCTTAATTCCTGGGGATCTGGCTTCTGCTATCATCATTCTCCAGAAATTAAATTTTTTAAGATTACCAATGATCTACTTGCTAACCCACACTCAATCCTGCCTTCTCTGGTCAAGTGGTTTTAATTTTTTTTTATTATCACAGACCCATTTGAAAATTAGATAAAAATTATGGATCTTATTCTCAGAAAAATAACATATACATGCATACAAACTTTTCATAAATGTCAAGGTTTTTTTGTTTTGTTTTGTTTTATTATCATGCTCTCCCAAAGCCCATCCATAAACAGCCTAATCATCTCTGTGCTCTGGGTAAAGAATTCTGCTCTGGTGTGTACTTAAGAAAGAAACAGAAAGCAAAGAAGTTTATTCATTCCCACAAAAAAGTCACGTGGAGCATTCTTTCACTTTCCGATATATTTTCCTATGTCACCCTAAAGTTTTGTCTCCCCTCTATTTTTTGCACTTCTGTAAACGGTAATGTAATTTGCATTGCCATCTATTTCTTTGTCTTCCCCCTCCCCCCCACCTCTTTCTCTCATCTCTCTTCATTCAGTTATGGAGTACTTGCAGAGTACAAAACCACAGTGTGTTTCTTATCCCAAAGGAAATGACAGCATAGCTGGGAAAGAAGCATGCTTACATAAAAACCTGAGTAATAAAATAAGAATATGAATAAGTAGGAGACATATTGAACTATTTCTAAGGAAAGGTCAGACACTGCTTTCTGTAAGATAGGGAATGTAAACTGGACCTTGAAAGATGGGCTGGTGTTTTGTTTTCTATTGATTTCAGAGAGGAAGGGAGAGGGAGAGAGAGAGATAGAAACATCAATGATGAGAGAGAATCATTGATTGGCTGCCTCCTGGATGCTCCACACTGGGGATCGAGCCCGCAACCCAGGCATATGCCCTGACCTGGAATTCAACTGTGACCTGGTTAATAGGTCTTCACTCAAGCAACGGAGCCACGCTGGCCGAGCTGGGCTGGGTTTTTGATAGGTAGATAGGGAAAATGATGTGACAAGTAGAATAGGAAGCATTGTGTGAGCAACAAAAAATATGTAAAAACTAGAGGCCCAATGCATGAAATTTGTGCAAGGGGCTTGGCCCTCGCAGCTGTGGCGGTTGCCTCACCCTCGCAGCCCTGGCTTCATCCGGAAGGTTGTCTGGAAGGATGTCCAGCTGTCCGGTCTAATTAGCATATTATGCTTTTATTATTATAGATAAATGAAATGTTGACGTAGGTTCCACATGGATTGACCAGAGAGAACACAAAGTTAGATAAAAACAGAATAGTCAGGTGGGGCCAGTCTTATGTTAGCCTTGAGTACCAGGTTAGAGTGTCTGGGCATTATTTTGTGGGCTATTTTAAGAGGGAGACACTGAATAAATATTTTTGAGCAAAGGACTGACAGCATCAAGTGATCTTTTAGGAGATTAAAAGATCTCCTAAAGGCCAGAAGGAGAAGAGTTAGGATAGTGTCTCCAACAATCCATAATCTGAACGTGTGAGCTGCAGAACTGAACTGCTTGAGGAGAGTGACATTAGCAACAATGGCAGAGCTGATGTAGCAGGCGTGAGGGCGCGTGGCTTGGATAGCCCTTCAGCTGGGAGAATGTGGTTAGCTAACAATAGCCTCTGGCCGCAGCACCTTCGGGTCCTACCACAGCGGCATTCAAGCTGCGGTCACCATCCTCCCGGGACGCTTGCCTATGACTGAGCATGGCGATGTGACTAGGGTCTAGCGGGGCCATTTCTGGCCAGTGCAGGACTTCTCTACCAGGCAGCCTTTGCCCCGGAGCTTCCCATTGGCTCAGACTTTCCTAGATCTCCATCAGAGTCTGAGGCTCTCTTTGTCCAATCCTGTTTCCTCCCTTTTCTTCCACAGGTGGCAGGTCAGCATCGGGGTCTGTAGAGCTTTCCCTAATTAATCCTCCTTCCTCCTCCTTTACCTCTCATAGGTTTCCCAACTACTGGGCGGGGGCGGGGAGGATCTTTGGAAATACAAAAAGTTACACATTGTTCAAGTGAAAATTAAAGTGATAGCCTGAACTGTGTCTAATAAAGGCATTTCTAACTTTATTTCATGGGCCAGAAAACTAAGAAATGTGATAATAGTGATTTTTGGATTGAGAACAACACCAAGGTCACACTGCAGATTTGAATGAGATTTCTGCATCCTGAAATCTTTTCTCTGATTTAACTTGAGATTAAGTACAAGACGAAAGTAGCTATTTGGACATATTTTTATTTTGAGAAACCAATTTATTTTAAAGAGAACGTTTTCATCTCACAACTGAAAGTAATAATGGGGTAAGTGGGAGGAGCCGAGCAGTTTTCTGAGACAAGTACTGCAGCTGGGGTTCAGCAAATATGAGAGTCAGTATAGACACTAGAACTATGTCTTTCAGATAGCAAAGATCCCTGGAGCTTCTTTGAAATACACTTTATGTCTGTGTTCATGAGACACTTCTGGAAAAATGGAAAGATGCTCCTGTCATGGCAGTGTTGAAAAAATATATCTGAATATAAAAAAAACTGTCTCAAAATACACCAACTCGATATTCAGAATTTAACGGAAACACTAGATGACAGACATAACACTATCAGCTAAACATAACCACTCTTCCTGTTTTGTTTGGTGGGGGAGGTTATAGTGCAATGTTAGAGTGTATTTTGTGTGTGCGTTAGGCTGGGGGAGAGTAATTGGTCACTGAGTTTCAGTTGTTCAGGGGTAGAGTAACTTGGGAATAAAATTGTTACACTAAAGTAGCTTTGAGCTAATATATAACTATTTGGTTAAATGCCTAATCATTTCATTCCTATTTTTAACTGCTACCCAATACAACAGTTTCCTTGAAACATTTCAATAATACAAATTCAAATTGTTGCCTCTCAGTTCTTAACCCCTGCCTAGCATGACCTCTCCCCTGCCAGTTTTCTATTTTACACATTTACATTACGATTCCTAACAGTAGCAAAACTACAGTTATGAAGTAGCAACGAAAATAATTTTATGGTTGGGGGTCACCACAACATGAGGAACTGTATTAAAGGGTCGCGGCATTAGAAAGGTTGAGAACCACTGGCCTACACCAGTGGTCGGCAAACTGCGGCTCACAAGCCACATGGAGCTCGCGAGCCGCGGTTTGCCGCTCTGTTGACTAATGAGTTTGCCGACCACTGGCCTAGACTATATAAACAGTGTGGTTTATGCTAAACACCTGCTTTCCTTCTGGGAACCTGGACTTTTGCAGGCAGAGGGTGCCTACACGATCAGACCCCAGTAAACAATCTTGGGCGCCGTGTTTCTAATGGGCTGCCCTCAGCAGAAACATCACAAATATGTTGCTGGCCATTTTCATTTCTGGGGGAAAAGCATGCTCTGTGTGGCCCCTCATCGGAGGAAGAAGACATAAGGAAGCTGCCCGTGGATTCCTCCGGACTCCAGCACTGTGTTTCCCCTTACAGTCCAGAGCTGTGTGTTACTCCATCACTGTGATCGATCTTAGCTGGGAGTAAAATTACATGCTGATTCCAGTGAGTCTCCGAGAGACTATCCGAACAGAGAGTGCTAACCTGCCCTGGTTTTCCTTCTCTCTTGCTATCTTTGTTGGTTTCTCCTGCTCTGTCCCACTTGGAGGCCTCAAGGCTTTACTGTCTTCTCTTCTTTATAGTCTTTTTCAGGTGATCTAATTTAGTCCCTTAACATTAAATATAATATCATCTATATGCTGACAACTTCCAAATTTCTATTTCCACTAATTCTAGAAACTGAAATCCAAGCGCCTACTTGAATCTTCACTTAGGATCTTGTACTGCGGTTGTTTGTTTGTTTCTTTGTTTGGTAAGACTTTTCCATTTATGTTCAAAAAGGATTAGTCTAAAATTTCCTCACTCCATTTGGGGGTCAAGTTTGAATTAGCACTAGTTCCTAACTGCAAACTACCAAAGCATATTTTTAACCTTCATCATTTACCTCTAAAGCACCTCACTGTTCACCACTGGCTCTCTCTTCAATGTACTGGTTATTTTTGTTATGACAATGGCAATGACGTCCAGAGTTATCTTTGTAAATGACAAGGCTCCTCATGTGATGCCCCTGCCTCATTGCTTACAGGATAAACCGCAAACACCTTGGGAAGGCATGCATGACTATTTGGAATCTGGTCTCAGCTTTCCTTGTTGTCTCTTCTCTTGCCATTATCCACACTTTCTGTGCTCTCACCACACAGCAGTCCTTGCTTCCTAGTCTACCCAGGCCTACTGAAAACGCCAGGGCTTTCTACACACTGATGCCTCTGCCTGGGGTATATGTATCCACCTGACTTCAGGACCCTAATGACACTGCTCAGCTTCTCCCAAATATTTGGTGACTGCCCATAGCACTGTATTCATATAACTGAAATAGCTTTGGGGATAAAAATCTAAAATTCTTAACCCAACTTACAAGGCACGGTATGATTTAACTCTGTTTACCTTCTCAGCCTTATCTCCCTCTTTCCCCCTCCCTCCCTGAGCACATAGGTCTTTTCAGAGCTTCTCAAACAAGCCAAGTTCTTCCGCCATGTCAAACTTCCACTCGTACTGTTTTCCTAGCTGGATCGTTTCTAACTCCTTCTGAACACTTCATGCACCAAATGCTGCTTCCTCAAAAAAGTCTTTCTAGGTCCCCCTGTTCTACACAATCAGAGCCCTCTTCTTCCTATTAAAGGATTTATTGAAATTATAATTAAATACCTGGAGAATGAGTTGTTTGATGTCTGCCTGCTCCACTAGACAGAGAGCTCCATGATACCAGGAATTAGACCGAAATGGATCTTTTAGGAAAAGAAATATTTTATGTTAAATTTTAAATTGTGCATATGTTTAGCCTATAAATCTCTTCTTACCTGAACCTGTCTATATTTTATTTACACACACATAGAAAGCATAGTGTGAATGGTTTGTGATATGAAAGTTGTTAAATTAAGGGGGAAGCCCTGGCCGGTTTGGCTCAGTGGATAGAGCGTCGGCCTGTGGACTGAAAGGTCCCGGGTTCGATTCCGGTCAAGGGCATGTGCCTTGGTTGCGGGCACATCCCGGTGGGAGGTGTGCAGGAGGCAGCTGATGGGTGTGTCTCTCTCATCGATATTTCTAGCTCTCTATCCCTCTCCCTTCCTCTCTATAAAAAATCAATAAAATATATTAAAAATATAATAAATAAATTAATTAATTAATTAATTAAGGGGGAAAATGACAGTTCCATGTTTGGATTAAAGCATTACTAAAACAGGGGCAACAGAAGCCTCATGGTAAGATGATGACTCAAAAGAACTAGTTTGGCAGAAGCTGAAGTTTATAGCTGAGAGTGACTATAGAAACAGAAGCCACCATCCTCCAAAATTAACACAATTATTGGATGAGGCATTAAGTATTTCCATCTGTGTAAGGGAGTTTGAATTATAGTCAGTCCTCAATTAATGTCATCAACAGGTTGTGCCTTTAAGCGAACCAATATTAAAAAAAAACCACAATTTCACCATAGGCTAACTGATATAAACAAGAGTTAAGTTCCTATGGTATCTTATCAACATTATAACTAAAGGACATTGAGGACCTGCAGTAGTTTCATCTAGAGAGTAAGAAGATTCCAACTGACATTTAGTTACAATTTTATCTGTTTGTTTGTCAATCCACTAGACAGTGAACTCTTTGTGGACAAGGACTGTGTCATTCATTTTAAGATCTCACACTTGGCACTCAGAAGGCAGTCAATACATATTTACAGAATTAATGGATATATATTTCACGGCAGAGAATTAAGGATTTAACAACAGATCAGATACAGATGATTATTCTCAGAACTAGCCCTAGCTGGTTTGGCTCAGTGGATAGAGCATTGGCCTGCGGACTGAAGGGTACCAGGTTCAATTCCAGTCAAGGGCACATGCCTGGGTTGCGGGCTCGATCCCAGTAGGGGCATGCAGGAGGCAGCCAATCAATGATCCTCTCTCATCATTGATGTTTCTATCTCTCTTCCCTCTCCCTTCCTCTCTGAAATCAATAAATATATATTTAAAAAAAATATTCTCAGAACCAGAAACAGATCTGATAAAGTTATTGACAATGAGGTAGAGAGACAAAGATTTGAGAAATATAAAAAATATGAAGATCAGAATGAAAAGGTACAGATGTCTAATAGGAATTATATAAGGAGAGAACAAAAAAAAGTTGTGAAAAGATAATAGATGAACATTTTGTCGACTAACAAATGATTTGAATCTTTTAAGAAACACAAATCCCTTGCAAGATTAAGAAGAAGAAGCCCACATCATGTTACATTGTAGTGAAATGGCAAAATGCCTAACAAAAACTGTAAAATAATAATGGAAAAATCCATTCTTTTAGCTATGATAACTTCCTTGTTAAAAACTGAACTCCATATTTGAACTTTAGTTCAAATGAAGTGAAATGGATAGTATGACTGGATAAAAAGGATTTTTGGATGACATATTCAAAACTTAAAAATCATACAGGGACTAGAAAAAGTCCTCCTTTCTCAGATCCAATATTCGGGTGTCTTTTAATAACTGTAACAGCAAGAGTCTGGATATTTTATTATACTAGAATGACTCATTTTTAAAGATTATGCTCTGGCAACAGAGATTCATTCACTTGCCAATATATCCTCAGGCCTAACTACATCACATATAGAAAAAAAGTAAGGCAGGAGATGCATGAAACTAACAACCTATCATTTTGTTCACTGCTAAGAAGTGAATTATCAAGTAGTGGACCATTAAGTACATCAAAGACAAATATTTGATTGATAACTACCCCTGCCAATTCCTCCACAAATATTTTCCATGAAGGGATATTGTATTTTCTGGGTCTTCTAAGAAGGGTGATTACAGTCGGCTTCTTCAGGGGTCTGATAAGAAGCCAATGTCTCCCTCAGGGTCTGACTGAAAAAGTAATGAGCTGTTATCATTGGCAGAGTACTCTGAGCTCTAAGAGATACAAAATGTTTGGAAGTTGGTCTGATGAGAAAACTGACCTCTGATTTTGGGTTATTGTCTTCAGGGATGAGAAGACTATGTCACCCAGAGAAACTTAAGGTCTCCTCCAACCTTCTCACTTCCAGGGGTTTCAATAGTATTTTCTATTAAACTTCACAAGAATAACAGAAAGAGATTTCATCTCTTTTGCTCCAATAATTTTTTAAAAATATATTTTTATTGATTTCAGAGAGGAAGGAAGAGGGAGAGATGAAAACATTAATGAGAATCATTGATCAGCTGCCTCCTGCACGCCCCCTACTGGGGATCGAGCCCACAACCCGGGCATGTGCCCTTGACCAGAATAGAACCTGGGACCTTTCAGTCCGCAGGCCAATGCTCTATCCACTGAGCCAGACCAGCTAGGGATCCAATAATTCTTTTTAAAAATATATTTTTATTGATTTCAGAGAAGGAGGAGAGGGAGAGAGAGATAGAAATAAATGATTAGAGAGAATCATTGATTGGCTATCTCCTGCATGCCCCACACGGGGGATCAAGCTCACAACCTGGGCATGTGCTCTGACCTGGAATAGAATCATGACCTCCCAGTTCATAGGTTGACGCTCAACCATTAAGCCACACCAGCTGGGCTCCAAGAATTCTTTATTCTTTGCCAGTACAGACATCCACTCCCAGGAAACTTGGCTTCATCTGGAACTGCTTCTTTGAAATAGTAAATCCAAACATTCCTGTTCCTCCAGATCCCATGCTCAGGCTAATCCTTGTACCGCATCAGGATCTGAGTCCTTGACTTCTACACTCTCTACCTATCTGTCCTTTTCTTCACTTTGACTTTGTGAGAAACAGTTTGCTACCCAATACACCTTTTTTAGTGTATTGATTTTTTAAGCTGATCATTTTTTAAGAAACAAAAGACTCCAGAAGAATCTTTGACCTTCTCCCCCTAACTACCTAAAAAAATTTAGTAGAGGACCTGCTCCAGGAAGAGAGATATTATTATAGATAACTATAGTTTAATCTGAATTAAGTGTGATAGACAGGAAAGAACCTAGCCAAGTCTTTAATCAAAGTCCTCTCTGTGTCCCATTGTTAAAGATGGTCCAACAATCAGTTGTTTACCAAACATTTGCTTTTCCATCTCCATGTGAATTGCCTTCTCCTTTGAACCCTCAAACCACAACCACCTCCCCCCTCCCCTCCCACCCTTTAAGGCCTCCCCCGCTACTCCAGAATGGCATATAAACCTCAACTGCCCAATTTGTCTTTGGGTCCCACATTTTTATGGAATCCCGTAAGTACAAACCTAAAAATGTGGTCATTTTCTCCTGTTAATCTTTCTCATATCAATTTGATTATTAGACCAGCCAGAATAACTTAAAGGGGTAGAAGGATGTTAACCACTCTCTATCAAATATTCTCAATTATCTCTATTTAGAGAAGAGAATCCAATGAGATCATGTAAGTAAAGCACTGGTGAGAGAAGTGCTCAGCAAATGGTAACTAACACCACTGCCTTCACCACCAACAACATACATAACATTCCCTTACTCCTTTGTCATCCTATCATACCAGCCTGTAGGTACACAAACTGGGCTGCTAAACGTTATTGGAGAAAACCACTATATTGTACAGACAGATGATGGTGTATTATACTTCCAACCTTCAGTGTCAACAATTCTGTTTCTATAATTCGTTTTTTGAATTTTGAGACTACTCTAAACCTCCCTCAATCTCCTCAAATCTCCTACCCATTCTCCTTCTCTTGCTTCACAGAAAACAAAATACAAAACAACAACAATAACAACACCCCCCCACCCCAAACATACACACACCAAAAACAGGAACCATTGGAAAGAACTTCTCCAATTTCCAGCTACCAAATCTGTAAACCTTTCTGAATTTGCACCTCCCTTCCTTGCTTTTCTCCTCTGGCTATGGAAGTAAACTGGATAACTACTAAGGGCCAGACTCCACGTTCTCTTCCATTCTCTGTCATCTTCACTCACCTCTCTTCAACCTCTCTCTCCACTGGCTACATCTAGTCAATCTTTAAACATTTAAATACAGTCGACCTTCAAAATTTCTTTTTATTTCAGCTAACTCCTTATATCTTTCTTGTTCTTCTCTAAGTTTCTTAAAAAATATTTTGTTGATTTTTAGGGAGAGGAAGGGAGCGGGATAGAGAGATAGAAACATCAATGAGAGAGAAACATCATCGATCCACTGCCTCCTGCATGTTCCCTACTGAGGATCTAGCCCAAACCTGGGTGTGTACCCTGACCTGGAATCAAACCAGTGACCTCTTGGTTCCTGGGTCAATGCTCACCACGGAGCAACACCAGCCAGGCTCACCCAAAGTTTTTTAAAAACATAGTCCACATTTGCTGTCTCTATTGGTTTACCAGTTCTTCCATTTTTCCATTGTCATTGTCATCTGGATTCCATTCCTACACTCCACTGAAATTATTCTTTTAAAAAATATATATATGTATTTATTGATTTCAGAGATGAAGGGAGAGGGAGAGATAGAAACATCAATGAGAGAGAATCATTGATCAGCTGCCTCCTGCACGCAACTGGGGATCGAGCCCACAACCTGGGCATCGAGCCCACAACCCGGGCACGTGCCCTGACCAGGAATTGAAAGGTGACTTCTTGGTTCATAGATGAATGCTCAATCTCTGAGCTATGCTGGCTGGGCCACTGAAACTCTTCTTAGCTACTTTATCAGTAATTCCAAGGAACCCTTCTCAGTTCTCATTCCATTTGACCCATCAGGACCTTTTGTGGGGTTACTTCTTCTATCTGAAACACTGTTTCCAGGAATGCCACTTTCCTAGACCTCCTCCTACCGCTCCCACTGCTTCTTGAGCACTCTTTGTGGTCTCTCCTTTTTCTCTCTCAAACCCTGAGTCCCTCAGAGTTTGGTCAAGGACTCTATTCTTTTCATGCTGCTAAATTAGTTAAACAAGGAGATCATTAGACTGAGGTGGCACTAATGCTTTGGCAGCCTACTTAAGCAAACCAAAATCTAGGTGTGCCTCAAGGTTATGAAATCTAAATACCAAGGACAATCACAAACAGCCCACTAGGCTTAAAGCTATAGCCAATCAAATAGTTTCCTTTATTGGCTTCAACACCTTCTCTACTGTCTTCCCCTGGGCCGGCTCTTTGGCCCCTTGAGTTTGTAGCAAAGGCCAGCTTAGGAGTACCCTAATTAAGTTAATAACATTGTACCTACCTATATAGTTTAAGTTTAAAAAATTTGGCTCTCAAAAGATATTTCAATCGTACTGTTGATAGTTGGCTCTGTTGACTAATGAGTTTGCCGACCACTGCCCTGGGCTATAGCTCTGCTGGACTAAATCCCTGAAAGGCAGACACCTGGAGCTCTTTAGTGCCATCTTAAAGGTCAAAAAGAAGCATTTGGCACACAACATAGTCCAATGAATAACTACTCCCTTCTTCGGAATGAGGGTGGCTGAAGATGAGGGCTTCAAGGGGTCAGAGTAAAAACAAAAAAACAAAAAACACACCTATAAATATCACGTGGGGTGAACGCCGCGCGGGGGACAGGCCGACTGCCTGGCCCCTGCGGCTCCGGGGAGGCGGCCGCGGGAAGGAGCGCGCAGCCCCGGCCCGAAAGGACAATGGCTTGGAATCCGGCCTCGTGTATCCGGTGGGGCGGTCGGGCGCTCGGCCGGTGAAGCCCGAGGGTGGGGGCTCCGAGCCGGGCCCACCGGAGGAAGGCGCGGCCCCCCGGCTCCCGCCCAGCCGCCACCGCCCCCTCCGCCGTCGCCCCGCCCCGGAAGTGACTTGCGGCCCGTCCGGAACCTCCGGCCGGCGGCTGCAGCGTCACCAGCCGAGCCGGTGCGGGCCGAGCAGAGCGGCCGCTGCCGCCGCCAACGAACCGGGAGCGCGCGGGGCCAGCAGCGCGCCGGCCGGGGGAGGGGGCCCAGCGGTCGGGCCGAGGGCGACGGGCCGCCGGCGGCCGCAGGGCGACGACGCCGCGGAGGAGGCGGAGCCCGGAGAGGGGTGGGGGCTCGGGAGGGCGCGGGGGGGAGGGAGCGGGCGGGTGTCCCCCGGCTCATGGAGCCGGCGGAGCGGGCGGGCGGCGGGGACCCCCCGGAGCCGGGCGGGCGTCCCGGGCCGGGCCCGCGGTCATTCGTCCCGCAGAAGGAGATCGTCTACAACAAGCTGCTGCCCTACGCCGAGCGCCTGGACGCCGAGTCCGACCTGCAGCTGGCCCAGATCAAAAGCAACCTGGGCCGGGCCGTGCAGCTCCAAGAGCTGTGGCCCGGGGGCCTCTTCTGGACCAGGAAACTCTCCACGTAAGTGCGACGGGCCTGCGGGGTGGGCTCGGGGCTGAGGCTCGGGGAGGGCGTCCGCGGGCGGGGGCGGCTCTTTGTCCGCTCCCGATGGCTGGACCAGCTCTGCGGTGCTCGAGCGGGGGTCCCCCGGCAATCGCCACAGCAGCTCGGGAAAGCACTCAGCCCTCCTTCCTCCCTGCCACTTTCCTACGGGACGTCCCCGGTTCTCACCAGCCCTCCTCGTCCTCCCTGGCTGCTTTCCCCCAAGGGTTCGGATTGTTGTCTTCCGACCTGCGGGGTCCCCGGGGAAAGAGATCAGCGGTTCCCCCAAGGGTGTTCCTCGGACTTGTGCTCCTGTGCGCAGGGGTGCAAGGAGGACTCGTCCTTGGGGGAGCAACTCTTGACTTCTAGTTCCTCCGGTTCTTTCTTCCCCCATGATCGCCGCCGCTTCCTAGCTCTCCATTCGCGTCTAGTAACTTTCTGAATGGGAAGGAAACCGAAGGGAACTTCTAGTTCTACTTTTTGGGGGGCCTGCTCAATCTTTGTGGGTTTGATGGAAAAGACTGGTTTAAAATCAGCCCTCTTCGCACACTTGGGCTGTATCCTAGACGTTAATGTCGAGAAGGGTGAGTCTTAGGACTTGGGGGAAGTGTCTATTGCTCCTGTTCGGAAATGTACGGTACTGAGGAAGATAGATGGAGGAGAGAGCTGTCAGGTTGTCCTGAAGTTACTACGATCGGGCGGGTGTTAATTTTGAGTCGCTGAGATGAATGTAGATTGCCGAAATCAGTTTCAGGAGTCCTATCCTTTTGTTACTTTTATTTATTTATTTTTGGCATAACCTGGCTGCGAACTAGAGTGCAACCGAAATTAGGGGGAAACGGGTAAAATACAGTTGCTCGAGGCAGGTTAGAGACTTTATTTGCTAGATGGACATCTTTACTGTGTTAGAAAAACTTTTTAAAGGATTTTGCTGTATCTTGTTTAGTTAACTGGACACGAAATCTGGTAACCATTGCATGTTCATGCATTGGAGGTATGAATGGTTGAACACATAAGACGTCACTTATCCACTGTTTATCCAAATCTGCTGAGTGAACTGGGTAATGACTCAGGGTTTTGTAATGAAATAGTTTTTAAATTTCCTCCCAGGACTATGACTATTATTAGGGAGTCTGACAAATTTCTCCCATCCGCTTCAGGTGTTAGTGGTGGGAGTGATTACCTTTTTAATTAAAAAGCAACAAAAAAACCACTTAAGTTGCTCTTTTCAAAGAGTGACCATAAAATGTCAAGGTTAACAGCTCTCCTTTTGCTTAGAGAGTCAAATTTATGGTGTTCAGATCCATAGGAGACTTGGGGGGGGGGGGTATCAGGGGGAACCCAACGGGGAGAAGAACCACTTTAAGTCAAAATAGAAGAATGCTTTATAAACTACTAGAATTAATAGGATTTTTCAAGTGCGCCTCCTAGCTGTTTGTTACTCAGGCACAGTAAAAATCGTTACTCTGTCAGTTCCAGTAATTCCCCACTTTAATCACTTGGATTAGATTTGCCAGAAAAGAACCATTTTGGGGGACACAAACAACTCCTTTTAAATGCACAATATATAAATATACCAATGTGTGAATGCATGTCTAATTTGGATTTCTGAATCTAGAACCTATACACGCATAGTGAAACATTGTTTTCTGACATTTACTGTTACTAAACTTGGCAAATTATCACCTAAGGTTTTATTATTTTTGGCTTATTTAGGTATAAGTAGCTTTTGCCTAGGAAAGGCTAGAACTACATTGGACACCGTCCTTGGTGTTTAGGGCAAGATTGAAGTTATATGGCTTAATAACCTATGAACCTGAAACCATTTATATCTAAATTACCAGTAAGAAATGCTATCAGAATTTTATTTTGGGACAGTGGTTAAATGCTGAAAACTGATTCTTGGGATTGCACTATGAGACATTTTGAACTTGGTGGGACATGTTGTGATCTTGGGTGAATTTTTTTTTCTCCTAAGTCATGTTAAGGTGACCTGTTTATATCTGTGCTTGTTTATTAAGCCTTGTATGTGTTGCACAAGTTTACATCTAAATGATGCCAGAACATGTGATGATAGCTGAGTAGTGATCATATTTAGTACTTTGTAGAAGAGTGGAAAGTAGTAATGAAAATAAAATCTTATTTCTCCCACTAGCTCTCTGTGACTGTGCAAAGTTACTTTAATCATGTGTTTCAGTATTCTTGGAAGAGAAGTGGGGGTTTGGATTAAATAATTCCTGAGAAACAGTGCTCTGTAATTTTATGATATTTTTTATCTGAAGGGAACTTCTAGGTTCTACTTTTTTGGGGCCTGCTCAATCTTTCTGGATTTGATTGAAAAGATTGGTTTAAAATCTTGTTAAAGATTTATCCTGTAGAGCTTCAAATAAGCCAGTGTGTATCTTTCTACAAGGACAGTGAGCAGTTTGTAGAGTATCAAGTACATTCCTAAAGAAGACCTGAATGTAAATGCTGTTCAAAGGCACTGGGAGTGGGTCCCCGACCAGAAGTGTACACCCCTAATCTAGCCATCACAGACCTGGGTGGGGTAGAGTTCTGGTTTGAGAGGCACTCACGCTCTCCTTTTTTTACTTTTTACCTCATTTTAGTAGTTGTCATAATTCTGTTTCAGTCCATTTCAAGACTTCTGGGTCTGTTTAGCATCTCTGGAGAAAGCTTGCTTCTGTGTATTTAAAAAATTGGTCCTGTAATATGACACAACTTCCTGCATACAGGTTAAAGTATCAGAACCTGTTCAAGAGAGATCATGTGGCATAACATATCACAGGACCATTTTCTAAGAAGTGAGGAAACAAGAGAGGCACAAACTACTTTGGTGGTCTTTGGAGAACGATAGTAAAGATAGCTCATGGACACTGAGTGAAAGGTATTGGTGATTCCTGGTATGGCCAATGTAGAGAATGGAATTGAAGAAAGGTAATCCTGAAACTTGCTTTTTTCTCCCCTTGCCCTTCTGGACCTTTCATGAGAAGCACTGAGGTCTAGTCCTAAGACTGTACCTGGCTTTGACACCAACATTATCATCTCAGTCTTTGCCTAACCTCTCTTAGCTTTAGAGTCTTCTTTTGGAAAATGGGAGTTTAGACTACTAGTGGTGTTTCACACTTAAAATTTAGCAGAGGTCTTAAGCAAAATCTTAAGCACAGAATTGGATTCCTCCGGCCAAATAAGACTACACTGATTTTTTTCTTTGTAACACTTCATTGAACCCCTGATGTCTACTTAGGGCACCAAAACATACTGTTTAAAAAGGAAAAAAAAAAAAAAAAATCACTGGACTAGTTTCTAAGGGCCTTTCCAGCTAGCTCTCTTGTTACTTTCAATTGGCCTGAAGGAAGGGCAAAAGGAGGAACAATTAGTGAATGGGCTACTATTTCCTACAGGCTTACTCCATTCATGATTGGTTCTTTCTTTCACAGAATTTTTATTTTAGTGAAGTGGGCTTGGTGTATTATGAAGCAAATTTAGATGTCTTGTTTGTTATAATAAAATGTTATGTTCTTTGCTGTTTTACAATGAAATTACTGTGTTATACTGAGGAATCATTTCATTTGTTAATGAAACTGTAGCTCCCTTGTTTTATTATTAATAACAGTCTGTAGTCTTCCTCCTGGGCAGGAATTGGATTATCCCATTTGAAACCACATAATGTATTACATTTAGTCAAGATATGAGTTATCAAATAAACTGACTGACTCTTGTGGAAAGTAATAATGTGAACACTGGAGTGCCCAAGTTCATACTATCTCTGTTGGGGAAGAAAGTAGAAATGCTATCCACTGAATCTCAGTTGCCTAGTAACATGATGTACTGAATAGGGTATCTAATGTTTGAGTATTGAAATTACAATAAATACACACGCTTTTTTGTTGTATAAGAACCTTGAAATCTTGACAGATTACCATATTCGTCAGGGAGAAACAGTTGGAGAAAGTAGTAGAAAAGATTTGTTTTTATTAAATGACCACACTCAAAATGGGAACCAAAATTTCTTTGTAGTGAGAAAGTTGTTTTTCTGAAGAAAAGAACAAAATAAGTGAATTAAGTGATTTTGGGGACATGAATTTTTCTGATAAAGTTGTCTAATAGCACACACAATAAGTTGTCTTTCACATTAGATTTTTTAAAAATTAACACTTTATTTTTAATTTTTTTTAAATGCTCACTCGAGGGTATTTTTCCATTGGTTTTTAGAAAGTGGGAGAGTGAGAGACGTTGAGAGAGAAAAATATCTATGTGAGAGAGATGCATCAATTGGTTGATATACCCCCTATTCCTACACATGCACACATTTGATTTTTCATAAGTGTCATACTTGGGGCCCTTCCCTTTTTCCAGGGACCGCTCTTAATCATTCTTTCAAAACACCTTATTAGCTTTCACTAGTTAACTGTCTGTTTCTGCCAGAATCTCATTTGTCAATATATATGATTTGAACAGCTTTCTAATATTCTTTTTGTTTTTTGCTTAGACATTTTTTTCTGTTATGGAAACTGGCAAGCATACACAAAGGAAGACAATAAAATGAACTCTATGAACCCATCATTATCAAAGTTAAAAAAATTCAGCAATAATCCATTGCCACTTTGATTAACCTCATGAAGTTATTTTTTTTGCAAAATTTGTGATTTTACTTCTAAGTTTTCATTTGTGTTTTGTCTAAGGTTGACTACAGACAGACTTCATGGACAGTTTTAAAAATAGCTTACTAATGAACATTTTTATATTATGACATTCATTCCCTTCCCCCCCTTTAATTTTGGAGCTATAGAATAAATTCTGGGGTAACAAGGACTCCCTTGAATTATCTTCACTTTAAAAACATAAGACACTGATGTTGATAGGGTTAATAGATAGTTGGATACAAAGTTGTAGTCAGGAGTCTTTGAACAGATTATTTTCTGAGTGCCTTGTGTGGATGGCACTTTTTGGCTGTCAGTGAAAGACTTCTGCCCTCAGGGAGTTCCAGTGTGCTCTTGCTCTTAGTCACATTTTTGTTTATTTGGGACAGACTAGTTAAGGTGTGTAACTCCATCAAGAAATTTGGGAAAATATGAATTTTAAAGTTAATTGCTTTAAAAAAATTTCTCATTCTGACCAGTGTATTTTAACACAGTACATTGAGAAAAGGAAGTTAGTAAAAAAAAAAAAAAAAAAATTAGTACAGCATTACCATAGTTCTGAGATCTGAATATATTTAAAACATTAAAAAAAAAACATTTAAAAAACATTTTTAAAAACATTTGTTTTTGCAGTGTTGTAAATAAGTTTTTTTGAACTGCGTGTTCATAATTGAAGTGAAATGATGGCAGATTCTTGTTTTTTAAAGGATGCTTATTTATTAGTAAACAAGTGCACAACTTGTAAACCTATCCTCATTGTGGAATCTAGATGTTAACTTTCTAGTAAGCAGACTTATTTCTGGTGAATCTTCCTCTCCCAATACAAAATCCAAATCTATTTCCCTCTAATCTTTGCAGAAAATTAGATCAAATATCTCATTCTTACTGTGTAAACAGCTAGCCGAGAACAGGTAATAAAAGCAACAGTGAGCAAACAACAGAAAACCTTTACATTTACAGAGATCACGACTGGAATGTTAAAAGCAGCACATACTATAAATATTCTCATTTGGAATCTTGAGGTTGGTTACTTCCATATTTGGCCTCTGCTCAGCATTTCTTTCCTTTTAGTGCACTCGCTCTTGATCCCTTGTTCCTGCTTTTCTATTCTTCATGTACACATCTTCCCTCTGCTGTGCGCTTTCTTCAGATCAGCATCTTCCGTCCGTATTTACCGCCTTTCCTCTACTTCTAGCATTTAGTGCAGTGGCATATACAATCATAGGTCCTCAGTAATATTAGAATTAACTCTTTTTTGTTTGAAAACTAAAAGCATTTAATACTGGGTTCAAAAGAAAGTATATTTTTAACCAAAGAAGTGGAGAAGCATTTTGGTTATGGAAGAAATTGTGTTTCATAACCAACCCAAAGTTAATTAGACAAGAAAGCCGATTATATTGGTTGTATCAGCAAGTTTGACTGAGATCTCACTGTATGATTAAATATTTATTATTAAAAATGTAGTTAGATGAACTATAGAATTTTTGTAGCCGTCATCACCTGTTTCATAATACCTAGACCCCAAATTTTAGAGTTTAAAAACATAATAAAGGCTTTTCTCCTTAAAAAAAAATTTTTAAGCCCTGGTTGGTTTGACACAGTGGATAGAGTGTTTAGCCCATGGACTGAAGGATCCTGGGTTTGATTTCGGTCAAGGGCAGGTTCCTCAGAACACCCACTTCTGCCTCTCAAGCTCAGTGAGACTCATCCTCTGCTTGGGGCTTTGCTCAAGTCGGGAGTTTTCAAATTACATTGAATGGTACTTTTAAATATTAAAATGGAACGTCATCTTATCATTAAAACTCACTGGAAAGGTTCTATAATGTGCCCAAAATTTCTTTTTCAAGGACAACAAAGGAAAAATCCCTGTGATGGCAAATGTTCCTAAATTTGTTGTATGAATGAGTTATACTTGTCATAGTTGTTCAATGAAATGTTTACTATAATAACAAAAAGAAAATAGTAATGCAAGGCTAGAACCATGTATCAGATATATATTAAAAAACAAAAAATTGTTTATTAATTTTAGAGAGAGCAAGGAAAGGAGAGAGATAGAGAGAGAAATATCGATTTGTTGTTCACTTATTTATGCATTCATTGTTTGCTTCTCGTATGTGCCCTGACCTGGGATCAAACCCCCTACAGCTTTGGTGTATGGAGATGACACTCTAACCAACTGAGCTACCAGCCAGGGCAAGGCCTTTTCTCTTGCTAAGAACACTATTGCAGCTATGAAATGGGTTTGAGAATAGTAATGTACTTTAAATAAGTTGGAGATTGCTTAAGAATTGTTAAAAATGCTTTGTAATCTAATGGTATACAGTCTAAATGGAATGTGTTGGTAATATTTGAGCTGTTCATTTCATTGTCTGACAATTTCTTTTTTAAGCGAAGGATTAAGTCGTTTTTAAGAGCTAGACATTTTATGAAGGCAGCGTTTTGCATATGAGTGTTTATATTTTGGGCAGATTCCCGAAAAGTTTAGTTGGGACAGCTTGTGTTCTGAGGGAAGGTAGGTAACTTCCTAGAGATCCCAATAAATAAAATGTTGTCAAGTTTCTGTCAATATACCAAACAGAGGCCCCCATTATGTGTATGGCAGGAGAAAAATTACCATTTAACAAATCCAAGAATGATTTAGAAATGTAATCTTTTTAAAAATTCATAATTTAACAAATATCTTAAGACTTTTCACATTGTGGTTTGTTTGTTTTTTCTTGTGGGGGGTCTCACTGTTGTTTTTTAATCTCTGTTCATTTGTGAGTGTGTTTAATAGAGAATTTTTCAAATTGTGGATTATGACCAGAGGGTGTGTGTGTGTGTGTGTGTGTGTGTGTGTGTGTGTATAATTTAGTAGGTCTTGACCCAGTTGTTGTATTCTTGGGGAGGTTTTATTTGTTGGTTGGTGAACTGAATTAGAATTATTAGACTGAATTTGGAAGTAATAAGGGGGAATGTTTATGACTCTGTTTCGTGTGTGTGTGTGTGTGTGTGTGTGTGTGTGTGTGTGTGTGTTTATTACTGTGGGTTGTGGCCAAACAGTATGAAAGCTCCTGATTTTACAGGTTTCTTTCTTTAGTTTAGATCATATCACCACACCCATTTATCTATAATAATGAAAGCGTAATATGCTAATTAGACTGGATGTCCTTCTGGACGAAGCCACGGTGGCAGGGGCCGAGCCTCTTGCATGAACTTAGTTCATTGGGCCTCAAGTTAAGCTATAAAGATATAAGGGATGAAAATGAAAAGTTGCAACAGTTTAAAAATATTAGTAACCTGAGGTATCTTACAAAATGTCAGTATTATAGACACTACCTGCCGTATGTTGAGGGCTCAAAATGTACTAGCACTGTGCTAAGGGTTTACATTCATTATTTCATTTCATTTTCACAAACAACCCTATGAACTGTAAGTATGTTTATTCTCCCAGTTTTACCCCTGAAGAAGTGAGACTTAAGCAAGGTTATGTAACAATAGATTTGCCTGATGACCACAGGACTCTTGCTCTTAACCACATGGTCAGAGGAAGGAAAATTCCTGGGCTGCCAGCAGTCAGACATCCATCTCACAGTCCAGGGCTCTCACAGTCCTGGACCCCTCACTCCTTACCTCCCACCACCGCCGCTGCACTCACCAGTCATCAGCCTGGCTTCTGGCTGAACCAGGGGGCAGCTCCTGCATTGAGCATCTGCCCCCTGGTGGTCAGTGCACGTCATAGCGACGGTCGTTCTGCTGTTCGATCAATTTGCATATTAGCCTTTTATTATATAGGATTGCTTGTTGCCAATGCCTGACTTTTAAATGACACTCAGTAAAGCATTTTAAGAAATGGATGCCCACTTAAAGAAATGCATGACTCCAGGGAGAACCAACTGGGGAGAAATGAATAGACACATTATTATTAGATGTTAGTAGTGAATGACCATTACTCTAAAATTGTCATGTCAATTTGAGTGTCAGGAAATTCAGTATGCTGAAACTCCAAGTGAGCATTGTTCAAGCTGAGGAGGATGGGGATACAGAGAAATGTACACCTCAGACCTCCTTGCCCATATGCAGCCTCCCATTAGAAATACTGTACTTGATAAAGATGAGAGGCCTGTTTTCTACTGTGTTTTGGAAACCTACTTTTAATGTTTTAAAGGCAATTTGCTCAGTTTGGTCAAATATTTATTGTTAGTTTGAAAGTGCTTTTTTCTTTTTTCCTTTTTAAAAATAGAATTAGCTCTGGTGAGCTGTTTGTATACTTGCATATTCAATCTGTTGAAAAAAAAAATGTTTCTCAAAATGTCTACCTTGTTTCGTTTCTGGTTAGAGCTGAGGGTTAAATAGATGTTGTAGAGGGGTGGTCCGTGCCACCAAATATCTTTCAGTCATCTAAAGAAATACAGTAATGTGTACATAAACAACTATGGTATGAGAGAATATGAAAAATACTCAGTTTGGTACAAGCTATTAAGGGACAGAGGACAGAGGTAGCACCTTAGTTTGGGAATGAAGGAAGACTTCATGAAGGAGGGAGTCTTAAAGGATACATCGATTTCGAAGGATATGAACAAATAATTATATATTAAGCAAACATCTTAAGATTTATTTTGCATATAACTAGTTAAAGAAATATAAATTGTAACAGATTGTATTAATATTACATTTTTAATGACTTAAGTAGATTTTTTAAAGCATGTATTATGCTCTAGTTAATCTGCTAAGTGGTGAGACATCTGGAAAGCTTATAAAAAGCAATTGGTGAGGAGAAGGGAGTCCTAATACATGGTGACAGAAGATTTGACTTTGAGTGGTGGGCACATGGTGCAATATACAGATCTTGTAACAGAAATCCTCACCTGAAACCTACTACTAGATGTTCATGTTGAACAATGTCACCTCAGTAAATTTAATTAAAAAAAAAAACCTGGGACCTGGAGCCCCTCCTCCCCATTCTAGAACAATTAAATGAGAATGTTTTTCATGTATGTTAATCAGTTGTCCATCACCATAGCTTTGTGAGGACACCCAGGTTTTATGTATACACTTAGGAGGTTAAATGACTTGCCCAGGAGACTAACAGAGCAGTTTGAATTCTCAGTCATCTTGTAGAACTGTGCTCTTCCTGCTTCTTGGCTACTATGTTGAAGTCAATAAATCTGTCTATCTAAAGTTTATTATAATGTTGAGAGTTGCAAAGCAAGCTAGAATGGAAACGTAAGACATCCTCCATTTAGATAGCAACTAACTTGCCTTTGTTTCATACCAGCAGTCACTTGGAATTAATATTCTTTATTGTTTTTTTGTTTGTGATAGTATATCCCCTTTCTTGATCCTCTGCCTGACCTCTTTGGAGGGGAGATGGAGGAATAAGAAACATTCTCTTGTTTGTATCACGTTGCCACAGAAGTACCCTGTTCTTGCTCTGTTCCTCTGCCTGGAGATGTCTCTTGAGCCTCTTTCCCCAAATCCTTAAGTTATCTTGGCCTGGGGTTGCCTATTCAGAGTGATGACAGCTTTCTAATCTTTTTTCAGTTCAGTGATCACTATATTTGGTGAAACTTTGGCTTTGAAAGACTCAGAACTCTAATACTTCATTTGTCCCCTTATTTCTATATATTTCGTTTGCCAAGTATGTGTCTCCTCACATCTGACTTGTGAGTTCTTGGCCTAAAGGAACTATTTGAGTCATAACTGTCATCCTGTACCTGTCATTTGCTCTAGAAATGCTGTTTGAAAAGAAGAGAGGTGGGTTTATGAGAAAACTCTTCATTTTTTTAAAAATATTTTTTTCTTGATTTCAGAGAGGAAGGGAGAGGGAGAGAGAAAGATAGAAACATCAGTGACGAGAGAGAATCATTGATCGGCTGCTTCCTGCATGCTCCCTACTGGGGATCGAGCCCACAACCCTGGCATGTGCCCTTGACCTGAATCGAACCTGGGACCCTTCAGTCCTTAGGCTGATGCTCTATCCACTGAGCCAAACCAGCCAGGGCAGAAAACTCTTCATTTTAACATTCACTTACTGTTTCTAGCTGTGAGAAGCTGTTATATGCATTTTCAATATTATATGTAATGATGTAGGACTTAGTCAAAGTAATTAATTCCCGATCCTCTAGTTTTCTCTGCTAATTTTGCCCTTTTTTTATTTTTTATTTTTCTATTTGGTGACACCTTAGGAACAGAAAGAAAAGACTGGAACTGACATAGCTACAGCAAAAATGTGTGATGTTTATTTTGGTAGAAGGAAGAGTTGAAGTTACTGTCTGAAATTAAAATGTAAAGTTCAGGGATTTCACTGGTCATGGTAGTTTTCCTTTCTGTGAAATATTTGTCATTTAGCCTTAACTGTCAGGTATTAAGACATTAAAAACAATCCTTATCTCACCATTTATTCAAATATTTTACATATCAGTCTTTTATTTTTATTTTTTTTAATATTTTTTTTTTATTGATTTCAGAGAGGGAGGGAGAGATAGAAACATCAATGATGAGAGAGAATCATTGATCGGCTGCCTTCTGCACTCCCCACAATGGGATCAAGCCCACACCTGGGCATGTGCCCTTGACTGGAATCGAACCCGGGACCCTTCAGTCCATAGGCTGACACTCTATCCACTGAGTCAAACCAGCTAGGGCAATTTTATTGTTTTAAAAAATGTAATTCCTGCACTTTTCCTTTTTTAAACAATGTGCTTTTTTAAATTTATTGATTTTTTTTTTTTTTTAAATAGAGAAAAGAAGGGAGAGGAAGGGAAAGAGTAAGGGGGTGGGGGGACAGGGAGAGAGAGAGAAACATCGCTTTGTTGATCCACTTATTTATGCGTTCATTGGTTGCTTCTGGCGTGTGCCCTGACTGGAGATTGAACCCACAACCTTGGCATATCAGGGCTGATACTCTAACCGACTGAACTACCTGGCCAGGGCTCCTATACATTTCTTTTAGAGAAACTTCTAATTTTTTTTTTTGTTGTTGTTGGTGTTAAGAATGAATGGAACAATATTCCTTCAACCACCACTATTTTTTTCTGGTACCTTACAGGAAGGTTGTTGCTTTTAAAAAAAACACTAGATTTTCTTATGTAGTCTAAAACTGTTTTTAGGTGGTTGTTTTGGATGTTTTAGGTATGTATAGTCGTAGCATTAACACCATTCTATTCTATCTTTTGTTACCTAGTTTACTCTTCAATCTAAATTCAGAATGATGCTAACTAATAACAGTAAGGATAGTCATTATTGTTGTGAACCTGATTTTAAAGGAAGTGCCTCTTGGAGGGGGGAATGCCTTAAGTCTGGAGATTGGCTGTTTAATCAGATTCATATGCATGTTTTTAAATTTTGTTTAATATTTAATATTTTCTAACTAGTGTTCTGGTGCACAAAATTCGTGCATGGAGGATGGGGGGTGTTCCTCAGCTCAGCCTGCACCCTCTCCAATCTGGGACCCCTTGAAGGATGTCCTACTGCTGGTTTAGAGGGATCAGGCCTAAACCAGCAGTCGGACATCCCTCTCACAATCCGGGACTGCTGGCTCCAGCCACTCACCTGCCTGCCTGCCTGCCTGCCTGCCTGCCTGCCTGCCTGATTGCCCCTAACCACTCTGCCTGCTGGCCTGCTCGCCCCCAACTGCCCCCTGCCGCCGGCCTGCTCACCCCCAAATGCCCCCCTGCCAGCCAGATCACTCCCAACTGCCCCCCGTGCCAGCCTGCTCACCCCCAACTGCCCCCCCTGCTGGCCTGCTCACTCCAAACTGCCCCCGGCCCTTGCTGTCCTGATCACCTCCAACTGACCCCCACTGACGGCCTGCTCACCCCCAACTGGCCTCCCTGCTGGTCTGCTTACCCCCAACGGCCCCTGCTGTCCCATCCTGGCCTGATCACCCCCCTGGCGACCTAAGGTCCCAGCCCCTCCTTTTTTTGTTTTTCTTTTTTTTCAGCACCTCTTTGAGCGGAGGCCAGGGCCAGCTGGAAGCAAGTATCTAGATCAGGGGTGGGCAAACTTTTTGACTCGAGGGCCACAATGGGTTCTTAAACTGGACCGGAGGGCCGGAACAAAAGCATGGATGGAGTGTTTGTGTGAACTAATATAAATTCTAAGTAAAGGAGTGGAGGGGAGAGCAAGAGAACCCTCCGCTCTTTCGGCTCCGCGGGCTGGATAGAACAGCCGAACGGGCCGGAGTTTGCCCACGGCTGATCTAGGATTTATTTATCTTCTATAATTGACTTTGTAGCCTTTTTTTTTTTTTTGAATATTTTTTTTTATTAATTTTGACAGAGCGGAAGGGAGAGGGATAGAGAGTCAGAAACATCGATGAGAGAGAAACATGGATCGGCTGCCTCCTGCAAGTCCCCTACTGGGGATGTGCCCGCAGCCAAGGTACATGCCCTTGACCGGAATCGAACCTGGGACCCTTCAGTCCGCAGGCCGGTGCTCTATCCACTGAGCCAAACCGGTCAGGACTGACTTTGTAGCCTTGAGCGGAGGCCAGGGTCAGCCAGGGTGGGAAGCTTGGCTTCCTCCATTGCTGGGGCAACTCTAGCCTCCTGCTTGCTCCAGCTCTGTGGCTGTCTGCCATCTTGGTTGGGTTAATTTGCATACTCGCTCCTGATTGGCTGGTGGGCATGGCTTGTGGGTGTAGTGGAGTGATGGTTAATTTGCATGTTTCTCTTTTATTAGTGTAGATTTTATTATAATCAGACTTTTTGGCTATAATAATGTTCACATGTTAGAATTGACGTTTTTCTTTGTTGACTAATTTATGATCAGGTGTTCACAGAAGATTGAAAAGAAGGCATAGTTTTGTAAGCTTAAATTTTCATTTGTGTGTTTTAAAGTGAGTTTTTTTTAATGATTACCTTCAGTCCAAGTCAGATTGAAATATTAGACACAGTAATTGATTTTGTTGCTGTTATTCAGCACATACTTTCATCAGGAGATACATAGCCCTACTTCTCTCTTTCTGTGAGTTAGTAGCCATCCTATATGCATTAAAGATTGCAAAATGGTGATAACATTCATCCTAATTAGTTTGAGCTTATCCTGAGGTACAATTCCTATATGAGAGGCAGGATAGGTGCTCTAGTGGTTTTCTTTCTTTATCAGTATTTAAGATGATCATGTCTTGGTTACCTAGCATTCTTCAAAAGTGAGATTTGTGGGGTATTCTTTTGTTTGTATTTATAGTTTTTAGTATCATTATGAATTTAATGGATTTAAACATCCATTGCAATTAATTGTGGTTCACATTCTAGTGCAGGGGTGGGCAAACTTTTTGACTCGAGGGCCACAATGGGTTCTTAAACTGGACCAGAGGGCCGAACAAAAGCATGGATGGAGTGTTTGTGTAAACTAATATAAATTCAAAGTAAAGGAGCAGAGGGGAGAGCAAGAGAACCGTATAGAACAGCGGGATCCGGCCCGCGGGCCGTAGTTTGCCCAAGGCTGTTGTGTCATTTTTGCTAGTGAGAACCACATAACTTGACTCCTTTGCTGTTTTAAGTAGGATTTTAGCAGTCTTTGATAAGGGATATTTTTGTTAAGATATATGAATGCATTATAGTCTAAAAGCATAAACTACAATTTAACAAACCATTCTCTTATTGGACTGTTTAGATTTTTCAGGAAATTTTTATTATTACAAATGTGCAGTGAAAACTTTGGTATTTTGACTTTGATATCCTAAATTTTTACTTAGGGTCTGTTGTTAGATAGGTGGATCTTTAAAAAAAAAAAAAATCCATAAATACTTTTAAATGCTTTCAGTTAAAATATTTGAATTCTGGTGTGTGTTTTTTTGTTTGTTTTGAGGAAATAACACTTAATCATTTTTTTCTTTACAAATACTCAGAAAATCATGCAAGGCTACAGCATTGCATGCAATTCCAGGCCACAAATCTGCACACTCATTTGCAACTGGTCCTGTGAGGGCAGAACCTTTCATATCGCTTTTATTGTTTACTCTGACCCCCTTATTTTCAGAATAAAGAAACTCGGCCATCTTTTCTCTGGGGTGACTTTTTTTGTTGGATTACTACCCCTGGATATACTACATTCTTTCTGGCTTTGTAAATTTTCAAGTTAAAATTCCATTTTTTTGTCTTTTGAATGGAACTACCCCAAATAAAACATTTACTTAAGATTAAATATCATTGCCAATTGTCTTGCATGTTTTATAATTACAAATAGTCTTAATGTCCCTCTGAAATGATGCTAATTTTACTTTATTGATGGATATAGATGGATTAGAAATCTAGTGAGTGCCTTGAGTAAAATTAACTGGTGAATGACAAAGCTTGTATTGAAAAGCAATATTTTTAGCCTCTAGCCAAACTAATTCTTACAATCGTGTTGTATAATTTTATATTTTACTTTAAACTTCCTTGTAATGTGCAGTAAACTATCCAGATGTAGAATAGAAAAGACATTGACAGTATTGTAGATTTTCTTAAATACTGTCCCTGGGATTCCACAGTCTGTCTTTATATAAGATTAAAAATTAAAATGCTTAAGCCCTCGCTTGTTTGGCTCAGTGGATAAAGTGTTGGCCTGCAGACTAAAGGGTCCCAGGTTCGATTCTGGTCAAGGGTACAAGCCAGGGTTGCCTGCTCGGTCCCCAGTGGGGGGCGTGCAAGAGGCAGCCAATCAATGATTCTCTCATCATTGATATTTCTATCTCTCTCACCCTCTCCCTTTCTCTCTGAAATCATTAAAAAATATTTTAAAAAGAAACATTTAAAAAAATAAAAAATTGAGCCAAGAGTCCCTTAATTATAAAAAAAATTAAAACGGTTCATTAATACACTATAAGGTGGTTAGGAGGAAGCAGTTGAAAAGTGCTTTTGTATTATCTTTTACTGTTATTTCCCCCCTCCCCTTTGTGGGAGGATAGTTTAATTAGTCCGTTCAAAAGTTCAGTCATGACTGTTACCAAGGTTTTTAAGTATTTTGAGGCATCTAAGTAATTTTTTGTCCTAAAATATAACATGAAAATTAATTGGAAAAAGGAATGAACCTAAATATACAGAAAACAAACTGTAATAGTTTTTAAAATGAAGATTCTTAGTCTTCATTCTCAGTATTTTGTTTTTAAATTACCTTTTTTTGGAAACAGCTTTTTTTTTTTTTCTTTTCTTAAATCCTCACTCTGGGATATGTCCATTGATTTTTAGAGAGGGAAGAAGGGAGGAAAGAGAGAGAAATATTAATGTGAGACATAAACATCAATTGGTTGCCTCTCATGATTGTCCTGATTGAAGATCAAACCCACAACGTAGGTATATGCCTTGACCAGGAATCGAATGGGTGTGTGTGACATGGGTATATGTCCTGACGCTCCAACAAACAGCCACCTGGCCACGCGAAATGACTTTATTGCATATAATACTCCCAGTATTGTTAAGAAATGTTTTTACTGCTTTTTAGAGAGAGAAAGGGAGAGAGAGAGAGAGAAATAGAAACATCAATGACTTAAATATGTTTTTATTGATTTTTACAGAGAGAGGAAGGGAGAGGGAGAAATAGAAACATGGATGAGAGAGAAACATCAATGGGCTGCCTCCACTTGCACGCCCCCTACTGAGGATCAAGCCTGCAACCTAGGCATGTGCCCAAGTGGGGGAGGAAGGGGCAGAGGCACTTTTTTTGAGGTAACTTATGACTAAAGGCCAGTTAAGACCATGTAACAATAAGAGCAATATTTTTTGTCCCTTTTTTTGTGGTGGGGGGGAAGGGGTTAATTCTCACTGGATGATATTTTCTCAACTACTTTTTAAGAGAGAGTGGAAGGGTTGGGGGGGGGGGGAGAGACAGACAGACATCCATGTGAGAGAGACTTATCATCCATGTGAGAGAGACTTGTGTGTGACTCCTCCCCCCCGCCCCCCACCATGTACACTGACCCAGGGCTGGGGCTCGAACCTGTGTGCCAGGTATGTACCCTTGACTGGGAATCGAACCTGAGACCCTTCTGTGCATGGGCTGGTGGTCTAACCACCAGCCAGGGCAAGACAGCCATGTTTTTCATTGGTTATTAAATGTTGATGAGACTTTTGAAGCCTTTTGATTTAAAAAAAATATACTTATTTGGCAGTCTTAATGAAAATACAGAATAATTCTTTTCCTCATAACAAAAAGTGGATATAAAATGATTAACATCAAAGACATCTGGGATAGTTTTACAGTACATATTTTTTGTGGCAAGAAGTATACATTTACTATCTTAACAACTTTTAAGTGTGCAGTACAATATTGTTAACAACATGTACATTGTTATACAACGGGTCTCTAGAACCTTTTAATCTTGCATGACTCAAACTGTATACCCGTTGAACAACTCCGTTTCCCCTTTCATCCCTGTCCCTGGCAACCATGATTCTACGTTCTGTTTCTATGATTTTGGTTATTTTAAATACTACATATAGGTCGACTCCTGTAGTATTTATATTTATGATGGGTTTATTTCACTTTTTAGCATAATGTCCACAAGGCTTATCTATGTTGTAGCATATGACAGAATTTCCTTCTTTTTAAAGGCTGAATAATATTTTGTTGTGTGTGCATACTACATTTTTAAGTTCATTTATCTGTTGATGGATATTTATGTAGCTTACACACTGCAAGGAACATGGATGTGTCACCATATCTATTTTTAAAGGCTATATTGATTTTTTCTCTTGCAGATATATTCGACTTTATGGGAGAAAATTTAGCAAAGAAGATCATGTTCTTTTTGTCAAGTTATTGTATGAGCTGGTATCAATTCCAAAACTGGAAATCAGCATGATGCAGGGATTTGCTCGTCTCTTGATCAACTTGTTAAAGTAAGTCAATTTTTCTATGATTTTGGATTTTTTCAAGATTTTAGGAAATGAGAACTTTATACATTTATTTACTTATTTAAATATGTTTTTATTGATTTCAGAGAGGAAGGGAGAGGGAGAGAGAGATAGAAACATCAATGATGAGAGAAGCATTGATCAGCTGGCTTCTGCATGCCCCCTACTGGGGATCAAGCTGCAACGCAGGCATGTGCCCTTGACCGGAATCTAACCCGGGACTCGTCAGTCCGCAGGCTGATGCTCTATCCACTATGCCAAACAGGCTAGGACGAGAACTTTATAAGTTTAAATCATGTGTTAACCTTTTAATTAAAATTCCTTGAAGCTTTCTTTTCTCTAGCACACATTGAACTCTGTGTTGTCTGATTGTTTTATTTATACTAATTATCTTTTCTTATATAGGCTTTAAGATCCTTGAGAATATAGGGATCATTTATTCTTCTGCTTATCCCAGGGCACCAATCACAATGCTGGAAACTTTAAGTGAAGACAGTTAGTGTGGGAAAATAGGAAATTCATCTATAGTGATGGGAGCACAAACGTAAATGCCCTCTTGTACTAATTGCTCTTTGAGGTTTGAGCAGTAGCAAGAATCTGGGGCATTGCTCTTCCTACTACCTACTGTATTATATTCTGCCAGCGAATTGCTGTGGATGAGGAAAAGCAAAACCCACTGTGATGACAGCAGCATTTAACAGTTGTCCTCCCTGAGTAGTACGTGTAATATACACACACCTTTGCACACATTCATATGTATGTATTTACCTTTCCTAATTAGGAAAAAGGAACTTCTTTCAAGAGATGATTTGGAGCTACCTTGGAGACCACTTTATGACATGGTGGAAAGAATATTATATTCCAAGACAGAGCACCTGGGATTAAATTGGTTTCCTAAGTAAGTATTTCCATTTAAAGAACTTCTTTGGGAGCACTGGGGGGCTTTTAGCGATTTGATCTAAGTTGAGAAATACTGGGTTGAGATAAGCTAGCAAATGTACATTTTAATATACTCAATTCTATGTAACTTAACTCCTAAATTAATTTTTGCCCTCTTTAAACTATATCTGAAGCTGTACTTAAGAATTTTCCGCCAAAATATTTCTAACAGCTAACATCATCATAATGGTCAAAGAAAGCAAGAGATTTTGTTTGAAATCTATTATCTTGTTATTAAAAGTAATCCATATTTGGCATTCTTCACAAAACATCCACATGTATTTTAATTCTTTAAGTAAAATGAATGCCTTAAGAAGAGGAGCTTTGCATATTCCAGGGGGCACACACACCCAGTTGAAGAAGCATCAATTTTAGCGTTTGACTTTTCTGAGAGCACAAACTATTCAATGTACAGTCCCTAGTTTGTTATTTTCTACTAGTGTTTAGGCATACTAAGGTTATAAATCTCTGGCCGATTATGGCTTCTTGTACATGCATCATGACTCTTCCAGAGCTCTAACTTTGGTATGTTTTGTTTTTATTCTGAATTAACTGCTCTTTTAGTTATTTTCCTTTTTCGCTTTTATAAATTCTTTAATGATTCTTTAATGATCAATCTTCTTTAATGATTGATTTCTGTGGTTTCACTCTCAAGCCTACACATGTTGACATTATCTTATTACTTCTTGTAGCCTCCCCAGTTCAGTTTATTTAATCTATGATTAATCCTCAGGCTTCACTTAAAGTGAGCAGTCTTTTTTTGTAGAATTTTTTGAAAATCATGGCAGATGGCAGATTTTAAGAGCTTTTTGGGTAATAGGTAAGTAAGTAGTGAAATGATGTAAATGGAAAGAGTGAAAAAGAAAATGACCATAGTTGATCCTGAACTTAGGCCCGCCCTAATTGGATTTTGGAGAGTGATCACAAATAGAGTGGTCAGAAGTCATTTATTTCCTGAAGATTTCATGTATTAAAACAAGGAAACCCATTTTTCAATCATAAAACTAGAAAATTCATCATGAAACTAAATGGTACAATATTCAAATGTTTGTATAAATAATATGAAAACCCAAAGTTTAACATAAAAGCTGTGTTGTAAAGATTCCTTATGAGTTTTTGTTTGAAGGAGCATGCCATAGACTGCATTGGGTGTATTTAAAATAGGAGCCCATTGAAGTTTGTACTAGAATCACCATTTCATAGATTTCAGGGACCTTTAAACTGTGTTCAAAATTAGCTCTCTTTCTGAGAATTTCCTAGCTGATTCTTTTTGGCTGTCTCTGAAAGTCTTTGGTAAATTAAGACAATTTCTTCTTCTTTAATAAGTCATTTCCTGCTTCTTCATAACCAAGTTCCACACTTTTTGCCCTGGCAGTTGTACCTTTGCAAAGGCAGCCACTTCCTTTCAGGTCCTGTGTGGCTGTTTTCCTGGAAGTTTTGTTAGAGCTTATCACTAAGTATCAGGCAGTGCTTATAGTTCCTCCCTGATTCTTGATACTATGCTTATTACCATGCCTTTCCCTGAAGCTTCACATCATCCTTGCCCCTGTGGAAACCTCTTTCTTAAAAGTTTTTCCATGGCTATTCTTGGTGTCTTAAAGAAACATTTTGTCTCTGCTGAAATTGTTGTTTGTTTAAAGCAGTGATTCTCAACTCTAACAGACTCAGCATCCCCTTTTCTATTTTGTAGTTAACTATTTTAAATGAAATTTGTAAGTAGTATAACCTATCTATGCTCATTATCTACACTCAGTGACATAAATATAAATGTCTTCATTACGGAAGAGAAATAATAAAGTCATTTATTATGAAAACAGTACAGGGTGGGGCAAAAGTAGGTTTACAGTTGTTTGTATGGAAAATAATACAAGAATATGCTCTGTATTTCATATACTCAAAACTGTAAACCTACTTTTGCCCCACCCTGTATGTTTGAAACATGCAGATTATTACACTAAAAGACACAGTATGATATTCAGATTTTGCATCTACTTATGATGAGTTTGGATTTAAAAGAAAAAAGTTTAGAACATATAGTATTCTGTATAAGAAGTACAAGAACTTGAAAGAATAGCATTATGAGTAGACATTAAAATAAAAGCTAGTGCCAGGATAAAGAATAACATAAGATTTAATTAAGTATGATGGCAGAGAAAAGGAAATAACTTTAATTTCAGGCTACTGAACTGAGAAAAAAGGAAGTTCCTATTCTCACAGATCCGCTGGCCTGATTTGTAACATAGTGTCATAATTTTCTATGTAATGATGTTGGTGAAGTTATTTTGTATCAGGAGACATTGTTTTTAACCATTTCTACATGTGAGGAATTAAGAGACAAAGGATGACTTGGTAAAAGAAACATTAATATGTGAAGGCAGAGAGAATTTGTGCAGTAGACTTCTGGGGCGAATATCAGAGTAAGATTAAAAACTAACAAGCAATGCCAAAATGAATAAATAATGTCAATATATAATTTTCACAAGATAAATTGCCCTTTGTGCCATATGAAAAAGGTTTACAATAATTTACAGCATTTTAACAAAGTTATCAATGAAATTCTACATCCTTGTGTTTTGTGTGTCTTATTGCCAAGGTAATGATACTTTATTCTAAGACTGTTAAGACAGTCTTAGTTATATATTTGTATGCTACAGCTACACAATGGTATCGACAAATCAAGTGTTGCAATTGGAATTGCCACAGTGGTGTGATTTTTCTTTTCTTTTCTTTTCTTTTCTTTCTCTCTCTCTCTCTCTCTCTCTCTCTCTCTCTCTCTCTCTCTCTCTCTCTCTCTCTCTTTCTTTTCTTTCTTTCTTTCTTTTAGGAATAGTGAATAACCCCTTATAGAAATTTCAACAGAACAAAGTAGTACAGCCTTGTTCATTGGTTGTATTCCCAGAAGAACCAGTGTTCATTAAAACTGCAAAAAATACTAAATGTTTAAAGCAGTGAACTTTTAGGTAGAGCATTTGAAGGTCTTGCACCAATTTTTTGTTGTGTCTGGCTATTCCATGAATTGCAGGATATCTAATATACTTGGGTTCTGCCCCAATAATCGTGATAATTAAAAATGCCCCATGCATTTCCCACATGCTCCCTTTATATGGTTAAAGGCCTGGGTTTGCCACCTCTTATCTTCTATCCAGACAATCAAAAGATTTCTGCTTGCTTAATCATTCCCTCCTCTTTTCTTATCACTGGTCCAGCACTCTTTGCTTTCTCTTTTCCTGTTTTTAAATCTCTAAGGCACTGGTCTTCTAGTATCCAAATCATTATGTGTTTTTCCCCTGTGTTGGGCTTATTAGGTAAAATAAAAATTCTTCCCTATATGTCTCTTGACTAAAATTGATACCGTAGGCAGATGAATGAGACATACTGGTCCAGTGGCTTGGACTACTCACACACAAGGCTGTGAACCTCCACTAAACAGCACACGTTGTGAAATTGAGCTCTATTGCTGCATCCCCTTTTTAAAATGGTAATGTCTTCCAGTTTGAAGGGGTCAGAAAATATACTGGGTGGTTGATTGTTGTATGTGCCCTGACCGGGGATCCAACCCGTAGCCTTGGTATATCAGGACAATGCTCCAGTCTAACCAACTGAGATGCCCAGCTGGGCCACACTTAGCCTTGATTTTAAAATCAGAGGAACCGCCCTAACCGGTTTGGCTCCGTGGATAGAGCGTCGGCCTGCGGACTGAAAGGTCCCAGGTTTGATTCCGGTCAAGGGCATGTACCTTGGTTGCGGGCACATCCCCAGTAGGAGGTGTGTAGGAGGCAGCTGATTGATGTTTCTCTCTCATCGATGTTTCTAACTCTCTATCCCTCTCTCTTCCTCTCTGTAAAAAAGATCAATAAAATATATATATTTTTAAAAAATCAGAGGAACCTGGTAGTCCTGTTCTTTAGACAGAAAGGTTAGATAGAGAACAGTGGAGAAGTTATATGATAGTACTTTTGCTTTCTGTTCCTCTGTCTACTGAATTTCTAAGGGAGAATCATTTAAAACATTTAAAAATGTATTTTTCTACATAAAATTGTATTTAGCACACGAGAATAGCAAGTGTTTATAGTCAAGGAATAAAATTAAGAGTTTACAAACACTTTATTATAGAAAATTTCTTAAAGAGCCCTTTAATATGGCATACTTTTGAAATTGGTATTTTGAGTATTTTCATCTTTAGATGTGTTCTGACACATTTTGAAACAATTTTGTCAGCTGGCTGCATGTGTTCTTACTAATTTTAGAATACTATTTTTATAATCAAAAGTGAAAGGTTACTTCACTTGTTAACTGTTTGTCTTTCAAGTCTTAAACTCATGTGCCTTAATGTGTTTATCATTGAAACCACTGCTTTAGAGAACAATGCATGGCAAAGCTTTCAAGATCCTTTTCCTTCTTTTCCCTTACCTTCCTTCCTCCTTCTGTCTTTCTGTCTTTTGCTTCAGGGGCAAAGACCCTTTTTACTCTCATCTGTTGGTACTTTCTACTGGAGAAACAATGTAGGTTTTTTTTTTTTTTTAAATATATATATACAGTAAAAAGATCAACATTGGAAAAGAGCTAGGTAGTTGTGAACTTATACTTGCAACATAAGAATTGCTTCTTGTTTACTTCATAAAAGAAGCATTTGAATCTTAATTGGCATGGTTGTATTTCACAAAACAGAGTTCCATATGCTTAATTGGAGTAGCATATTGCGAGTTACAAATGTAGGCAGCATACTAAGGAAGGGTATTGCTAGTAACAAAATGTGAGGGTGATTATGCATAGATTAGCTTTTACAAAATGGGCACGGGCAATTCATATTTGGATTATGTATGTAAATTTGTTTATTTAGTCTTATCACTACCAGGTTTCAGAGTTGTTTGGTGTTAAAAGGATTTACATATTTGTATCATGAGTAGTTTGGGCCTGTATAACTCATTTTACTTTTTAAAAATATTTTTTAAGTATATCTATTTTTCTTTTAGGTATATTGTTCTAAGGGGATCCAATCATTTTTCATATTAATTTGTCTCTGGAAAAATTTTATATTTTCTTTTTCTGGTACTTGTTCTTCATGGCATTTTAATTGATGCTCTTATCTTTAAGATACAGTTAAATCTTTTGATCCCCCTTCAACACATGGCAATAACATGGTCTTAACCTCTGTTGGGAGTTTGATATATGTGGCCACACGTCTAAATTCAAGTTACTGGTAGTAACCACAGATTGATCTCTAGCTACAGAATTTAACATGATAATGAAGTAATATAAGTAATTTCTCTGAGGATCTGTTGAAATTTAAAATAGTTTACAGCTTTGTTAATAAACTGATTATTAATATGGTATTTACAATGATTTCTTAAAATATATTTTTATTGATTTCAGATACAGTGATTTTTTAACAAAGTATTTGAGGAACATTTTATGTGCTTTTAAAAAAGTTCTACTTTAACTTTATTTGGAAATTAGCGACTAGGTGGCTGATTTTTATTAATGACTATGATCATGTTTCTTCTGAAAGTTGTCTTTGTGGCCCTGGCTGGGAAGTACAGTTGGTTAGAGCAGCCTCCCAATATGCCAAGGTTGTGGATTCAGTCCCAGTCAGGAGACATACAAGAGTCAACCAACGAATGCATAAATATGTGGAACAAATCAATGTTTCTCTCTCTCCCCATTCCCCTCCTCTCTCTCTCTAAAATCAACTTAAAAAAAAAAAATGAAAAGTTGTCTATGCTGCAATGATCTCTTCTTGGAAAGCAATTTAAAAAACTATTTAGTTCACCTTGATTAGGCTTGCTGTTACAGCAGTTTTGCATTTTTAAAAAATATATATTTTATTGATTTTTTTTTTTTACAGAGAGGAAGGGAGAGGGATAGAGAGTTAGGAACATTGATCAGCTGCCTCCTGCATACCCCCTACTGGGGATGTGCTTGCAACCAAGGTACATGCCCTTGACCAGAATAGAACCTGGGACCCTTCAGTCCACAGGCCAACGCTCTATTCACTGAGCCAAACCGGTTAGGGCATGTCACAGCAGTTTTGCATGCTCTTTTTACACAGTGGTCAGGATTAGGACAACTTTTCTTTTTTAGCTAGGTGTTGGTTTGTTTTTTAAGATTTTTTTAAATTGATTTTTAAAGAGCGAGAGAAACATCGATGTGAGAGTGAGACATTAATCAGCTGCTTCCTGCACGCTCCCTACCGGGGATGGAGCCCGCAACCCAGGCATTTGTCCTGACCTGGAACGGAATCAGCAACTTCTTGGTGCTCTGGTGTCATACCGGCCAGGGCCAGACAATTTCTTAACACTTGGCATAGAGGCATACTTTTTTTAAAAAAGTGATTATAATGGAAAATCAATGTGAATGCTACATCACTGACGATGATGTTATACTTTATATATATTTGTTATGGTAAAATTATCTTGACCCCAATTTCTGTGAAGTGGCTGTGAAAAATGACTACTTGCTGATTTACTAAGCAATATTAGATATTTTTTTATTTAAAATTTTTTTTTATTAATTTTGGAGAGGGAGAGGGAGAGAGAGAGAGATAGAACATCGATAATGAGAGAGAATCATCAATCTGCTACCTCCTGCATGCCCCCTACTGTGGATCAAGGCCGCATTTGCCCTGACCAGGAATTGAACTATGACCTCATGATTCATAGTTCAATGCTCAACCACTGATCCATGCCCATTGGGCTATTAGATCTTAAAAAGATTAGATATGAGATGGAAAGTATTTGACTGATTGACGGTGAACTTGTTTAGATTTAGAGAAAGCAGGTAAAATTGAGTTATTGTAAATTAATGTTAAGTACATTCTTAAGAAAAAAAATACTGTATAAGCAATTACCATTAAATTATAAGTAACTTAAGTCAGAGAGGTATATAGAATATACCAAGATTATAGTTTCCTTTGTTTTTAGTTGGAAACCAAATATGACTATTCTAAAGTTAAATTTTAGTTCAAGAATTGTCAAGTGACACTAAAAATACTTCTGGCTATGGGCATTCCACCTCTCCCTCATCTTGAACATATCATTTGCTGTACATTTCTTTGGATTCAAAGTGAATATTGTCCTAATAGTTAGGTAAGGGAGGAGGTAGGAAGAGAAATATTTAGGTTTGTAGAAGTGCACTCTCTTAGTAATTAGATTATCTGGAGACCAAATCTGGTTTTCTTTGGGCCTCCCTGCTCCATCTATCTATCTGTATATAAAAGCCTAAGTGACCACTCGACCGGCCGACTGGTAGCTGTGATGCGCACTAACCACCAGGGGGCAGACGCTTAATGCAGGAGCTGCCAAGCTGCGGTGACTTGGCTGCTGCGGTTCTCGGGTGACACATCTTGAACCAGAAGAGGAGGGAGCCTGATTCCGGGGCACATCACCTGAGAACCGCCCTCTCACAATCCAGGACCCCTCGGAGAATGTCAGAGAGCCGGTTTTGGCCCAATCCCTGCAGGCCAGGCTGAGGGACCCCACTAGTGCACGAATCCGTGCACCGGGCCTCTAGTATCTCATATTTGCTTTATTGATGTCATCATAGGGATCATAAAGAATGTCATCATAAGGTAATTGCGGCCCAGAGAAGAAAATTGACACACTCATTTGTTGAATCTGGGACAAGAGCTCAAGAACTGGGACAACAATTTACTTTCTGCCCTAATAAGTAGGGTGACCTCTGGGGAAGGAATTTCCTGTTTTGATATGGTTTCCTAAATCATAAATTAATAGCTACCCAGAGGCAGGAGGATAGATATAAAAACAAAATGAGCACAAAAATTATTATTTTTTAAATATGTTTTTATTTATTTCAGAGAGTAAGGGAGAGGAAGAGAGAGAGATAGAACATCAATGATGAAAGAGAACCATTGATTGGCTGCCTCCTGCCCACAACCTCGGGCATGTGCCCTGACCAGGAATCAAACCAGTGACCTCTTGGCTCCTGGGTCGATGCTTAACTGCTGAGCCACACCAGCTGGGCCAAAAATTAATTCTTAAGGAAATTGAAAATATGAAGTATTTTTGGCTGTGTATGAAATAATAATTATTGTTATCATTTATTGTGATTAATTCTGGGCAAGATAGCTACTTTCTTTATGTTACCTCATTTAATTTTTATAACAGCCTTATGAGAGGTAGGTATTGTTGCTCTTGTAGGAAAAACTGAGGCTATAATATTACACTAGTACGTAGCAGAACTGGTATTCAAATTCAGATATGTCTGACGCTAAGCCAAGCTGTGAACCACACTACATGATATACTAGGGCTTTCTTTTCAACTTAACATGCCTTTATAAGAGGAAATAGGGTATGAGAAACCCATTCAAAACTTAGTCCATCTGTATGTAGATCCCTTCTGATTTAAAAAGAGTGTTTTGATTTGTTATCACTTTAGTATTACAAATTTCCAGCAATTGGAAAAGTTTGTAGTGATAATTCACTCCCTCTAAAAATTAGTAAAACATAGTCTAGTAGCATCTAGCCTTAACCTTTTATTTTATTTTTAAACAGAAACATTGTTTCCTTCATCTTGAGAGATTACAAGAATCACAAAAGGTCACTATACAGATATCACAGGTTAGAGAGATTGTACCCTTTTCTGGATAAAGAGCATAAGTCCAATGGCACAGCCTTATATATAAGGAGGGGTTGAAATTTACTTTATTTAGATGAATTAAATCACATTCCCACATACCCTATTCCTCTTAGTGAATTGAGAGCTATCACGTATTATAATTAACCTCCTATTCTGAAGAGTGAAGGGAACTGGACAAAACATAGCTAGCTATGCAGCTTTTTATGACTTGCTTTCTAAAATTATTTCTCCCATTACATGAAAGTTTGTAGAATATAAAAGTTACCAGTAAAAATAGCAGGTTTTCTGTGTTATACTCTCAATGAGTTGCCACAGAAACAATGAAATAAATGAAAAGTTATTATGAACACAAACTTCAGAAACTGTAGAAATTATAGATCTTCTGCTTATATCCTTGGGCAGAAAGTTTACCATTTTAGAATTTTCTTTTTTAAATGTGTTTAAGTTGATCTGATATTTATTTTGGAACAAGATGGCTCTTTAAACCTTGCTTATTAATTTGTTTCTAAATGTGATTCTTCAGTCCAAAGTAAAAGATCCAAAGATCTGTGCTCTTTATTTCCCTGAGAGAAAATGTTTATTGAGCATTGTAAGTAAGTAAATAAATCAAGTATAAATATAGATGAACACATACCATTGTTATAAGTCCTTTGGCAATGCCCAGAAGAAAAAAAAATCATAGCCATGGTCTTTAGGGAGATTTATTTATTTATCTCTCTATTTACTTATCAGAGAAGGGGGAGAGAGAGACATTGATGTGAGAGAAAAACATTGATCAGTTGCCTGGGCCAGGGATTGAAGCCTCAACCTTTTGGTGTGTGGGCTGATGCTCCAACCAACTGAGCCACATCCAACAGAGCTTGCTTAGCTATTTTTATGAGGGAAGGTAGAATCTCTCTGATATTCAGAGGAAATATCCATGATTGCTCGCTAGCCATATGGTCATATTTCTATTTTTGGATTTTGAGTTGTAGTCTGGTTTCCTCTTCAGTTAATTGTTTTCTGAGTAGTTTGTAAACTAAAGAGGATTTATATTGCTTCAAGTAATAAAATTTGTTTTCTCTCTTGGTTATATGATACATTGATTACTTGTTACAGAGTTTTGTTTGTATTAGTCCTTGAAATTTCTTTGCAGATTAGTTCTTAAGCTTTCAGAGAAATTGGGTAGACTTCTGGATTTAAGAATTTCAAGAAGCTTAATGGGAAAGTGTCAGGTTGGAAGTACTGCCTGAAAATTACCCTTCCCCCAGTAACTTTTTCCTTCAGATTTGGGGACTTGCTTTATTTTTATTTGTGTACATCATACTATAAGTAGTCACACATTTATTTTAAAATTCCACTTCAAAATTACCTAATGCTCCTTGCTTTATTATTTGCATTTGACATTTTTGACTGTGGTCCAGTTAATATTTTAAATATTCCATTCTCTTCATGTGTGTTTAAACCAGTAGTCAACTGCTCTGTTGACTAATGAGTTTGCTGACCATTGGGATAGGGGCTTAATCACAAGGAACAGCAACAGCCTGTAATTATTGGAATCAAGAGTCTAAGTCAGTGGTCGGCAAACTCATTAGTCAACAGAGCGGCAAACCGCGAGGCTCGGGAGCCGCAGTTTGCCGACCTCTGGTTTAAACTATTAATAACACAGAAATGTTCATTATAAATTAATATACAAATATTTGTTTTCCATATTCACTTGAACCACCTACAAGTTGGAAAATAAGTTGCTGCTTTTAATGTTACTCAACTAATAAAGTGCCATGGAGTGTTATAGAACTCTCATCAGTTGGTTAGAGAAAAGGAGTTTTGGCAGTTGCTGATAGGAGCACACCAAATTTTGTCTGCCATTTTGATATAAAAGCACTTGAATAAAAATTTAAAATTACTCTCTGAAGTTTTAAGCCACTGAGCATATTCCTTGATGTGTTGAGAAGTTTGGTCATTGCTGCCTACTCTGTAACGATGGAATATGATTTGTCCTTTTCCTACTTTTCTTCCCTTTAGTTTACAGCAGAGAATGAGCAAAGGAGGGCAAAGGAAAGAGTAGATTATGGGGTGTAGGTAGTTAATCCTTACACTTCTGTCTTTATGAAAGAGGAAGATTAGCAATTGCATGTACACAGATACTATCTAAGTTTATAAGCATATCTAGAGAGTCTTTTTTCGTTAATTGAATTAAATGTGTTCTTAAAATACACTGAACTAATTTATCAAATGGCTTTCCCCCCCTCCCCCCCAGTTCTGTAGAAAATGTTCTCAAAACACTCGTGAAAAGCTGCCGACCGTAAGTAGCTCCTCAATTTATATAAAGCCTCATGTTGTTTCTATGGGCCTTTCCCTGTCTTTAATTTGCTTTGAAGAGAAAATTAAAGGTATAAAAAGTTTCTGACCTTGTGATGTTAGTCACTGACCTTGTGATGATAGTCAACATGTCATTTCCAACTCTTGAACTGAAATTTTCAGATTTCGTTTATAAATTTAGAAAATTTTAAATGGTGTATCAGTCACCAACTATAAAATAAGAATGCCATAATTTACATATGATCACATATGTTTTAAAGGTTATCCTAAGTTATTGTTACTTAGATAAAAAAATCTTTTTCAAAATGGGCATTGTAGGGGAATTGGATTAAAATTGAGTGTAACAAGAAGGTGTGGTCCATACATTTTTTCTAGTGTGTTCTCTTTAAGTAGAATATTTGCCTTTAGCTTCCATATTCTCCTATTTAAATATAAATATGTATAGAATTTAGTATTAATTAATATTTGTCCAGTTCTTTGGACTTAAAAATATTTTCTGACTCTTGTTTATCACATTGTTCTGAGACTACTTATCCTACTATGGATATGGGGAACTCTTTTGAATGGAAATCCCTGTGTTTACTGTATGCTGTAATAAGAGTTAAAGTTATTTCACAAATCAGATTGCTTATCTACTATACTCAGTCTTGGGCAATTGTATATTCAGGATATAAAATGTCTCCCTTTTAAGAGGCTTAAGTTGTAACTTGAGTCATAAGCCACCAATGAGCAATGTCATTTTGTACTAGGCAATTACTCTCTTGGCCTATGTGTTTCTTCACTGGAAACTTAATCATCGCTGGGGTATTTACTGGTTTTTAGGTTGTTGGGTAATTCATAGAGCACCCAAGCTTTTATTTTGGATCACCAGGCTAATAAATAGTTGACTCTGAAAAATTAGAAAGGGGAATTGATGTATGAAATCTTTGAAGGCAGAATATTTTCTGCATTTTTCTTTTAATTCTAACCTGTTTAACAAAGCCCAAGCATATAAATGTGTAATAAGTTCAACAGAAATAGTATGAGAATGTAATTTTATTTTCACATCAAGGAATGAAGTGTGATTCTAATTAACACAAGTGTATAAAATGTAATAGGATTTAATAATATGGTGTGTAAATCTAATTTGAAAGGGTTTTTTAACTTTTTGGCCATACCCAAATCAGAACTTCTCATATGCTTTTTGTTCTTCTAAACCCCTTAATAGGTATTTGGAAAATTATATCTGGGTCCTCTTCATCCCTTTACCCTCATTTTGTGTATGTGTGTGCATACACACACACACACACACACACACACTCACACTCACACTCACACTCTCTTCCGATTTTGATTTTGTAAATCTCTATCCCAAGGATGCCCCTGCCCACTTAATAGAATTGTACAGCGTTAGACCCTGTAGCACCAGATCATCTAGTCCAGTCCTTTCTTCTCTATAGGAGGACTTTGTGGTCAGTGTGGATAAATGGTTTGGCCACATGTGCTGAGCAATTGATATTCTCTTTCTCACTTTAGTTCACTGTTATTCATTTTTTTATATAGACAAAATTTTTTTTTATTGCTATTACATGGTACACAGGAAGAAAATGCACAACCATGTTGAAATTTGTAGGTGATTTGAGTGACTTTGTATTTTACTGAGTTTTTTCAACTTTGTAGCATTTTTCTAAGTCCCCTAGACAAGAAGAAAATTTACCTTAATGTGTTTCTTATAAGCTAACATGCTCCTCCTCCTTATTTTGTGAATCATGTATTTATGTTAGAGAGTTTTTAGCCAGTGATCAGATACATGAAAACCTTCCTTTTTATTAGATATTTTCCAGCAGATTCGACAGCTGAGATGCTAGAAGAATGGCGGCCTTTAATGTGTCCTTTTGATGTAACAATGCAAAAGGCCATCACTTATTTTGAACTATTTCTTCCTACCTCCCTTCCTCCAGAATTGCATCATAAAGGTTTTAAGTAAGTATTTACATATCATGAGAAATTCTAGAAAATAGCAGGAAATACAGATAGAGGCAAACTAGTAAAGCAATAATAAGTAAAGAAAAATTTACTAACTCAACCATTATGTTTATTATACTTGAAGTGTGTGAAAGCTAAATCATTTAAATATGAGATTATAAATACAGAATAATGCTTGTATGTCAAGCCAAATAGGATGAGGGCTTTAAGAGAGAAAGAGTATTACATTAAGAAAGAAGTGGAAATACCAAGAGACAGTGATAGAAATGTTAAATTGCATAGAGTTTTGAGGAAGGAAAAATGTTTTCCTAAAACTAGGTTTTAACCCTTACCACATGTAGTTTCTCTCGGGTCTTTTTTATATAATCTCTTCTTTTTGTAGACTTTGCACCATTTTTAGGAACTTTTTAGAATGAAAAAAATTAGACTATACTTTGAAGAACAAAGAAAAGGTATGAAAAAAAAAAAAAAGACTAGAAGGATAATAGTAATTACCACTGTGTTATGGGTTCATACTTAGTTTCCCTCCCCCTCTCCCATCTTCTGTAGTGAAATGTCAAATCTTTTTATTTCTTGTAAGTCAGAAATTTTGTGTATAGCTGAAAATTTAATTTTAATTTAATAAAACTAAAAACTTTTAGTATCTTGGGCATTTTTAAAGATTTGTTTAACAATATTCTAACATTTTCTTGCCCCTACATTCTCTTCTATTTCTTTAATTTGCGATAATTTCCCCCACTGTAATTTAATTGCACTTAACACTTTGTGGCTAGTTTCTTTTGTGGCACATTTATTATAGTTCTAGGTAATGGCGTGATTACTAATGGGGTTCGTAAAGACAAGAAAGTAAGGGAGAGTTATAAGAACAAGTAGTATTAAGAAAACATTTAATGGGAAAGGAGAAACTTGTAAATAGTGCTAGATAGGGTGGACAGTAATTACTTGACAATGAAGTAGAAGTATTATGAGATTATTCTTTTTAGAATAAATACATTGGAAGGATAATATTCAGACAAAAATGGTCCTTTGTGACATTAAGTTTGTAACTCAGTATTATTTTTTTCTAGGTTGTGTAGTTATTAGTAAGAATAATAGATTAAAAAATACAAATACAAAGAAAATGGCTTTGAACCATTTTCTATAAGTCACTTGCTATTCATAACAGTATTTTTTTTTCCCTTCAGACTTTGGTTTGATGAATTAATTGGCCTTTGGGTTTCAGTGCAAAATCTCCCACAGTGGGAGGGGGTGAGTATCCCATTTTTTCTCCTATACTTTTTAGTTTGGAAATGGTATATGAAATAATTTGATAAGTAACTTCAGTTCCCTAGAATGGGCTATTAGCAGTGTTGTAACCAGTTTTTATTTATTTATTTATTTATTTATTTATTTAATATATTTTTATTGATTTCAGAGAGGAAGGGAGAGGGAGAGAAACATCAGTGATGAGAGAGAATCATGGATCAGCTGCCTCCTGCACGCCCACACCAGGGATCAAGCCTGCAACCTGGACATGTGCCCTTGACCGGAATCGAACCCGGGACCCTTCAGTCCGCAGGCCGACGCTCTATCCACTGAGCCAGACCAGTTAGGGCTGTAACCAGTTTTTAAAATTTTATTTGCTGTATTTTAACAGCAGTAGACATTTCTTTATTTGATTTTATTAATATGTTGAAGTAAGCAAGTATAATGGGAAATGCATGAAACTCTAAGACCCTGCTTGTTTCCTTTTGTATCCTCACTAGCATGGTGCTGGGCACATAGTAGATGTTTACTGGATTAAAGTTTCTTTCTTTCTTTTTTTTTTAAATATATTTTATTGATTTTTTACAGAGAGGAAGGGAGAGAGATAGAGAGTTAGAAACATCGATGAGAGATAAACATCGATCAGCTGCCTCCTGCACACCTCCTACTGGGGATGTGCCCACAACCAAGATACATGCCCTTGACCGGGATCGAACCTGGGACCCTTCAGTCCGCAGTCCAACGCTCTATCCACTGAGCCAAACCGGTTTCGGCTAAAGTTTCTTTTTTATTGTTATTTTTAAAATATATTTTTATTAATTCCAGAGAGAGAGAGAGAGAGAGAGAGAGAGAGAGAGAGAGAGAGAGAGGTAGAAACATCAATGATGAGAGAATCATTGATCAACTGCCTACTGGGGATGGAGCCCGCAACCCAGCATGTGCCCTGATGGGGAAACGAACTGTGACCCCCCGGTTCATAGGTCCATGCTCAACCACTGAGACACACCGGTCGGGCTGCTATTCATTTTAAATGGGTGACAGGAATCAGAACTTAAATTTTGAGATTTTAAAAAACAGTTATATATATTAAATCAAGTTATGCTTATACTGATTGCTGAAAAGAACAAATGAATAAGGAGTTTGACTGTGCCACTTAAAAACAACAACAAATGTATTTACTTAATTTTCTTTTTTTGTTTACTTTCAGCAACTAGTAAATCTCTTTGCACGATTGGCTACAGATAATATAGGGTACATAGATTGGGATCCATATGTACCAAAGGTAATTAAGAACATTTGAACATAAAACATACAATAGCATTGATAGCACTTTTATGTCATTAAGAAGAAGTATATTTTGTATGTTGATTCTTAACTTCACAGTATATTTTAGGACATTAATAAAAACACAATTTACAGAGTAGATCCTTTATTTTCAAAAAGTAATTGGGTCATATCAAGATATCAAAAATATGTGATTTTTGTCTTACCTATATAGGAAATGAACTATAAGTTTTGAAATGAATAAAATAGAAAATACTAAGTATATCATTCAGGGTGTCATACATTCATACTTTGCAACAAATTTCATGTATTATATTCGATTGCTATTCTAATGTTTTCCACTTTTTAGATCACATTATGTATTTCCCTAGATTAAAAACTAGAGTTTCTCTAGGTGCATTGTTCTTAACATTGCATCCTCTGTATTGTTTCACCTGCAGCAGAATCACTTGTGGCACTTCAGGAGGGCTTGGAATGGGACATCCAGGTGATTCTGAAGCACATAGTGAGATTAGTGTAGAGCTGGGGACCAGCAGAAGGCAAATGCTCTGTATGTCTTTGCTTGTGCTGTCTTCCTCTGTTGCTGGCCAGTAGAAACTAAGGAGGAGAAGTAATTTTTCCCTACCTTTGGGCCCCCTATCTGTTAATAATAACAGATTTAAAACACAGATTTAATTATATTAGAATGTAATTACTAAATGACAGATTAAAATGCAAATTCTTGGGGGAAGGGATATCAAGTCAGTGTTAAGAATTAAAGAGTGTGGAATCCGCCAGAAGATATTTCCATTTTGTGCATCCTTGGCATGGAATTAGAGCATAGGAAAATAATTTTTGTGCATTTAGAGAGACAGAAAGGAGTCAAAACATAGCATGTTTAACTTCAGGTATCTACGGTTTGCCTTTTTATGTTTTACTATCTCTCCTTTGTTTTTTGGGGTACATGGATATAGCTGTATTATGTCCACATGCCTGTGACCTCAGAGTGTCATTTTTAAAAGTTGTAGATATTTTCTATAATTTTTAAAGAATAAAGCACAATTCTAAGCAGTATGTAATTTGCTTCAAAACTGATCAAATGAGACCACATCCAATATCACTAATATACAACATTTAAGTTATTTAAGGGAAGTTATTTAATAACTGTACATATTTATTTTTAACTCTCTTTTTCTTAAAGATATTCACAAGAATTTTGAGAAGCTTGAACCTCCCAGTGGGAAGTAGTCAAGTGTTAGTCCCAAGATTTTTAACAAATGCTTATGATATAGGACATGCTGTAATATGGATCACCGCTATGATGGTTTGTAATACATTATATTTGTTTTATGTAGTTCATCCAAATTTTGTGTTAACCATACAAAATATATATATACTCACATACGTCTATATAGTGGCTTAGTTGATCACTTGATTCTTGGATATTTTCAGACCCAGAATGTATTCATAATGTACCATTTATTAATGTCTGTAACCAATGGGCCCTAAAAATAGAATCTGAGTTCAGAGTTTTGAGAAATTCAGAATGTCTAACAGTTTTACAGGCCAGGAACTAGACTCATAGATAAAAGGACTTTCTCAAAGTCAAATTGAGGTCACAGGCACGTGGATATAATTGTTAGAATTTTTAAACTTTTGTTGGTATTTTGCTGTGGAATTATGGTTTCTTAGTGGTTGTCCATTCTAGAGTGGGGAACAGGAACGTGGATTTCATTTCAGTGGGGAGACAGGCTCCTAATGTAACTGACATTCTACCTTAGGTCTGTGGTTTTTCTTGAAAGAAGATCGCCTTGAGGCAGATAGGAGGTTTCAGGCCTTTATCCCCAAGGCCGTTCAACTTGATAAGATGAATACTAGCTTTTTACCTCTTCCCTCTAACTTATGTTGTTGTTTGGTTTGGTTTGTTTGTTTTGACAATAGATTAAGAATTTTTTTGAGTCAAAATGTGGTCACATATAACAGGTTTAATCATTTGAACATTTACATTTAGAAGTAATAAGATACGTTAATGCATTTATGTAAATCTTACATCTTCATTTCCTGCAATGAGAAATTCACTTCTTAAACCATTTAAGGAATGTTTTTATGCTTGATTTTACCACTCTTGATTATTCTACGATGATAATCTTCATGATAGAAGTTATTTGATTGCACAAGAGTAAACGATACTGTTATCCTAAATTGAAAAAGAATATCTTTTCAATTTTTAAATTTGTTTTCAGTAAGTTGCCCTTATTTTTAATAGAATGTTTTGAATCAATTATGTATGAAGTTCATGGGGGAATGTTTTTTCACTCCTATTCAGAGGTAGAATTGATTTTTGTCATCAGGATGAATATAAACCACAGAGTATAATGGGATTACTGGTCTTTTTACTCTTATATCTGAACAGGGTGGACCAAGTAAACTAGTGCAAAAGCACTTGACTGGTTTGTTTAACAGCATCACATCTTTTTACCATCCTTCAAATAATGGGCGCTGGCTGGTGAGTATGTTCATTTTTCACTCTAGGTTTTGGAATTTTTTGAGATATGGCCACATGTAACTATTACATGTTAGGTAACTTGTACTGTGTTTTCTGTCCTTCATATCATCTTTGGCTATATGTAAATGATTACATTCAAATTAAGTTACTGAGTTCATAGGACATATCTAAGTATACTAAGGTAATACTGGTGTGATAACTAGTGACAAAATGCTACATTCTGGCAACAAAATAGTAACAAAAATGCCACCAAAGCAGGGAGTGATCTTTTCAGTTTTATTTGTTTGTCACTTTGTGTGTGTTTTTTTTGTTTTGTTTTTTAAGTTTTCTGTTAAAATGGCTTTTCATGTAATGGAAGGTTAACGTGGTGCTGGAAGTTAAAGCAGAAATTTGAAATATATTTGTATTGATCATTATCAATATTTAATTGGTTAGAGTATTCTGTCTATATATACTCTGCAGGTCTTTGTAATAAAAGTATTAGAGCTGTTATCTTAAAAAATCTTTATTTGTGAGGGTACAGAGGAACTATGAATGTCTATCTGTGAGATGGAACCTACCGTGGACTTTTTGCTTCTGTATCCCCAGAACAAGTTAATGAAACTACTTCAGCGGTTGCCAAACAGTGTTGTTCGAAGATTGCATCGTGAAAGATACAAGAAGCCTTCTTGGTTAACTCCTGTGCCTGATAGCCATAAGCTTACTGATCAAGATGTTACAGACTTTGTACAATGCATTATTCAGCCTGTCCTCTTGGCTATGTTTAGCAAAACTGGTAGTTTAGAAGCAGCCCAGGCTCTGCAGAACCTTGCACTCATGAGACCTGAGTTAGTAATACCCCCTGTACTGGAAAGGTAAGTGTAGCTTTACATGCCGGTTGAAGCCTCAGCAGTGGCTACAGTTATTCTGATTATCTCTTCCCTCTCCTCTTCTGTTCTGTTTGCTTTACTTTTCTGCGGGGTCGCTATTGCTATCGTGTGCTTATATCTGTTCCTGGAGGAGAAGCAAGAATTTTAACCTAATGATTTATGACTTCATAAAGGTTTATTTGAGAGAAAATTCAATTGACACGACATGGATAAAATAAGTATTTTATATTATTTGCACATTTTAGTTACTCAAGTGCTTATAAATTGAGCTCTGGCTATTTTTTTCATCAGAATGCGAGTCTCACAATGTATTGAGAGTATGGCAGTAAAAGTGGTTTTGGATTTCTGTTATTAGAACCAGTGACACAGAAAAAATTATATTGTCTTTATTGTTTTCATATGTTGTATAGTCGTAGGTGTGTTTCCACAGGGTAGACCTTACTGCATTCATTTTGTTTCTTGTGTTGAACTAGTAACAAAATAGTTCTCCATTAGCTGAATCACTGTCACAATATAGGCCTGATGTGCTTCCCAAGACAGTGCTACTCTGAGTTGTTTTGAGAGTGGGTTACTTCAGCTTTCTGTTATTCCTCTGCTACCTGAACTTGAGCTTTATGATTTCTCTCTACATACCTTTGTCAAACGTGGAAGAAGATCAGTTTTTAGATCCCAGCAGGATCTAACAGATTGAGTTCCATAAAACTCAGATTTATCCTAGGTCCTTAGTGGGAAGAGCAGAGTAGTTTGTAGCTTGTTATTCCTGAATTCTAATAAACATTGACCATTAGATTAGATACACTCCTATTCGAATGTGGAAGTGGATTAAGGTGGTTGAAATAATGCAGAATCTACCAGTTTATGTTCCTTTTCACTGGAATTTGCATGGAGAAAGGTGGGAAGATGGCAGGAGATTGGGGAAACATATACCTTTATTTGTGTGATTCAGTTAACCTTTGAGAGCATATATTCTCTCAAAATATTTTGCTAGCTACAAACTTGTAAGCCAAAATGCAGTTTATGAATTTATTATACTTAATGTATCATGTATGGTTATCTGTGATGGAAATTTTTTAAAATTCTGTTTTCAAACTGTAGAACATATCCTGCACTAGAGACTTTAACAGAACCTCACCAGCTCACAGCTACTTTAAGCTGTGTAATTGGAGTAGCCCGCAGTTTGGTATCAGGGGGCAAATGGTTTCCTGAAGGTCCAACACATATGCTACCTCTGTTGATGAGAGCGCTGCCTGGGGTGGATCCAAATGACTTTAGTAAATGCATGGTGAGCATATTTATGATTCTGTTTGTATCTAAGTTATAACTGCGTAAGTGGACATCCTGTTAATTTTTTTCAAATACTCTTAGGACATAGTTCAATGTAAAGTTTGTTCATGATAACAGAATTATATCTACAGATGCCCAGGTTTAGGTCCGTGGATGGTTAGTTGATATGTATAATGTGTTCCTTCATAAGTAACTTGCTGTAACCTATATTCATTTAATGATCATTTAATGTTTTAAAGCTTATTATATACTTACTATTTTCCTTAAGCAGAGACATTAAAAAGCATGTGGTCATTTGCACTTACCTTCATCTACACTGGTGAAAAGGGGGCAGAATACACATTACTAAGTGTAAACTGCCAGATCCTGGCCGTACATACCTGTCCTGACATTGCTCCTCTTCCCTGGCCTCTAGCTTCTGCACCAGCATTTTCTGCTTACTCTTAGTTATGGTTACATTTTAGGAGGGAGGCAAGGTAACTTCTCAGTGACAGAAGGTTGGAGAACTTTATGCTTAAACCTAAATAAATAGCTATGCGAAAATAAATGTAGTATGATTTCATTACTAAAGTAACAGCTAGTTCATTTTGAGGAACCTTTAAAAGTTCAATTCTAAGTAAAATATTTTCAGAAAGATTGTAGGATTCCCTGAAGATAATTTATTTGGGTAGAATACAATATGCTTGTGTTTTGAACTAGAATTATGTAAGTAATGTTAAATTTGTTGCATTTTCCCAGATTACATTCCAGTTTATAGCAACATTTTCCACTCTGGTGCCTTTAGTAGACTGTTCATCTGTACTCCAGGAGAGAGATGACCTCACAGAGGTAAGGATGCTTTCTGGTTGCAAAGGAATTGAGTTCTAACTCTTACTGTATATGCATAGCAATATTTGCTAGTTTAAAAGCAACTTTGGGCCTGGCTGGTGTGGCTCAGTGGTTGAACATTGACCTATGAACCAGGAGGTCATAGGTCTGTTTCCCTTCCTCTCTCTGAAATCAATAAAAATATCTTTTTTAAAAAAGAACAACAACTTTGGATAGGTGCTAACAAATTAAAATTACTGTCTTGTGACTTCAATGATATAAATAGAGGGCCTTGACATCACTGCTGTTTTGACACCCAGGGGTATATTTCCATTTCTTTCTTTTTTTTTAAAATATGTTTTTATTGATTTTAGAGAGGAAGGAAGAGGGAGAGAGAGAAACATCCATGATGAGAGAGAATCATGGATCGGCTGCCTCCTGCAAGTCCCCCACTGGGGATCCAGCCCACAACCCAGGCATGTGCCCTTGACCGGAATTGAACCTGGGACCTTTCAGTTTACAGGCCAATGCTTTATCCACTGAGCCAAACCGACTGGGGTGTATTTCCATTCCTTTTTTACTTTTTAAATGTTTTGTTAAGCAAATAGTGGTTTTTGTTTTTCCATTTTCTTATCCTATATAATAAAACGCTAATATGCAAATCTACCAAACCGCGGAACGACAGGTCACTATGATGTGCACTGACCATCAGGGGGCAGACGCTCAGTGCAGGAGCTGCCCCCTGGTGGTCAGTGCGCTTCCACAGGGGGAGCGCTGCTCAGCCAGAAGCTGGGCTCACTGCTGGCGAGTGCAGCAGCGGTGGTGGGAGCCTTTCCTGCCTCCACAGCAGCACTAGGTGGGCATCCCCTGAGGGGTCCCTGACTAGAGAAGGTGCAGGCTGGGCTGAAGGGCCCTCTCCCCCACCCTACCCACCCCCCCTCAAGTGCACAAATGCTTTGGGCCTCTAGTGTTAGTAATAAATCTGTTGAGATTAACATCTAATGAAATTTTCTTTATCACTGTCTGGTTCTTTTATTTATTTTTTTTTAATATTTTTATTGATTTCATAGAGAGAGACAGAAAGACTGACATCAGTGATGAGAGAGAAATCATTGACTGGTTGCCTCCTGCACACCCCTACTGGGGATTGAGCCTGCAACCCAGGCATGTGCCCTGACTAGGAATATATAGTGACAGTTTGAAAAACGTAATTGATAATAAAAATGGCTGCTTGACTTCTGGGTTGGTCCTTATAAAATATGTTAATTCTTATTTTGGTTCCTGGAAAGTAGTAGATTGAGTTATTCTAAATTGACATGTGATAATGGTGCTGTATTTCACAGTATATAATATAAGAATTTAGTGTTATATCTATTTCGTAGACCATATTTGAGTTTTGTTAGTTCAAACAAGAAAAATAAAAAGCTACTTTTAATTGTTCTCCACATGAATGTTGTAGGTGGAACGAGAACTGTGTTCAGCCACAGCTGAATTTGAGGACTTTGTCTTACAGTTTATGGACAGGTGAGCATGTACCCCAGACCTACCCTTTATCTGAATTCAAAACAATGATTGTTCTGTCCCAGCAATTTTAGTCTCTCTCTATATTGCAACCGCTATTTCACGACTACCCAAGGTGGTGCTTTTGAAGTTATAAAAGGACAGTTGATTTGTGAGTCATGTGCAAGTTATGTAGCTGTCATTTGAACAGTCATAATAATAGAGGTTTATCTGATCATCAAAAAAAATGTTAAACCGGTTTTTGGTTACTAAAATTATACTTTTCTTTCTATTTTTGCATTATGTAGATGCTTTGGACTTATCGAAAGTAGCACATTGGAGCAAACAAGAGAAGAGACAGAAACTGAGAAAATGACTCACTTGGAGAGTTTAGTCGAATTAGGTCTGTCTTCTACGTTTAGTACAATCCTCACACAGTGTTCCAAAGAAATATTTATGGTAAGAAAAATTAAATTCCAATGTTGTAATCTTATTTGATGTTTTAAAAATTGAACCTTAAGTGTCCTAGCCAGTTTGGCTCAGTGGATAGAGCATTGGCCTGCGGACCAAAGGATCCCGGATTTCATTCTGGTCAAGGGCACATACCTTGGTTACAGGCTCCTCCCAGCCTGCACCCTGGTCAGGGCACATGCAGGAGGCAACCAATTGAGGTGTTTCTCTCACATCCATGTTTCTCTCTGTCTTTCCCTCTCCCACTCTCTCTAAAAGATCAATGGGAAAATATCCTCAGGTGAGGATTAAATACTTTCCCCCCTCCAAAAATTGAACCTTAAGCTACTTAAAGTGTATAAATTAATGCCAGTTTATCCTTTCCATGCTAAAATTTGAAAAAGCTAATACTCATACTCCATATTAGTACATTTACCTACTGGCTAGAATTATTTGTATAACCCCTAAGTCAACACTTGCAGTGGCAAAAATTTGAGTTGCACATGTTTCCAGCTGAGGTCAAATAAGGTGACACCCTACCTTTTTGCTTTAGCTCTCAAACTGTGAACATGTTCTTTTTGTGTCTCTCTAGTTCCAGGGTTTCACATTTTTGTGATTTTGCTGCTTTAAATGGCCCCCAAGAGTAGTGCTGAAGCACTGTCTAGTATTCTAAGCGTAAGAGAGTTGTCATGGATCTAACGGAGAAAATAGCATGTTTCATTATTTTTTTTTAAATATATTTTTATTGATTTCAGAGAGGAAAGGGGGGAGAGAGAGAGAGAGAGAGAGAGAGAGAGAGAGAGAGAGAGAGAGAGAGAGAGAGAGATGGAAACATCAATGATGAGAGAGAATCACCGATCGGCTGCCTCCTGCACGCCCCACATTGGGATCAAGCCCGCAACCTGGGCTCATGCCCCCAACTGGAATTGAACCCGGGACCTTTCAGTCCACAGGCTGACACTCTATCCACTGAGCCAAACCAGCTAGGGCGAAAATAGCATGTTTTAGATGAGCTTTGTTCAGGCATGAGTTATGCTGCTGATTTTAGTTCCATGTTATGAATCAAGAGTATATATTAAATAAGGTGTCTTTAAACAAACACAGTAACACAAAATTCAGTTGATGAAAATGTGTACACAGAGCCTTGTAGGAACGTGATCCTGTGTGTCCCTTAGGCACAATGATGTTACTAGCTAGCAAATTAGTATTTGATAATTCTGTGTTCACAGCAACTATGTAGAATATAACTACTACAAATAACAAGAATTAACTGTTTTTAAAGTTTACAATTAAATACTATATAGGAGAATAGTTTTGGAAATGGTTTTTGTTATAACATGATAGAAATCCTATCTAATAAACAGGGAATATGCTAATTGACCATCACTCCATCACAAAGATGGCTGCACCCACAGCTGAAGCCAAGTTCCCATAAGGAGCCTTAACAAGCAATCAGCAGGGACCTGAGGCTATGCCAGCCTTGGGCAAACTACGGCCCGCAGGCCGGATCCGGCCCGTTCGGCTGTTCTTTCCGGCCCGCGGAGCCGAAAGAGCAGAGGGTTCTCTTGCTCTCCCCTTCGCTCCTTTACTTTGAATTTATATTAGTTCACACAAACACTCCATCCATGCTTTTGTTCCGGCCCTCTGGTCCAGTTTAAGAACCCATTGTGGCCTTCGAGTCAAAAAGTTTGCCCACCCCTGGGCTACGCCCTCCCCCGCCCCTGTAGGGCTTGACAGGGGACCTCAGGCCTTGCCCCCTGCCCTGGTGTCAGGCTGGGGGACCTCAGGCCATGCCCCCCACCCCGGTGCCAGCCAGGGGACCTGAGGCCATGCCCCCCGCCTGGTGGGGCTTGACAGGGGACCTCAAGGTGCACTTCCCGTCCTGGTGCTGGGCTAGGGGACCTGAGGCTGCTCCCCCTACCCCAGCGCCAGGCTGGGGGACCTCAGGCCGTGCTCCCCACCAGGTGGGGCTTGATAGGGGACTTCAGGACACGCCCCCCACCCCGGCATCAGGCCGGGGGACCTCAGACCGCACCCCCTGCTCAGTGGGTCTTGACGGGGGACCTCAGGCCGTGCCTCCCCCCACCCCAGCATCAGGCCAGGGGACCTGAGGCTGCACCCCCCTGCCTGGCTGGGCTTGACAGGGGACCTCAGGCCGTGACCCCCACCCAGTGAGGCTTGACAGAGGACCTCAAGGTGCACCCCCAGTGCTGGGTCGGGGGAACTCATGCCACCCCCCGCCCCAGCACCAGGCTGGGGAACCTCAGGCCCCGCCCCGCGCCCCCCCCCCCCCCCCCGCTCCAGGACCTGGCCAGGGGACCTGAGACTGCGCCCCCCTGCCTGGCCGGGCTTGACAGGGGACCTCAGACTGCACCCCCCACCTGTCAGGGCTTGACAGAGGACTTCAGGCCGCACCCCCCACCCTGGATCCAGGCCGGGGGACCTCAGGCTGCACCCCCCACCCCAGCACTGGGCCACAGGACCTGAGGCTGCACCCCCCTGCTTGGCGGGCTTGACAGGGGACCTCAAGGTGCACCTCCCAGTGCTGGGTCGGGGGAACTCAGGCCGCACCCCCGCCCAGGGGGGCTTGACAGGGGACCTGAGGCTATGCCCCCCTCCCAGTGCCGGACCGGGGGACCTGAGCCTGCGCCCCCCCCCTGCCTGATGGGGCTTGATGGGGGACCTCAGGCCATGCCCCCCACCCAGCACGGCTTGACAGGGGATCTCAGGCCATGTCCCCCACCTGGTGGGGCTTGACGGGGCACCTCAAGGCATGCCCCCCTGCCTTGGTCTGGGCTGGGGGACCTCAGGCCACGCCCCCCGTCCTGACGCCAGGCCAGGGGACCTGAGGCTACTTCCCCTGCCCAGTGGGGCTTGACAAGGGTGGGACTGGCCAGATCTGGATCTATCCCAATGGGGGCAGAGGCCTGCTGGGTCTGGGTCTCACATGATTTTGAGGCACATGTGGGTGGGCGGGGACTTGACTCTGGGTCCCATGGTGCACCCCAGACTCTTAACAGTAGGAAGGTTTTCATATACATTTTACTAATTTTCTTTCATCTCTAACACTTCTATTATAGAGAAAGGGCAAATAGCAATATTAAATTATTTCCTCTAAGTAATCCCCTTTTAATGTGCACGAATTTCGTGCACCGGGCCACTAGTCTATATATAAAAGGCTGAGTGACCAGCCGACTGACCAGTAGCTATGACATACATTGACCACCAGGGGACAGACGCTTAACACAGGAACTGCTGAGCGACAGCAACTTTGTAGAGTGCTCTCTCGCACTCTGGGACCCCATGGGGGATGTCAGACTGCCGGTTTTGGCCCAATCCTCGCAGGCCAGGCCAAGGGACTCCACCTTCCGGAGGGACCCCACTCACTCCGCAGACATCCTTGGAGCCCTGGCACCGCCCCAGGTGCAGCCAGTCAGGGAGGGATTGAGGGAGGTTGACTCCAAGGCATGTCTGGCCTGTCTCGCCCAGTCCCACCCCACCGGGCACCTTCTAATGAATTTCCTTTCAATATGCACAAACCCATGCACCAGGCCTCTAGTCATATATAAAAATCTGGCAAACTAGGATGAATTCAGTATTGGTTAGTACCTGTTATGTACAGTATGGTCTTTAAAACCACACTTTATTTCCATTTCTGTTTCTTCTCCATCTGAAATTATCACTGTTCAATTTGTTTATCCTGGTTAAAAACTAACCTGTCTTACAGCTGCATGAACTATTTACTAAGATTATAGGAGCATAACATATTAACATAAATAATCTCTTATTTAATCGAAATCTTTTGAAGGGAGTTGTTTATAATACTGAGTACTATTAATCCATGTGGAGAGCTCAATTTTTCATTCAGCAATTGAAATCCTGTGACTTGATTGTAAAATTAAATAGATGTGGTTGTCAGAATGACAAAATGTAAGTATTAGATATTCTAAAAAATTTATTGTGTTACATTGGACTAGCCAATAAGATAATTGTATTTGCTTCCAAGAGTTGTAATTTTGTGTTAAGTGTTTCTGTGGCAAATAAAATCTTGTGCTTCAATTGTTTTGTTCATGTTAGGGTCTTGTGTAAAGATTGCTTGTAGATATGAATGTAACATTAGTAAGCAAATCCTTATAAATTCTGATGGCTAAAAATTTCATACTTGGTTACATTTAATATAGTCTGAGCATCATTTAAAAAATGTTTTATGTTTAATTTTGCTTAAAATTCTGATTAGACATTTTCTGTTTTTACCTATCTTAAAGGTGGCCCTTCAGAAGGTTTTTAATTTTTCGATTTCACATATATTTGAAACAAGAGTGGCAGGCCGTATGGTGGCAGACATGTGCCGTGCTGCTGTAAAGGTGAGTTTGGGTTTTTTGGACTGATGAATTAATGAATCAGTAACCAACAGATTTATGTGACTAATTTTTAGATATGTTTGTTTTACTTAAAATACATAGTCCTTTCAGTAGCTGCTTACAGCCCTTATTTGCCACTGAATATAGTGCTAGTGTATACTTTGTGACTGTTAAGTATTTGTACCTTTCAAAAAACTTATTTATATGCATATGTTTTCAGTGCTGCCCAGAGGAATCTTTGAAGCTATTTGTTCCCCACTGCTGCAGTGTTATAACTCAGCTTACAATGAGTAAGTCATATAGTTACCATTCTGTATTTACAATTTTAAATGAAATTTTATTCTGTTTCTAGAATTCTGTTGATAAAAACAGATCCTTTAAGCTATGCAGTATCTTAATTTTGTAGTTTTGGGGAAAATTGCTCAAAATAAGGTATCACCCTGTTGACAGGTAGATTAGAATTTTACTTTATTAAATTAATATTTTCATACAAGAACCATTTAAAAGTTGCCACAAAAATACCATTTATTTTGTGACTAGAGGCCTGGTGCATGAAAATTCATGGACTGAGGGGGTTGGCCCTCAGCCCAGCCTGCCTCCTCTCATAGTCCAGGAGCCCTCAGGGAAGGGAGGCGACCTGGCAATCGGGGGAAGGTGACACCCCCATCACACCTCTGCCGGCAGCACAAGCCTCAGCCAGTCCTGGTTACCTGAGCCTCAGGCAGCCTTGGGCGGCTGAGCAGCCACTATCCGAGGCTTACCTGTGCCTCAGGTGGGCCCTGGGCGGCTGGGGGGCTGAAGGGACTGGGGGACTCCAGAGACAGGCACTCCCGCGGGGCTGAGGGGACTGGGCGCCGCCATCTTTAGGGCGTGACAGACAATTAGCATATTATCTCCTTATTGGCTGTGGGTGCTGCCATCTTTGAGGGTGTGGCAGCAATTAGCATATTCCTTCCTTATTGGCTGTGGGTGCTGCCATCTTTGAGGGCGTGGCAGCAATTAGCATATTCCCTCTTTATTAGATAGGATATGTGCATGGTCAGACATTTGGCTGCTGTGTTTATTTTCTGAATTGTGAGTTTCCACCTCCTCTGGAGCAAGAAGGAATTGAAAAAGTCTCCCTAAAAGAGACTTTTTCAGCTGTTGGAAATATTAAATGTAAATATGTAAAAAAATGATTCGTTTAGTTGCATACATAGATTTTTTTTTCCTCCCCTTTGTACTATTTTGCCTTTTTTAGATGATGATGTATTAAATGAGGAAGAGCTAGACAAGGAGTTACTATGGAATCTTCAACTTTTGTCTGAGGTATTGTAAATCTTTGGAATAAAAAAATATAATTGTGAAAATGTTCACTTGCTCTTAGTATTTATTCTTTTTTGAAAGTTTGATATTAAACCATGAAAGCTCATAAGTTTTAGGTATTCTTTTGATTTAGTGGCAGAAAGTCAGATAATGTCACTTTCTAATATCAGGAGTATAATTATTGATTACCTTATGTTCAGTATTAATTGACTTTTGACTGATTAATTTTAATATAGGTAACTCATTAATTGAAAAGGTTATTGGATTTGGGAATTCTTTTTTTCTCTATGTTCTAAATTTGGCCATTAATCAGACTTGAGCATTTTTTATGGGTTAGTTCAGGAACCAAAGAACAGAAATTCCATTATCTCTTAAAGGAGAGGGACTCTTTTGGAATGGATGTTACTATGCCATGGCACGTGAGAGCCTGGACTCAGAAAATGAGTTTGACCTTTAAAAAGAATAGATTGTTAGAATATAATGAAAAAGTAATGCCTAAAATGAATTATTTTAAGAAAAACACTGTTAATGCTTTTAAGACTTCTTTCATGGCCAAACATTAACCTTTGCATTAATTATTGATTCTTAAATCTTTTACCCCAAATATCTTTGGGCTAAAAAATCTTTCTCTTTTTTAGATTACTCGAGTGGATGGGAAGAAGTTGCTTCTTTATAGGGAGCAACTTGTAAAGATTCTCCAAAGAACCCTACATTTAACCTGTAAGCAGGGTTACACTCTGTCCTGTAACCTTTTGCATCACCTTCTTCGTTCTACCACACTCATCTACCCTACAGAATACTGCAGTGTGCCGGGTGGCTTTGACAGGCGTCTCTCTGAATACTTTCCTATCAAGGCAAGCATTTTTAATAATTTAGGATTCAAGGATATATTCGGTTATTTTCCTAAGGAATTCAAAGTGGTTTTTTTTTCCTTGTGTATGAAGGTGTCACTTCTTTATTTTAAAAGTAGATTATATTAAAACTTATTGGGTTGTTTATTTTGAAGATCTAATTGGCTTTTTAAGTGATTTGTGAGTGAGGCAGCATTCCACCTGGCACTCCCTGGAATGTTTTAAATGTGTGCAGCATAGTATATAGTGCTGGAGCTCCTCTAGTTTTCTTCTTTTCTGTTTTGTGTGAGATGACTTGTTATGCCACATCTAACCTCTATAATTCCATATGATTTTATCGGGTAACTCAGTAGACTCCCATAAGTCCACTGTTACTCTTATAACTAAACTAATCTTTGAGGGGCTCTTTAGGAAGACCTTTTCAGGAGTTATAATGAAGGGATAATACGTTGTCATGCCATTTTTGTGTGCATTATTCACTACCTTAGGTTTGGATACATATCCTAACATTTTCAATTCTGTATATATGTTCTTTTTTCAACTTCTCAACCGGCTGAACAGATGCTGTTCTTTTCTAGGACTGGGGTAAACAGGGGGACCTTTGGAATCTGGGAATCCAGTGGCATGTTCCTTCTTCCAATGAAGTGGCGTTTGCCTTCTTTCTGTTGGACTCTTTTCTTCAGCCTGAGCTCATCAAACTCCAGCAGTGTGGGGATGGAGAACTAGAAATGTCTAGGTTAGTTTTTTGTTTTTTTAAATAATTAATTGGTGTTAGTTTTTATGGTTTCAGACTAAAAAACATCTTTTTTTGTGCCTTTCCTTCTCTCTATGGATGTCTGCTGTATTCATTTTCAGTGAGTTTTGAACATCGACACGAGTGTAATTAGGAACCATTTAATATAGCATTGTGTAACAGAAAATTTGTCATAACATTTAAACATAAATGGTTTTTGTCCTTGCTTGTTTTTAGTGCTTTTTACTTAGCTGTTTCACGTGTGCATCTTTGAGAAATGTGTAGGTATGTCCCCTCTGAAACTAATGCCTGCTTTTCTAGGTTCAGCCTAGATTTATTAGTTTGTTTCTTCTCGGTAATTCATTATTGCTGTTAATATTACTTAAGAGAAATATCTCTGTGAGGTAATTTTTTTCCCCTTTCCTATGGGCTTTAATAAGAAACTTATTTGAAATCATTAGACTTTTATAGTTTGGATGTTTGACAGTTCCTAAAATAATAGTAGGAAAATTACTGTGTGTCAAATATCAGGAAACTTCAATAGCAAATTCAGTAGAAATGGGATTGGAGGAAGAAGTATAATTGACTTCATGTCAACTATATAGTTTATTGCACAAAACTGCCTTTTGAAGTGAACGTTTAGTCTATTTTTAGATGAGATATGCTGGAAGATTTCATGTAATACTGTTTTCTTGTGGTAGTGAACTTTAGGTAAATAGGTGATTAAATTCAGAATTGTTTCACAAAAGCACAATCAGTCTTTGTTACCTGTGATTATTTAGAACCTGCTTAAATATAAGCACATATCTTATTACCAGTAAATATCTGTTTAATTACCTTGAACTATTAAGTGGGTAGATTGTGGTGGTTGCCATTTTTCCCCCCTTAATTTTGTATATCCCCACTTGATGAAGTTTTTGTACTTCCCCCTAGATTCTTGGCTTTTTATTAAATAGGGATTTGGAGTCTTGTAAAATATGAAAATACCTTTTATTTTTTCTAGAGATGATGTTCTACAGAGTCTGACTATAGTGCACAACTGTTTAATTGGCTCAGGAAACCTCCTACCTCCATTGAAAGGAGAGCCAGTTGCTAACTTGTAAGTAAAAATAACTACTTTATATATTTTGCTGTTTTTCCATTTGGTATATATTTTAAGACTTAGTCACATAATGATTTCCTGGTTTTATAATTATTGGTGGTGTTTGTATCACTTTAACCTTTTTGTCATTGATAGGCCAAAAAATACCTGAGGCACAACTTAGGTCTGTAAACTTTAAGGCTTATTCTGATATTCATATGGTGCCAGGATAACTTTGAATGTTCATGAGTTTTAAATATTAATTTAGAGATATTTAAGTTTATTTATTAGATTACTAAGTTAATTAAGAAATACTTTGCTTTAAAAAGGAAAGAAAAATACTTTTTTTTGTCTGATGTCAACATTAATTAAAGATTTTGTAGCAAAAAACGGGTGTTTTTTAAAATAAAAATTTGTCCAATGTTATTCATTATGATTTTGAACTTTTTAGATCTATCAAGTTGCTTTTTTTAAAAATTTAAGTGCTTTTCAGAGTATTATTATTTTGAATGAGTGTCTTGATTTAGTCTATTGTTAGTGCTACCATTTAAGTTGAAAAATTGAGTTTAATGGACATCAGCAAATATGTAACTTGAGCTCATGTAATAAGTAGATAGCCACTAGTTTCAGTATACCATCTTAGATCATTTTCTGTCTACATCAACATCTCATTGCTGAACAACTTAATGAAAATCACATAAAAATGAGTAAGTAATCCCTGCCTGCTCAAAAAACACGAAGAGGAGAATTATTTGTGGATTTTACAACAAAAATATTAAAAAGCTTCAAGGAATTGTTTTAAAATATGACTTGCTTGTCTTCCTATATTTTGTATAATCATTGTTTGGAATCATGCTTTTTCATAATTCCGATTTATTTCCATCTAAAAACTGTTTTTAGACATTGAATGTTAGCTTGCTCATTAGATTTAAGAGGGAGAAGTGGGGCCATTTCAAGTAAGGGAATCTGTTTCCAGTTTACCTAGGAATTTGCTGAATTCTTTTAAAGAACCTTTGTTTTTCATTAGTTTTATAGTTTGATATCAGAGCAGTATTACCAAATTAATTTTTATTATGAGAGATTGATTTTTAAATTATTTTTTAAATTCTCACCTGAGGATATGTTCATTGATGTGAGAGAGAGAAAAGCAGAGATGGTTGCCTCCCATAAACATCCCCACCAGGGTTCAAACCCACAACCTAGTTATGGTCCCTGACTGGGAATGGAACCTGGCAGCCCGTTTGGTGCTTGGGAATACCTGGCGGAGCACAAGAGATTGATTTTAAGCAATAATTTTAAATGAGATGTAAAATTAAAATCAACGGTTTTTATTTTCCTGAAGATTTTAACAGTGTATAATACAGTAAAATTTTTATTTAATATATAATGAGTTTATTACATTAGTAAATTTAGCTGTGCTTGAACTTGTTGACAATGAGAAGTGTCCTCATGTAATCCAAAAATTTATCTAAGAGCAAAAGCATGTATAATCTATGTATATGATGAGAGGAATTTTAGTGGAGTGATTATTTAGATGTACTTCTTGAAGGGTCAACTAAGGAGGCTTGGAGGGTTTTTGTTATGGAAGTTCCTATCATCATGTAGCCATATTATGCCATGTGCACTATAATAGGGAATTGACACAAATAATTTATCTTTTTTGTGTATATATATGCATATATATTTTTATTGATTTCAGAAAGGAAGGGAGGGGGGAGAGAGAGAGAAACATCAATGATGCGAGATAATCATTGATCGGCTGCCTCCTACACGCCTCCCAACTGGGGATTGAGCCTGCAACCCGGGCATGTGCCCTGACCAGGAATTGAACCATGACCTCCTGGTTCATAGGCTGACGCTAACCACTGAGAACACCTGCTGGGCAAGAATTTATCTTTTGAAATAAATGTGCATCCAGACAAAATTGCCATATATTTTGCTATTATACACCAATTAGGTTTATATGTAATGAAATGCATTTTCAATAAGGAAAAGAATACCATGTTATAAAAATGTTATGAATGCCATGGACTATAACTAAATAATTTGTTAGCCTGCATTACTATTCACTATAAACTATAAAATTGATCCTGAGTATCCTTTATAGATTTTTTTCCAGAAAAGCTGAAGAAGAAAGATCATTTAAATGGAGATGTTTTGTTTTTGACTTTTCACTTTTAGTGTGAAAATGTAATATAATGAAGTAATAAAAATTATTTAATATAAATACACAATTATTAGATTTTTAAATATATTTAAACGTATACATATAAAATGTTTTCTTGTATACAGGGGTGGGCAAAAGCGGGTTACAGTTGTTGGTATGAAAAATACAATAATAAATAATAATACAAGAAAGCTGTTTCCCATACTAACAACTATAAAACTACTTTTGCCCACCCCCTGTATATTTAGTAATACATAACGAAATAAAATATGAAATGATGAAAAAGTCAATCATTTTAGTTATTGAATAAAACACATTTTTAGGATTCTTTATAGTTACATACATCTATGCAGGATAATGATTAAATGAAGTTGAATTAAAAATGAATGAACAGCCCTTAGCTAGCCGTTGAATTGCCAAAACACAGAGTTTGTATAGTCTTCCCTGGGCCTTTAACTCATTCTTAACAGAATCCTTCCCTTTAAAACCAATTTCTTAACTGGTATCATCTTTATCTGAAATATTAATTTGTTTTGGTAATATTTCTTTTCTTTATATAACATTTTGGCTTTTTTTGGCTGATGGTAAATTCGTTCTCACCAAAGTATCATAAAGTTAGCTTTTTTAATTTCTGAAATGCTTTTTTAATAAGTCAGTTGTTAAAAATCTTATAAATGTACATTGATTTGCAAACACTAAGTAATTTCAGTTGATGGTGCCATTGTTCTGTGATATTAAATCACACTGCCTGGTGTGAAGAAAGAATATCTGTTGCACAACTCTCAAATTATCAACAGCACATCAATTTGAAACTAGTACATAAAAACAACAATAGGAAAGTAGTTGCTCTATGGGAAATAGAGTAAAATGTATCAGGTCATGGAGAAAAGGAAAGGCATAAATGTGACAGATGCTTTAGTGTAATGCCTAAGGTGCTAACATTTTACCGATGTTAATAACAAATAATTTTGCCTTTGTATTATGGGACAGTATGCATTTTTCAAAATACTCAAGCAGTTTTTGGAAGCACATAGCAACTCAATTTTTTAAAATTTCAACTTACGCTTTTCTTTTTCTTATATAAATTTCAATTAGTTAAAATATTCTAACTGCTTTATTGATTGATTGATTGGTCAAACCACTCATTATTAAGTTTGCCTTGCGCATGTATTAGTAGTATTTGTCTTCTGGAAAATTGAAAAGTAGTGAAAAACTTAGTTCTGAGTTTTTCTGTAAGAAAATCTAACCTAGTTTCTAATAGAGCATATGGGATGATCTTAAAAATCCTATTGTTCAGGGGAATGGCTACTAAATATATGAACTATGCTAAGTGATTAGAGACTGACAAAAAATAAACTACTTAGATAAGTTGATTATCTTAATAAGTATAAAATAAATGATATACCTAATGTATCTGCATTGTAATTTTTGGTCTTTAGCAGTGTAGGGGGTCACTAAATATCTTGTATATACTATACATTTTACTGTTTCAAATGATGGGTAAATTACGGTTCCTTGAGGGTAATTAAAGGATACATTTTTTAGTTTAGTACAATTTTAATTTTTAGCAGTTTTATTATACTAAATCTGCTGAATTACTCTTACATTGGAACCTCTTTATTTCGCCCTTGGAACCTTTAGTTGATGATTTAATAGAAATATTTGTGATATAGTTTATACTCATAGTTCTACCTTTATAGATGTGGAAGTTGGAGTATGTCTTTGCAGGGTCACAGGAATTTTGGACACTTGCCTTTAATCCTCAAATCATCATTAATTTCTCCTTTTGCAGTCCACTCATAATCTTTTAGGTCTAACCAGCTCTATCACAGATAGTAAAAAACTAATAACATCTGTAAAAGCAGGGTTACTCAAGGTAGAGGAGTCATCATTTTTCATCTCCAGTATTTCTTCTTTACTTTGTTCCCCCTTTTCTCTGGTAGATCTGTAAGTCATTCTTAGTTAGATCATTCTTAAGATCTCAGCTTTTACTAACTTTTCACTCAAGAAAAATTCATACTTAAGGTCTAAGAGTTGAGACCATTTCATTAATATGTGAAAGGATGTGTTGTTATGCGATGAGGGGCAGGGCTAGCTAACCTCTCTTGGCACCTCCAGGGAACTACCCAGCTCTGCTGGGGGAGCCGCACACAGAAAAGGAAACAGTTACTACTCCACGGTGAGTAATCCTGTTTTCTCCTTATTTCACCTTCTGACTGTTTTCTTTGATTTTTTAAAAGCTTATGTGTCAGACATGAAAATAGTTCTTATGCTCAGCATAAATTTTCAACCTAGCACTGTGTAAGATTTCTCTTTCTTTACTTAGCAACCTGTTATGCACATGGTAGAGGAAGAGCTAGCTTTTCATTTGTGTCTATTGCTATTATTGATGCCTAGGATTGAATTGCATAACAGAACACAGAAATAGGCTAATTGTCTCTTGTGAAACACTTCATAATCTTGGCTGGAATAAATATCTAGTGGCTTGGTTTTATATCTTTAGGATTGTTTTCATTTGGGAGGGGAGTGATTGTTGGAAAGGGTAGCTTGTTCTTTCACTTATAGACAGGAAGAGTTATTACTGTTTGCGGTTGTGTTACGACAGCTAACCTAGCTTTCATTTGCATATTTGATTTGTATATTTTGCTTTTATGTTATTAGTCACTGCTTCCCTTTTCACCATCTTTTTCCTCCAGTGATTGTTTTCAGTTCTACTCTGATCAAATCTAAAGAAGATTGCCATCTAGTGGTATAAATCACATAGTTGTGGAAACTTACAGGTCCCATCCCCTCCTCCCACCTCCGTCCGGTGGCACACATATTGAATCTTGTTATAAATTAGATGGCCTGGTACTATTTAGTTGATTTAACTTTATTATTTATAGATGGTATTATTTATAATATGTTGTGTTGAAATTACTTGTCAGAATTTTATTTAGTTCTGTGTCAAAATACTCCTTGTAAAATGAAACAGTGAATGTGAGTAGAATGAATTTCACTTGGGGTGGGAAAGTGATGGTATTTGATTTAAATTATATATATTGCTACTATGGCTTTAATCAGAACACATATCTATAAGTTGACAGTACTTTATTCAGCTAAGATTGTGTTCATAACTAAAAGTTACAAGAGCAGTGTTAAGTAACAGAGTATGGCTGCACATGACTTATAAAGTGGCCACAAGAGATAAATAGGTCATGACTAGAGATTTCTTTTAGAAAATTATTCTTTTAAAGATCAGAAGAAATAAATTGATATAAATACATTTTTACACTTGCAGAGAAACATTTACTGTAAAACATGTCAACCCAAATGGAGTTCAATAAACTTATTAGATAAGAAGAGATCAGTTTAAGCTGAATCTTAGATAAATAAGCCTAAGAGGAATTAGTGATGGATAAGAATAAACAAAACCGAAATATATGTCTAACCAGATGCCTTCTCTACATTTGAGTTTTGTAGATGTATTTTAATTTAGATTTTAAAAATAAAAGCCTAAGTAATTTTTATTTAAATGTGTTACTTAATACTATAGTTTACAATCCCATGCAGGCTGATATTTTAAAGTAATTATAAAAACTGATCATCTTTCTTCAAAATTTTTAATAGGGAAACTATAGAGTAACACATGGGTTTTAAAAATTGGTATCAGGGCTTGTAGTTGAGACTTGTTTTAAAAGTGATTACAGTGTAATTGATTACTAGGATCATAAATGCATACAAAAAAACCATTTCAAATTACCAATTAATAGGGTGTGGGGTTTTTTCCATTTGTTTGAGAGGTTCTTCCCCCATCCCTTTGGATATAGTAAAAATTGTTCCGAGGTTTGCTGTAGAGGTTGTTTTTTATGTTACTTGTAAGACTAATTTTGTAATAATTAAAATGTATGCTTGGTTCAATATTATTTGGTACTAGGTATGGACTGGGTAAGGTACAATTGTATTCCTACTTTAGTAAACTACTTATATTTATAGCAGCAGTGAGGAGACATCCTCTCAAGTGACAGCTCATAGACAAGCACCTCCCCATCCTCTTTCCAGGGGAGGTCAGGCGAGGGTGGTAACAGTCTTAATGCTTTTTGCTTGTTACTGCTTAAGCACAGCCTTTTTCTTTTTGCCAGTGAAATCTAATTTCAGTAGACATGGACTCCCTTTTACATTCATTGTAAAGGAATCTGATTTTATTTTATTTTATTTTATTTTTTAAAGATTATTTTCATTTATTTATTTTTTTAAAATATATTTTATTGATATTTCACAGAGAGGAAGGGAGAGGGATAGAGAGCTAGAAACATCGATGAGAGAGAAACATCAATCAGCTGCCTCCTGCACACCTCCCACTGAGGATGTGCCCGCAACCAAGGTACATGCCCTTGACCGGAATCGAACCCAGGACCTTTCAGTCCGCAGGCTGACGCTCTATCCACTGAGCCAAACCGGTTTCGGCTGATTTTATTTTTACTAACTAAATTCTGGGTACATATCTATTTTTCAATCCTACACAATTTTACAGAATGCTCAAGTTTCCAAACTTTAAACAATGAAAACCAGATTTTTTAAAAATATATTTTTTATTGATTTCAAAGAGGAAGGGAGAGGGACAGAGAGATAGAGACAGAAACATCAATGATGAGAGAGAATTATTGATTGGCTGCCTCCTGCACATCCCCTACTGGGAATTGAGCCTGTAACCCTGGGCATGTGCCCTTGACTGGAATTGAACCCCGGGGCCCTTCAGTCCGTAGGCTGACACTCTATCCACTGAGCCAAACAAGCTAGTGCTGAAAACCAGATTTTAAGAATTAGAATTTGAACTTGAAAATCTCTGAGAAGCAAATTAGCATTTTATAGTATAACCCATTACCATTCTTTGTTTATACTCTGTAGGCTTGGTTTTGAATCTTGTGATGATTCTGTTTTCATCCTAGGCACTAGATGATGGGGAGGGACATACTTATAATTGGCATTTTAGTAATCTTGATGTTATTACTATTTAGATAAATCCCAGAATTTAAAACTCTGAAATATTAAGGTAAAGATAACTTAATTCAACTTATAAAAATACACTAGAGATGCAGTGTGTTGATTTTAAAGTGTTTTCTTCATTACAAGGCTGTGTAATTCATGAGTGATGATTAATAACTGTAAAATTTATGTTTGTTACTACTTAGCCCTGTATTAGATATGCTTATCCCGTTTTCTTGGCATTTGTGCCTGTGTTTCTCCTCTTAGAAAGTAATATCTTTTTGTTTGTAAAAAGTTATTGAATTCAGTCTCATATTTTGATATAAAATGTTGAAAATTAAAGTATTTTTAACGTAGAAAATTTAGATTGCAGTTATAAAAGTTTGTATTTTCCAATACCTGTTCTTACATACCTAAAAAGTGACTTTTCATTTAATAGATTTAACCAGCTCAGTTTGTTCCAGTAACATGTTTCTTTGTGACAGATCTTTAACTAGGAAATGCAGTGTTTTTTACCTCTGAACATCTTCTGAAGTAGTGGCATTTTTCTGCAGATTGGTAGGAGAAATCAGTTTGGCTGGTTTTAAGAGGAAGGGTAATGATTGTCTAAAGAAGCTTGTCTGCTATATATTCTACAATAAAATTTGATTGTGGGTTTTTGGTGACTACTTTTAACCCTTACTATGCTATTACAAATCTGACTCCCCTTTGTATAAATGTATAAATGTTTATCATCAGACTTAAGCTTTTACACTTGACTATAGACTATCAATACAACACTCATTTGGGCAGTGAATTCCCCCCTAAAGTCATTAAATGTAATTAACATTTTCTTTTAAGATGAATGCTATTGTCCTTACTGATGAAACAGATAGCACCAATCCTCAGAAGGATAGAATAAAGAAGTACGGAAGATGGGAAATCTGTGTTTGTTAAAAGAGCATCACCATCTTTGTTTTGATTTAAACATTTTAGCAATGACATTTTTCTCTTTAACCCTTCTTATTGGTATTATTAATAAATACAAGCACTCTTGTTTTTATACAGGGTACCAAGTATGGTGTCCTTGGAAGAGACAAAGTTGTATACTGGACTTGAATATGGTATGTGAATTCTAATCTGAGTAAATCTGCATAGTCTATTTTTTGTCAATTTTTCTACAAGGGTTAAAATGGAATAATTTTGTAGTTGTAATTTTCCTAGGCTCCTTTTTATACATAAAAATGAATATTAATTACACAATAGTTATATTTGCTTTTTCTGGAGAAACTAGAAAAATATTATATAAGGATAAGCTAATATAAGATAGAAATTTGGGTCAATAAATATTTGGATATTTGCAGAAGCAGACTTTCATATACTGTAATATTCGTTTATATTTAGAATTGTTTTAGAACTGATATACTTGATAGGAATGAGAATATTATAACCTTTACATAGTCTGACTATCTCTCTATTTTCAACCATAGTTAAATTTTATATAAATATTTATGCAAAACATTTTATTTTGTTCACTTAATGTTCTGAATCTAACATTGGTAGAAATTTGACACACTTCCTTATTGCTGGATTAACGCTGGAGTTAGTTGCATACATTAATTGCTAGAGTAATTTTAACTTGTTTGATTTGGGTCACCCATAACTAATTAGAGAATCCTTTGCATTTATGGTCTCTAGTTAGTGAATAGAGTCTTTGAAATATTGGCAAAGATGGGTTTTTTCCTCCCTCTTCCTTGCCTATCTAAACAAGTTTTATAAGCAGGTTATTGTAAATGTGAAGGTTATTTTATATCATGCCTAGTCATTAATCCAACTATTATAAAGGCAGAATCACTTGTTTATTTTCTCCTGGATTCATTATCTCTTCTTTAAACAAACAGTTGATGTAAACTTCAACAGTATGGGAGCATTTCAGTGTCTCTAAAATACCTTCTCATTTTTCTAAAACAGATCTATCCAGAGAGAACCACCGAGAAGCAATCGCTAGGGTCATAAGGAAACTTCTTAGTAAGTACATATATGCTTTTTTTTTTTCTTTTTTACTAATAAATATTTAGGAATTTAATTCTATAGCATATGTGCTTTTATTTAACATTTTTCATTCTCACTGGTGAGAATATCAGGCGGTGTTTTTTTCCTTTAATAGACTTTTAACTAATATATTAGGAGTACTGTAGTAATTCAAAATTTTAACCAATATTTTAACCAAAATCTGATTTCGTCTCCTTTTATAGACCACATACTTAATAATTCAGAAGATGATACCAAGTCCTTGTTTCTTATCATAAAGGTACAATTGTCATTTAATAGTTTCATAATTATTAATATGACCGAGTTTGATGTAATGACTTATAAATATAAAATTTGAAATTCTTTGACACAGATTATAGGAGACCTTTTGCAATTCCAAGGATCTCACAAGCATGAATTTGACTCGCGTTGGAAAAGCTTTAACCTAGTAAAGAAATCAATGGAAAATCGGGTCAGTATTTTTCCCTACAACTCTGAAATAATATTTTTAAAGATGTGTAATATTGATATAATCACCTGATTTAGTGATTATTAGGCATAGAGAGAAAGTTGACAAAGTAAAAATAGTAGATTTTCAAATATGATACCATGATATAATCAAAAGGATCCTAGGAAAAAATGTATTTTTTTGGAACAAGCTCTTCAGTCTATTTCCACAGTCTCTGAACTCTCAGTGGGAATTTGGAGCGTGGTAACTTGGCAATGGCATTGAAACTGCCTTGTAAAATACTGAAGTACTGAGTAAAAGATAGGAATTGTCCAAAGGCACTTTGTATAGATCAGAGAAAAATATATCTCATGTTGTATTTATGCTTCAGGAAAAGTCAGTACAAGTTTCTCTCAGAGCATGGAAGAAAGAATACTTAAGTTAGCCATTTGATGTTCTTGGCAGTTTTCTTTATAGGAGACTTTTATTTAAATTGAGTCTAAAAAGGTTGTGTTAGCTTCTTATTTAGGTAAGAAGTGCTAGACAGAAGGAATCCTATATAATAAAGAGCTAATATGCAAGTGGTCGCCATGCCGTAATGGCTCAGACACTCAACACTGGGGAGAAAGGAATGGGGGGACCAGCCAGGCACAAATGAGCTCGCAAGAGAGGAATGGGGACTGGCCAGGCTGCGGCCCGGAAAAGGGACAAGCCTCACACCCCGTGGTCCCGGTCGCCAGTGGCTGCGCCTGCACCTGCAGCCCAGGAGAGGGACAAGCCGCCCGCCCCATGGTCCCGGGCACCTGCGGCTGCAGCCAGCCCCTGCAAAGCCGGTCCGGGTCCTGGGTGCCTGCAGCCAGCCAGAGGGAGGGAAGCCCGGGTCCCGGGTGCCTGGGACCGGCCAGAGGAGGGAATCCTGGGTCCCAGGTGTGGGGCAAGGCAGAGGCGGTTAGAGGCGATCAGGCCAGCAGGGGAGCAGTTAGGGGCGATCAGGCAGGCAGGCAGAGGTGGTTAAGGGCGATCAGGCAGGCAGGCAGGCAGGCGGGCATGCGGTTAGGAGCCAGTGGTTCCAGATTGCAAGAGGCAGTTGGACATCCCCCGAGGGGCCCCAGATTGGAGAGGGTGCAGGCCAGGCTGAGGGACTCGCACCCCCCTCCTTCCATGAATTTTGTGCACTGGGCCTCTAGTAGTATATAAACGGGCAGGGAGATGTTACAAGCATGGCTTGCTTTAGGAAACTGGCTGTTGGGAAGAGTTGTAGGTGTTACACCAGGTCATTTATAATGTTTCCCCAGAAAGTGCTTCAGTTTTATATTCAGGGGTGTCATTAAAGATTTTTAACTAGATCGGGCTTGAATATTAGAAACAGCAATATTTAATTTAATGAATTTTGAAAAGCTCTGTTACCACTGTGAAAAATAAGCAGTAGAGGAATGAGACTGGAAATAGGGAGGGTGGTTAAAGTGTTTTACTAGCCCAGATGGAGAAATACCCTGAATCTGGTCACTGGCGTGAAGATGGAGATAAAGTGTTTTGAAAAAGAAGGAATTGTGGGGACTTGATGACCAATGTGACTGGGTAGAAGATTGGGGGTGAGGGAGAGCTTAAATGATAATTTTCAGAAAAATTAAATATATTATATTCTGTAGTAAACACACAGTTACCTAGGGAGTCTCTTAAAAATGTAACTGAGTCCAGAAGTTTTCTTTATAGGCTGTTTGTATACTTTGACCGAATAAGAACCAGCTCCATTGCTTTCCCATGCATGGATCTATTCATAAATTATCAGAAAAATGGGGTGTTGGATGAGCCATTTAAAGGGAATATTCCTATTGTTATACATAAAATTGATTGAAATAGTACATTTTAAAATAAACCTGATGGCTTTAGAATAAATGAATTACCTCCACTACTCACCAGCCTGCCATGACCTTCTTTGAACTCCTTTTTCATTAAGGATTTCAGGACAATCCACTGTTGTGGTCATTTAGAGAAAATGTTGAAGTGTTTTTTACTTTTTCTTTCAGCTCCATGGGAAAAAACGACATATCAGAGCACTGTTGATTGACAGAGTAATGTTGCAGCATGAGGTAAATACCTTTTTAAAATCAAGATGACTTTTTTAAATGACAGTTTTCCAGATGAATATTTAATTATTTGTGTTACTTCATAATTAAATGAGCTTTTAGTACAAACTTTTGAGATTTGATTTACATTGATTTCTTTTTGTAGCTACGAACACTAACTGTTGAAGGTTGTGAGTACAAAAAGGTACATCAAGATATGATCAGAGATCTTCTTCGTTTATCTACAAGTTCATACAGTCAGGTAAGGCCTAGTCTAAACACCACTCTCCCCCACTCTCCCATTTTATTACATGCAATCTAAATATCCCTATTTTAACCAGGGAGTTTAAATTTATTGACATAGAGAACATCTTTCAAATTGTAAATATATTCATGCTAATTTTGCTAGTCTTTTAAAAATAATTATTTTTGCTGTGCGTAATTGCTTCTCCAATTAAAAAAAATTAATTGAGGTTGATGGATAGTGCTAGTGTAATGTTGCTACCACTTAATTAAATCACATCATAAAGGCCATGTAATCCCTCCTAGGTGCTATGTTTGGATTTTAGAAAGCTGCTACCATGTGAATTATGGGGTCTATCCTTTAAGGTAGTATGGGACCAAGAGATTATCTCTAATCATGGAAAACTGAAAAAAGTAAAAGATTCATGTACAGCTAATTATTCTGTATTTATAAAATAATATAAATTGGGAAACTAGACTCTAACCCAGATATTTCACCTAAACTTACCTTGGAAAGGGTTTAGAATATGTACTGTGTGTTGTTTTTATATTTACACTGAATATTTTGCTTATGTTATAAAATATGTGGAGATAACATATGTATTGAAAATGTTAAGTTCTGTGTTTTAGAGAAAATCAGACTTTTCATCAAGAGTAACTCGGAATAAAGAAGTTTAATATTCTGCTGATTATGTTACTGATCAAATGCATACTGGTTCCGTTCAGTCTCTCCTTTATAAAAAATATTTGTACTGATGTAACCTAAATCGTAGATATGGTTGGTGGTCATGCTTTTCTTTTGATAAAAAGATAATTATTTGTTTTTGTTAAGGCATTGCTTTGATATATTTTTCTATTATAGTATTTAAATTTTTACTTTATGATAATTCATTTAGAAATTTTTGTAGTTTGTCTACCATTGAATAAAAGTCCTCTGTTAATGATACTCTCTCTAGGTCAGAAATAAGGCTCAGCAGACATTTTTTGCTGCCTTGGGAGCATATAACTTCTGCTGCAGAGATATCATTCCCTTGGTTTTGGAGTTCTTACGACCTGACAGACAAGATGTCACGCAACAGCAGTTCAAGGTACAGTTATTTTTTGTTTTGTTTTACTATAACAATTTTCAAACATACAGAAAAGTTGAAATAAATAATTCTTCAGTGACTATCTGTATGTCCACCATTCAGGTACTGTCTTTACCATTTTAAAGCTTTATTTACCTTATCTCATATCTATTTCTTCAGCCATCTTATTTTTTTATGTATTTCAAAGTAAGTTGAAGACATCAGTGTACTTCACAGGTATAGTTTATTTTTTTTCTCCCTAATTATTTACTTAAATTGTTTATCAAAACCGTTTAGGGTAATGTGACCACTGTGAAGGAGGGCCTAACATAGTGAGTTTGAACAACTGAGAGAAAGCTTGTGTGATTAGCACAGAAGAGGAAGGAAATGATGCAAGATAAGGAAAATACTACCTCTCATAGGGATGCAATCTAGAGTATAGGTGATATATAATGATCATTTATACCATCAGATAGAACTGGGGCTGATTGAAAGTGATTTATGAAGGAGAATTGATAAGACTTGGTAGTTGAATGTGGGGGGGGCTGAAAAAAGGAAGTATCTAAATCATTAAAGTTCTGCATTGTACACCTGGTTGTTGGGTACATCAGAGAGAGGAGACTAGATTATAAATTAACTAGAGGCCCAGTGCATGAAAATTCATGCACTGGGGGGGGGGGGGGGGAGGGTCCCTTAGCCCGGCCTGCCCCCTCTCACGCAGCGGGAGGCGACCCAGAGATCAGGGGAAGGTGACACCCCATCACACCTCTGCCTGAGGTGCAGCGCAAGCCTCGGCAGGCCCTGGTTACCTAAGCCTCGGGCGGCCCTGCGCAGCTGGGGGCTGAGGGGACTGGAGACTCCGGAAGCAGGCTTGCGGAGCGGCCAGGCCCGCCTAGGGGCAGGCCCAGCCTTGCCACGTGCCTGCCACCTCGGCAGGGATGAGTGGACTGGGCACCACCATCTTGTGGCTATGGGTGCCTCCATCTTTGAGGGCATGGCAGTCACTTAGCATATTCCCTCCTTATCGGCTGCAGGCGCCACAATCTTTGCGACAGCGTGAGGGTCAATTAGCATATTTCATCTCTATTAGGTAGGATTTGTTTGGACAAGTTTAATTTAATGTAGTTTCAATAAACTAAGAGGCAAGGCAGTTAGACATCTGAGTTTGGATTTAAAAATACTGTTTCAGTGTATATTAATGATAATTGAAATCTTTAGACATGGGTACGAGAGCCTAGGAGGAGAGTGAGGCAGGACCAGGAGGCAGGTGTTGGGAAAACTTCATTAGAAGCCTAAGAAGAAGAGGTAACTGAGAAGGGAAAGGTAATAAATACATAATAAAATAAGGAGGAATTACAGACGATAACGAGACTTCTTTCTAGAAGGAAGACTCATCCAGTGCTGTCAGTTGCTTTCTGGAAAGAGTTAAGATGAGAACTAAAGTTAAAGTTCCTTAAACTTAGCCTGTAAAGACAGGTCGACAAACTATAGCTTGGGCTCAGTCACTTGCTTTTATAAGTTTTATTGGAACACAGCCATGTCCATTCGTTTATGTATTGTCTATAGCTATTTTATGCTATAGTGACAGGTGAGTAGTTTCCACAGAGACTGTATGGCCAATTATTTACTACATGATCCTTAATGGAAAAAATGGGCTGTGCGCCCACTCCCCACCCCACTCCCCACCCCAATGTAGAAGGTATAACTCACTGTGAGGTATGTTATTGATCTTGTTGGAAGCATTTTAAATGTACAAAATCAGATAGGTTAAGTAATATCAAAATAGAAAAATGTCTGTTAGATCAGATCAGTATAGGTGAGCTTAACAGTGACCTTAAGAGAACTTGTAAAGATGAGTACAGCATCAGGTGGGTAAGAAGTCTGATCGGAGTTCAGGTAGGGTGAATGTTTTGGTACTAATAGTTCTTTTCATTGAAAAGGGATACCTATTGAACTTTTATGACTAGAAAATACACAGTATAATTAAGTAACCTAGTTTTTATATACTTAGGAAAATACATGGGAAAGATATGTTAACTACTTTAGAAATCATTCTACACATTATGCTCTAAAATGCTGAGTGATATATGTAGTTCATGATCTTTACAATATAGTTGTAGTACATGAGAATTGGGATGGAAGCTTTGTCTTAAAAACAAAATCCTTTCACTTTTATATTACCCTAATAGCCATTTTTTTGAGCTATTAAATGACTTAGAGAAAATATTACTGAATGACACTTAAATGTCAAGTTCAAATTTCTAAAAGTACCATGCCAAACAAATATGTGAACCTATTTTACTAAACGGAATCAAGAATTTAATCAGTGTTTAGTACATTTAAAACCATCGTGTAGGTGAGTGGCTTCTTAGCTCCCATATTAATTTTTTCCTGCAGGGTGCCTTGTATTGTCTCCTTGGAAATCACAGTGGCGTATGCTTGGCAAACCTTCATGATTGGGACTGTATTGTACAGACTTGGCCAGCAATTGTTTCTTCTGGTCTTAGCCAAGCCATGTCCCTGGAAAAACCATCAATAGTGAGACTGTTTGATGACCTTGCAGAAAAGATTCATCGTCAGTATGAAACAATTGGCTTGGACTTCACAGTAAGCATAGCCATTTTGTAATTCAGATTTTAGTGGAAATACTACCCTGTTAAAATGCTTTCCTATTTTTCTTATCTTTTTTTCTGTAATAATGTTCTTGATAATTAATTTTTAAAAGCATTTGGTTTGTTTTCTTTGTGGTCTTTACTGTAGATAGCAGGGTGGAGTAGGAGGTTGGAGCATGGCCAGGAGTGAGCTAGACTGCTCTCTTCCAAGGGGCCACAAAGGGTTATTACATTGTTGTAATTATCATTATTCCCTGTACACGCTGTGGCCTCATTTTTCAAAGAATTGATATTTTAGAGTGCTATTCATACTGGCCACTGGGTTCATAATTTATAGTGAAGAAAATAGGAATGGAATGATTTGACAAATGAAAAAGTAGAGAATATCAGGTTCCTGGGTGCTCAAATGGAGAGATGTAGCAGTAGATCATCTATCTACAAACCTTCAAATGCGTATTAGGCACCCATTGGAATCAGGATGGCTAAAGGAGATGTGAGCACAGTTGAATGCTCCTCTTCTCTACAGTGGTTATGTTGGCTTAAAAATCACTGCTCTAAATGTATTCCTTTTTTATGACACAGTTTTGCTATTTACAGTTGTCGTTAGATTAAACTGCTAAAAATTTTTTTTAATTGAAATGTAATTCACATTCAAAACATTCACTCAACAATAGTGTATTCACAGGGTTGTACAACTATCACTACTCTAATTCCAGAACCTTTTCCTCAGTCCAAAAGAAACTGTATACCCAGCATCAGTTACTTCCCTAGTTCCCCCAAACCTGTAGCCTCTGAAAACCACTCGTCTACTTTCTTTCTCTGTGAACTTAACTATTATGGACATTTCATATAAATGGAATCATACAATATGTGGCCTTTTATATCTGGCTTCATTCACTTAACATAATATTGTCAAGATTCATCCATGTTGTAGTATGTGTCAATACTTCACTTTTCCCCCCTGGCTTTTCTTTTTAATAAGATTCCCAAGTCATGTGTTGGAATAGCAGAATTACTTCAACAATCAAAAAACCCCTCTACCAACCAGATAATGCCTAGCTTAGAAGAAATAAAAGAAGGACTTAGACGCCAACAAGTAAAGAATGCTGATGCCCTAAGGTAATTAAACGTGCCTACTTGTCAAAGGAGATTACATTATAGATAGTGGGTTTTAGATATCTCTAAAATATAGGTGAACCATAACTATGTAATAAAATTTACACATTGATTCTGTAAAAAATACAAAAATGTTAGGAAATAATCATTGTGAAGATCCCGGATTGACACTTCTAGCTATGAAGTTGGGAAACACCATCTTAAAGTAAACTTAATCTTAATATCATATCTTTTTTCAGTGTGAGTTCTCTTTGATTTTTAAGTACAAATATTAAAAACTAAAGTTCAACACATTTATCTTTCATAGCACTTATAAATAATTGCTTTTTGATCAGATTTATACAAATTTGTATCAGGATATCAGTAACCTGTTTCTAGATTTTTTAATCCAAAGCACTTCAGTGCTTCAGTGATAAAACTCAAGCAGGGGCCTTCCTATCTTGATTTGTTTCTTTGCCTTATGAATATGCTTATTACTTTTTTCCAATATCTCTATATAAAAATAATAAACTTTTATATAGTAGCCTACCTTATGTATATACTTGGAATGCCACATGAGGACATGTTCGGACACTCACAAATTGACTTTTGAATGTCCACTCAGGAACAGTTGAGTTGCTCTGTACCTAGCATAATACTTTTTTTTGTTTTCTTTGTACCCTTCATGTTCTTTTCCCAGTGTCTCTGTTCATCCATTTGCTTTTACTCTGGTTTGCTTCTCACCAGTGAGAGGGTGAATCTAGCCAGAATTTGAATTTATATTATTACTTTGTCTATGTTCATCTTAGTACTTTGTTAAAACAATACCTCACCTGAACTTTTTTTTTTAAGGAACTATGAAAATTTGGTAAACACTTTGCTAGATGGTGTGGAGCAGAGAAATCTGTAAGTACATAAATTTTTTAATTCTCAAAGCTTTTATTTTAAATACTATAGGAGTTTTCTGTCCTGGAGGCCATGAAAGACTGTATCACAAAAATATTGTGGTCTGATTCATGAATTTACAAGACTAAGAGGGGAAGTTTGGGGCTAATGATAGGAGGGATGTTCTTCAGTATACCTATTTTAATTTGGGATACTTAAAAATTTTTCAAATTCAGTTGTGTTTTTTTGTTTTGTTTTTGTTAAGTGGTTTTATGAGCAGTGTGTTTTGTTATTTTGTCTCCCCCCCCCCTTTTTTTTTTAGGCCCTGGAAATTTGAGCATATTGGCATTGGGCTTCTGTCTCTACTCTTGAGAGATGACCGAGTGTTACCTCTTCGTGCCATACGTTTTTTTATTGAGAATCTCAACCATGATGCGATTGTAGTTCGAAAGGTAGATATTTTATTTTAGTTACAATCTTGGGTTTGAGAATTTTTACCTCACATGAAGCCTTTAAATTCTTCACAAACAAGACTCAATAAATATCTTGGAGTGCATTGATTTGAAGTCTTCTACTTTGGGTTGAGAGATGATAACTCGGCTAATAAATACATGAGGACATGTTCGGACACTACCTTTTAGCACTGGAGATATAGCAGGGAACAAGTTTACAGGTTAATGGGAAAGATTGACTTTGAGAAGTTAATTATATGAAGTGGTACAGGAAGCGAAAGATGTCTGAGGATACAACTTTTTGGTTTTACTCGCAAAGTATTCGGGGTGGGGTACAAGGTGGGACTGACCTAGGCTGGTACATGGGAGAAAGATCCTTAAGAAATGTTTTGGCTGAGATTTGAAGAATGAGCATGTATTGGTGTAATGAAGAAAAGATCAAAGTTTTCTAGGCAGAGACTAGCATGAAGGATGAAGGTTCAAGAGTAAGAACTGTGAGTGACTCCTTCCAGGTCAGATTTAGCACTCACATGTGCCACCAGGTATCACTGGGTGAGGTATTTCTTGATTCTTGAAAGAAATCCAGCTTCTCCTTTGATTAAGGCAGGCAACCATTTAAGAGATTTAAAAAGTTGACACATCCACCTTGTTTCGTTTTCAGATGGCAATCTCAGCTGTTGCTGGTATTCTTAAGCAGCTAAAAAGGACCCATAAAAAGCTGACCATCAACCCCTATGAAATCAGTAAGTACTACCAAATGTAATTAATAGTGCTTCTCAGCAGACTTGGAAGTTTCTTTCAAAGTATATAGTTCTTGATCTCAAATATTTTTCTATACAACTATAGAAGTGTAAAATTATTTTAATACAGAGTTTAAAATCTATACTTATAATAGGGTAATATGCAAATTGGTTGGGATGCCGTCACATAATGATCAGCAGGAGGGTGGGGCAGCGAGCTACAAGCAGGGGAGAGCTACAGGAGGGCGGGGCAGCGAGTTACAGCGGAGAGCTATGAGCGGCGGTGGGTGGGGCAGCCAGCTGAGGCAAGCGGCAGCGAGCTACTCACGCATGGATTCATGCGCAGGGTCACTAGTATTATAAAGGAAAACAGTTGGCTTCGTAAAAACTAGTGATATACATGGTCAGTCTTGCCTTGTGCCAATTGTAATAGAGTCCTTTTTTGAAGACCGAGTCACACTAATCCTATTGATTAAAAGTTGAGAATAATTATTGCACACATATTTTTAAGTTCATCAAATGTAATTTGTCTTTTCCTCAGGCGGATACCCTAAATCCACCCAAATTCTTGCTGGTGATAGGCCTGATAATCATTGGTTGCATTATGATAGCAAAAGTGTACCAAAAACTAAAAAAGAATGGGAGTCAAGTTGCTTTGTGGAAAAAACTCACTGGGGATACTACACCTGGCCACAGTAAGTACAACTTCCCATGCACCGTATTATTAAACTGATTATCTTTGATATAATCTGTTTTATCTTTGAACTTCTGGGGATGATCAGAGGCATTTGAAGCAGTTAGAAGGACTTGACCACCAAAAATACACACTCTTCAGGTTTTTCCCTCTTCCTCTTTTTCTTGACTCTTGCCAATGCTATGCCTTGATCCTGCCTCTTTTCTTGTTTTTCCACCGAAACCCTTAGACTTCCTTAGGCCCACCATTATATGTCTAAGGTGTTTGTTAATAGCATCTCTTAATTATATTCCTACCTATTAATACTAAACATGCCAAAACCAGCCCAGAGAAATGCTTGTTTTATCTCTTATTGTTGACTCCAATAACTTCTTTCATAAGAACACAGTGATCTGATAGATTTTTTTAAGGCCAGGACTGTTAGTGATGTACTCCTATCCCCAAACATGGCATCTAATTAGAGTTTCTTAAAAGTACCTTTAATGCATTCTATTCACGAAACTCTGATATATTTTCTTGTGTATTACAATTTAAACTCTTACTGTGTAGGACTATGGTTGTTTATGCTGGTGTGGAAGAACAGCCCAAGCTTGGCAGGAGCAGGGAGGATTTGACAGAGGTAAGCATTCCATTTTCACCATGATAGCACTTACTCTGGTTCAAATGCAACTTACTTGTAGCCAGATCCATTTCAAATTCAGTTCATTTTTCTCCCCAATTTGTATGTTTCAGTATAGCAGTGGGTTAAATACCAGTAAATGTGTACTCCCTTACTCCACCCCACCCATCTCCCTTATTCCCCCCCATTCTGTTAGAGCCAGGTGGCTGGAGTCTTTTTGTATCTAAGGTTACTCTCAAGTTACTACCCCACTTGGCACTCACTTGGGCACTACTGTGTATAGTTATCGGCTTGTTTTTTTGTACCATTTCTGTCTAAAAAGCTTCTTGAAAGCAAGGATAATGACTGGCTTTTGGTTTTTTATTGTATGTAAATGATAGTTACCCAGTACATAGATGTTTATAGATTTAACTTAGAACTCCTTAGTCTTCACAAATCATTTCTCAGCTTGAGAGTTGACTTGAGGGCTTTTAAGTTTATGTCTTCCTCAATTAAGTTACTGGTATAGTAGATGCATTTTCTAATTCTGAACAAAGTTTATCTTTTAACTTCTGATGCTATATAAATATGGAAATATTTTGCTGGAGTTGGGTGTGCAATTTGGGGACTTCTTCTAAATTTCACAGAAGATGGTACAGTAACATAAAGCCTTCATTTCCTAAGCAGAAGATTTTTTGGTTTTAATTCACAGTTTGAGAAATGGAATCCATACTTGAAGATGAAGGAAACTTAGCTACTCTTATGGATTTTGCATTTTTAGGAAGTGATATTACATGGATTTTAGAAAGCCTCTATGAGAATTAAAGATTCTTTCTTTTTTTAAAACATATTTTTATTGATTTCAGAGAGGAAGGGAGAGAGAGACAGAAACATCAATGATGAGAGAGAATCACTGATTGGCTGCCTCCTGCAGGCCTCCTACTGGGGATTGAGCCTGCAACCCAGGCATGCGCCCTTGACCAGAATCAAACTTGGGACCCTTCAGTCTGCAGGCTAATGCTATGTCCACTGAGCCAAACCATCTAGGACTAAAAATTCTTTAGAACAAAAATAGTAGCTTACTGTTAGGTATCAAAACTTTATAGATGAATTTTAATGTTTTCAGAATTGTTTTTAAATACATTTTAAACACTAAATGTTCTTTTCCTTTAACTTTACAGGCAGAACAGATCATATTTGATCATTTTTCTGATCCTAAGTTTGTTGAACAGTTAATTACTTTTCTATCTTTAGAAGACAGAAAAGGAAAAGATAAATTTAATCCTCGACGTTTTTGCCTCTTTAAGGTAACTTATTTATATGCCTTCTTCATAAAGCTTAGTGACTGTCAGTTTGTAGGTTTATACGTTTTAAAGTATTTGATCAAAGTTTGAGTTTAGTCATCTCTTATTTTCATTTAAAATGGCTCTGAAAGTTATGCCAATAATATTGATCTTGCCTTATTGTCCTAGCACTCTATATTAAAAAAGGCTTTTTTCCCCTTTATCTTTGTAATTAGCAGTTGAAGCAAACAAAAAACCCACAAAACTAGATCCATTTGATGTTCATGTTATTTTTTTAAAGGGTGTGTATGCTATTTTTAAGGTCAGAAAGATTATTAATTTCTGTTTTATTTATTAACAGTACCTCTAAGTTAAAATGATAAGAATACTGTCATTTTACATGGCACAATAAAATATAAAGTTCTAGAAGGGAGACTGGGGTTTTGTTTTAAGCACAGTAGTAATATAGTAAACAAATGGAGATGGTAGTCATTTAAGTACTGAGGAACTTTATCTTTGTTTTTATAGGGTATATTCAGAAATTTTGATGATGCCTTTTTGCCAGTGCTGAAGCCCCACTTAGAACGTTTGGTTGCAGATTCACATGAAAGCACCCAGCGATGTGTTGCAGAAATTATAGCTGGTTTAATCAGAGGTTCTAAGCATTGGACATTTGAGAAGGTGATGTATTTGTACATTCCCTATTAAAGCTACATTTTCCATTTATGTAGTAAGTCCCAGCACATTAAGTCCATTTCCATTCATAGTTGATTCATTCAACAAATATTTGCTGAGTTCCTAATAGAGGTGAAGAACCGCTTCTATTACTGAGTAATTTGTATGAGTAAGTATGCAATGAGGAGAACATGAATAAGTGCTTCCAAATTGCTTGAGTATCTTTATTATTATTTATTTCTTTATTTTGTAATATATTTTTATTGGTTTCAGAGAGGAAGGGAGAGGGAGAGAGAGGTAGAAACATCAATGATGAGAGAGAATCATTGACCAGCTGCCTTCTGCACGCCCCTTACTGGGGATCGAGCCCGAAACCTGGGCATGTGTTTTGTTTTGTTTTTTAAATCCTCACCCAAGGATGTTTTTCCATTAATTTTCAAAGAGAGGGAAAGACAGAGAAATATCAATATGAGAGAAACCCATCGATTGGCTGCCTCCTACACAGGCCCGACCAGGGCCCAGGCTGGGGAGGAACGTGCAACTGAGGTAGATGCCCTTGGCCGGAATCGAACCTGGGACACTTCAGTCTGCAGGCCGACACTCTATCCACTTAGCTAGACCAGCTATGGCTCTTTTTTTTTTTTTTATGCTTTTTTCATCTAATGTAATAATGAAAGCAAAAGTATTCATATTTCCTAAGATAGCCATAAATGCACTCTTGAACTTCTTACTGGAACAGTGTTTGATACTCTAATGTTTAGGTTGTATTTATGTAATGTTTAGAATGACATATTAATAAAGTAATCTGTTAAAACAAAAAAAAAAATTGAAGTGTTCAATTCCATATTGCTTTTGAATATAAGTCACAACCCCTTGGTATATAGGCAACATTCAATATCTTTTAAATTTTGAATTATTTGCCAACATTAGGGGAAAATCAGGATATGTCATATAAAAATATTTCTGTTTCCCTTGAAAAATACGAAGGTCCTGGAATGCTGGTTCCACATTATTTCATTGTATCTGTTGCTGGTGCTGCTCCTGGGCTTCTCCTTCATGCGGCACTCTCTAGTTCTCATTAAACCCCTTCTCGGCCCCTTTCCCCATCTACACAGCACATTTGGTCTTACAGGCACTTTGAATTTGACACCCTTCTTTTGAGTATCCTGCTTTTTAAGTGTAAAATTTAGTTCTATATATCTGCCCTAAGGTTAGTTTCTTAGCATAATGCACTAGGCTGAGAATAACCAGGTAAAATGTCTGCAATGCCTGAATATAAGGTAGGCCACCATTTCCTCAAAGAAAACACACAAATATTGTTTTGGGCCAACTTAATTACACATACTTTTAGGAGGCATATGAATGCTTTTTAATTTGTTAATTTAGTTATATGTATTAACATCACTTATTAAAAAAAAACTTTGTTAATTTGTATTATTGCCTTTTTCCTCTTCACATATCATGAATCAATTTTATTTGTTTTATTTATTTTTAAAATAAGCTATTGATTTTAGAGAGGAAGGGAGAGGGGGAGAGAAACATTGATCCGCTGCCTCTTGCATACCACTTACTGGGGATCAAGCTGGGCATGTGCCCTGACTGGGAATCAAATTGGCGACCTCTCAGTGCATGGAGTGACACTCAGCCAACTGAGACACCCGGGCCAGGGCTCTTATTATTACTTTTAATCAGTGCCTGATGCTACCACTGGAAACTTATCGCAAGCCCTCCCTCCCCATTCGTCCTTTTGACTCAAGTGCAGTCCATGGACATCACTTGGTAGCTTGTTAGGAAAGGAGGATCTCAGGTCCCACCCTGATCTAATGAGTCAGTCTGCATTTGATCAAGATCCCAAGGTGATTTGTATTCTCATTAAACTGTGATAAGCATCTCTAAATATATTTACAATCTCTGTATAACTGAACATTTCTTAAAGGCTATTGATAGTAATTCAAAACTTGGTATTTGAAGATTATACTTCAGGCTAATAAGAAATTGTCTTAAAATGTCATATCTTGCCTAACCGGTTTGGCTCAGTGGATAGAGCGTCGGCCTGCGGACTGAAGGGTCCCAGGTTCGATTCCGGTCAAGGGCATGTACCTTCGTTGTGGGCACATCCCCAGAAGGAGGTGTGCAGGAGGCAGCTGATCAATGTTTCTCTCTCATCGATGTTTCTAACTCTCTCTCCCTCTCCCCTCCTCTCTGTAAAAAAATCAATAAAAAATATATTTTTAAAAAATGTCGCATCTTTCTAAAGTAGGATTCAATTAAATGACCTCAATAAGCACAAACTTTTTTAAGTGATTATAGTCCTTAGTCACAGAATTTTTAAAAAATTATTACTGATTTTTTAGATAAGGGAGAGAAAGGGAGAGAAACATTTCTAAGAGACATCATCAATTGGCTGCCTCTTGTACACCTCCTACTTGTACACTGGGGATCGAGCCCACAACCTGGGTATGTGCCCTGACTAAGAACTGAACTGGCGACCTCTTGGTTCATCCACTGAGCCACACCGGCTGGGCAAGCACACAAAATTTTGAAATGATGGAGGGTTTTTTCCAGCCCAGTATGCTATATTATTCAAAAATTTAAAGAGAGAACTTCTCTTTAAGAGAAATTATATGATTTTGTAAGGAATCATATAAGGGGTCTCCTTTTCTGAATAATTTTTTGGAAAAACAAAGTCACATTATAACTGGGTGTGTGTGATGATAATATAGTGAAGTTACTTTTCTGGATTATTTAGGTGTTCTAAGAAGTAACTTTTTTAAAAGAAATAATTTAAATGCAGTATCAGTTTGTGTGTTTATATGTTTCCTGGAAAAGAGCCGAAGACAAATGTTCTGAGTATTTTCCCATGCATTTTGCTTTGGGTAGGTGGAGAAGCTTTGGGAGCTTCTGTGCCCTCTGCTTAGAACAGCGCTGTCCAACATTACAGTGGAAACTTACAACGACTGGGGAACTTGTATAGCAACATCCTGTGTGAGTTCTGCTTACTTCTGTGTCTAACTGATCTATTCAAACTTTTATACCTTGTCTCAGAATCTGTGAATTCTCATTATACTTCCTGAATCTTGAAATTTTGCTCATAGTTGTGTGATTTTAAAATAATTGGTAATGGTTCTGTTTAGTCTTTCAAATAAGCCTTGAGTGATTATTAATAACCTTAAGAGATTATTATATCCTCTCGGCCATAGTAATACATTGTTTTAGAATAGATGACAAGTCAAATCATATGTAACTTAACATGTAGTAAAAGCCAGATTATGCAAGGTTATCGGTGTTATTTTTAACACTAAATATGTACATAACTTGTATTCTCTGATTTAAAGAAAAGCCATTTAGCTAACAATTTTCTCACTGTTTATCTTTTTAACATGAGCTATGATAACATAATTTGGATTTGACTCACTTGTGACTTTTAATTCGATTTTCTTCCTCTATCCTTTTATTTATAAATAAGATATATATTTATATTTCTAAAATGAAAGGATCTGACTCATTTACAGCATTGTAGGACTTCTGTTTTAATCATTACTTTATATTTCAACACAGGAAAGCAGAGATCCCCGGAAACTTCATTGGCTTTTTGAGCTGCTGTTGGAATCACCATTGAGTGGTGAAGGTGGCTCCTTTGTAGATGCATGGTAAATAAAAAAAAAACTTAAACAGTTAAGAAAAGATAGCATGTTTGTGCTTGATGTATGAATGGGAATGAACTGCCTACATTTCATAACTAGAGTTAACCCTTGAACAACATTGGTTCAAACTGTGCTGGTCCATTTTTATGCAGATTTTTTTTCTCCCCCAAATAAATATACAGTCAGTCCTCTACATCCCCATCTTTCACATCCGAGGGTTCAACCAACCTTGGATGGAAAATACTGTTAGGAATTCTCGGATGCAGAGGGCCAGCTGTGTGCATTGTTCTGTGCCATTTTATATAGGGGACTTGAGCGTCCGCAGATTTTGGCATCCACAGGAAGGTCCTACAGCCAATCCCCCTACAGATACTGAGGGACAATTAAAATTTGGGGGAAGTCTAAAGTTATATGGGGATTTTTGACTGCTCAGGAGTTGGCACCCCTACTCCCCCTGTTGTTCAAGGGTCAACTGTAAATCTTCTATGAGATACGTGATCTATTTCCATACGACATGATACTAAGTACAGTTATTTCTCAATAGGGACAAGAAAAAATGGAAGCAACCTGAGCAATTCAAATATAAGTTAGATTCAGCTTTGATCACTGTCAAATCTATTATATCAGGACTGCCTTTTGTGCTATGACAGTAGTAGCTTCTTTCTCATAGCTTCTCATTGTTCATTCTTTCCCATGAGGAAAGAAGAGAGTAATCTTTTAAGGGAAAATATACTTGGTGGTGTATAAGGAGCTGAGAACAAATTAGTAGATAAGAGAGAGAAATATAGATAATCCTGTTAACATGAAGAATAATTGATTATTTTTCTTAATTAGTGGGGAAATTCTGATACTTTAGAGATTAACTCAAATAGTATTCTGGCACTAGCCATTTTGGCTCAGGGGATAGAGTGTCAGCCTGCGGACTGAAGGGTCCCAGGTTCGAATCCAGTCAAGGGCATGTACCTTGGTTGTGGGCACATCCCCAGTAGGGGGCGTGCCGGAGGCAGCTGATCGATGTTTCTTTCTCATCGATGTTTCTAACTCTCTCTCCTTCTCCCTTCCTCTCTGTAAAAAATCAATAAAATATATTTAAACAAAATATACTTTACCAAAAAAAAAAAAGTAGTATCCTGAAATCATTATTTCTTTTGATTATAGTAGTGGGGATGACAAGAGAATACAAAGAAAATGGTGCAGGAAATATAATAAAATCTTCATAAAGATGCTCTTTTGAATTTGGAGAAATGCCTATTCAAGTCTTTTGTCCATTTTTGAATTAGGTTTTGTGGTTGTTGCTGAGAAAATGAGACAATTTTCAGTGAAACACATGCATCATTAATCTATACCTTCAGTATGTAAAGACTCTAACACAGCTCTCCTGTGTTTTCATTTTAGTCGACTCTATGTACTGCAAGGTGGCCTTGCCCAGCAAGAGTGGAGAGTGCCTGAGCTATTGCACAGACTGTTGAAGTACCTGGAACCCAAACTCACCCAGGTTTACAAAAATGTCAGGGAAAGAATAGGGAGGTAGGTATTATTTTCTCTGTGGTATGGTATACCTCTTGAGCTCTTCTTAGTGAATTTTAATATCTAGGAATGCATACTGATTACGTTACTATTGAGTTTCATAGTATGCTCTTCTTCAGATTTTGTTTTATATGGTGGTGTACACACTAGACAAGAGGCTCTGAATGTAAAATAGGGTGGCAGTGGGCTCACCAAGCCAGAGATGAACAGTTGGCACACCCCGTGTTTATTACCTCAGAGTTGCAGGCACAGCACAAGAGATCTTCTCTAGGAATTGTCTTGGGTGGGTTATAGCTTTTGAGCCCTAGTTTTATTGAGAATGTGGGATCTCTTCTTACGGTACCTGTTTCATTTTATAGTGTGCTGACCTACATATTCATGATAGATGTTTCTTTGCCAAACACCGCGCCAACAGCATCCCCTCGTGTTCCTGAGTTTACTGCTCGAATTTTAGAGAAATTGAAACCCCTCATGGATGTGGATGAAGAAATTCAGAACCATGTCATGGAAGAAAATGGAATTGGTGAAGAAGATGAACGAACTCAGGGCATTAAACTCTTAAAAACTAGTGAGTGGCTAAAATTAGTAGATACTCAAAAACAGACATTTATATTTTCTTAGGGCTTTTTTCCACTCTTTTTATTGTGGTAAAATGTATATAACATAAAATGTACAGTGGCATCAAATACATTCACGTTGTTGTACAACCATCACCATCATCTATCTTTACTACTCTTTTCATCTTGTAAAATTGAAACTGTACTCATGGAGCGATAACTCGTCATTCTCCCCTTGCCCAGCCCCTGTACCCACCATTCTACTTTCTATAAGGTTGGCTATTCCAGTGGTCGGCACACTCATTAGTCAGCAGAGCCAAATATCAACAGTACAACGATTGAAATTTCTTTTGAGAGCCGAAAACCGACTTCTGCGCATGGGATACTGAAGTTTCAATCACACTGTACGTGCGTACCCGCATGTGGTATTTTGTGGAAGGGCCACACTCAAGGGGCCAAAGAGCCGCATGTGGATCGCAAGTCGCAGTTTGCCAACCACTGGGCTAGTCTAAGTGCCTCATATAAGTGAAATCATACATGTTTGCTTTTTTAATTTTGCGTAGTGTTTATTCATCTATTGATGGACATTAGGTTATTTATATTTTGTGCTATCGTGAATAATACTGCTATGAGTATGGATGTGGAAGTATCTGAATCTTTGCTTTCAATTCTTGTGGGTATTGAAAATGAATTGCTGGGCCATATGGTAATTCTGTTTAACCCTGGGGAGGCACCACGTTTTTCATGGTGGCTGCACCATTTTACATACCAGTTCACATTTCTTTCACATCCAGAAAACACTTATTTTCTGTCTTTATAACTATAGCTGTTCTAATTGGTGTAAAGAAGGTATCGCGTGGTTTTGATTTGCATTTCCCTAATGATTAGTTGTTGAGCATCTTTTCATTTGCTTAGTTGTCATTTTTTATCTTCTTTGAAGAAATGCCTATTCAAGTCTTTTGCCCGTTTTTTAATTAGGTTTTGTTGTTGAGTTGTAGTTCTTTATATGTTCTAGATATCAATCAAATAAATCATTGTCATATCTAATGTCATGAAGTTTTCCCTTAGGTTTTCTTCTAAGAGTTTTATAGTTTTGTCCCTTACATTTAAGGTATAAGATATGAGCTTCATTCTTTTTGCTCATGGATATGCAGTTTGTCAGAGCCATTTGTTGAAAAGACTGTATTTCTCCATTGAATAGTCTTGGTACTCTTGAAAATGAATTGGCCAATTGTGTGAAGGTTTCTTGGCTCTCTAGTTTATTTCATTGGTTTATATGTCAGTCCTGATGTCAGCACTGTCCTATTTTGATTATTGTAGCTTTGTAGTAGGTTTTGAAATCTGGAAGTGTGAGTCCTCCAACTTAGTTCTTTTTTTTTTTTTAATATATTTTTATTGATTTCAGAGAGGAAGGGAAAGGGAGAGAGAGATAGAAACATCAATGATGAGAGAAAGTCATTGATCTGCTGCCTCCTACATGCCTTCCCACCCCCCCACTGTTGATTAATCCTGCAACCCGGGAATGTGCCTGACTGGGAATTGAACTGTGATCTCCTGATTGATAGGTTGACACTTAACCACTGAGCCACACTAGCTGGTCCTTTTTACCCCCCTAATTATCTTTGTTATTAGTGGTGTCCTGTTGTCCTGATACCTTAAAATTTTTCAAGGATTGTGAATATAAACAACTAACTTAGTTGTTGTTTTTGCTACATTGGGATTGCTATTTTTTGTTTGTTAATCTTCACCTGAGGATATTTTTTCTATTGATTCTTAGAGAGAATGGAAGGGAGGGGGAGAGACAGAGAGAGAAAAACATCGATGTGAAAGAGACACATCGATTGGTTGCCTCCAGCACGCACCCCAACTGGCACCAGGAATCGAGCCTGCAACCAAGGGACATGCCCTTGACCAGAACTGAATCCATGACCCTTCAGTCTGAGGGCCAACACTCTAACCACTGAGCAAAACCAGCTAGGGCTACATTGGAATTATTGAAGGCTAGTTTTAATTTGTATTTAGCATAGTTATTTGGTAGACTTGTTAATAATTTGCTGATTTATTCTTTGAGAGTGGCTTTAGTACTCCATAGATTAGTTGACCCCCCCACCCCCCTTTATTGTGAGTCCTGTCATACTGCTGGACAGTGTCTCATTTAAGAAGTAATATAAACAATCTGTAACATTGAAGCACTGTCAAAGTGGCTGCACCACAATACTATTCTACTTCATGGTCTAATTGGATAGCGAAGACTGATTCTGGGTATTCATTTCCAAATAGTATTGAAATGGCTGATGGCGAGTGCAGGAAGATCCTTCTCTACAGCAGTCACAGAACAACTTCAGCTTTTACCTTTGTTTTTTAAGGTAAGTTAATGGCTAAAATGAGGAATGCATCCTTTTTTGACCTTCAAAAGGAATTTATATTTATCATCTGATGGCTGATAATTTTCAGACTGTGTATGATTTGGTTGTATCTTCAAAAAATAGAATAGTCACAGGAAAATCATTAGGTGATAGTGGTTTCATATTTGTTGAAATAATCTTTTAAATATTAGATAAGAGGAAACATTGTTTCACTAATAGTCAGTTTCCAAGTAATAGTTTAGGAAAATACTGATAGCTAAAAAGAAAAGCCACAATGAAATGTTTGAATATAGCTCTTTCTGACTTTTTAATACTTAATATATAACAAATCTGAAGATCAAAATGTTCACTATATTGTATTTATTTTACAGTGATAAATGACATTATAATTGGTTTTAACAAATATCTACGGGAAGATATTTGTATGGTGACTTCGAAATTGGTTTTAACAAATATCTACGGGAAGATATTTGTATGGTGACTTCGAAATTTTATTTGATGAGAGGTATGACCTGAGGTGGTTTTAATTACTCCTCTGGTCAGAGGGTGAAGGTGATAAAACTAAGATCAAAAAGAGGGCTCAGAAAGAGCCTGTCTGAAGTTTGGGTAAGGACAGTGAAGACTTGGTGAAGATTCCATTTGTTAGGGGTATGCAAAGAAATTTCATAATACTAAGCTTCGAATCTCTCACCTAAGTTGGTATATTCCTTAGTGTGTTATAGAAAAACAATTTATTTTTAGAAATTAAAACTACTTAAAAAAAAAAAAACAACACAAGAAAATACATTTAGAATATTTGAGAGGATACTTATTTAAGGGTTGGGGAAGACAAAGAAAAGAAGCTAGAGTGAATGTACCTTGTTTTATTAATTTGTCTTTAGGACCCTATAAGCACTTTTAAAATTAAATGGAAGGAAAGTACCTTAAAAAAAGGCAAAATGAACCTTACCTCACTGTATCTGGTTGGTAGGATTAAAACACAGAGCAGTGGATTTTAAGAGCACAGAAATTCATACATGCCTTGTGGATAATATCCTTATTAATAATATTGGAGTGAAGCTATTATATGTAAGGTATAATAAAGAGCAAATGCAGTAATAATTGTAGGAACCAAGATTTTTAGCATGAGAGACGGGATATATAAAAATCCAAGCTGTTTAGTAAAATCCCTGTAATCCTAAATTTGGAAATATCATTTTAATCTCATGATCCATTTCTATTTAGAAAATATGCTTATACCCTAGCAATGTCCACCAAAAAGGCCCAGAACCACTAATCAACCTAATAGCAGTCAATACCCTGGTGTCCAGATTATGCTTTCCAAGTGTCATTTCCCACTAGAAGAACCAGAGTTGCTTGGAGAAATGGCTGATTTCAGGTTTAGACCAAGAAATGTACAGGATAAACCCCGGTCATCTTGTCATACCAGAAACCCAGGATGTTACAGTTGTGTTAAAAGATGCAGTAGCCAGTTTGAGCACCAATAAGAAGGGCAACTATAGTGGATCAAAGCCATTAAATTTGTTGAGATTCAGTGGTTCATAATGATACTTAAAAAAATTATTGTTCACTTTTAGAGGACAAGAGGGAAATCATTCTGAGGGAAAGTAAGTTGGTTGCCTGTGTACTAATTGGCTGTTATTTTCCAATTTTTGTCTTTGGTTTGTTTTATTCTCTAGATTGCCCCAGTGGAAAATGACAATAGCTACGATGAACTGAAAAGAGATGCAAAGTTATGTTTATCACTAATGTCTCAGGGGTTGCTTTACCCTCATCAAGTGCCTTTGGTACTTCAGGTGCTAAAACAAGTAAGAGTTAATACCAAATATATATCTATATCTTTTTGTTGGGATTTTGGCTTATTCTAAGAATTTCACTAAGTCAGCTGCAGTGCACACCGTACCTGATACTTGTTTCCATTTTAATTTTTCTTTTAATATGAGTGAGTTCATGTACTGACCCAAGAACCAGACCTAGATTATGTGCCTGGCTCTGTCACCAGCTTCTATGACCTTGGGCAGATCACTCAAGCCCAGATATTCTGTGTACATAGAGAGTTAATTATTGAAGCACCTTGAATACAAAGTGCTTAATGAGGGAAGGGGATGGTCATTTCCTTTTACCATTTCCCCCTTACGTTATTCACTTACGTTTCCTAGCCTATGATAGAAAGACCTAAGTGATTATATATTTTCTGGTAGCACTTTTTAGTATACCGTGTGCTCAGGTTTATCCAGGGCATGCATGTGCTGTGTAATATAAAAGTGAACATGTCCCCATGGTTTTCAGATTTTTAAGTTTAAACAACACCAAAAAAATATTTTTAACAGCACAATATTTTGGTATTCTTTTTGTAGTAGAATTTAGTAGTTCTCAATCTTTTTTGCTTTCAATACCCTGCTACTATGAAAAGTAAAATAAAATAATATGCAACCCTTGGAGAAGTTAGTCATGAATTATAAATAATTCTCTCTTCTAAAATGGACTTTTATTGTGTATTCCTCCCCTTTACTCTCCACTATTCATATATTCTGAATACCTTTACCGAAATAGCTCATACAGCCTTTCATTTAGAAGGAGCTGTAAGATGAGGTTGCTCTAACCGCATAAAATAGGTAGAATTATAGTAGAAGATTTTATTTGTGTGTCATTTCTATGTCTGTCACCTCATGTTCTTGTCAACACTATTTTCATTGTTTATACTTCTCTTTCACAGACAGCAAGAAGCAGTTCTTGGCATGCTAGATACACAGTGCTGACCTACCTCCAGACCATGGTATTTTACAACCTCTTTATTTTCCTAAACAATGAAGATGCAGTTAAAGGTATCAGGTGGCTGGTCATAAGTCTTCTGGAGGATGAACAGCTAGAGGTAAAATTTAAGTTAAAGCAAATAGAAATTTAAGAAATTCAAAGAAAGCAACATCGCTCCCCTTTATGTAGTATTTACACATTGATAAGATGTGTTCTATTAAAGTATAAATCACTAAAAGTAACTAATTGTAGCGTAGCTCTCCTGGATTAGTTTTGATACCCTATTCATGATTTCCTGTAATACAAATGGAAACAAACATTAGGCAGTTCTTATCCTGGTTTCTGTTTGCAGTTGGGCAGGTAACATTTGTGAACCAAAGTTTTCTTATCTATGAAATTGCTGGTGGTAATACTCTGTGTATCTTACTGATTTTAAAATGACTAATAGGAATGTATATGAAGGTAGTTTCAAGAGAATAAAAAGTTACACATAAATGTATTATCCGGTAAATTTAGGGAAGGATTGTTCCCTTTTATTTTCTTCAGTAGAGGAATCAAAGGCAACTTTTGTGGTGTAATATTAATATTTTGTACAATAAGATAACATTAATTTGTTGAAACAGCCTAACATAAGAAAAGCATGTAGTGATAAATGTGGAGTAAGATATAACTTCCTAAATTGGCTTTAGGTAAAGAAAATGTAATTGACATTTTCACTTTATTTTATGACTTACTGGGTTTTCCATGTAGTGGAGCACTCCCATTAATTATACATTTTATTTGAGAGCACTAAAAATAGATTGTACCTATAGGAAACTGGGAGTGGAAATTTTTCCGTTTCCCTGATGAGCCTGTTCATTTCCCAATCCAGCTTCCTTGTGTTCTTTGAGCAGAATTATCTAGTCCCTAGGGTACTCCCACCGTGGTGATAACAACTCCGACAGGCTTCAGTGAAAGTAGTTAGCTACCTATAAAATTGTACAAACTTTTCCTTGTATTGTTTTTAACTAAAGAATGGAAATTGCAAGGTGGGAACTCTAAAGTCAGTGTTTACTAACTTTACTGTTTTCTGGACCTTGTTTTAGAACATTTTTATATGTTTTATATTTTCCTCCATGTAATAGGCTTAAACGTAACTGTTACCGTAAATATAACGATGACTTTTATTAAAACTATCATTTTTAAAAGTGATGTTTACTATCTAATAATTAAATACAGCTCGTACGATAATGTTGAAAACAATTTTGTAGTACTCTAAATGAGAAATGTTTAAAGAAAGCTTTGTAACATTTAAGGAGACTTAGCAGTAGGGAAATAATTTATAGAGTAATTTAATTTTGTATAAAATAGTTAAGCATTTACCTGAATGTAGTGGCTTTTTTCAATTTTGAGGCTACAGATCCTTTGACAACCTGATAAAATCTCTATTAAGAAGCTGCAAGAGAGCATTTACACAATTTGCATACAAATGCCAGGGAAAGTCCCCACCCCAGTTCCCATACCACCCTCCAGCCTCTGATATTCCAGCAGGTTTGGGATCTTCGCTCTAATGCAAGTGATTATCTCTGCAGGTTCGAGAAATGGCTGCGACCACCTTAAGTGGTCTGTTACAGTGTAACTTCCTTACCATAGACAGTCCTATGCAGATTCATTTTGAACAACTTTGCAAAACAAAACTACCGAAGAAAAGAAAGCGAGACCCTGGTTTCGTAGGAGATACGATTCCTTCTGCAGGTAACAATACTGGTAGAAAACACACAGATTCTTTGGAGAATTAACCAGGCTTACTCAACAAATATTTATTGAATACTTGTATGTGCCCTGGGTCTGTGCTGGGTACTGGCAATAGTTTCTCTGCTCTTGAGCTTTGCACATAGAAGGCAAGACCTGGCATGTAAAAGCTGAGCCAAATCGCTACGGCTCCCCTTTTTCTTAACTTCAACCCCTTATCCACCATGTTGCATGTGTACCATATAGTATACTTACAGACACAAACTATACACACATCTTTATTAAAATACTAGAGGCCCAATGCACAAAATTCGTGCAAGAGTAGGCCTTCCTTCCCCCGGCTGCCAGCACTGGCTTCCCTCTGGCACCCAGAACCCGGGCTTCCCTCCCAGCCCCAGCCCCCGGCTTCGTCCAGAAGGACGTTTGGTCTAATTAGCCTATTACGCTTTTATTATTATAAGTAATGGAAATTGAAAGCACTTTAACTTCTATTGCTAAAGAAAGAATACAGAGTCTGTAGTAAACAGACACATTGCAGTTCTGTTTGTTTGTTTTTAAAGACCAGTTTATTGCCCTGGCTGGAGGGGCTCAGCAGTTAGATGTCAGCCCACACACCCAAGGGTCAGGGGTTTGATTCCCCGTCAAGGGCATGTACTTAGGTTGCAGGTTCCATCCCTGCCCCAGTTGGTGTGCATGCAGGAGGCAACCAATTGATGTGTCTCTCTCACATCAATGTTTCTCTCTGTCTTCCCCACCTCCCTCCCTCTTACTTTGTAAGAAATCAATGGAAAAAAATAATCTTCCGGTGAGGATTAATAACAACAAAAAGAATAGTTGATTGATTATTAGAGAGAGGGAGAGAAATATTGATGTGAGAGCATAACATCGATCAGCTGCCTCCTGCATACCCCCTACCAGAGATTGAGCCCACAATCTGGGTTTATGCCCTGACTGGAATCCAGCTGGCAACCTCTCAGGGCATGGGACAATGCCCAACCCACTGAGCCACACCAGCCAGGGCTTGCAGTTCTCTGTTGAGTGTGTTTACCTATGAATCAATGCATTCTGAAAAGTGTGGTTTAACTTTGATTGCAGTTTGTTTTAGCATCAGGGATTACACTTTTGTATATGATATAAATTGATTTTTTAAAAGCCATTATTTTGTTTGTTTTAGCAAATATAAAACACATTTGGATGTTTTTAGTTTGTCCTCAAACTCATGTTTTTCGTGTTATGAATAAAGATTCATTTTAAACACAAATTTACACATTGAAAATAACTAGCATAATCTAAAACTAATTTTATTTCACTGTAAAGAGTGCAGTAGATTCCTATCAATATTTGCACATTACTTCTGTTGTCTTTGCAGAGTTGGTCAGACGCCATGCTGGGGTGCTAGGACTTGGTGCGTGTGTTCTTTCCAGTCCTTATGACGTCCCCACCTGGATGCCCCAGCTCCTTATGAATCTGAGTGCACATCTGAATGACCCTCAGCCTATTGAGGTAAAAGCTTCCCGGTTGGTTTCTTTGCACACACATTATCAAGAGATGCTTTGCAAAACACCATTTATACTGATAATTCCCTACACACTCTGGACCTTCTGCTTTCATACAGCCACTACTACCACTGCAGGACCAAGCCTGCTTATCAGTAATCATTAAAATCTTGCAGAGACCTTGCTTTCGTGTAAATTTTTTATCCTTTGGTAGCAAGGAAATTACTGTAACTTCTGTCCTTCCCAGTCCAATGAAAGTAGTGTCAGTGTTGTCAGTATAAATATTATACTTCTATTTTACTAGCATGTTCTATTTAGGAACTGTCCAATTAGGAGCTAATATTAAACAAGAAAGCCTGGTGGTATCATTTACTGAGCACCTATGGTCCTAAATTAAACAACTCAGAAGATGAATGACTTTGTCCTTTCAACTTAGTAAATAGATGTTACGTGTATATTGAAACTGGTTTACTGATGTGGTGCAAGTTGCAATAGCTTGTCCAAGTAATTCTAAAGCGAGCTTGGTGGCTTTGGGCTCGTTGGTTCTGTAGCATTCGGTGAGCAGTGAGATCTGAAGTCTAGAGAGTTTGTTACTAAGCTGAAGGTATCCTAAATATAACGCTAGTGGTTCAGAGAGGTCAGAATAATATGTATGTGGGTTGTTCACTCGACAGATGACTGTAAAGAAGACCTTATCCAATTTCCGAAGGACGCACCATGACAACTGGCAGGAACACAAACAGCAGTTCACCGACGACCAGCTGCTTGTTCTCACCGATCTCTTGGTATCACCATGCTACTATGCATAGGAGGGTAAGTCAGCAGGGCTCTGGGTTTAAAGAAGTCTGACATCCGCAGGCAAGTGTCATTGGTTCACTGACTCAGAACTAGGTGCTCCTAAGTTTGTTCTTTTTTTGCTGATATTCTTAGATGTCATTGTTTAGATAAAGTGTTTTTAAAATATCATTTACATAAGTTCCCAGAGAATTTTTCCTTGATTTTTTGCTTCAGTTATTAAGCAGACAAGTTATGTGACTGCTTTTAGATCTTCATAAGTGAGTAGGCTTAGTAGTCTAGAAATGGTAGACAAAAATAATTATTTTTTAAAATATATTTTTTTATTGATTTCAGAGAGGAAGGGAAAGGGAGAGGGAGATAGAGATAGAAACATCAATGATGAGAGAGAGTCATTGATTGGCTGCCTCCTGCACGCCCCACTCTGGGGATCAAGCCCGCAACCCAGGCACGTGCCCCAACTGGGAATCGAACTGTGACCTCCTGGTTCATAGGTCAACGCTCAACCACTGAGCCATGCCAGCTGGGCCAAAAAAAAAAATTATTCTTTGTAGCCTCTTAGTGGGGCCTGGGCATTTTGGGTTGCCCTGAGGGCTCTAGGTTCTATATTGTAGTGAGAACATTTCATCAGGATTCTTAAATATTTATTATCTATTCTTATTAAAGAGGGAGGACCCAGAAGCCTTTCTACTGGGATAGGAAGAATAAAGAAAAATTCACTTACTGGGCTTGACTGAAATTTTTTTCTTCCCTGATACAGGTGAGTAGTCCTCACTTCAAGCTCTTTTCATCAAAAATTCCAGATCCTCAGGTACCATCTGTGGTGGCTCGCTGCTGGTTTTAACTCTCTGCCTTTGTCGAGCTCTCATCATTCTGGTGGTTTCTGTTTAGTCTCATTTAGTCTGCGTTCCACAGGTTCTCAGCTGCCATTTGATTTCCTAACTTGTCCGGAACTGTTTCCAGAATATTGATCACTTTTTCTTTGAGGCATCTGACAAAATCACAATGTCTCAGACTAGAAATAATTACCCAGTATGATCATGGCATCCAAGACCAGACTGAGTCTAGGAACTCATTAAGAAACAGTTTACTTGGAATGTAGAATGCCCATCTGTAAAACAGGTCCTCTCATTTCATTCATCTCAAATTACTTTGAATTCTTTCCAAATGGCTGTTGGGTTTAGATGGTAGTAGGGCTGTGGGCCATAAATCTGAAGCTTGGAGAGCCAGGAAGATGGAAGGAAGAGAGGACAGGTCTGGAACCTAGCCAAGGACCTGATGGATTGCTTGACAAGACACAAAAGTGAAGCTGGTGTCCACCACGCGCCTCCCACAGACTGGAGTTTTTTGTGCTGAGGAGAAGAGAACTGTGGGAAAACTGGGGTTTTGTGAATACATTTTTGATGGATTGTTGTGTGTGTATACAATGTATGATTTTGAAAATAAACATCAACAACAATAAATACCCTGACTGGTTGATTTACCTGTATTCTTTACAAATATTGTTTGACCCACTTTTAAAACTGTTATACTTCACCTAATAGAAGATTGCTGTGTTTGCAAAAATTCTGTAATTTCTGATTTTTTTTTTTTTTTTTTTTTTTTTTTTGCCTGCAGAATCGTTGAGAGACTAAGAAGTCTTGATATTTAATTGACTTGTTTAATAAATGTTAAATAGATGTAAAGGACTGTATAAATTGTAGAGATAGCTTTGGCAAGACTTTGTACAGATGCAACCTTTTACACAACACCATTGTGTAATTAATTTGTAAAATTCACATGTAGCTCTTTATTATAGTGATTTTGGCTTTTGTACCAAATTGAATGCCATTTTTTGCATTTTTAAATTATTTTCACGTTACAAAAGCTGAGGTGTGGGGTTTTGTTTGAGTTCATTTAATGTTAGAATGTCTGAATTTTTATGTAACTTTTTTGTGTGCATCTCAATGCAAACGCCATGTTTGCCTTTGACAAGTTTATAGAATGCAAGGTATCTTCTAGACAAAAAAAAAAAAAAAAGTAATTCACAAGTTTGTGAATGTCATCTTGCAACACACTCTGTACAGTCTTCCTTAAAGGAACACTACAGTATATTTTTTAGAATCTACTTGTTGAATGACTCAATGCAGACCTAAGCACAGCAGAGGTCCTGGTACAGATCAGCACACACAGGCATAGTCCCTGTATAGAGTAGTGCCAAACTGACAATTTCATTGTGTAACTAGTTTAAAACCCAATAAATGGATTGTTTTTAACACCTGGCTTTTGTCTTCATTAAGTGGACAGAACAGTTCTGTAGGCAGTGACTCTATAAGATTCCTTTGGATCCATAGATCTCAATCCATAAATTCATGCCCCCTGACCAAAATGAGTTATCTAGGTTGGATCTGTCCACTAGAGTAGCTAATAGCTACATGTGGCTATTTACTTTTAAATTAAATTAAAAATTCATTTCCTTGGTCTCACTAGACCCATTTCAAGTACTTATTAGCCACTTGTGGCTAGTGGTTACCCTATTGAATAGCACAGATCAATGTTTTCATCAGAAAGTCCTATTGGGCAGCCTGATCTAGATGATTGATATGTCTAAGAACCCCAGAGATTTTGTTAAAATAAGAATTTTAATTCAGGCTCCTAGCTCATGATATTGATGCTTTGTCCTGAGACCACACCTTGAGTAGTGAGGCTTTATATTAACCACTTCAGCTTTTTCTAAGCTATATGAAACTGTCTTAGCAATGTTACTGAAGTGGAACTTTAAAAAAAATAGGATACTGAATCCACAGTGTTCCTCGATCAGAGTTTCTTTGGTTGGGACTCACCACCAAGATCTTTTTAAAGCTTCATAATGCTTCATTCGTGCAGCCAGGATTGAGAACCACTGGTGAAGTGTTAAGGTAGGTTTCCAGAAAGGAGGGGGAGAGGGGTGAGAGGTGAGGAGAAAGCTAGCATCTTTGAGGTAAGCAGTAATAATCTTTAATTTCTGAATTGGATCTTTTAAATACAGACTTTGAAAAGTGTGTTTCAAAATTTAGGAGGAAAATTTACCCACCTGTTCTCTTAATGTGAATAAGTTTTGGTGCCCCCCCCCCAAAAAAAATTACAAATAGTTTGTGAAAGCTGTTTTCAAATATTTGAGAAGGCATTGCCAAGCCCTAAGGTTGCAGGCCATTTAAACAATTAGTAGTATGTCTAGAAGGAAGCAGTGAGAAATTTTGTTTGACTGAAAAAATTAACTTTTTCTACATGGTCTTCATAGTTAGTTTATGGACAATGGCAATTTATTTCTCTTGCTAATATAATTGTGAATATTCCCCTGTTGTTGAACATCAAGGTTGTTTTATGTTTTCCCTACTACAAATTACACTGCAATGAACATTTTGTTATCGTCATGCTTCAGACTTTTTCCTCAAGTATTTCCTTAGGATAAATTCCAAGAAGTGAGATTTTTAGGTCAAGAATCTAAAACATTAAGTGGCTCTGATGTTTTCCTTAATTTGCATTGACAGTGACAGTATATTAGAATGCTGGTTTCCCTGAAAATCGATAGCCATTCATATTTTAACATGTCAGCCCTGCTTGTTTTTGTTTTTGCAGATTTTCCTCTTTTTTACTATTTTTTTTTACTAGTAAGGCTGTGTTCTTAACACTTGGCTGGCACATTTGATAGACAAAATTATAGTAGCTTTGCTGATGGTACGTAGTAATTCTGGAACTTTGGTGGTTTCTGATTTCCTCTTCTAGATCTCTGGAATCCTTTACAAGCTGTAAATTTATTTTTTCCCCCAGTAACAGATAATTTCTCCCATGGGTGTAACTGCTACTTGCCAGCCCAAACCTGTCATCTCCTGGCATGGCCAAATGTCTGGAGCTGAGCGGGCAGTTCATATGGAGAGGGATATAACTTTGGAGTTTCCACTCAATACTAATGTCTTCTTTTCCTTTTGATTATTTCTAGGGCCCAGGGTCACCGCTGCTGACAACCTAGATTTGAACTGCTGCATTGCATGTGTTTGGGAGTGGAATATTACATGGGTATTGATGGGAAATTTGCCCTTAGGAATAAATTCATTTCTAAACCAAATTCTGCAAGCATAGTCAACTCCTGGACTGAATGTCTACTTCACAAATTATCCAGCCTTTTTATTTACAATGAAAGCACAGGGGAACTGGGAAAGATAAGTTATATGCTTGAGTCAAATTCTTTGGTACTTGGTACCAAACAGTTTAGCCACAATAGGATTTCAACGGCAATATTCACTTGAACTGAGTTTTCTGGCATCAGCGTGAAGGAAAGGGCATTCAAAGAGCATTCTCATTTCTAAATACTACCCCCTCCCCCCACCTCCACCCCGCCAGGTTAGAAAAGTAGTAAGTTCCCAGTCACCCAGAATAGGATGTTAGTTGAAGGCCCAAACTAAAATTAAACCCGTGAGTTCATTGTTTTGGGCGTATGGACCTATAGAGGAATGAGGATGGTAGTTTGGGGTTTGTGTTCTTGCTCACTAAACTGCCTAGCTGCATGCCTACGGCCATTGCTTTCTATGATTTTTAACGTTCATGTCCGTGGTTTCTTGGCTTGGTTATTTGCATGGGTACTGCTGTTTTTTTGTTTGTTTTACTTTGCATTTGTTTCCTAGTAATTGGTAAGGTCCTTTAGTAAATTCACCAATACTTTTTGAAAGAGCTGAAAGAAGAAAAGATGTAATTCTTTTTATAAACTTGATTTGATTTAAACGTTACGACTTGATTTACAAGTTCTGAGTCTCAAAGTACGAAACGGAACGATGCCAATTTAGGAGAAAAGGTATTTAGCTGCAGTCCAGAGAGCCTGGCGGGCCCCAAGGCCGGGAATGCAGGCGGAGGGCTGGCAAGAAGCCCACCGGCCCATGCCACGGTGCGTCCCTCTGAGACCAAGGTCCCTTGGGTCGCGGTGTGCTGTTGCGCCCCCACTCTTCAGGTTTCTACCCAATCCGCCTGCCCCTCTTCCTGTCGGCCGGCCGTTGCCTACATAAGGGAGCCCGGAGGACGGGGAGCAGCCGGCCCCAGCGCACGAGGCCAGCGAGGTGGTGAGGGTGCGAGGGCAGGCGGGGTGCCAGGCCTGGGTGTCCGGTGGAGGGGGCGGCGCCCTCCGCAGCTCGGTGACTGCGCCTCTGCGCCCCCAGCTCCTGCAGCTCCGGGATGCGCGGAGGCGGCGGCAGCGGCGATGGCGATGGTGCCTCCAGCCCTGCATCCTCCCGGGCAGTGGGTGGAGCTGGGGTCTGGGATGCGAGATGGAGGAGAAGGGGCGGCGCTGCGGCCACCCTGCAGGTGAGAAGCTGCGGGCCCTGGAGGAGGCGACTCCACGGGAACAGGGAGGGTCAGGCACGGGGAGCCGGTGGGTTAGCAAAGAGCGCGCTGTGCTGGTCCCAGCCCGGCCCCTGCGCACCTGCTGTCCTGGCGCAGCCTGCGGAGCAGCCATCTGGCCCCTACCCGGGCCGTTCCCACGCTCCGTGGGGCCGTGGAACCCCTCCCCCAGCGCCCGTGGCCTGGCCTGGCCTCCTCACCCCACCAGCCCTCTCCCGACTGGTTCACTAGCTTCCCTGGCCAGGCCTAGGCCCTTACCATAACCTTCTCCACCTCGGGACCTCCTACCCATTGCCAGCTCCGGGCAGGGGTCGGTCCTCACCCCCCTTCCATACCCAGATTGGGGTGTTCCACAGCCTCCCCGTGCCCCTCAGCCACTGACCCCGCCCCACCCCATCCGCTGCTCCCGGCCTCGATGTAATTCAACTGGGGACAAAGAGCTTGAAGGGCTCTGAAATCAGATAAATCTGACTTGAATCTTAGTGACCGTGGGCAAGTCATCTTCCCTGAGGTATTCCGGATCCATACAAATACACTTACACAGAGCTCTGCTCTCCGAGGGTTAGACTCTGAAAATGCCCGCCCTCGAGGAATGCAAGGCCTTATGAAAAAAAAAAAAAAAAAGTGAGTGGGAAGAATCCAGATCATGAGTGGACTTGGGAAAGCGCATATAAAATGTTTTAATATACAGTAAAATATTAAGACAGCACATCAAATTATCAAAGACTCTTCACACATCTTAAGGAGAAATAATTGCCACTGTACAATAAATTTTTTCTTACCATATTTTACTTACTACTTTAGGATCCTTCCTCCTAGTTGTAACAAGATGCATGTGATATGAATTCATTCCATGTTTATTGTAGCTAATATGCCTGCTTAAGGCAGGTGTTCCAACTTAACATTTTTCTGGTTTTATGACTTTAATCACATTGTCCTCCAAGACCTATTTATCATCCCAGAGATACAGAGTAGCTTGTATGCTTGCATTGAAAACCTTTATTTAATATTTAGGCATAGCAAATAGCTATTTCTTTACCTCCCTCCCTCCCTCAAATCACTGACTTTTATAATTCTGCCTTCATAACTTCGTCCCAAATTGTGATCTCAGCCTCCTCTTATAGTCCCAGAGTTAACACTAATAGTAGTTACTTTCCTTCCATTTCCTTTATTTCTCCTCAAGTTTCTCTGCCAACCCCTTTACTTCTATTCTGTCTTCTGGTTTTCCTCCCCAGCCTCTGATTCCTAACTTTTTTCCAAATTATCCCAATAGGAGTGATTTATAATTACATTAGGGGCCCTGTGCACGAATTCATCATGCACCTTGAAAGGAACTGTGGGCCACGAGGCTGTGGTGGGCACAGGGGTGGGTCTCCGCCCATCCTCCATACCCCCTCTTGGCCCCTCCTGCCGTGGCCCCGATGCCCTGTCTGCCGGCAGCCCACTGCCGCCGCTTGCACCCGCTGACGGCATGGAGCGATTGGGGCTGGTGCCAGCAGTGGGTGTGAGCAGGGCCGGCGCCATCAGTGGGTGCGAGCTGCAGCTGCTGCCCCGATTGCCCCTCAAGAGCAGGGGGAGGTGAAGACCTCAGGGGCGATCTGGGCTGGCAGCCACCGCTTACATCCACTGCCGGTGCCTGGCACCAGTCCCAATCACTCAGCACCGTCAGTGGGTGCAAGTGGCGGCTCCAGCGTCAGGTACGGGTGCAAGCGGGGCCGGCACAGGCAGCAGATGCGAGTGGCGGGCCGGACCGGGGCACGTGGGAGCAAAGAATTTTCAGTAACCACCGGAGGCTCGCCCCAATGACAGTGACCGGTGCCCCACCATGGTCTGGCGCCCCCCGCTCACCTGCTCCACCATCCCGCTGCAGCCAATGCCTGCCATGTTCAGCACTCTGCTGCCTGCTGCCCATGCCTGCCATGTTCTATGCACGCCCTGGTGGTCAGCGCATGTCATAGTGACCGGTTGTTCAGTTGTTCCGCTGTTCAGTCTATTTGCATATTAGCCTTTTATTATATAGGACTAGAGGCCCAGTGCACGAAATTCGTGCATGGGGCGGGGGTGTCCTTCAGCCCAGCCTGCACCGTCTCCAATCTGGGACCTCTCGAGGGATGTCCGACCTCCCTCTCACAATCCAGGACTGCTGGCTCCCAACTGCTCGCCTGCCTGCCTTCCTGATTGCCCCTAACCGCTTCTGCCTGCCAGCCTGATCACCCCCTAACCACTCCCCTGCCAGCCTGATTGATGCCTAACTGCTCCCCTGCCAGTCTGATTGCCCCTAACTGCCCTCCCCTGCAGGCCTGGTCACCCCTAATTGCCCTCCCCTGCAGGCCTGGTCACCCCTAACTGCCCTCCCCTGCAGGCCTGGGTCCCCCCCAACTACCCTTCCCTGCAGGCCCAGTCACCCCCAACTTCCCTCCTCTGCTGGCCTGGTCACCCCTAACTGCCCTCCCCTGCAGGCTTGATCGCCCCCAACTGCCCTCCCTTGCAGGCCTGGTCCCTCCCAACTGCCTTCCCCTGCTGGCCTGATCGCCCACAACTGCCCTCCCTTGCAGGCCAGGTCCTTCCCAACTGTCCTCCCCTGCTGGCCATCTTGTGTCCACATGGGGGCAGGATCTTTGACCACATAGGGGCAGCCATCTTGTGTGTTAGAGTGATGGTCAATCTACATATTACTCTTTTATTAGATAGGATAGAGGCCTGGTGCATGGGTGGAGGCCAGTTGGTTTGGCCCGAAGGGTGTCCCGGATCAGGGTGGGGGTTCCCTTGGGGCATGGGGCGGCCTGGGCGAGGGGCCTGTGGTGGCTTGCAGGCTGGCCACGCCCCCTGGCGACCCAAGCAGAGGCCCTGGGATCTGGGATTTATTTATCTTCTATAATTGAAACTTTGTAGCCTTGAGCAGAGCCAAGCCTCCTGCTCGCTCCGTGGCCGCAATCATTTTGGTTGGGTTAATATGCATACTCGCTCCTGATTGGCTTGTGGGTGTGGCTGGTGGGTGTAGCGGAGTGATGGTTAATTTGCATATTACTCTTTTTTTTTTCCAATAGGATTATACCATAACTATCAACCTTAACAAAAAGGTACACAGAAGTGTATGTGTGTGTGTGTGTGTGTGTTTTCAAATGTTGGTTTCCAAGAACTTTGAGTTGGGAAGAGATTGCAATACCTACTTGATAGGATTATATTGAGAATGACATAAAGTTTGATGACTTATGTAAAGCTTCTAGTGTAAGTGCCTGGCATATACTAACCACCCAATAAATTATAGCTGCTGTAACAATCTTCTGATCTGGGGATCTTTCCCTTGATCTCGTTCTGTTCTGTTTAGCATGGTGGGAGAGAGTGTGGGCTTTAGAGAGTAACTGCAAACATTCAAATTTATGCTCTACCACTTTAAGTTAGGTACTCTCTGACTCAGTTTCCTCATCTGTAAAATGGAGATAAGTTATATTAACCACCCCAGAGTTACTGTGAGGATTCAATAAGTTAAGAGTGTGGAGCACTGAGAACAGTGGGTGGCACATCACAAGCACTTAGTGCAGTTAACATAATAGTAATGATACTGATAGTTATATTCCCAATCTATAATTCAGCATTATTTTTAATCTATTAAAAATGTATAATTTGTTGAAAAAATTATAACTATACAGAAAGTGAAATTTGCCCCTCATCTGCTCCAAATCTTTTTTCCTCCTGTCTCTCACCCTTGACTAATGTTGGTGCCTCATCATCTCATTTTCCACTTGACAACTCTTTCCAACTGTCTCCTAGTCTGGGGTCTTCATAAATTCCATCACCCCACTTCTTCAGTATTCCCCATTTATTCAATATTTTTGTTAGCATCCTAACTCTAGGTTCTTTATTCTTCTAATTTCCCTGAACCAAACTCCTGCTTCCCTCTGCACCCCTGTTTATTTCCCTAATTCCAAAGAGGAAACCCTTCAGGTGGGGGTGGAGAGAGGAGTTTGCTATAAACATTAGTATCACCTCTCTGCTCTTCCTGCCTCCTCAAATTGGGGTTTCTCTTCTACTTCTCTTTTCATCAGTTAACCCCAATCCTCCAATTAACAATAAAAAATAGTAAAAGTGTATCTTTTTCACTACGTAGGCATTAAAAAGTGTTCAGAAACAATACAATCTTAAGTGAAAACAAATAGCTACCCATTATTATTTTTTAAATTCTAATATTAGGAAACAAAAGGTCAGGATTTATATCCTCTCTGAACTTTTATAAGGAAAGTACAGAAAAGTTGGTCTCACTTCCCAGTGGAGAAATTCATAATATTGTCATGATCTGCACCCATGGACCACTGAGAATGTAGAAGAGGTGTTCTTCCTTCACGGAGGACACTAGTTGGCTATATGGATCTCCCCAGGACTGAACTTGTCTGATGCTCACTGACACAGCCGTATCTGTGATTGAATGCTGAGAGGCTTCTGATACTGTGGGTGGTCCATAGCTGCTTCCTGGAGCCCCAAGTGGCCCCTCCCTGACCTAGCCCCTTTTCTGCACCCCATGATCCAGCACCTAAGGGGTTAAGTTCTGACACAGCTGGAGGTCTCAGGGGCTCAGCTTGAGTTTTGCCCCTGGACCTCCCCAGTGCCATTATTTGTTCCTAAAAATGCTGGATTAAAGCAAATACCTTTTGGTTGTCAAGAGCATTGCATCCGTCTCCAAGGAACAACTTAAGCTGTTCCACTTAGAAGCATATTGGGAAGCAGGGTGGGCACCAAGCCACTCAGGGCTTTGGGACTTGGGATAACAGAAGATTTGTGTGAGTGTACTTTAAATCTCATTGTGAAATGGGGGAAAGCTTAAGAAAAACAAAGGAGCAAGAAGAAAAACACGTTCTTCTATTAAAGTAGAGGCTGTGTCTTACCTTTTTACCCACAGCGCCTAGCATAAAGCTGCATATAGTATGCATATGATGAATGTAAATTAAGTGAATGAATGCATGAGTGGGTTGGGGGCATGCCCCCTGCTCTGTCCTGAAGATATGATTGTTGGAATAATGCTAACTCATATTTGCATAGCAGTTTAAAGTTTACAAAGTGGTGCCTTTGCACCTTGTAAATCTCAAATATAATTCTGATACCCTTCATTAATTTAATTTCCCCCCTCACATGTAGTCCTACACAGAGTTTTTTCCAAAGGACGGTATGGAGTTGGCCAAGAAATCACAAGAAGGGAGAAGAAATTGTAAATAATGGCAAATAAAGGATGCTTCTTAGGAAAAGAAATAGGATTTGTTAGCAGCCGGTGGGAGTGATATAAAGGGCTCCAGTCTACTTCAGCAATATCCTCTGCTTCTATTTTAAGCATGTGCTGGTTTTGCCCCAATCCTGCAAAGACTTACACCCTTCTTGTAGTCTGTCTGTCCCCTACTCCTTGCCTTCACCATTCACCCAGCGAGCTCCTCCTTGCCAGGACTCCCTTCAGCCTCTCAGCCTCCACCCTGGGCTGGATTAGGTTTCCCTTTCTTACTTCCACAGCACCTGCTACCATCTGATTTACAGCGTTGGGCTGTAATTACATAGTTAGGTTGATCTCCAGCTAGACTGTGATCCCTTTGGCCAAGAGGTTATATTCTTGTGTCTCCAATGTCTGGCACTGGAGTGTTTCTAAAAATAGCATCTGGACACCCTTCAATCAGAATCTCGATGGACGAGGCCTAGGAATCTCCTTTAAAAAAAAAAAAAAAATATATATATATATATATATATATATATATATATATATATATATATATATATATTGGTTTCAGAGAGGAAGGGAGAGGGAGAGAGAGATAGAAACATCAATGATGAGAGAGAAACACTGATTGACTGCCTCCTCCTGGGGATCAAGGCCACAGTCCAGGCATGTGCCTTTGACTGGAATCAAACCCAGGACCATTCAGTCCGCAGGGCAACGCTCTATCCACTGAGCCAAACTGGCCAGGGCTCCAATTTTCTTTTTTTAACCTGCTCTCGAGGTGATGCTTAAGGCCGGTTTGGAAACCACTGTCATAAAAGCTCAGGTTAGCTGGATGAGTGTAATAAAAGCTCAGGTTAGCTGGATGAGTGTAATAAAAGCTCAGGTTAGCTGGATGAGTGTAATAAAAGCTCAGGTTAGCTGGATGAGTGTAATAAAAGCTCAGGTTAGCTGGATGAGTGTAATAAAAGCTCAGGTTAGCTGGATGAGTGTAATAAAAGCTCAGGTTAGCTGGATGAGTGCAATAAAAGCTCAGGTGAGCTGGATGAGTGTACTTGGAGGTGTTTGTGTCTTGTTGGTGCGGGGCTTCCTGTGCACTGGGTCACAGCCGACACATGCTGTGCTTTTGAAAAGATCATGAGAGCGCTCTACTGGCTACATTAACCCCTTTCTGTTCCAGGGGATGCGTTTTCGTGTGCAGGCCTTTCTTCCTTGGGTCTCTTTTGTCACGTACCGCTCATCTGTGAGCTGAGGCCCTGACTCCCCTTCCCACAGAAGGAAGAGACCTTTCTCTCTGAAGATGAACTCCACGGACCACTTCCCGGACGCTCCCAACACCACCTGGCCCCCGCCTGGCGCCCCGGGGGGAAACGGCACTGCCCTGCAGGAGGGTCTCCACGTTCTGGTCCACACGGCCACGTCGGTGACCTGTACTTTCCTGCTCGTGATCATCTTCTGCCTGGGCTCCTATGGCAACTTCATCGTCTTCTTGTCCTTCTTTGATCCAGCCTTCAGGAAGTTCAGAACCAACTTCGATTTCATGATCCTGAACCTGTCCTTCTGTGACCTCTTCATCTGCGGAGTGACGGCCCCCATGTTCGCCTTCGTGCTGTTCTTCAGCAGCGTCCCTGATGCTTTCTGCTTCACCTTCCACCTCACCAGTTCCGGCTTCATCATCATGTCCCTCAAGACAGTGGCCGTGATCGCCCTGCACCGGCTCCGCATGGTGCTGGGGAAGCAGCCGAATCGCACGGCCTCCTTTCCCTGCACCCTGCTCCTCACTCTGCTTCTCTGGGCCACCAGTTTCACCCTCGCCACCATGGCCACCCTGAAAACCCGCAAGTCCCACCTCTGCCTCCCCATGTCCAGTCTGATGGCTGGAGAAGGGAAAGCCGTCCTCTCTCTCTATGTGGTCGACTTCACCTTCTGTGTTGCTGTGGTCTCTGTTTCGTACATCATGATTGCTCAGACCCTGCGGAAAAATGCTCAAGTCAGAAAATGCCCCCCTGTGATCACAGTGGATGCTTCCAGACCGCAGCCTTTCATGGGGGCGCCTGCGAAGGGAGGTGGAGACCCCATCCAGTGCACCATGCCCGCTCTATACAGGAACCAGAATTACAACAAACTGCAGCACGTTCAGACCCATGGATACACTCAGAGTCCCAACCAGCTGCCAACCCCTGCAGCCAGCCGGCTCCAGCTGGTATCAGCTGTCAATCTCTCCACAGCGAAGGATTCCAAAGCGGTGGTCACCTGTGTGGTCATCGTGCTGTCGGTCCTGGTATGCTGTCTTCCACTGGGGATTTCCTTGGTGCAGGTGGTTCTGTCCAGAAGTGGGAGCTTCATCCTTTACCAGTTTGAGCTGTTTGGATTCACCCTTATATTTCTCAAGTCAGGATTAAACCCTTTTATATATTCCCGGAACAGTACAGGGCTGAGGAGGAAAGTGCTCTGGTGCCTCCAATACATTGGCCTGGGATTTTTCTGCTGCAAACAGAAGACTCGCCTTCGAGCCATGGGCAAAGGGAACCTCGAGGTCAACAGAAACAAATCCTCCCATCATGAAACAAACTCTGCCTACATGTTGTCTCCAAAGCCCCAGAAGAAATTCGTGGACCAGGCTTGTGGCCCAAGTCATTCGAAGGAAAGTGTGGTCAGTCCCAAGATCTCCGCTGGACATCAACACTATGGTCAGAGCAGCTCAACACCCATCAACACTCGGATGGAACCGTACTACAGCATTTATAACAGCAGCCCATCCCAGGACGAGAACACCCCATGTAACTTACAGCCAGTAAACGCATTTGGGTTTGCCAGTTCATATGTTGCCATGCATTACCACACCACTAACGACTTACTGCAAGAATGTGACAGTGCTTCAGCCAGGCAGATTCCCGTCCCCTCTGTTTAGAGCGATGGAGGCTGGAGCATCTTGTGTAAACTGGCACTAAGGGATTTTTTATTTTCACTTTTGTGAGACTAGTTGTAGATCAAAGCTTCAAGTTCGCAGTTACGATTTTCTTTTGTCGGATTTATTAGCATCTATTGGTTTGCCTTGTGGTCTCTTGACATTTTAAGGTTTAATGTAAAAGTTTATTATTTAGAATTTTACCCTGACCTGTGTTCCAATCTTTTGTACTAAACTTTTAAATAGATCATGCTACTATGTTAAAGTAGAGAATGATCATTTGACTCAATGTTATGGGTCTTTGAAGTATATATGAGCTAGATATTTTAAAGAATGTGAAGGTGTATAATTTTTACTGAGGTGTTATTTTTATTAATTATAAATTTTGATTTTTGAAGTGTTGAAATGGGGAAGAATACACTTTTTTTGGTAGCAGACTTATTTGAATAAATAATACATTGTTAAAGCAGAAAATCAGAAATACATTATCTATATAATTATCCTTACAAAAAATACACAGTTATTAGGTACTTTCCTAAGACAGTCAACCTAGAATATACTATTATTATTATTACCATTTATTATTATAGATATTGTTATATTGTGTCAATCGAATAGCTTTATAGAGCCGTGGTGGTGGTTTTTTGTTTGTTTTTAAGAAAGATGTTATTGCCCTAGCTGGTTTGGCTCAGTGGATAGAGCGGCGGCCTATGGACTAAAGAGTTCTGGGTTCAATTCCAGTCAAGGGCACATGCCCGGGTTGTGGGCTCGATCCCCAGGGCGGCATGCAGGAGGCAGTCAATCAATGATTCTCTCTCATCAATGGTGTTTCTATCTCTCTCTCCCTCTCCCTTCCTCTTTGAAATCAATTAAATATATATGTTATCCCTTGGTAAAAGTGAATTATTCTGTTCTATTTACTAGAATCCTAATGAAGAGGACTGCACCTGTGGTAGCGGTATGCTGCTCCTGGGAGAGTCGGTGCTAAATGTGTTCATCTCAGTCAGGGTTTTGTTATCTGGGAAGCAATATAGAGTGTTACGTGTTAGATTATGTTTATTATTACTTAAGAAGGCATAAGGATGTTAAAAAAGTATGTTTTCATTGATTTCAGAGAGGGGAAGGGGGAGAGAGAGAGAGAGAATCATTGATCAGCTGCCTACTGCACACCCCCTACTGAGGAGCGAGTCCACAACCCAGGCATGTGCTTTGACCCGGAATCGAACCGTGACCTCCTGGTTAATGGGGCAACCCTCAACCACTGAGCTACACCAGCCAGGTTGGGAATTTTTAAAAATATATTTCTATTGATTTATTTTTAGAGAGAGAGGGAGGGAGAGGGAAAGAGAGAGAGAAGTATCAATATGAGATGCAAGAAGGGAACATCAGTTGGCTGCCCCCCGCATGCCTGCTCTGGGGATTGAGCCCGCAACCGGGGCATGTGCCCTGACCGGAAATCAAACCAGCAACCCTTTGGTGCACTGGATGACACCCAATGCACGGAGACACACCGGCCAGGGCGGGAATGGGAATGTTTTGATTTATGCTTTCCTTCTGTGTGAGATGGTTCGTTAATAATCTGATGAAGAGTAAGTAACTATTTAGAAATTTTTTTTTGTCTTTATATATTATTGTGATAGAAAAATCCTTAAGATCTCTTTTTATTAGTAAACTAATTGTGTTATTCTCTCCCATTAATCTTAAACTGGAGATGGGCAGTAAGGAAAAATAGATTATTTCTATACCTAAAACTAACTTTATTCTATACAGTACTCTGTGATTCCTAGCATAACAACTGTAAACTCATATTTTTATGAAAAAATGTTTTCATTTACAATTAGCACTTGAACTTGTTATAGTTTTAGAATTGTAACTGCTAGACACAGGATGAGCATCAAGATACAAAATCTGTCTTTTAAAAAAAATCTATCTTTAGAAATTGTTATATTCAAGAACAGTTATTGCAAATTGGAAGGCACTTTACTCCTGTGGATGAAAGATAGTGTTTGTAGCATTCTCTCCCAGGCTGGTTCCAAGTACAGAGGTCAAGCGGGGCATGGAGAAGACACAGTGGGCACTCAGCTAGAACTCCGCTCAACCTCATCTAACGATGCTTCCCTTTCAGTATCAATCATTTATTTCTATTTCTGAGACTGAAGTATGATATATGGGTTTCAATTTCTTTTCTTTTATTAAATTTTTTTTTTTTATTGATTTCAGAGAGGAAGGGAGAAGGAGAGAGTGATAGAAACATCAATGATGAGAGAGAATCATCGATCAGCTGCCTCCTGCACGACCCCTAATGAGAATCATAGGCCAGGCATATGCCCTGACTGGGAATCAAACTGGTGACCTCCTGGTTCCTGGGTCAATGCTCAACTTTTTAAAAAATTCACCTTTCAATACCCTTCCTTTCCTTCTCTTCCTTTTTTCCTTTATTTTTGTTATGCAATTTTATAATAGCAGAGCAAATATCCACTCTTTTATTTTTGGAATGGAATGCTATTTCTGGAAGTCATTATGGCCTGTTTCAATTGTGCTTTTATATTTTAAATATAACACTGTTTTCATTTATAAATACTCTCATGAGATAGGTTAGTTTATTATCTCTTTTTAAACAAAGGATTATGATATCTAACATCCTCTTCCAAGATCATTTGAAGTATTTTGGCAATTTAGGAATTGGACTTTTTGTCTAAAATCAGACGCTTTTATTTATTCCAATAAGCAGACAGCTTTGTAACTAATAACATTAATGAAGAAGATAATTCACACTTTTAAAGGTATGTATCTCTTTTTTGGTCAGGGATTTCAAATGTGAGTCAATAAAAGATTTTTTTAAAGTAATGTCTACTTGTAAAATTAAAGCTGACAGGTCTCCTGTGTGGCACTGGAGATGACCTGCTCATTTGGGGAGGTACACATTATAGTATAAAGAAAACTAAGCATGTGCACAGGTGGCATTCAGTCTCTTTATGCTCATCAATAAATTATTGATTTAATTTGCATGAAATACATAGTGGGCTAGATTCTTAGCCCTCCTCCATATCTATATCCATTTGTAGATATAGATATAGATGGACATATATAACTTCTCTCTTCAGAAGGGCTAAAATGAGAATTAGAAGTAATGATAATTCAGTTGAATATGATGAATTACCAGGTTATATTAATTAGTTCTCTTGATGCTTTACTGTGATGCATTTCAAGCACTTTATAATTGTTCTGAAGTTAATCACTAGGCCAGAATTGTATTTCTGATGCTTTTAATGTTCTTTTAAAATAATGTTTGGAAAATAAAAATATTGATAATTCTAACATTGCTGAATATCAGATTGCAATAGTATGACTTTTCTGTCCAATCACTTAAAAACTATCAGAGACTAACAGTGATCATTATTGCATAATAGATAACAATGTATTACCCTAGCCAGTTTGGCTCAGTGGATAGAGTGTTGGCCCATGGACTGGGCTCAATTCTGGTAAAGGGCACTCAGTTATAGGCTCCATTACCAGCCCTGGGTCGGGGCATGTGTGGGAGGCAACCAATCGATGTGTCTCTCTCATATCGCTGTTTCTCTCTCTCTGCTCTCCCCCTCCCTTCCACTCTTTCTGCAATCAAAAAACAAAAAACCAATGTACTGAAGCTCAGAGTTATTTTCCTTAAAAGATGAAGTAATTTGCTTGATCACATTTTGTAGCATGCATAAATGCTCAAGACTAACTAAGAAGAACTCCAAAGGTTAATTATTTATTCAACTAAGTTTCTCACCTGGCAGGAAAAGTCCTGACTAATCATTTCAAAAACTTCTTTAAAACAAGATTAAAATCTGGAAAAAGGATACAGAGTTTTAGAATTTTTAGTTTATCAATCAGAGTTTGCTTTTAAGAATCAGAAAATATTAATTTAAGCAGAAAAGGACTGAATATAAGAAATTCTATGTCTACTAAATCATTAGAAGTTCGGGGCTCTGACAGAGTTCCAGGGAAGATTCCATGATCAACACTGACCAGATGGGAGAGCTGCCACTTTTGCTGCAACTGGGAGGGGAGAAGTCAGGAGGCCTCCTTCGGCCTTCAACGTTAAGGGCACCTGCTGAAGTTGTTATTCAGCGATCAGGAACCTGTTGCCACTGCTGCTACCTCCACAACTAAACCTCTCGACACCCCCAAAGCAAGCAGCTGACACCAAAACAAGGCTGCAGAGAAAGTTTGGCACCGTGCGTTTAGTTGGTGGAACCCAACTAAACCCTAGCTGCCTGCCAATTTGGAAATTGTAGTTGCACTGTAAAGGTAAACTAAAAGGAGGTTTGGAACAGATACTGAATTCCAATCTCTTCTGTCCACAATGGGCCACCAGTTTGGTTCTTAACCCTGTATCCACACCCCTAGGCATTCTTCCAAACAGCAGCAATGGCAGTAACTCCATTTCCCACTTGAAATAATGCAACTGCTCTCATTGAAGCAAAACATGCCTCCTTACCTCCAGCCTGGCTGCTTTTTTTTTTATCTTCTGTATCTTTGGTGTTCTGCAGTTTGTCTTGGGATTTGTTGGACTCCTTGAATCTGTATCCTGGTATCTTTCATCAGTTCTAGAAAATTCTTTTTTCAAATACTGTTTCTGCCCCATTTTCTCTACTTTTTTTTTTTTTTACCTTGTCTTTTATTTTATTTTTTTCTATGTCTTTGTTTCTCTGTCGTAATGACATTTTGATCAAAGATGGACCACACATACAGCAATAGACCCATAAAATTACTAGTATGGTAGAGCTAAGCACTTCCTAGTTATGTAGCCATTATAATGTCATGGCACAATGCATTACTCATGTGTTTGTGGTGATGCTATGTAAACAAACCTACTACACTGCCAGTCCTATAAAAATATAGCCCATACAATTATGTACAGTATATAATGCTTGATAATGATAAATGATTATGTTACTAGTTTAGGTATTTGCTATACTTTTTAATCAGTATTTTTTATTTTTTAAAATATATTTTTATTGATTTCAGAGAGGGAGAGAGAGAGAAACATCAATGATGAAAGAGAATCATGGATTGGCTGCCTCTTGCATGCCCCCTACTGGGGATCAAGCCCGCAACCCTGGCATGTGCCCTGACCGGGAATTGAACTGTGACTTCCTTGTTCATAGGTTGATGTTCAACCACTGGGCCAGCCCGGCCGGACTTTATCGGTATTTTAGAGTGTACTCTTTCTACTTATGAAAAAATTTGCTGCAAACCACTATGCTGTGTTATGCTGGCAGCAGTCTCATACATCTTGTGTTTACGGTGTCTCTTTTTTAAAAATAAATATATATATTTTTTTGATTTCAGAGAGGAAGGGAGAGGGAGAGATAGAAACATCAATAATGAGGGAGAATCATTGATCGGCTGCCTCCTGCATACCACCCCACCCTCTTTGGGATCAAACCTGCAACCGGACATGTGCCCTGATTGGGAATCAAACCATGACACTCAACCATTGAGCCATGCTGGCCAGGCTACCATGTCTCTTGATGCATCATTATCTCTTACTAGAGGCCTGATGCACAAAATTCGTGCAAGGGGCTCAGCCCTCACCGCCCCTGCTGCCTCAGACCTCGCAGCCCTGGCTTCGTCCGGAAGGTCGTCTGGACAGTCGTTCTGCTGTTTGATCTAATTAGCATATTAGCTCTTTATTATATAGGATGCTTGATTTAATCTCATGTTATTTTGTTCATCATGGCCCCTAAGTGTGCAAAATCCACTGTTAATGTTGCCAGTGAGAGGCCATATCCAACGATTGACCTGGAAACAAAATTAAAAATGATTAAGGACTAGGAAGGTGAAAAATCAGCTCACCAATTAGGCCTGTCCCATTCCACCGGAGCTATGATTCTAAAGAACAAGAACAAAGTGGCAGAGCTGTTAAAATATCTGCTTCAGCCCTAGCTGGTTTTGCTCAGTGGATAGAGCATGGGCCTGCGACTGAAAAGTCCCAGGTACAATTCCGGTCAAGGGCACATGCCCGGGTTGTGGGCTCGATCCCCAGCGGAGTGTGCAAGAGGCAGCCGATCAATGATTCTCTCTCATTGATGTTCCTATTTCTCTATCCCTCTCTCAAATAAAAATATTATAAATAAAAGAGAAAATAAATTTAGTGTAGTCAGAGTAGTGTGTGTAAAGTCTACAATAGTGTGCAGTAATGTCCTAGGCCTTCACATTCACTCGCCACTCACTCACTCACTCAACTTCCAGTCCTGCAAGCTCCATTAATGGTAGGCACCCTATGCAGGTGGACCATTTTACAAATTTCATACCATTTTTTGTACTGTACCTTTTCTATGTTTAGATACACAACTTACTTTTGTGTTACAATTGCCTACAGTATTCAGTACAGTAACATGTGGTACAGGTTTGTAGCCTAAGGCTATCAGGCTATACCAGTGGTTGGCAAACTCATTAGTCAACAGAGCCAAATATCAACAATACAACGATTGAAATTTCTTTTGAGAGCCAAATTTTTTAAACTTAAACTATATAGGTAGGTATATTGTTATTAACTTAATTAGGGTACTCCTAAGCTGGCCTTTGCTAAAAACGTCCTCAATCTGATTGAGGTATGTTCACTGAGGTCGACCCCTTCCAACTCTCCCATCTACACTCGTCTTGTATACTTGTTTCGTCTATCTCCTCTCGTTCATCCTCTCTGTATGTCCAAACCATCTCAACATACCTTTCTCAATTCTTGACACTACATCTTCTTTCACTCCACAACGTTCCCTAAAATTAACTTAATAAACTTTACTTAAAGTTTTAAGTCTTAGTTAAACTATAGGTACGTTGAATAAAACTTGATATCATACTTAATAACGATATTATTTATTGATAAAATTAAATTCCTTACAATTTACCTTACAATACCCATAAAATTAAATCATGACAATGACTGACAAACACTAATGTGAACAATGGCCTTGCATCTCCTTGGAAAGTTTGGGTAAGTCAAGTTTGTATGTTGTTGTTTTTAATTTTAGGCACGATTCCAGGTTCTCATTAATAAGACGACCTCTCAATTTACTCTTGATAAGGTTCATGCTTGAAAATGATTGTTCGCATAAATATGTAGACCCGAATAAGGAAAGAACAGCAATCACTAGTTTTTTCAGTTGATTATATGAGTCAGGAATACTATTCCAGGTGTTAAAAATCAACATATCTTCCTTCTCCAGGTCTTTCAAAGCAGACCACTTGTGCTGTTAACTAAGTTCACATTTGTTTTTCTCCAATATTTCTATATCAGCACAAAGACGTTCAAATTTCGAGCTCCACAATTCTTTGTTTTTTAAATCCAGCAATTGCATTTCAAAGTTGCCAATGTCAATATTAAAGGGAGAAAAATTTAATTCTGTTACAGTAGCATTAAGAGGTTTTTTAACAAAGGCTAACATCGCTTTGCTGTTTCTGAATTCCTGAAACCTGTTGAGAAAAGCTTCCCTCACATTTAAAAGTGATGTTTTGAATTAGCAAATGTCAGTATCAGAATTATTTTCTTGGCGATGTTTCAACAGGCTTGGAAAGTGAATCAAAGTTTCTCTTTCAAAATCTTGAGCAAAAAGAGATAATTTGTTTTCGAATGAAATAACTTCTAACATCGAAAAAATTGTGTTTCCTTTCCCCTGTAGTTTACGATTAAGCTGATTTAGATGAGACGTAACGTCTACCATGAAATAAAATTTTTGGATCCACTGATCGTTCGTTAGTTCTGGATAGTGAACACCCTTCTCAAGGAGAAATGCTTTAATTTCTGTTAATAAGGAAGCGAAACGTTTCAAAACGTTTCCTCTTGATAACCAACGTACCTTGTTATGCAGCAGTTTGCGTACTCACTCTCCATTTCAAATAAAAATTCTTTAAATTGGCGATGATCAAGAACTTTAGCTATAATGGAGTTGATAATGTTAATCACCAATTCCATAACTTTGCAAATTTCTTCTGGAAATGTCTGCGCACAAAGCGCTTCTTGATGAATGATGCAATGGTAAGTAAGTACCTTGTGATTAATTTTTTCTTTCAAAATAGCAACAAACCCGTTTCTTACGCCGGTCATACTTTTCGCCCCGTCTGTTGAAATTGAGACAATTTTACCGAGTGGAATATGATGTTTTTCAATGCACTCAATTACAGCATTTTCTATATCCTCTCCACGTGTTTGACCTTTGAGTGGCAATAATCCTAAAAGTTCTTCTTTAGGACCTGTAGATGAAATAAATCGTACAAAAAGTGAAACTTGTGCTGTATCATTTATGTCACAAGACTCGCCAACTGCTATTGATAAAGCTGAAACCAATTTAAGATCTTCGACTTGCTGGTTGGTTATATTCGAAGACATTTTGACTGTTCTATCTTTCACTGTTTTAGCAGACAATGGTAACTCTTTAATTTTTTTTAGAATATCTGCTTTGTTCTTAAAATCCCGAAATAGCTCTTCGGATGCATTTATAAAACAACTTTTTATGTATTCACTGTCTGTATATGGTTTTCCTCTCTTAGCAATCTCTTGACTAACCACAAAACTTGCAATATTAATATTGTTGGAAGATTGCATCCAGTAATTAAATACAGAACTTGATTTTTCTTGACTTTTCTGAAGTTCCTCAACTGCTTTCTTCCTTGCATCACCGACAGGATATTTAGTACTAAATGACACGTGTTTAGTTGTAAAGTGTCTCTCCAAATTTGATTTCTTGTTATGCGCCAATTTTTCCTGACAAATAAGACAGGTCGGAAGGCCATTTAAGTTTTGAATAAACGCGAAAGTCTCGGTATTTTCTTTGAAGCCACACCCAGCTGGGCTCAACTTTTTAAAAAATTAAATGAGTTGTTCTCATTTTAGCCCTTCATGTCAAACAGGGCACCTAAAAAAAAGTTTCATTTTATAATAATAAAGCCACCAACACAAAATAATTACAATTCTTAAATTGATGACAAAAATACCTGTAGGATTTGCAGCTGGTTGGAAAAATACAGGTAACTTTATGCTTCGAGTAGGTACTTTTGTTACCTGCGCGCGATTTGCGGACGCGACTAGCACTAACCACTGCACATACTGCTGACTGGCTCACTCAACTCGTGCATGAATCGCGTGCGCCTCCCCCGTGCTGTGTATCCCGCAGCCCGCCTGTGCTGCGTCTCCCGTCACCTGACCCACCGACAGCCCCACTTCTTCTAACGCCACTTCTTCAAAATAGACTCGCCCCGGCCGAAAACCGACTTCTGCGCATGGGCCACGAAGTTTCAATCGCACTGTACCGTGTTATTTTGTGGAAGAGCCACACTCAAGGGGCCAAAGAGCCGAATGTGGCCCGCGAGCCGCAGTTTGCCGACCACTGCTCTAGCCCAATAAACAGATAATTCTGCTTTTTAAAAACTACATGTAGCTGGTGCCAAGATAGGTTCAGTTTGTTTGCCTGTGTTCCGTGTTATGTGCATGTTTGCCCTTTTGACACTTTCCGGAACCTTCAGCTGCATGGAGCATGCTGATGAGTGGGAGACCTTTTAATGGACTCCCAATGTGGGAATCCTGCTTTCCATGCAAAGCCTGATGTTTTGCGAAGTGCCGCTTGTTCAGATGCCAGAGAGACCTTAAAAAGTGGAGCAGTTCACAAAGAGCGCTTTGTGCTGCCTCCTGTGGCTGCGGCACGAGTGGTTTCATAACCTGTGTAAGTGCTTCAGGCTCGGCACGTCAACTCTGATGTTAGCAAGGGCTAATGAAAGCTTTTTGCTCATTTGTTTGGCTTCAGTAACCAAGTATGTCAATGAAATTATAAGATGCATTTTTATTAATCACATCTCCAAGGAAATGTGATTCCTATGCCTGGGAATTGTGTTCTTCACAGAGACCATTAAGTTAGACACTTTCTTGGATGAGTCCAGAGTACCTCAGAACCAGAATGTTTTCAACCCAGGGAGTTGGAGACTAAAGATTCCTTTCTTGACCTTAGAAATCACCGACTTGACTTTCCAACCATTGTAAAACTGAGGAAAATAATTATTTTTTCCCTTCAAGCATCAAACACTGAAAAATAAGGACTGTGCCCTAGCCAGTTTGGCTCAGTGGATAGAGTGATGGTCTGCAGACTGAAAGGTCCCGGGTTCGATTCTGGTCAAGGCCACTTACCTCAGTTGCAGGTCTGATCCCCAGCAATGGCAAAATATCCTTGGGTGAAGATTAACAACAACAACAGAAGGACTGGTAGGAAACCCATGGGAATTGAGGTAGTTGGGAAAGATTTTATAAGGTGTGGGTGAGAAAGAAGCATCAAGGTTCATGCATTTATTCAGCAAATATTTGCTGAAGGTAAATTTTATGTGGGTATGTAGTGGTCTATGGTTTCTTTACCACCCCTGCCAAACAACTGAAAAAAAGAAATTGAGAAATGGATTTTTTTAAAGCCAATCACCATATATCATTCATATATATGAAAGACTTCTATGTTCAAATGGAAATGCAAGCACTGGTAAATAAAATCACCCAACACCAGGAAGAGTTTAAAAATAGATTCTAGTATAGCTGATGTTTTATTTTCATTTGAAATTTCAATCACAAATCCCACTCATTCAAAAGTTAAAGCTTTATTATTATTATTTTTTTTAATTTTCCTGTTTAGCTAAGTTCTTTTATGTCAATAACCTGGCCTGATTATGTGCTAGGAAGTTTAAGCATGGTCAGAAATCAGGTCAGACTGACTGAAAAAACGACTGTGCCAGGGACTGAACACAATGCTTGCTATTCAGTTTAGCTGAGATAATTTGTGGTCTTCTGTTGCTAAGTCTCTTTAATCAAGGACAGAAGGATATAAACTAGAGGTGGCCTACAAGCCCCATCTAGTGGCGTATTGAAGAAAAGCAGGTAAAACAAAAAAAAAAGGCTCCATGTCAAACTAGATGAGCTACTAGTTTTTTCCCCTGAAACTCTAATCAGGAGGATTAGTATGCGTGTCCTTGTTAGAAGTTCCTAAGTCAGTGATTCTCAATCACTTCAGAATATATTTAAAATAAAGAGAATCAGCCCAGCCGGCATGGCTTGGTGGTTGAGCATCAACCTATGAACCAGGAGGCTACGGTTCAATTTCCGGTGAGGGCACATGCCCAGGTTGTGGGCTCAATCCCCATTGTGGGGCATGCAGGAGACAGCCAATTGATGATTCTCTCTCATCATTGATGCTTCTATCTCTCCTCCTCCCTTCCTCTCTGAAATAAAAATATATTTTTAAAAAAATCACTGAGGAAGTGCATTAAAAATGCAGATTCATAGGCTCTGTCCAAAAGAATCTGATTTAGTAGGTCTGAGATAGCACCCACCTTAATAAGAGTCTCCACTTTGAAAAAAACTTCTCAAAATGCCTTAGGCATATCATAGCTGAACCTTTCCCCTGTCTATTAGGAATTCAGCCTACTTATTATTTTAAAGTAGGATGGCTGCTTAGTAGAGGTAGCAGCAAACAATTTAGAGATCAAATGAGACTACACAGATTACAGATAAGGGATCCAAGACTTACAAGAAATATGGAGATAGCTGGCTTAGTTCTCCCCTCAAAGAAATTGAAGCTGTTAGCCAAGACAGAAGGCTGACTTATTTTTTTACAAAGTTTTATTTAAAAATAATTATGATATGTATTTTTAAGATCTTCTGAGCTAAACTATTCTAATACAGTTTTTTAGATATTCCCCCACCCCCAACCCCGTCCCCACTTACAAGAGAAAGCATTTGGCCTAATTATTCTCAAAGTGTCTTCTAGCACTAACCTTTCACAATTCTAACTCCCTCCCCTCCTACACCATTAATCTAAATGTGAGGGTAATTCTATTTGTCTTAGTTCACTGATATAATAAATATGATTTTTAATTTATTAAATAAATGAATGTTAATGGCTTTGGTCTCTTATCCTATTACGTTAACAGGAGACAAGGGCACTATTAGAAGATAAGCTAACACTTACTGGGAACCTGGTGTCAAGTCCTGGGGCTTGGCTTTTGAAATACAGTAAGATTAACCACTGACACAAGCACCTCCTTACAAAAGAGGAAGTGATGCCCAAAGAGGTTAACTGATCTGTCCAGGATCACACAGCTAGTAAGTTAAAGGCAGTATCTGGGCCTAGGTTTGTATTTAAAGTGCATGCTCTTTCTGTATGTGCGATTTTCTACTAAAATCTCCAAACAGCCTTCCAGTAGCCAATTGTATTAACCTTTTCTCAAACGAAAATATCTTTGACCAGAACTACTGAAAAGGAGAAAAAATAAAGTATTTTATGGCCACTTTTATGTCCTTAGATATGTATGTCTAAAATAAAACAAGATAAATTTGTGTGCCAGAGGGTAGTAGAGAAAATAAAGAAACTAAATGATCTGCCATTGACTATATGACAACATTGCTGTGGACATTTTATTCACTTTAAATACTGTGCTGTAAAACTGTCCAGAACAAGATCTGTGGTACACGGTAGGCAAGTACAAAGGACAGCCAGCAGAGTATGTTTTGTTAGAGTGAATCATTCTAAGTCAAGAGAGAAGAATCACTGACTGTGTACACCAGGAACATACTTTGAAGGAAACACACTCATATCAAGGAGAAAGAAATAGATAAATGTTCTGAGAGAGGGGCAACCTATTATAATTAAGTTTCTTGGGATTAACAGAAGTGAAAACTTGTATGTGAGGCTCTACTATGTGCCCAGTTTTTAGTTCAATACTGGGTAGAGAGCAGTTGCAAAATAAAAATTTGTTGAAAAGGATTTCAGTCACTAGAACACAGTTTACAAAGTCTCCCATTTAAACAACCTTACAATTTCTTCATTATCTTTACTTCATTAACTAGTTATATATACTATAATTTACATAATAAATCTATTATTTAAAAACTTTCAATAGGTACAATTATGGCATTTCATTAGGCTGGAGTCTAAACTGCTTGGATGAGATTTACTTTGGAATCACATTATCCAAGCAAAGAAAAACACAACCAGTTCATAAGGCAAAACAAAAATGAAAAATGTGAGACAAATGCCTGCCTTAGAAGTTTATCAATAACCTCTTATATACACACATATATTCACAAAGTGGTTGAGAGTCCTTTTATCTGATCCTTTAGATGAGGTTCAGTGGCTGAGAACTCTAAAATGAGACACATGGTCAGAAACCATTAAGATTTTCAATGATCTTTTCTTTCCCTGAACTTTATTACCCTTTAGTTGGGGAGAGAAAGAAGTCCATTTTCATCTGCGGTATCTAAGATTTTACAGATCACTGGAGATTCAACCTAAAGAACAACAACAATAAAGTTATTAAAAAGTTGCTAAGATGAATACTTTCTTTTTTTATTTTTTTATTGATTTCAGAGAGGAAGGGAGAGAGATCGAGAGATAGAAACATTAATGATGAGAGAGAATCATTGACTGGCTGCCTCCTGCACGTCCCCTACTGGGGAGGATCGAGCCCGAAACCCGGGCATGTGCCCCTGGCCGGAATCGAACCTGGGACCCTTTAGTCGGCAGACCTATCCACTGAGCCAAACCGGTGAGGGCTATGAATACTTTCTTTATTCAGTATTATTCTGCTGAATAAATACATACATATAAATTTGTTAAATGTATACAAGCCCTTGTTTTGGATAAACTATCCAGTTATTTCTACAAATTAAGCTTTTTGAAAAACCATTTTTAGTCACCCATATAAAATACCAAAAAGGCAGAGGAGAAATTTTTATCTCTAAGTAAAAGAGATGACAGAGAGTCCTGGTCAGTGTGGCTCAGCTGGCTGGAGCGTTGTTACATACACCAAAAGGTGGCAGGTTGGATATCCAATCAGGGCACATACCCAGGTTGCAGGTTTGATCCCCAGTCAGGGCACATGCGGAAAGAATCGATGTTTCTTTCTTTCTTTCTTTCTCTCTCTCTACCCCTCTTCCTCTCTTAAAAAAAAATCAATAAAAAAAGAGATGAGACAAAAAAGGAGTAGAGGACAAGAATAAGAGAGGAATACGTAGTTAAACATAGCTAGGTTTTACACAACAAAAAAGAGAAGATTATGGCAAAATAATCAGTGTAAACTTCACGAAGGCAAAGGAAAGTGTACCCAAAGAAGGGCCAGGTGTTGAAATTATCATATGTTTAAGATAATTATAATAAATATGATGGAGGAAATAGTGGGAAAGGTAAACAACATGTACGAATAGATGAGGAATTTTGGCAGAGAAAAGCAAGCCATAAAAGTTAAAGGAAAATGATAGGAATATAAGTTCGTTCAAAGAGCTGGATGGGAAACAGCAGAGGAAAGTATCAGATGACCACAAAAAGATGTAAAAAAATGTTCATGCCAGCCTTATTTATATAATAAAAAGTAAGAAAGAACCCAAATATCTATCTATAGAAGAATGGATAGATAAGCATATGTGGGATACTTATACAAAAGAATATTATTTAGTAATAAAAAGACAATGAAGTGCTGATACATGGAACATGGCTGAGTCTGAAAGATGCTGAGTTAGAGGCCAGGCATAAAAAAATTTGTATGCTATATAATTACATTCATATGAATTAAAAAAAATAAGAGACAAAACTGATGAATAGTGTCCAAAATCACAAAGGGGTATCTTTGGGGATTCAGGAGTATTGACAGGGAAGGGGTATAAGAAAATTTTCTCAGTGAAAGACACTTTGTTTTGAATAAGAGTCACATCCTATATAATAAAAGCCTAATATGCTAAGTATCCGATCAACCAGTCGGCTGCTCAACCAATCAAAGCGTAATATACTAATGATATGCTAAGGCCACTCAACCGCTCGCTATGACGTGCACTGACCACCAGGGGGCAGATAGTCGACTGTTCGACCAGTCACTATGACATGCACTGACCACTTAGGCAGACGCTCTGACCAGTAGGTTAGCTTGCTGCTGGGGTCCAGCTGAGCGAGACAGGCCGGACATGCCCTGGAGCCCTCCCACGGTCCCTCCTTGGCCCTGATTGTGCACCGGTGGGGTCCCTCAGCCTGGTCTGCACCCTCTCGCAATCCAGGACCCCTTGGGGGATGTCAGAGAGCTGGTTTTGGCCTGATCCTGCAGGCCAGGCTGAGGGACCCCACTGGTGCATGAATTAGTGCACCAGGCCTCTAGTGTGTATATAAAATTGTCAAAACTCATCAAACTCAACCCTTAAGATCTTTGCATTTAATTTTATGCATATTATACCCCAATAAAAAGATAACAGTTTTTATAGAAGTAGTATTAAATGTTAGAGACTACTGAAGGTCTTTCTAGACTTAATGCTAAAAAGTAAAATGTGACCCCAAACTGAGTTTCTGAGTATTATTTTTTACTTACCCCAAGGATATACTGACAGGAGTGAGGCTCTAGCATATATACAGTAACAGCATGAGGAGAATCTGATTCTTTACACCTAAAATAGAGAGTACTTTAAGGTACTGCCCAAACCATACAAAATTAATTTTAATTGTTTTCCTCTTACGCTTTAAAAATTCCACATAAGTGGACCTGTATAATTCAATAAAGAATTGAATAATATTTTATTATTTATGATTTAATAATTGTTATAAAATATTTATGATTATGAATAAGTACAATTATTCATAATTATATTTTACATTTATAAAAACTTTTGCCCATAGGTAGTAGATTAAAGAGAAAGGCATGAAGCATAATTTGATGGTCCAACTTACTTTAGTTTTACAGTCACCTGTCTTGGTTTGTCAGTAATATCACAAATATCTCCATTCCCATAAAAATGTGACACCATCCTGAATCAGAAAAACACACATGCTTTATTAAACTAAAATTTTACTAATTTAGAGTAATTGTGATGGATAGGAGGAGAAGACAGAGGTTCAGTTGTGCATTAGTGAAAAAAAATCTGACTAATAAAATATTCTTAAAAAATACCTATTTTTAGGGCTATGTCACAGAGAATCTTTCAGATTCTATAAAGAGAATATAAAGTTGAGATACTTTGTAGTGGTTTAATAAGAATGATCTGCAACTTACATATTATTTATCTGTATACAAATGGCTACGGTTTAATTGCTTTTAAAAACATTGTTCTTTTAAAATTAACCATTTCTCCAGTCCTGTATATTCCAATAATTACAGGCTGTTGTTGTTCCTTGTGATTAAGCCCTTAGGGGAACAGTTTTCCCTTCTTCCCATCCTCCATCCTGCTCCACCCATTAAAATGCTGTAGGGCAGGTGTAAAAAGATAAAGCCTAGGTTAATATATAAATTCCAAACAAGCAGGATCCAAAGAAAGCTTTAATTCTGCTAGCTTCAAACTCCTGTGCTTCACTATTTGTTGCCATGAGCTATTTTCACATGAAACATACACAAACATAAGAAAAATCCTTCTGTTTAGTATAGTTTAATTTTTCTAATACTTAAATGCCTATCTCTTAATTTTGCTAACTTTGGTTTTGGTTAGCCCAAGAAGTCAGCACATTCTGAAAACAGTCTCTCTGTATTGTCTGTGCTAGGAAGAACAAAGTTAATACCCAAGAAGGGGGAAAAAACTGAATTAATTTAAAATTCACTGGGCAATAGACTATTAGAAAAGCTAAAGCTTGGTTATTATTGGGAAACAAGAGGTTAATTTACTTCAGCTATAACAAGATATACCTATTAGCACAAAAGACATGAGGTAGATTTTTAAAAAGCCACTGTTTAACTATTTTCAACCATTACTTCACAAAAGTTAAATAACAAAGGGAAATGCTAGAGTATATTTACATAGACCTAAGTAACTTAAAGAGGTAAACATTACATATGAAAGATGCAAATGTTTTGTAACAACCTCAGACCTAATACTTGGTCTGATCTGAGCCATTGTTAATAACACCACCACCACTCCTTTTTTAAAAAAATATATTTTATTGACTTTCCACAGAGAGGAAGGGAGAGGGACAGAGAGCCAGAAACATTGATGAGAGAGAAACACCGATCAGCTGCCTCCTGCACACCCCCCACCGGGGACATGCCCGCAACCAAGGCACATGCCCCCGACCAGAATCGAACCCGGGACCCTCCAGTCCGCAGGCCGATGCTCCATCCACTGAGCCAAACCGGTTTTGGCCCACCACTCTTATTACCATAGCATCCCGCATGGTTAAAGGCAGCAGCCAAAATTTATTGCATGCTGTTGCCTGAATTACCTTATTTAAATGTCACAATAATCCTTAAGGCAAATACAAATAAATAAGAAAAGTGAGGCTTCCCTAACCGGTTTGGCTCAGTGGATAGAGCGTCAGCTTGTGGACTGAAAGGTCCCAGGTTCGATTCCAGTCAAGGACATGTACCTTGGTTGCGGGCACATCCCCAGTAGGGGGTGTGCAGGAGGCAGCTGATCTATGTTTCTCTCTCGTCTATGTTTCTAAAACTCTCTATCCCTCTCCTTTCCTCTCTGTAAAAAAATCAATAAAATATATTTTAAAAAAAAAGAAAAGTGAGGCTTAAGAAAATTATGAAATTTGCTCAAGGCAGTTAAGTGAAGAGCCAGAATTTGAATCCAGGGCAGTCAACCACAGAGACTTGCCTTAACTATTACACTAAGTCAGTGGTTGGCAAACTGCGGCTGGCAAGCCACATGCGGCTCTTTGGCCCCTTGAGTGTGGCTCTTCCACAAAATACCACATGTGGGCGCGCACGTACAGTGCGATTGAAACTTCGTGGCCCATGTGCAGAAGTCGGTTTTAGCTCTCAAAAGAAATTTCAATCATTGTACTGTTGATATTTGGCTCTGTTGACTAATGAGTTTGCTGACCACTGCACTAAGTTGTTCCCCCCACCTCCAAAAAAAAAAACTACCCTAAGAGATGTCCCTGAAAAAAACTGATCTACTTGAGGGTTTAAATGTTATGTTTTTCAATATTCTGAATTTTAAATATTCTACTAATCGATCCAAAGGCAAAAAAAGTTCATCTTTACCTGACTGTCTGGGTACCATCATCTAGAAGGTGATAGGCTCTAGCAGTGTTCTTCTTAGCCCATTCAATATGCTCTTCTTGGTTCCATGTCCCGACAACCACAGAAGTTTTCCCACTCTCCTTGTCCTAATATATGAAGAAATATGTATGATAGTGCATGCTTGATATCATCAAGTAGACATTTATGCTGATGGTCTATAAGCTGTAGTCCCTATGCTCATATGCACACTGGAAACCTATATTTACTAGTGGTAATAATGTTTTAGTCAAACTTGACCATTAGAAATTTGAGCTGGTTATCTTTTTTATTCCTTATTTCCCTGGAAAAGGAAACTACTTTCTAATCAGACTAGCTTCAGACATAGTTATTTTTGACTCTTCAATTTCCTTCTTCTCCTACATCTATCATTCCTGTCAATTTTTTTTTCCGGGAGATGTTCTCAGCTTCAGACTCTTCCTTTACATTTCCACTGCCAACATCTCCCCACAACCAAGAGTTTAATCTCTCATACCTAGATGATATGACCACAGACTACTGTAATTCTTAAATCTTTGGCCACTATCTCTTACCCTGAACCCTTGCAGCTTCACTCTGCCTGTTTCCATGTTCTACTCCTTCAAATGCAAACCTTCAAATGACACTACTCTTCACACTGCTCATTTGACACCAAGTTCATTTTTGCATCAAGACTGTTCAGAAAACCCCTTTCCCATTCTGCTTTTATTATTATTTTTTTATATATTTTTATTGATTTCAGAGAGGAAGGAAGAGGGAGAGATAGAAACATTAATGAAGAGAGAATCACTGATTGGCTGCTTCCTGCACACCTCTGACTGGGGATGGAGCCTGCAACCCAGGCATGTGCCCTGACTGGGAATCAACTGTGACTGCCTGGTTCATGGGTTGATGCTCAATTATTGAGCCACACTGGCCGGGTTTATTTTTTTTTTAAACACTAACTACATGTTGTCTTATATGCGGACTTCATTCTCTCTCCTCCCTTTTCCTTCCCCGAACCTCTTCCTTTCTGTGTTCCTTTCCTTCTTCCTAATTATACAGGCACTGTGATGGGCAATAATATACACCTGATTAGTAGAATTAAAAACCCTGACAGTGGCAAATGAAACAGGCCTGGAGCTTATTGCCTAGTGGCAGAGAGGGCCATTAAACATTATTTTAGCAACCAGACTGTAAATTCCTAGACAGACATAGATTAAAAGGTTAGAGATGAAGCATTCTGCCTGGGGTTGAATTTTAGTTTCACCACTTATTTCCTATGTGATTTTAGCCAAGTTACTAAATCTTTGTTTTTGTTTCCTCATCTTGGAATAATAATACTCACTTCTTAAGGGTTATTATGACCATTAAATGAGATAATTATGTGTAAAGTACTTAGAACAGGGCTTGGCATACAGTATATAGTGAGCACTACATTTGTTAACTACTATTATTTTTATATTTTCCAAAGCTCCCAGCAGAGTCCCTCAGAATGTTCCAGGTTATATGATCTTGACCAAAATAAGGTTGATAAAAACCTAGTGTAGGCAAGTGAATGGGAAAACAGCCACTGTTAATGGGAATGTAAACTGGTCCAACCCTTTGGAAGGCAATTGTTGAGAATGAATATACTTTGCCCTAGCAAGTACATTGCTAGAAATGTGCCCTATGAATATACTTTAAAAAGTTCACCAATAGAACTATTTAAAAATGCTCACTAATATGGTATCACAGCAAAACTGAAAGTAACTTAAAGGTCCATCACTAGAGGTCTGGCTAAATACATGTGGGTGCAGACATAATCCTCTGTACTTGCTGAAAAGATCAGTTGTTGCTGATAAGGAAAGATCTCCATACTACTTAGTAGATCCTTTCTGTATAAATAAAAAGGTTATACCAACATTTATGTATATGCATTTTTTTTTTCTTGTGGAGGGTTAACTAAGAAAGAGTTAACAGCAGTTACTTTTGGGGAATGGAAAAACGATGGAAGAGAATTTTACTTTTCATTCTAAATTTCTGGCATATATTCCTTTAATTAAAAAAAGCCATGGGGGTATTATCTGGATTGTAGCTAGATTATACGTATATTTTATCTTATTTCTGTATAAACAAATATTAGTAAAAATAAAACATTTACAAAGCAGCAAGAAGAAATGAAAAGAATAGTGAAATCAAACTTCTCAGGCATAAGTGAATAAAAAAATGTCCTAGTTTATAGATGCCTCATAAATTTGGAATGATTTAAATGTGCAAGGTGAGTTGATGATCTTTCCTGGTATGATCCATCTTGGAATTTAAAGTTGGCTTAAAACATCTCAGGAAGTCAAATATAATATTTTCTAATTACTAGTTATTTCTTCTTTTTGGAAATAAAAAGAGCCTTTTAAAATAGCCAGGTCAATATTTATTAGTGTTTGTTTGTTTTTTTAGTTTTTTAAAATATATTTTATTGATTTTTTACAGAGAGGAAGAGAGAGGGATAGAGAGCCAGAAACACTGATGAGAGAGAAACATCGATCAGCTGGCTCCTGCACACCCCCGACTGGGGATGTGCCCGCAACCAAGGTACATGCCCTTGACCGGAATCGAACCTGGGACCCTTCAGTCCACAGGCCGACGCTCTATCCACTGAGCCAAACCGGTGAGGGCTAGTGTTTGTTTTTAACATCTACTAGTTGAACGTATCAAACAAAGTACACGTATGTATGACAAATAAAATTACTGGGGCTAAACTTCAGAATTTAAGCAGCTTAGCTCAAGTATGGGAAATATGCCAATTTATGAAATTATAAATAAAGGGAAGAATAAAAAAGCCAACTTGTGTAATCTTAAAATTTATTTTATTTTAAATTTGGATGATATGGTGCCTTCTTTTGGCTGAGAAACTTGCTGTATTTACCCTATTTTACTAACTCTAGTGATGATGCACTATCTTACCATTCACTTTCTTAATTTAAAGATGAATTATAGCTGTATAATTTTTCAGCGATAAAAAAGAATGAAATCTTGTCATTTGTGACAATATGGATGGACCTAGAGGGTATTATGCTAAGTGAAATAAGTCAGACAAAGAAATAGCATGTGAATTCACTGATATGTGGAATCTAAAAAAAAACCCAAAATGAATAAACAAAACACTGGGAATAAAAAATAAAATTTAAAAAGTTACAAAACAAAACACTAATTTCTTCTTTATTTACAAAAGCTGGTATTGGAGGAACCCCAGCTAAAGGACAGCAGGGGTTGTCCCAGTGGTGTGAAGGGTGGAGACCAGAAGAGTGAGTTGTTAACTTGGCAGATCACCTTCATGAATTTTTGAATGTGGAAAGGCAGTTCTGGTACTTAGTTTAGGGTCCTAAGTACAAAGGTTACCTGAGGTATAGAATAAATTAGTATGACTTTGAACGTTGGCAGCCAGCAGCCAGCAGCCAGCGAGGAGAGGAAAGGCAACAGGGATGCCCAAAAGGGAAAGTTGGATTGAAAAGAAAAAAAAAAGATGAAGAAGAATTATAACAATGACTAATTTCTCAGTCAAAGCTAACAAGGTTAGCCTCCCTAGCTTATTATTCTTCCAGGCTCATAGTAATACAAAAATCTGAGCAGTTAATAAGCAATGTTCCTTTATGATGATTGACTGAGTTAAACAGTGACTTTTATATTTTCCAGAATTTAGACAGTTTAATGAGTATTTTCATATTAAAATCATCTCGTAATTAAAAGTAATACCAACTCCTGGTTGTTTCCCCATAAAAATGTTTAAAACTAATACATCAGTGGTAGATTGACATAAATGCTGTTTTATACCTCATGGTATTGATGGACATGTTTGCCATAGCAGAATTCATATTTCCACCAACCAACACCCTACAGAAAAGAAAACAGATCAAGTTATGTACAGAGAAGGGGGGACTGGGGCCTGTCTCAATGCTGCCACACAATAGTAATAGAAATATATATATATAATTTAAAACACCTGAAATAGCAATAATATGGTTGAAAATTAAAATTAAAAAATTACTGACAAAATAATAGACAAATGCAGAGAACAAATGCTGTACTGCTTTGATAAAATAAAATGAAAATTCCCCTTGTAAGTGCATTTCTCACTGGAGCTATTGGTCAGGGACAACGTTTTACCTTTGTAGATGTTAATTCAAGTTTTAAATGTGATTGCTATATAATCATCGATGCCTATTCCAGTAGTCAACCAGAATCACATGTGTCTCAGTTATATATATTGTCTGTCAAATAAAGGTCAAGTTTTAGCTTGTGAGTAAAGAGAATGATAATGGCTCTGGATTAGAGTATAGTAAGATGCAGAGAGAGAATGTCCATTGAGAGGCTTCCAGAATGTTGCCATTTCTCTATATAGACCAAAAACTTTTTCAGTGTTGCTAATGTCCCTTGACTAAATAACATGCAAATAAAAGCTGTAAACTAAATATTTAAATGGAACATTCACTTCTCACCCCGTGAAAGCAGTAAGAACCACTAAGGAACTCTTTTATAAGTTGGTCATCTGTCAATTTGGATATGTGGGTTGTTCCAACAGTGAGCATAGGCTGAGAACCAACAGCAATGGGTTTGTGGACTGCTGGAAATCTCTCTTCTTTAGTTGATTGCAAATCTTCCTAAAATTAAACACATGTATTTTTAAGGCTTCTTTGCCACACTTAGTTTTTTTCAGTTATGACTTACATTATTATTTTTATACTGTAGAAAACTTGGAAAATAGAAGTTGTCCATTTATTTTTTTAATGTGTTTTTAAAAAAATGAATTTTGCAATTCTTGAAAAATGTTAGTTCCATTTACTCATTAGAGGTATGGTGACCATTATTCCCATGCAGGGATAATTTCCATTTCATATATTTTGTATCATTATTATCTTTTAAAAATATTTGTATTGACTTCAGAGAGGAAGGGAGGGGGAGATAGAAACATCCATGATGAGAGAGAATCATCAATCGGCTGCATCCTGTATGCCCACTACTGGGGATCAAGCCTCAACATGAGCATGTGCCCTGACCGGGAATCAAACCGTGACCTCCTGGTTCATAGGTTGATGCTCAACCACTGAGCAACACTAGCTGGGCTTGTTTCATTATTTTTATAAAGTATTTTGCTACTTGTTAGATTTTGTGTTTCTCCATTTAGCTTTAAAAAATGTGGTTACTTTAAACCATCTATTTTGTGTGTAGAGGTTGTTCAACTAAAGGAATAAATGTCTGTTAAACTAAAAAAAAAAAATAAAATTAAAAAATGTGGTTACTATGGGTAAAGAATAACAAACAAGGTAAATAGAAACTGAGTGGGAGCAAATATGTATATTAGTTATAATTATGCAATTATAGCAGGGCCTGGAGGAACCTACAACTTAGTCAAGGAAGATACCAACTAATAAGGGTGCGGGTACCAGCAGATTCACAGAGGTAGGGGTAATTCAAATAGACTTTAACAACAAATTGGAACATAAAGACTTCACAAAGAGAAAACCCTTGGTTAAGGCTTAAAGCATAAATAATAATTTGTGACTTATGTGAATGTCTGTGTATGTTTTGTGTCTGTGTATGCATATACATGTGGACTTGAGGAAGAGGTAAAGCAAAGATGTGAGGAAGGTATGGTATGATATTTAAAGCTAGAGAGATAAGCAGGCACTATATGGTGAAAAACTATACAATCCCAAGATATTTGGACATTCTGTTATAGGTTTTGGGCAAAGACATGGAGCGATCAGGTTTTTAAGTAATTACTTACTTCAGCAGTGGCAGGGAAGAGGGAAGAGTAAGAACGAATCAGGAGGTGAGGAGCCAACTTAGGAGCTGCAAGAACCCAGGCCAGAGATGAAGAGAATTTAAAGTAAGGGAGTGAAAGAGGAAGGGTGGAGAGAAGAGGATAGTTCTGAAAGAGGTGAATGAGTTAGAAGCTGGGTACTGACAGTGAATGAAGAGGAAATGAATCTAGACCAGAATTGAAGAAGTGAGTGTACCAATTAAAACTGAATAAAATAATTTAAAAAATTAAATACAAAAAGGGTTCCTAGTAAATGTACAGTGGACATGATACCTCCTCTTTCACCTGCTGGAGGGGCTATTGACCAACTGTGGTTCTTTTTATTTCAGCTTGGAAGTCATTGGGCAGTTACTATAGAAACTAATGACCTTATCCTGTCTCCCTTTCAATATTAAGGAAGAACAAAGATTGCCAAAATGGCTTCTTATCTTTGAAAAGGACCTTGAATTTTATGTATAACTCTTTCCACATTCAGAGCCTACTATGCCCCTGGCACTAAATGCTGAGCATTAAGAACGAAACATAGTCCTAAGGAGCTAAGGTCTAATAGACTAAACTATCTACCTAATAAAAGAGTAACATGCTAATTGACCATACTTTTGCGATGCCCACCAGCCAATCAGAAGTGAGTATGCAAACTAACCCAACAAAAATGGTGGGTTAATTTGCATATGCAGGCGCTGAGTGGCCGGGGATGGGGTGGGACGCTTGCATCGTCGCCAAGGCAACAACGCAGGTATTCTGCACCACCCCAGCCACTCAGGGCCTCTGGGCAGTGTGGGAAGGCAGAAAGGCGGCTCTGGGCCGCAGTGGAAAGGCTGCTACGGCCAGAGTGAAGGCAGTGCTGGCAGCCAGGGGAACGAAGGCCTATTCTTGCACGAATCTTCATTCGTGCATCGGGCCACAGTAAGGTTAGTGAAGAAAAACAATATTGCACAGTGAAACCTGCAGCTGAGATAAGGACAAGTAGGAAGAATAAAAGCATGACCATTTATTATTGCTTCTTGTTGGACAGAAAATCTACTGTCATGTTTAAGAGAAATTATTACAATAAAAGCAAGATGACAGTACTTTGTATAGTAGGGTTTATTTTATTTTATTATTTTTTTAAAAATATTTTTTTTTATAGATTTCAGAGAGAAAGGGAGAGGGAGGGCAAGTGGTAGGGTTTAGAACTTCATAAAATAGACTCCTGATAATCTAGCAATCTCTATATTAACACAGGCGGAATATCAAACCAAAATTCTGATAGACAGATTTATATTTTTGTTTAAAAAGAAAAAAAATTATTTATCTTTATAATAAAGCTTGATCCATTTTTAAAAGGCAAACCATAGGCCAAATATCAATTATTAAAAGAAAAGCTATGTGTAATACACTCAATTTATTGAATGTACTCTATAATCTAGAAAAGGAAGTACTGAGAAAATACTATTAGATAATTCTCATACCTCTTTATTTCTCCTGAAAGGCACCCTTAGAATTTCTTCCTGCTGTTCCAACTGTCTCAGGGTGAGGGGCTTAAATGGTGATCCTGGCAGTGATTGGCAAAATATGTCATTCACGGGAGATGCTCGGAATCTGTTCAGTAAGAATACAGCATTAATATGGCAACTTTAAAGCATGTGCATTTCATGCTTAAAATATTAAATCCACATCCTACCTATATTTAGGATGATTGCACAAGAGTGGTGTCAAAATGACAACTTCATATTCACAAGTTGTAACTTCGGCTACTGAAAGAATTTCATGCTTAGATTCAGGATGACATATATACATCACAGTACTTGATCTGGGCCGGTTCTGTTTCAAACTACAAGGTGTACCATTTCCCATTCCCACAGGATAGTAGGGTGTCATCTGACCTTCGATATTTTTAGTGGGAATCTTAAAAAAAGAGTATAGAACAGACTTTTCATTAGAAATGGGGGTAGGAGTGAAGATGGGAGAAGCACTTAATCTGAAAGGAAGACAACTATATTTTATTTACAAACTAACATTTATAAAGGTAACTTTTATGTATTTCTATGAGTTCTCCCTCCAATAGTCTTTTGACTCATAAGTTCTTATTTGAGGAAACACATTTTCAGAGCTAGTTTAATACAGCAAAAAAAAAGAAATTTTTATTTAGTACTAAAAGGAAGATGTTAAATGCACATTTACATAAAAGGCTATAATATCATGTTTAATATGAATTATTTTTAATAGTTCTAAAGAAAGAGACTTAAGATAAAAATGTAGGAATATACTATATGGAGCTGGTCAGAGCTTTCTTTACTAAACTCTCAGTGCATGGCTGTGTTAGAGCTTAGATTCTAGAGATTTGTAGTTTGATTTGTCAAAATGTGGAGTTACATAATAAAACACTATCTTCTAAAACAGGAATCGAAATACTGTACTGTTTATTAATCTGCTTATTCTTTTTCCCTGTTATTAATATTAATAGACATATTTTTCAGCACATAAACTCTTCAATAAATCTATTTAAAGCCAGCAAAAGATAAATGGAGAAATTTTCATGGAATGGGGGAACAAGGGGAACACCTCAGAAGACAAGGACTATTAGGGAGTTAGCTCCCATATTATCATCTACATAAACACAAGAAAAACCTAAAGTAAGGGCTTTAGAGGCAGGGAGCTCATCTTGTATCACTTTGGTACCCTGTCAGCACATGTCCAAACATGCAATAAATAAATGTTTCCAGAGAAAATTATTTTGAGATTTCTTATATGTTATTTTCATGCGAGTGTCTAGAATTAGAGTCCTGGGTTCAAACCTAAGCTTTGAATTTACTAGTTTGCCATTTGTAAAAGTAGAATAATAATATACAGCGTGGGACAAAAGTAGGTTTATAGTTGTTTGTATGGAAAATAATAATTAATAAATAGTAATATAAGACTAAACTGTTTTGTGTACTCACAATTATAAACCTACTTTTGCCCCACCCTGAATATACTCTAAGGTTGTGGGAGAATTAAGCATTACCTTTTGTTACATGCCGGGCACAACACTTGCCTTATAAATTAGTACTCAATAAATGTTAATTTTCTTCCCTTACCCTTTTCCTTTATAATTTCACACTTTGAATTTCATCTTGCTATCCTCCAGAGCCACAGTAAATAAATATTATATCTCAAAGGTAGTCTGTAAAATTAAAATCTTTTAAAATAGCAATGCTATGTGTTTCTACATTTAGCTTTACCAATTCTCCCCAAAGCCACCCTTTTAAATTATAGGCATCCCTTTTAAGTAATTTTTAAGGCCTGCTGTCATTTCACTTTATTCTAATAAAAGTATCATTCTGATATAAAGCCATTTAGAGAAATATCCTCTATCAATTTAACCCTGGAAATTCTCAAGATTCAGAAAGCATTCATTGAACTACAGGGGCATTTAAAAATTGTGATTAAGCACCCTAAAGAATCATTCTTTTTAAATAATCCAATTCAGTTATCAATTATGCATTCACATTCAATAAACATTTATGAAGTGCCTCTGTTATGCTTGGCACTCTGCTTTGCCCTGCAGGGGGTAAAGAGATAAAGACAGTCCCTGCTTTTAATATGCCTGTGGTCTGGTACCTTGTTATTTATATAGTTTTAAATTTATCTATCTATCTATCTATCTATCTATCTATCTATCTATCTATCTATTTTAGAGAGGAAAGGGGAGAAAGAGAAAGAGATAAACATTGATTTATTGTTCCACCCATTCATGCATTCATTGGTTGACTCCTGCATATGCCCGACCAGGGATCGAACCTGCAACCTTGAAGTATTGGGGCTATGCTCCAACTGAGCTACCCAGCTAGGGCTACATAGATAGTTTTATCTGTTTTACCCACAGGAGATAGAGACCAAACACAAAAGCTCTATTGTAAATGTTTCCATAGTTAAAGAGAGGGAACCTTGCTAAGCACAGAGGTGATATAATGATACTATAGAAACTTTCCCAGACATGCCTTTGGTAAAGTTGCTTATTTTTGTATGAACTTAAAAGTAAATAAGATTATCATAGTGTAACTTTTCTCAGAAAAACCTAACATATTGCAAATTTCTTTCACCCAATCTTTTGAGATAGTTGATACAGTTAAAGAACACATGGGCTATATTCTGTCAATGAAGTTATATAAATTCATGCCTAACAGATGTTAAGAGAGAAAAATCAACATTTGTCACTTGCCTCTCTTGATTTTTCCTTTTCTTCTGTTTCTTGTTCTGTGAAATAATACAAGAGTAAGGTAAATATAAAGAATGACAGTGACTATATACAAGACACAAATGATTAAATTTTCAATCAACTCTGTAATCTTAAACTTCTTTCTAAACATGCATGTACTTTTTATCTTACTAGTCTTACCAAGTTGAAATTGTGTTATTTGAAAGGACAGTCATATTTAATCTTTGCCTAGGAAATACTCTATTTGATGCAAAAAACCTGGTCACAATAGTATTCTTTTAAAGTATTTTTATCTCAGTAAAAAGTTTAATCATAAATTAGTGATCAATTTGAATACAGATTAATAAAATATTTCACAATTTGAGGGATACATCTACATGTCTATTTCAATATATAAAAACTTTGCTTAAACCAAGCAAGACTAGCACTACATAACACTAACATGTATATCTTATGAGATTTAAAAAAACATATTAATAGGTAAAAAAAGCATAATGTTTGTTAAAGCAGAAAATAATGAAAAGATCTTTTTGAAAAAGTTTTCTAAGGAATTGCTCAGAAATTTATTTTAGTGTTTTACAATTCATAGTCTCCAACAAAATCTTTTAAATTCCATTTACTTTATATCAAATTCCAGCGTTACTATCAAGTCAGTATAGACACAAACCTTTTTCAGGTAGAAGGGTCTTAGCCAACATATTCCCAAGGTAGTACTCGTGAATATTTACCTTCTATATTTAAAAATAAAATAAAAAATATGAGTATTTTGCAAATATATTTTTCAAAAATACAAACTTAAAATGTTAATGTTAAAATGTTAAAAAATAATGTTAATCTCATTATTAGAGTTCTCCTTTTATAATGTTCCATACTTTGTATTTTCTTTTTAAAATTTTTAAATTGATTTTTAAAGAGAGAAAGGAAGGGAAAAGGGGAGGGAGGGAGAGAAACAATGATTTGGCTGCCTCCTGCACGCCCCCTACCTGGGATCGAGCCCACAACCAGGGCATGTGCCCTGACCCGGAATCTAGCTGGCAACCTTTAGGTGCACGGGATGATGTCTGACCAACTCAGCCACACCGGCCAGGGCATACTTGGTATTTTGAAGGAAAACATACCTGACCACTTTCTTTCTCTTCATGGTACTGCCGAATATGTTTTCCATGACATACTTCATAAGTCCAATAAGACTCAATCTAAGAAAGAAGGATGTATTTAAATACACAAAACCCGCATAAACTCAATTGAGTTACTTTTTGATACTTAAGGTAGATAAGATTTCCCCCAAGATTTAGAGTAAGCTTTCATTAAATGAAACTTACTATTATGCCTCAGAAAAAAATGAAATTTCTGAAGTCTATTCATGGTTTTCACTAATTAGCTATATGTAAAAATTCTGTGAAGAAAATAGCAATAGAAAAACCCACAGGCTTAGGGATCATTTTTCCATATAGCTTACAAGATAATAATTAGCATTTTTAGTTAAAATTGTATATAAGGAAAATTTCTTTTGATCTGAAAATTGATCTGAAAAACATTCAAAACTGTTTGATAAGTGATATTATTTGATATTGGTATTACTGGGTGTCTGCTACATACACTATACGGAATTTAAATGAACAAAATACTATTAAGCAATAGCTTAGATTTACATCTGAAAATTTGATACAACATAAAAGAAATGAATTATATGCAAGGGCCTACTGGCTGTTGAAAATTTATTTTCTAGTTATCAAGTAAACATAGAATACATACTCTGTAGGAACAACTGCTTTGTTTAAATAGTGGCTCCAGTAGCTCTCTTGGATTAGGACCTTTATAATCCTTTTCTTCTTCCTATGAAAGAACTAGAGTTTAATACTTGCAATTATTATAGAACTTCACCCAACTCTACTGTTGGTTGTTAACTCATTGGTCAAATCACAAATGCTTGGAAATAAAAAGGAAAAAAAAGTCAAATTCTATATAATAAAAGCCTAATATGCTCAGTGTCTGGTCATCCATTCAACCAATCAAAGCGTAATATGCTAATGATATGCTAAGGCCGCTCAACCGTTCACTACAATGTGCACTGACCACCAGGGGGCAGACAGTTAACCAGTCGACCAGTTGCTATTATGTGCACTGACCACCAGTGGGGCAGACGCTCTGACCAATAGTTTAGCTTGCTGCTGGGGTCCGGCCAATCGGGACTGAGTGAGACGGGCCAGACATGCCCTGGAGCCCTCCCGTGGTCTCTCCCTGGCTGGCCAACCTCCGTGTCCCTCCCTGGCCCTGATTGTGTACCAGTGGGGTCCCTCAGCCTGGCCTGCGCCCTTTCACAATCCGGGACCCCTTGGGGGATGTCAGAGAGCTGATTTCGGCCTGATCCCGCAGGCCAGGCTGAGGGACCCCCACTGGTGCTCAAATTCTTGCACCAGGCCTCTAGTCCTTTAATAATAATCTATTGTATACCACTTCTTTCAAAAGAATTGAAGTATAAAATATGGAGCCATAGAATAATCTTCCATTCTTTCTTCTCTTAAGAAAAGCTTTCTGAGCATCAGTTTACTGAACAATTCTTATAGACTATTTCAGAATTTTTAAATGATTTCGCCCAAATTCTAGCTAAAAAAGCCTCAGAATAGTTGAATCTTGTAGAATATATTGAAAATTTTAAGGTACTTCTTAGTTTTCTAGGTATTTTTACACTTCAGATTTGAATGCCAAATATATACATATGTGTATGATTGTGTGTAGGTGGTTTGTGTCTTAAGTAGGTTTAAAACAAAATTAAACAGCTGTCACCAATTTCAAATCTGAACAAAACTAAGAAGCACTCACTGAGTTTAATATTTCCATTTCACAGATCATGAAAATATTACATAATTAGCTCAATAAATTTATTGAGTGGAAGAACTGAGTTTCAAATTTTTTTCAAGGTTTCATAGCTAACTATAGCCTATACCTCAGCCTCCTGGCTCCTAGGCTGATGTCCTTTCCATTTTACCATGCTGCCTCTCCTGTTTCATCTTGAAAGAAGTCATTGCCTTAAAGGATGGATAAGAGGCAGTTAGTTAGGGCATTTTAGGAGGAAGAAATGGGCATGAGCTAAGGCAGTTAGAAAGCATAAGGTGCCTACAGATTTATTAGCAATTCTCTATTAAAAATGTCACATATATATTTAAAAATTATATCTTGTTACAAAACCCTCATTTCTATAAAGGAAAGCAAGAATGGAGTTAGATTTTTATTCAAAACATCAATAATTGGTGGTTAATTTTTCCAAGTTGAATTGTAAAATCAAAGACTTCAGGATAACAGAAGTGACTACTTAAAAAAAAACAGGATTATTAAAAACCTGCCATTCAATTTTAAAGTATGAAGTTGCAATGTTTTAAATAAGTATCTTTGGTGACAGGGATTATCAATATACTTATAAAAACATACCTCATCCCCACCTGTCACAAGAGGAAGAATGCATTTATATTTTTCTTTATGTGTAGTTGTCATGATGACATAATTATCTTCTTTATACAAAACTCCAGTTGTGGGCTAGACAGAGAACAAAAAATACACATTACTTTCTCTGGTTAAATTGCATTACACTGATAACTTACAGTCCTCAGTCAAACTTATTCATCACTTCAACAGAGGATTTTAAAACATATTTCCAAAGGAAAAGGGAAAAGATTATATGTATTTTTAAATGGCAAAATGAAGATGACAAACTTTATCCTGGTGTTACAATATAACAGAAAACTATAAACAAAAAAGAAAGTTTGAAATATAAAGAAAGAAGTAGTAATGCAACAAATTGAAGTTAAAATATGGGTTAAAAATATTAAGAGGCAATGTTCATGGATACACTATCACTGAATACTTATTACTTCTACTAACAATTACTACCTATATGTAAGAATCTACAGCACTTTATAAAAGTACTTGCAATTGTGTTGGATGGGACATTTGAACAAAATATAGTGCCGTATTTTTCACATTTGGATACTGTACAGATAAACTACTTCTAAAAGAAAAAATCAACATGGGTCATTTGTGCCGACTTAAATTTTTTTTAGTATATACCATGGGTCAGCTAATCTCTCTATATAAAAGCCCAGCGACCAAACGGCAGAATGACCAGAATGACTGGTTGACCAGTCGCTGTGATGCAGGAGCTGCCCCCTGGTGGTCAGTGCACTCCCACAGCGGGAGTGCCACTTGGCTGACTGGGATGAGCAGCGTTCCCACAGCTGGCCGATCCCTGCAGGCCATGCCTGCACCAGTACACAAACCTGTGCACCGGGCCTCTAATCTTTTCTATAAAGGGCCAGATAGTAAATATTTTCGGCTTTGTGGGCTGTATGGTCTCTGTGTAACTACTCAACTATGCCACTGTAGTAAGAAAGTGCATAGGCAATATATAAGCAAATAGGAATGACTATGTTATAAAAAAAATTTATTTATAAAAACAGGTGGTGGGCAAGCCCAAAGGTGTAATTTACCAACTCCTGATACATATCAACAAAACTATCCCTAAATCTTTCTATACTATGAAGCAAAACAAATTCACAAATCAATATGAACCAATGTAATTTAAATGAACATTTCATTTATAACTGATATTATTTTTTTAAAAAAAATCCCTGTGATAGCAAATGTGTCACTAACTACTAAGGCAGAGATTTCAGTCTATAATATGTGTTCTATGATAATTCAATTCTCTCTTATCTTTTCTATTCTTACAGTACTATGAAACCACTATACTATTTGGCTATACTATTAAGTACCTTTGTTCTCTTCTCAAATTTAACAAAAACAACATTTAACCACAATAAAACCAGTACTACTTGACACCAATGTCATCTTAAACACAAATGCAAATTAGGGCATTGTTTTCCCAAGACAATAAATTTAAATGAAAAAATAGCAGTAAATATGAGCTGTATTAACTACATGAAAGTATAATTTTAAGTCCTTTACAGTTATTAACTCATTGCTCCTCAAAACAAGTGTTCTATCCATCTTACAGAAAAGGAAACTGAAGTCCAGAGTTTAAATAATTTGTCCAAGGTAACACAGCTAGTAAGTACAGTTTCCATGTCCTGTGCTCTTAACTGTTTTAATATATTTGAATCAGCTTTTGTTAACTTTTTCTTAGATTACTATATAGATTCCTGGTTTATGGTCAAGGATCCTTTTTTTTTTTTTTAAAAAAAAATAAATTTATTGGAGTGACATTGGTTTATAAGATCATATAGGTTTCAAGTGTACATTTCTATAACACATGATCTGTGTATTGCACTGTGTGCCCACCACCCTAAGTCAAATCATTTTCTGTCACCACATATTTGGCCCCTTTTACCTTTTACTACCACCCCACCCCCTGCCAGGATCCTTTCAAAAAAGATTATTATAAGAGGGGGAATGAAAGTTAGAGTTGCAAAGTCAAATTTACACTAATGGAATCCTTAGAAACATTTATTTAGTTGAGCCAATAAACTGCTGTAGCACAATGCCTTTCAATGTTTTACAATATTCAGAATACATGATAGTGAGTTCTTCAAACATGACTCACATTTCTTAACATTGGATGGTCTGAATTATTGTAAAATCATTGCTGTACTGTAATGAAGGCAGATATTTGCATGTATATGTATTCACCTTTATTTGTGAAGTATCTGCAGCTCTAATGTTCAGAGTTGAATTCTATAGCAATATTGACTTATTTGCTGACATGTTCACCACAATGCTAACAATGGAAAAGGAACTGTTTGCCGTGTGGTGTGGCTCATTTGATTGAGTATCGCCCCATGCACCAAGAGGTCACCTGTTCCATTCCCAATGGGGCACCTGCCCAGGTTTCAGGCTTGATCCCCAGTAGAGGGTATATAGGAGGCAGCCAATTGATGTTTCTCTCTCATGGACTTTTCCATTTCTCTCTCCCTCTCCCTTCCTCTCTGAAATCAGTAATAAAACAAAACAAAACAAAACACAAACCTCATTTCTCTGCTTTTTGTTTTCAAGGTCTAGGGAAGGGGTAACAAGAAATAGAAGCCATCACTATTTTGTGTGAAGATGCAAAGACTTGTCTTTCATTAGTTCAGGAAAGGCTGCTTTCCTCATCAATAAAACAGATCAAGAAGAAATTCTTATATCTGAAAATTCTTTACTGAACAGAGAGTCACTTATTGGGATGATAAAGAAAAATTTGTAACAAACTCTACCCTTCTTTTTTTGTAATGGAAATTACTGGGAAAAAGTAACATTTTAAAAACTTTTGTGATTTTCTAAGTTAAAATTTTTTTCGATCTACTACTAAAATGCTTCCTTCCGATTTTATGAAATAGGCTCTTAATTTAAGCAAATAAAATATAATAAATTCTGCATGTATAGAATTACAGATGGTGTAAAAAACTTGTTTTATGTAACTTAAACCTTAAAGTATTTTCATTGTAACAGGTAATATTAGTGACTTGACAAAAATCAGATTTTAATATAATGACACTACACAAAGGGGCTTGGTACTTTAAGGTTAAAGAACTTTACAAATATCTAGACAGGGGAGAAATCCCTAATGTTTGACATGAATCTGGAGGAATTAAGATAGAGAATGAGAGACAGAACCATCCGAAAGAGGCTGTAAAATAAAGTCAGTGGCACAACTTGTCAACATATATAACATGCTTGGAACCATGGAGTAAGTCACCACTCTTCCAAAGTGCAGTGTTTGAGGCAAGTTTTTGAGTGGGAATACATTTCTATATTAACAACAGAAGTAGAGAAAATTAGACTTATTTTGTAGTCTTATTCTGAAAATCATGAACTCCATGAAGTAATGAATAATTGAACACTTTAATGACCTAGAAGTGATTTTTCAGAAGGAAAATATATACACAAAACAAAATTTAATGCTAAAAACCAGTAAAGAATATAATAATTAATGTAAACAATTTAAAAATGTTTGGTGCTTAATACTTTTTCCAAAATTTGGAAGCCAAATTGTAATGATTATGTATTTCTTGATATATATGAATGGGACGATGATTTAAAGCACAAAATACTTTTAGACCTAAAAGAAATCCGGATCTAATGCAGTCCCTTCCAATTTTAGATGGCAGAGAGGTAAAGGCCCTCTCCCTACTTCTTGCAGCTGCTTAGTTTTACACAAATGTCCAACCAACTGGCCCATAAAGAAACAAATGACAGTGCCAGGTGAGGAGAGCTGCAGTTTCAATTACATAAGTAGGAAAGGGAAGCCTTAAGAATATAAAAATATTTTTTTAAAAATCAAAAAAATCAATGATGTCTCTTGGGGCTTATTTTTGCCTGAGGGCTACAGACCTTTTGCCAACTCATAGAAAAATCTATCTAGATTTTTCTGAAAGTAACTCAAACTTAAAAAAAAGAAAAAGTCTCCCCAAATCTTCAACTGTCCCCATCTTAGATTATGCATTGCCAAAGAAAAGTAATTAAAAACAAAATTTCAAAATAAAATTGATAGATATGTGAAAGGTTGGTATAGCATTTCCTCTTTCTAGCTAGCTAGTAAACAGCAGGGCCAGGAAGAAAACTGAATAATAACTTGGTAGTAACCTCTAAAAAGGCTAATTTAAATCATCCACTTATAGATTGGTAAGTTTGGTAGGGCTATATATCAGCATGAGTTTTTAAATTAAAGAAAAACAACAACAACACAGGTGCAAGAGTATAACATTTTAATGACCAAATTCTTTAAACATTTGTCATGTTCATTCCAAGTGTGCTGTCTGGAAACAATAACCCCAACCCTGCTAAAGTTATGTCTGACTTACAACTGTTGTATATTATCAATACAGGGTGAGGCAAAATGAGATTTATAGTTATTCCTATGGAAAAGAATACAATAATTAATAATTACACAAGAATAAACTCTGTTTTGTGTACTCACAACTGTAAATCTACTTTTGCCCCACCCTATATTTCATGGCATTAACCCAAAGATAAACCTGGCTTCCCAGAGAAATATTTACTTAGATAAATTTGAACTGCCAGAATAAGAGAACTGAAAACTGGGGGGAGGATGGGGTGAGGAAATAAAGCAGGTGTGAAATATTAGCAAAAACTAACATTTGCAAATAGAAACTGGTTGTGGCAATGATGACATCCTTTATCCTGTTACATCTTGTTTCAATGAAATAGTAATAGGACAATATACTAAAATAGTTCCCCAAGTGGAATCACTATAGGTAACTGGAGTAAGAAATTTTAAGAAGTTTTCCGTTTCCAAGGACTTCAGTTTGAAACAAATGAATCAATCACTACAGGGAAAGTATCAGATTTTCATTGGCTTACAGTGGATAGGAAGACTTTTCAGCAATCACTCCCCAAAGAGAAGGACTGCAGAATTTCATTACGGTGAGGTTATATATATGTTCATTATTGGAAAACTGGTCATAAAATCTCACGTTCTGGGATCTTAATTAACAGTCGTAATGCATCAAAATTGTAAAGGATATTCTGCATTGAGCATCGTAAGCACCTCAGGCCAAACTGCCATCTCAAAACCAGCTTTGAAGGGAAACGAGCTGTGCACATATGGATGTGTGCGCATAAAAGAGAGAACGAAGATGAATGAGAGGGGGAACTCCTCTCTGCAGTAACCAGGGTGTGCGGGCAGGGCGGTGTGCAACAGCTGTAGTGACTTCCCAAAGAGAAGAGAAAGTGCACTCCTGACGTGGTTCTAGGAAGACGTCCTCCCCGGAGAGGGAGTGTTGGTAAAGCAAGTCTAGGGAGACAGATTTAAAAAGTGAGCAGCTGACCGCTGGATCCCCGATGCTCAGCATGGAGGGCACATCCACATCATGTGTGCGAGAAACACTTGCTGTACAAATGAATGAATGAATGAACGCGGGGCACACCGAGTTTTGGAGGGGGGAAGGAGGCATGCGCCTGCACAGGTGGTTCTAGGAGAACAAGCGTAGAATACCGAGGGAAGGGGCCGAACCCTGAACGCCGGGAGGAAGCGAGATGGCTACGGACTCGCGAGGGCACTGACCAGAGAGAACTCGGTGCCGGGCCAGTTGACTCGGAAAGGGATGTCATCGCTGAGTTGGGGGAGCGCTCGGGCGCCGCCGGACGCCTCTAGGAGGCCGCAGAGGACCAATAGCACCGGTCCGCCCGGGACCAGACTCCGCGTGCCGCCGCCTCCCTCCTCCATCCTCCACCGCCGATTTCTCCAGCCGCCAACACAACCTCCTCTGCCACAGAGGAGAGGAGGGGAGGAGGAGGAGGAGGCGGCGGGACTACTTAAACGCCCAGGCAGCCCAGGGCCCAACCGCCGCCACGTCTCCTTCCGGAGAGCCGGGCTACACCGCCCCTGTTCCCTTGGGCCACCTGCCACCGTTTCCGGGGCAGGCGGAGTATCAACATCCGGGGTCACCGAGCAGTCGCTACGGAAGCCGGGATAGCGGCTGGGCTTTGCTGGTTTCTCACAACCGCAGTTTCGCAAGGGAATCGAACCCAGCGGCCTCCCGGGAGGGGACGTCTGAAGACCGGGCCTCGGACCAGTCTGTTCGGCGGAGAAGTGACAGCACAGAGAACCGGTGAGTTCGGGAGGAGGTGGCGCGGGAATCCTGTGAGTGGCCCGGTTCCTGTCCTTAGACGAGAAAACTGGAAGTAGTGCCAAGGGAGAAGGGACGGTGTTCCTGACTGCTTTTCCCTCTCGCTGCTTTTCTTTTCCCCTGTCTCCGCTCCTAGCATCTGCTCGCTTCCTCTTCCCGCCGGAAGCTTCTCTCCGCTTCTTCCGCGGTGGGCGGTGGTCCTCCGCGAACTAACGCGGGCAGTTTGCTCAGCCTCTGCAGCCCTGGGTTAGGGATGCCCGCGCTGAGGAAACCTGTCACAGTATGAGAACACGGTATTCCTCCGAGGTTGGCATGGACCAGCCTCTCCTCATGGGGAGAGCAGCTGGGTATCGCTGTCCCTACATTTTTTTTTTTTTTAACCCCACGTGGGGCTCCTTCATCCCGATGAAATGTTGGATTGTTGTTTTATCAATGAAGCTAAGTTTCCTTATGTGAGGTTTCAGGGCTAAGTGAATGTGAGGTTATGAATCACATGAGGTTAAGACACATCTGCCTGCATTCAAAATAAGGCATAAAGTTTGGGTCTCCTACGCCTCCTTTTAAAAAATGCCACCGTTTTAATTTCTAACATAATGGGTTACGCAGTGTTAGCCAAAGAGCACCTATCATTGTCTTTCTGGTGGTGGGAAAAGCTAAATCTTTTTCTAGATCTGCTAAAGACTGTTTCTCTCCCCAATCCCGAATTTGAACCAAATCACAAAGCAGGAAGAGTAGTTTATTTATTTATTTACTTATTATTTTTTTAAGTTCTTTATTGTTTAAAGTATTACATGAGTCTCCTTTTTCCCCATTGACCTTCCCCACCCCCCAGCATATGCCCTCACCCCCCTACTATCTGTGTCCATTGGTTATGCTCATATGCATGCATACAAGTCCTTTGGTTGATCTGTTACCCCTTCACCCCTCGCCTTCCCTCATAGGTGGGACAGTCTGTTCCATGCTTCTATGTCTCTGGTTCTATTTTTGTTCATCAACAACAGTTTATATTGTTTATTATATTCCACAAATGAGTGAAATCATGTAATATTTATCTTTCTCCGACTTGCCCTTAGCACAGTGGTTGGCAAACTCATTAGTCAACAGAGCCAAATATCAACAGTACAACGATTGAAATTTCTTTTGAGAGCCAAATTTTTTAAACTTAAACTTCTTCTAACACCACTTCTTCAAAATAGACTCGCCCAGGCCGTGGTATTTTGTGGAAGAGCCACACTCAAAGGGCCAAAGAGCCGCATGTGGCTTGCGAGCCGCAGTTTGCCGATCATGGCCTTAGCATAACGCTCTCCAGTTCCATCTTGCAAATGGTAAGAATTCCTTCTTTTTTTGAGGAGCATAGTATTCCATTGTGTAGATGTATCACCGTTTTCTAATCCACTCATCTGCTGATGGGCACTTAGGCTGTTTCCAAATCTTGATTCTTCCTGATTGAGTTTTGGAAGCTTGTATTTTTCTAGGAATATGTCCATTTCTTCAAGGTTGTCCAGTTTGTTGGAGTAGAGTTGTTCGTAGTATTTTTTTACAATCCTTTGTATATCTGGGGGGTCGGTTGTTACTTCACCTCTTTCATTTCTGATTTTGTTTATTTGGGTCCTCTGTTTCTTGGTGAGCCTGGCGAGAGGTTCATCAATCTTGTTTATCCTTTCAAAGAACCAGCTCTAGGTTTTATTGATCTTTTGTGTGTATATATATATACACACACACACTTGGCCTCTATGTCGTTTATTTCTGCTCTGATCTTTATTATTTCCTTCCTTCTACTTACTCTGGGCTTTTCTTGTTGCTCTCTTTCTAATTATTTAAGTTGCAGGGTTAGATAATTTATTACCAGTTTTCTTGTTTTTTTGAGGTGGGCCTGTAGAGCTATGAACTTCCCTCTCAGGACTGCTTTCACTGTGTCCCATAGATTTTGGATTGTTGTGTTTTCATTGTCAGTTGATTCCAGGATGCTTTTTATTTCTTCTTTGATCTCATTGGTAACCCAATCATTGTTTAATAGCATGCTTTTTAACCAATGGTCAAATTTTTAAAATCAGTCTTAAAGAAATGGCTCACATTCATGCTTTAAAGTATTCAAAGTTGACAGTACAACAATCTTTGTTTCCCTAAATGATAAACTTTCAAAATAATATGTTCTTATTGGTATTGATTTTAGAGAGAAAGGAAGGGAGAGGGAGAGAGAGGTAGAAACATCTATTAAAGAGAAACATCGATTGCCTGTCTCTTGCATGCCCCCTACAGGGGATCAAGCCCACAACCTGGACATGTGCCCTGACCGAGAATCAAACCAGTAACCTCTTGTGTATGTGTTGACACTCAACCACTGAGCCACACCGGCTGGGGTGATAAACTTTTTATGTGTGGAGGTGGTATTTATAAAATGGTACTTATTTATAGTTCTTGGTAGATTGAACAGTGAATGTGTTGTTTGGGAGTGGGTAAAGGAAATTTAAGATTGGCCTGGAGTAGGAGTAGAAACACCTATTTTAAAAAATCCACTCAATTAGAGATTTATGTTACAGGTGCCTTCTCTCAATGGAGGGTTTATACTCATACTTGAATTCCTAATACATAACACCTAACTCTTTGTATTCTGAGAAATGAGAGCCTGAGTTGTGTGTGTGAATAGATCACAATGAGAGAAAATGTTTTGAAAGTGAGTTCCAAGGCCAGTAAAGAGAGACTTAGTTTTACTAACAAAAGTAAGCTCTAGGTAATTGGTACCTTTGTTATGATTCTTGCTGATATGGAGGCTCCAAACCCTAGCTTCTCTCTAATTCAGTACTGTTTAACTTCCCCACTTTAGTTATGTTTCTCTCCATCTCAATGAAAATGAATATCCCTGTTCCTGGGCCTTTTGGAACAGGGCCTCCCTATTAATGTTGATGGCATGCCACATATATATTCACATATTTTCTTGTCTAATTTCTTTTTTAAAAAAATAGTTTTATTGATTTTTATAGAGTGAGGAAGGGTGAGGGAGAAACATCGATGTGTGAGGGGGACATCCATTTCCTGCTCCTGTACATGCCCTACTTGGTATTAGTTTGCAACCCAGCCACATGCCCTGACAGGGAATTGAACCAGCATCCTTTTGGTGCACAGGACTACACCCAACCAAGCCACACTAGTCAGGGTTCCTCTAATTCCTAACTGAAAGCTGGAAAGGCATGTAAATGAGGATCATAAAGTAATTCCTCCCCCTTGATATTCTGTTATGTATTAAGTGATAGAAGAATCATGGGGAGTCACAAACTCCTTTGGACCTAACCTTGTAAAATAAAAGGCTAGATCTTTGAATTCACCTATGTGATTGTGAGCTACAGCATGTGAATCTTGGATAGGCCCATTATATTTGTTGGAATCTCTATATATATCTATCAAAATTAACTCTAGCTTCTTTATGTCATAAGTTATATACTATTTCATTATACAAAACATTAACCTTGTTTACCACCTGAAGAAAAAAATGCAGGGTAGTTAAGATGGTTAAGTTCCGATGGTTTTTAAAATATATTGTAGAAAGATCTTGTGCTTGAGTCAAAGAAACCTGAATTTCTGCTATTTATTAGATGTGTAACTGTATGCAAGTTACTTATTCTGGGAACAAGTTTAGAGGTGTTATCGAGAAAATGCTTTCATATGTAAGTGCCTGGTATATCCTTATGTGATATTCATTAGCGAATGTCAGTATTTTTCTTGTACAGGACAAATGAAATGCCTTCTGGAACACTAATATTGAAAGTGTTGGAAAATATTTAAAAAGCTATATAGCTGAGTAAATTACCAAGAAAAGTGTTAATAAATAAAAAAACATGAAAAGGACTACTGTTCCTACTATGTAGGAGAGTTTTATTTATTTTTGTTTTCATATTTACTTATATGTCTCCTCCAGAAAGCTTATTTCTTTTCTTTTCTTTTTTATTTTTCCCATCACCATTTATGCCCTCTAAACCCTCTTGCACCTCCACTCTCCTCCCCCACTTCCCACAGTCACCACACAGGACAGCTTTATTTTTATTCTGTACTATTAGTCATGCCTGGGTTAAAAGAATTTTTATTGCTTCATATTAGATTTAATGTGATACTGAAATTCTTTTCATATTGAAAGCTTTTTAGAGAGACTATATCCTTTTGAGAAAAATAATCTGATGAGTTTGAATCAAGGCTAATTCTACATGAATTAATAATGTATATTATTATACATTTCCTACTGAGTGGCACCATCACCACTAATTCAGCAGAAGCCTTTGTTTAGGTGACAAGACAGAAGGGTAAAAAAATCTGTATAGCAAATGATTGGCCTGGAGTAGAAGTAGAATCATCTATTTTAAAAAATCCACTCAGTGCCATTATTTTTACTTAAAAAAGTTTACAATTCTAAAAGACCTTAAAAAGACCAAACTTTCACTTAATATGTTTAATTTATATTTAAAAATTTTACTATAAGATTAATACAAAGTGAATGACAGACTACATTGTTAGTGGATTTATATTATGTAATTTGTGCTTTTGTAACTGAATGAGTTTTTTTCCATGTAGTAAAATGCATTTATTCAAAAAGGAGACTTATAGGCAATTTTTATATTAAACATGCTAATTTTGGGGGGGCTTAAATTGGAAGGGATATTATTTAATAACTGAACAAGGAAATTTCTAATCAAAGCTGAAATCTTATCTATCTCTATATAATAAAAACCTAAGCGACCGTTATGGCGGAACGACCAGAATGACTGGTTGCTATGATGCGCACTGACCACCAGGAGGCAGATACTCAACGCAGGAGCTGCCCCCTGGTGGTCAGTGCGCTTCCACAGGGGGAGCGCCGCTCAGCTAGAAGCCCGGCTCACACTGCTAAGGAGCAGCGAGCTAAGCGATAAGGAGCAGTGAGCAGGTGGGTGGTAAGGAGTGAGGGCTCCCAGACTGTGAGAGAGATGTCCAAGCGGGCCTAAGCCGGTAGTCGGACATCCCCCGAGGGCTCCTTGACTGTGAGAGGGCACAGACCGGGCTGAGACCCCCTCCCTCTTAGTGCATGAATTTTGTGCACCGGGCCTCTAGTTACTATATATTTCCAATTACACTATTTTAAGCTTATATATTTTAAACCATGGTAACAGAATTATTGCATAGGAATATATTGAAGGTATACCTTATTATATTTATTAGACTTTTGATTTAATGCTCTACAACTTCAAAATAGTATTATGATATGAAACAATAAAATTATTTTTACTCTGATTAAAAAACAAGCTGTGAAATTTCTTGTATTTTTCTACAGAACTCACTTCTCATGATTAAGTGTTCAATATACAGTTAGGAGATCATTAAATTATTAAAAATTGAATTTTTTCTTTAACTATACCCTATACTTGAATATATATGTGTTTCAGGACACTTGGAATTAACTATGAATTTTGATATCTTGACTACAACATTAAAAATGAATAAGATCTTCAAGTAAATATGTTTCCAAATCATATTGTCATTGTGCAGTGCAACTATTCTTGAAGACTAAAAGTTCTGCTTCTCTGGAAAAGTCAATGATTAGGTCTTTATAAGCAGTCGAGGTTCTGTTTTCCTTCTAAACGTTCTTTTACTAATTTTTCCAAAGAGAAAAGATGCTCATCTGCATCTTCTGGCACAAGATTCCTAATAGAATTTGCAAGTTCAAAAAGATATTCTGTATTTCTTCCACTTGGACCAGCTGCATTAAAGATTTGTTCAGCAATATCTTCCAGAGGTGCAGGACCAAGATAATTAGGATTATCATGTGTTCCAATATATAGCAACACATTGAATGGTTTTGTAGTGGGATCTTTTGGATAAAAAATGACTGTTGTGGTCCTGTAGCCTCCTTTCTCTCTGAAGTCAAGGTACGCTTTTACTTCTTCTTCCTTTCCAGCTGGCAGTCTGTAAGCAACACCCCATACACAACCCTATTGAAAAATGAAAAGAATATATTATTTAGTATTTACAAGGTAAAATAGGTGGAAGTACATTGTGATGTAAGAAAATTTCATGTTTATTCTTAGAAATCAATGCAGTTTACTTAGTACATCAAAGAGGTACATGCTAAACAATAAAGGAAATCATTTTAAATTCCTCAGTCTGAAAACATTATTGCACACCAGGATAATTATCTTTGTTTAAATTTTTGAAAATGTTTTTTATCTAATGAGACCGAAATGAAAAAAGATCAGGTCTTCATTTGGTCATTAAAACTGAGGTTCTGAAGCTTTAAATCCATAAGCATTTCACTGATGGTAGGGCAGTAGTTTTCAAACTGCTGCATGCAGTGTTAAAGCCACCCTGAAGCCTACCTCAGAGGCTATCTGGATATGAGTGTTGGGGTGCTGGGGTTGGGGTGCTAGGAGCTGAGCATCGCTTATCTTTTTACATATTAGGTGTTCCTCCCCCCCCCCCCCAAAAAAAAAGGTTTTAAAAGCTCTGTAGTAATCAACTACTTAAGGGCTGAGTAGTTTATTTGTTCAACTCTTCACTGCCTAAACTTTCAAGTATCCTTTGTAAATTACTCCTTTGAGAATACTACATAACAACCTCTTTTGTCAAGAGAGCCCATGAACAAAGTGTCAGTAAAAAGAATGTATTGTAGCTACTAATATTTTTTTTTACTATAAATAAAATACCTGATACGTTACATTTATATTTTGTAATACAGATTTTCTATCTTCTCGAGCACTTTTATTAACTTTATTAAACTTTAGGTTGTTAAGCATCCTCTTGAATGAATTAACATTCTGTAGAAACAATACCATTTATTAACTTTAATTAAGATTTATAGTTACTAGTTTAAAGCCTTTATTTAGATGCCATTCCTAATGTAAATTATGAAAGCATTTCATAATTTTACCATTAGTCATCTGCTGTTGCTAGCTGCTGATTTTTGTATGTCAAAGTCCTTTCCACGGGTAAATCTTTAATTTCACAGTATTAAACTTAACCTATACCTCAATAAAATGACTGAAAATATTTTAGAAACAGAGGACTGTTGAGTAAATAAAAGTTTCCTAGTGCTCCAAACCTATTAAAAAACCTGTTGTGCTATTGATAAATTTAGACAATAAAGAAAGTAATAACTCCTGCCTGGGTTTTTTGCTGAAAATATAGGGTGTACCCCAAAAATGTATATACACATTTTGAATAATTATAAAGGGAGTGTTTATTAAAATAAATTTCATTTTCAAAAGTGAGCTATCAGCTGTTACAGTATGTATACATTTTTTGGGGGTACTCCCTGTATTAGACTCCTAGCAAATGTGAGGAGAGCTTTAAGGGTTCCATTTCATTCTTAATAGTAGTTGGGCCAGCTCCATTCATGTAAAAGAGGACCACAAAATTCTCAATCAACAAACTCATTAAGAAAAATAAATGAGACCACATGCTATTTGTTTTTATTTTGTTGTGTATCTTGCATTCTGCATCCAACTTTTTTCAACAGATGAATAAAGAGGAATTCTAGATCTAGTGCAGTTGAAATTGTAACGATTTTCAGTACAATTTCATTTAAAATTGAGAAACATCTCAACAACTTATGCAACTAAAGACTATACAAAAAAAATTTATACTATACCCCAGGATCTTCAATAAGAGTCACAACTCTTCCAGGCTGTTTTTTACAAAAAGTAAAAAAAAACAAAACACAAAAAAACAAATAAGTAAAACAAATATTTTTTCTCTTAATTAAAATTCATCAACTAACCAAGCATTAGCAAATTATTGTTGACATGGGATATTTAATCTTCATTTGCTCATACTAGACACTTTTTTAAAAAGCTCTTATGTTTTATAATAACTTTTAAAGTGAATTAAGAGAATCTGCTTTATCCAGACTATCTTGGCCTTTATAAGCCATTCCCTTCAACTTGCATATATTAGTTACATATTATGTTGACTTAAGATGGAGATATTAAAAAACACACCCATAACTAAGGCTGATCTAGAAAAGTTAGGGATTTAGTAAATGTTCACAATTATCTTGTGTTAAAATGTTTCCTCTTTTTTGAAATTGAAATTTTCTGATGTGAAAAAATTTTCACATTTAAATAAATCTTTCATTTGGTTGAGAAATGGCCAGTTTTTTAAATATATAAATGAGATGCTTGATTAAACTTAGTAAGAAAATTAAGTGAAGCCAAAAAGAAAGCACAATTTCATAAAGTAAATAGCACTTTGCAGATTATATATATATATATATATATATATATATATAAAAGGCTAAGTGACTGTCTGACCATCTGGTACATATGACACACTGACCACCAGGGGGCAGGTGCTCAACGCAGGAGCTGCTGAGCTGCGGCAACTTGGCAGCGGTGGTTCTCAGGTGACACACCCTGAACCAGAGAGGAGGGAGCCTGATATTAAAATATTTCTTCTAATTAATTTCCTTTCAATGTACATGAATCCGTGCACTGGGCCACTGGTGTAGAAATAAGTCTAACATTTGTTTAAAAATATTTCATACGGAATGATCACTGACTAGGAGCACGTGTTGCTGTAAAAATCATAGTCCTATATAGCAATTATGTTATTTTGATTTGATGGGTACTTCTGTAGGTTTTTGTATCATTTGTCAGGCAGTTAATACTTATATAAGGTTGGTGATACATTGTTATGAAAAATGTGAAGTGAATAATAATGTTTTTTTCCAGTTTTTTTTTAACAGAACAGCATACTTAGAAAATGCTTAGTACTGCCCTAGATGGAACTGGCTTAGTGGATAGAGCATCGGCCTATGGACTGAAGGGTCCGGGGTTCGATTCCGGTCAAGCACATATGCCTGGGTTGTGGGTTTCATCCCCAGTAGGGGGCATGGAGGAGGCAGCTGATCAATGATTCTCTCTTATCACTGATGTTTTATCTCTCTCTCCCTCTCCCTTCCTCTCTGAAATCAATAAAATTATATTTTAAAAAATGCTTAGTACCTAGACTCTCCTTTAGTTTTCTATGATAGTTATTTAAATAGAAATAGGTGTAAAACTATTACAGTTTTAAAAGTGATTGCAATTATTCCCCGCTAACTTTCCTGCCTTATTTTTTAGTAAATTTAAGTAAAAAGAGATACTGGCTTTTATGGCTGTCTTCTTTTAAAGAATCATGTTGTATTAACTTGACAATTTCTTACCAGTCTATTCTCACAGTGTACATATCTCAATGTGTTATGTAACAAACATAAACATTTGGTTGAGACTAGAGTAGTAAAATATGCTATTAAACCTTATTCGTAAATATTTATTAAACATTTTTTTATTGATTTCAGAGAAGGGAGAGAGAAACATCAATGATGAGAGAGAATCATCAATTGGCTGCCTCCTGCACGCCCCTGACTGTGGATTGAGCCCTCAATTTGGGCCTGTGCCCTGTGACCTCCTGATTCATAAGTCACGCTCAACTACTGAGCAAGGCCTGCTGAGCTTACTTGTAATTATTTAATATTTGGTCATTAAAATTAGAGCCTAGGCTAGTGGTCGGCAAACTCATTAGTCAACAGAGCCAAATATCAACAGTACAATGACTGAAAATTACTTTTGAGAGCCAAATTTTTTAAACTTAAACTTCTTCTAACGCCACTTCTTCAAAATAGACTCGCCCAGGCTGTGGTATTTTGTAGAAGAGCCACACTCAAGGGGCCAAAGAGCCGCATGTGGCTCGCGAGCCGCAGTTTGCCGACCACTGGACCCTAGGCTAAGGCTTTTCTCTTCAGAATGGCAATTTTAAGTGTTCATACCTGACTACTCAAAAGGTATTTTATTTAACTTAGTTCTTTAAAGTATTAAATATTGTTTTATAACATTCTTGGAGATACTTTGGCCATGAAGTTTCTGTTGGCCTATAAATATGCATTTGCTCTAAGTCACTCCTCTGTTTTCAAGTCACCTACCTTAAAGTCAAATTCTTAATTAATGAACTCTAGTTGAGGTAGAATGACTTCTAACTGAAGCTTTTTGTGATTTTAATCTATGTCTCTCTACTAGCAGGTGCAAGCTACTATAGGCCCCACTCAGCCCCTCTTTCCAGGACTGTAGGTATTTCTTTGGAATTAACCCCAATTTCTTTCTGCATCTAATTTCTAACATTTTAGATATCATGCTTTTGGGCCAATATTAATTTCTTTAAAAAAACTAATCAAGCTCGTACAACTTTCAGAGTATTTTATTATGTATTTATCAGATTATGTTATGTGAAATAAGCCACTCAGAGAAAGACAAATACCATAAGATCTCACTTAAATGTGGAATTTAATGAACAAAATAAACTGAGGGACAAAATAGAAAAAGGCATGGATACATGGGATGGACTGACAGTTGTCAGAGGGGAAGGGGAACAGGATGCAAGAAGGTGAAGGGATTATCCAAAGAACAGATATGCATAACCCACAGACACAGACAACAGTGTGATGATGGTGGCAAAGGGGAGGAAATGGGACATCTGTAATAGTATCAACAATAAAAATAAAGAAAAAGAAGAAAAACAGTAATCAAGCTATTAAAACTTTCAGAGTATTTTAAAGAAAATATAAGCAATAAAAATTTTTGTGCTCTTCCAATAGTTAGGAGGTTAATTAAAACAAGTGTTCAAGTTATCCATAGTTAGTCAAATTTAGAGTTCCTTACGGATTAGTTGTTTTCAACCAGCACAAGGCTGATTTCCATAAGCAGTGAGCTGCTACTATTTTTCTGTACAATTATGAGATGAGTGTCTGCATGACTGACTGAAAAATAGATCAAAGAACTTACATTTCACATTTATAATTTAGAGAACCTTCCAGAAACATTGAAATAATGCTGATATATTAATGGATACTATGTTACTCAAATAACAAATCGGGAACTCATTTAACGTGTAACCAAAGTGATCAAAGTAAGTTTCTTAATAACCCAAAGTAATTTTGGAAACGAGTTCTTCTGTGTCCTTAGGTGTCATAAAATAAATCTTTGGAAAGATACAAAAAAAACCCAGAAATAACATACGTTTAAATTCAAACCAATGAAAGTCTGCCAAAATGCAGAAATGCCAACAAATTTAATGGCCAGAAAGCTGAATTTCCAAGTTGATTTTACTATTTCAACTCCGTGGTGACTCAAAGATGGATCTTCCCGCCTTTTTTTTTTTGGGCAGAGGTTGCCAAGATAGGGGCCCCCTGCCAGCACGTCAGCCTTGTGCGAGCCTGTGTGTTTGTGCCCATGTTTCTTGCCTGCTCAAGAAACTAACCGCCAGCCTCTCAAGCAGCTTCGGAAGGAGTATCCTAGGTTTGGGAGAGGTTGGAGTCAGGTGGCAGAGGAAGAAGCACAGATGAAACAGCATTATCCCTAACCCACATGCTTGGCTCTGGGAAGCGTTGGGGTGTGGGTCCCGCGGCGATGGGCCAGCAGGCGGGGAGCAGCGCTCCGGGGACAGTAAGTTTGGGGGACGGGCTAGGGGCTTACCTTGCCTGGGACTCCGCGGTGGTCTGTACTGCCTTGCCAGAAACGCCGGCTGTAGCCTGTGATGCATCCGACCAGCTTGTCCTGATAGGGGAAGTCCACCTTCCAGATCAGGGACCCGTAACCAAAAACCCACATTTTTCCGCTAGCACCTCGACGGTGACTGTGGAGGCAGAACGGGTCTGGATTGCGGCTTGCCGGACGCGTTACCGGCTGCGCTTGGCGCAGGCGCTGATAGCCGCAATCCCAGGTTGGTGGCGCAAAGCATACTGGGACTTGAAGTTCGAGGTGCGTTTTCTGGCTCTATTTCGGTCAACGTTATTATTTTATTTCCTTGCTTAGGGTAGCAAGAAGCGTGGACCTTCTGTATGCTAATATTCTCCTGCAGCCTTTGGTAATCACCTTGACCTTCCTCTGGTGCGCGTGTGCAGAGAGGACTACAATACCCACAATCCTTTCTGGGATGTGTGCCTCTGAGGTTGGAACTGTCTACTTTTTTTCGAACGGGGCTGGGTAAGGAGAATGGAAAAGGCAGGAGTCCTGGTCGGTGTGGTTTAGATACCCAGAAGAGATATATGTGTATGGCAGTTGGCATGTAGAAAGACATTTTGTTCTACTTTGCAAACGGGATTTCTGCCCATTTAACAGCAGCCAGAAGAGTGCAAACTGGGAATGTAATCCATATTTGACTTTACACTTTTAAAAATTACCTGTCTTTTTACTTTTCAAATAGAAGCAGGAAATTTATCACAGAATTTTTATGCTTGTGAAAGAGCTATTATTAATGCAATGAAATTTGCTTATGTATTTAAATTTTATGCGAAAACGACCTTATTTGTCTTTAGTATTCTCAGCAGCTCAGATTTTTGTAGGCAAAGGTTCTCAGCTCAGGTGTACAGGCTTTGGAAGCTATCTGGGGAACCTCCTGAAACTGCTTACAAAATTTGGGGTCTACGGGTATTTTTCTGAGGAGAAACTTTATATCTTTCATGAGTTTTTCCAACAGGTCAAGGATCCTAAAAAGTGTTATGATCTGCTGGTGAGAGCTACTGTTTGAAAATACTGTTTAGGAAGCTCACTTGGATTATCACAGCTGTGTTTCAGTATGTGAAAACAAAAGCCTTACCAAATGATTGTTCTTTCTTGAGGATTTCTATTTCATGATCTTTAGTTTATTAAAAATGCTAAACACCCAGGTTCAAAGAGTTATTTCTGCTCTTAAGAAATCAGCAGGAAACTGCTACAAAGAAAAGCTGAGTTTAAGAATAACCAAGTCTTTTTATATTTTCTCCAAGTTGTAGTTTCACATTGCCTGGGATGGTTAGTTCCCCTCCACCCTCCAACATTTTTGAAAAATTTCAAACATACAGAGAAGTTGGAGGGGAAAAAAAGAGTACAATAACCATTCATATTTCCTCTATGTGAATCCAATAATTAACATTTTGCTACAGTTGTTTTATTTCTTTTTTTTTCTGTATATACTTTTTAATCTGAAATATTTAGGGTAAGTTATACTAGTATGTGTTATGATTTTTCACTGCTAAATACTTATAAGAATAAAGACATTCTCCTAATAACAGCATCATCCATTATTACATCTAAGAACATTAACAATAATAGTCATCAAATCATCAAATATCTCTTCCATGTTCAAATTTCCTTAATTATCTCTAATTGCTTTTGTAGCTATTTTTTCCACCAAGCAGGATCCAGAGGTTTATACATCACATGTGATTTTTTTTTTTTTTATATTCTCTTTTGGCCTAGAACATAAGAAGGTTTGTATAAAAGAAGGGCATAAAGAGTTTATTCATGTTAACTAATTGGTATAAGGGTTGAAGGGAATGATCCTGTATTATATAGTACATTACTTTTGACTCTCCGTCCCATTAGAATCTCAAAGATATTTTTGCAAATTATTGCCTATAATCTGGATTTATTAATGTCCTAAATATGAGAAAAGTCAGTAAAATTTGGAAAAAGATGCATACCTTCTTTACTCAAATTCTGTTTTTATTGTCTTTGAAGTAGTGTTCTTTTTTTAAAAATTATCTTTACTGTTGAAAGTATTATAGATGTCCCTCCCCCCTTTTTTTCCATTGACCCCCTCACCTCATACCCACCCTTCCCAGGCCCTCACCATATTATTATTTGTGTCCATGGGCTATGCTCATAAGTTCTCTGGTTAATTTCTCCCACCTCTCCCACCCCTACCTTTCCTCTGAATTAAAAAAATATATATGTTTTTATTGATTTCAGAGAGAAGAAGGGAGAGGGAGAGAGATAGAAACATCAATGATGAAAGAGAATCATTGATCGGCTGCCTCCTACATGCCCCCTAGTGGGGATGGAGCCTACAATCTGGGCATGTGCCCTGACTGCAATGGAACTGTGACTTCCTGGTTCATGGGTCGACATTCAACCATTGAGCTACACTGGCTTGGCTGGAGTAGTGTTCTTGTTCGTGTTTTTTTATGTGGTTTTCCCATATGGAAATTAAAAAAAAATTATTTATTGTTGAAAGTATTACATATGTCCCCTTTTCCCCCCATTGACTCCCTCCAGACTACTCTGCCCCCCACCCCAGGCCCGCACCACCCCCTTGTCTGTGTTCATGGGTCATACTATATGCATACAAGGTCCTTGGTTTATTACCTCCCACCCACCTACCCTTCCCCACCTTCCCTCTGAGATTCCGCACTCTGTTCCATGCTTCCATGTCTCTGGATCCACTTCATTCATCAGTTTATTTTGTTACTTAGATTCCACATATGAGTGAGATCATGTGATACTTGTCTTTCTCTGACTGACTTATTTCGCTTAGCATGATACTCTTCAGGTCCCTCCATGCTGTCTCAAAGGGCAAGAGATTCTTCTTTTTTACTGCTGCATAGTATTCCATGGTATAAATGTACCACAGTTTTTTTATCCACCCATCTACTGTTGGGCACTTGGACTGTTTCCATATCTTAGCTATTGTAAATTGTGCTGCTATGAACGTAGGGGTGCATACATTCTTTCTGATTGGTATTTCGGGTTTCCTAGAAGTGGGATCATTGGGTCAAATGGCAGTTTCATATTTAATTTTTTGAGGAAACTCCTTATTGTTTTCCATAATGGCTGCACCAGTTTGCATTCCCACAGCAGTTTACTAGGGTTTCCTTTTTTCTACATTCTCGTCAGCACTTGTCATTTGTTGATTTATTGATGGTAGCCATTCTGATAGGTGTGAGGTGATACTTCATTGTCATTTTAATTTGCATCTCTCTGATGATCAGTGACTTTGAGCATTTTTTCATATGTCTCTTGGCCATCTGTATGTCCACTTTGGAGAAGTGTCTATTTAGGTCCTTTGCCCATTTTTTTTTTTTAAATCATCACCCAAGGATATATTTTCATTGAGTTTTAGAGAGAGTGGAAGGGAGGAGAAGGGGGGTGGGGGAGAAGAGAGAGAGAGAGAGAGAGAGAGAGAGAGAGAGAGAGATTGACATTGATTGATTGCCTCTCACACACACCCTGACTAGGGTCAGGGATCGAGCCTGCAACCGAGGTACATACCCTTGACCAGAATTGAACCTGGGACCCTTCAGTCCGAGGACCAACATTCTATCCACTGAGCCAAACAGGCTAGGGCCTTTGCCTATTTTTTGATTGGATTGTTTGTCTTCCTTCTGTTAAGTTGTATGAGTTCCTTACATACTTTAGATATTAACCCTTTATCAGATGTATCATCGCCAAATATGCTCTCCCATACAGTGTGCTCTCTTTTTGTTTTTTTGGTGGTTTCTTTTGCTGTGCAGAAACTTTTTATTTTGATGTAATTCTATTTGTCTCCATAGTTTCCTTTGCCTTAGGACCGTGGTCGGCAAACTGCGGCTCGCGAGCCACATGCGGCTCTTTGGTCCCTTGAGTGTGGCTCTTCCACAAAATACCATGGCCTGGGCGAGTCTATTTTGAAGAAGTGGCGTTAGAAGAAGTTTAAGTTTAAAAAATTTGGCTCTCAAAAGAAATTTCAATCATTGTATTGTTGATATTTGGCTCTGTTGACTAATGAGTTTGCCGACCACTGCCCTAGGAGATGAATCTGTAAACATATTGCTACAAGAGACCTACATCAAAATGTTTTTTCTTGCATTAGATGAATATACTTATCAGTTGCCCTAAAATATGTATGTGTGTGTGTGTGTGTGTGTGTGTGTGTGTCTGTAACTTGGATGTAATGGCCTTGGCTAGAAATTAACATAGTTAAAAAAAGTATAGCTTAATATTCAAAAGTCTCCACAGTTTGGCTTCAGTTACTTCTATAACTTAATTTTTCTACTGTTCCTTGTTTACCTAATCATCCTTACAAAGTGAAATAATTGTTTCTCTTATTTACTGTCCTTTACTCAACCTCGATTGTTCATTTTTGTAAGTTTTGTTATGTCTTTGTTTCTGCCTATTGTCAAATCCTCCCCATCTTTCTTTTAAGGCCAAGCTTATATCCCTCACCAAGTTGAGGTAGTTCTCCCTTCTTTGACTACTATGGCTCTTTATCTGTACTTCTCTTATGGCACTTTCTGCTTTTTATTTAGAATCACATGTGTTTATAATTTCTATGTAACTGTACATAATATGAGGAAGAATCTGTGTCTGTATCATCTTCACATCCTCCACATTGTTAATCATCTAGTTCAGTGATCGGCAAACTCATTAGTCAACAGAGCCAAATATCAACAGTACAACGATTGAAATTTCTTTTGAGAGCCAAATTTTTTAAACTTAAACTTCTTCTAATGCCACTTCTTCAAAATAGACTCGCCCAGGCCATGGTATTTTGTGGAAGAGCCACACTCAAGGGGCCAAAGAGCCGCATGTGGTTCGCAAGCTGCAGTTTGCCAACCACAGATCTAGTTGATGTTCAGTAAATAACTGTTAACGGAATAATTAAATATTCTGTAATAAATATCTTCACTTTCCTAGTAATGGGCCAGTTGACCTGATCAAATTCATCCATAGCTAACCTTAGCTATTTGGCTTATAGTAGAATCAACCTGTGCAGTTACAGCTTTATATTTAAACTAGAGGCCCGGTGCATGAAAATCGTGCATGGGTAGGGTCCCTAGGCCTGGCTGGCAATCAGGGCCAATCTGTGGGGCAACTGGTGGGGCGATCAGGGGGCCCGTGCTGGCACATGCCTTGGCTGACCTGGCGCCGCCCGCTCGCTGGCCCTGCCCCCCACCCCCACCACCACCACTGGTCGCCTCCCTCTGCAGGGCGACCAGCAGGGCGATCGGGGGGCCTCTGCTGGCACCCACCTTGGCTGGCCTGGGGCCTGCGGGCTGGGGGCAGCTCCTGTATTGAGCGTCTTCCCCGTGGTGGTCAGTACAAGTCATAGCGACCAGTAGTTCAGCTGTTCGGTCAATTTGCATATTAGGCTTTTATTATATAGGATGTGACCATGTATAACTTTAGATTTAATATTGGAAATACTGTGTGGTTTCTTTTAACCTCTTTCCTCAAACCTTTCTTTTCTGGATAAATTATTTATAATGTGGTTCTAGAAAGCTTTTCATCTGTATCAGACTAGACATGTTGCTGGTATTTCCTGAATTATCCCCCAATATCATTAGAAAAACTAAGAGGAAAGATGGGGTCAGAATGTCACTGAGAGGGACTATCCCTTGGGACATATTCCCCTGAGAATTCTGCATCTTAGCCCAACCCACCTCATAGGGTGACTAACAAGAAATTGTCTTTGTGAGAGTTATATATTGAGAACTATATTGGGCATTGACTTGAAATGAACTTTGAAGGGAGATGATGAGGTAAAGGGCAATAATGCTGTGAAGAAATTTCTGGGCTGGTATAGGAAAGGTGAACTCATCTTTTTTTGATGCTTTTAATGCGTCTTAATATATTCAGTTAGTGGCACTGTTTTATCAAAGAAAGAGAACCTGAGTGTTTAGCACCTTCTGCAAAGAACCACCTGTGGCAGGAAAAGTGGATTTACCTACTTATCCTTGTTATTTTCAATGTCCTTTACTTCTTTTCTAACCTTTTTGGGTTTAGCTTTTAGCTGTAGAGGACTATAAATTAACTAGAGGCCCGGTGCATGAAATTTATGCACAGGTAGTGTCCCTAGGCCTGGCCGGTAATCAGGTTCCCTGCCTCCCGGCTTCCTTTTCTCCTCCTTCCCTCACTCCCTCAACACCCGCGCTGCTACCGCCGCCACCACTGCAGCTGCAGGTCACCTGCCATGTTCCGCTCTGCCCTTTGGTGGTCAGTGCATGTCATAGCGAGTGATCAAACTCCTGGTCTCCCGGTCAAACTCCCGAGGGGACAATTTGCATATTAGACTTTTATTATATAGGACTCTTGAGGCTGAGCATTGCTGGTCACTAAATTGCCATCTCTGTATGCATTTGGGATTAACTGGAGGTGGTTAGCTCTCTCTCATCAACAGAGTTCTAGTGAGTACATTTTAATGGGGGTATGAGTAGGTGCAGAAGCCTGCAGGAAGGAGCTGCTCAGGCAACATTTCCAGAGAAGGAATGCTAGAACACTTACAATTCCCTTGCTATCTTTAATAAAAATATTCCAAGGAATCTCAACTCATCAGAGAGACTTCCTGGGTTAGACTAGCAGAGGCTCTGTCTTGACAGGTTTCTTTCTCCATCTCAGACTCTTCCTCAGCCCTTATGTGAGGGATGTTAGACAGGTCCACTTCGATCTGCTAATCTCTAGGAGTTCAGTGTTTTATTGATGCTAGTATTTTCTTCCTGCCTTGTTTTGTAGACTGGTCAAAAGAATGGATTTTTCAGAGGCTTACTCTGACACATGCTCCACGGTTGGACTTGCTGCCAGGGAAGGCAATGTTCAAGTCTTAAGAAAACTGCTCAAAAAGGGACGGAGCGTTGATGTTGCTGATAATAGGGGATGGATGCCAATTCATGAAGCAGCTTATCACAACTCTATAGAATGTTTACGGATGTTAATTAATGCAGGTAAGGTAAATTCAAGGTATGGGAAGGTGGGCCTGCAAGCTGGATTAATAAACCAATGGTGATATATGGCTTATTTGTTTCGCTTTCTATAACCATAAAATAACTGCCTGTGCATTGTTAAGGATGATAAGATTGCCTGCCGTGGGTTGTAAATGTCCTTTATTTGGTAGTTTCAGTGCCTGGCCCATTTTTTATTGTCTGAGCACAAATGCTATGTTTAAGCATTTGGTAGTTCTGGTCATCATTTTTCTTCTTTTTCCAAACAAAAGGAGCAATGTTACTGATATTGATGGTATTAGTATTTTGCTTGAATTAGTCTTTCTTTTTTATACGTTACCGTTTCGTTAATTTTGGGAATCTTTCCAATTACTTTGACTTTGTATTTGCTGAGGACACAGAGAACAGGATGGACAAGGTCCTTGCCTTTATGGTGCTTATATTCCTGTAAGGAAAACATATAATAAAGACCTAAACAGTTAACCAAGATAATAGCAAAAGGTAAAAGTATTGTAAAAAAATAAAAAAACAGTGTCATAGGACAGAGAGCAATCCTGTGCTACTGCACATCTCTTTCCAAGTCTGTATTAGTTGACTTCATGTTTGTTACTGAAAACCAGCTATTTGGGAGTTTTTACACCACAGAAATCAGCCAGTGCTACGGACAGTGCTATAACTAGGTGTTTTTCCCCTCCCTGAGGCAGTTATACATTTGTTAGCACACTACCGAGTGAGGGGCTCAGTAAAGGAGCCTTAGTGGAAAATTCTGACACTCAGGAGACAGGAAAATTCTGACACTCATGAAGGCATGAATTTGAATATTTTTTTCTTGTCAAAAAGCCCATTCCCTGATTCATCTCTCCCCACATCAGGCAGCGCTAAAGAGCAGCCAGAAGCCAGGCTCACGGCTGGTGAGCACATTGGTGGTGGTGGGAGCCTCTCCCGACTCTGAGGCAGTCGGACATCCCCGAGGGCTCCTGGACTGCGAGGGGGCACAGGCCATGCTGAGGGATCCCCCGATTGCACGAATTTCGTGCACTGGGCCTCTACTATAGGATAATTCTCTTGCCCCCTGTAAAAAGTGTCTTATATAATTTCTACTTCCTTGAACTTCATCTAATATTAGTAAACTGGCAGAGATTCCTAAAATGTACCTTTTATTGGTTCACTACGGTCTGAAGGTGCTCAGGCTTACACAAAAAGAATGGAAGAGTCTGAAATGATTAGAAAGGCTTTGCTTTACTGTCTTTATTTATTTATTTATTTATTTTAAAGTACAACTTCCATTTATTTTTCCCGCCAGATAACTTTCCTTTATTCTTTAAAAATTTAGATCCTTACGTGGGCTTTGGTGGAGGTCGTGGGGCAGCACCCGCAGTTCTAAATTGGGGTGGGGGTGTTTGGTCCTTCCGGGCATCACGAGAACAATTTCTGACTATCTTGCTGTGAATGGCACAGCTCACATCGTAATGCAGCTTCACATACAGCTTGGGAAGCACATAGGCGTCGAAGACACTCGCTTTGGAGATGTCCCTAACGGCTGCAGCCTCTACTATGTTTCAAATGACAAACTTATTAATTAATTGCCTTGTCCTTGGAACACACCGGGCGCAGTTGGTGCAACGAATAGGCTGCACATGGCCTCGGCCTTTTTTGGCACGACACTTATTCCTTCTTTTCTTGGTCATCTTGGAAATGAGGACCCCTTACTGTCTTTAATTTAGATCCAGAAACTAGTCCAAGAATCTTGGTCTCCTCATTCAAGTTGGAGAAGAACATTTAAATGTGGTATGGATTACTTAGAAATTTAACATGCACATGTATGCATTTTTCACTTTGCTTTATTTAAAGTGTTAGTACAAATAACAAACTTGCTTGTCTTTATTTTTCATTGTTGGACGTTTGGTGTCATAGATAATGAGATTTCAAGAAGCTTATTTTGGAGGGCAGTAAAGCTCTTCAGTTGCAATTCATCATGCCATTCAGTATTAAACCATTTGCTGACTGAAGGTCACTTAAAGTTTTGTAATTAGTTATAGCATATCACTAATAAATATTTTCATTTGGCAAATATATGATCTAATTCTTAGTATTTTTTATTAGTTAATGTTAAGAAAATATGCTTTCATATTGACCATGATAACAGATACTAACAATCCTTAGATAAACAAAGCAGCATAGCATAGTGGTTAAGAGTTGTGTTCACCCCTAACCAGTTAGGCTCAATGGATAAAGCGTCGGCCTGCGGACTCAAGGGTCCCAGGTTCGATTCCGGTCAAGGGCATGTACCTTGGTTGTGGGCACATACCCAGTGGGGAGTGTGCAGGAGGCAGCTGATCGATGTTTCTCTCTCATCAATGTTTCTAACTCTCTATCCCTCTCCCTTTCTCTCTGTAAAAAATCAATAAAATATATTAAAAAAAAAAGAGTTGTGTTCAGATGGACCTGGGTTTTCCTGACTCCTCCATTTTATTAGTGTGACCTTGGACAGGTTGTTAAATCTCTGAGTGGTTCAGATTCTTCACCTGTAAGATAGAAATACTCCATCATTTCAGCTCATGCCAGAAACTAAGTCCTTCCTTTTTCTTATGCCTCTCCCAGTCAGTTAGCAAATGTGTGTGTGTGTGTGTGTGTGTGTGTGTGTGTGTGTGTGTATGTTGTGTATGTATATGTCTGAATGTATACACACAGTCACACCATTTCTAACCACTGCCATAACCATTAATACCTTGATCACATCATCTCTTGCCTGGATTGCTACACTGGCATCCTAACAAATCTGTTTCAGCCCGTGCTTCTTACCCATCGTACCACAGTCTAATCTTAGTATTATTGCAGGGTTCCTTTTATAGTATGTCAGACCATATCTCTTTCTTCAAAGCTGTGCAATAGTTCCCCATTTCATTCTGAGTAAAAGCAATGAAGTTTCATAGTGTAGATGTGTAATATTTAATCATTCTATTAATGGACATTTTGTTTGTTTTCTAAAAGTTTGCTATTATAAGTGATGCTTCATGTATCTATTATCTATGTCTGTCTGTCTGTCTGTCTGTCTGTCTATCTCTCTATCTATCTATCTATCATCTATCTTTGTGCACATAGGTGAGCATTTCTGTATGATGGAGTTTATTTTTTATTTTTTTAATTATTTTTTTATTTTATTTATTTTATTAAGGTATTATATGTGTGTATGATGGAGTTTAGAAGTGAAATTGCTAGTGCAAGAAGTGTTCAAAGTTAAAATGTTGATAGATATTACTAAATTATCTGCAATATTAATCAGAACCTAAGTTTAAACTAGTTTACACAAAAGAAGAGAATGCAGTAGAGTAGCTCATGTAAATGTTAAGTCTGAGTGGTAGGTCTGTGCAGGCATTGCTGGATGCTAGTACTCAAAATGATGTCATTAGGACTCCGGGTCTCCATTTCTCTCACCCTGCTTTTCTCTATGTTGACTGTATTTTCAAGCAGGCCCTCTCTTTGGAAGTTTAGGCGTACCTCATATTTAAAGAGATTTCTATATATTCTGGATATTCTTTGCTGTTATTTGTGTTGCAGATATTTTACTTTTCTCCTAGATTTTAATTTTTAAATTGTGTTTAATTTCTTTGTAATGCATTCAAATCTCTTCCTTTTTACTCACTTTCCCCCTTTATCTTCAATATGTGATGAAGTCTCTTAAGAGAATTTTGCACATGAAATTCCTTGTGGAAATAGTTTTATATCTAACGTTTTCTAAATAAAACATAATGAAATTATGTACATTATGCAAAGTGCTTGACTACAAATCTATCTGAAATTGACATTTATCATCCTTTGTAATTGGCACATCTTAAATGTCCCCTTCACCTATTTTTGCCCATCCCAAATTCCTCTCCCCTCTGGCAACCAGTAATCTGTTCTTTGTATTCATAAGTTTTTTGTGTGTATGTTTTTTGTTTTGTTTGTTCATTTATTTTGTTTTTAAGATTTCACTTGTAAATAAAATTATATGGTGTCTCTGTTATTTCACTTAGCATAATACCTTGAAGGTCCATTCATGTTGTCACAAATGGCAACATTTCATTCTTTTTTATGGCTGCATAGTATTATATTGTGTGTGTGTGTGTGTGGTGGGGGGTGTGCGCGCGTGCACACATATGTCACATCTTCATTGTCCATTCATCTATCATTGATTCTTGGGTTGTTTCCATATCTTGGCTATTGTAAATATGCTGCAGTGAACATAGGATGAATATATCTTTTTGAATTAAAGGTTTTTTTTCTCCTTTGGTTAAATGGCCAGAAGTGGAATGTTTTAAATCACCTCAATGTTACTATTTGAATAGCTAGGAAGTAATAGAGATGAGATCATTTCTCTCATGGAAATTTAGAAATAAAAAAATAAAATTTATTAATACTTCAGTAAATCTTGCTTAAGCAAATCTTTGGTGTATCCTCTTCAGATTTTGCATTTGTGTTACCTTTCAACTCCTGCCACTCCCTTTCCCTTACCCATCAAAAATTAAAGATGAGAAAATGAGTGAGTGGGCTAAAGTTATGTGTAAAGAATACCAGAGACCTGTTCACACTATGGCCCCTGTAAAACTTGTTTTGACTTTTTTATTTTTATTTATTTTATTTTATTTTTTTTAATTTAAATAAATCTTTATTCAGATTATTACAATTGTTTCTCCTTTTTCCCCCCATAGCTCCCCTCCACCCATTTCCCACCCCACCTTCTGCCCTTACCTCCCCCCCACTGTCCTCATCCATAAGTGTATGATTTTTGTCCATTCTCTTCATGAACCCCCCATACCCCTTTCCCCCTGAGAATTATCAGTCCACTCCCTTTCTATGCCCCTGATTCTATTATATTCACCAGATTATTCTGTTCCTCAGGTTTTTAATTCACTTGATTTTTAGGTTTGCTTGTTGATAGATATGTATTTGTTGTTCATAATTTTTCTCTTTACTTTTTTCTTCTTCCTCTTCTTTAAGAATACCTTTCAGCATTTCATATAATACTGGTTTGGTGGTGATGAACTCCTTCAGCTTTTTCTTATCTGTGAAGCTCTTTATCTGCCCTTCAATTCTGAATGATAGCTTTGCTGGGTAGAGTAATCTTGGTTGTAGGTTCTTGCTATTCATCACATTGAAAATTTCTTGCCACTCCCATCTGGCCTGCATAGTTTCTGTTGAGAAGTCAGCTGACAGTCATATGGGTGCTCCCTTGTAGGTAACTAACTGTTTTTCTCTTGCTGCTTTTAATATTCTCTCTTTGTCTTTTGCTCTTGGCATTTTAATTATGATGTGTCTTGGTGTGGTCCTCTTTGGATTCCTTTTGTTTGGGGTTCTGTGGGCTTCTTGGACTTGTAAGTCTATTTCTTTCACCAGGTGGGGGAAGTTTTCGGTCATTATTTCTTCAAATAGGTTTTCAGTATCTTGCTCTCTCTCTTCTTCTGGCACCCCCATAATTCTGATGTTGGTACGCTTGAAGTTGTCCCAGAGTCTTCTTACATTATCTTCAACTTTTTGGATTTTTTTTTTTTGCTTTTTGCTTTTTCGGTTGAGTGTTTTTTGTTTCTTTGTATTTCAATTCTTTGACTTGATTCTTGTGTTCCTCTATTCTGTTTCTGGGTCTCTGTATAATATATATATATATTTTTTAATAAATCTTTATTGTTCAGATTATTACAGGTGTTCCTCTTTTTTTCCCCCTAGGTCCCCTCCACCTGATTCCCCACCCCACCCCATGCCCTTATCCCCCGCCACTGTCTTCATCCATAGGTGTAAGCTTTTTGTCCAGTCTCTTCCCGCACCCCTCACACCCCCTCCCCCCTGAGAATTGTCAGTCCACTCCCTTTCTATGTCCCTGATTCTATTATATTCACCAGTCCATTCTGTTCTTCAGATTTTTTATTCACTTGATTTTTAGATTCACTTGTTGGTAGGTATGTATTTGATGTCATTTTGTTGTTCATAATTTTTTATCTTTACCTTTTTCTTCTTCTTCCTCTTCTTAAAGAACACCCTTCAGCATTTCATGTAATCCTGGTTTGGTGGTGATGAACTCCTTTAGCTTTTTCTTGTCTGTGAAGCTCTTTATCTGACCTTCAACTCTGAATGATAGCTTTGCTGGGTAGAGTAATCTTGGTTGTAGGTTCTTGCTGTTCATCACTTTGAATATTTGTTGCCACTCCCTTCTGGCCTGCATAGTTTCTGCCGAGAAATCAGCTGACAGTCGTATGGGTGCTCCCTTGTAGGTAACTAACCGTTTTTCTCTTGCTGCTTTCAAGATTCTCTCTTTGTCTTTTGCTCTTGGCATTTTAATTATGATGTGTCTTGGTGTGGTCCTCTTTGGATTCCTCTTGTATGGGGTTCTGTGCGCTTCCTGAACTTGTAAGTCTATTTCTTTCACCAGGTGAGAGAAGTTTTCGGTCATTATTTCTTCAAATAGGTTTTCAGTATCTTGCTCTCTCTCTTCTTCTGGCACCCCAAAAATTCGGATGTTGGTACGCTTAAAGTTGTCCCAGAGGCTCCTTACACTATCTTCATATTTTTGGATTTTTTCTTTTTGTTTTTCTGGTTGGGTGTTTTTTGTTTCCTCATATTTCAGATCTTTGGTTTGATTCTTGGGGTACGTTGATCTACAGTTGAGTTTCGGTATATTCTTTATTTCAGACAGTGTATGCTTAATTTCTGACTGGTCCTTTTCCATTTTTTTGGCATTCTCATTAAGGTCCTTGAAGGTCTCATCAAGTTTCTCGGCGGTTTTTAGAAGATTCTTGAGTAACCTTATAAATGTGGTTCTGAACACTATGTCGTCCATTAGTTTGCTTTCCTCCATTTCTCTCTTTCGTGACATGTTTCTTTGTCTCCGCATTTTGCTGCTTCCTTATGTTGATGGAGTGGCTTTGTGTGGTAGGTGACCTATAGGGGCCAGTAGCTCAGCCTCCCCAATCACCTGAGGTGGACGCCTTTGGTACACCCCTTTATGGGCTGAGTGCAAAGTCTTGGTGTAGTTAAGCCTTGATTGCTGTTGGTACACTGGGAGGAATTGACCTTCAGGCCAATTGGCTGTGAGGACCCGCTGTGTCTATAATGGAAGAACTGCTGCGCTGGAGACAAGCTTATGGTGCAGGGCTTGTTTCAGTGGGGCTTTGGTGCTCACTGAGTCTGCCTCTTGAATGTATCACTTATGGATGTGAGGAGTTGAAATCCGGTGTCTCACACTGACCACTAGGTACACTGGCTTCTGGATCTCCAATGGGGTGCAGGTCAGCTACTGTCTGAGGCCACCCAGCAGGAGCTACAGCAAGAACTACAGTTTTCTCCTCTTTGCTTGGAGTTTGGAGGTTTTGGAGCTGTCTGACCTGGGCTGCAAGTTTGCTAGGTTAAGCTGCGATAGGGCAGGCCATTCATATGCTAAAGCCGCTGCTTGGAGCTTGGGTGGGTTCGTAGATTGTGCAGGGCGGGGTCTCAGGGCCTGACTAGGCTAGGGCGTGGCAAACAGCGATGGCTGCCAGTAAGCCGGCTCTGCAGCTCAGACCCTGTCCCCGCGTCCCGTGCCCCAGCACAATAAACAATTGTTCCTGCACGCAGCCCTGCAAGCAAGCCTCCCTCACTTTCCAACCCCACGGCAGACAGTCCAGCTTCTCCCTGTAGGAGTTTGGGTCCCCCGCGTCTCCCCAGAAACGAGTTCGGAGTAATCGGGAGCTTATCTCCCTTCGGGTTGAAAACAGCAGCGCTTTCAGTCACCCGTCACCAGCCCAATTCGCGCGTCTCCGTACCTCAGCTTTTCAGCGCTTGTGCACCCCTCAATGCTGTTTGCTCTTTTCTTCTAGTTGTAGAACTTCCACTCAGCCAGCTTTCCCGTGGTTCTGGGTGATAGACGTTCTGTCTTTTAGTTGTAGTTTTGAAATTGTTGTGCGAGGCAGCAGTTTAGGTGCTTACCTATGCCGCCATCTTGGTTTTCTCTCTCTGTATAATATTTTTTATTTCAGTCAGTGTATGTTTAATTTCTAGTTGGTCCTTTTTCATATCTTCGAGGGTCTCGTTATATTTATCGGCCTTTTCTAGGATATTCTTAAAAAGTCTTATAACCGTGGTTTTGAATTCTATATCCAGTCGTTTGTTTTCCTCCATTTCTTTCGTTTGTGATCTGATTCTTTGACCCCACATTTTCATTGATTCTCTGAGTTGGTAAGGTAGATATTTGTGCTAGGTTTCCAATATGGCCCAGTGGGTCTGCTTCCCCAGTTAACCTGAGGTGGACACTCTTGGTGCACCCCTTTGTGGACTGTGTGTACAGCCTTGTTGTAATTAAGTCTTTATTGTTGTTGGTATCACTGGGAAGAATTGACCTCCAGGCCAGTTGGCTGTAAGGATCAGCTGTGTCTATGCTGGGAGAAGTTCGGTGCTGGAGACAGCCTTATAGGATTAGACTTGCCAAATTGCAATAGCCTCTGTGCTCAGCTTGGATGGGGTGGAGTCTCAGTCTTGGCTTCCTGTCAGCCTTGCCCTTGCGCGCACGTGCGCTTTCAGTCCTCCGCCTTCCCCAGCTCCAGTCTCCGCCTGAGAGTCCAGACTCCCCCCACAAGAGCGTGGGTCCCCAGGGGCTCGCCTGGAACTGGGGTTCACTGCAGTCAGAACTGGGGCTCAGTGCCGTCAGGAGCCTCTGACTCCCTTTCACTAGGGAAAGCCTGTGGCAACCTCCGCAGCCTTTGTGCGCACTGGCCCGCGTGCGCGCTTTCAGTCCTCCGCCTTCCCCGGCTCCCGAGTCTCCGCCCGAGAGTCCAGACTCCCCCCACAAGATCGTGGGTCCCCAGGGGCTCGCCTGGAACTGGGGTTCACTGCAGTCAGAACTGGGGCTCAGTGCAGTCAGGATCCTCTGACTCCCTTCCACTAGGGAAAGCCTGTGGCAACCTCCGCAGCCTTTGTGCACACTGGCCCGCGTGCGCCTTCAGACTTCTGCCTTTCCCAGCTCGAGTCTCCGCCCGAGAGTCCAGACTCCCCCCGTAAGAGCGTGGGTCCCCAGGGGTTCGCCCAGAACTGGGGTTCAGTGCAGTCAGAACTGGGGTTCAGTGCGGTCGGAGGCTTCCTTCCCCCTTCCGCCAGAGAAAGTCAGCCAGGCTCTCAGCCGCCCTTCCTCTCTGCGCGCACAAAGCCCCTTTGCCGTACCTCCAATTCTCTGTGAGCATTTCTCTTTCCTTCTAGTTGTAGAATTTTCACTCAGCCAGCTTTCCTGTGGTTCTGGATGGTGTCCGTTCTGTCTTTTAGTTGTAGTTTTGAAATTGTTGTGCGAGGCAGCAGTTTAGGTGTTTACCTATGCCGCCATCTTCTTGTTTTGACTTTTTTAGAAGCGTCTTAAACTATGAGCTCTCCTGTCTATAATTGTTTTAATATTTCTTGGAGTCTTTGCTTTTTAATTCCAAGAAATAGAATTGATATTTTCTAGTTGATTGTTTTTTATTCTTTCATAGATTCATCCGAAGACTACATTAGGAGAAAAACTTTTGAGGGCTTCTCTGCATTACATTTTGCTGCACATCGAGGACATTGGAAGATCGTACAGATTCTTCTAGAAGCTGGGGCAGATCCTAATGCAACTACTTTAGAGGAAACCACGCCACTGTTTTTAGGTGAGATATGCTATTTGTGGTAGAGATGCAACTTTTTATTTCACTTTTTTTTTTTTTTTTGCTAGAGAAACTAAGCTTAAGTCCACTGGCATGGCTTGAGTGTCGATCTATGAACCAGGAGGTTTGGGCACATTCCCAGGTTGCAGACTTAGTCCTTAGTGTGGGATGTGCAGGAGGCAGCCAGTCGATTCTCTCTCATCATTGATGTCTTTATTTCTCGCATTCTTCTGTTCTCTCTGAAATCAATAAAAATATTTTTAAAAAAGAAACTAAGCTTAATTCCTCTTATTCACACAAACTGTATACTTAAAGTATGTTCTTTGACAAATGTTATACTGCTATTCTTTGATTCAGAAATCAAAAAGATATTTTTAAAGGTTTCCCTCTCATTTTACATCCTTGGGCGATAGCCTCTGGGAATATCTTTAAATGTATATTTAAAGTTGTAAAATCTGTTCTGAATTGTCATCATTATTGTTGTTCTTGATTTTGTTCTGAAGACCAGGCAGAATATTTTATGTTTGCTTTTTTGCTTTTTATTAGCATTAAGATATTAAGAAGATTTTATGGGAGAAATTTCCAGCTAATCTTTTTTTTTTTTTAATATATTTTTATTGATTTCAGAGAGGAAGGGAGAGGGAGAGAGAGATAGAAACATCAATGATGAGAGACTCATTGATTGGCTGCCTCTTGCATGCTCCCTACTGGGGATGGAGCCACAACTGGGCATATGCCCTTGACCGGAATCGAACCTGGGACCCTTCAGTCTGCAGGCTGACGCTCTATCCACTGAGCCAAACTGGCTAGGGCTCTTTTTTTTAAAAAAATATTTTTATTGATTTCAGAGAGGAAGGGAGAGAGAGAGAGAGATAGAAACATCAATGATGAGAGAGAATCATTGATTGGCTGCCTCCTGCATGGGATTGAGCCCACAACCTGGGCATGTGCCATGACCCGAATCAAACTGTGACCTCCTGGTTCATAGGCCGATGCTCATCCACTGAGTCATGTCTGCTGGGCTCCAGCTAATCTTTTAATGCCAGTTAATTTGTTGCCTATGGATTACTATTCAAACTTCTTCAATTATGGACTATTTTTATTTTTATTATGGACTATTTTTTAATTCCTTGAGGACAAAAGCCAAATTCTGAAGGGTACACTTTCTTTAAAAAAAAAAATTTTTTTTTATCGATTTTTTAAGAGAGGCAGGGAGAGGGATAGAGAGTTAGAAACATCGATGAGCCCACAACCAAGGTACATGCCCTTGACGGGAATTGAACCTGGGACCCTTCAGTCTGCAGGCCAATGCTCTATCCACTGAGCCAAACCAGTCAGGGCTGAAGGGTACACTTTCAATACCTGTCTCTTTTCCCCCTTCCTCCCTTCGATCCTATTTGTGTTTAAGGACATTGTGGCCCATACAGTTTAGTGGAACATGAGAAAATTAAGAGAATAAAACTTTTGTTTAGAATCAGTGTATTTGGACTAGTTTTAATCCTGGCCCGTGTAATTTGTATGTTCATTTGTTTACTGAATGCTACAATTTCCTTACTTATGAAATGAGAGTAATAGTATATACCTACTCTTTATTGGGCTGATAATAAAATAAGATGTCTTTGAGAGTAATTATTTTCTTTGTGAACTTAAAAATATAATTCTTAAAAATTTATGTAAACTTTATTATTTCTAGTGTATAGTTCTATGGTTTTGATGTTTGCATAAAATTGTGTAATGGCAACAACAATCAAGACCCTGAACAATTCCATCATCCCCCCAAATTCTATCATGCTGCCTATTTTTAATCAATCTTTCCTGCCCTCCCTTTATCCTTGACAACCACTGATCTGTTTTGATCCCTGTAGTTTGTTTTTTTTATAGAATGTCATAAATATATATGAAATAATACATGTAATCTTCTAGACTATCTTCTTTTTCTTAGCATAATGCTTTTGAGATTCACATTGTTGCTTATATCACTAATTTATTCCTTTTTATTGCTAAGTAATGTTCAATGATATGAATATTTCACAGTTTACCCACTTACTAGGTGTTAGACATTTGAATTATTTTCAGTGTTTGATGATTGTGAATAAATTGCTACAAACATTTGAATGCAGATTCTGTCTGAATGTAAGTTGTTTTTTTTTTTTTTTTAAAATATATTTTATTTACTTTTTACAGAGAGGAAGGGAGAGGGATAGAGAGCTAGAAACATCGATGAGAGAGAAACATCAATCAGCTGCCTCCTGCACACCCCCAACTGGGGATGTGCCCGCAACCAAGGTACATGCCCTTGACCAGAATCGAACCCGGGACCCTTCAGTCCGCAGGCCGATGCTCTGTCCACTGAGCCAAACTGGTTAGGGCTGAATATAAGTTTTTATTTCTCTTGGATTAATGCTTAGGATTGTTGGGTCATGTGGTCAGTGAATGTTTAACTCTGGAAAAAATTTGGAAGTTTCTTATAAAGTGACTATCATTTTGCAGTCACTTTGGTAACGTTTGAGAGTTTCAGTTGCCCCACATTTTCTTCAACACTTGGTATTGACACATTTTTCTTTTTATATTTTAGCTATTTTAAGAGATTTAATTTAGCGGTATCTCATTATAGTTTTAATTTGCATTTTTCTTGATTGCTAATGATGTTGAGCATTTTTTTATGTGATTATTTGCTATCCCCCCCCATTAGTTTTGTTTAGAAGTTTTGTTTTGCAATGATTTCAAATTTACAGAGATCCTATATAATAAAAGGCTAATATGCAAATTGTCCCCTTGACAGGGAGTTTGAACAGGAGTTCGACTAGAGGGCGGGGACGACTGGCCAACCTCCCATGTCCCCTACCCCTGGCTGGCCCAGCCTGATCGGCTCTGATCGGCTGGACCCCATCCATGCACGAATTCGTGCACCAGGCCTCTCGTGTTCAATAACAGTGCTAAGGATTCCTAGTTACCTTTCACCCAAATTTTGTTTTTGCCACATTCACTTTATCATTTTATTTTGCTCTATACTATTTACCTATATAACTAGAGGCCTGATGCACGAAATTCGTGCAAGGTGCTCAGCCCTTGTAGCTGTGGTGGCTTGCCTCGGCCCTCGCAGCCCTGGCTTCATCCGGAGGTCGTTTGGCTGTCCGGTCTAATTAGCATATTACGCTTTTATTATTATAGATATTTAACCCTTTGAGATTAAACTGTAGATATAATTCTTCTCTACCCATAAATTCTTCAGTGTACACTTCCTAAAAGCAATGAAATTCTCTTATGTAATTGCTATGATCAAAATCAGGAAGTTAACTTTTTGATACAGTATTATTTAATCTATAGATCTTATTCATTTTTGCCAGTTATTCCACTAAAGTCCTTTATAGCAAAATAATAATAATTATTATTATTTTTGTTCAGGATCCTATGCATGATCACTTGTTACATTTAGTTGTTTTATGTCTTTAGCCTACTATAAATTGGAACAGTTTTTCAGTCTTTATCTTATACTAGAGGCCTGGTGCACGAATTTGTGTACCATTGTGTTCCCTTGGCCTGGCCTGTGGCATTGGGCCAAAACCGGCTCTCCGACATCCCTTGAGGGGTCCCAGTTTGTGAGAGGATGCAGGCCAGGCTGAGGGACCCCACCAGTGCACTGTTGTGGCTGGGAAGGGACGCAGGAAGTTGGCTAGCTGGGGAGGGACCGCAGGAGGGCTCCAGGGTGTGTCCGGCCCGTCTCGCTCAGTCCCGATGGGCCAGACCCCAGCAGCAAGCTAACCTATTGGTTGGAGCGTCTGCCCCCTGGTGGTCAGTGCACGTCATAGCAAGCGGTTGAGTGGCCTTATCATATCATTAGCATATTACGCTTTGATTGGTTGAACGGCCGACCAGTTGACCGCACACTTAGCATATTAGGATTTTATTATATAGGATGATTTAAAAAATTTTCAAGAGTTTGGGCCAGGGAGAAACCAAGATGGTGGCATAGGTAAGCACCTAAACTGCTGCCTCGCACAACAATTTCAAAACTACTACTAAAAGACAGAACGGACACCATCCAGAACCACAGGAAAGCTGGCTGAGTGAAAATTCTACAACTAGAAGGAAAGAGAAAAGCTCACAGAGAATTGGAGGTACGGAAAAGGGTCTTTGTGCGCGCAGAGGGAAGGGCGGCTGAGAGCCTGGCTGACTTTCTCTGGCGGAAGGGGGAAGGAAGCCCCCGACTGCACTGAACCTCAGTTCTGACTGCACTGAACCCCAGTCCCGGGCGAAACCCCGTGGACCCAGGCTCATACAGGGGGAGTCTGGACTGTCAGGTAGAGAGAAAAGCACCTGGAGACTCGGAGACCCGGGGGAGACCCGGGGGAGACCCGGGGGAGCCCTGGCAGGCAGGGTTCCGGAGGCGCGCATGCCAGTGTGCACAAAGGCTGCGGAGGTTGCCACAGGCTCTCCCTAGCAGAAGGGAGTCCGAATCTCCTGACTGCACTGAACCCCAATTCTGACTGCACTGAACCCCAGTTCCAGGCGAGCCTCTGGGACCCGCGCTCTTACGGGGGGAAATCTGGACTCTCAGGTGGAGACTTGGGAGCCGGGGAAGGCAGAGGTCTGCAGGCGCGCGCATGCCAGTGCACACAAAGGCTGCGGAGGTTGCCACAGGCTTTCCCTAGTGGAAGGGAGTCAGAAGCCCCTGACTGCACTGAGCCCCAGTTCTGACTGCAGTGAACCCCAGTTCCAGGCGAGCCCCTGGGGACCCACGCTCTTGTGGTGGGAATCTGGACTCTCGGGCGGAGACTCGGGAGCCGGGGAAGGCATAGGTCTGCAGGCGCGCACGCGTGCAAGGGCAAGGCTGACTGGAAGCCAAGACTGTCTGCTCCGCCCTGAGATTCCACCCCATCCAAGCTGAGCACAGAGGCTATTGAAATTTGGCAAGTCTAATCCTATAAGTCTGTCTCCAACACCGAACTTCTCCCAGCATAGACACAGCTGATCCTTACAGCCAACTGGCCTGGAGGTCAATTCCTCCCAGTGATACCAACAACAATCAACTTAACTACAACAAGGCTGTACACACAGTCCACAAAGGGGTGCACCAAGAGTGTCCACCTCAGGTTAACTGGGGAGGCTGACCCACTGGGCCATATAGGAAACCTAGCACACAAATCTACCCTAACAACTCAGGGAAGCAGTGAAAATGCGGCGTCAAGGAAACAGATCACAAACGAAAGAAATGGAGGAAAACAAACGACTGGATATAGAATTCAAAACCACAGTTATAAGGCTTTTCAAGAATATCCTAGAAAAGGCCGATAAATATAATGAGACCCTCGAAGATATGAAAAAGGACCAACTAGAAATTAAACATACACTGACTGAAATAAAAAATATTATACAGAGACCCAACAACAGACTGAAGGAACACAAGAATCAAGTCAAAGAATTGAAATACAAAGAAGCAAAAAACACTCAACCGCAAAAGCAAAAAGAAAAAAAAATTCAAAAAGTTGAAGATAGTGTAAGAAGACTCTGGGACAACTTCAAGCTTACCATCATCAGAATTATGGGGATACCAGAAGAAGAGAGAGAGCAAGATACTGAAAACCTATTGGAAGAAATAATGACCGAACTTCCCCCACCTGGTGAAAGAAATAGACTTACAAGTCCAGGAAGCGCACAGAACCCCAAACAAAAGGAATCCAAAGAGGACCACACCAAGACACATCATAATTAAAATGCCAAGAGCAAAAGACAAAGAGAGAATATTAAAAGCAGCAAGAGAAAAACAGTTAGTTACCTACAAGGGAGCACCCATACGATTGTCAGCTGATTTCTCAACAGAAACTATGCAGGCCAGACGGGAGTGGCAAGAAATATTCAAAGTGATAAGTAGCAAGAACCTGCAACCAAGATTACTCTACCCAGCAAAGCTATCATTCAGAATTGAAGGTCAGATAAAGAGCTTCACAGATAAGAAAAAGCTAAAGGAGTTCATCACCACCAAACCAGTATTATATGAAATGCTGAAAGGTATTCTTAAAGAAGAGGAAGAAGAGAAAAGTAAAGATAAAAATTATGAACAACAAATACATATCTATCAACAAGTGAACCTAAAAATCAAGTGAATTAAAAACCTGAGGAACAGAATAATCTGGTGAATATAATAGAATCAGGGGCATAGAAAGGGAGTGGACTGATAATTCTCAGGGGGAAATGGGTATGGGGGGGTTCAGGAAGAGACTGGACAAAAATCATACACCCATGGATGAGGACAGTGGGGGGAGGGAGGTAAGGACAGAAGTTGGGGTGGGAACCGGGTGGAGGGGAGCTATGGGGGGAAAAAGGAGAAACAATTGTAATAATCTGAATAAAGATTTACTTTAAAAAATAAAAAATAAATAAATAAATAAAATAAATTTCCATTGTTTAAGTAAAAAAATAAAATAAAAAAATAAAAGTAAGAATAGAAAAAAAAAGAGTTTGGGCCATTTATTTTGCAGAATTTCTTTCAGTTTTGGTTTTCTGATGTTTTTTCTTGATAAAGTTCAGGTTATGCATTTCTGGCAGGAATACCACAGAAGTGAAATGGTATCTTAGTGCATCTTATCAGGAAAAATATGACCCATAACTGGTAATGTTAATATACAAAAGTATTTTGAATATGAAATGTATCATTATGAAGACGGTTTCATAGATGCCTTGATGTTATATGGTTGAATTCTCCACAGGAGAGATTGCTTTTTTATGTAAAGTTTCTTTCTTTTCCACACCCACATTTAGCCCGCTTTGGATATTATGTGCAACTACATAGTAAGCTTTCACTGAGGCCCAGCTATGTGCAATCTCTATACTAGTTGTCTTCAATGAATCCATACAGCGAAGTGAGCAAAATGAATTAAGTCTTGTAAAAAGAGATAAAATTAAAGTATTAAAAGAGGGAAGAATAAGTCACCCTGGATAACAGAGGAAGATATCATGTGCCTCTAGAGCAGGGATCGGAAAACTTTTTTATGCCAAGGGCCATTTGGATATTTATAGCATTCACAGGCCATATAAAATTATCATCTTAAAAATTAGCCTGATGTATTTGGTCAAACATTTAATTAACTCACCCCTAATGCCTTGGCAAGGCCAGACCAAAGGATTTTGCAGGCCTTATACGGCCTGTGGGCTGGACATTCCCCTCTCCTGCTCCAGAGTGTTGAATTAACTGTAACAATAACATTTATTGAGCATAATGTATACCAATTTCTTTGTCAGGTGTTTTACATAAATTAGCTAATGTAACTTTTAAAAATGATTTTTATTGATTTTTATTTTTATTTTATTTATTTATTTTTTTTATTTTTATTTTTAAAATATATTTTATTGATATTTTACAGAGAGGAAGGGAGAGGGATAGAGAGTTAGAAACATCAATCAGCTGCCTCCTGCACACCTCCCACTGGGGATGTGCCCGCAACCAAGGTACATGCCCTTGACCGGAATCGAACCCTGGACCCTTCAGTCCGCAGGCCGACGCTCTACCCACTGAGCCAAACCGGTTTCGGCTTTTATTGATTTTTAGAGAGAGGAAGGGAGAGGGGGAGAGAGAGAGACACTGATGTGAGTGTGAAACATCTATCGGCTGCCTTCTGCACACCCCCTACCGGGGATCACCCAGCTTGTGCCCTGACCAGGAATTGGCCAGGGCAGCTCATTTAATTTTCACCATGATTCTGTGAGATACATATTGTTACTATTTCCATTTTTACAGATGGAGGAAATTGTAAAAACACTGTATTTAGGGTCAGAAAAGCTGTATTTGAGTCTTTATCCTGCTATTGTTTATATATTAGTTAGAATAGCATTTCCTGAATTGATTCATTGAGCGTAAATAGATGTTCATTGACAAAAGGGCTTTTTATGAACATGTGTTTGGAAAATGCTGTGTACTGTATTCCCTAGTGTAGGAAAACAAAAAACATTAGCCATGTAGTTTAATGTATACACCCAGTCTGAAGTATCCCCTGCACTTTGTTACCTTATTTTAGTATTTTCATAGCTCTTATCACTGACTGCAGTTATTTTATTAGATTTTTTTTTATATTGACTGTCCCTTCCACTAGAAAGAATGTTCTATAAGAGCTGGCCTTTTACTTATCTTATTTGTTGTCATACCCCTCAAAATCACATCAGTGCCTGGTATGTGGTAGGCATTCAGTAAATTATTTGTTGAATGAAAGAATGAAGGTCTCTGAAGTGGCCTCTTATAAAACAACACTTGTTTTAACTTTAACCCAGCATTTTGAAATGTATTTGACCATAATATTCTTTTTCTTTATGGAACATAAAGAACAGTAATATTTTATAGGACTATTTGAGAAATGCTAGTTTGGTCACATAGTTTCAAAATATAATAGTCCCATTTATGAAATTTAGTATTGTGCTTACTTATGTAGGTATTTGGAGAAAATTAGAAATGCAGAGTTTTTAGTGATTTATATTTCACTAGGGGCCCGGTGCACGAAATTTGTGCATGGCGGGGCAGGGGGGTGTTGTCCCTCAGCCCAGCCTGCACCCTCTCCAATCTGGGACCCAAATGGGCAGTTGGACATCCTCTCAAAATCCAGGACTGCTGGCTCCCAACCGCTCGCCTGCCTCTGCCTGATTGCCCCTAACCGCTTCTGCCTGCCAGCCTGATCACCCCCTAGCCACTCCCCTGCCAGCCTGATTGATGCCTAACTGCTCCTCAGCTGGCCCGATTGCCCCTAACTGCCCTTACCTGCCTGCCTGGTCACCTCCAACTACCCTCCCCTGCTGGCCCAGTCACCCTTAACTGCCCTCCCCTGCAGGCCTGGTCCCCCCCAACTGCCCTCCCCTGCAGGCCTGGCCCCCCCCACCCCCAACTGCCATCCCCTGCAAGCCTGATCCCCCTCAACTGCCGTCCCCTGCTGGCCTGGTCCCCCTCAACTGCCGTCCCCTGCAGGCCTGGTCCCCCTCAACTGCCATCCTCTGCTGGCCTGGTCTCCCTGAACTGCCCTTCTCTGCTGGCCTGGTCACTCCTAACTGCCCTCCCTGCTGGCCTTATCGCCCACAACTGCCCTCCCTGCAGACCTGGCCTCTCCCAACTGCCCTCCTCTGCTGGCCCGGTCACTCCTAACTGCCCTCCCTGCTAGCCTTATCGCCCACAACTGCCCTCTCCTGTAGGCCTGGTCCCACCCAACTGCCCTCCCCTGCAGGCCTGGGTCCCCCCCAACGGCCCTCCCTTGCTGGCCTGGTCTCCCCCAACTGCCCTCCTCTGCTGACCTGGTCACCCCCAACTGCCCTCCTCTGCTGGCCTGGTCATCTCTAACTGCCCAAAACTGCCCTCGCCTGCAGGCCATCTTGTGGTGGCCATCTTGTGTCCACATGGGGGCAGCCATCTTTGACCACATGGGGGCGGCCATCTTGTGTCTTGGAGTGATGGTCAATTTGCATATTACTCTTTTATTATATAGGATAATATAGTTAGCTTGCAATTTTTTTTATGTTAAGGTAGAGTTAAGATAATTCAAACCCATAATGACCTTTAATCACTTATTTTTAATAATAGGATTTATTTAGTTTTTTTGACAGCAAACTTACCATTTTAATTATGTTTTGTATTAGCTAATAGAGTAATTTAACTCAAACAGGGGGTTTAAACCCAAGGAGATTTTTGTCCTGTAGTACTTTTTCATGCACAAGTGTTGCATATATATATATATATACACACACACACACATACATATACATATATATATATATATATATATATATATATATATATATATATAATGGATTTTAGAGAGGAAGGGAGAGGGAGAGAGAGATAGAAACATAAATGATGAGAGAGAATCATCGATTAGCTGCCTCCTGCTCACCGTCCACTGTGGATGGTGCCTGCAACCTGGGCATATGCCCTGACCGTGAATTGAACTGTAAACTCCTGGTTCATGGGTCGATGCTCCACCATTGAGTCACGCCGGCCAGGCTATAAGAGAATTTTTTTTTTTTTTTTTTTTTTTTTTTTTAAAGAAAAGCACAGTCTGCCGAAACCGGTTTGGCTCAGTGGATAGAGCGTCGGCCTGCGGACTGAAGGGTCCCGGGTTCGATTCCGGTCAGGGGCATGTACCTTGGTTGCGGGCACATCCCCAGTGGGTGGTGTGCAGGAGGCAGCTGATCGATGTTTCTCTCTCATCGATGTTTCTAGCTCTCTATCCCTCTACCTTCCTCTCTGTAAAATATCAATAAAATATATTTAAAAAAAAAAAAAAAGAAAAGCACAGTCTTAGCTTTTGCAAGAACATAATGTCAAAGAATGGACATATGACTCTTTAGTTAGGTGAACTGGAATCCAGGGCCTGCTCTGCTGGTAAATAATTCGACAAACTTTAGCAATGTGCTTTGCTTACCTGTGTCTTTCTGCCTCTTTTAAATAAACATAGTGATCCATCTTTTAATATATAATGGAAGAGAGTCTTTTATTAAAACAAAATTCAGACTATTTCATGGTTTGCAATATTCTATAGATGATGATCTCTAGGTGAGTAAGAGTGGCTGGACCAAGTGGACTTAAAATGAGAAAGGGAGACTGTCCATCTAGTATAGCTTCCTCCCCATCTGTAGTTATCTTTCAGGACTGTTCTTCACTGAAACTTTGCTGTTTGTTGTCCTTCTTCTCTAGAGGAAGTAATATTTCCGTGCATGTTATAGCACCTGTCCCGATGGCCCAGTTATTACTGAGACTGTTGCTAGGGGCTATAAATATAAAACCAGAGGATCAAGGGATAGAAAATGAGTATAAAACTATGGAAACTTGCCAGATGACTGGGAGAGTCCTTGACATCAGTCATGGGTCATTATAATTAAAGATAAGGTTAAATGCAGAGAGTTAAAAGAGTAGTAACTCCACAGTTTATAATGGGAACATTTTTCCTACACACAACTCATCAAGATTTTCATAAAAATGAGTTCAGAAGGCAACTCTTTAGTTTGATGGCAGTAAGAAATTAGAAAACCACAAGAAAGGGAAATTCACGAAACTGCTCCTTATCTTTCTATTTGAAAATTGTCCTTCTAGAACACCTTTTGCTTAGCATGTAATTTAAAGTTTATATTTTAATAAGGAGCCCGCCCCTTATTTATTTTGCCCTTGTATCCTCCTTTTCCCATTCCCTTTCTCTTGCCTCATAAATGCATACATAGTAAATAGTCTAAGGATAGATTTATAAAACTGCTTTGGAAATACGAATATTCTTATTTATAAATAAAGCAGATTCTAAGTGAAAGTCCAGCTAATTATATATAGGAAATAGGTTTTCTTTTTATTTTGCTATGTATAAAATAACACTGATAAATTGGAGGCTCAAATCCAACCCAGTGTGACTTCATAAAACAATTTCTGTGGGAACTGCACAGCATGCAGTTATGGCTTTTGATGGATTATTTTTCATGTTTTTTCAGTCTCTGCTTATTCTATATAACCTTCGATGTTAAACATAGCAGTACTTTTTAATAAGAACAAAGTGTTTTATAAACAGTGTTATGTGAGGCTGTCTATTTCAATATTTAACTGTAAAATGTGTCATACTTCAGCTTACGTGGCATATCCTGTAACTCTGACTCTGCTTATGTATTCCAAAAGTGAACAAACCACCATGTATTTCACTTTTCACTGCTATTTTCTGGGATCAATAGTCATTTATAGGGTTGTTTTTTGAGGAGCTAGGACTTTTGAGGTATAGCATTTATATATTTAATATCCTATATAATAAAAGCTTAGCGACCATAACGGCAGAATAACCAGAACGACCGCTCGACCAGTCACTTTGAGGTCCACTGACCACCTCTTGGTCTCTCCCCCCACCCCCCGGCCAGCAGGCTCTGATCGCTGGATGGCAAACGGCAAACCAGAGTTGGTGGCAGGGGATGTGGGCAGTGCCAGGCCAAGGCCCCCACTCCACCGGTCGCCCCACACACAGAGGCCAACCCGCAGCGGAGGTGGGAATGGCCGGCCTCTTGGTCCCTCCCTCTGGCTGCCAGGTTCCCATCGCCCGATGGTGAACAGGAACCGGGTGGGTGGCGGCAGGGGGCGGGACTGGCGAGTGGCTGAACAGCCGACCTCTTGGTCCTTCCCCCCTGCCTGCAGGCTCCGATTGCCACATGGTGAATGGGGAACCAGGGTGGGTGGTGGGGGATGCAGGAGGTGCCAGGCCAAGGCCCCACCCTGCTGGTCGCCCCACACACAGAGGGCAACCTGTGGTGGGGGTGGGACCACGAGCGGGTGGGACTGGCTGACCTCTCGGTCCCTCCCCCTTGGCCATCAGGCTCCCATTGCCCGATGGCAAACTGGGAACCTGGGTGGGTGGCGGCGGGGGGAGAGGCCGGCTGCTGGCAGCTGGGGAAGATGACCTTGATCACAGGCTAGGCCTAGGGACATACATGTGCACAATTTAGTGCGCTGGGCCTCTAGTATATTATATCAATTAAACTTTATCTTTGGAGTTACTTTTAGATTTTTCAGTAGAAAGAGTAATCATATTCCTCAAGGAGTGTAACATAAGCATTTTTACTTGAGGCCATATTAGTTCTTAAAAATATGGGTTTGAATTTTTCCAGATCAAAAGTATAGCATTCAGTAAAAATTTACATTTAAATAATTTTACTTTCACGTTTTGTTCACTTTTATCTATTTTTATATGGTTTTATGTTTTTTCCTGTAACTTTTTATTATTTTATATTATACCCTCTTCATACAATTAAATATATTTATACAACCTGTCATTTTATTAGTCACTAGAGGCCTGGTGCACGAAATTCGTGCACTCGGGGGGGGGGGTCCTCAGTCTGGCCTGTGCCCTCTCACAGTCTGGGAGCCCTTGGGGGATGTCCAACTGATGCAGAGGCATACTGACCACCAGGGGGCAGCTCCTGCTGTGGGAGCACACTGACCACCAGAGGGAAGCTCCTGCGTTGAGCGGGATCGGGCTGAAACTGGCTCTCTGACATCCCCTGAGAGGTCGTGGATTGTGAGAGGGCGCAGGCCAGGCTGAGGGACCCCACTGGTGCATGATCGGGGCCAGGGACAGATGCGGGATGTTGGCCAGCCAGGGAGGGACTGTGGGAGGGCTACAGGGTGTGTCCGGCCTGTCTTGCTCAGTCCCGATAGGCCTGATCCCAACAGCAAGCTAACCTACTGGTCAGAGCGTCTGCCCCCCGGTGGTCAGTGCACGTCATAGCGACCGGTCGACCGGTTGACAGTCTGACCCTGGTGGTCAGTGCATGTCATAGTGAGCGGTTGAGCGGCCTTAGCATATCATTAGCATATTATGCTTTGATTGGTTGAACGGATGACTGGATGACCAGACACTTAGCATATTATAGCATACTAGTGGCCTGGTGCACGAAATTTGTGCATGGGGGGTGTCCCTCAGCCCGGCCTGCACCCTCTCTAATCTGGGACCCCTTGGGGGATGTCCAACTGCTGGTTTAGGCCTGATCCCTGTGAGTTTGGGCCTAAACCAGCAAGGATCGGGCCTAAACTGGCAGTTGGACATCCCTCTTGTAATCTGGGACCGCTGGCTCCTAACCGCTCACCTGCCTGCCTGCCTGCCTGCCTGCCTGATAGCCCCTAACCACTCTGCCTGCTGGCCTGCTTGCCCCCAATTGTCCCCCCTTGCCAGCCTGCTCACTCCCAACTGCCCCCTCCTGCTGGTCTGCTTGCCCCCAACTGCCCCCGTGCTGGCCTGCTTGCCCCAACTTCCCCCCCCGCCATCCTGATCACCCCCAACTGCCCCCCATGCCGGCCTGCTCTCCCCCAACTGGCTCCCCCGCCAGCCTGATCACCCTCAGCTGCCCTCCTCTCCTGGCCTAATCGCCCCTAACCACCTTTGCCTTGGCCCCACCACCATGGCTTTGTCCAGAAGGTCTCCAACTCTAATTAGCATATTACCCTTTTATTAGTATGGATTAGGCTTTTATTATATAGGATGTTTAATTGATAGGTTTAAATTTCTAGCTTTTAAAGATGAGAAAATCAGTATTTTCATATTGTTCTTATGTAATCCTTTTTCTTCCTTTCTTCTCTTTCTAACTTTTGTTAATTATGTCATGTCATGTTTGCATTGTCATTGGAGATAACATTTTGCATCCTGTTCTGGAATCTTACCAGGTGTACCAGTTAATAATGCGGATTATTTTCTATAGACAGAGTTACACATATGTTGATACATAATTCCTTCATTTCATTTTCTTCTTACTTCTATGGTTAAATAGCTCAAAATTTTACCACCAGTTATTTTGCCATAGTTTTTCCAGCCTTGCTTGGTTAACTAAATTCTTCCTTTAATAGTGTTCTCCGAAAGGACCCAAGGAAATCATGTTCCCTGAGTTCTTCTTCTTGTTTTTTTTTTTTTTTTTTTTTTTTTTTTTTTTTTGCTTATCTCATTTATTTTTTAATAAATTTTTATTGTTCAGATTATTACAATTGTTCCTCTTTTTTTCCCCCATAGCTCCCCTCCACCCGGTTCCTACCATACCCTCTGCCCTTACCCCCCCACACTGTCCTCATCCATAGGTGTATGATTTTTGTCCAGTCTCTTCCCACACTCCCACACCCCTTTCCCCTGAGAATTATCAGTCCACTCCCTTTCTATGCCCCTGATTCTATTATATTCACCAGTTTATTTTGTTCATCAGATTTTTATTCACTTGATTTTTATATTCACTTGTTGATAGATATGTATTTGTTGTTCATAATTTTTATCTTTACTTTTTTCTTCTTCTTCTTCTTAAAGAATACTTTTTAGCATTTCATATAATACTGGTTTGGCGGTGATGAACTCCTTTAACTTTTTTTTATCTGTGAAGCTCTTTATCTACCCTTCAATTCTGAATGATAGCTTTGCTGGGTAGAGTAATCTTGGTTGTAGGTTCTTGCTATTTATCACTTTGAATATTTCTTGCCACTCCCATCTGGCCTGCATAGTTTCTGTTGAGAAATCAGCTGACAGTCGTATGGGTGCTCCCTTGTAGGTAACTAACTGTTTTTCTCTTGCTGCTTTTAATATTCTCTCTTTGTCTTTTGCTCTTGGCATTTTAATTATGATGTGTCTTGGTGTGGTCCTCTGCACTTCCTGGACTTGTAAGTCTATTTCTTTCACCAGGTGGGGGAAGTTTTCTGTCATTATTTCTTCAAATAGGATTTCAGTATCTTGCTCTCTCTCTTCTTCTGGTACCCCCATAATTCTGATGTTGGTACACTTGAAGTTGTCCCAGAGGCTCCTTACACTATGTTCAACTTTTTGGATTCTTTTTTCTTTTTGCTTTTCTGGTTGAGTGTTTTTTGCTTCTTTGTATTTCAAATGTTTGACTTGATTCTTGCGTTCCTCTAGTCTGCTGTTAGGTTTCTGTATAGTATTTTTTATTTCAGTCAGTGTATGCTTAATTTCTAGTTGGTCCTTTTTCATATCCTCGAGGGTCTCGCTAAATTTATCGGCCTTTTCTAGAAAATTCTTGAAAAACATTATAACTGTGGTTTTGAACTCTATATCCAGTCATTTGCTTTCCTCCATTTCTTTGTCTCTGCATTTTTGCTGCTTCTCTGAGTTGATAGAGTGGCTTTGTGTGCTAGGTGCCCAGTGGGTCGGCTTCCCCAGTTAACCTGAGGTGGACACTCTTGGTGCACCCCTTTGTGGACTGTGTGCACAGTCTTGTTGTAGTTAAGCCTTGATTGTTGTTGGTATCACTGGGAGGAATTGACCTCCAGGCCAGTTGGCTGTGAGGATCAGCTGTGTCTCTGCTGGGAGAACTTCTGTGCTGGAGACAACCTTATGAGACAAGACTTGCTTCAGTGGGGCTTTGGTGCTCACTGTGTCTACCCCCTGAGTGTGTCCCTTATGGATCTGAGGAGTTGTAATCTGCATGGTCCCTCTCTGACTCCTGGGTACACTGGCTCTTGGATCTCCAAGGAGGTGCTAATTTAGCCTCTGCCTGAGGCCACCCAGCAGGAGCTACGGAGAGATCTTCAGATTCCTCTTCTTTGTTTGGGTTTTGGAGGTGCCCAAATGAGGCCCAGCTGTGAAGCAATGCAAGTTGCTGCAGGGCCTTGGGCCTTCTTTTGGATGTTCTGGGTCTCACTGACTCAGCTGCAGTTTGTTAGGTAAGTTTAGAAATCAAAGGACCAGGCCATTCATATGCAAAAGCCTCTGCGCTCAGCTTGGATGGGGCGGAGTCTCAGGGCGGGGCAAACAGCAATGGCTTCCCTCCAGCCCTGCCCTAAGAGGCCCCTCGGTCTCAGTGTCCCGCGTTAATCGCTGCATGCACCTCTGAGAGAAAGCTGCCCTTGAGTTTCGCACACTGCCAGACCATCCAGTTTCTCCCCGTATGAGTCTGGGTCCCCAGGGTCTCGCCAGGAACTGGAGTTCAGAGCAGTTGGGATCTTGTGTCTCCCTTCCGCTTGAAAAAGCCAGCCGCATACTTAGTTGCCAGCCCTCTCCACGCGTGCGCCTCCATACCTCTGCCTTTACTTTCGCAGCTCCTGTGAGTCTCAGTGTGCTTTTCTCTTTCCTTCTAGTTGTAGAATTTCCACTCAGCCAGCCTTCCTGTGGTTCTGGATGATGTCGGTTTTGTCTTTTAGTTGTAGTTTTGAAATTGTTGTGCGAGGCAGCAGTTCAGGTGTTTACCTATGCCACCATCTTGGTTTCTCCCTGAGTTCTTGTCTATTCATAATTGAATGATGATTTTATATTTGGACTAGAGGCCCAGCGCACGAATTTGTATGCGGGTACCATCCCTAGGCCTGGCCTGCGATCAGGGCCATCTTCCCTGGCTGCCCGCAGCTGGCCCTGCCCCCCCCCATCCCTGGTTCCCCATTTGCCAATGGGCGATTGGAGCCTGCCAATTGGGGGGGAGGGACCAAGAGGTTGGCCATTGCCACCCGCTTGCTGTCCTCGCCCCTGCAGCAGATTGCCCTTTGTGTGTGGGGTGACCGGCAGGGTGGGGGCCTTGGCCTGGCACCGCCACTGTCCCCCGTCACCCACCCCCGGTTCCCCGTTTGCCATCGGGCATTGGGAGCCTACCGGCCCAGGAAAAGGACCAAGAGGTGGTCAGTGCACCGCATAGTGACTGGTCCAGCGGTCGTTCTGGTCATTCCACCATTAAGGTCAATTTTCATATTACCCTTTTATTATATAGGATAGTTTGATTGGGTATATAATTTTTAACGTTTATTGATTTTTAGAGAGAGAGGGTGTGTGTGTGTCACACACACTCACACACACACACACACGCATGCAAGTGAGAGCCCAAAACCCAGGCATGTGCCCTTGACTGGAAGTTGAACTCCTAATCCATGGGACGATGCCTAACCAACTGACCCACACTGGCCAGGGCTCTTCCTTTTGTTGTGACAATATTTTTCCATATCTGTTCTGTGTCAGTTTTTTCTGAGACATGGTGCACCCTCTCAAAATATAGATCCATATTTTATTTATTTTACTAAATCTTTCTGAAATTATCCTATCTAATAAAAGAGTAATATGCAAATTAACCATCACTCTGCTACACCCACAAGCCACGCCCACAAGCCACTCCCATAAGCCAATCAGGATCCAATATACAAATAAACCCAACCTTGATGGCTACGGCCACAGAGAGCAGAAGGGAGGCTTGGGTTTTCCCGGCAATGGAGGAAGCCAAGCTTTCCGCCTGCCCTTGCCGGCCTAGGCCTCCACTCAAGGCTACAAAGTTTCAATTATAAAAGATACATAAATCCAAACAGAAATGGCGGCAGCCACGGAGCTGGAAAAGCAGGAGGCTAGGGTTGCCACTGGCGATGGAGGAAGCCAAGCTTTCCACACACCCTGGCCGGCCCAGGCCTCAGCTTAAGGCTACAAAGTTTCAATTACAGAAGATACATAAATCCCAACAGAAATGGCTGCCGCCACGAAGCAAGCAGAAGGCTTGGCTCCACTCCAGGCTACAAAGTTTCAATTGTAGAAGATAAATAAACCCCAGATACCAGGGCCTCTGCTTGGGTCACCAGGGGGCATGGCTGGCCTGCAAACCACCACAGCCCCCTCGCCCAGGCTGCCCCACGCCCCAAGGGAACCCCCACCCTGATCCAGGACACCCTTCAGGGCAAACCAGCTGGCCCCCACCCATGCTCCAGGCCTCTATCGTATCTAATAAAAGAGTAATATGCAGATTGACCATCACTCCAACACACAAGATGGCTGCCCGCATGTGGTGAAAGATCCTGCCCCCATGTGGACACAAGATGGCCGCCACAAGATGGCCAGCAGGGGAGGGCAGTTGGGAGGAACCAGCCCTGCAAGGGAGGGCAGTTGTGGGCGATCAAGCCTGCAGGGGAGGGCAGTTAGGGGTGACCAGGCCTGCAGGGGAGAGCAGTTGGGGGGGACCCAGGCCTGCAGGGGAGAGCAGTTGGGGGTGACCAGGCCTGCAGGGGAGGGCAGTTAGGGGTGACCAGGCCTGCAGGGGAGGGCAATTAGGGGTGACCAGGCCTGCAGGGGAGGGCAGTTAGGGGAAAACAGGTTGGCAGTGGAGCCGTTAGGTATCAATCAGGCTGGCAGGGGAGTGCTTAGGGGCTGATCAGGCTGGCAGGCAGAAGTGGTTAGGGGCAATTAGGAAGGCAGGCTGGCGAGCAGTTGGGAGCCAGCGGTCCTGGATTGTGAGAGGGATGTCCAACTGCCCGTTTAGGCCCGATCCCACCAGGATCGGGCCTAAACGGGCAGTTGGACATCTCTCGAGGGGTCCCAGATTGGAGAGGGTGCAGGCTGGGCTGAGGGACACCCCTTCCCCATGCATGAATTTCGTGCACCGGGCCTCTAGTATCTTTAAATATTTGTTCTATTACTATGAAGATTTTCTTGGGTTCCAGTTATTCATATGTTGAATACCCTATCTGTTTTTCATATGTTATTTCTTATCTAATGTTCTTTCTCTTTATTTTCACTTTACTTTTTCTGTTTTTTGAAATCTTCTGTTTTTTTCAGAAATGTTTATTCTCTCTAGTATTTCTTGCCTTTCTTCACAACTTAACTTTTTTATTTTTAAAATGTATAGCAAAAGGTTTAACCACAATTTTCATCCCCTTTGTGACAGTATTTTATGATGAGAAGTTTTTTTTGGGGGGGGTCTACTAATGGTTTGTTCTGTATCTTTCTCCCTCTTCTTTGTACCTTTGTGTGGATTCATGCTTGTTCCTTTGTGATAACTCATCTGGAAACATGAGTTTTTGCTCAGTCAGCTGTTTTCAGGAGATTTTAAATGGTAGGGAGTTAAAGCCACATTCCAGACTAGCTAGTTTTCCTTTTGACTCAGGCTTTTTGGGTGTGAGTGTATTTAGCTATTACCTTTCACCAGTTACTGGACAATACAGCTTCCCTTCTGTAGAAGCAGAGACCAACTACTCTTAAAATATAGCTTCTTTGGGTGATTCTTTGTTTAGACCCCACTCTTTCTGACTTGCAGACTTCACCTGGGCCCAGAGAAGTCCTGCTGTCAGCGCATGGATCTATCCTCTGCTGAGAACTTACGTTTTGCATCTCAGAGGGAGCCTCTCACCTTTGAGAAGTTTACTTAGCCAGCTCTTTGTTAGACATCCATTTGAGACATGGTCTCTTCCCTTCCTCCCACAAATACCCAGAATTGACCTCCATTTTCTGGGGGGATGTAATGTAATATAAATGGTCTTAGGCTCTACAGTAGCGGTTCTCAACCTGTGGGTCGCGACCCACAGGTTGAGAACTGCTAGCAGGGTCGCCTAAGACCATCGGAAAACACAGATATTTACATTATGATTCATAACAGTAGCAAAATTACAGTTATGAAGTAGCAACGAAAATAATTTTATGGTTGGGGGTCACCACAACATGAGGAACTGTATTAAAGGGTCGCGGCATTAGAAGGGTGAGAACCACTGCTCTAGAAGAAGTAAGTTTAACATTGTGCTATCCTAAATCAAATATTTCTCTTCACTCTGTTGCTGGGGAGACATGGGAAAAATCAATATATAATAAGATATTGATATGCTTTTTGTGTTTTAGGAACTTTCATGTGTTTGATGGATATGTTTTTCTGGATATGGTTTCTGATGTCTATCTAATTGGCTATTAGACTTTTCTCTGTCAGAAACCACGAGTCATGCCATGTTGTCAGTGGCATCATGTAGAATTGGATTGGGGTATTCCTGACATCTTTTTTGTTACATTCCTATTATAATGAATTTTATGATGTCATGGTTTTCCTCATCCAAAACATCTTTAAGATTAAGATTGTTAGTCCTTGGGCAGACATGAGGTACTTTATAAGAAAGAATGTAACTTTATTATACTATTAGACAAAACTTTTCTAAATATCAATAAAATATTATGTTTCAGGTTAAAGATTCATGGCTGAGATTCATTCTAGGAATCTATCTGAATATATAGAATGGTTTGAAATTATGTACATATTCTTAATGGAAAAGCCCTACTTTATAATAATTTTGATTACAAACTTTAATTATGAAATGAATAACTGTGGGCAATCCTGCATACCCAGTGACATTCTTTAAATAATTCTACATCCTTGCCAGTCACATTGCCAAAGTGAAGGGTTGCAAACTAATGTGTTCTGTCAATGGAGTTAGAATAGAACTTGAGTAGTTCTTCTGTCTTGGATATAGGTAAAGCCTTGGAAAAATATAAATCCTGGAGTCACATAGAATAAATTAGCAACACTAGGAAAAAAAAATCCCTGTTCATTGCAGTATAGTTTCTTTTCTAGTGCCACCAGATGTCAGTATAACCACAGGACTGGAGAAGTATTGCAATAGATAAATGATTTATGAACATTCTTTTTTGCTTCATGAAAGAGGTAGGGAATAAAGTTTTATATGAATTAGGAATATAATGCAAAGATTATTGTTGAATTGTGTAGAAAAATGAGGAGTATAATGGAGAATAGAGCTCATATAGAACTTAAAAAAGAAGAGATACAGTTAAATATCCTATATAATAAAAGGCTAATATGCAAATAGACCAAACGGCGGAACAACTGAATAACCGATTGCTATGATGTGCGCTGACCACCAGGGGGCATTCACGAAACATGGCGGGCATCGGCAGCAGGCGGCAGAGCACAGAGCATGGCGGGCATCGGCCGCAGTGGGATGGTGGAACAGCTGAACGGGGGCACCAGACCAAGGCGGGGTGCCAGTTGCTGTCATTGGGGCAAGCCTCTGGTGGTCACTGAAAATTCTTTGCTCCTGTGTGCTGTTGTCCCGCTGCCAGCACCAGAGCCGCTGCTTGCACCCGCTGTCGGCACCTGGTGCCGTCCCCTATTGCTTGGCGCCATCAGCAGGTGTGAGTGGTGGCTGCCGGCCCCGATTGCCCCTCAGGGCTTCTCCACCTCCCCCTGCTCCTGAGGGGCAATCGGGGCAGCAGCTGCTGCTCGCACCCACTGATGGCACTGGCCCCACTCTCACTTGCTGCTGGCACTGGCCCCAGTTGCTCCGCACCATCAGTGGGTGTGAGCGGGGCTGGTGCTGTCAGCGTGTGGGAGTGGTGGCGGCAGGAGGGGGCGCTGCCAGCAGACAGGGGCCTGGGGGCTGCAGTGGAAGGGGCTGGGGGGACACGGAGGGTGGGCCAAGACCCGCCCCTGTGCCCACCACAGCCTTGCGGCCCATAGTTCCTATCAAGGTGCACGAATTCGTGCACTGGGCCCCTAGTTCATATATAAATTAAATGTACTAATGGAATATGTAGGTGATCTCTGACACTCACCAAAACCAGCAACTGAGCTGATGAGCAGTCTGTGGTTACATCTAGTTTATAGATGTAAAAGTCCGCTCACTATGATTTGCATTCTGTATAAAACTTACCTACAGTAGTTCCAAACACAGTCACATTAGGCATTATCATTTTTCCAAAAGAGCATTCAGGATAATTACATTAAAAAAACTCATTTTTTAATGAATGCTCTATTAAATAATGATCATTGTTTACTATTCCTAGTTAGAGTTACCGTTACATATAAGTGATAGGTCTGCCATTTTTTTCTCAGATGAGAATCCTACATTGAGTCCATGCCTAGTCTTCATGTGGCCTTGTGATTACTCAATGTGTTACATGCCTCAACGCAACTGAGTGTTGACTTTGGTTAGAAGTTTTGTGTGGGTCAAAGCCTGTTTCCAGTTTTTTAATTTCTTTTTTAAAAATATATTTTGTTATGGTATGTTTTCTTCTTTTTACCTCTAATTTAGGGAATGTAAACACTTGTTTCTTCAAAGATATAAAATGTCCCCTAGAAATTATTACAGGGAATGATGTTCTCATGTCATTCTTGCTATCTTAGACTTTTGTTCTTACACAGGTTTCATCAGTGCTATAATGACCTGTTTTGAAAGGGGCAGTGTCCCTACCCTCAGAGCTGGTTTTTCTTTTCTATTCTCAGTTGGAGTTTTATAGACAATACCTGTTTGGATTGAAGGATGGAAAGCCTTTTTCCCATCTCTCGGGGTGCCTTCCAAAGCGGGGTATTTTATTTCATTTTTATTCTTTATCCTTGATTTTTGGTCTCTATTTGATGCCAGAGTAATACCAGATCCTACGATTCTGCTTTATTTTTCTCTTTGGTAATCCACAGTACCTTTCTAGGTTTGTTCTAGAATTACTCATTTCCTTTCTTTCCTTGAATACTTACCCAAAGCCATAGGAGCCATAATTAATGGCCTGGCTCCCAGTCCCAGTAGCCAGACATGTATGTTGGAGGTAGATATGCTTAGGATTCTAGGATAAATTCCAATTTAGTTAAAATCTAAACTCTAGACCAGTGCTATTCAATAGAACTTATAAATATCCTGTATCTGCACTGTTTAATATGATAGTCACTAGCCACATGTGGCTCTTGAGTACTTCAAATGTGGCTGGTTTGATTGAGGTACTAAAATTTAAATTTAAATAGCCAAATGTGGCTAGTGGCTTCTCTCTTGGTGAGTGCAGCTCTCCATACATCCTTTATTGTGCAGTAGTCCTCTTCTATTTTTGAAGCATTTGTCTCCTCTGCCCTAGCATGCAATACCATGTGGGTTCCATGAAGAGAGACAAGGGAGCAAAAAATCTCCAGCTTAGGCAATCAACTGTGCTCATCAATGGGATGGTAGAAGTTGTAGCTGATTTTCCCTCACCTGCAATTGATTAGGTGATCATCAGGGATCTGTACTTTATTCTTTCTTTTGAGGGCTTATCATCTAATTGGGGCTAGTTAGTATAATAACCAGAATTCAAGGAAAACTGTAAGTGCCATAAGAGGCACAAAGTGTTATGAAGGTGAGCCTGTTCCTAATTACTGTTATCTTTCTGTGTTAAGATTCATCTACTTCCTTGTCTCTTTTCCCTCTCCCTGTTTCTTTAGATTTTAAAGCATTTTTTAAATTAACATACAAATGTGACCTTAAAATAACATTTTAAGAAAGTAGGACAGTGTTCAGTTAGATTTTTATTCTGATATTTTTTTTAAATTCACACTTATACACGTCAGGAATATTTCAGATACTCGGTATGTGTTTTTGGAATTCCCATTTGAAATTCTCTTCAAAATTGGTGGCAGCTTTTTTTTTTTTTTTTTTTTTTAACTTCATGGACAATTTCAAAAGTATAGAGAAAAGTGTAATAAATTGCCATGTACCTAACACCCAACTTCAATAGTTATCACTTTCATTTACATAACCTGTGAAATTATAGCAAGTATAGTGACTTCTTCTAAAGCACTGTGGTTTGCTGATTTTCTGGGATCTGTAAGTCAGTATGGCTTTTTAAAATCAAATTTTGGAAAATCCCAGCCATTATTTCTTCAAATATATTTTTTTCTGTCTCATTCTTACTCTTCCCCTTTTTGGATTACACGTATGTTGCACTGTTTGATGTTGTCCCATAGGTCTGAACGGTTGATTTCTTCCTTCAGACTTTTTTCCTGTCAGTTTTTTAGATTGGATGATATATATCAGTGTCTTTTACTTTCGCTGATTTTTCTACTATTTCATTTTTTCAGTTCTAGAATTTTCATTTGGTTCTTTTTTTTTTTAAACTTCACTTCTCCATTGAGATTCTCTATGTTAACATAACTGTATACCATATATATTAAAAATAAAAAATTTGGCCCTAACTGGTTTGGCTCAGTGGATAGAGCGTTGGCCTACGGACTCAAGGGTCCTAGGTTCGATTCCGGTCAAGGGCACATACCTTGGTTGCGGGCACATACCCAGTAGGGAGTGTTCAGGAAGCAGCTGATCGATATTTCTCTCTCATCGATGTTTCTAACTCTATCCCTTTCCCTTCCTCTCTGTAAAAAAAAATCAGTAAACTATATTAAAAAAATTTGAACATATTTTCCTTAACATTTTAAAGCATATTTATAACAGCTGTTTTTGTTGATCTGTTCAATCCAATATATGGGCCATCTTGGGGTCAGTTTCTGTTGCCTACTTTCTGACTTGTATATTAGATATTGTGGATAGTATGTTATAGAGACTTGAATTCTGTTATCTTCCTCTGAGAAATGCTGATTTTTACTTTCTTAATAGGCAGGTCATTTACTGGCTTATCACCTTGAACTTGTTTTTAGGTTTGGTTTTATGCTTTGTTAGACTAGATCTGTGGAGAGCTTTAAGATGTTTCCCAAGCCAATTTAACTTGGTGGGACTCAACTCTCAACCTCTGCCTCCTCCTGATCTTGTCAGGACTTCTTTGAGGTGTAATTAGAGCAGATCTCGAGTTGGCCTTATCTGAGATATGATCTAAGGCCTAGGGCTCTGCCTTTTGGGTGTCTCAGCTGGATGCCCAGGGTATTAATGAGGTTCTATGATTTCACAGAAGACCTGAATAGAACTTCTAAGAGTTCCATTGTCTCTCAGCACTGTTTGACCTCTAGTTACCTCTGTTTCATTTTGAACCCTAGTGGTTCTCTTGTAGGCTTTCATCTTGCCTTACAGATGTGCAGCCCAGATCACAGCCAAGGGTCTTTGGAGAACTTCCACACTGGGGGCCTCCCGTCTGCATGGTTCTCTTTTCTCTGGGGCCTTGTCCTCAGATTTCAACTACGTAAACTCTAATTTCTGCCTCCTTAGCTCAGTGGACTGCTGTGCTCTGCTTGGACTATTTCCTCTGCATGAAGTACTCTTCCCTCAACCTTACCCTTGCTCTGCTTAGACTTTAGCTCACTACATAAACCATTATCAAGAAATGTCCCCAGGCAGAGAACTGAGGCAATCACAGTGCTTGCCTTATGTGTTTTCCTTCTCTCAGGACTCGACCTTCTGCCTGTTGTTTAACGCCAGAAAAAGTTGTCTCTATATATTTTGTCCACTCTTCAGATAGTTTATGGTGGGATGGCTAGGTTAGTACCAATTTTGTTGTTATATCCAGCAGTGTAATTCCAAAGCCTATTCAGTTTGGAGAGGGAATGTTTTTTTTTTTTTTTTTTTTTTTTTTTTTAAATAAAACAATCTTATTTAATTTAGACATTTTCCCCCCCATTCATCCATTCAATGATTATTGATTGCCTATCTCCTGTCTATGATTGGCACTGGGCATATAAGGGGGATGAGATACAGTTTCTTTCCTTAAGAAGAATACTTCTTTATGGATTAGGTGGCCAACAAATAGGAAGCTTGAGTCTTTTTTTTAAAAAAAACTTCTATTGATATATAACATATGTTGTTATATTATGGTTCCTCCTCCTCCTTCCAATGTGGTAAATCTGTTATAAAAGGCCCATGGCTGTAATGCCGTAACGACCACCAGGAGGTGCATTGAGCACCTCTCAGTCCCTTCCCCTGGCCCGTGAGCAGCAGCTCTCGCTGCGGGCAGGGCAGGGCGCAAGCTACTAGCAACGGAGGTGGAGGGCTACGAGTGGTGGAGGGTAGGGCAGCAAGCTGCGAGCAGTGATGGGCGGGACGGCCAGCTGAGGCAAGAGGAAGTGAGCTATTCTTGCACGATTTCTTGCGCGCTGGGCCTCTAGTTACTGGGCCTCAAGGTGATAAGGACAAAGAAGCTTAATCCATCTTTTCCTAAGGAGAGGCTTTGGTAGTAGATGCAAACTCTAAATAAACTTTTGTAAACCACCATTTCTTAATTATTAACCATTAAATTTGTATTATTTTGAAATAATTAGTAAGAGCTATAAAAATGTTATTTACCTGCTCATGTGTTTGTTTCACTAGAGATCCAGAAATCAGATATCTTAATGTATTTATGATATTAAAGTGAAAACAACTTTTGTCTCTGACTTCATAGTGTACTTAATAATCAAAACACATTTTTCCAACTTTCATTTTTATAAGGTCAGGTTAACTCATGAAAAACAAACTTATCTTCATCCTGCTTCATATATCACCACTGACAACCTGATAATCTTCAGCTCAGGGTTAGGCTATAGAATGATTTTTGCCAGCAATCACTGATAATGATATATGAATTGGATAGGAAACAGATTTTCTTCCTTTTCTATTATGACCTCCATCCAAAATTAGATTGACTTTAGATAGATTATAGAAAAATAACAGCTTGAAAAACTGTTGTTTTTTTCCCCTAGTAAAATGCCCTTGAATGTTAACTTAGAAATAAGATTTATTGAACAACTTCTACAGTGGTACTATCTCAGCCATGGTGGTTAAATTTCTGAAACCTCCCGGGTAAGAAAATTCGTCAGTAAAGAACTTTTGACAATTCTTATGAAGGAAATAAGTATAAATTCAATATGTAAAATTAAGAGAATATCAATGGCATGTTATCTTCAATAATAATGAGTACATTTATTATTTTATACTTTTAAGTATTTTATTTTTCTATTGTTACATCTGTATTAGCATTTTTCAAGTCTGGTCCTTAATCTGAATGTTTAGTGCCTCTCTAATATTTAACTGAGAATTGATGATTCCTGCCTCCGACTGCAGTAGAAGATTCAGAAAAACTAAATGCTTGAAATAAAATAAAAAATCTTATTTGTTTTTTCTTTCCTGTTACCAAGCACATGAAGTCAAACTTTATACACATCTCTGCTCTGTCTTTGTATAGATGCTGATATTTATCCAAACTTATAATTCTAACAAGTCATTGTAATATTCTCATTCATACGTACAACATTTACAATATACCTCATTTACCTAATGGTGTATGGTTATGTGTGTAACATTTTATTAAGCACTATATAGCTCTCTTCTGGCTTTTTTTTTTGTTCATTAACTCCTCCAGAGTAGTACTGCCACCTTCATAGCAGAAAGTTTTGTGGTAGGTAGCATTCTTGAAAGTTTGGCCCCACGTATTTGTTCTGTCAACCTAAATAGCATTATACCTATATTCACCTTCACTAGGATTTATAAATTGTTACATGTACATGATATTAGACTACACATATCTTGTACTAATGTTAAATTAGATATATGTAAAATAAAGTAGAATAATTTCTTGCAACTAGTAAAAGGGCACATGATTTTTAGGTATTTATTTATTTTTAATTTAATAAATCTTTATTGTTCAGATTATTACAATTGTTCCTCTTTCCCCCCCATAGCTCTCCTCCTCTAGGTTCCCACCCCACCCTCTGCCCTTACCTCCCCCCCCACTGTCCTCATCCATAGGTGTACAACCTTTGTCCAGTCTCTTCCCGCACCCCCAACACCTCTTTCTCCCTGAGAATTGTCAGTCCACTCCCTTTCTATGCCCCTGATTCTATTATATTCACCAGTTTATTCTGTTCATCAGATTTTTTATTCATTTGATTTTTAGATTCACTTGTTGATAGATATGTATTTGTTGTTCATAATTTTTATCTTTACCTTTTTCTTCTTCTTCCTCTTCTTAAAGAATACCTTTCAGCATTTCATATAATACTGGTTTGGTGGTGATGAACTCCTTCAGCTTTTTCTTATCTGTGAAGCTCTTTATCTGACCTTCAATTCTGAATGATAGCTTTGCTGGGTAGAGTAATCTTGGTTGTAGGTTCTTGCTATTCATCACTTTGAATATTTCTTGCCGCTCCTGTCTGGCCTGCATAGTTTCTGTTGAGAAATCAGCTGACAATCGTATGGGTGCTCCCTTGTAGGTAATTAACTGTTTTTCTCTTGCTGCTTTTAATATTCTCTCTTTGTCTTTTGCTCTTGGCATTTTAATTATGATGTGTCTTGGTGTGGTCCTCTTTGGATTCCTTTTGTTTGGGGTTCTGTGCGCTTCCTGGACTTGTAAGTCAATTTCTTTCACCAGGTGGGGGAAGTTTTCTGTCATTATTTCTTCCAATAGGTTTTCAGTATCTTGCTCTCTCTCTTCTGGTACCACCATAATTCTGATGTTGGTACGCTTGAAGTTGTCCCAGAGACTCCTTACACTATTTCAACTTTTTGGATTCTTTTTTCTTTTTGCTTTTCTGGTTGAGTGTTTTTTGCTTCTTTGTATTTCAAATGTTTGACTTGATTCTTGCGTTCCTCTAGTCTGCTGTTAGGTCTCTGTATAATATTTTTTATTTCAGTCAGTGTATACTTAATTTCTAGTTGGTCCTTTTTCATATCCTTGAGGGTCTCGCTAAATTTATCGGCCTTTTCTAGAAAATTCTTGAAAAACCTTATAACTGAGGAGAGAAACCAAGATGGCGGCATAGGTAAGCACCTAAACTGCTGCCTCGCACAACAATTTCAAAACTACAACTAAAAGACAGAACGTCTATCACCCAGAACCACGGGAAAGCTGGCTGAGTGGAAGTTCTACAACTAGAAGGAAAGAGCAAACAGCATTGAGGGGTGCACAAGCGCTGAAAAGCTGAGGTACAGAGATGCGCGAATAGGGCTGGCGACGGGTGACTGAAAGCGCTGCTGTTTTCAACCCGAAGGGAGATAAGCTCCCGATTACTCCGAACTCGTTTCTGGGGAGACGCGGGGGACCCAAACTCCTACGGGGAGAAGCTGGACTGTCTGCCGTGGGGTCGGAAAGTGAGGGAGGCTTGCTTGCAGGGCTGCACGCAGGAACAATTGTTTATTGTGCTGGGGCGCGGGACGTGGGGACATGGTCAGAGATGCAGAGCCACGGAGCCGGCTTACTGGCAGCCATCGCTGTTTGCCACGCCCTAGCCTAGTCAGGCCCTGAGACCCCGCCCTGCACAATCTACGAACCCACCCAAGCTCCAAGCAGCGGCTTTAGCATATGAATGGCCTGCCCTATCGCAGCTTAACCTAGCAAACCTGCAGCCCGGGTCAGACAGCTCCAAAACCTCCAAACCCCAAGCAAAGAGGAGAAAACTGTAGTCTTGCTGTAGCTCCTGCTGGGTGGCCTCAGACAGTAGCTGACCTGCACCCCATTGGAGATCCAGAAGCCAGTGTACCTAGTGGTCAGTGTGAGACACCAGATTTCAACTCCTCACATCCATAAGTGATACATTCAAGAGGCAGACTCAGTGAGCACCAAAGCCTCACTGAAATAAGTCCTGCACCATAAGCGTGTCTCCAGCGCAGCAGTTCTTCCATTATAGACACAGCGGGTCCTCACAGCCAATTGGCCTGGAGGTCAATTCCTCCCAGTGTACCAACAGCAATCAAGGCTTAACTACACCAAGACTTTGCACTCAGCCCACAAAGGGGTGTACCAAAGGCGTCCACCTCAGGTGATTGGGGAGGCTGAGCTACTGGCCCCTATAGGTCACCTACCACACAAAGCCACTCCATCAACATAAGGAAGCAGCAAAATGCGGAGACAAAGAAAGATGTCACGAATGAAAGAAATGGAGGAAAGCAAACTAATGGACGACATAGAGTTCAGAACCACATTTATAAGGTTACTCAAGAATCTTCTAAAAACCGCCGAGAAACTTGATGAGACCTCCGAGGAGCTTAGTGAGACCTTCAAGGACCTTAATGAGAATGCCAAAAAAATGGAAAAGGACCAGTCAGAAATTAAGCATACACTGTCTGAAATAAAGAATATACAGAAACTCAACTGTAGATCAACGTACCCCAAGAATCAAACCAAAGATCTGAAATATGAGGAAACAAAAAACACCCAACCAGAAAAACAAAAAGAAAAAATCCAAAAATATGAAGATAGTGTAAGGAGCCTCTGGGACAACTTTAAGCATACCAACATCCGAATTTTTGGGGTGCCAGAAGAAGAGAAAGAGCAAAATATTGAAAACCTATTAGAAGAAATAATGACAGAAAACTTTCCCTACCTGGTGAAAGAAATAGACTTACAAGTTCAGGAAGCACACAGAACCCCATACAAGAGGAATCCAAAGAGGACCACACCAAGACACATCATAATTAAAATGCCAAGGGCAAAAGACAAAGAGAGAATCTTGAAAGCAGCAAGAGAAAAACGGTTAGTTACCTACAAGGGAGCACCCATATGACTGTCAGCTGATTTCTCAGCAGAAACTATGCAGGCCAGAAGGGAGTGGCAAGAAATATTCAAAGTGATGAACAGCAAGAACCTACAACCAAGATTACTCTACCCAGCAAAGCTATCATTCAGAGTTGAAGGTCAGATAAAGAGCTTCACAGACAAGAAAAAGCTAAAGGAGTTCATCACCACCAAACCAGGATTACATGAAATGCTGAAGGGTGTTCTTTAAGAAGAGGAAGAAGAAGAAAAAGGTAAAGATAAAAATTATGAACAACAAAATGACATCAAATACATACCTACCAACAAGTGAATCTAAAAATCAAGTGAATAAAAAATCTGAAGAACAGAATGGACTGGTGAATATAATAGAATCAGGGACATAGAAAGGGAGTGGACTGACAATTCTCAGGGGGGAGGGGGTTTGAGGGGTGCGGGAAGAGACTGGACAAAAAGCTTACACCTATGGATGAAGACAGTGGCGGGGGGTAAGGGCATGGGGTGGGGTGGGGAATCAGGTGGAGGGGAGCTAGGGGGAAAAAAAGAGGAACACCTGTAATAATCTGAACAATAAAGATTTATTTAAAAAAAAAAAGAAAAACCTTATAACTGTGGTTTTGAACTCTATATCCAGTCATTTGCTTTCCTCCATTTCTTTCATTTGTGATCTGTTTCTTTGTCTCTGCATTTTTGCTGCTTCCCTGAGTTGGTAGAGTAGCTTTGTGTGATAGGTGTCGTATAGGGCCCAGTGGCTCAGCCTCCACAGTTACCTGAGGTGGACACTCTTGGTGCACCCCTTTGTGGACTGTGTGTACAGTCTTGTAGTTAAGTCTTGATTGTTGTTGGTATCACTTGGAGGAATTGACCTCCAGGCCAACTGGCTGTGAGGATCAGCTGTGTCTACGCCAGGAGAACTTCTGTGCTGGAGACAGCCTTATGAGATAAGACTTGCAAAATTGCAAAAGCCTCTGTGCTCAGCTTGGATGGGGCAGAGTCTCAGGGCTGAGCAGACAGCCTTGGCTTCCTGTCAGCCCTGCCCTATGAGGCCCCTGGGTCTCAGTGTCTCTAGGTAATCACTGCAGTCACCTCTGAGAGAAAGCCGCCTTCGAGTTTCGCCCGCTCCCAGACAGTCCAGTTTCTCCTCGAAAGTGTCTGGGTTCCCAGAAAATCACCCGCAACTGGAGTTCAGTGCAGTCGGGAGCTTCTGTCTTCCTCCCACTAGAGAAAGCCAGCGGCACACTCAGCAGTCAGTCTTCTCTGCGCACACTTGCACGCACGCCTCCAGACCTCTGCCTTTCGCGGCTCCCCTGAGTTTCCGTGCGCTCCTCTCTTTTCCCGACAGTCCAGACTCCCCCTGTATGATTCTGGGTCCCCAGGGTCTCGCCTGAAACTGGGGTTCAGTGCAGTCGAAACTGGAGTTCAGTGCAGTCGGAAGCTTACGCCTTCCTCCCGCTACAGAAAGCCAGCGGCACACTCAGCAGTCAGTCTTCTCTGCGTGCACTTGCGTGTGGGCCTCCAGACCTCTGCCTTTCGCGGCTCCCCTGAGTTTCTGTGTGCTCCTCTCTTTTCCCAACAGTCCAGACTCCCCCCGTATGAGTCTGGGACCCCAGGGTCTCGCCTGGAACTGGGGTTCAGTGCAGTCGGGAGCTTCCGTGTCTCTCCTGCTAGAGAAAGCTAGCCAGGCACTCAGCCGCCCGTCCTCTCTTCACGCGTGTCTCTGTACCTCAGCCTTTTGCAACTCCTCTGAGTCTTTGTGTGCCCCTCTCTTTCCTTCTAGTTGTAGAATTTCCACTCAGCCAGCTTTCCTGTGGTTCTGGATGGTGTCTGTTCTGTCTTTTAGCTGTAGTTTTGAAATTGTTGTGCAAGGCAGCAGTTTAGGTGTTCACCTATGCCGCCATCTTGATTTCTCCTATCGATTTTTAGGTATTTAGAGGCATGCAAACTATTCCTTCAAAGGATCTACCTTACCAGCAACTTGGGAGCCATTATTATTTTTTAATTTATTTTTTAAATTAAGTGTATTGGGGTGACATTGATTAGTAACATTGCATAGTTTCAAATGTACAATTCAATAATAATACATGTGGATATCGCATTATGTGCTCACCACTCAAAGTCTAGTCTCCCTCCATCACCATAAATTTTGCCCCTTAAACTCTTTATCCTGCCCCACTCTGGTAACTACCCATCTGTAGACTATCTGCGTTTGTTTGTTGCTTTCTGTTTTATATCCTTCATATGAGTGAAATCACATGGTTCTTTTCCTTTTCCATCTTATTTATTTTGCTTAGCATGATACTGCCTCAAGATCCATCCATGTTGTTACACATGGCAGTATTTCATCCTTTCTTATTGGCTGAGTAGTATTCTATTGTGTGTATGAACCACATCCTCTTTAATCATTCATTGGAAGATACTTAGGTTGTTTCTATGTTTTGGCTACTGTGCATAATGCTGCAATAAACATAGGAGTTTATATATCCTTACGAATAAACATTTTCAAAAATTTCAGGTAGATCCCAGGAAGAGGATTGCTGGGTCATATTGTAGCTCTATTCTTAATTTCTGGAGGAACCTCCATACTGTTTTCCAAAGTGGGAGTCATTAGTTTCAGTTACTATAGTTAAATAAAGTGCACTTCTTTAGCAACAGTCTTCAGTTTATCTAGAGTCCCCTTTTAATTCAAATAAGCAGAGTTTTTCTGTATTTTTAATTTTAACAATAATTGCTGTTTATGATCTCAAAAATATCTAAGATGCAGAACTTGCACTGTTGCTCCTTCAACCATCAGTAACTTTTGCCATTTAATTTTTTTTAAAAAATATTTTTATTGATTTCAGAGAGGAAGGGAGAGGGAGAGAGAGAGATAGAAACATCAATGATGACAGGGAATCATTGATTGGCTGCCTCCTGCACGCCCCACACTGGGGATCAAGCCTGCAACCCGGGCATGTGCCCTGACCAGGAATCGAACCAGTGACCTCTTGGTTCCTGGGCCGACGCTCAACCGCTGAGCCACACCTGCCTGGGCTGTCATTTTTGATCAAATGGTAATGACAGGAAACCTTTCAATCCTTGTGAGACTGTATCTCCTGACCTGTTAATCCCATTCTCCCCTCAATAGCATTTTAACAAAATGGAAGCATATTGTCTTCATTGTTAGACAGAATAAATGTTTGCTTCTTGCTTCCATTTACTCTCTATATCTTTTAAAATATAATTGGAAATAATTTGTACGTGCACAGAAAGGATGTATATATTAATGGGTTTAGCCTAAGACAATTGTGATAAATGTTTTGGCATTGCATAGGGAGTATGTGTTTTGATTTGTTGATAGGAATGATCACAGCATTGTGAGTTTTGAGGTGAATAAATGATGAGAATATCACCAAAGTGTCCAGCCCTACAAATATGACTTTCTACTGACAGTAATTTTTTTTGACTGCTATATTGCAGCTGTTGAAAATGGACGGATGGATGTGTTAAGGCTGTTGCTTCGATACGGAGCAAATGTTAATGGATCCCATTCTATGTGTGGATGGAATGCCCTGCACCAGGCTACTTTTCAGGTAACTTCTGAATTTATTATTTCATCTTCATGTAAATTGTATGTTTTACCCTTTTAAAATGACAGTTCTATACAGTTTTTACTTCTCACTTGTCTGTGATTTATGATGGTTAGTGCAATACAGAACAGGCAGTCTAAATGCTAATGATCATTATGAATAAACCAACTGCTCTAGTAGTATCAGCAGCTTTAGGTGACAAGGATTATCTAAGGTTTCAAATGTTGATAGCATAGTTAAGAGACCATCAGAATACTTGGGATATAAATTGATAAGGAGCAATGACTTATTCTGTCTATAGCAGTGTGTTTAGAAACTATGATAGCTCCTTAGTGTTTGGGCTAGCAAACTATTTTTGCAGGATTTTATAAGGATTATAATTCCTAGAGATCAGTGTTTCATCTATTAATGTTTAATGGGTTTGTGAAGGTATAGAATAATCTGATAGTTTAAGACTTCCTTCCCAAAATCCAACTTTCTAAAAAGAGGTTTTCCTTTATAGAGGATAAAAACAAACTGAACAAAACGCAACAATAAGAAAAGAGATACCTTCTATTTTCTTTGTTTTCTCTTATTTAAAATATGCATCTGTGCTTTAGGAAAATACTGAGATCATAAAATTGCTTCTTAAAAGAGGAGCAAGCAAGGAATGCCAGGATGACTTTGGAATCACACCTTTATTTGTGGCTGCTCAGTATGGCAAGCTAGAAAGTTTGAGCATACTTATTTCATCAGGTAAGATTAACCTATTAGCCTTTGCACTTTAAAGATCATGAGTTTTAACTGTATGTCTTCCTAGGAGGAAGAATTCTTGATCAGATATAAATCAGGTTGTGAAATTTATGGTTCTATGTTAGTGGTAAATAAGAGTACATACAAGTCTATTTATTTACATTTTTATTTATTTTTATTTTCGTTAATCCTCACCTGAGGATATTTTTTTCCTTTTTTTTTTAAAGAGAGAATGGGAGGGAGGGAGGGAGGGAGAGGAAGAAACATTGATGTATAGAGAGACACATAATTGGTTGCCTCCTGCATGTGCCCCCATGGAAGCTGGGATCGAACCTGGAACTGGGTACGTGCCCTTGACTGGGAATTGAACCCGAGACCCTTTGGTGGATGGCCGATGCTCTAACCCAGCCATGGGCAAACTACGGCCCGCAGGCCGGATCCGGCCCGTTTGGCTGTTCTATCCGGCCCGTGGAGCCGGAGGAGCGGAGGGTTCTCTTGCTCTCCCCTCCGCTCTTTTACTTCGAATTTATATTAGTTCACACAAACACTCCATCCATGCTTTTGTTCTGGCCCTCCGGTCCAGATTAAGAACCCATTGTGGCCCTCGAGTCAAAAAGTTTGCCCACCCCTGCTCTAACCACTGAGAAACACTGGCCCAGGGCTACAAGTTGATTTATAAGCCTGGTTACTTAGTGTCTATTACTGATATAATGCAATGTACAGCTACTAATTTATCTGAGAAGAACATAATGATCTATCACTGAAGCAGGTTTATTGGAAGCGGAATCATGGGGCTGTCCTTTCTTAGAGGGACCTGAGCAGTTACAACTTTCTACAGTAGAAGACTATATTAAGATTAATTAATTTATTGTGTAGCTATTTTGTATATTAAGATCAATTGTATGATTATTTAAATGGGTTTATTTCTAAGTATGTTTATATTTTATTGTGTTAATAGCAACATAAACCTTCTGAAGGCTTCTCCTTGACAAACATATATTCAGCATTGTCAGAGAAGATGATGTTGGGGTGGCATTTTTACTCTGACACTTCTGTGATCGGAAACATTTGTTATGTAGGGTTTTTAAATTTCTCCAAACACCACTTATGCCCTCACGAGTGCTAACCTGACAAAGCACCTTAGTTAGAGCAGAAGGGAAATACACTAGTTTTGCCATCAGGCAAATTTAAAAGTTTTTAAAAAATTACATTAAATATAAATGTTAAAAATACCTTGTGCTTTTCATATACCTCCTATAATACCTGGGCTTTTAATAAATTACCTCCAAATATACAAAACAAAGCTTATTTATTTTTATTCATTTTTTTTTTTTTCAGAGAGAAAGGGAGAGGAAGAGAGAGATAGAAACATCAATGATGAGAGACAATCATTGATAGGCTGCTTCCTGCATGCCCCCTACTGGGGATTGAGCCCGCAACCTGGGCATGTGCCCTCGACCGGAATTGAACCCAGGACCCATCAGTCCACAGGCAGATGCTCTATCCACTGAGCCAAACAGGCTAGGGCACAAAGCTTATTTAGACATGAGTTTTAACTATGTGTTTTCTTATTTGTGTTTTCTCTTTACAAGTCTTCTAATACTCAAGTTGAAGTAGGAAACAAAATAAATATTCATTTAGTGCCAAATTAAGATATCTGTTACATATATGAGTCTATAAATCTTATAGTTGGGGGGAATTTCCAAAATCATTTATTTTTTTATATTATTTTTTCAATCACCATTTATCCCCTCTATGCCCTCTTCCACCTCCACTCACCCCACCCCAACCCACCTCTCCATCACCACACTATTGTCCATGTCCATGAGTTCTCTCTACCCCCTGCCCCAGTCATTTATGTAAACACTAGAGACTGGTGCACAAAATTCGGGGGGGGGGGTCCCTCAGCCTGGCCTGCACCCTCTCCAATCCGGGACCCCTTGGGGGATGTCCAACTGCCAATTGGACATCCCTCTCGCAATCCGGGACCGCTGGCTCCTAACTGCTCGCCTGCCTGCCTGATTGCCCCTAACTACTCTGCCTGCCGGCCTGATCACCCCAAACTGCCTCCTCCTGCCGGCCTGTTCGCCCCCAACTGCGCCCCCTGCTGGCCTGATTGGCCCCAACTGCCCCCCCACACCGGCCTGCTTGCCCCCAACTGCCCCCCCCCCCCCCCCGCGCTGGCTTGATTGCCCCTAACTGCCCCCACTGCCATGTCCCAGGCTGGGGACACATGCAGGCAGTGTCAAGTAAGCGCTGGGCGGGGACGCACATAGGCAGTGTCACATCAGCGCTGGGCGGGGATGCATGCAGGCAGGGTCATGGTAGCGCTGGACAGGCCTCTGCCAGGGGCCTCCCCTAGGCCAGGCGGTGCGGAGGCCCTCCTGGTGATGGATTGTGACCGCACGACACAAGTCCCCAACGCTGCAAGTCCCCGCCTACCCATGCCTACTGCGCACGCAGCCTGCTGATCTGTTGTTAGCATGAGGGTGTACTGACCAATTTGCACATTACCCTGTTATTAGTATAGATGTGTTTTTAGATTAAGAATTCCAGGCCCTGAGTGTGTAAATGTCTTGCCAAAGATCTAAAAAACATTTCTTGGCAGAATTAGGACTTGGACCCAGGTCTTTTGACTCTCATTTTCCTTATTCTTCTATATGTTCTTTCTGAGGACTGTCCTGTTCATTTTATGGCTCCCAGTCCCATAAATTCCATTATTAGTGTATAACTAAGATTTAGAATAAAATAAGTTAAACTGCATCTTAATGACTTTCCTCATGCCAAGCCTGTTTCCTAGGATGCTAAGCACCCATTGTTTTGCTTTGTTCTTTTTTTCTTCTTCTCTTCTCTTTGAATAGTTATGAACAGCAAGTTTAAGGGTATGTAGGTATATTTGTAATGTAACTATTCCTAACCCCTTAATATGACTTTTCTTTTAGTGAATTGTGTGTCATTTTTTTCTAAATTTTCTACCTATAATTTCACAGGGACTGATTTCCTTATTCTTTCTGACACTTTGAAATTGTCAATCAAAATGAAACATTGCTTAAAAAAGAAGTTAAGTAGGCTTCTTTCTTGACTTAGTCTTTTCTCATTAATGGTGTCCACTGTTTAGCATCACCTTGTATTAAAATTCTACTTGTCTACACATGTTGAATGTTTAGTTGAAATTTCTGAAGGTTTCATAAACTCATTTATGTTTTGCAGTTTTTACCCATCTAATGGCCTTGGTTTATTAAAGGTGTATATATGGATAAAAAATAGTTCTTTTCCCCTTGGTAATGATGGTTTTCCCACTGAGATACATTTCAAAAATTTAAAAATTCTCACTATTATGTAATAACATCATAGGTAGCATATTTAACATGTTAATTGTCAATAATAGAAAAGTTTGGGGAAGTGGCTATTTTCAAAACCTCTACAAATATTGAGGTTACTTTCAACTTCATATCTTTATATACTGATGTCTAAATAATCTATTAGATGTATGCTTTTAAAAAGTCAGCTCAGAAAATCATTTAAAAATATCTTTTTCTTTTTATTGTAGGCTGTGGCATGCATTGGTCATGAAGAAAGAGGATATAATAGTCAATATTAGTTTTAAGGCATAGCCCCCATGTATATTATATCTACTTGAACTTTTAAAGAAAAATATGTTTTTATTGATTTCAGAGAGAGGAAGGGAGAGGGAGAGAGAGAGAGAGAAACATCAGTGATGAGAGAAAATCATTGATGGGCTGCCTCCTGCATGCCTCCTACTGGGAATCAAGCCCAAAACCTGGGCATGTGCCCTGATCAGGAAACAAACTGTGACCTCCTGGTTCATGGGTCAGTAATCAACCACTAAGCCACACTGGCTGGGAATTTTTTTTTTTTTTATAAAGCGTAGCCTGAATTTATTAGTGACATCTACAAAGGTTCATAATTTAGGTTTTTTTCTTATCTTTTTCAGCAATTATCAGAAATATTATCCATTTTGATGGTTTCCCTTTTACCTTTTTAAATCGTTTATTGGAACCACAGAGTGCTTGTTGGAGGAGGAATTGGGATGAAATGAAGCCTTTGCTAACTAAGAATTTTGTTTTAATGTAAAAGTGAATTCTAAAATATTAATAACTTGTTTTCTTGCCAAAATAAAAGCAAAAACAATTTACATGATTACCAACAAGTTAGGTAAATCAATATGTTTATAAAACAGTATCCACTGAGGGGAGGAAATTAGTTGTACAGTTGACCCTTGAACAATGTGGGGATTAAGGGCTCTCACTTCTCTCCATGCACAGTTGAAAATCTGCATATAACTTTGACTCTCTCAAGACTTACTACTAATAGCCTACTATTGGCTGACAGCCTAACTGATAACATTAAGTCGATTAATACTTATTTTTTCTTTTATGTATTATATATACTGTATCCTTACAATAAACTAAGCTAGAGAAAGGAAATGCTATTAAAATCAAAAGAGAAAATACATTGCCCATACTGTATTGTATTTATTGATATTGTGGCATTATATCATCCTATATAATAATAGAGGAATATTCAAATTCTCCATTACACCGTAATGTCACAGCGGATTGCAGGAGGCTGCCTGAGCATGCGTGGCGGGACATTGCTCCGGGGCGTAGCTCCAGAGACAGGGCGGAAGCGGGGAGGCGCCCGGAGGAAGTGGGACCATCCCATGGTCAGGAGGGCAGGGGTGAGAGCCCGTAGTGCCCCCCTCACCAGTCCTTCACCACCCACCGCTCGTACTCAGAGCGCCCTGGTACCCACCTGCCAGGGGAAGGAGCACAGTGCAGCAGGTGGGAGGCTTCCACGCTTTACTCTGGTGCCATGATGGGGCGGAGCCGCCACGTTGCTCTGGAGATGGGGCAGAAGCGGGGAGGCACCCGGAGAAGGCGGGACCAGCCCGAGGTGACTCAGACTGAGGGTGGGGCTTGAAGCGGCCAGAGAAGGCCAAAGGGGTCAGGGGCTAGGCCAGGCACGCTGGAGCTCTGCATGGAGAGGTTAGGGTGTCAAGGCAGGGAGGCGGGTGGGTGGGCAGGGCGATTTCGCGCGCTGGGCTCCTAGTCTGTTTATAAGATGGAAAAAATCTGCATGTAATTGGACTCAAGCAGTTCAAACTGTATTGTTCAAAGGTCAGCTGTACTATGAAACCCTTTTAGGGAAGCTGCTTTGAAATTTATGTTTATTATCATGTTTTTTTTTTTACCCCATAAATGAGGATCATCTGTTAAATGTTTTATTTTGTATTAGGTGCAAATGTCAATTGTCAAGCCTTGGATAAAGCTACTCCCTTGTTCATTGCTGCTCAGGAGGGCCACACAGAATGTGTGGAGCTTTTGCTGTCCAGTGGGGCAGATCCTAATCTCTACTGTAACGAGGACAGTTGGCAGTTACCTATTCATGCAGCTGCACAAATGGGCCATACAGAGTAAGTGTTAAAAATGGAAACTACAAATGATCTCATGATTAAAAGGTAATAAGGAATAAGTCTTCTGGGCCAGACCTATTACCTCCAGACAAAATCCTTGCTATTCTCTTCTCTACCAAACTGCTAATTGACTATGTCCACCCCCACATCTGATTCCCATGCCATCCATAGTTCCTCTTAATCATGGACTTTCCTAGTGTAAGGCAGGCACAGTGGCTGGAAACGGGGTGACCCCAGCAAGCTTTCTCAGGGTGTTAAGTCTTCCCCCTGATTTCGCAAGCTATGCCCATACTCTTCTGCTGTTCTCTAGTTTTATCCAAGGCATCTTTAGTTAACTATATGATAGCTTTATTCAACATACTTAGCTTATCTCCTTGATCCCAGAAAATTTTTGAGTTTGTGACCTCTGTTGGAGTCTAGTAGTTCTTTTGTGTGTTCAGGACAGTTCTTCCATCTTGAACCCTTTGATTAGACTTCTGTTTATCTAACCTCAGGTCCAAACCAGTACTTTTTCCTACTTATATTACTCTTCTTGGTAGCCAAAAGTTCTCATGAAATTTGGGGTATTTTCTGGAGAAAGACTAAAATATCGTTGGAACTCTGAAATTGGGGGTTCCAGGAATCTTGGAAGCTAATAATCTGGTTATACAGCCAGCAGCTTATCCGATCTAATAAAAGAGTAATATGCAAATTAACCATCACTCCACTACACCCACAAGCCACGCCCACAAGCCACGCCCACCAGCCAATCAGGAGCAAATATGCAAATCCAACCAAGATGGCTACGGCCATAGAGAGCAGGAGGGAGGCTTGGGTTTCCCCGGCAATGGAGGAAGCCAAGCTTTCCACCTGCCCTTGCCGGCCTAGGCCTCCACTCAAGGCTACAAAGTTTCAATGATAGAAGATACATAAATCCAAACAGAAATGGTGGCAGCCACAGAGCTGGAAAGAGCAGGAGGCTAGGGTTGCCCCAGGCGATGGAGGAAGCCAAGCTTTCCGCACACCCTGGCCTGCCTTGGCCTCCGCTCAAGGCTACAAAGTTTCAATTATAGAAGATACATAAATCCCAACAGAAATGGCTGCCGCCACGGAGCAAGCAGAAGGCTTGGCTCCGTTTCAGGCTACAAAGTTTCAATTGTAGAAGATAAATGAACCCCCGATACCAGGGCCTCTGCTTGGGTCACCAGGGGGCATGGCCAGCCTGCAAACCACCACAGCCCCCTCGCCCAGGCTGCCCCATGCCCCAAGGGAACCCCCACCCTGATCCGGGACACCCTTCAGGGCAAACCAGCTGGCCCCACCCATGCACCAGGCATCTATCCTATCTAATAAAAGAGTAATATGCAGATTGACCATCACTCCAACACACAAGATGGCTGCCCGCATGTGGTGAAAGATCCTGCCCCCATGTGGACACAAGATGGCCACCACAAGATGGCCAGCAAGGGAGGGCAGTTGGGAGGGTCCAGGCCTGCAAGGGAGGGAGGGCAGTTGTGGGCAATCAGGCCAGCAGGGGAGGGAAGTTGGGAGGGACCAGGCCTGCAAGGGAGGGCAGTTGGGGGCAATCAAGCCTGCAGGGGAGGGCAGTTAGGGGTGACCAAGCCGGCAGAGGAAGGAAGTTGGGGGCGAGCAGGCCTGCAGGGAAAGGCAGTTGGGAGGGACCCAGGCCTGCAGGGGAGAGCAGTTGGGGGAGACCATGCCTGCAGGGGAGGGCAGTTAGGGGTGACCAGGCCTGCAGGGGAGTGCAATTAGGGGTGACCAGGCCTGCAGGGGAGGGCAGTTAGGGGTGACCAGGCCTGCAGGGGAGGGCAGTTAGGGGAAAACAGGCTGGCAGGGGAGCAGTTAGGCATAAATCATGCTGGCAGGGGAGTGGTTAGGGGCTGATCAGGCTGGCAGGCAGAAGCAGTTAGGGGCAATCAGAAAGGCAGGCAGGCGAGCAGTTGGGAGCTAGCAGTCCTGGATTGTGAGAGGGATGTCCAACTGCCCGTTTAGGCCCGATCCCAGTAGGGATCGGGCCTAAACGGGCAGTCAGACATCTCTTGAGGGTTCCCAGATTGGAGAGGGTGCAGGCTGGGCTGAGGGACACCCCCCCACACACACACGAATTTCGTGCACCAGGCCTCTAGTCTTAATATAAATTGGCACTGAATAGATTTTTAAAATATATGCTTACAGTTTTTAGAGTCATAATTCTACAAGTATAACTTCATAGCTATTGTTAGCATAATTTAATTTAAAAAAACAGTAGTGAAATTGTCAGTATGTTTGCATAGAACATATTGTGCAATTTGGTTATTATGCCAATAGGTGGCATGGTATTTTACCATTTCTTTAAAGAAATTTGTAGGCATGTTTGTGTCTCCTCTAAGAGTGTTTTTCCAACCCATTTAAATAAATTAAACACATTATTAAGTTTAAAACATTTAAACAAATTGTTTATTTTAACACAATATTTAGGTTTTAAAATTTGGTATTTTTCTTAATTCTTAATTGTTTATTTAAACATAAATCTTAGGTACAATTATATTCTGAGTTTTAAATTGATACCAAAACTCTCTTGGGAATTTGTCCTCATTTATTCTCAAATTTGAGAATTCTGTTTGTCACTGATGATTTCCTCCATAGAATACCTCTAAGGTAAGTCCTATGAATATAAGTTCTTCAATACTATTATTATCTTGGGCCTACCTTACATAAGGAAAAGTATCAGAGAGAAAGAATGTACTTTGGAGTAGCCCTGACTTTCTTTCCCCAGAAAGAGGGAGGGTTTATTGGCTTTCATGATCTCTAGTTTCATTTTTAATTTTAGAAAAGTAGACTAGTCTTTTTTCTCCAGCTGACTGCTGGAGGTAAGTTTATAATAGAAAAAACTCGTTTTAATGATTTCCTTTATTCTCTGCTTATCAACCATTTTCTTTATAAATCTGCCTCAGTGTTTAAAGAGCTCATATTCTTTTTCAGAGAATAGGATGTTTTAGCAGAAATACTCATTTCCTCCTGATAAAAATACTATTCATTTCCTGTTACTTGCCAATTAAAAAAAAATTCCTATGAAATAGAAAAATAAAACTTTAGTTTGTACTTTAAGAAGGAAAAAATTACTTCTTGATACAAGTTTATATTTACTATAATGAAGTTTGAAATAATTGATTAGAACATAAAATACCTCTCTATATAAAAGCCTAAGTGACCGAACAACCAGTCGACTGGTCGCTATAATGCACTCTGACCACCAGGGGGCAGACACTCAATGCAGGAGCTGCCCCCTGGTGGTCAGTACACTCCCACAGCAGGAGTGCCGCTCAGCTGACCGACCCATCTCAGCGGCCCACCAGCCTGGCGGCAGCCACTCACTCCTTTAGTGGTCCTGCAGGTCCAATCTCCAGAGAATGGGCCAGGCACTGACAGACCACCAGCCTCCTGGAAGTCGGCCTTGGGCACTGTGGCCACTTCCCCTCCCTAGACGTTCCGCAAAAAAGAAACGATATAAAAGCAGCCACCAGGTGGCTTCTGACAACTGGTGCGAACGTCAGCAGGACGGATCTGGGTCCTGGGCCTGTAAGGGTGTCCCACTGTCTGCCTGGAGGGCTGATTGCATCCCAGCCCCCTGATCCACCTTGGGACGCAGGGCTCACGGTTGGCGAGCGCCGCTGTGGTGGCGTGAGCCTCTCTTTATTGGGACTGAGTGGCCACAAGCCTGCAGCAGGTGCAGCGGGGCCAGGATGAGTAGGAGCGGCAGGCAGGAGCAGCAGGTGGTGTTGGACTGCCAGTTTCCGCCCAATCCCTGCAGGCCATGCCGAGGGACCCCACCTGTGCACTAATTTGTGCACCGGGCCTCTAGTCTAACATAAAATTTGAATTTTAGCAATTAGGGCCATGGTAGTAAGGTAAGAAATTACTGAAAAGTAAGAAAGCACAACCTGTTACCTACTTTCTTATAAGAACACTAGAGGTCCAGTGCATGAAATTTGTGCACGGGTAGGGTCCCTAGACCTGGCTGGCGATCAGGGCCGATCGGGGGCCTTCTGGCTGCCGACCGGGGCCTTCCTTCCCCGGCTGCTGGCTGCTGGCTGGGGCCTTCCTTCATTCCGCACCACCCCCTGGTGGTCAGTGCACGTCATAGTGAGTGATCGAACTCCCGATCTCCTGGTCGAACTCCCGAGGGGACACTTTGCATATTAGCCTTTTATATATGTAGATTATTTAATTCTGTTCCATATCTATTTAAAGACTTTTGTATTAAGCAACAATAATAAGCATAACATTCTGGAGTATATAGCCTGTGATAACTTAGTATAGGTGGAAGCTATACTGAAGACAGACTTTTATTAAATAATTCAATGGTGACTCTTAAATGTGTGCTGTAGAAATGTTACTTATATTTATGTGCATGTAAAAATATTAAATGCTTTCATATTCATGTATTTGCAGAATCTTGGCCTTGCTCATACCACTTACTAACCGGGTCTGTGACACTGGGCCAGACAAAGTGAGCCCTGTTTACTCGGCAGTGTTTGGAGGTCATGAAGACTGCCTAGAAATGCTACTCCAGCATGGCTATAGCCCTGATGCCCAGATGTGCCTTGTCTTTGGATTTAGTTCTCCACTCTGTATGGCTTTCCAAAAGGAGTATGTATATTTGCTATTTTTTTCAATATGGAGATGCATTTCCAACAGATTTTCTTTTATGATGAAGTTTAATATCTCTTAGTGCTAAATTGTTAACTTGAAAACAAACAGAAAAATCCCCCTATGATGTACCTTGTTAAAAGTACAGTAAAAATGAGGTGATAATGTCAGATTTTTTTTTCCTTCCCTCTTTAGATCTGGATTATATTTTCAGTGTAGCAGTTTTAGAGAATACTTTCACTGTATTAAATAAATATAGGAATTCTCAGATACCCTTGGTCTCCAAAACAATTCAAGTGAAGTGGCCCTATAGAACATAATTGAAATCTGGTTTGATGACTTTAAAAGAGCTTATCAGCTATTTTCTTATGTGTGGGAACTTATAATTGGACCAAATTATAATTAGTAAGGTAGTTTTTTAGTAAGAAAAGTCATTGGAAGATATTATTTGTAAGCCTGTAGGGAAAAAGTTAAAACATCAAAATATCTGTTTCCTAGTCTTTCTAATTGACTTTTCATTTGCCTGGGATCCATGGCAATAGACTTAATTTTAATACATCTTTGCCATTTTTACCTACTTTGTGGAGAATTTAATTGAAGAGAAACCTTTCTCAAGGGCTAAATTTAAAAGATGATAGTATCATAATCACATATGCTTGCATGCGTATATAAAGGAATTGACTTAAGTATAATTCATAGCACAATTTTTTCACAGTAGAAAAATATCAAGGTTAATTTTCCTCTCCCTACCATCCTTTCTTTATCTAGAAAGCAATATAAATTAAAACGTTAGTCTCTAGACTACATTTATATTAGCTTAATGTCTAGCTCTTAGTTTGCATGTCAGTCACTGTACATGTAATGAGGAAAGCATTTGGTTATTTGGGGACTCTTACAAACTTTTCTGATCAAGGAAGAAAACTTACATTCTCCTAGTAGGTTTTGTTTTAGTATATCAAGAGGGTAATATTATAGCTTGGTGCTTGGAGAAAAAAAAATTGAAAAGTGTGTTAATTTTTTGTTACATTTTTTTCAATAAGTATGCATCTTAAAATTTGGATTCTCTACAGCAGCAATTTTCGACCTTTTTCATCTCATGGCACACATAAACTAAAATTCTGCAGCACACCAGAAGAATGTTACATTTTTGTTATTCTGACAAAAAAATGATTATAGTTTTGATTCATTCACACCAGATGGCTATTGTTGTGCTGGCTGTGGTCATTTTTTTATTTGACAGTCTAAGGGAAGAGAGGTCAGTGCCCTGACTAAATAGTCAGGTATTGTATGTTACAAAAATTCTTGTGGCACACCAGTTGAAAATCGCTATTCTACAGTAACATACCTAAATTAATTAAATTAACTAGAATCCCCATTTTTAAAGCAAGGATAATTTAATATAATTTTCATTTGAAATAACTATTATGTTCTCTTGCTCCTTAATGAAATAGTGTATGAATTTCCTATATTCCATTTAGCAATTATTGAGAATTTGAGTTTTGGTCACAATAATGGTACCAGAAAAATCGGAAGACTCTACTTTCCAAAATTCAAATTTGGAGAGATTTGGTAGTAGATAATGAGATAAGTTTAGTGGTATAAGTTTTGAAATTTTTATAGCAACAATGTGTTATTAAAGTAATGTAAGATTGCTGTACAGAAAGATTTAATCAACATCATACTTATCTAAATATTTTTATTGACTTTTAGAGAGAGATATCGATGTGAGAGCTAAACATCAATCGGCTGCCTCCTGCAAGCCCCCTCCCAGGGATTGAGCTGCAACCCAGGCATGTGCCCTGATCAGGAATCCAACTGGCAATCTTTTGGTACACAGGACTATGCCCAACAAACTGAGCCACACCAGCCAGGGCAACATTTTTGATTCTTTTTTAAAAAAATATTTTTTTTTTATTGATTTCAGAGAGGAAGAGTGAGAGGGAGAGGGAGAGAGAGAAACATCAATGATGAGAGAGACTCATTGATCAGCTGCCGCCTGCATGTCCCCCACTGGGGATCGAGCCCACAACCCAGGCATGTGCCCTTGACTGGAATCGAACCTGGGACCCTCCAGTCCGCAGGTCGACGCTCTATCCACTGAGCCAAACCAGCTAGGGTCAGGGCAACATTTTAAAAAATGTATTGACTTTAAGTGTTGATGAGTTTAAAACTTTTGTTTTCTTATTTGTGTGTTTTTTTTGGTATTTCTCTGAGATCTAGATATTTAGTATTTGTGGCCTTTCTTGCACTGTTGGCCTGTTGAGTTCTAGTGAACTCTTCTATATGCTTTTACAAATAGTACAGTTGATATCATAAGGTAATAAAAATAATAGATGTAAATAATTGCTCTGGATTTTATGATTTTATTCAGCTGATTTAACTTTTTAGCTCAGGATTAGCATTCTGAGACATTTTTCCTGGGTATCCCTTTGAGAGGATGAGCTTCCATTTGAAACAGTGACCTTTAGCTTTTCTCGTGGAAAGAGGTCTCCTCCATCACTGCACAAAAGCAGTCTTTGTCCCTCGGGGCTAAAAAGTTAACAGCTACAGTAACATGAAAGCCATTCTTTCAAGGGCACAGTTGAGTAATTCAACTGAAATGAGAAAAAGACTCCTTTACCTAGAATGTGTAAAATAAGAGAAGTTGAGAAAGTTCAGGACAATTTGAACAAATATTAACACCTTTTATATATGACTGTAGGAAGAGATCATGGCTTAACAAACCCGATTTTGTCTTTTGAATTGATACTGATCCTTGCTAGCACATTAGTTTTATAGAAATTGTGTGTCCTTTCTCATCATCATAATTACACATAGGACCTAATGTCTTTATTTTGTTTCCAGCAAACGGCTAAAAACCATTCAGTAAAACTTATATGGCCTTTGATTATTCAGCTAATAAGTTGGTTAGATATTTTGTAGGCTAATTGAATATAAAATGCTCAAGCTGTTTGCCCATTTTTGTTTAAAATAAATTTTGTTATATATTGAATTTTCTTTTACTGTGCTTCTTTGTTTTCTGGGCACTGTTTCTGTGCAACTTTTTAAACTTCAAAGAGAAAAATAATGGAAAATGTACAGGTGCCCCAAGATAAGGTGCAGACATTGCTTTTTTAGGTTTTAAACTTCTCCCTTTTTTCAGTATTTGATGATTTTCACTGTTTATATAATGTGCAGTCTCTTAATGTGTCACATTTAGTTCGTGATGTTTATATTAGCAGACATTTGGTCCTGTCCAAAATGTCCACTGAGACATTTGGTCCAAGCCAAAAGGACCTTGACTTTTTTTTTAAGTTCATTGACTTTTTTTTTTTTTTGGAGAGAGAGAGAGAGAACGAGAACATAACATTGATTTGTTGTTACACTTATTTATGCATTCATTGGTTTGTATGTGCCCTAACCAGGGATTGAACCTGCAACTTTGGCATATTAGAACGACGCTCTAACCAACTGAACTACCTGGCCAGAGCAAAAGTTTCTTAAAATTTGGGCCTGTCCAAAATGTCCATGATTAAAAAACATCTGTGGGTTCAGATAGCCCATAATATTTATTTATACTTGTGGTTTCATACATAAAAATACTACTATGTTTATTGATCCAGTAATTGGTTTTGACTGTATTATCAATGCTTGTATAATAATGCTTCCTGCCTTGGTAGCCTCGCTGGTAATGACACGTGGATATGTTAAATAGGTGGGTGTGGATCAAATGTCTCTTTGGGTATTTTGATACAGGACCAGATACCAAGGACCATATGTCTCTGTGATTGTTTTGCGCAGGACCAAATGCTCTGCAAGGGTTAAATAGGATGCACTGTTTTCTTTTTAATCTGTTTATACAATTTATTATTTAACCAAAGTTTATCTATGCACTAGGGTTTACTGTTGCTCAGTAACATGTAATAATGAAGGTCATATAGAGCACTGAAGTTGCTTGTGTTTCTGGAGCTTATACACACACACACACACACACACACACACACACACACACACACACACACACTAGAGGCCTGGTGCATGAAAATTCGTGCACTCGGGGCGGGGGTCCCTCAGCCCGGCCTGCACCCTCTCACAATCTGGGACCCCTTGGGTAGGGTCCCTAGGCCTGGCCTGAGATCAGGGCCTATCAGGGCTTTCCTTCCCTGGGCTGCAGGCAGCTGGCCCCACTCCCGCCGCTGTCACTGCTTGCCATCTGTGCAGCGCTCCCCCCCTTCCCTGCCACCGGTGGCCTCCCTCTACAGGTGACAGGCTGGGGTGCAATGGCTTGGCTGGCCTGGGCCTCCCTCTTTTCTTTGCTGGGGGGTGGGGCCAGCCCTGCGAGGGGCTGTCTGCCTACCTGATCGCCCCTAACTGCTTGCCTACCTACCTGATCAGCCCTAACCACTGGTCTGCCTACCTGATCACTCCTAACCACTCTGCCTGCCTGCCTGATTGCCCCTAACCACTTGCTTGGGGGCGGGGCCAGCCTGGTGAGGGGCTGTCTGCTTACCTGATCTCCCCTAACTGCTTGCCTGCCTACCTGATCACCCCTAACCGCTGGTCTACCTACCTGATAACCCCTAACTGCTGGTCTGCCTACCTGATCACCCCTAACCACTCTTCCTGCCTGCCTGATTACCCCTATCCCCTTGCTTGGAGGTGGGGCCAGCCCGGTGAGGGGCTGTCTGCCTACCTGATCACCCCTAACCGCTGGTCCGCCTACCTGATCACCTCTAACCGCTGGTCTGCCTACGTGATCACCCCTAACCACTCTGCCTGCCTGCCTGATTGCCCCTTACCACTTGCTTGGGGGTGGGGCCAGCACTGACTTCCGGTTGGTCAGCCTCCAGTCGTTACTGGTCATTATGACCCAGGGTTTTTATATATTAGGATTTGAGACCTTCAGTCTTCTCAGAAGCTCAGGGAATGCTGACAAATTTTATGATTTTCTAGTTTATGTTTATTATTCACCATATTATAGGTAGTTTTGTTGGAAATGTGTTAATAAATGTAGCATTAAGCAGTTTTATAAGCCTTTTAGAATGTGGTTTGTCTCTTCTAACACAAGGCAATATGGTAATTGGAAGAAGTTTAGCGCTGAGTTTTCCAAAGTGCGTTTTTGTACAATACTAATTCTATAGATCATTAATAAATATTACGTGGGATAAAATAGTTAATTAAGTTTGGGAAACATAGGGTTAAGTAATGTTAAATAGGTTTCTTTCTTGAAGGGCTTTAAAAATGGTGGTGCTTTGTGAATTCCTGAGAGAGGAATGAATCTACAAAAATTTGAAAAGTTTGATCTTATGTTTACAATATACTACTCCTTTGTTTATTAATTTTGGGGGTATTTTTTACTTTTTATTATGCTTATTTCAGGTTAATAATTGAATTCTTTGCTTTAATTTTAAAGGTATTTCTTCTTAGGTATCTGGAGGTTTTAGCATATAATTTGAAAATATAACCAGCATACTGTTTAAAAATACATTTACCCTGTATTTCTTTTTTGGACTCACTCTGTACTATAGGGTTTCTCAAATATTTTCATTTTGGAGCCTTTTTTATATGGATCATTTTTAGGGACTAATGTTTTATGCAACAAATATTTATACAATGCTAATTCTGTGTGCCAGGAAGGTTAAGTGACTTATTCCGAGTCCCATAGTTAGTAGGTAGCTGAGCAGGCTGGCTTCAGTCTGTGCTCTTACAGATTTGCTATGATACTTCTTTTGATACATCTTGCCAGTTAGCTCTCTCAAAAAAGGGTTGCACTTATTTTCAATCAGTTTAACCAGAATTTACCGATATTGGATGATAAAATATTAAAAAAACATTAACAGCTTAATAGATACAAAATGATGTACTTTTATTCTGTAAAAGTACATGATAAAGTAGATTAATTTAGAAATAAAGCTATAAGTTAAATGTTTGTTAATTAAAAACAGCTTTTCTAGATGATTATATTTTACCATTAGAAATTTGAAAGTAAAGGGGACATTGACTAAGGTTATTGCTAAAGGAAATGGTATTTTGGTGATTCCTAGAATGAGTCTTTAGAGACAGATCACATTGTTTAATAACTTGGTATGGCAAATATTTTGTAGTAGAGATACTTAATTGTATAAAAATATCACAGTTTTGAGAAGTTTTCTATTTGTCAATGATAATCTTTAAAATTATTTATTTAAGATGAATGTTTAGAATTCTAAGGGCACTATGTGCTTATAGTTAAAAATTAAAAACCATGCAGGGGGGTGGAAATTAAAAAGTAAAACCCTCCCTTGTCCCTAGTTCCCTACTCTCAAATGTACTAGATATGTAAAAATCATCCACTATCCCATCTGCTGTTCTTATTTTCCAGCTGTAACTACTAGTAATTATTTGTAACATTTATTTTTTATGTAAAAGTCTAACTTCTTTTCTCTATCTCTCTCTCTTTTTTTTGATGGAGCTGTGAATTTTTTGGAATTGTGAATATTCTTTTAAAATATGGAGTCCAGCTAAATGAACTTCATTTGGCATACTGCCTGAAGTATGAGAAATTTTCAGTATTTCGTTACTTTTTGAAGAAAGGTTGCCCATTGGCACCGTGGAATCATATGTCTGAATTTATAAATCATGCAATTAAAGCACAGACAAAATATAAGGAATGGTTGCCATCTCTCCTGCTTGCTGGATTTGACCCACTGAATCTTCTATGCAGTTCTTGGTAAGAAATCCTACAATAGTGGACCTTACCTTTTTGAGTGAATATACTATATTTAAGTTCCCTCAGTTTCTTGAGATCTGGTGTTGGGATGAGGGTGTGTGTGTGTGTATGTGACTGATGGCTGGATTGGGGGGCTGCTAATAGTGAGATTGAATGTAGGGATAGATTCCTAGAAAAAGGTAGGCTGTGACTGGAAGGGAGTAGAAAGGGATTATGCCTATGGAATATAGAAGCAAAAGCAAAGTTTAGATACATATTCTCATCTCCACTTAACTTTTTATTTAGTTTACAGCAGGTTGAGTCCCTGATTTTATTCATGCCAGTAAACTCTTCTGAGAGGGATATTTCTTCTACCTAGACTACCGCTCATGCTCCCGTTAAAATTCCTCTGACAGGATGGTTGTAGCTGCTTTGTAGACTTCTGGTATCCCCTAGTCAGCTAGACTGAGTACTCCTGTTCTACAGCATTTTGTTGATTTGAACGTTGTCTCCCTTAATAAATACTAGTTTCTGAAGTAGCTGAGGATAAAACTTGTTTACTTCAGGTAGTTTCTCAGAAGGGTAGCCTCTACGAGTGATTATATGCAAGTTGGGTCAGGATTTTTCTTGGGCAAGAAGAGGAAAACCGTTCCACAGCCTCCAGCCTTTACAAAAGTTGTCAGTGTCTAGTCAGGGCTGAGAAGGTCGTTGTAGCAGTGAGAAAACTCTTTTGACCTGATAATTCAAGTGGGAAGATAAAATACAACTCCCTAGGAAAATAGAGGACGGGTATTTTATAAAATTTCAATAAAACATTCTAAAAGGCTTAAGTTTTGTGCTTCAGAAACTATCATTTACTAAAATAATGTTTAGACATATATTGAGGTTTTCTGTGTCAGCAGAAAAGTATTTTGATATCTTGTTATTTATCTTTTCAAAAGAGGTTCATCCAGGTAACTGAATGGTCCCTACTTGTAAATTTAGTTTGGATTGCTGGAGACTCTGTCTTCCACCTGGTGGCTACCCCATCTGTATGTGAAGAACAGGTCTTTATTTGGCAATATTCAAGTATTTCACCTTTTTATTATATCTGCCATTGTAAAGAATTCAGTAATTTTCACTAAGCAGAGGTTTTCTGCCTAGGGCTTTGTTGTAGGTGGTTTGAGGAATATAGAAGCAAAAGCAAATTTAGATACACATTCTCATCTCCACGTTACTTTTTGTTTAGTTTACAGCAGGTTGAGTCCCTGATAGTATTCACTCCTTTTTCCAACAGCTGATTAATACATAGTTATCTGTCAAATGCTCATTTGTGCACTTCCCTCTATATCTTTTCAATACATTTTCACTGAAACATTGTATTTTTAAGATAATTGAATGAAAAAAAAGATTATTGGCAGTTTATTTAGAAATCTTTGATTTTAAAAAGTTATTTGTATATCTATACTGTACTTGTCTTATTAACAGATACACACTCTCACACACATGTAACTGAGATATAAACACTCGCTAATGAATGCTATGTCTAGCTGTTAACAAAGCTATTTAAGTACCCATAGTATTTTATTAGTGAATTTTATTGTTGTGTTTGGGCACCTGACAGCTAGCTGCAGTTGCCCCTTACCATTCTAGGATTTACCCCCTGACTCCAGCCCCAAAAGGCGGGTGCCTGTGGACAGACAGCCTTGACAGTGTGTCCCCTTTACTCTCTTCCATCACTTGGTGCTTGTCCCCAAGGCACCACTTTCTTCTCAGCCACACTCTTTGAGTTCTCCTACTGAAGCTACTAACTCAACTCCATATTATTTGACTGTTACTTTCAGTTCTCTGGTTTCTAGTATATGTATTTCTTGTTTCTAGTTTATTTCTTTAACCAACACTTAGAATACTACCTAACACATGGTAGGCATTATTTTAAGTTCTTTATAGTAACTTATCCTATATAATAAAAGCCTAATATGCTAAGTGTCCGGTCATCCGTTCAACCAATCAAAGTGTAATATGCTAATAATATGCTAAGGCAGCTCAACTGCTCGCTATGATGTGCACTGATCACCAGGGGGCAAACAGTCAACCAGTCGCTATTAAGTGCACTGTCCATCAGGGGGCAACCAGTAGATTAGCTTGCTGCTGGGGTCAGGCCGATCGGGACCAAGTGTGATGGGCCAGACACTCCCTGGAGCCCTCCTGCAGTCCTTCCTGGCTGGTCAACCTCCCGCTTCCCTCCCCGGCCCTGATTGTGCACCAGTGGGGTCCCTTGGCCTGGTCTGCACCCTCTTGCAATCCATGACCCCTTGGGGATGTCAGAAAGCTGGTTTCAGCCCTATCCCGCAGGCCAGGTTGAGGGACCCCACTGATGCACGAATTCGTGCACCAGGTCTCTAGTTTACTATAAAATACACTGGATACTATTATTTTTATTTTACAATTGAGATATAGTAATTAACATACTTGCCAAGCTCACACAGCTAGTTAGTAGAGCTTAGTTTTGAACCCAGGTTGTCCTGTTGTGTGGCTCAAGTCTGTCTTTCTAACCACTGTGCTATGCTACCTTAGCCCTGTGTATCTATGGGGATATGGTGGTTATATCATGTGATTTCAGGTATTTTAATCGTTTGCCTATCCTGGGGGGACCTGTGCCATCTTACCTTGCTCTGGTTTGCTCCTCAATTAGGAAGAACCTATGCAGGGGGAAAAATTAAATATTGCCCTTTTTCCTTTCCTTCTCAGCCAATTACATAGTCTACTGGAAGGAGAGGGAATTATTTAGATTTATTCTCCTAGAAGGTTTTGTAAAATATACTCTCCCATTCAGTTCTGAGAGGCCTCCTTTCCCCCAATGTGAATAGCCCATTTGATAATCTTTGTGGTAATAAGCCATTAAATATAGTATAAGCTCTATTTATTGGATCGGTTAGGATATAACGGAATTAAGAACCCATAAACTACAAATTTCTTTGAAGTAAATTGTAAAACTTGCAGCTATCTGGATTGAGAATGCCAATTGCATATAGTTTACTCAGAAGGGGCAACTTTATATTCATTAGAAAATTTCACTTAAAAAAAAATGCTTAACATGGTCAAATTTTTGTTCTCTGATATTTTATTGAGTGAATAAAGCCAGTGTTTACACTGAATATGATAAATGTTTTGCTTCCTTTGATCAAATTTACATTCATAGATAGAGCTGTTATAAGAAAAATTCTTCCATAAAATTCCAATATGCTGTTAAAGTGGATTTTGGTTATATCTTATTTATATCACATGTAAGTCAGTTGCTTAATCTTTGTCATGTAAATTATAAATGTCTTTCCTAGGTATTTTTTGTCTTAAACGTTCTTTAAAAATGTGTCTGGCTGAATAATTGCCTATCACAATATAATCTACAGAGTTGAAATATTTTTTCAACTTTAAATGCAACACTAGGTGCCTCCAACTGAATGTATTAAGTAATAGAAAGTAAATGTCATCCGTACATTTAGTTGATGAACTGTCATTCATTTATGATTGTACAACTGCTTCGTACAATGTAATGGTCAGCGTAGTACAGTAACAATACATTTTTAGTGGCATTATCAGCATTGGTAAAATTAGTTATTTTATCTAAAGTTGTGTAAACAGATTTATTTCTTGTGTGTATGTGCGCGCGTGCGCGTGCGTGTGCGTGTTTAGATAACTGAATAAAAATGACTTAGTATTTGGTCCCAGTGTGACTTAAAGCACATTAATACAGAAAAATGAAACCATTACAAAAGAAATAAGGAACCAGAACCCAGTAACCTTTGGTGTGGAGTTCCTAGAAAACAAAGGACATTTTTTTGCCCTTGAATATACTTTATCATTTTATTTGTTCTAGTATTTCCTCAAAGTTGTGATTTCATTGAAAGGTTCTTGAGAAGTAAATTTTTTCCCCAAGGCATTTGTGCAACACCGAGTTCTTTGTTATATAGAAGTTTGTGTATTAGAGAATTAAGAATTTGGGAAATAATTTTCATACTTTGATCAGTCATTTCTGATTAGTCACTTTGACCCTGAATTATAAAAAGTAAATTGTTTTTGAGATGACAAGTTTAGAGCATTTTATTCAGTTTCTTTTTTTTCTTTTTACTCCCCCCCTTTCTTTAGTCCTTGCTCAATAATGAGTCCAAAAAATAAACAAACTAAAAAACGACTTTGAAAAGACTTTCTCTTTTTAAAGTAATTTCTAGAGGCCCTAATCATTTTCTTTTTCTTCAGACAGTGTGATGGCAGGGGAGTACCTAATTGAGTAATTGTTAGAATGTATAGTTCTCATTAAACTTTGACCAAATTTCATGTTATCAGACCTAATGAAAATTTCAAACCAGTTCTAGTAATATCAAACATTTATATAACATTTTATAGTTTTAAAAGTATGTTTACTGTATTTTCTCATATTATTTTCACAATTAGTCCCCTGAAATAGGTTGAGTATTATTCTCATTTTAGAGGACCAGGATCAAGGGCTTGAAGAATTTCAGCAACATGTTTGTAAGTAGTGGAGGTAGTATTAGAAATCAGAAACTGTCCTAGACCAGAGCTCTTTCCATTAGATTCAAATGCTTATAAAATTTGGGAAGTCTCTTTTGGGTAGGTTGGTAGGAAATCTGAAATTATTTTGTAGAAATAGAGGGAGAACTGTTCTGAAGATTTGCTTTTGGTTCTTAGAGACAAAACTGATTCTGCTACATTCTTTAGAGCTGAATCTATAATGCAGAAGGTTCTTAGAGGAGAACAGTTGCACATCCCTGGGAGTTGGGCAGAAGCAAGCTGTCTCTCCCATATATTTAGTTTAGGGATGAATTTGGGTATTTGGGCTTTACCCTTTCAGGACTTTTAAAGCAAGATGGTCCAGTTGGGAGAAGATAATGGCAAATCTGCTGAGGATACTGGTTGCTGTCTCTGTCTTTTCTTGACACTGCTGCTGGGGAGTGGGAAGGAAAGTTCCTACCCTCTCTGAGAGTAGAGTTTCCTCTTGTCATCTATTAAACGACTCACACAGAGTCAATTCAGTTTGCTTTAAGAACCTATAGATGATTATTCATATCCACTGAACTTGCCTCCAGTTACGTGAATATTTTCTGTGCTGCAGTTTTCTGCCTTCCATAGTAAGGTGTTGTAAGAATAGCTTTGTGGTGTTTATTTTCAGGATGAATCCTTGATGTATTTTGTGTCTAATGGTGCATTAACATCTTGCTAATACAGGATTGACTCAGTCAGTGATGACACCCTTATCTTTACTTTGGAGTTTACTAATTGGAGGAGACTTCCTCCAGCTGTTGAAAAGAAGCTCTCTGCTCGTGTTTCAAATTCCTCGTGGTCTCTACAGCAACATATTGGTAAGAAAGTACAATTTTTAGAGACACATGACTATGTTTTCTTCTCTTCCTTCTTTAGCTATATTGTAATTTTAAGTAATGAGAGTTGTTGGAGAATATATTAAGTAGAGCATCATTTGCATTTTCTTTTGTGGAGAAAGGATGGGACTGGATGGGGGGGGGATCATAGTAATTTCCTTCAACAAAAATTATATTTGATTTTATAAGGTTAGCCTAAAAGGCATATAAAGAAAACGAGGTATTTGCTGATATTTTTATTTAATGATATTCTTTTAATTTTAGTAAGGATTATGTAAACAAAATGAGTCCTAAAAATCTTGTTAGTGGATGTTTAGTTTGTTAGAAAAAATGCTAAACTTAATTTTCTTTTCCAGGATGTGTTTGTATTTGTGTTCTTTCTTAAATATTTTATCATTTCTAAAAGGAAGTATTACCATCCTTTATTTCTACCTGTCCTTACTGAATGCATGCTGATGTGTTGGTATAATATAAGTATGGAGGTGAGCTGGGTGAAAATTCTGTGAATTGATTGGTATTTTATATGACTGTTTTAAAACAAATTCTCAATTTATTATCAAATTGATATTTTGTGACTGTTTTAAAATAACTTCTCAACTTACTTTAGCTTAATTAAAAAGTTTTTAAGCCCTGGCTAGTATGGCTCAGTTGGGCACCATTCTGTGCACTGAGAGGTTACTGGTTCGATTCCTGATGAGGGCACATGGCCAGGTTATGGGCTCGATCCCCAGTAGGAGGCATGCAGAAGGCAGCTGATCCATGTTACACACTCACATTGATGGTTCTCTCTTTTCCGTTCCTCTGTCTCTAAAAATCAATATAATATTGTTTTAAAAAAGTTTATAAGCTAATTAAAACAATTACAGAGCATGTAGTAGGAGATTTTACACAAGGAAACCAGTTTAAACATAATATATGCAAAATATTCCTATTTTGTTATTCAGATTTATTTTACTTTCACTTCATTTTGTTAACCAGATTATGAATCTTAAGTTAAGAAAATTATATCTTCACTGCTATTTTTACATGAAATGTAACTGCATAAAACATGTTGAATAGGCTTTTAACAAGTGAGCTTATGCATATGTAGAAATACCTTATTTCTCAGATAATTACATTTAAGTAAATTTTCTCAATCAAAAACAGAAATTCAGGAAAATATGCTCTTGAACTGAGATGTATTCAAACTGTTGGAGAGGTTTCTGTTGAAGAAAAAGTAATCTGGATTTTCTGAGCCTTCTAGTACAGAGTTTTTTAAATGGTAAAGTTGGAAAACTCACTGGCATGCAATTCTTAATGTTGAGAATTGCATGTGCTTTTACTAATTATGTATCTTTAGCAGTAGAGAACAGTTATCCATTCGGAATAGATAGACTATGGGGCAATGGACTTGGGAACAAAAAATCAGAAGAGGGAGCATATGCCAAATGGGAAAATTATTGCAGCTTATCAGTAAAGATATGTGAGAGTTTACTTGGAAGACTTTAACATACAGCAAGTTTGTCCAGATGAAGGTAAAAATTGTGTATGAGTACATTACCCTGCAATAGACTGCATCCACCAAGGGCTTCTTGTTTAGGCACTAGGTAGAGCTTGTGTAAGGTAATAATCATCATCTTAGATCATTTGAATGTTGGCAGAGGGCAGGCCGGAGATGCATGGTTGTGGGAAGTATAGATATGTGGGTATGTGTGATGTATGGGCAGTTCTGGCTATTGTAAAGTAGGCATTAATAAGCATGATGCATTAAGAATTGGGTTTATTTTGATCATTGTTTTGATTTTAATAAAACTTCCTATAACAAGTATCCTATTTTGGATCGTTCTTCTGTCCGTACATACAACCAAATGAACAAAATTGGAGAATTCCATATAAGAATAAAAAGTTAAAGGTTGCCTGTCTGCTAGTAGATCTATAGATAAATTTGATTTAACATACTAAATTGAAAATGATTGGGTCAGAAAAGTAACTTAAAATTACAGCATGATTTCAGACATCATTTTCTAACTATGATCAGTACCACACTCCAAGAAGAAAGAGATTTATTTAACAAATTGAAATCTGGTTTTAACAGGTTTTCATGAAAGTGTGTTTTACCTACAGCTTCTGGGCTTTTTCATACTCTAAATGCAGGGCATGGCTCCATCTTCTCAGCTTCGTGGCAACACATCTGGGAATGCTATGTATCAGTGAAACTGGCACAGGAATTTTGTCTGATTTGAAATACTGCATAAATGATTATAAAATTCCCTTATTCACTGGCATAATAAACTAAGATGGCACTGTTGGGTATATTATTATCTGTGTTAATAATCTACAGATGAAAGACTGCTTCAGTTCAAATGAATATGGTTTAGACCAGCTGTGGGCAAACTACGGCCCGCGGGCCGGATCCGGCCCATTCGGCTGTTCTATCTGGCCAGCGGAGCCGAAAGAGCGGAGGGTTCTCTTGCTCTCCCCTCCGCTCCTTTACTTTGAATTTATATTAGTTCACACAAACACTCCATCTATGCTTTTGTTCCGGCCCTCCGGTCCAGTTTAAGAACCCATTGTGGCCCTCGAGTCAAAAAGTTTGCCCACCCCTGGTTTAGACCTCTAATTGTTCATCAGGCCAGTGATCTATTGTGCTCATGGCGGGGAGGGGGGTTCAAAATGGTGCAACTAAAGTTAGGGCCAAAATCTGGAATAACTATGCTATTTTCTTTTTATTATTATTATTATTACTATTATTATTTGGAAAGATTTCCTAAAAATTTCAGTGGCTTAGACGATGTTAGAGAATTATTTTGTGTTTAATCACAGTTTAAAGAACCTTAGGCTTAAAGTCAAATCACTTGATTCTGGTATCAGATATGTTGTTGATTGACAGTGTCAACATGGGCCGGTCACTTAAGCTTTCCATAACAAATGTGTACTGGTCCAATTTGGCTTGATTGCAAATGATTAAGCTTCCACACATAGCCTATATAATAAAAGCCTAGGTGGCGTCACGCGATGTCGTCACAAGATGGCCACCACAAGATGGCCAGCAGGGGAGGGCAGTTGTGGGAGATCAGGCCGGCAGGGGAGGGCAGTTGGGGGTGAACAGGCCAGCAGGGGAAGGCAGTTGGGAGCGATTGGGCCGGCAGGGGAGAAGTTAGGCATCGATCACGCTGGCAGTGGAGCTTTTAGGGGGCAATCAGGCTGGCAGGCAGAAGCAGTTAGGGGCAATCAGGCAGGCAGGCAGGCAGGTGAGCGGTTAGGAGCCAGCAGTCCTGGATTGTGAGAGGGGATGTCCCTGTGGGATCAGGCCTAAACCAGCAGTCGGACATCCCCCGAGGGGTCCCAGATTGGAGAGGGTGCAGGCTGGGCTGAGGGACACCCCCTTCCCCTTGCATGAATTTCGTGCACCGGGCCTCTAGTATTAGCATAAACAAACAAATGGTTTATTTAGCTTTAAAGGGAGGGTTACCATGATGCAGTCAGATGACCAGGAAAGGCTTGTCAGTGCTGCAGAAGGCTGTGGGGCAGCAGAGGAGCTCACCTCAGTCAGCCCAAGGAGTTTGTAAGTGAGCATAGTCTGTCAAAATGGAGAAGCTGGAGAAGCACTAAGGATCCCTTATACCTGAGTGAGCAGCTCTCTTATACCTGCACAGCCACCCTTTATCTTTATTCTGGGTGTGTAATAGGGATCTACATTAATAAGAACATGCAGAATGAAGAGATGTCAATTTAATAGCCAACCTCACTTTTACCCATGCACTTGTCAGTTACTCTGTCAGTCTCATCCATCTGTGCCCATGGCATGCTCAGTGTTTGCAGCTGATAGGCTACTCTCTAGTATGCCAACATACTTCTGTCCTTACCAGGGACATTTATGACATTTGTGATTTAGGACCAATTATTGTTCTTGATCTCATTGGGTAAAGAGACTTCCTTTTTTTGTCAGGGGTGGGGTACGTCCAGCCTGCGGGACATATAAGGCCTGTGAAATCATTTGGTCTGGCCCTGCCAAAGCATTAGGGTGAGTTAATTAAATGTTTGACCGAATATAGCAGGCTAATTTTCAAGTTGATAATTTTGTATGTCCCTCGAATGATGTAAATATCTAAGTGGCCCTAGAAAAAAGGTTCCCCACCCCTGTAACAGGTAATAGTTGAACATCGTTAACCTACTTGTTGAAATTGAACCTGCTTACTCCTTTGGAAAACTAGGAGGGGGGTGGTAGTTGCAGTTTGGGTATGCTCTCCATATGTATTCTTGCTAATCCCTCCAGTGCTCCCTTCACCAGTGTTTTCCCATCTTAGGAGTGAGAGTGATGATTCTTCCTTTAAGTTTACAGAACAGGGTAAAGTTTAAATGGACATGAAAACACTGGAAATAAATGTGCTATGTATTATAGATTACTAGTATGTAGTCTGATTTATAATGGGGAGTCTATGACTCATGGTTTAAGAAAATACTCATCTTTTTTTAGACTTAGGTTTATGTACAAAATCAGATAATTGTTTTGCATTTTTTATTTGGCATTTTGAAACACTTGTGGTTCAAGGAGTTTCCCAGACTTTAGTAAATTAAACTAAACTCAAACCAATAAGCTTAAAGTAAATTGTAAGATGATGGATTAACTTTAGTGGTTTAGAAGATATTAAAGATATTAGAGAATTAGTATGTCCCAGGCCCTATGAGGATTTACAGTTTAAGGAACCCTCGACTTGGAGTCATACCAGCTGATCTGGTATCAGCTGGACTCTTGATACTATTTGTCCTTGTTGCTGTGATCCTGGTCTGCTAATCATTGCTACAGTTCATGGGGATTTATATAAGATTTCTTGGATTAATAAAAGGCATTACATTTGATTCACATAAAACCATTAGCTATTATTAGTACTTTCCATGTCCGTGGACATTTTCTTTAGTGAAAACTTTTCATCATGGAAAATGAAACTGCTATTGTATGATTCTTAATTAAGTGCATGTGGACTATCCTTTAATTGGTAATTAGCTTAGGCGCAGTGGTTTTAGTATGTGCATTCCCACTCATGTTTTGGGGTCAGACACACTTGAATTTGAATGTTAGGTCATCTACCACATGTTAGATGTATGACCTTTGGAAAGTTACTTGAACCCCTGTTTTCTTATTTCTGTAGCGTAGGGTAATGAAGATTAAAAGAGAATGTGTGTGAAGTGTATGGGCATATGGCATGCACTTTTCTCTCTGTGTCAATTTTGAAATTTCATTCTATGTCATGGACAAGAAGAGAAAAACTTTTGTAAGCTACACATTTATTCACTTAACTAGAGGCCTGATGCACGAAATTCATACATGGGGTGGGGGGTGGGGGGTGCGTGGGAGGGCGGTGGTCCCCGCAGCCCAGCCTGCACCCTCTCCAATACGGGACCCCTTTGGGGCAGTCAGACATCCCTCTCACAATCCTGTACCGCTGGCTCCTAATCGCTCACCTGCCTGCTTGCCTGCCTTGTCACCCCTTACTGCCCCTTTGCTGGCCTGGTCGCCCCTAACTGCCCCCCCTGCCAGCATGGTCGCCCCCAACTGCCCCCCACCCCCGCCAGCCTAGTCACCCCTCACTGCCCCCACTGCCAGCCTAATTGCCCCTAACTGCCCCCCCCGTCAGCATGGTCGCCCCCAACTGCACCCCCCCGCTGGCCTGGTCATCCCTAACTGCCCCCCCCCCTGCCAGCCTGGTTGCCCCCAACTGCACTCCCCCACCGGCCTGGTCATTCCTAACTGCCCCCCCCGCCGGCCTCGTCGCCTCTTCCTGCTCCCCCTGCTGGCCTGGTCACCCCTAACTGCCCCCCCCCCCCCGCTGGCCTGGTCGCCTCTTACTGCCCCCCTTCCCCGCTGGCCTGGTCACCCCTAACTGCCCCCGCTGATGGCCTGGTCACCCCCAACTGCCCCCCCCCCGGCCTAGTCACTCCTCACTGCCCCCACTGCCAGCCTAATCGCCCCTAACTGCCCCCCCTGCCGGCCTGGTCGCCCCAACTGTCCCCCCTGCTGGCCTGGTTGCCCTACACAGCCTGCTTGTTCAGTCGTTTGGTCGTCCGTCACTAACCCCCTTGCCGGCCTGGTTGCCCATGCAGCCTGCTTGTTCAGTCATTTGGTTGTCCCTCACTAATCCCCCTGCTGGCCTGGTTATAGGCAGCCATCTGGTGAGGGTGTGAGTGTCAATTTGCATATTACATCTTTATTATATAGGATGTGCTAAGTCTGGATGGAGACGATTTGCAAAGAAACAGAGTAAAAAAGGGATGTAACGTTTGTTGCTGTGAGCTATTATTTTTAAGGTTAGTTCATCCGTTTTTTAAGTACCAACTGGTATTGCCAGATATTTAGAATTTGAACATTTAATTTTATATGGCCCTGGGTATTTGCATGTGTGGCCAGCAACTGGAGAGAGAGGAACCAGGTGAAGACTGTTAAACAGAGTTTATTGTGGTTATCCTGGCCCAAGCAGTCTTTCAAAAGACTGAGTAACATATCACTTCTCTTTTACTACATAGAGATGAGAGAAAAAAGGCATTTACCTTAATGTTTAAAATTTTTTCATCTTCCTTGTTTGGTTTGTTTCTCCAGCTGCTGTTCCATCCCTGACCCACCTTTGTCGTTTGGAAATTCGGTCCATTCTAAAACCAGAACACCTACGATCTGATAATTTTATCTGTCAGTTGCCACTTCCCAGAAGCCTACATAATTACCTGTTCTATGCAGAGGTCCTGAGGATGAATGAAGTTCCCGAACTGGCAGTTATTCAAGATGGAGAAATCAGCGAAGCTACTTAACATTTACTCTGTCTTACTCTGAGAACCACCAAGACTTAAGAGGCATGGAGTACAAAGTCTTCATGATTTTATAGGCACAAAAGATAATTTTTGTTTGAGTGGTTGGTTAGGTTTTTTATGCGTGGTATTAGTTCGATGCAACTAGGGCCTTTCTGGTAAAAAATATTATAAACCCAACTTACATTACTTTACTACAATTTCATCACCAGTAAATTTAATTTGTGATCTTCATTTATCTAACCAGATGGTGCTTCTAGTGCTAAACATGGCATATTTCCACCTATGGTTCTGTGTTTATGTGGGGCTATGAGCTTAGAATGGAATGAATTAAAACTTCACTGGAAGTGTACACACAGTGGTGGAATTTATTATTATTATTTTATTTGAGGTTGAACATCTCATATTTATAAAAGAATTATCTTATATTTCATTCTTATCTCTTCAGTCACTTTTGTGAAGAATTGATATTGGTTTCTCACAGGTAAACTCAGGAAAGAATTAAAAAAAAAAGAATGTAGAAAATGAATCATTTTGCTCTTTTTGTTTTTTTTTCTTTTCTTTTTCAGTTCCTTCATAGTCTCTTTTCCTAAAAAAGACTCTTTTTCTGCAAAGGCAAGAACAGACCTAACCTCAGTTAAAAAAAAAATTAGGCTGTTATTGGGATAAATAGGCATTTTGTCACATTTAAAATACTAATCAGGAGACTGGGAGGGCAGAAAGCTATGTATTGCTGTGTCACTTAGTATCACATACAAACATTCAAGCTCCATTCAGCCTCCAAATCAGAGGGCAGCTTTGATCCTATGAAGCAATGATTGCCAATTCTATTAATATTATAGTACTTTTCTTTTTTATTATCTACATAGGTTGTCAAATAGTCCGTGAAATTTAGACCTCAGAGTCCTAGGTTAATGAGACACCGCCTCATTGATTTTACAGTTGCTCATTCTGAATCTAGAGTCAGAGAGGACTGAACACTGGATCAAGTGAGCTATGATAACAAGCTCTGGGGACCAACTTTGAGAGAAAGGTTATGAAAGCATTACCGTCATGATAGACAACTAGATGGGGTCCAAAGGAGGTCAAGTCTGTGTCCTATTATGATCCTATGGCTTAAAATAGATGGGAATGGGTCAGCGGGTCCATCTCTGATGGTCCTTTGCTGTTTGATAAAAGCAGCAATGAAGGCAGGCCAAGTGATGGAGGTATTGTTAATGTCCAGAGGACCAAGTGATGGAGGCATTGTTAATGTTCAGACTGAACTCAGCGCTGGTTAGAACTATAGTTGCTGCCTGTGGAATGGAGATAAAGTTTGAATGTGTGTACACAGGCAGAAATAGGGTAGATATGGAAAACCAGGTGGAAATTCTGATACTTAATAAATTCCAAGAATGTATTTACTATGTAGTATTTTTAAAGTGTTGTCCTAATCTTTATATTTCCAAACTCTAAGTCTCTGATTTTTAGTATAACCAGTTTTTTCTTAGGGCTAAATGTACATAAAATGTTTACATTTGAGGGTGAGTCTTTTCATGTGTTTTTGTTCATTGTTCAATATGTAATAAAAATTCAACTCTTCATAACTTATCATTGAGCTCTTATTCTTAAAAATTTGAAAATTAATATTTCAGAGACATTTAAAGCCCTTGGTATTAAAACAAATGATTTTACTTACTGTGTATAATATCTTTCAGACAATTTTATAATAAAATATTTATGAGTTTTATGACCTATAGCAAGGAGTCAGTGAGAAATCTGAAAGTATCTAATGGTGGGTTAGTTAGAGTTACAGTTTCTGATCAAAATGAGACATCTAGTTAGTGTGATGCTTAGGCTTTGCCCTGTAGGCACAGTGCTTCAATACTGTTTAACATGGTGAGCCTAGTGAGGAACCCCATGCAATAGTTCTTTAATGGTGGTACGTATTACCAGAGTAAGACACAGATCAGCTGTAATGACAGTTGTCAAGAGTTCACACTTTCTTGATCTGATGTTACCTTTAAGTATATTTCCTGCTTATCCTTCCTGTTACAGGATATCATTTGATGGAAGTGGTAACCTGGACGCAGTTTCTTTAAAATTTCCTCTCCCTTTGCCAAGTAACAAGTGTCAATATGCAGCTTTCTATTGGCCCAACTTCCCAGAGATCAGTTATACTCCTGTGTTGCATGATCACCTATGACTGATAATCCTTGATAGGCAGTCTGTGTCATATTTATATCATACCAGAGGCCCGGTGCATGGATTCGTGCACTGTTGGGGTCCCTCAGCCTGGCCTGTGCCCTCTCGCAATCCGGGATCTCTCGGGCGATGTTGGACTGCCGGTTTTGGCCTGCCCTACAGGCCAGGCTGAGGGACCCCACTGGTGCACGAATCTGTGCACCGGGCCTCCAGTATGCATGTAAGATCTTTGGTTAATCTCTTTCCGCCCTCCCCCCTACCCTCTTCCCTCTGAGATTCATCAGTCTGTTCTATGTTTCCATGCCTGTGTGTTGAGCATCTACCCCCTGGTGGTCAGTGCTCGTCATAACTAACGGTCGAGCAGTTGAACAGTCACTTAGGCTTTTATATATATACTAGAGGCCTGGTGCACGAAATTCGTGCATGGGGAGGTGGAGGGGGGTCCCCTCAGCCCATACTGGACCCTCTCCAATCCGGGACCCCTCGGGATGTCCGACTGCTGGTTTCGGGTAATATGGGATCGGGCCTAAACCGGCAGTTGGACATCCCTCTCACAATCCAGGACCACTGGCTCCTAACTGCTTACCTGCCTGCCTGCCTGATCGCCCCCAACTGCCCCCCCTTTCCGGCCTGGTCACCTCTAACTGCCCCACCACCACCGGCCTGGTTGCCCCTTAGTGTCCACCCCTGCCGGCCTGGTCGCCCCTAACTGCCCCTCCTGCCAGCCTGGTTGCCCCCAACTGTCCCCCCGCCCGCCTGGTTGCCCCCAACTGCCCGCCCCCCCCCGCCGGCCTGGTTGCCCCCAACTGCCCACCCCCGCCGGCCTGGTCTCCCCTACCTGCCCATCCCCGCCGGCCTGGTTGCCCCTCACTGCCCCCCCTCTGATGGCCTAGTCGCCCCTCACTGCCCCCCACGCCCCTGCCGGCCTGGTCGCCCCACGCAGCCTGCTGGTCAGTCGTTTGGTCGTACCTCGCTAACCCCCCTGCCAGCCTGATCGCCCCATGTTGTTCAGTTGTTACTGTGAGGGCGTCATGACCAATTTGCATATTACCCTTTTATTAGTATAGATTAGAGGCCTGTTGCATGAATTCATGCATGGTTGGGGTCCCTCGGCCTGGCTGGTGATTGGGGCTGATCAGGGCCTGTCTTACCCAGTCCTGACTGGGCTGATCGGGGCTGGGAGGTTGGCCGGCTGGCCCCAGTTGGGGCCAATCAGGGCCTGCTGGCCGGGGGTAGGTACCACGGGAGGTTGGCCGGCCGCGGGAGGTTGGCTGTGGGAACGCACTGACCACCAGGGAGCAGCTCCTGCATTGAACGTCTGCCCCCTGGTGATCAGTGTGCATCATAGCAGCTGGTCGTTCACCTGGTCATAAAGGTTGCTTAGGCTTTTATGTATATAGATAGATAACCAGTTAGTATCTCTAAGTCTATTCTTTACACCTAAGTCCATCTGTAACCTGTGTGAAAATTGCAATGTTTATGCATCTTTAAGTATTGTGTCAGGTACAGTTTGAAGACATATGAGTATTTTTTTGGTTAATCATCACTTGAGGATATTCCCCCCCCCCCCATTGATTTTTAGAGAGAGTGGAAGGGGGGGTGGGAGAGAGAGAGAGAGAGAGAGAGAGAGAGAGAGAGAGAGAGAGAGAAACATTGGTGTGAGAGAGACACATTGATTGGTTGCCTCCTGCACATGCCCTGACCCAGGCTGGGATCAGGCTTGCAACCCTGGTACATGACCTTCACCGGGAATTGAACCCAGACCCTTTGGTCTGCAGGCCAACACTCTTAACCACTGAGCAAAACCAGCCAGGGCAACGTGAGTTTTGTTTTGTTTGGTTTTGTTTTTTAGTTAATCCTCTCCTGAGGATATTTTCCCATTGATTTTTTTTTTTCTTTTTTGAGAGAGTGGAAGGGAGGGAGAGGGATAGAGAGAGAGAAACATCGATGTGGAAGAGACACATGGATTGGTTGCCTTTGCATATGCCCCAAACAGGACTGGGGATTGAGCCTACAACCAAGGTACATGCCCTTGACCAGAATTGAACCTGGAACCGGCTAGACTATATTTCTTAATCAATCATAGAAATATATGTTTGTAGAGGACCTAACTCTTTGGTACAATTATTACCAGCAGGTGTCTACTCTATTTTGGAAAGACTTAAATGGTGAAAATGGTTATAGGGCTAGTAATGTGGCTGTTTTCAGTTTCATGGTCATTGTTTTAGATCTAACAATTTGAAGGAATAACCAGTAAGACTATGCACTGTCTTCTAATTTCCTAAGTTCATCATATATATAAAGCAAGTGGAAGCTGAGACCAGTTGCTTCATTCATATACTCAATTTAACAAGAATCTCTAAGCCAAAGGGATCTCTAAACTTTTCCTCTGAACTGGGAATATCTTAATGGTACCTAAGGTATTATGAATTCCTCCGAAATTTCCTGTACTAGAGCACTTGCCTCTTCCCAGCTCTCTTATCCCAAGTAGCCAGTTACATGTAACAGATATCAAGACTAATGTATAGGTGAGATCCCAAACCAAGAGATCTCATTACTCATGATGTTATATGACCTGGGGTAGTTATCTGTAAGGTAGCTAGGAGTGGTGTTCCTGCATCAGGAAAGGAGTGCTACATTCTATGAGCTAATGTTGTCTTTCTGAGTCTATACCTGCACAATCTTGCTACGATAAGGCCGTGTTTTATTACTTAAGGTAAATATGGCCTATGTTTGAGGGCTTAAGAGTTTTACAAGCATTATTTAAAAAACTAGAGGCCTGGTGCATGGATTCATGCACTGGTGGGGTCCCTTGGCCTGGCCTGCGGGGATCAGGCCAAAACCGGCCTGGTGCATGGATTCATCCAGGGTGTGCCTGGCCTGTCTCGCCCACTCCCGATTGGCCGGACCCCAGCAGCAAGTTAACCTACTGGTCGAAGCGTCTGCCCCCTGGTGGTCAGTGCGCATCATAGCGACTGGTTGAACGGTCGGACACTTAGCATATTAGGCTTTTATTATGTAGGATGACTAATTTTTGGCCTGGCCGGTGTGACTCAGAGGTTAAGTATCAACCTATGAACCAGGAGGTCACGGTTCCATTCTTGGTCAGGATACCTGCCCAGGTTGCAGGCTTGATTACTGGTGTGGAGTGTGTGGGAGGAAGCCAATCAATGATTCTCTCATCATTGATGTTTCTATCTCTTCCTTTCCCTTCCTCTCTGAAATCAATAAAAATATATTTTAGAAATGATTAATTTTTAGAAATTATTTTAAAACTATTATGCTTTTAAAATCGTGATAATTTTACAAACATGCTTTCCCCCCTCCGTATCCTTTTTCATTGTTTTAACAAAACATTTAAGGGGAATTGAATATTCCTCTGTGCAACTGTTGAGATTTCTTGTTGTACTTTCTTTCCCTGTTTCTCTGTTTGAGGTAAATTAGTCTGTTTATCCTCATCTGTATTTATTATTGTTATTAAATGACAAGTAATTATTAAAACACAATACCTTGCCATAAGTAAACTGTTTTTTGTTGTTGTTGACGGAGTCAATCAAAACCTGTGGTTTTAATGAGACAGGGAATTGATTATGCTTAGTATTTTTGTCACATATTGGTAGAAATATATATGGCCATATTTGTAACAACACGCCAGTAATTTATGCTGAGGGGAGGCCAGTATGAATTATATTTTTTAATGGAAATACATACTTTGGGCACAGATGCTAAGTACATATCTTTTGCAGTTGCTTTAGTGAATAAAACATTTAAATTTTAAATAAAAGGTATTTATTAACCTGTCCCTATGCTAATGAAAATCTGTAAATTTTTTTCATATAACTGTAGCAATAATAGCACATTTAAAAAATATATTTTTATTGATTTCAGAGAGGAAGGGAGAGGGAGAGGGAGAGAGAGATAGAAACATCAGTGTTGAGAGAGAATCTTTGATTGGCTGCCTCCTGCACGCCCCCTACTGGGGATTGAGCCCACAACCAGGGCATGTGCCCTTGACCGGAATCGAACCCGGGACCCTTCAGTCCGCAGGCCAATGCTCTATCCACTGACCCAAACCAGCTAGGGCCAATAATAGCTTTAAGCTTTTCATTTTAAAAGAAAAATATTTTAAAATTCAGAGGAAAAAAAAGAAGGAAGGGAAATGGAGTGATAATCATTATCCACCCAGTATTAACCTATATTTTGGAATATTCTCTTAATACCTCAGTTTTTAAAAAAATCTGCATACAAGTTTGAGAAGTATTTTTTTGTCTTAGCCAAACCACCTTTACAATTCTGTAATATGATGAAGTCTTTTCTTAATCCTGTTAATGATATCTGTATCCAAGCACAAGCCGTGAGATATCATAAATTCTGAATTGGTAAGAATGAGAAATAATGAGGCAGTTCTATGCTGAATTTTTTCCCCTTAGAAATCTGCATAAAGCAAACAATCCCTCCCTCCTAATTGTAAAGAAAAGGTGATATCTTTGTGAACCTGAGTTAGTCATCTGGTCTCAGCCCAGGATAGTCATGCAATTGCATACCCTTTGCATAACTATTATAACTATGTATTGTACCTATTTTTAATGAAGGCATTAAAAATACCATTGTTGCAGTAAAGTTTAGTGTCTGCTTGATTTTTCTTTCTTGGCTTCTTTTTCATGCATAGCACTAATAGTGAAGCGGAACAGGTGGTAATTGTCACTGGCACACTGAGACTTGTGAATAGCATCTGTTTGTCTCTTTTACCATCCGATGGTTAGCATAACCTTCTCTTCACTGCTCTCGTGTGTGTATGATAAAAGTCTATCATGAGTCATTAAAAGGTGCTAATTCACATTCTTTAACATGATTGAATAGGTAAAGAAGAAAGTCCATCTGGTGACTAAATATGACTATGATTTGAATCACACAATTAAAAAGGTATAATACTTGTGAGGTTATATTACAGAGTATTGGATCAAATAATGTGTGTCAAAGATAACGACTTCAAGCCAGAGTAGTTCCATAAATAGATGCATTAGTTAGTGGTGGTATAGTCCAGATTTTGGTTTTCATACTTAAAAAAATTATTTACTTGGCTTTAACAATAACACATTTAAATTCTTATGGTTTTCACCTTCTTGTAATTATTTGGTTTTATTAAGCCCACTTTTAAATGTCATAGTGTGGTATTTGTTTATGTATATTGATATAAGTGCATACTTAATTACTCTTTTTATCTTTTTATTATGGAAAAAATAGAGAATTGTATAATAAACTTTCATGTATCAGTCACCCAACTATTTCCTTCCCCCCACCAATTTTCTCTGTCCCATAGCCATTTTGAAGCAGATTCCAGACATATCATCAGTAAATATTTTAGTGTGTATCTCTAGAAGTCAAGGACTACTTTTTGTTGTTGTTGTTAATCCTCACCTGATGATATATTTTTTTTTCATTGATTTTCAGAGAGAGTGAAAAGGAGGGAGAGGGAATAAGGGAGAAGAAGGGAGGGGGGAGAGAGAGAGAGAGAGAGAGAGAGAGAGAAACATTGATGTGAGAGACACATTGATTCGTTGCCTACCACGCATGCCTGACCTGGGCCAGGGCTGGGGAAATTGTACCCAAGATCCTTGGATACAAGGGCCGAGGCTCTGTCCACTGAGCCACACCAGTCAGGGTGTATTTCCTTCCTTAAATGCTGAAAATTCGACTTCTCAGTGACGCTAACAGGTGCCAATAGATTTGTTTGTTTATTTATTTTTTATTTCAGAGAGGAAGAGAAAGGGAGAGAGAGAGAGATAGAAACATCAATGATGAGAGAGAATCATTGATCAGCTGCCTCTTGCACTCCCCACACTGGGCATCGAGCCCACAACCCAGGCTTATGCCCTGACTGGGAATCGAACTGTGACCTCCTGGTTTATAGGTCAATGCTCAACCACTGAGTCACGTCATCCTGGCACAAGTGCCCATTTATTTTATACAAGATTCACATACAGTTTCTACACTACAGCAATAATACTAGTGAAAACAGTTAGATTGTACACCCCCATTCTTTTTGTTATTTAGTATATCTCACTAGGGATGCATAATCAAATTGCTGTGTTTTAAAGTCACTTGAGTGTACAGGATTGTTTGTTTCATTTTGTCTTTTAGGAATTTTTAAAGTAGTTTTGCTTTATAATTATGAGAAATATTTATATAGTTCAAAGTTAAATGTAGAGGGGAAAAACATAATATTCACAGCAATCTGACTTCTATCTCCTGTTCATCCTATTTACCCCCTCTCCCAAAGGAAGCCTTTTTATAGTTTATTTTAAAATTTATTTTAAACATAAGCATGTATTTTCAAAACCCTTCCTTAGATAAGCAGAAGAGTTTTCACCATCTTGCTTTTTTCACTTTATAAAGATATAGTTCCATAATGTATAGAGACAGCCCTCATTTCACAGCATCTGGGCTGATACACCACAGTTTATTCCACCTTTCCCGGATTGATGGGCATTTGTATTACTTCTACTTTTGTGTTATTGCAAATGGTGCTGCAATAAATAACTTTGTGCTGTTTGCATTTTCACCAGCATAGCATTGGAAGATTCCTAGAAGTGGGGTTGCTGGTTCAAAAGGTAAATTTGTATGCAAGTTTGCTAGATATTGCAAATTTCCCTTCCATAGGCAAATTATGTGTATCAGTAATGTATGAGAGTACCAGTAGAAAACGTCAAACTCAGGGCTATTTGCCAATCTCATAGGTGAAAAATATATGTCAGTACAATTTCACTTTGCATTTCCCTAATGTGCAAGATGAACATCTTTTCATATTAGTATGGAGGAATGTATCCAATTTTAATGATTTCTATGTGATTATCCAGGTATCCTAACAACATTTGTTAGAAAATCCATCTTTTGCCAAAACCGGTTTGGCTCAGTGGATAGAGCGTCAGCCTGCGGACTGAAAGGTCCCAGGTTCGATTCCAGTCAAGGGCATGTAACTTGGTTGCGGGCACATCCCCAGTAGGAGGTGTGCAAGAGGCAGCTGATCAATGTTTCTCTCTCATCGATGTTTTTGACTATCACTCTTCCTTCCTCTCTGTAAAAAATCAATAAAATATATTAAAAAAATATTATTAAAAAAAAAAAAGAAAATCCATCTTTTCCCTACTGTTTGAGATACTATTATTAATTGATACTACATTTCTATATGCTCCTGTCTTTTCTGTTGGTCTGTCTTCTACTTACTCACCTCCACCAAACTTTTAATTATAAACGTAATTGACCAACTCTTCCTTACTGCGTTTTTCTTTGACAGTTTTTTGGAGGCTGTTTTCCCTGGTTGGTTCTTTCAGGTAAACTTTAAATAATTCTTCTACATCCAGTAAAATACAGTATTTTTATTGGGGCAGTGCTATGTTAATTTATAGAGAATGGACATCTGTATGATGTGTTTTTCTATGCAAGAACATGGTTTGTTTGTCTTTCCTGATGTTTAAATCTACTTCTGCGTATCTCAGAAATATTTTATGGTTTCCATGTATATCCTCTAACTGGGTTTGGTTTGTAAATATGAAAGCTGTTGATTTTATACAGTATTATAACCTACCATTTCACTAATGTCTGTTTTTAGTAACTTTCCCCCATTGAATTCCATTGATTTATTATCATTGTTTTCCCAAATATATAATCATGCCATCGATAAAGAGATGTTTTCCATCTTCCTGTTCATTCTTAAACCTCAGTGATTTCTCCTCTCTAACTGTATTGGTTAATATTTTCAACCTTTGAAGAGCTTCCAGATTGGTGAACACCTTGAGGTGCTGGGAGAGTGGTGCACCTGAAGAAGGTATGGAAGTTCTGTACCTTCCCATGTGTGTTGCCCTATGCAGCTCTTCCACTTGGTCTTCCTGAGTTATATTCATTACAATAAATAAGGAATAGGGAGTAAAGTGCTTTCCTGAGTTCTGTGAGTTATTCTAGCAAATTATTGAACCTGAGGAGGGGGGTCGTGGGAACCCTTGATTGATGACAGGCCTCCATTGGGTCTGAAGTGGGGGCAGTCCTGTGGGACCTTCCATGAACTCCAGGTGGATAGTATCAGAATTGAACTGAGTTGTAGGACACCTGCTGTTGGCCAGAGAATTGGTTGATATGGGAAAAAGAAAAACACATTTGATGTTAGAAGTGAAGTATTCATAGTATCAAAAAGAAAAAACACAAGTTTAGGTAGTAGAGTAGAATGAAAAAATGTGGCTCTGGAAATTAAATTCTTCCTCCTCCTCCCAAGTTTTTGTTGCTGCTTTTTGTAATTGATTGTTTAGTTACTTTTCTTAACTAATTTTGTAGTCTGTATTTTTTGTTGTGTGTGGCCACTAAATTCCGCTTGGTTAGCTTAGTGGTCAGCTAAATATTGAACAGAGATTTTTTTTTAAAACCACATATAACCAATAAGCCTCCTAGTCTTTTCTTATTGGCTCTGTGAGCATATTGGGGCATGCTTTCAACACTCATCCATGCAATGACAACTCTGCATTAGCCTTCACTTCTTGTTGCATAGATATCAGCTGGAGATGGGAGATTAGAGCCTATTAATCCTTTCCTGAGCATGCACACACTAAATATCCAATCAACATTCAACTTTCTCTCATTTTCTCATAATTTTTAACGTGTTTGAATCAGGATCAAGTTAAATTCCATATGTTGCAATGAGTTAATTTGCCTTTTAATCTCTTTTTAAAAATCAATAGGTCTTCTCAACATTTTAAAGGACCTGTTTTGTACAAGGGCGATGGAGTTTGTAATGGAAGATAGATAGCTTTAAATGACTTAGTAGGAGAAAGATATTCATACACAAAGACTATAAAGCAAAGTCTGATGTGATAGGATTTGGATGAATAAATTGTTGGGAAATTTGAGAAAAGGAAAAGGATATTTTTATCATCTTTAAGTCATAATGAGAGAGGCCTATGCTGGGCAGAAAATAGACAAAAATAAAAAATGGCAACCTCCACACCAGGTTCCAAAGGACTTCATTGATGTCAAGACTGATGAGCCAAAGGAATAAAATACCTGTGTGTTTTTAATGATTTTCCTTAGAACAACTACATGTGAGATTATTTATTGATCATTGCAGCCAATTTGAACTTTCATTCTCATAGTCTTTAGTTCTTTATCTGCAAAGATTCCTAAGATAATTTGTATCACAAACTCAAAATTACTGAGGAGTCCTTTAGAATGGAGATTTTACTCTGGGGGAAATGGATGTGAGAGCAGCTTTACTATAAAAGAATAACCATACATATTTTAAGGATGATTCAGACAGAGGGGGAAACTTCAGCAGAAGGACCTTTTGCCCATTCAATATTAGTGTGCAATGTGTTTGGCAATGCAAGATCAGAACTAAGCTTTATTGTTCCTGTTTTCAAAGACTGCAAATAACACTGGTTTTGACAACCCTTTGACTATCCAGAATATTTAGCAATCTAAAGGAGATGCTTTTAACTGGTTCAGAAGGCAGTTTATTCATTTTGTTCTATTTTAATCCTTTAATGGTCCACTGCAAGAAATAGGAGATATTTATGACCTGTGACTAATACCTCGTAATTGTGATGGACAATGACTTCTGTCATTTAAGAGCTACTTGAGGAAGAAGAAAGACCTTCAGTGATCAATAGGGCATTTTAAAAAAATCTAATAAGCTGCTATTACTGCTTTAGTAATAAAAATATAATGGCTTGTTAGACATAAAAATTGCATGAAATTTATTTAAAGACAATTTTGGGGTCAGAATGGGAAATTTACACCTGTGATTATCCTGTTGATCAAGGTGAAAATGAATAACTTGCTTTTAGTAAGAAATGTAAGAGGGCATACCTATATTATTATTTTTATATGTTATGAGCCTTGGGAAATTTTAGATACTGGTGGCGGCTGTAATTTCAGAGTAATTATTTATGGTGATAGCTTTTCTTTGCATATTGTACAAATAGGATGGCTTTGAAAAGCTATCGACATAAATAACTACTCTGAAATTGCAGCCACCACCAATATCAACAGAAAGTAGTTTCTCCCCTCCTGGTTTCACTACCCTAAAAAATTAACTCATTCTTTGTTAGTATGAGGTCCTCAGTTGACTGCTCTATCTAACAGAATCCAGCAAGGTCTCAGAGAAAAGATGTTTTCTCCCCTCTGATTGGAGGAACTTTACGGGTCCAGTTGCACCAGCACTCTATTATTTCAAACAATAGTAATGGAGATGAACTTTGAAACAACAGTCTGCTAATTCTCCTCTTCTGGACACTTGAAGCGTATCAGACTGCCCAAGAAGGGAGATACAGCTCCCTACAGAATATTCCATTGGATAATAAAATTCTTGAGCAGCTTGATTTGAGTTGATGATCTATGGCAGTGTGTATATTTTATTTTTATATGCCATGAAAAAATAGAGCAAAAATAACTCAGGGCATAAGGGGTTGTCAACTATTATTACCTTTAATGAAATGAAAGTCTCATTGGTAAAAGATGGGGAATTAATGACTTAAGCAATAAGCCAACGTCACTATATCCTGTACAAAAAAAAATGTCAGGTACATCTCCCTTCTCAATAACTTTTCTCCCTCTGGCTTAGAGGAAATGATTTAGAAGCTGAAGAAATGCCCAAGTTTATTAGGGAGAATAATGTAGTTATACAAAGGGCTGGGAATCCTGAATCCCTGCTGTTGTATATGAAATAACTGTGAGCTCTATTGAAGGTGCCAGTACAGTATAGTGTACAAGGTTGCCAGTGGCAATACTTGGCACCCAAAGACCATTCTAAGCTCATAAACCTGAGGGTCCTTATTAGAAGGCCCTAATTTAAATAGTTGGTACAGCATTGCTGGTTGCTGGCTCCTGTTCCCACCAGGCAGAGGATATTCCCTTAAAAGGAATTGCCTAAAGGGCCATATCACTTTCAATCATTTTCTTAGACTGGGTTCTACACAGGATGTCCATCAGGAGACTCATATGCAAATGATGTCTGAAATTTTCACTTTCTACTTAGCTCAGAAAAACCTAGCTAAGGAACTATGGTCATGTTCATTTTTTCACCAATCATACTATGCTAGTGTATGATTCATTCATTATTCGTTGTCACTAAATATATATAAGCAAAAAGTATATCTTAAGTTTTGCCCTCCCTCTTTTTTAAAATTTATTTTTAAATTACAGTTGACATACAATATTATATTGGTTTCAGGTGTACAACATAGTGATTGGACAGCTATATACCTTATACAGTAATCACCATGATAAGACTAGTCACTATACATAGTTATTAGGATAGTATTGACTACATTTCCTGTGCTGTACATTATATTCTTACTAGAGGCCCAGTGCATGAAAATTCATGCACTGGAGGGGGTCCCTCAGCCTGGCCTGCCCCCTCTCACAGTCCGGGAGCCCTCAGGGGTGGGAAGTGACCTAGCGATGGGGAAGGCGACACCCCCATCACACCTCTGCTGCTGCCACTGCTGGCAGCGCAAGCCTCGGCCGGCCCTGGTTACTTGAGCCTCGGGTGGCCGGGCAGCCACCATTCAAGGCTTGCCTGCACCTTGGGCTGGCCCTGGGCGGCTGGGGGGCTGAGGGGACTGGGAAACTCTGGAGGTAGGCGTGCAGAGCAGCCGGACCCGCCTGGGGGCGGGCCCGGCTGTGCTGCGCCTGCTGCCCTGGTGGGGCAGAGGGGACTGGGCACTGCCATCTTGTGGCTGTGGGCGCTGCCATCTTTGGGGGTGTGGCATTCAATTAGCATATTCTCTCCTTATTGGCTGTGGGCGCCGCCATCTTTGTGAGGGTGTGATGGTCAATTAGCATATTCCCTCTTTATTAGATAGGATGACTTATTTTATAACTGCCAGTTTGTACTTTTTATTAAATTTATTGGGGTGACATTAGTTAATAACACTATATAAGTTTCAGGTATACAATTCTATATATAATACAGCATCTGTATATTGTGTTGTATGTTCACCCATTCACCATATATTCTCTCCCAATGTTCCTTCTCCTCTGGTTACCACCATACTTTTGTCTGTGTCCATTGATAAGTGATAGACCTCCCTTGCCCAGGCTACCAGGTTCTTTCACCTGTCCCAAACCTCAGTCCCTTAGGCCTCCCTTGCCTGGAACGAGGGCACTGTATTCAAGGCAATGTTGAAGGTAAAGAGGGCAGAGGTGGTTGAGAGGGATATCAGGAATTAGGAGGCAGTGGTTCCTTATCTCCAGAAGATACTGTCAGGAAGGGTAGATGAGAGGTGCACTTGAAAGATAGTTTAGAATCCAGATAATATGACCCACAGGACCTTACAGGATAGCTGTAATGATCTTTCAGTAAATATTTACTGTACATCTACTTGCATGATACTTTTTGTTTAACTGGCTAGTACCATGCATTACTATTGGGTATAGTTGAGAGAGAAATATTCTGTTTATTCCAACATTGGATTAGTATGTATTATATGAGATAAATTTGTTTTAGTGAAATTGATCAGAATATACTCAATTCTAAAGTTATACTTAATTTTTTTTATATTTAGCTTTATAATTTAATGTTTCAATATACACACATATACCCAATATACCTAATGGAAAAAGCTCAAATTAACCATTTGTGTTTTCTGTTTGTTTTATTAATTAGACAGTAAGTTATGCAATACTTAATTTGATTTAATTTTGAATAATTCAGAAGGCACACTGTGACCTTGCGTAGCCTCAAGGCAGATCAAATGATTCTGTAGACATATTGGCATCCTATATAATAAAAACCTAATATGCAAATTGACTGAATGGTGGAATGACTGGTGGAACGACCAGTTGCTATGACGTGCACTGACCACCAGGGGGCAGAAGCTCAATGAAGGAGCTACCCCCAGCTCCCAGGCCTCAGGCCAGCCAAGGTGGGTGCCAGCAGGAGTCGGGGGGTTGCCCAATCATCCCGCCAGTCTGCAGAGGGAGGTGACTGGCGGTGGTGGTGGGGTGCAGTGCCAGCAAGCAGGTGGCGCCAGGCCAACCAAGGTGGGCGCCAGCGGGGGCCCCCAACCGCCCCGCCGGTCGCCCTGCAGATAGGCCCTGGTCGCCAGCCAGGCCTAGGGACCCTGCCCATGTACGAATATCGTACACCGGGCTTCTAATATAGATATTTTACCCAGGTGTAAGAGCATACATAGTAACTATGATATTGGATAGGATAGGAAGTGAAAGTACCTGGTAACAGGGAATTGCAAATCACAGAATGCTGAATATATCTAAAGTTTAACTTATTTGGGAGTGGAAAGCATATGATCCAGCACAATTAAGGAAAAACACAACTTGTATTGAATTCTTGTATGTACTGAACATAAGATATACATAAAGCACTTGGTCCTGCTGACAAGTTGCACAGTAGGCCTGGAGAGCAGCAACTTCACCAAGAATTTTCAATGTGCCAAATAAATTAGACAAGGACCCAAATAAGCAGGCTGTGAAGAGCTAAACCATGAGGGTGGCAGGAAGAAGTGCCTATATTAAGAATTGGATAGCGTGAAGGAAGACCAACTGCCAGAAGGAAGGAAAAAACTGCAAATTAATTTGCTGGCAAGGACATAATCTTATTCTGGTCTGCCTGAAGCAGACATCTTTACTTGGTGGTGTACCATTTGTTTCTCAAGTTTATAGTCATTTTGGAAAGTAGCAGAATACTTGAGTGTTCTGGAACTTTGCTCATTAAATGTTTTGTGTAGAGTGTGGTATGTTGAAAAGTTTGGGAATCTGAGGGGAGAGACCAAGATGGCAGAGCAGGTGAAAGCTACACTCACCTCCTTTCATGACCACATCAAAGTTACAACTAAATTATTGAACAGTCAAACTGGATAACCAACCAAAGACTAGCTGAGTAGAAGTCTTATAATTAAGGATAAATGGAAAAAGCCACATCAAGATTGGTAGGAGAAGTGAAGATGCGAAACTGCTGGCCCCATCCACACCCATGTGTGGCGGTTGAGAATCCAGAGGGATATCTGAGTTGCAGAGTCCCCTGTGAGAAGCAAGTTGTCCCTCATTGGCCTCCCCAGCCCAGAGTGCCAGTGCCAGGAAGAGGAGGCCACATAACATCTGGCTGTGAAAGTCAACAAGGATTTCATCTGCCTGGGTGAGATGAGAGGCTACTGGAAACCCAGGTGTCCTTAAAAAGATAGTACACAAAATCCTGCTTGCAGAGGCACTCACCTTGGGCTCTAGCAGAGGGACAGTACCTCGGAAGGTGCCAGAGTCATACAGGGAGAGATTGAGTTGTGTGTCTTCAGGGAGAGGGTTGAAGGAATAGCCACCAAAGTCCCTGTGTTGAGTCTCTCTCCTATACCACCCGTACATGTGGTGTTTCCTGGTCAAGCACTGCCCCCGCCGCTGCCCCCAGCATTATCCTGGGGAGCTGCCTAGCTCCACCTTGATGACTCCTAGTGTCCCTGCTGTACTCAGGTAGTGCACAGGCTCTAGGTTCTGCCCACGGCCAGCCTGTGCTTGCATTGCAATCTTTCTGGAAAAACTCTTGAGGAATTCTGAACAAGTTTGAGGGGTGGCAGATACACAGGGAGAGACTGAGTTGTGTGGCTTTAGGGCGAGGACTATCTTCCAGCTGTGCCCTCCCTCCACGTGGCTAAATCTTAATCTGCATTGGCATGATGAACTTCATTAGCTCTACCCTGACAACTCGCTGAGACCCTGCCCCATGAAAAAGTGCTGCGGCCCCCAGGCAGATGGTGGCTGGCCTCAGTTACCTTGAGACATTTGCTGAGTGGCCTCAGACCCAGCACTGGAGCTAAGTTTGAATCTGTAATAGCCTGGTGAACACTGCTTGCCCTTACCTGGTGACTCCCTGAGAACCTTCTTCACACAATTCGTGTACTGCTGAGGATCTTTCAGTGGCTGATCTAAATGGGCAGCTGGCTGCCAGTGGTGGGTCTTGGGGTGCACTGGGCCTTTTGTTGACCTGCCCCAGGCCTGATACTGGTGGTAACCGACTTCAGTACACAACTTGGCCTCTCCCATATGCACCCAGGGCCAGCACAGGCAGCTACCAACTATGGATTGTTTTGTAGCTCCTAACCAGTAATCCAGACCAATCATAGGTAATTTCTGACATTGACTGGCACGAGAGTCCCGCCTAAGAAGCCCCAGAAACAACACACCCCGTAGCTGGCTTCAGACCACAACAGAGCATGACCCAATTAACGCCACAGTGGTACACCCAAGAGAGGTCTCAATAGGCACCAGGCCCTGCTGGGGCAAGTCTGCTTCATGGGGTTGTGGTCTGAACAGAAGCTTGTACATTGCGGTTGTAACCAGTCCTTACAGCCGGTCAGTCTGAGGGTCAGCCCCACCCATGGATGAGCCGATAGCAATCAAGGCTCAACTATAGCAGGAGGGAAAACATATCCTACTGGGATTCAGGATTCCCAGCCCTTGGTATAACTACATTATTCTCCCTAATAAACTTGGGCATTTCTTCAAGAATGACTTATATCATGCACCTTTCATTTCATTAAAGGTATTTCAAGTGCACCTCTCATCTACCCTTCCTGACTGTATCTTCTGGAGATAAGGAACCACTGCCTCCTAATTCCTGATATCCCTCTCAACCACCTCTTCCCTCTTTACCTTCAACATTGCCTTGAATACAGAAGTTCCTGCAACACCTGGCTTAGATGACCAGGGAGACTGTGCCACTGGGCCCTACATGTCACCTTCTATATAAGGCCACCCAACCAAGACTGGGAAACACAAAAACAAACTCGGAGAGGCAGCCAAAATGGAGAGACAAACAAGACCCAAATAAAAAAAAACAGGAGAAATCTCTAGAAAAAGAATCAATGAAATGTAGGCAAGCAATCTACCAGATACAGAGTTCAAAGAAATGGTTATAAAGATGCTCAAGGAACTTAGAATTTCAACAGCTTAAAAAAGCACATAGAAACCATAAAAGAACTAGTCAGAAATGACCAATACAATACATGAAGAATACACTAGAAGGAATCAACAGTAAATTAGACAAAGCAGAGGACTGAATCTGCTATTTGGAAGACAAGGTAGCAGAAAACACCCAATCACAGAAGCAAAAAGAAAAAAGAATTTAAAAAAATGAGGATAGTTTAAGGGATGGCTGGGACATAACAACATCAACATCATAGGGGTACCAAATGAGAAAAGAGTGAGCAAGAGATTGAGAACCTATTTGAAAAAATAATTACTGAAAACTTCCCCAACTTGGTGAAGGAAAAAAGCACACAAGTTCTGGAAGCACAGAGGATCCCAAACAAGACAAACCCAAAAAGTGCATGTGCTTTTTAGTAGCATGAATTTCTTCTTTAGTAGTGTCTTTAAGCAGATAAACAAAAAATTGCTAACACATTGTAATTTGTAGTGCAATTCAAAAGTAGAAATCGAAGCCCCGAATGGGGCTAGTTCTATTTTGACAGATAATTGTAAGCTAAATTCTGAACTTCCCTTAAGCTATTTGCTTATTTATGCAAGTGTTTCATGAATTTACAATTTCTTAAATATGTTATTTCACTTAATACTTTCATATTCAGTGAAGGCTAAACTAGACCACAATAGTAAACAAATTAATAATATGATTATTCTACAGAAAAATAAGTGGGTTACTGAGTTGTCACGAGTCAGGTAAAGAGCATTTCAAAAGAAAGAAATAGCACAGAGCCCTGGAGGTAGAACAGCTTCAGGAATGGAAATCCCTGTGTGATGGTCCACGTGAGGGAGGGCAACACTGGAAAGAGGCAAAATTGAGCATGGGGCCAGAGGCCAGATCAAGCAAGGCCTAGAAGGCCACAGAGCAGTTTGGGTTTTATTTTAAGGGTGATGGGAAACCTTTGAAAAGTCTGAGGTAGAGCAGGGATATGATTTGATTACAAAGATCTCTCAGTCTATTGTGGGGAAAATGGATTGGAAAATGGCCAGTCAAGAAGGGAGTAAGCAAAAATCAAACAAACAAATCATCTGTAGGCACAGACAACAGTATGGTGATTGCCAGAAGGAAAGGGGTGGGAGGAGGTGGAAGAGGGCAAAGCGGGGATAAATGAGGGCAGAAAGACCTGACTTTGAGTGGTGCACTCATGGTGCAGTATGTAGGTGATGTGTTATTGAGTTGTACACCTGAAACATATATGGCTTTATTAACCAATATTACCCCAATACATTCAATAAAAAATAAAGCAAAGTGCATCAAAGTAGTCAATAGCATATTCATGTCCCAAGTAGCAAATTGTGACAAAGAATGTTGTTTTGAACTTTATTAATTGAGCAGGTTTATTTAATTTGGAAGTGCATTTTGGTTTATAATTTTAGAAGGACTATAAGCATAAAGAGTTTGTGTATAGATTCATGCTTGTACATATTTAAACACCATCATAATAAAAATAATTTAAGTCCCCTTTCTTAACCTCCACCCAAAAAAAGTTGGTACCATGGTGGCTTGGGCCTGGCTGTTGGCATTGGAGATGGAAAGAAGTGTATGGTTTTGTGGTAAATTTGGAGATGGAACCTACAGAAGTTGATGATGAATGGGATGTGGATGATGAAGTAAGGGATGAATCAAGGATGAATGCCATGCATTTTCATCCATATGCATCCTTTCCCCCTAGGTTATTTTTGCTTTTACTCAAAACGGAGTCTTACAGCTCTTACTGAAAAAACACACACATTCAAGGCTTTAAAAAGTATTGTGAAGCTCTTATGTAGAATTCTGAACACGTGGCTTTTGGCCAAAGGCAATAAGAATTAAAACATGAACATTGGGTGCACAGCTAGCCAGATTGTGGGATCATTTAGAAAAGTATATTGAAAAATGCTTCTGTCTCTTGAACTACTTCTGATTGTAATATAATTTCTACCAGTCCAACTAATTTTATATGCACAGAATGTGGTGCAACTCCACAGGAAATATAAATTTTTTACTGACTAGCAGCCTGTAACTGCTTTAAGTGTAATTACACATTTTTCATTTAAGATCAATTTCACAAAATCGTTTTTATGACCTAAAGCTGCCTTCCTAATAATTGGGTGAGCTAATTTATGAGGTTTTGCATGTGTTGGTACTGGTGTCATTCTCGCCTGGGTTTAATAGAAACAGGCTTGATGTGGATATGGGAAAGATTCTCTGGTTTCATATTTATTTCCCTTACGTTGATCCAGTGAATCTGCTTTTGCTTCTCAGCATATGCTGTTCTGTGAAAAGCCCATGATAACCTGTTCGTAACACAGCTCAGTAGACAAATGAGGATATTTTCCATTTAGTTCTAAAGAAAATGCCCCCTCAGATCATAATTAAATCTGATCTCATTCACTTGAGGTAGCATGAATAATTCATGGAGTTTAGGCATAATCAGGTTCTAGGCTTTGGGAAATTTTTAGTTGATGTGCAAAGGTTAATTTTTTTTCATTAAAGGGAAAGATCCTGTAGAATTGTCTTCTATGCCAAGATCCAAGTGCCATGGAGATTCCATTAAAGGAGTGTAAGGGTCGTGGGGAGCCGTGCCACTTCACACGGAGGGAAATGTACTTGTGTACACACTTAATTCAATATGCTTATTTTAACCTGAATTTCCTCTGTTACTTAATTATGAGCAAGAAGCCTGACTTCATTGAGTGAAAAGAATCTAGAATTAAGGGTGCATCCCCAAACTGGGGCTCTTTGCCACATGGGCCATCAGAGGAACTTGGCACTTGGGAGTTTGTCCTCTGGCTGTGCTGGACCAGGAATCCTAGAGAAGTAACCAGCAGGTTTGCCCAACCAGCTCTGTGTGGACTCTGACCCCATTGTCTCTATTTTTCCTTTTATAAAAACTTTTTTTAAAATTTGATTTCAGAGAGGAAGGGAGAAATAGAAACATCAATGATGAGGGAGAATCATTGATCGGCTGCTTCCTGCATGCCCTCTACTGGGGATCGAGCCCATAACCCTGGCATGTGCCCTTGACTGGAATCAAACCCAGGTCCCTTCAGTCCACAGGTCAACACTCTATCCACTGAGCCAAACGAACTAGGCTCTATTTTTCTTTAGCAGGGACAGCTTGGATGTTTCAGTCTTATGTCTACGAGAGATATAGGTCTTCCCCTCTTCTTAAGGATGCCAACAGGGGATCGTTATAGATGGGAAGTATGCAAATTATAAGGCTGCATGGTTCTTGCATTCAAAAGGAGCTTGCAGTTTAATTTGGAGATAAGACAGCTACATGAGAAGCTGACCAGCAGGCTAACAGTCTGTGATGAGTGGCACCAGCAACGCTGATGCTCCCAGGAAGAGGTCACTTTATATTGGTAGGAGTGTGTAGGGAAGGCCCTTGGGAATGGTACTTTGGGTAGGTGGTGAACAGAGGGGCTGTTTGAATCAGAATAGCTAACAATCTTGGGGTTTAATTATCAGGTCTCTTAGCTTATAGAAGGTTACAGTAAGGAAAACGAGGTCTTTTTCTTGTCCTAACACCCTGGGTAGGAGAAGCAGCCCCTGTCCTGTTGCTGGCAAACCTTGCAGTGACCTCATCTGAGACAGATCCTTGAAGGTAATTCTCTTTCTCAAGATCTGCTCCTTCGACTCCTTGTTACTTTCAAGGTAAAAATAAAGTGAGGTCTCGGCCTAATGGAAAGAAATAGCTTAGATGCCAAAGGCATTGCAGGTCCTGGAGGAACTCATGTAAGAGGGTGTCTGATGGGGAGGCTGGATGGGGAGACTTATTTACTTACCTGTTACTCTGGGCTCAATGTTCTGCCAGTAACTTCTGGAATCGGCACAAAAAACCACAAGAACTTCCTCTGCTTTACTTCCGCTGCCTCCTCCCCATGTTGCTCATCATTCCACTGACGCCTGTAGGGTACATTTTGCCTGATGGTCTCACATCCTAGGCGTTTGCTCAGAATGCAAAGGAACCACTGGCTGATACCTGTTCTGCCTTTTTTTTTTTCTGAGTCCATCAGAAGGAAGAATGGTGTGCTCTGCCCTGCATTTTCCATGACGTCCTCATCCCAGCCCCTGCGCGGATGCCTCCTGCCTCTGTGGACAGCCTTGGCCGGCAGCCTGGGGCGGCGCCGAGGACGTCACTCAGAGCCAGCAGAAGGTGGCACTTGACGGAGGCTCAGGGTTTCCAGCAGGGCTCTGGCATCTCCAAAGTAGGCAAGAATTCTGTTCCAAATCTGATCTCAGACTTGGAACCAGGTCCTAGAAATTCCTTCTGGCCACACCCCAGGGATGATGGGGGAAACATGAGGAATGTCACAGCAAAGCAGTGGCCCTCTCCTTGCTCTGGCCCAGTGCCTCAGAGGAAAGGTGTGCTTCCCCCGCTAACCCGAGACCCAGCCAATGTTGCTGTGAATAGTTATTACATTCCCTCCAGCCACCATCCTTCCAGCTCATTTCCCCAGCAGTAAAGATTCTGTTTCAGCATTGTCTTTTTTTTTAAACCAGCCTCTGGGAATTTCCTATTACTTCTCTTCATTGTATTAGTTTCATGCTTCAGCTGTTTATGCTTCTATAACTGCATCTACATTTTTGTCTCCAGTCCCAGGCTGATCTCAAACAACATCATCCGTGTTAGAGCATTAGGAGGAAAAAAGAAAAGCGCCTAGTAGATTGAGTGGCAGAGAAAGAATGAGACAACATCTGGGCCATCAAAAGCCCCTACTGCTCAAACCTCCTGGTTCGAAAATGAATTTATAGTGAGCTTGTTCACATAGTTTCGTCTGCATGCGTCCTCCAGCCTCCTTCCGAGGTTTGAGGCAATGGTAAAACGTATTTTCTCCAGTTTGGTTTTCTTCCTGATTAGAGTCCTTTAACAGCCCTAAGTTTCTTCGGACTTGTTGAAAAGGGGTGAGCTTTGTTTCTTGAAACTGAGGAAGGAATGTGCTTAACTTCTCTTAGCAACTCGTCAGCTGCTTTTACTCGAAGGTTCAGTCCGAGGGTGGCTCTCAGAGTGAGAAAATTTCTCCTGAGAGGACATATAGGTGGGTCTGCAGTGCTGCAAAGGCATGTCAGTATCTGAGAACTATGACATGTCATTGTTTTCACCGCTATTGGATAGTAATCCTGTGAAAAAGAGGATCATGTAAGAGAAGTAGTAAAATGTAGAGGAGTGCTTGGGATGATAAGCACCAAATTCAGGTTGTTGGTCACCTCTGGGAAGGGAGGAGTGAATGTATAGAGGAGCCTACATGCATTTGTGATTTTATTCTTAAGTTGGTGAGTGGAGACATGGGTGCTCACTCTGTTATCCTTGATTGCTCTCTTTTTTCCTTAATGAGCAAGTCATTCATTACTAAATGAAAACATTTTAAATAATGCCCAGGTTTTAGAATGCACCTGAATTCAAATATTTTTTCCTGTCTTTATTAGAATGAGCAAATATCTTTAACCCTCTGAGTCTCAGATTCCCTATCCATGAAATGAAGATAGTAATTTCTTTTTCCACAGGGTTATTTTAGGATCACATGAGATAGCTCAGTATCTGGCACATGCATTGAGCATCCAATTAAAATTATCTGTGATACTTCTAGAAGGCTCTTGAGACATGCTTGTTAAATTTTAAATGAAATAATGTCAGTTGGGAAGAGGAGTAAATGGATGAAGAGAGTCAAAAGGTACAAACTTTCAGTTATAAGTTAAATAAGTTCTAGGAATCTAATGTACAGGATGGTTACTGTAGGTAACAATACTCTATTGTACATTTGAAAGTTGCTAAGAGAGTAGGCCTTAAAAGTTCTCATCACAAGAAAAAAATAAATATAACTGTGAGGTGATGGATGTTAGCATATTATGATAATCATTTCATAATATGTACATAGATCAAATCATTTTGTTGAACACCTTAAACTTATACAATGTTATATGTTAACTAGTGGCCCGGTGCACAAAATTCATGCACATTAAAAGAGAATTAATTAGAAGAAATATTTTAATACTGCTATTTGCCCTTTCTCTGTAATAGAAGTGTCAGAGATGAAAGGAAATTAGTAAAATGTATATGAAAATAATTTGTAAATTTATTAATAAATAAATAATAACAACATGATATAATAACAAAGACATGATATAAAAACAACAAAAACATGATATAAAACAACAAAACCATGATATAAAAACAACAAAAACATAATATAAAAACAACAGTGATGCAAACAATGACTGATAAAGTGATTAAACTTATTCTAATATCTCCCTGTATACCACATTAAGAGTGAAAATACTTTCAGAGTGCTTGACTAATTTCCCTTGTGATGAATTATTTACAACTTTAACTGTAATGTCACATGCTCTTCAAACTCGAGAGAAAGCAACATATAACTGACCATGTCCGAAAACGGGTTCAGGTAGGAATATTTCTACTCTGTCTAGAGTTTGTCCTTGTGATTTATTAATAGTCATCACAAATGCTGGCATCATGGGAAACTGTCATCAAATTAACTTAAATGGGAGGCCAGTGTCAGATGGGGACAAATCAATTCTTTGAATCAAAACAACCTCTCCCTCTGCAGATCCTGTTAATACTTCAGCTTCAATAATGTTAGGTTGTAATCTACACTAATAAAAGAGTAACATGCTAATTGATCCTACCTTTGCAATGTCCACCATTTAATCAGGAGTGACTATGCAAATTAACCCAACAAAGATGGCGGGTTAATTTGCATATGTAGGCACTGAGCGGCCAGGGGCGGGACACAGGCGTTCTGCACCACCCCAGCCGCTCCGGGCCTCTGGGAAGCTTGGGAAGGCAGAAAGGCGGGCCGGAGCGAAAAGGCGGCTCCAGCCAGAGCAAAGGCGGTGCCAGCAGCCAGGGGAAGGAAGGCCCATTCTTGCACGAATCTTTGTGCATCGGGCCTCTAGTCTTTTGATAATAAATCTAGTACCATTATAAAGACCCTATTTACTATTAAGATTTCTCAGTAGCATGATGATTGCACACACTTTCAATTTTAATTTATGACACAGCATTCCTGAAGGAGTAATACTATTAAGAAATTCGATGGGAAAATTTTCCTTTTCAGCATCATCTGTTGAATCAATGGAATCATCACTCAAATATGTGTTAAAATCTCCATCGAGTATATCTAAAATTTCTTCATTTAATTTTTGAATGTGCTCATTCTTTGGACAAAGAATTGCATGTCTAGATATATTTTTAATATTATTTCCAAAGGTAGCTTCAATAATAGATCCATTACAAATCATTTCACAGGAGATTTCAATAATACCCATTCCTAAATGAAAACTGCTATCAAGTTTGCCATCTCCAAGTTTTACTAACCATTCACTATAAGCAGAATCCTCTGATCTCATATTTGTTTTAAGAAACAACTTTCTGAAACATCCCCAAACAGTACAGTACTTTAAACTCACTTGTACTATGGCTGATCACATAGCATGCAGTACAATACTGAGACATTGTCGAAAATTCCCTCCGAGAAGAACTTTCCCACCAAATGCAACATTCAGATTCATAATTTCTCTTAGTAATCTGTCTATGGTGTTTATAGCATGACTGGATGCCATGGTGCATTCATCAATAATGAGAAGTTTGGCCTTTTTAATGGTTTTAGCAACTTCACTCTTTATATCGAATCTAGAAATTCAAGTTTAATTTAATGGAATTGGTAATTTATATTGGGAATGAAAGGTTCTTCCACCGAGAAGTAAATTTGTAGCAATTCCTGTAGTCACTGTGGGTAAAACAGTACCACCACGACCTCTAATATAATGTATTAAAACTTTATAAAGATATGTTTTTCCACTACTACCTGGACCATCCAAGAAAAAGCATTTGGGGTGTACAGTTTGATCTTTGATGGCTGAAGTTATAGTCTGAAAGGCAGCTTCACCTCAGCACTGGGTGGGGATGCATGCAGGCAGCGCCACGTCCCAGGTCAGGGACACAGGCAGGCAGCTTCACCTCAGCTCTGGGCAGGCCTGCATGTGCCTCCGCTGGGGCGGAAGTCTCCACCCCCATCCCCGCCCACCAGCTCTGGTTGTGACTGGGACACCGTTAGGACCAATTAGCATATTACCTCTTTATATATATAGATTATATCTCAATAAAACTGGAAAAAAAACCAAAAAAATGTCAGTTGTCAATAGCAAATATATCATTAGTTTCCTTCTTACCTACCAGACTGCCCCTTCTCCCCCAGTCTATTCTACACTTTGATGGCTGTTCTTGCTTTAAAGTTTCAGTGGCTTTTGGGTTACTGCCAGCTAACTTCAAGCTGAGTCCTGCAAACAATCCCTTCAGCCCACATCAAACCTATTGCGTACACTACCCTGCCTTTCCAGCCTTGCTCAGCTCCAGCCAAGCCCAGTGATGTGTCCTACCAGATCCACACCTGTGCTGCTGCAGCACAGCCAGGTCAGGACAGCCTTGGAGTGTGCAGCCTCCTTGTCAGTTTGACCTCCCAGGGGAGAGATGAGGGATCAAGGAACCTAGGACGGTCTCCTGTGCACACTGCAGAGGAGAATAATGGTAAGAGCAGTGTGGTAGCAAGAAAGCAGATATCAGGAAGCTGGAACAGAGTCAGGCAACATGCTGCCTTTTTGTAATAGGTTTCCTAATAATTCCCTCCTACCATGAAATGGAATAATAGCTGTGAAATCAATTATGAACATCATGACTTATTTTTCTAATTAATTAAAACCACGTGGGAATTCAAAAGTCTAGTAAATAAATCTTTCTGTGCTGCCAACCTTACCCAAATATTCTAGAGCCCCAGGATCCCAAGGTTCAAAGCCCAACTCCACCTTAACACAGAGAACTTAAGTAACGTGTGACCTTCGGTAAATCACTTTACCTCTGTGCCTCTTTCTTCTTTTTTTTTTTTTTTGTTTTTTTTGTTTGTTTTGTTTTTTTGTTTTTGTTTATTTTTTTCCTTACTGTGCCTCTTTCAAATGGGGGGAATAAGAGTGTGTATTGCACAAGTTTGTTGTGAAGATTGTGAATGAAGATGTGTAAATCAAATAGTGTTTAATAATGGAAAGTGTGCAATGATGATTAGCTATTATTCTCTACCTAATTTGGACTAGAAAAGATTTTCAAATAAGTTGTTGGTATCTAAAAACACAAGCATGAACGCTATGGAGGTAATCATTTTGCAATACATAAGTGTGCCAAGTCAACACTGTACATCTAAACTTATGCAATGTTATATGTCAACTAGAGGCCCGGTGCATGAAATTCGTGGATGGGAGGGGGGATGTCCCTCAGCCCGGCCTGCATCCTCTCCAATCTGGGACCCCTTGGGGGATGTCTGACTGCCAGTTTAGGCCCGATCCTCTCCAATCCAGGACCACTTGGGGGATGTCTGACTGCTGGTTTAGTCAGACATCCCTCTCGCAATCCAGGACCACTGGCTCCTAACCACTCACCTGCCTGCCTGCCTAATGCCCCCAACAGCCTTCCCCTGCTAGCCTGGTCGCCCCCAATGGCCCTCCCCTGCCAGCCTGGTTGCCCCAAACTGCCCTCCCCTGCCAGCCTGATCGCCCCTAATGCCCTGCTGGCCTGATTGCCCCTAACTGCCTCTGCCTCGGCCCCCACCACCATGGCTTTGTCCAGAAGGAAGTCAGACATCCGGAAGATGGCCGGTTGACCTGATCTAATTAGCATATTACCCTTTTATTAGTATAGATTTTATCCCAATAAAGCTGGGGAAAATTAAAAGCATCATTTGATTGTGTTTTAACAGGATCACTGTTAAATAAACTGAAGGGGATCTAAAGAAAAAGCAGGAAGACCAGTTAGGAAGCTTTTGAAGGAATCAAGGTGAGGAATCACAGTGCCTGGGACAGGGTGGTAACAGCTGAGGTGGTGAGAAGTATATATGACAGCAGATAAATAATCTGCTTTGTGGTACCCACCTTCATCCCAAACCAAGTGCCTACGTGTGTGCATGCACACCAGTGTGTGTGCATGCATGTTTGTATGCCTATTTCTGAGCTCTGTTCTATCCAGTTTATCTATGTGTTTCTTCCTTTGTGAGCACCATATTTTTATAATGCTTTGTGATATGTGCTAATACCTTTGTGATATGTGCTAATCCCCCCTTTTTGCTCTTCTTTTTCAAAGTTAACTTGGTTATCTATGGTCTTTTATTCTGCTGTGTACATTTTGGAATAAATTTATCAAGTTCCTCAAACCAGAACTTTGGAATTATACTAAGTCTGGAAATAAATTTGGAGAAAATTGGCATTTTTGCTATGCTATCAAATTCATGAACATGGTTGAGTTCCCCAATTTATTCACATCCTTTTAAAAATATATATATATATATTTAATGATATCAGAGAGGAAGGGAGAGGAGAGAGAGATGGAAATGTCAATGATAAGAATCATTGATCGGCTGCCTCCTGCACGCCCCCTACTGGGGATCGAGCCTGCAACCTGGGCATGTGCCCTTGACCAGAATCAATCCCAGGACCCTTCAGCCCACAGGATGATGCTCTATCCACTGAGCCAAGTCAGCTAGGGCTATTCAGCATAATAATTCAGAAGCAGATATGGATATCTCAATCCCTTGCATGTTTAAATTTATTGCACTGCAGCTAAATGTTGTTTTCATTTTTGGTTCATAATACATACTTGTCTTTACTGATAATATAAACATAAATGTTGTTTTCAATTTTGTTTGTATATTGCATACATTAAGGATTTAGAATTATATATCAATGCTAAAATTCACCAGATATTTAAATATTTAAACACAAGACTGTAAAAGGAATCTGTTTTCAATTTTCTTTATTTACATCTTCTCTTAATGTAAAAGGATGCAGAAATCCATCAGTTTTCCAATAATTCAGAATTATAACTTTTCAGGTTTAAAAAAGATCATTCATTTATATGCATTCATTTATATACATTACAGAGAAGAATAATTGTGAATTTTTGTGGGCTACTCAAATAACATTTTATGTAGTCACATTGCATTTTAGTAAATATAAATATTCAAATTTTGTAGTAATTTAAAAAATTTCTAGCAGTAGTGACTATGTCTCTGCCTAATAAAATACGAAGCCTTACCATTTCTAGTTGGGGACAGTGCAGTGTAACACTGGCATAGGATTTGTTTGTAAACCATACATAGGAACACACACAAGTTTATTCTCTGTGACATGATATTCTTCTGTTTAGGAATTTGATATGTTCCAAGGAAAGAATAAACTGCATGCCATAGATGTCTACTGAAAAATTAGAAGCAGCTTAATTGGCCAAAACTAAGGAAATTATGGCATACCCACTCCATGAAATGGTAGACAGCCATTGAAATTTGAAGACTATATAGCAGTTGGAAAAGTACATATGCTGCTACGTAAAGAAGGACAATCTATAAAAACTGAACAAATACAAGGATCTTGACTATATGTTTAAAATATGTGTCTTTGATCAAGGAAAAAATGAAATTAATAGTTACTAGGGTGTTGAGATCATGAGAGAACCCTTTGTTCTCTAAACTTTTTGTTGTAGAAATACTAATAGCCACCAACGCAATTGATATAAAAGTTGTTACCTAGTGTTTCTATCAATTACCTCTGGTCGATGTGGTTAAGAGTTGCAGATCTTTCTTCAGAGAAGATAGTTTCTGGATTAGGTATGGATCGATGCAGGCATTCATTTTCGGGCTGTGGAGAAGGCAGAGGGATTTTTTTTTCCCCCTCAGGGATATTTAACATTACCTCTGCCTGGGAGATGATACTGACCAATATATATGAGACAGTTTCATTAATGCTCTTGTAATCTGTGTTTGTTCAGAAGAAAGGCTTCACCCGTCAGTTTCCACTGGGGAACTTTTAGAGCTTGAATGTCAGAACCTTCCAATTTAGACGTTCTTTAATTTGTTATGCTTCCCTTTATGCCTGGAACTGCATCTTTAATATCAAGGCAGATGGTGTGTAAACACTCAGGAATTTTACGCCCCCATTTTGCTTGGTGTGCTGGTAGGATATTTCTTCCAGAGTATAGATTTTCTTTGTTTTGATTATGACATAACTGCAAGATTTTCATCAACCATTTTAGAGGAATTTGGGTATATCCTTTCTACTTGTGTTTGCACCTAAAGCAGTAGTTTCCAGCTCTTATTCCTCCTATTTTGATACATATTTCTTTATTCTTTCAACCAACTTTTGCAATATTTTCTATAGGTATTTCAATACAGGAGAACAGACATTCTGAATCTGTGAAAAATAAATATATGCCAAATTATGCTGAAAGTATTTTGATAATGTGTTCTGAATAATGAAACAGGGTGTGTATGTTTTTTGTTTTTTTAATAATAGAAAATAAGGCTGGGTTATTTTAGGCCAGGTCTTTTGGATAGGATGATTTGATTTGGGACCCAGGTCCAAACTGGTCAACCCATTGATGAAACAGATTAGTATTTATAAGATTTAATTGTTTTTCACAAAATTGAATAGTTAACTTTCTACAACCCTACCGCTCATTTTCAGTCCTTTAAAAGACAAATATTTATTAGATACTCATTATTTACCCAGCATTGTATTTGCATCCATGAGATACAAGACATGTAAGATATGGTTTTGTCTTGAAGAAATTTAAAAAGCCAGATAAAGGGACAAAACTAACTTGCATGGGAAAATTTAATACAAAACTATGTGCTCAAAAGAGAACAAAATTTTCCCATCTTTGGCCTTTTTTGAGGAGGAATTTTCCCAAGCGCACTCCAAGTTTCTCCCTTTAATTCACTCCACGTCCATTGTGGGGGTGACCCATGTGATTGGTGACCATGTTCTAGCTGGTTCCATCCTTCCTCCTCTTTGAAGCTAGCTGGTTCACACAGAGCCTGGGCTCTCCTCAGTGCTTCTCTTCCAAGGTGTATGTTTGACCTGGGTATGTATCCATCCCCTGCCCTCACCCAGAGTTGCCCGAGATTGGGGGCAGATCTGACTAAATAAATCTAAGGGTTAGTCTTAGCAAAACCACTTGGTAATAGGGTTGATATTTGGTCTTAATATTTATTCTTTGTTTTAATCCTCAGTTTCTACAGAAACCAGGTTAGGAAGAAATCAGAACAATATATGATACTGGAAGCTAACATCCAAGGGAAATAATGTGAACTGTGAGTGGTAGAAGAAGTCATAAGAAGGATTCATTGGATTTGGATCTTGAAGGCTGACTAGGACTTGGAAAATAGAAAGAAGGTAGTCATTTTTTTTCAGCTTCATTTACAATCTCTTGAACTTTTAGAATGATGTAGAAGGGAGGAATAAGAATGATTTTTTTTTTAAAATTGCAGGTGACCTCATGGCACCAGGAAAGGGATTTTCAAGACCATCTCAAAAGAAAAGAAATTAAGAAGAGAATTACAGACTTGTAATTTTTAGGTTTATAGATAGAAGCAAGATTTTGTTCATGACTGGTCTAACTGCATAGTGTTCTCTAAAGATGTGTCATTGGTTTTCAGCAGGACTGCTGGCTCATGCTGCCCCAAACCAGGGACTGGAGGCCAGGAGCTCGGCTGTGCACAGCGACTTTATCCATAGGCCATGTGCCTGGAGGCCTCTTGGAATTGCAGTCCCGGTGCAGGTAGAGGCAGTGACCAACCGGTTGGTGGGCCTTGTCTCTCTACTCAGTTTTACCTCTTTCCAGACCTGATCAGAGGGCCAAAGGCCAGGAGGTAGTTGCTCTCAAGGAGAAAATATTCCCAACCACCAATGCACCACTGTTCATTGGTAAATAGAAACAATTCCTGGGGAGGAAAAAAAAGAAATTTAAGAGAACTCAGAGTGCATGAATTCTAAGTTAGAGAATATAGCCCTTACCCAGCGAGATCAGGTCTGCCTCCTCCTCTAGCATCTCCTTGCAGAAATTCCACTTAGTGCTGACCTGCTGCCCAGTATCGTTTTGTGATTTATTCACAGCCACATCCTGCAGCATCTTGAGTTCCTGAAATAGAAATTCCTGCTCAGTAACTGTCTAATACAGAGCCAGTAGCAGGTACTCCAGGCCCTCTCTTCTCTTTTTAAATCTCTACTACTCTCAGCATTACTTTTGGTCTCAGTAGATAATTTTGCCTCTCCCTTTAAAAATGCGTGAAACTGAGATCCAAGGTAATAAAGGCCATATAAGACAAACCAACAGTCAACATCAGACTCAATGGGTAAAAACTGTAAGTGTTTCCCTTAATATCAGGAACCAGACAGGAATGTCCACTTTCACCACTCTTATTCAACATAGTGCGGGAAGTCCTAGCCACAGCAATCAGACAAGAAGAAGAAATAAAAAGCATGCAAATTAGAAAAGAAGAACTATCACTATTTGCAGATGATGTGACACTGTATATAGAGAACCCTAAAGATTCAATCAAAAAACTATTAGAGCTGAAAAATGAAAATTTAGTAAAGTGGCAGATACAAAATAAATATCCAGAAATAGGTTATATTTTTATACACCAATAATGAACTATCAGAAAGGGACCTAAGAAGACAATCCCATTTCCAATTGCATAAAAATAAAAACAAATAATCTAGGAATAAATTTAACCAAGGATGTAAAAGATATGTGCTCAGAAAATTATAAGACACTGAAGAAAGAAATTGAAGCAGATACAAATAAGTGGAAGCATATACCGTGTTCCTGGATAGTAAGAATTAATACTATTAAAAAGTCCATATTACCCAAAGCAATCTATAGATTAAATACAATTCCTATCAAGATACCAATGGCATATTTCACAGAACTAGAAAAAATATTCCAAAAATTTATATGGAACCAGAAAAGACCCCGAATAGCCATAGCAATCTTGAGAAAGAACAAAAACGTTGGAGGAGTTATGCTACCTGATATCAAATTATACTGTAGGGCCGTAGTAATCAAAACAGCATGGTACTGATATAAAAACAGACATATAGATCAGGAACAGAATAGAGAGCCCAAAAATAAACCCACATCTATATGGTCAATTAATATTTGACAAAGGAGGCAAGAAATACAGTGGGGTAAAGAGAGTTTATTCAAAAATTGGACAGATACATGCAAACAAATGAAATTAGACCACTTTCTTCTCTCTCTCTTTCTCTCTCGCTCTCGCTCTCTCTCTTTTTTACGTAAATGCTCCTCTGTGGTATATTTTATTTTATTTTTTTTTGTTTTGTTTTATTTGTTTAAAGTATTGCATATATTAGTACATATATCTCCATTTTCCCCCTCATTGACCTTCCCTCAGCCTCCCCTACCTCCTGTCGCACGCCCTCATCCCACCCCGCCCCCAGTGTCTTATGTCCATTGGTGTGCTTATATGCATGCATACAAGTCCTTTGGTTGATCTATTTCCCTCCCTCCCCAACACTCCCCAGCCTTCCCATTGTAATTTGACAGTCTGTTCGGTACTTTACTGCTTCTGTATCTATCTTTTTATTCATCAGGTTATAATGTTCTTTCTTTTCCATAAATGAGTGAGATCATGTGGTATTTTTCTTTCATTGCCTGGTTTATTTCACTTAACATAATGCTCTCCAGGTCCATCCATGCTGCTGCAAATGGCAAGAATTCCTTCTTTTTTATAGCATCGTAGTATTCCATTGTGTAGATGTACCATAGTTTTCTAATTCAACTCATCTGCTGATGGGCATTTAGGCTGTTTCCAAATCTTAGCTATGGTGAATTGTGCTGCTATGAACATAGGGGTGCATATATTCTTTCTGATTGGTGTTTCTAGTTTCCTGGGATATAATCCTAGAAGTGGGATTACTGGGTCAAATGGGAGCTCCATTTTTAGTTTTTTGAGGAAACTCCATACTGTTCTCCACAGTGGCTGCACCAGTCTGCATTCCCACCAGCAGTGCACGAGGGTTCCTTTTTCTCCGCATCCTCTCCAGCACTTGTCGTTTGTTGCTTTGTTGATGATTGCCATTCTGACAGGTGTGAGATGGTACCGCATTGTTGTTTTGATTTGCATCTCTCGGATAATTAGTGACTTTGAGCATGTTTTCATATGTCTCTTGGCCTTCCTTCTGTCTTCTTTTGAAAAGATTCTATTTAGGTCCGTTGCCCACTTTTTTTATTGGATCATTTATCTTCCTTTTATTAAGTTGTATAACTTCCCTGTAGATGTTGGAGATTAAACCTTTATCAGTGATAACATTTGCAAATATGTTCTCCCATACAGTGGGGTTTCTTGTTGTTTTGTTGATGGTTTCTTTTGCTGTGCAAAAGCTTTTTATTTTGATGTAGTCCCATTTGTTTATTTTCTCTTTAGCTTCCATTGCCCTAGGAGCGGTATCGGTGAAGAAATTGCTTCGGCATATGTCTGAGATTTTGCTGCCTGTGGATTCCTCTAGTATTTTTATGGTTTCCCTTCTTATATTTAAGTCCTGTATCCATTTTGAGTTTATTTTTGTGTATGGTGTAAGTTGGTGGTCTAGTTTCATTTTTTGCATGTATCTGTCCAATCTTCCCAATACCATTTATTGAAGAGACTGTCTTGACTCCATTGTATGTTCATGCCTCCTTTGTCAAATATTAATTGAGCATAGTGGTTTGGGTTGATATCTGGGTTCTCTATTCTATTCCATTGGTCTATATGTCTGTTTTTTGTGCTAGTACCAAGCTGTTTTGACATCAGTGGCTTTGTAGTATTGCTTGAAATCTGGTATTGAGATCCCACCTACTTTGTTCTTTCTGAGGATTGCTGTGACTATTCGGGGTGTTTTTTTATTCCAGATGAATTTTTGGAGAGTTCTTTCTAGGTCTGTGAAATATGTCATTGGTATTTTAATGGGGAGTGCATTGAATCTATAGATTGCTTTGGGTAGTATGGACATTTTAATGATGTTGATTCTACCAATCCATGAACATGGCATGTTCTTCCATCTGTTTACATCTTCCTCTATCTCTTTTCAGTGTCGTGTAGTTTTCCGTGTATAGGTCTTTTACCTCCTTAGTTAAGTTTATTCCTAGGTATCTCAATTTTTTTGGTGCAATGGTAAATGGGATTGCTTTTTCAGTCTCTCTTTCTGTAAGTTCACTGTTGGTGTATAGAAATGCCATAGATTTCTTGGCGTTAATTTTGTATCCTGCTACATTGCCGAATTCATTTATTAAGTCTGTTAGTTTTTTGATGGAGTCTTTTGGGTTTTTTATGTACAATATCATGTCATCTGCAAATAAGGACAGCTTTACTTCTTCTTTTCCAATTTGGATGCCTTTTATTTCTTCTTCTTGTCTAATTGCAGTGGCTAATACTTCCAGTACTATGTCAAACAGGAGTGGTGAGAGTGGGCATTTCTGTCTTGTTCCTGTTCTTAGGGGAAATGGTTTTAGTTTTTGCCCATTGAGTATGAAGTTAGCTGTGGATTTATCATATATAGCTTTTATTATGTTGAGGTATGATCCTTCTATTCCCACCTTGTTGAGATTTTTTATTAAGAAAGGGTGTTGGATTTTGTCAAATGCTTTTTCTGCATCAATTAATATGACTATGTGATTTTTATCTCTCAATTGGTTTATGTGATGTATCATGTTTATTGATTTGTGGATATTGTACCATCCTTGCATTCCTGGGATAAATCCTACTTGGTCATGGTGTATGATCTTTCTGATATAGTGCTGGATCCGATTTGCTAGAATTTTGTTGAGGATTTTGGCATCTATGTTCATGAGGGATATTGGTCTGTAATTCTCTTTCATTGTGTTGTCTTTATCTGGTTTTGGTATTAGGGTGATGCTGAATTCATAGAAGGAGCTTGGAAGTGTTCCTTCCTCTTGAATTTTTTTGGAATAGTCTGAGAAGGATAGGTTTTAGTTCTTCCTTGAATGTTTGGTAAAACTCCCCTGTGAAGCCGTCTGGCCCTGGGCTTTTGTTTGCCGGAAGCTTTTTGATGACTGCTTCAATTTCTTTCATAGTTATTGGCCTATTGAGATGTTTAGATTCTTCCTGATTGAGTTTTGTAAGGTTATATTTTTCTAGGAATATGTCCATTTCTTCCAGGTTGTCCAGTTTGTTGGAATAGAGTTGTTCGTAGTATTTTTTAACAATCCTTTGTATTTTGGTGGGGTCTGTTGTTATTTCACCTCTTTCATTTCTGAATTTGTTTATTTGGGTCCTCTCTCTTTGCTTCTTGGAGAGCCTGGCTAGAGGTTCATCAGTCTTGTTTATCCTTTCAAAGAGCCAGCTCTTGGTTTTGTTGATCTTTTGTATTATTTTTTTTGGTTTCAATGTTGTTTATCTCCACTCTGATCTTTATTATTTCCTTTCTTCAGCTTACACTGGGCTTTTCTTGTTGCTCTCTTTCTAACTCTTTGAGTTGTAGGGTTAGGTAATTTATTACCATTGTTTCTTGTTTTTTTGCAGTAGGCTTGTAGAGCTATGAACTTCTCTCTCAAGACTGCTTTTGCTGTGTCCCATAGATTTTGGATTGTTGTGTTTTTATTGTCATTTGTTGCCATGATGTTTTTTATTTCTTCTTTGATCTCTCTGGTAACCCAGTCATTGTTTAATAGCATGCTGTTTATTCTCCATGTGTTTGATTTTTTTGATTGTTTTTATTGTAGTTGATTTTCAGTTTTATGCCACTGTGGTCTGAGAAGATGCTTGATATGATTTCTATCTTCTTGAATTTGAAGAGACTTTGCCTATGACCCAACATATGGTCTATCTTTGAAAATGACCCATGTGCACTTGAGAAGAATGTATATTCTGTGGCTTTGGGTTGAAATGTTCTGAAGATGTCAATGAATTCAATCTGGTCTAGTGAGTCATTTAGGATTGATGTTTCTTTGCTGATTTTTTGTTTAGAGGATTTGTCCAATCATGATAGTGGGGTATTGAAGTCTCCTACTATGATTGTATTGCTGTCAATCTCTCCCTTGATATCCTCCAGGAGTTTTTTTATGTATTTGGGTGCTCCTGTATTGGGTGCATATATGTTTACCAGAGTTATTTCTACTTGTTGGATTGCTCCCTTTAGTATTATGAAGTGGCCTTCCTTATCGCTTGTTATGTCCTTCACTTTGAGATCTAATTTGTCAGATATAAGTATTGCTACCCCAGTTTTTTTTTTTTCATTTCCATTCACCTGAAAAACCTTTTTCCATCCCTTCACCATCAGTCTGTGTGTGTCTTTTTTTCTGAGGTGGGTTTCTTGTATACAGCAGATATATGGGTTGTGTTTTCTTATCCAATTCGTTACCTTATGTCTTTTGATTGGGGCATTTAATCCATTTACATTTAAAGTTATTATTGATAGGTACTTATTTGTCACCATTTTTATTCTTTACCCCTGTGTTCCTTCTTCGCTTCCTATTTCTTTTTTTACAGCAGACCCTTTAGCACTTCTTGCATTGCTGGTTTGGTGGTAATAAATTCCCTTAGTCCTTTTTTGTTTGTGAAGCTCCTGATTTCACCTTCAATTTTGATTGATAGCCTTGCTGGGTACAGTATTCTTGGATTCAGACCCTTCCGTTGCATGACTTTGTATATTTCATTCCATTCCCTTCTGGCCTGATGAGTTTCTGTTGAGAAATCAGTCGCTAGTCTGATGGGGGTTCCTTTGTAGGTAACTTTCTGTCTCTCTCTGGCAGCTTTTAAGATTCTTACTTTGTCGTTGGTGTTTGCCAATTTAATTATAATGTGCCTTGGCGTCGGTCTTTTGGGGTTCATTTTGCTTGGGACTCTGTGAGCTTCTTGGATTTGTGTGGGTTTTTTCTTTCCTATATCAGGGAAGTTTTCTGTCATTATTTCTTCAAACAGGTTTTCTATTCCTTGCTCAGTTTCCTCTCCTTCTGGAATCCCTATTATGTGGATGTTGTTTTGTTTCATGTTTTCCCAAAGTTCCCTTAGGCCAGCTCTGGGCAAACTACGGCCCGCGGGCTGGATCTGGCCCATTCGGCTGTTCTATCCAGCACGCGAAGCCGAAAGAGCAGAGGGTTCTCTTGCTCTCCCCTCCGCTCCTTTACTTTGAATTTATATTAGTTCACACAACACTCCATCCATGCTTTTGTTCCGGCCTTCCGGTCCAGTTTAAGAACCCATTGTGGCCCTCGAGTCAAAAAGTTTGCCCACTCCTGCCTTAGGCTCTCCTCCTGCTTTTTAATTTTTTTTCCTAGAAGCTGCTCTACTTGGGTATTTTTTCCTACCTTGTCTTCTAGCTCACTGATGCAGTCCTCTGCTTCTTCTAGTCTACTCTTTATGCTTTCTATTGAGTTCTTTACAGCAGTGATGTCATTTTTCATTTCTTCTTGGTTCTTCTTCATTTCCTCTTTGTTCTTACACATATTGTCGAATTTGTATTCCATTCTTTTCAGCCACCTTATAACCATTTCTCTGAATTCTTTCTCTGATAGGTTGCTTGCCTCCATTTTATTTACTTCCTTTTCTGGTGATGCCTGCTTTTCTTTCATATGTGGGTTGTTTCTTTGTCTCCCCATGGTCTCTCTTCTCCCGGTGTCTGGTTATGTAGTTCTCTCTCTCCTGCGTTGATTTAAAGGCACAAAATACAACACAACCAGGTACAAAGCACAAAACACTGAACAGAAATGTATTCATGATATAAATAATCCCAAATAAAGGTGACCACCAGAGAAAGGCAAATTAGAGAATAGGAGAGAAAGAAGAAGAGAAAAAAGAAAGGAGTGCGCAAATGAAATTGGGAAAAGGCAAAAAAAAAAAAAAAGTAAGAGAGAAAAGAAAGAGAATAAGAGAGAAGAGGGGAACAAACTATATATATGGGGAGAAAACTCCAATAGAACAGCCACTAATCCCAACAAATGCCAGCAACAAGTACCTGGAGATGAATACAAACTACAACAACAACTAACATCAAGTGAGGTGAGGGAAAAGAGAAGAAAAAACAAGCAAAAACAAAACAAACAAAAAGAATATGCAAAACAATCTCACAAACAAGCATAAAAAATCGATATAATCAACATTCAAGCAAACAACAACAAAAAGGCAGAGAGAAAAACAATTTTTTGGATAGTGAAGACAGAGAAGAGAGAGGCGTGTATGGACTTGGAGCAGGGGATTGGAAATCAGATATATAAGTAGGGTGAAATTTTAACAGGGGGTAAAAAGAAAGAATAGGGAAAATCTAAAGCGGGAAAAGGGTAAGAGAAACAGGACAACAAAAGGGGAAAAGTTAGGAAGAGAGTGATGGCATAAAGGTAAGTTGAGATAGAGTAAAATGATGCTAAAGGAAAGATGAAAATAGAATGTAGAACACTAATCCCAAAGTAAAAGAGAAAATAAAATGACACTTTTTTAAAAAAAAGGTAAAATAGTAGTAGTAATAATACTGATTGAAAATAAAAATGTAATAGTTAAAAAGGTAAAAATCAAGTGAGGAAAAAAGAAAAAAAATAGTTTCTTAAGTAAAAGATGAAAAAATTTAAAAAAAGTGCAATAGTGAAGGTCATTCACTTCCTCTACTGTTCAGTTTGGCACGCCTGTTTCCTAGTCAGGACAGTATTGCAGTTCCCTGCGTTCCACTGCTCCTCAGTATTGTAAGCCAGTCCTGATTTTTAAGCAGGCAGTGTGTCTTAATTTCTTGTATTTCTTTATTTGTGTTTACACAAGAGTCAATTTTTGATTCAACCCCTGGGTGGCAGTGTTACTGGATTGACCTCTGGGTCTATAGGTCCTCTCTAGCCTGTGCTTAGATCCTGCTTTCCCTGTGGCACTCAATACTGGTTTGTGGGAGTGGGTTGCGCCAGAGCTGGTTCTCTAATGGTTATTCCCCGCTCTGATCCCCAGGTTCCAGAAAAACAACTTTCCCCTACAGTCTCTTAGGGTGTCTCCAATTGGGTGAGCCTATGTATTGGGCTTAGTAATCAGAAGCAAGGATTTAAAGAGGAAAAAGAAAAAAGAAAAAAAAAAAAAAGCCAGCGTAAGTGTGCAAACTCCGGGACTGCGCGCAAGTCTGTGCAGTCTTTTTTCCCCCTTGGGTCTAAGCAGCTGGCACACTTTTGGAATTTTTAGGCTGTCCTTTTGCGTCAGATCAAAATGGGTTGCTTTTTGGAGTTCCCTTCTGTTAGCAGCTCTGAGGACCTTCTTCCACATTCATGGATCACGCCAGCCCCAACAGCCATGGATTCTTCTAGGTGCAGACTTCCTCCGGTCCTCCAGCTCCTGCAGTGCGCGTGTTTCTCTGTCCTGCCGGGACCAGAGACCTCACCTTAACCCAGGTGAAATCTGACCTTTTTCGTGGTGGAGTGTAGAGCTCCTCTGAATCCACATGTTTGCGCCAATTGGGGACCGGTGTTCTGGGGTTCGCAGCTGTTTGGTGGGTGCCATAGTTGTATATTTTCAGGCTTCCAATAACATCCACTTTCCCCTTCAAGATGGCGTGGTCTCCAAGAGGGAACCCAGCAGCAGTAGGGGCTGCCCGGTCAGGGGAGCCCTGTCCAGCAGTCCCCCACCCTCTCCCGGAGTATAGCTGTCCCTCAACTCTCCAACAGACACTCCCCGTGCGACCCTCAGCTGTTCTTTCTATCTGCTCCGGGACAAGGCTCGGGACACATCTGTCTATTCCACCACCATTTTTTTGATTTCCTCTAGACCACTTTCTTACCCTTATACAAGAATAAACTCAAAGTGGATTATAAAAACTTAAATTTAAGACTTGAAATCATAAAACTCCTAGAAGAAAACATAGGCAGTAAAAACTTGGGCAGTTCTTGTAGCAGTATTTTTTCAGGAAAGAAAAACAAACAAACAAACAAAAAAACAAATGGGACTACATCAAATGAAAAAAGTTTTGCATAGCAAAGGAAACCATCAACAAAATGAAAATACATCCCACTGGATGGAAGAACATATTTGCCAATGATACATCTGATGAAGGGTTAATATCCAAAATTTATAAAGAATTTATAAAACTCAACACTAAACAAACAAACAATCCAATAAAAAAATGGGCAAAGGACCTGAATAGACATATCTCCAAAGAGGACATACAGATGGCCAATAGACATATGAAAGGATGCTCAACATCAGTAATCATCTGAGAAATGAAAATTAAAATCACAATGAGATATCACCTCATTGTGCTGGCAAGGATGTGGAGAAAAGGAAACCCTTGTGTACTGTTGGTGGGTTTGCAGATTGGTGCAGGCACTGTGGAAAACAGTATGAAATTTCCTCAAAAAAATTAAGGAACTGTCGTATGACCCATTGATTTCACTTCTGGGGATATATCCAAAGAAACCTGAAACACTAATTCAAAAGAATATATGCATTCCTATATTCATTGCAGCATTATTTATAATAGCCAAGATTTGGAAGCAGACTCATATGTATGGAAAAGGGTTAGGGAACTGGATAATAAAGGTGAAGGGATTAAATACTCCCCCCATCCCCAAGAGAAAACACAGCTCATAGACACAACAGTATAGTGATTGCCAGAGGAAAAGGGGGGTGGCAGTGGTAGACAAGGGTAAAGAGGGATTTATGGTGATGGGAAGAGACTTGACTTTTGATGGGGAACACAATACAATATACAGATGATGTATTATAGAATTATACACCTGAAACCTATATAATTTTATTAACCAATGTCACCCCAGTAAATTCAATAAAAATTAAAAATAAATTAATTAATTAAAAAAAGAAGTGTCATTGGACCAAATCCACTAGTCAAACTTACCAAAGTCTGTGGAGAAATGGGTCAGTTGGCCAGAGGACACTAATGCCTTCAAGTGCTACCAGGTGAGAGCAGGAGGGGCTGGCTGCTGCCTCCTACGGCCACTCAGCATCTTCAGGGCTGCCCACTGCTTCGGGGTCTTTAGGATAGACACTGTGACTCAGATGCCAAACCTGGAGCACAGCCTTCTGAGGGCATGTTGAAGGTGGAAAATCAAGTAAGGGGTATGGATCTTAGTCCTCCTGGTCAGACTTTGGGGTAAGTGCCTGCTCCTTTTTTTAAAAAATTTTTTTATTGATATCAGAGAGGAAGGGAGAGGGAGAGAGAGATAGAAACATCAATGATGAGAGGGAATCATTGATCGGCTGCCTCCTGCATGCCCCCTGCTGGGGATTGAGCCCACAACCCGGATTGTGCCCTTGACCCGAATCAAACCTGGAACCCTTCAGTCTGCAGGCCGATGCTCTATCCACTGAGCCAAACTGGCTAGGGCAGTGCCTGCTCTTAAAGGCCACTGCCAGCTCCAGGACAGAGCTTTTTGTTAGAAAATTGAAGTTACCCAAGTAGTTCCTAGAGCTTTATACAACTTGAAGATTTGAATACAAACAACTAGAAAATGTCTATTATCTCCAAATTAACCCTCCTGCTGTGTTTTCAAAAGGATCTGAGATCCCCATTTACATGCTGCCACGGTAAAAAGTCTCTCTAAGCTTATTTGAAATCTGAGCTGATTGCAAAAGGATTGATTTCCTGCAAATGTGGCAAAATGACTAAGAGGGATTCAGGACTGCAAAGGACGTTGACTTGAATGAGAGTAAAGATTCCTTAGCATGTCCTGTGGATTTCTGTGTTTTCCTGCTGCTTCCGCGTCCTCTAGGCTCCAAATGTCCTCGCCTTCCCTGCCCAAACAAATGGCCAAATGTTGGAAGAGGCCAGTTGGAGTCCTGCTGTATTTATTTTGCTTTATTTATTTGGTATTTAGAGTTAAAACCTTCCAGTAGATGAACTGTATCTAGGCCTTTTCATGTCATATCGTGAAATGTGTTGTTATGCACAGTTCATTCCATTAAAAAATGAAACGTATAAACCTAAATTAAAATGCATAGTGTGGGTCCCTCAGAGGGGGCTTCTGAAGCACTCAGGCATAAAATGTTGCACTGATTTCTCGTTAACCAGAAAATTAATTTTAGCAAGCGACCCTTCCTGAAGCCTCAGGAAGGAGCTGGGGCGTTGGGAGCCTCCGAAGCGGCGAGGTGGGTGCCTGATATTATGTACATTTATCTCGGTTGCCAGGAACTCTACGTTGCCATCTGTCACAGCTTTTGCCGGAAGCTACCTGTGGTTTAAAAGGCTGGAAAGGTCTGGGCAACAATGGAGCTTGGAGAAATAATGTGGAAGTAAAATATTTGCAATTTTTCATGAACTCTCCTCTTGACATGCTGTGTGAGGTGTTCACCTCTCCTTCTCAGGTTTCATGCTGTGAGGATGCTTTTGTGATGATTTTTAAAAAAATGACAAAACCAACTTTCTGTGGTGGACACAGTCATAACACGGTGTGTAGAAGTACAGACCTTCTATTTGAGCTGGTGCTCTAGATAGAGAAGTGAATTGCTCACTGGGTGAAGAGCTCTCCACAAGAGGAGGCTGAATTTGTCCAGTGACGCTTGGTTCCTCTATAGCCAAAGGGAGTAAGAGAACTGAAGTAGTCATCAGTACAGTTCAGAAAAATCCTCTTTTAAGCTCCATTTCCAGTAATTGTTTCAATGCAGTGGCACTAATACTGAAATCTGCCCCTTCAGTCTTCTGCAACTGCATTCTAAAGAAACAGCTTGGAGAGTCCGATTTTAAATTGTGGCTATTCAATGAACTGTGGACCACTAGGGCCTTAACTAGATATGTGAAAGGGAAATGGAAATTGCCCAGGTGAATGAAAATGTCACAGTAAATCTGTCGTGTTTTTATTTCAGCCTTAAAAATCAGAGTCTAATGCCATATAATCCAATAAATAAATAAATAAATAAATAAATAAATAAATAAGGCAATGAGTTTAAATGGTAATTGGCCAGCAGTTCTAAAAGATCAAGTTTGGGTCAGCTACTTCATTATTTGCTCTGTGACTTTGGTCAACTTAACTGTTGTTTCCTGGTTTTAAAAAATGAGGAGTGAGGAGGCTCCTATGACATGTAAGTCTCCAAGCCCAGTGCTTGGCACCTTGGGAGGTTCAATATTTCTGCCTTTCTATGTCCACCCCTGTTCCTGTCCACGGGTTATGGTTTTAATATGACAGGGTTGAACAGTAGAAGTAGTAAAGTATCATCGGAAATCATACTTTGCTGTTTATGTAAAAACAAAAAAATCACAATATTAAAAAAAATGTTCCTTGATATACCAAGTAAATAAATTAATTATGGAGCCTCATCACTATAAAAATATTTTTTACTTGGTTGCATGATTTCAAGATGTGCTGGTCTGGCACATAGACTCTGGGCACTAGGAAATGGGAAGACTTAATCTTGGGGCTCCCTCTACTTCTGACTGGCGTTCTTGGGCAGCCTCAAGTAAAACAAAATAGGATAAAAGCGTTTGCCAGGAATGAGCTCTCTTCCTCCTTTTTGTACTCTCTCTTTCTGGATGGAGACAAATGAGCCGTGTCCTTGAAGGGCTTCCAGTGTTTAGATTGGTGATAGCAGGAGAGTAGTACTTCATGAGTCCATGAAGGCAGGCTCCTAGGCTGGGGTTCCAGGGTCCACGGGGATGGGGAGGGAAAGGAGCGAAGGCGAGAGCCCTTGCAGAGCAGAAAAGGTAGAGACTGGTGAGCTGGAGAGCACGGCCCATGTGACTAGTGCTCTAAGTTCTACCAAACTGATTTATTTTTTTTTTTTATTTTTTATTTTTTTTCAAATTTTTATTAAGGTATTATCTGTGTACATATCTTACCATTGCCCCCCACCCCACTCCCATACATGCCCTCACCCCCCAATGTTTTGCATCCGTTGGTTACTCTTATATACATGCATATAAGTCCTTCAGTTGATCTCTTATTTCCCCCACCTCTCCCTAACCTTACCACTGTAATTTGACAGTCTGTTTGATGCTTTACTGCCTCTGTAACTATCTTTTTGTTCATCAGTTTATAATGTTTTTCATTATCCCCAAATGAGTGGGATCATGTGGTATTTTTCTTTCATTGACTGGCTTATTTCACTTAGCATAATGTTCTCTAATTCCATCCAAGTGCCTACAAATGGTAGTAATTCCTTCTTTTTTACGGCAGCATAGTATTCCATTGTGTAGATGTACCATAGTTTTCTGATCCAGTCATCTGCTGATGGGCACCTAGGCTGTTTCCAAATCTTAGCTATTGTAAATTGTGCTGCTATGAACATAGGGGTGCATATATCCTTTCTGATTGGTGTTTCTGGTTTCTTAGGATATATTCCTAGGAGTGGGATTACTGGGTCAAATGGGAGTTCCATTTTCAGTTTTTTGAGGAAACTCCATACTGTTCTCCACAGTGGCTGCACCAGTCTGCATTCCCACCAGCAGTGCACGAGGGTTCCTTTTTCTCCGCATCCTCGCCAACACTTGTCGTTTGTTGATTTGTTGATGATAGCCATTCTGACAGGTGTGAGATGGTATCGCATTGTTGTTTTGATTTGCATCTCTCGGATAATTAGTGACTTTGAGCATGTTTTCATGTGTCTCTTGGCCTTCCTTCTGTCTTCTTTCGAAAAGATTCTATTTAGGTCCGTTGCCCATTTTTTTATTGGATCATTTATCTTCCTTTTATTAAGTTGTATAAGCTGCCTGTAGATGTTGGAAATTAAACCTTTATCAGTGATACCATTTGCAAATATGTTCTCCCATACAGTGGGGTTTCTTGTTGTTTTGTTGATGGTTTCTTTTGCTGTGCAAAAGCTTTTTATTTTGATGTAGTCCCATTTGTTTATTTTCTGTTTGGCTTCCATTGCCCTAGGGGCAGTATCACTGAAAAAGTTCTTTTGGCATATGTCTGAGATTTTGCTGCCTGTGGATTCCTCTAGTATTTTTATGGTTTCCCGTCTTATATTTAAGTCCTGTACCCATTTTGAGTTTATTTTTGTGTATGGTGTAAGTTGGTGATCTAGTTTCATTTTTTTGCATGTATCTGTCCAATTTTCCCAACACCATTTATTAAAGAGACTGTCTTGACTCCATTGTATGCTCATGCCTCCTTTGTCAAATATTAAATGCGCATATTGGTTTGGGTCGATATCTGGATTCTCTATTCTGTTCCATTGATCTATATGTCTGTTCTTGTGCCAGTACCAGGCTGTTTTGATGACAGTGGCTTTGTAATACAGCTTGAAATCTGGTATTGAGATCCCTCCTACTTTATTCTTCTTTCTCAGGATTGCTGTGGCTATTCGGGGTCTTTTTTTATTCCAGATGAATTTTTGGAGAGTTCTTTCTAGGTCTGTGAAATACGCCGTTGGTATTTTAATGGGGAGTGCATTGAATCTATAGATTGCTTTGGGTAGTATGGACATTTTAATGATGTTGATTCTACCAATCCATGAACATGGTATGTTCTTCCATCTGTTTACATCTTCCTCTATCTCTTTTTTCAGTGTCCTGTAGTTTTCCGCATATAGGTCTTTTACCTCCTTGGTTAGGTTTATTCCTAAGTATCTTAATTTTTTTGGTGCGATGGAAAATGGGATTGCTTTTTTAGTCTCTCTTTCTGTAAGTTCATTGTTGGTGTATAGAAATGCCATAGATTTCTTGGTGTTAATTTTGTATCCTGCTACATTGCCGAATTCATTTATTAAGTCTGTTAGTTTTTTGATGGAGTCTTTCGGGTTTTTTATGTACAATATCATGTCATCTGCAAATAAGGACAGCTTTACTTCTTCTTTTCCAATTTGGATGCCTTTTATTTCTTCTTCTTGTCTAATTGCAGTGGCTAATACTTCCAGTACTATGTCAAACAGGAGTGGTGAGAGTGGGCATCCCTGTCTTGTTCCTGTTCTTAGGGGAAATGGTTTTAGTTTTTGCCCATTGAGTATGATGTTAGCTGTGGGTTTATCATATATAGCTTTTATGATGTTGAGGTATGATCCTTCTATTCCCACCTTGTTGAGAGTTTTTATCAAGAAAGGGTGTTGGATTTTGTCAAATGCTTTTTCTGCATCAATTGATATGACTATGTGATTTTTATCTCTCAATTTGTTTATGTGATGTATCACATTTATTGATTTGCGGATATTGAACCATCCTTGCATTCCTGGGATAAACCCTACTTGGTCATGGTGTATGATCTTTCTGATGTACTGCTGGATCCTATTTGCTAGAATTTTGTTGAGGATTTTGGCATCTACATTCATGAGGGATATTGGCCTGTAATTCTCTTTCATTGTGTTGTCTTTATCTGGTTTTGGTATTAGGGTGATGCTGGCTTCATAGAAGGAGCTTGGAAGTGTTCCTTCCTCTTGAATTTTTTGGAATAGTCTGAGGAGGATAGGTTTTAGTTCTTCCTTGAATGTTTGGTAGAACTCTCCTGTGAAGCCGTCTGGCCCTGGGCTTTTGTTTGCCGGAAGCTCTTTGATGACTGCTTCAATTTCTTCCATAGTTACTGGCATGTTGAGCTGTTTAGATTCTTCCTGATTGAGTTTTGGAAGGTTATATTTTTCTAGGAATATGTCCATTTCCTCCAGGTTGTCCAGTTTGTTGGAATAGAGTTGTTCGTTCTACCAAACTGATTTAAATGCAAACCCATTAGAGTGACATCTGCTGCTGGATTTGGCCTCAGGTTGCCAGGACACAGGTTCCAGTGTGGACAGTGGGCTGGAAATGCAGGCAAATCTAAACAAGGTGCTGACCGGCCTCCTCTGGGTGTTGTTCTTTTGTGGAGGGGTGTCCCAGCCTGAGTTGTAGTTCTTTTTTCTGTTTCTAAAGAATTGGGCCTCATGAGAGCCTCTCATCCTAGAAAATGGGCAGAATCAGAGTGGCCCGAGATTTCCCTGAGTCAGCATGTGATGCTGATGTGCTCAGTCACACCTTGGGCTTGTTTTTAATTCAGAATTGGGTTTTCCTGCCACTGGCTTTTGTTAGAGTGCAGTCAATTCCAATAAACATTTATGAGGATAAATAATTATATTTTATGCAAACAAATGATCCTTCTTTGAAAGTCACTTTTAAAAAAATGCATGCTACTTCTTTTCTCAGTACATCAAGCTAATAAAAGTTGGTGTGTCATCAAAATTCCCTTCATGACTGCTTATTGTTCCCTTTATGTTAAATTTAGAAGATTGTTCTCCATTTTGTTTCTCCCCTCCCCTATTACAATTTTATACTCTTTACCACTAGAATAATGGTTGGTTTACGTATTGCATATTATGGCAAAAAAAGCATTATGATGGCTACTTCCAAGAGAGAATAGTGTCCATTAAAAATGTGTGCACACTCCAAATCCAATGACACATGAATTACTAGCTCATTAAAACTGGAGTTTAATATTAAAACAGAGTTTTGTGACTCCAGGTGTCTTCCTGGTCAAACGCTGTAACACTTCCCTGGCCCATTTTAGGTATCCATCTGGCTTCCTTTTCAAGGAGGCCTGGTTGCTGCTGAGGAATTTATGCAGAAAGTAACAGGAGAACATTCCCCAGCCCCCTTCTCTCCCTGTGAAGAAAGAACATAATGAAACTCAGACTTGTCACCTTGACGCACTTACTGAGCATGCGCATGTGAATGCAGGAAGTTGTCTGTAGGGAAGAGAATGGAGATGCTTTCAGTTCTAAGAGTCTAGAAGGGCGTTAGGAAGAGAAAGTTATGGGATGAAGGATTGGAGGGTGAGTCACTGTAGGGCACAACCCTTCTGAAGTGTTTTGCTAGGAGGGACCCTGAGCAGATAATCAGCATTTACTAAGCATCCTCAGTGGGCGGTCCATTCTATACCACATACAATAGTCGCTAAGGAGCGTGCAGTCCTCTGGGGGAAACATCTAAAGCCAACTGAACCCACAGGATGACCCAGGTCCCCCAGACACTGAAGTGGTGTGGAAGGCTCCCGCTGATGCTGCGGTTTTCTGAAAGAATCCCTCTGAAAGCAATGTGAGTTTAGCTTGCATCCTGTATGCGGGAGTAGGCAGTCTGGTACTTCCTGGCGATAGGGCACAGCTCTCTAGAGCAGGCGTCCTCAAACTACGGCCCGCGGGCCACATGTGGCCTGCCAAGGACATTTATCCGGCCCGCCAGGTGCCGCTGCCTGTCCTGCTTAGCAGCCCACTCGTCCCAGGCCCGCAGTGCGCATAGGAATTTGTTCATAGTTTTTTTTTAAACTATAGTCCGGCCCTCCAACAGTCTGAGGGACAGTGAACTGGCCCCCTGTTTAAAAAGTTTGAGGACCCCTGCAGAGTCTTTCCTTCGTCTTCTCTGACAGGTTCTAAAGATGATAGCATTGAACTGGGCCAAACCTTGGGTTCAGAATAAGCACCTGCATACCATCCCTCTAAAACTCGAGAGAAGACGATGTGGGAACACAAAACACATACTTCTGTCAGGTGATGCAGGTCTCAATCCGATTTGGCCACTTACTGGCTGTGTGACCTTGGGCAGATTACTTAATCTTTCTGCTCTTTGGTTTCCTCATCTACAAAATAGAATTAGTAATGCCTTTTAAGGGTTATTGTGAGAAGAGGATGCATATAAAAATACTTTATTCCAGTAGTTGGAATAAAATAGGTACTTAAAAAATAGTAACTCTATTACTTTTATTATGGTGATTTCCCATCATAGTAATTCTAACATAACAGTTAAACTGATTTGCATGTGCTATTTAGATAAGCAGTTTGGTCTGGTTATTTAAATCCATTTTTTATTCCATATTTAGTTTGAAGTATAGTTCATGTTGTGTATATTACTTTCAGTCTTTATGTGAGAAACACTCAGAAAATGATTGCCAGCAATGTCTAATAATTATAAGATTTTTGACTTTATGTTTTAAAAAATAACCAAACTTATAAATATCTAAGTGTAATATTTCCCTTTCTTCTGAAGGCAAAATATTTTTCATTTATTTCAGTTCAACGTCTGAAAATAAACACCACAGTGTAAACATACAGCAAGGCTGTTTTGAGCTTAAAAAATCAGTGAAAATAAATTTAATTTCAGGGAAAGATGAACACACCCCTTAAACTCCTATTTGAGAAAATGCATGTCCTAGGGGTAAAGATGTTGAAAAGTAGCTAGTCAGAATGGCATGCTGTCTCAAATTCTGGCTAAAAATGATGTTATCATCATCATCTTCATCATCATCATAATTTGTCTTTGGTTTCCATAGAAACAAGGTTTCATCCTGCAAAAATATCAGGGGTCTTAATTCACAAGTGGATTTGCTGGCTCCAGGGAGAGCTGCTGATTGGTTGAAAGGTGTGTTGACATCTGTAAGAAGCTGCATCCATTTCGCATGGGACCCACACTGCCTGGTTCTGGTAACAGGGTAAACACTTCCCTGGTGCAGTTTCCACCGCTTCCTCCCCAGCTGGTCTCTGCTCCGGGGCCATTCCTCCCTCTGTGAGCTCCATCACCCACCTTTCCTCCTCCATGTTGGCCCTGTCTCCCTAGCACTGCCCTGTCTGTGGTTTGGTCTCATTATTCACTTTGTCTAACTGTATTCTCCCACCTTGCATTTCTGTGTTTTTCTTGGGCCACTGGATTCTTGCTTCTGTCCCTGGAGGTCACTGCAGTCACACTCTGAACTGTTAGAGAAGACCATAGAAATACCAAGCACGCTTCCTAGAGAAAGGGAGGGACCCCGTTTATTAACACTAGTGGACTCCGGAAATAATTTCCAAATCAGAGCAAAGAAACATGCAGAGAGCCTGTCTATATATATCCCGCTGGGGTCTTTGTCTTGCAGATATGCCCCCTGCCCCCTTCATGGCCATGCAGGAAGGCCCCCAGGTGTCAGGCCACATCCCATGGTCCGTCCTGGCACCAGCATAACAACCCTCCCTCTCTGCCCCTCCCCCCCCCCCAGGGTAGTGCATTGTTCACAGTTCCATGGCCTCTGCATTTAGATAACAAGACCAATTTCCTCCTCAGAACCACCTCTGGTTTGGCCCTTGACCTGCTTCACCTTTGGCTGAGCTTCAAGTCCCTTCCTGTGAAAGGAACTCCTTCACACGAACTGATCACCATGTGAATTGATGCTCTAGTTTGAGCCTTGCCTTAGTCAAGAGGGTAAAAGATGGTGGTCCCAGAACTCCTAAGGTGGCGCTAAGAGTGCCCGTTAAGATCCAGTGGACAGCTGTGCAGCGAGACTGACCTAGGTGTGGAAGCTACGTAAACCCCCTTTCCCTCATATACACCAGGAAGAAGACCGTGGGAAAGGTAGGAAGGATAACTACTGGCATTTGGTGGCATCGATGCCCTGTAGCTGAAGACTGTCAGGAACACAGTTGAGCCTATTCATGTGTCAACTGTGGGGCATCTCAGGGAAAGGGTGTTCAGAAGGACTTGTAGGAGTTGGGGCTTGTGCTGGTGATTTGCCGGGAGGTATTAAGGAAGCAGGGCTTGGTTCTGATTGGATACTGTCAGGAAGTGGGAATAATTTGACGATGGGCTATCTTAACCTCCTTATCTATAGAGAGGGGGGACTAGAGCCAGGCTGAAGGTGTTATTGGGAAGGAAGCAATTACCCGTATTCTTTGGGTGGGGGGATGTTTTGGTATTTGTGAGTTGGACAGTGTTCATGTTTCATTTGTGTTCACATGTATGGTATGGTCTTGTCTGATATGGATGTTCCATAGATGTGTTTATATTCAACAGAACACTCAGGCCTACCTGTGTGTGCCAGGCCAGTACCTGGATGGCAGGGGTGGCTTTTGTTCTTTCTCAGTATTATCGTGGTTTGAACCTTTTAATTTGAATATGGAAAGCTGTAAGATCGGGGACATCAGGGTGACACACACATGTTTGTATGCTTGTATGTGTGTTGTATTTTATATGTACATAACAGTCACCTAGGTAGTTATTGAATATGTGTTGGTATGTGTGCTAAGTACGAAGTTCTCTCCTTGAAAGCAAGGGAAATCCACATTCTCCTCATTAATTGAAGGAAATTCCGCAGTCTCACTTGTGACCCCATGTGTTACCCTCAAACTTGCAAATGAGCAAATTAGGAAGCTGGGATCCTGACTTAAAATTTTCTAGTATAAGTTGGGTGACAAGCTCAGGCATCCTTGATGTTGTATAGAACCAATTACCTCCATAGACTGTGATGGGATCTTGCGGGTACAGAGTTGCAGCGTTCTTTGCTAAAAGGCAGAAGCCCTGTAGATAGTCTGAGACAGGCAGCTTCCACCAGGCAGTCACTGGGCTGGGGAACGGTGTTGGCAACATAACGTGTTTGTGCAGCTAAATTTATTTAGCCCAGCGCCATTTGAAAGATAGCCGCCTGGGCCGCAAAGGAAAACTTAGACCTGCAATGAGTCATTGCACACCAGAGTGAGTTAATACCATAATATCACTGAGAAATCATTTCTAATGATGGCAAATTATGTAACGCAACAATATGCTGACTTTAATTCCAGTGCCATATGGCTTTAGGTTTACTTTTATGCCTTTGAGGGGGTGGGATGGGATGTTTTAAAGCTGTTTGCATAGAGGAGATTATAAAAGCACACTGTTATTTTATTAGGAGGATGGAAATCTCAGTAAAATATATTCCTAGGATAGAAAATGGAGATGAAGGAAGAGGATATAGCAAATGCAGGATGAGTCTTATTAGTTTGTAGTCCATGAGAGCTGTGGGGTATTTATGGTTTCTCGTCAGTTCCCGAGGCAGCAGGTGGCTTCAGATTGCTCGGCTCCCACTGTGGGGCTGTAGCAAACCTGTCTGTGGGTACTTGGCTTAGGAGTGGGTGAGGAACACGTCAATCTGAGTCAAGAACCTTGGATGAATCGAGTGGTAATCATTCTAGCACCAGCTTATATTTTCTAGGTACTTACAATGTATTGGGAACTGGGCTAATGATTTTCTTACATAATCTGACCAATTCTCATAATAAAACTGTCAGGTAGATATCACTAATGTTCTCATTTACAGAATTTGTACACTGAGGCTTTGAGAAGTTAAATCATTTGTCCCAAGTCACATAGCTAATAAGGACAGGGCTTAAACTGATGTAGGTAGAAGAGGAAATGGAATTTTTGGACTGGAACCCAGATTCTTTGTTCGCTGGAATCAAAGAATGAATCCACAGACAGAGAGTAGTATAGCCAAGGTGGAGATTTATTGAAGAACAAGTACAGACTTCCACATGGGGAGGGGGAGAGGGTCCCCCTGAGTTCCTTTTCCCTATGGCTTATAAAGGCTGCAGAGCCTGGTGCCTTGATATCCCCTCTGATTGGTCACTATTCCCCTGGACTGGTTACTACAGTAACTCCTAGGCTCAAAGGTCAAACCCCACATGTGACATGTGAAGTTCTCCCCACCTCCTTCCTTTATTTTGTAAATATAGACCGTTTGCTGTTCCCAGCTCCCTCATTCTATGGAAATGTACCTGTTGCAGCTTTCCAGCTCCCCCATTCTGTGGAAATATACCTTCTGCTGCTTTGCAGCCCTGTGCTTCCTCCATGGTCCCCCTAATTTCCAAAATTTCTAAAATTTCCTAAACCTGTCCTATTTTACCCCTAAAATTCCTGTTTTAGTATCATTCTCTCTCTTCCTTCCTCTCTGAAATCAATTTAAAAAATATAAAAAATACATCTTTCCCTGCAATTAGATTCTGAGAAACCACTGATGTGCCTCAGAAATACTTTTCTGAAACGTTACACTGGAGTCAGTACAATCCTGAGAGTTGCTAGGTTTAGCAAATAAAAATACAAGGTGCCAAGTCAAATTTGAATTTTAGATAAATGACAAGAATTTTTTAGAGTAAGTATGTCTCATGAAATATTTGGAACATATTTTTACCAAAAATTACTTGTTTTTTTATTTAATTGGGGTTCTTGCATTTTATTTGGCAGCCGTGTTTTTAGGGAGACTCCTCATACTTTGGAGAATTTTTTCCCCTTTTCTTGGTTTGATTGATACTCAAACAAATACTGTTCTTTGTTCTCATGTTCCATTGCAAAGCCACCTGAAATCAAGTTTGCGTGCTCAACCCCTCCCAGAAATTTTATAGGAGAAAGCCTTGTATATCGAAAGGAGCAAGTGTTTTGGCTGGCGATGGATTTCTCACTGCCCAGCTCCCTCGTACTTTCTCATGCTCTGGTTGGTGGCTTATCCAGGCAACTTTATCATCATATCATTCATTATACTAGTTCTTCTTTGAAATAAATGAGCCCATAAGTCAATCTTCTTGGCTTGGAACAAGAGAGGATTTCAAAGGCCTCTTTTGGAAGAACTATGGGAAGCCTGAGAACAAAGCATTGTTGCTGGGGAGGGAGGAGGGTGTGGTGGGATGTGGAGAAAGCATTCTGCAATATTGGTTTTGTCAAATCGGAGCCAAGTGATTATGAACCAAGGTTTCATCAATAATGCATTGTTATTTTGAAGACATTAGAGGTAACTAAGTGTTACTAAGCTTTATGATAGTTCTGACATTTTAATGGGCCCTTAAACGAAGTGAGTTATGAAGAAGCATACTTTGGATGAGGTCATGGACTCTTTAAGTTTAGGAATCAATAGAGATAGCCTGTGCTTGCCAATATGGCTAAAGCTATGCCAGTAATTTGTGCTGTCAGGTTATTATGATGGAACAAGGAGAGCCCGCCTTTCTCTTACTGCCCACCCCCTCCAACAGACATCATGAAGACCAGATAGAGGGCAAGGATCCAAATACTGAAAGCCTCATCTTTTTCAGTTCTTAAATGGAAAATGTTCTTATGTTGATCTCTCATGAAGTTATTATACTAAAAATAAGAAGATGGAGATGGTGTTTTCTGTCTCTCTTCCTGTCTTTCCCTTAATGATCTGATTGTTTATTTTACCTGCAAACATCTGGGTGGCTCCAAATATCAAGAGTGTTGACTAGTGTTTTAAAACGTAAAAAAAAAAGCATTTTTTAAAATATGGAACATTTTGTACAAGACCAATATGTATGCAGTACAGATAAAAAGGGGAGCTTTTCATTTGAAGAGGAGGCCAGAACTGCTTGCTCAGTTCCTCCCACTCTTACTTGAGGTATCTTTGTAGAACCTCTGGGGTTCTATGGAACTCAGTTTGAAAATCACTGGTATAGTCCAACTATCTGATTTATTTAAACTTTTCTTTTAGCCTCAGGTTGTTTGAATATTTGCAGTCATTAAGATGGTTGTCAGCAGGGCCAACCCTTGTTTCTTTGTGGCAGGATCTGCAGAACAAGGCAGCTGGGGCTCCATCTATGAAACTCTTGTTTGCACAGTGCTCAGTGTTCATTGTGCTGTTGCAGATAGAGAGGTGTGGAGAGATTTGCATTTAATGGGTGGAAAATGGAGCTTGTCACTCACTGCAACTCATCCTCTTGCATTGGAGGGGCTCTAAGTACTTGGGGTTTGGTACTTGTAACTGAGAAAGAAGGTAAAGAGCCTGGAGCACAAAGGCAGTTGGAAGATGGGAGAGAAGGTTTGCAAGCTCCTGGGCAGTACAGTTGAGGATCCTGCAAATGGAGGCTTCTTGGAATGCCCTCTCCAAGATGTGTGCTAGCTTTTGACCTCTTTCACAATTCAGGAATCATGTTTTTAAATCTGTACCATACTTAATACCTGGTATCAGAGAAATAAATGAACGAGCAAAGCAAAATATATCTAAGAGGTTTAGCTGGTGTGGCTGGGTTGGTTGGAGCTCGTTCATGCACTAAAATGTTGTGGGTTCTATCCCTAGTGAGAGTGTGTACAGGAGATAACCAATTGATGTTTCTCTCTCATCTCTCTCTCTCTCTCTCTCTCTCTCTCTCTCTCTCTCTCTCTCTCTCTCTCTCTCTCTCTCTCCCCCCCTCTTTTTTCTCTCTCTATCAAAGCAATAAGAACATATCAGGGTAAGAACTTTTTTTTTAAATAAGGTTTTAAAAAATTTAGGGTACATACCCTTCAGCTGAAAACAACAGGAAAGACACCTAAAAGTGGCTTAAAATTAGGAATAGATGTCCTCTCACAGAACACATTCTCAGGTAGGGCAATTCTAGAGTTGATTCATTCCATGGCTCAGCATCACCTAGAGCCCAAGTCTTGCCTTTTGTCTGCTCCGCCATCTCTAGGAGTGCGCTCTGACTTGTCCTCACATGGTTGCAAGGTCCCCGACATGTTCCAGGCATTACATGCAGGGGGCAACTTTCATGGAAGAAGAGGGATCTTTTGTCCTGTATGTCTCTTTTGGTTCAGTGAGAAAAACTATTCCAACAGAACCCTTGCAGATTTCTCCTCACACATCATTGGCCAACACAATTAGGTAAATTCAAGCCTAAAACAATCATATGGAAAGAAACTATTTGGCTTGGTCAATCATGATTCGCCACCGGGCCTGAAGAAAAAAGGGAAGACATTTCAACCATTGGAAACTACCAGAGGCCCCAGGTTTGTCATTCCTTGCTGTTTGTTGCCAGTAATCCACTGAATTATTGCAAAAAAATTTAAAGTCAGGTTATTGTGAACTATTCTTAATAAAAAATTAATAAGCTGAAGAACAATTTTGAGGAAAAAAATCTGCATTTTATAGTATATAACAAAACAAACTCCAGATGATTTGAGGCAAATATAAAAAACAAGCAAAACAAAACACCTCTTCATAAATTCTAGAGAAACTTGAAGAAAATAGTAGTTCTTTTAGAGGAGGAACATAAATTCTCTTAGTTTTGCAGCAATAGGAAACAATAGAAGAAATAACACACAAGTATTGATATATTTGAATGCAAAAAAATTGTGGATTTTTGTATAAAAATGAGAAAGCAAACTAATAAAAATGGACAACTGGCTACAAAAACATTTTAATAAAAGATTACAAAAGGTTAATATTTCTAATCTATAATTTTCTATTCAAATTTGTAAAAAAAAAGTGTACATTAAAACTAGGATAAACATAAAATACCAGAGGAGATCATTCACAAGAGGGGCAATTAATAGTAATGGATCAAACATATAAAAAAAATACAACCTCATTAGGAAACAAAGAAATTCAACTGAAAGCAAACTTCAAATGCAATTTTATGTCTTCTAGTAAAACCTTAAACAATTATAATACAATTATGGTTGTAATATAGCTGATACACTAATTCATTGCTGATAAACTGGTATATTTTTATTTTTTGCCCTGGTCAGGTGGCTGAGTTGGTTGGAGCATTATGCCATACACCAAAAGAGTGTGGGTTTGATTCCCAGTCAGGGCACATACATAGGTTGTGCATTTGATCCCCAGTTGGGACGCTTATGGGAGGCAACTGATCAATGCTTCTCTTTCATATTGATGTTTCTCTCCATCTCTATCCCCCGTCCTCTCTCTCTAAAATAAAAAAATGCCCCCCAAAACATTAAAAATTAAAAAAACCTGATATATCTTATTCAAGTAAGTATGACAATATATAATGAGACTCACAAAGATGTTCATACTCTTTTTACCAGTAATTCAAATATAGAAAGCTTACTCTAACCAAATAAATCAAGAAAATCAAGAATCCATATGAGAAAGGTAATCAGTGCAGTAAAAGCTCTAGTGGAAAAAAACGAAAAACCACTGAAATGTACAACACATGGAAATGGTTTAATAAAAATGGTCAAATATTATTCAAACATCTAAAATGTTTACTATACATAGGAGTTCTGGTAAAGGTGGTACTTGGAAACTCACACAACCACATCAAAATTACAACTAAACTACAGAACAACCATCATTCAGAACCGCCTGAAATCTAACTGAACAGAAGTCCTAGAACTAAGCATATAAAGAAGAAGCCACATCAAGACTGGTAGGAGGGATGGAGGCAAAGGACACGCTGGTCCCATACCCATGTGTGGCAGTTAAAAATCAGAGGGACATCTTAACTGCGGAGGTGCCCCCTGAGGATCCAGGGGTCCCAGCCCCACACCAGAACCCCCAGCCTGGGCTTACAGTGCCAGGAAAAGAAGTCCCCATAACTCTGACCATAAAAACCAGTGGCGTGCTGCAGGGACTCTGGGACAGTGTTCGTTCTCGTGATTAAGGAGAGACACTTGGCTGGAACGGACGTTTGCCCTTCCTCACCTCCTTGCTTTGAATGCTGACAGGATGCTTATAAGCACAGCTGCATTGTGTGACCATGAAGTTACCAGAATAGTGTGAAGAGGAAAGGCAGAAGTAGCCCAGGTCCTTGCTGGCATCATGGATCCCTTGTAGCAGCCCTGCCCCTCCTACCTACAGACTTGTTAGGGAGGAATAAATCCTGCTTAAACCACTTTATACCGCATTTCTAACCGATAGGGAATGCAGCACCCACTTGGAGTTCGAGACAAGAGAAAAGATAAGGCTGGAGTCATAAACCATGCTAAGAAATTTAAGCCCTATTTGAAGAGCAATTGGAAACCTTGGGCAAATAACTTAATTTCTCAGAACTTCCGTTTCCTCATCGGTAAAGTGGGAATAATAATGTTTGCCATGTGGTTTGTAAAGATTAAATGAGATAATGTAGGTAAAATGTTCAATAGTGTTGGTGTTGTATTGCAAATCAGTGAGCTGGACAAGACACCTTAATCAGCCAATTAGTTAGGAGTCATCTTTATTGCGCGCAGGTTCAGAGCAGATTACCTCTGTCAAATTCTGAACCCCCAAAGGAGGAAGCATTTTCTTTTTATATTCTTTTAGGTCCTTATGTAAGTTATTTTTACAGACAATTTGTAACCTTGAGTATATATCATATCTAACCAACACCTGTCAAATCTATACAGACAATTTTGTAACCTTGAGTACATATTATATAGACACCTGTAACCTTGGATGAACAGACACTTGGCATGAGAATATGGGAATTATTATCAGTATTAGTGTATCAGCCCCTTTAGATGGCTAGCTTGCAAGGTCAGACAGTTAAGTTTATCTTTTCTATTATTCAAGCTAAAAACAAAGTTATTTTACAGTCTAAATATAACAGAGTTGACCTACAGAATAAGAGACTAAGAATAGCAGAGTAGTTCAAATAGCAGTTTCAAACAGCAGTTTTCCAAAGGTGGGATTACTATGCTTCATTGGCACTTAGTAGGCAACTTAATAACCTATAGCTATTTGAATGATGATAACAGTGGTAAGAAGAAAAAAATTTCAATGATCTGTACAACTCTGTTTTCTGTGGCTCCTTTGTTCATTCATTCATTCACCCACCAAAAATATATTAAGCAATAATTGTGTCAGAGTCTATGTTAGGCCAGGGGAGAGAAATGATCCTTGCTCTCATAGACTATAACATTCTAGTGGGATGCGATAAAACAAGCCAGCAAACTGTGAAATGATAATTTCAGGTTTGGTTGAATCATTCTCTGGGTTGTGTAGTAAGTTGGTGACAGAGACCTACTTCTTGAAAGTGGGTTTTTCATAGGCAGAGAGGGGAGTTTCTAATGCATTTAAAAATACCAAAGAATCTAAAAACACCAAGGAAAGCACATGTGGCAAAATGAATGTACTTTCTTCTCGTGTTTAAGTATGGAGTGTAGCGTGGGGAGAGAAAGGATACTGAGGGAGAGTAGGGGCACCATAAGCAGCCCTCGTAGGCCCTTCGTGAGGTTTCTTCTTGATCCTGAACACAGACCACAGCCTGGCGGCACTTTCTGGCCAGGGAGCCCAGCTATACATTAACCTACAGGAAGTAACCTAGATGAGCCCAAACATTTTGTAGGAAATAGAGAGAATTTTGAGGGAGTGAAGACGATGTTCTGGAATGTGTGAGTTCTGGAATGAGCCAGTCTGGGCTCAAACTGAACTCCATTGCTTAAGAGCTGTGTGGTCTTAAGAAAGTTATTTAATGGTGCTAAGTCTCCATTTCCTAACGGTATAGTGAGGAACGATAATAGTAATTATCACCTAAGGACATTTTGAAGACTGAATGTACTAATCTATGCAAAGTGCTGATGCATAGTAAGCACTCCATATATATTAGTTAGTTTCGTTGCCTAGTGGTAGAATTTTTTTAAATATATATTTTATTGATTTTTTACAGAGAGGAAGGGAGAGGGATAGAGAGTAAGAAACATTGATCAGCTGCCTCCTGCACACCTTCTACTGGGGATGTGCCCACAACCAAGGTACATGCCCTTGACTGGAATTGAACCTGGGACCTTTCAGTCCACAGGCCAACGCTCTATCCACTGAGCCAAACCAGTTAAGGTGACTAGTGATAGAATTTATCCATCAAACACAATAATCAATTTTGGAGAATTCATGATTTCTTTCTCTTTTTAAAAGAATGTGAATTATTTTAAAAGAAACTTTCTATTTTAATATGAATGTTTTTGTCCACTCAGATCTTATGAGGAGGCTCTAAAGATTACTGCCAGTGGTTTGGTGTTCTCAGAAGCAAGTTCTCTAGGTGAGCTGGGATGTATGTCATGCAGCCCAGGAGACTTGGATTCACATAGCAAATGCACCCCCCTTTAGCCCTTTCCTGGGGTTTTCATCGGACACCAGATCATCTCACCATGATCTGTGAGCTGCTATTTCCAGGTGCTCATATGTTTCTTCTTTAGGAGCTTAAAGATGGCCGGAGTCACTTTGCAGAAGCTAGGGGCTTTCCCTCCCTTCAAACTCATGCAATGTGCATTCACTGAACAAATATTTCCTGAGCACTTACTGCATGCTGGCAGTGTTTTGAGAGCACACAGTGCTCATCTCTCTGGCACCTCTCTCAGAGAGGTCATGAGTTTGTGTGGCCACTTGATAGCTGATGGTTGTCTATAGTTGATACAAAACTGGCTATAACCAGATGAACAGCTTGCTTGCCTGGGAGTGGTCATCGAGTCCTGGTGGTTGACCATCTTTCCTGGATTTCATCAATTGCTGAAAGATATCAGCCTGTAAGTAAACTTTTCTTGCCTTTATGAGAAAATACTGTTGCACAAACTTTCCTGCTGTGACATCAAGATTTTAAGACCCACCTTCTCCTGATTGGCAGCTCTCTGAGTCTTTGTTTTTCCTGGGAGTCACTTTTTCCTTCTGTAGCTGAGCCTCCTGCCATCTTTTGCTGTTAACTGGCTGTGAAAACCATTTCTCTTGTGTGTGGCCAGGGCAGAGCCAGGAAGATGAACCAACCTGATCTTTTTTCTTAATTAATAGTTTTGAGCTGTGACGGTAAAAACACTTTTGTCATCTCTGTATGAGTTGGTCCTTCATTAAAATAGGTTCAAGTGGACCTGGTGTAAATATGAATGTTAAAACTGAACAAACAATGAATTAAAAGGAAATCTAAAATAAAGATAATTTAAGCATTGGAGTTCCTCAGGAGGAACTTCCTCGTTCTGTAGTCTTCTATCAAAGCAAGAGAAGATGAGCAGCTATTTTAACGCAGGGATGATTTCTACTGTGAACAACAGAAGCCTGAGCTGCAGGCTGATTTTTCTCAGACAACAAACTGGCATTAATAGCTCAGTGGTTCAATGATATTAGTGCCAAACATGCCTTTCTCTTTTACTAGGACAGTAAAACGTCCCCCAAAGGCCCCTCCCTGGACATTACCAGGACTGGGCCACATGACTTCCCTTCCAGGCAAGAATGTCTGGAAAAGTGGGCAGTGTGTGGTCATGACTGGTTTACACCAATCAAAATTCATTCTCTGGGATGGGACATATTTTTACCCCAATAAAAATTAAGGTTTTATTAGCAAGAAGGAGAAATAGGCAGCCAACCATGTGTGCCCCATAGTTCGTTTTTCCTTGTCATTTCTGTTATCAGGAGCCACATGGAACTGGATGTTGGGAAGTACTTAAGAGGATCACTGTTTTTAATTTTATTCTCACCGTGACTCAGAGCACAGCAGGAACCAGGAACACCCACCTTGTATGGGATGGAATGCTCTCATGTTGGAGTTGGTGTCTTTAAAGGGGCACTACCTCCTGCAATTCACTCCCACTTGGAGACCAACAGGCTTACCTCATTCCCCACCCTCCCTCTAAACTTGATTCCAAAACCTTTTGATGGCTGCAGAGCAAACAGCAGACTTTTCTGTTTGTCACAATCATGCACACCTTTTGGGGCTGATAATAGAGGGGAAAATAGGTTGTCAGAAATAGATGACTGTTTCATCCAACAGATGCTCTTTGTGTTTAAAATGAAAAGCAAAACAAATCTCCCAACCCTGAACATGAAGAGAACCAGAGATAATTCATGATGAAAGGATTTAAAGTTAGTATCATAGTTCTACCCAGCAGAGGGGAGACTCAGTGTTTATCATTGGTGGGAGGTAAGTAGAGTGGTTGACATTTTATCTCAGCTTTGTCTTATGTTCATATTCTCTTGTCCTAGAATGTTTTCTCCCTGGGTAGCAATAAATTAGAATTAGGACCAGTTGGTTTGTAGTCTTGTTTCAGGGTTTGTAGACTGGAGCTAGTTGCAGGGAGGTTAGACAGGGGATATTGAAGACACATTTGTCAGCATTGCTTCCAAGGGGAACCCTTCACCAGGACCCCCCTTGCATTCAGTACAGGCAAGAACTGCCACCTGCCATGTGCTGCACATGGTTGGCTGTTTGACAGTTTTAACAGCCTTTGGTATGAAAATGTTGTTTCATACTAGGACCTAGGAAGGATTGTTAATCTTGACCCCTTCTTTTCTTAAGTAATTTCCCCTCCCCTGCTTTGGGGCAGCCTTGCTGGACTCAACCAATGGAGTTCTATGTAAAAACTTCTTTATTTTTTTCTATTTAGTGGATAAAAAACTTTATTGGCCACTGAAGTTTGCAGTTATATTCCAAATGTCCAAATGGCCCCATTATTGATGTTGTCCTGAGAGGGGGTGGGAAGTTTAATTCTGTGGCTCTTATAGAGTCAGTTCTGGGGCTGTTAAAGATGAGCCAGCAGCAGTGTATGAAGGTGGGGCTGAACCCATCTCAGGCCGGAAGCATGTTCATCTAAATTGAAATCTAAGGTGAGCTGTCAACCTTACACCCAAAGACAAAGACTCAGACCCTACAGTTAAGTTAGAAATGAGTGAAGGGTTTGAGGGAATTCCCCAGGCAAGTGATCCATTCCCAGGTTTAAAAGCATAGAGGGGAAAGGAGAGGTAAATGGTGATGGAAGGAGACTTGACTTGGGATGGTGAGCACACAAAACAATATACAGTTGATGAATTACAGAATTGTTCACCTGAAACCTATATAATTTTATTTACCAATGTCACCCCAATAAATTCAATAAAGAAAATAATAATAAAAAATGCATAGAGGAAGTTTTCATTCAGGGTTTATGCTCTAACCAACTCACAGGAGAGTGAAAATGTAAACTCAGGTTTTTGTTTTTGTTTTTAGTAAGGAAGGTTTGATTGTTGTCATGTTTTTTATGCATTTAGTAGCAGTAAGAAACATGGAATTTATGCATTGCTTTTGGCTGTAGGTGATATTTTATTTTTAAAATATATTTTTATTAATTTTTAGAGAGAGAGGAAGGGAGAGGGAAAGAGAGAGATAGAAACATCAATGTAAGAGAGAAACATTGGCTGCCTCCCACACGCACCCTGACCAGGGATGGAATCCATAACCTGGGTATGTGCCCATAGAACTGGCGACCTTTGTGGTGCATGGGACGACACTCAGTCAACTGAGCCACACCGCCAGGGCTTGAATGCAGGTAATTTTAAATGAAAAATAAAGTTGGTTATGTCCCCTCCCTCCCTCCTTCCCTCTTCTCCCTCCCTTCCTCCCTTCCTTCCTTCCTTCCTTCCTTCCTTCCTTCCTTCCTTCCTTCCTTCCTTCCTTCCTTCCTTCCTTCCTATTATGCTTATAGGTTTAAGAGCTTTTAATTTACTATGATAAAAATAATTGAAACAAGGTGACTGAAAGGCAAAAAACAAAAACAAAATCACACTTACTATCTTCTTGACTCCCTCTCATTTGTCTCAAATCCTTCAGCTAAGTTTTCCCTTATCTGCCTTGCAGGTGAAAACCCTAGAAAGGCAGAAGGAAGAAATCCTCTTTCTATAATTCCAGAAGTTAGTGTTTCCATCCTTAATGGAACTGACTGAATTCCCCCAGGAGCTGGGTGGGGGGTGGGGGGAATGAGGAGGGTGGTGGTGGTAGTGGCGTGTGTGTGTGTGTGTGTGTGTGTGTGTGTGTGTGTGTGTGTGTGTCCCTGACTCCTCCTCCCTTCCGTTCCCTGGGGGCCGGTTTGCCAGCCCTGACCTGATGCGCTGACTCCGGAACGCAGGCCTGTCCGCTTTCACAGGAAAGTGTGCGCCAGGGGCTCTGCGGGAAAGGATGTTGTGGGTGGAAATTGTCAGTTTTAACCTTTCTAGACTAGATTAACTTATTTCTGTTGTGTTATTTCCTGAAACAAGCTTTTATAAGTGTGGTTTCCAGAATCACTTTAACTTGACCCTTTCATGGAAATCACTTTCCCAGGCGCCTTCTTGTGGGGAAGTGCCTTCAGCTGTGGTTTTGGCGTTAGGTGTCCCAGCTCACAGATGAAAAAATTGAGGCGGTTCTCTGGGGGGGATTGATACACACTGGGAGGGTGAGCGTGCAGCAAGTGTGAGCTGAGGCTTGCGATAGAGTCTCTGTGCTTTAGGTTATCTTGACCCCTGTCATGGCCATGAAAATACCATGTCCACAGGGATCTTTTCTAGTAAGCTGATTTAGGAGGAATTAAAAAAAATATTTTTTCATCTTGCTACTATTGGGGAAATATAATTAAAAACCAAATCTTCTCCCAATCCAGAAATCCTCTCCACAAAAGTAGTAGAGAAAGAAAACAGTTTTTTTTTTAAAAAGAATAGTTTATTGACTTTTAGAGAGAAGGAAAGGGAGTGGGGGGGAGAGAGAGAGAGATAGAAACGTCAATGATGAGAGAAAATTATTAATTGGCTGCCTCCCGCACATCTCCTACCGGGGACCAAGCCTGCAACCTGGGCATATGCCCTGACTGGGAATTGAACTGGCAACTTTTTGGTGCATAGGATGACACCCAACCAACTGAGCCACCCTGGCCAGGGCAGGAAACAGTTTTATTACTGAACAAGCATCAAACCAGAATGTGTTGTACATCACAGGCAGTTTGCTAAGAGATTACAGGCAGAAAGGAATCTCACTCCCTTATGTAGCCAAGCACACGACTCAACACATAGATTTTTCAAGATCAATGATAACTAGTCCTCAAGTAAGTGGTCTTGATGGTGCCATTTGTCACATAGTTTGTCCTAACTTTACCTGGTAAGTAGGTTGACCATCTGTGTCCTTGGTTTAGCCAGAGAAAAACAAACCTATCTGTATGACAGAAGTACTGTGGAAATTGGAGCAAGGCACCCACCAAAGTTAGGCTCCTACTGTCCCCCAGAAACTGGGGGAAAAGTGTACTATTTCCCTAGATATTTACCTTGCAAAGAGATGGCTTCCAGGTCCTGAGAAAGACATTCTTGGACCATAAAGCTGACACAAGGATTTATATTTATTTCAAAGAGAGGAGAAAGTACTTACAATGGTAAGTTTTCTAAAGTAAATGAAGAAGAAGGAGTTGAGAGAAGTGTCTTCTATTATTTCAACAGGGAGAATTAAGCCTCTTATTTTTAACTAGAGGCCCGATGCACGAATTTGTGCACCAGTGGGGTCCCTTGGCCTGGCCTGTGGGATCTGGCTGAAACCTGCTCTCTGACATCCCCCAAGGGGTCCTGGATTGTGAGAAGGTGCAGGCCAGACCGAGGGACCCCAATGGTGCACGATCAGGACTGAGGAGGGATGTGGGAGGGCTCCAGGGCATGTCTGGCACGTCTTGCTCTGTTCTGATCTTCCTGACTCCAGCAGCAAGCTAACCTACCAGTCGGAGCATCTGCCCCCAGGTGGTCAGTGCATGCCATAGCGAGTGGTTGAATTGCCTTAGCATATCATTAGCATATTATGCTTTGATTGGTTGAATGGATGATCAGACGGCCGGACACTTAGCATATTAGGCTTTTATTATATAGGATTATCTGTCCTTACACTACTCCTATTCACTATTACATTTTCCCAGTGAAAAGTGCCAGCAGGCACTAACCCCAGGTAAGCTAACCACACTAACTGTAGGGGGGCCTCTAAGAAGAGAGGCTATGCCTTTCAAGCTTTAGCAGGAGTTTGAGAAGGTCATCCAGAACCTGTGACCACAGCATGACCTCAAGCTGGCCCCGGGAAGTCTGTGGCTCCTCCCCGCCTGCTCTGTCCATGGAATGTAGGTGCCTCACCCTTCCCACAGCTGGAGCCGGTTTCAAGGATTCAGCCTTGAGTGAGGAATGTGTGGTTGAGACCCTCTGGAGTAATCCGCGGCTGAACCTAGTGAAGGCCTCTATGTAACTTAAAATTCTGGTGGGCAGGTGCAGAGAGCAACTCATCCTGTGGTCGCCCAGGACAAGCTTCATAAGTTCCCTTATTAAACCTGCCACCCACCAGTCTGGAGTGGTCTGCCTCTTGGTCTCTCCTTGCCCTGCGTGTCTGGGGCCCAGTTTTGCATTTCACCTGGGAAGCTCCTGAGGTTTTGAGTTAAGAGCATGGAGAAAAATTAGCCGAGAAACTTATTTAAGCTGCAGAATCCTGAACTCTAACCTCTAGTCTCAACTCCAAAGAGTCTAATTCAGTGGTCGGCAAACTCATTAGTCAATAGAGCCAAATATCAACAGTACAACGATTGAAATTTCTTTTGAGAGTCAAATTTTTTAAACTTAAACTTCTTCTAATGCCACTTCTTCAAAATAGACTCACCCAGGCCATGGTATTTTGTGGAAGAGCCACACTCAGGGAGCCAAAGAGCCGCATGTGGCTCGTGAGCCGCGGTTTGCTGACCACTGGTCTAATTCAATCTGCTTGAGACTGAGCTCAGGCACATAATTTTGAGCAATTCTTGATGTGAATTTAATACAGGTGGTTCTCGGATCACAGGAAAACCCGAGCATGGCCTGAGCTCTGGCATCAGGTGATCTAGCTTCACGTCATTACTCAGCTGCACAATCGCAGGGAGCCTGCACACTCTTGCTGGCAACCACGATGTGACCAGCACGAGGATAAGAGCCCGGAAGCTGAGGGTGGAGGGGGAAAGGAGCAGCCTTGCGGAGCCTCTGCATCAGCCCTGGATGCCCATGCTGGACCTCCTGTAACGTGAGGCAGACACACCCCTTCCTGTTTGCGCCACCAAAAAGTTGTCTTTTCTCCAGCTGATGGCTGAGCATTCTCCTTACTGGAATGGGCGTGTGGGTAGTTAGCTCATGTAACCGTCATTCCCAAATGGCACTGGGATAGTTGCATTCGTTCCCCTCTGGCCGCAGAGGAGAAATTGTTTTGGGGAAATTGTGCCAGATTCTAACTTGATTTGCTTGTAGGGTTTGACCAGCGTCTCCCCTGCCTCAGAGGAGATGTGCTGTCTCCCTCTGTTAACTGAGTCTGTGTGTGTGTGTGTGTGTGTGTGTGTGTGTGTGTGTGGAGGGGTGGGGAGGGGTGGGTGGGGTAGGAGCAGCCTGCCTCTCCTTCCAGTCATGGCTGAAGTAGCAGAGAATGTCTGCCAATGACAGTGTGCATCCCTTGTCCTTAGACTGTGCCCTGAGAAGGGTCTCACTTCCCGATGGACTTCCCCGAGACCTCTGCCACATCTGGTTCCAGTAGGAGTGATGCTTCCCTAGGGAATCATTTCTGCTCTGCACGGTTTATTTTGTTTTATACTCTGCATGCACTCATGTGAGCTGGGGTAACCCATACACAGTGTAGGAGGTGACCTGGGGAGATGGTACCAGTGTAAGTACCCCACTGTTCTTTACATTACTTGTTAAACACAAATTATTTCCATCCTGCCTTGTTGCTATGGGGTACCATTTCTTACATAGTCAATTGTGTCTGCCCATTCATGGATGTTGTTGTCACCAATCTCCCTCTTCCAAGCCATCTTGTTTATACTGTAACCATGGTTCCCTTTCTGAAGGCAAATTCCCAGACATGGATTGGCTCATCTTATTAATAGGTGGACCCCCCTCTGTGAATATGCCTCCTCTTCCTCTGAAGCACTCTGCGGGGCTGGCATTCTCACTTGGGCCTTGCCCAGTGGGAAGAGGTTTGGAGAGGCCTGCCTGTATGCAGCCTAAACCGTGTGCTTTAGCTCCATTTAACAAAATCTCTGCCGAGGAAAGAGCGGCACAAGTCCATCCGGTACAATGGAATGGGTCATGTTTTCAATTTCCTCTTGTCCTTGGAAGTTTATCTCCTTCAAGAACATCACAGGGAAGAGAATCCAAGCAGGTATCCTAAGTCCTCAAGTCAAATAGCATTTAATAAACTCTACAACTTATTAAAAAAAGATGTTTCACCTCATCATTACCCTGACTCTCTCTTTCTAGAGCAGGGGTTGCAGACTGAAGTTTGTCACCTTGGGAAGCCAGGCAGGTAGCATAAATGAACCAAACAGGCTAGGAGTAATCATGTGTCCGCTCACTGTCTCTTGTTTTTCCCACCTGTGATAGAGGCATGGCTACAGAGGAACATTCCTGTCTACTCAAGGAAAACAAGGTTAAACTCCCTTATAAATGGCAGCTGATACCTGTCCTTAGTACTGGAAAGATCTGAGGGAATGGTGAGGACTGTGGCACACTGGAGAGCGCATGCCCTGGGTGAGAAGCCAGCTATTACTCACAGGGTACAGGTCTACTATACAGAAGTTCTCTGTTTCCCAAGAAAGCTGGATAGCAGATTTTTTTTTTTTTTTTGGGTGGGGAGGCGGATTCCTGAGTTTGAGACATTAGCTCAATGTTTAAAAACCAAAAACCAAACCAAACACTGTGTGGATAAAAACATGTCTGGGGACCATCAGATTATGGCCTTTGGTACAGAAGATGAAGCTCAAGCCACTCAGCTGGACACATAAACTTTGTGATTCTGTCTGCCCTGCCTCTTGCCTCATTTCCTACTTCCCTTTAGACTCCCCATAGCTACTCAACACTCCACTTCCTGCTTTTAGTGGTTACACCTTCCCCTTTCCTGACCCCATACTTTTGCACATGCTGTTATTTGGAATGTCCTTCCCTGGTTGATTAGTTGTGTAAATAATTCATTCTTAAAAATCCATAACAAAGTCATCTCTATTTCTAACTCTTTCACAACCTCCCTGCCACCTCCAACCAGGCAGAGCTTCTTCCTTCCTTCCTTCCTTCCTTCCTTCCTTCCTTCCTTCCTTCCTTCCTTCCTTCCTTCCTTCCTTCCTTCCTTCCTTCCTTCCTTCCTTCCTCCTCCTCCTCCTCCTCCTCCTCCTCCTCCTCCTCCTCCTCCTCCTCCTCCTCCTCCTCCTTCTTCTTCTTCTTCTTCTTCTTCTTCTTCTTCTTCTCTCTCTCTCTCTCTCTCTCTCTCTCTCTCTCTCTCTCTCTCTCTCTCTCTCTCTCCTTTCAACAAAGGACACAGTCTTCTTATAGAACTTACCAGAGTCTCTCCATTACATGCCCACCTTCCCAGCTCATCATGGAGGCTGTGTCTGTGCGTTCCCAGCACTCAGCTGTGTTAGGCCCTTGTTCAGTGCTCCAACTATTGTTTGAATAGACAAATAAACAAATTCACTGTGCACCTCACCATGTTAGATTTAATTTTCTTGCAAGATGCCTTCATATTTGTTGCCATATTTGTGTGTGGCACTATTATCACTTAGCGTGGTGCACATTTTGAATGGTCTAAATCATAACTGATCTGTCTTAGAAGGATTTCTATGTTGCTGACCTCAAAGGATAATACTACTCTTTTCCACAGGAGGACATCTGAAGTGGCATCCTTACTTCTGAGGCAGAAAATGAACAGTTAACGCAATAGTGTCATGCTTTGTTAAGGGCCCATCTGGTCAGACAGGGGTCAGCAGGGGAGGAGGGATGCTATGAGAACTTGCTTTTTACACCACTTTTTCCCAAAGCTACGGCAGGGTTAACAGAAGACTTAAAACAAGGATGAATACATATGCTGTATCCATTGACAAGGCGGTAAAAATCAGTTAGCTGTGAAATTCTATTTGCATTTAAGTTTACAAGTCTAAATACACTCTCAACCCCTCTCTCTGGCCACCCATGCCACTTCACTTTTTTTTTTTTTCATCTGACAGCTTGGAGATAGGAATTTTGTAAATGTCTCTCTCAGGGTTAGTTTGAAAAGAAAAGGAAAGGGTGCTAAGTGCAATCGCTAAATTATAAATTTAATCAAACCTGTAATTTAAATCAGCCCTAAATAATAATAGGTTGAAAGCTTGTCAGGCTGTGTTGGGTCTGGTTTGTGTTACATGGATTATGACAACGGAACCACAAAGCATCGCCCTTTAAGTGCTTTTGCCCATTAGCTTCATCAAGTAATTGCAGGCTCATAGGCATCAATAACAACAAGGGTTGACACCTTGGGAAGAAGTGAATCTTTCCCCTTACAGATCTGGCAGGAAAGAAAAGTGCTGTGATGGATGCTATGGGCATGTGGATATTCAGAGTGCAGAGAAAGGAAATAAGATGAGTGTGCGATAGAGTATCTTTGACTTGCTGAAATGAACACCCCATTTCATTTCTATGTGGTCCCCTTGACTCATTCAGCCTACAATAGTATCTCAGTAGGCTCACTGCTGGTCATCTCAGCATGAATTGTCTTCAAAAATGCTATTTCTTGAAAATAGAAATTAAAAGAAAAACTGGTGATGCGAGTGGAAAAGCAAATAGCAAGAAATAGCTTCCTAATTAGTTTAAGCAGGGAGAAAGACACTAAGCAATGAGAAAGTACAGGGGGACAAACCCACTTATCTGAAATCAAAAATTCCCCCCTGCCCCAAATCATTTATTGTGAAACATTTTGTGTTCTTAGTTGATACTCATCTTGGAGAGGTCACAGTTCTCTTCGGTTAGAAATATTATTATAAATATTTATTATATCTCTGGAATGAACAATATGGAAATCTTTCATTTAAGACAAGTTTCAAGTCAGTAAAAGCTGTAAATATATATCTAGATTAACCTTGCATTAAAAAATGCTGACTTTAGAGATTGAATTGTCAGATACTTTTTCTCTTGGGTGAAATAAATTTTTGGGAGTTCCCTCAGTGTTAAAATGTACATTTTTTACTGTCTGTTCAAAATTTCCTGAGGGGACCACAAGCATTTGAGTTGCCTCTTAAAGTTAGTTTAATCTGGCTTGGAGGGGATACCTTTTGAAGACAGGAGGTCATCCTTAAAGGAAGTCGTATAGACACACAGGGAAGATGGCCATATAGACACAAGATTATTCGGCATAGCTCCAATCTCTGCATCTGAAGACAGAGGCAGAGATTGGAGCTATGCCGAATAAAGATTGCCAGCCATCACCAGAAGCTAGAAGAGACAAGAAAGGATTATTTCTTCGAGCCTTCGGAGGGAACTTGACCTTGTTGACGCTGATTGCAAACTTCTGGCCTCCTCCACAACTGGGAGAAGATAAATTTGTGTAGTTTAAGCCGCTCCAATGGGTGGGAATTTGTTATGCCTGCCCTAGGGAAAAACACGTAAAAAACATTTAAATAATGTACTAATGTCTTTAACCTGAAGTCAAAACTTCTGGGTAAGGTAGGAAACTATTGCACCTGTTGAACTCATAGGACAGGTACTACAAGGACATTCCTCTTTATAAGAGCTGTTAGCTCTTTAACAGGGGTTCCAGAAAGAGATTTGGGACTGTTGGTTGGGGATGTGGGACTTTTAGTCGCAGGAGGTCCAGGACAAATTGTTCACCCTGGACAGGATGGAGGCTCATCAAATCAGGTTGTCAGAGAGTCCTGGATGGCAGTAGCTACACTGAGGGGGTTCCCTCAATTTGGTCAGAACTTAATGAAAAGCACGTTAAAAACAACTAGTTCTGAACTACCCTTGGCTTTGACTTCTTATTTCCAGGACTGAACCTGCCTTTTAGGCTCAACTGCTTTATGATAAAATCATTATCACAGGAGCCAAAGCACGTTGGCTGAGTCAGTCTAAGATTCACTTGCCTCACACTGCTTCTGGTTATAGGATGAGTTGTGTTATACTTGTGTTTCCTAGCATCTGTCAGTCATGATAATGCTGTAAGAATGTGCTAGGTTGCAACTCTGACTCTTGAAAGCAAACAAATATGACTGGGGGATCAGTGGAAGAAAAGATGCTGCTTTGAAATAATAGGCCCTTCATTCTATTTAATGGGAAGTACAACCTTTTCTTCAGTTAGAAAGTATTTTCTAATAGCCAGTGGCCCATGCATTGAAGAAAAACATTCTAATTAAATGTCTAGTAAAACTGGATTATTGCTAAGAGGCAAAAGGTTTGTTTTCAAAAACACTCACATTTCAAGTGCTAGATTGGGGGAAATAGTGCTATTATGTTACAAATGAAAGAATTTTTAATGTTCCACTTTCCATTTGTGTTTTTGTTCAAAATGAACACTCACCTGATATGATTTTGAAGAGACATTACAGGGCATTTCACAGACTTTTTGTAGAGACTCATATTTTTGGTTAAAAGTACTAAATTTGGCCAGGAGTGGGGGCAGACATTCCCGAGGACCAATATTTGTCTTTGTTCTTTGTGTGATTTTTTCTATACCTGGTCATCTTCCCCTTCTCAAATAAAATAAGAATAAAAGGATAGACTCACCTCTGAGGAATATTCAGAAAATGGAGTAATAGCTATAAAGCACGTTTCAACTTAAAAACAAAAAGCATTATTCATGCAGAATACTTCTATCAACTGGCAGCATGTAACATCAAGGCACTCAGCCATAATTACCCCATTAAATAAAGGAGACCACTCTTGCCTTTAAACTGGGCCGGAAGCTGCACATTCACAATTCTCTCTGTTCTCTTTTTGCGAGTCCGGATTATGAGTCTCTTCCTCGCATGACCAAGACATCTCTATCTTGGTTTTTCTTGGCCACAGTGGTAAATGGGGATGTACTGACTGCCAGCCTCATTAGGCAGCCTTCATTACTCCAGACACCTTCATCGATGTTCCACTGACCTCTGCTTCTAGGAAAGAATAATTGATGCTGTGTCAAAGGCTGCAGGTTGTTCTTCAAAGCCTTTCCTTTTTCTGATCAAGGGATGGCGGTAGAGACAGTATTTGTATTTCTGACTTCCTGGTTTTATGTCATAGCCAAATCTGCCAGGGTTACTGAGTTTTAGATTCCATTTGAACTTGACTTTGTGCAAGGCAAAAAAGCCCAAACTTCTATATTCAAAAACCACGGCCACAAAGTAATAGATAAGCCCAAGGCAGATAATCCTCCCCCAGCACACACTTAATAAATAAGCCAGGCAACTCTCTGCATACTCATCCTGATTTTTTCCTGAGAAATCCATTCTGTTCAGTCTTTTAATTTCCCCAGTGTTCACAGCCATGCTGGCATTTTCAAGAGATAAGCCCACACACATTTTCTCTAGGAGAGGAAAAAAAGAAGGTTTAGTTAAAGCAAAATGTGTTCTGTGGTAAATCATTATTTTCACGCAGTGCCCTTTGTTTCCTTGTTTTTCACATTATCAGAGGGAAGACTCTTAATCCTGTAGAGAGCATGGCTGCTGGTCACGCCAAAACTGGAGCTGTCTTAACGTGACAACTGCTTTCCCTCCCCTAAGGCTGGTGCCGGCCATTGACTGTCACCCAAGAGGATTTGGGGAACCCCACGTCTCCAAAGTAGAAACAAAGGGGAAGACTTGTCCAAGATTATCTTAGTAACAAGCAGGTAATTATAATATTAATTTGCATAATACCTTCCATATTAGCAGTGCATTCACTCCTAAAGCCAAAAGGTATTATGAAAAAAAAAATGTTTCCAGTTGCCTCAGCTCAGAGGCTAAACTAGGAAGCGATGCCCTTCAACAATGAGCGTAGCATCTCTTCCTTGGTAGAGACTCTGAAGCCTGGTTTGGGCAGCCAAGGCTTCTTTCGAGCACTTTTGTTATTACTTTCCCGAAGCAGGGTCATTCACACTCCTTCAGTGTTTCGGATGAGTTCTCAAAATTGTTCCTGCCAATGACAATCAAAGTTACCTGCCAGCACAGAAAGAAAAAGAAAATATTCTTTTAAAAATATGTTTTTATTGATTTTAGGGAGAGAGGAAGGGAGAGAGAAACATTGATCAGTTGCCTCCCACACACACCCTGACTGGCGATGCAACCTGCAACCTGGGAATGTGCCCTGTCAGGGAATCGAACTGGTGACCCTTCAGTGCAAGCGACAATGCTCATCCAACTGAGCCACACCAGTGAGGGCAAAAATAAAATCTTAAATTTTACATTATCTTCTTTAGAATGGGCCTGTGGTTGGGGGCTGACACTTGGGCATCAGTGGGGGAAACTGGAGGAGGTGGAGGTGTTCATGTAAAAAAAGGTTCAGCAATTTCTCATCAAGTTAAACTTTGTGACTACCCTACAACCCACCAAGTCTACTCCTAGGTATTCACCTATGAGCAATGAAGCATATGTTCACCAGAGACTGGTAGAAGAATATACAGCATAGCTTGCTTATCATAACCTCAAACTGGAAACAACCCAAATGTCCATTACCAGGAGGTAGAAGATAAAACTGATAGAGTCACATAATAAAATAATAAAATACAGCTATGAACAACATGGATGAGCCTGAAAAACATTATTATTTTTTTGTTAATTCTCACCTGAGGATATTTTTCCATTGATTTTTAGAGAGAGTGGAAGGAAGGGAGAGAGAAACATCAATGTGAGAGAAACACATTGATTGGTTGCCTCCCACACGCACCCCGACCTGGGGCCCGGAATTGAGCCTACAATAGAGGTACATGTCTTTGACTGGACTCGAACCTGGGACCCTTCAGTACGCAGGCTGACACTCTATCCACTGAGACAAACCAGTAAGGGCTGAAAACATTATTTGAGGAAAGGAAATCAGATACAAAACGGTACATACTGATGATGCCATTTACATGAAGCTCTAGAACAGGCTAATCTATGGTAATAGAACAGTGGTTGCCTCTGGGCTGCGGCAGTGGGATTGATGGAAAGGGCCTGAGGGAAGTTTCTGTGATGATGATGGAAATGTTTTATGTCTTGACCAGCATTATGGTAACATGGATATATACATGTGTCAAAACTCATCAAATACACACTTAAAGCCTATGCATTTTATTATATGTAAATTATCTCAATCTGAAAAGAGAAAAAGTAGTTCAGATTTTCTATTGTTCAAGTCCTTGATTAATGTGGCAGCAGTCAGCTCATTAGTGGATCATTGCAGTGTGGAAAAATTTTGTTCTCAACCTAATGGTTTGTTTAACTGTGCTCACCAGGAACGCTTAATCCATCAAAAGGGTTTTAAGACCCTAATAATTAGTTTTCGTAGTACAGTAGGACACTCAGACACAATTGGTCTTTTGCCAGGATTGACAGATGCTGTGTTTTGTTTTTTTTAAAGACATATTTTTATTGATTTCAGAGAGGAAGGGAGAGGGAGAGAGAGACAGAATCAATGAGAAAGAATCCTTGATTGGCCGCCTCCCACATACCCCCCACAGGGGACCGATCCCACAACCCAGGCATGTGTCCTGACCGGGAATCCAACGGTGACTACTGTCAGCTGGGTGACAGATGCTGTTTTGATAAGAACAGGAAATATCATTTCAAGTAACTAGACATTAGACCATAGTAGAGCTTAGGGGAATGGAATCTTCTAATTGGTTGAGAGTCCATAGGCTGATGGTTAGATGCATATTTTTTTTTCCTTCTCTTCATCTACACTACCTCTATTTCTAAAGTTATGGAAGAGTTAGATGTGTCTCCACTAGACTGTGCATTTTGCTTTTTCAAAGTCACGTCTGCTGCAAGTGTTTTGGTTGATAGAAACCATACAGGGCACTGGGTCCCACCTTGAGCAGGTGTGGTCAGCCAGTTGTCGTCTCTGAGTCAGGAGAATTAAGGAAACCCAGGAATAGAAAACTAGAGGTACAAACATTCTCCTGCTGTGTTTAAATTCCAGGTTTGTGAGTCTAGGAGTCTCAGGAACCTAAGAGGAGACCTGATGATATATACGTGTTCTGTGAACATGAGCTGTCACAAATAGGAGTGCTAGTTCTCTTTAATGCTTAAAAATGGACCACTTCTTCAAAAAATTCCTTATTTAATATTTGGCTACTGTTGTTACTAAAATAAAGTTATATATTTGGGGACAGTATTGGGTTCCGGAAGATTTGCTAGGTCATTTTCTTTCCTCTTTATTTCATAAAAACCATTCATTAGTCTGTTCAGGAGTTTCATTTGGAGCTGCAGGTGTGATTTGAAGGCCAGGCATAAACTAAATTACAGTGTATGCAGAACAGACCCCTTACAACTGGAAAATGCATGTGTTCAGCTGACCTGCTCCTCAGGTAACAATATGTGGGAGTAAAATATTTATTATAAACTATAATATTTTGCTTCCACATATTATTTTTTTAAAGTTCCAAAATATAATAAAACAGCATTTCTGGGGTTGAGTAGCAGAGAAAGAGGATGGGGAAGGAAAATTTGTTCCAGAAAGCTGTACATTGAGAAACACATGGGAGGCTCTTGGGAGCTCAGATGAGCAATGTTATCCGATATAATAAAAGGCTAATATGCAAACCAACAGAATAGCAGAATGACCAGTCGCTATGACGCGGACTGACCACCAGGAGGCAGACGCTCAATGCAGGAGCTGCCTCCTGGTGGTCAGGGTGCTCCCACATGGGGAGCGCTGCTCAGCCAGAAGCCAGGCTCATGGCTGGCGAGCGAAGCGGTGGTGGCGGGAGCCTCTCCCACCTCCGTGGCAGCACCAACTATGTCTGACATCCCCCGAGGGCTCCCGGACTGCGAGAGGGTGCAGGCTGGGCTGAGGGACCCCCTGAATGCATGAATTTTGTGCACCAGGCCTCTAGTAATATTTTTAAAATGGAACCATTGCAGCGTTTGGTTGCACAACCGACTTGCAATTTTAGGTCATTCAATATTTTAAAACAATAATAACATTAGTAATAACTCCAGGAGACTAAAGGATATAATTAGAGAGTTAAAATCAGAGAACCAAGTTATTGAAACATTTGAAAGAGTAACTCCTGAAACTTCAAAAGTATTTGAAAACATGACATCTGTACAATAATTCACAATAAAGAATGTGAGGGTGATCTGGCTGTGACATCTGTCACCCAATTCATGTCCGGGGTTGATTTGCTGATCTGGTTGGCTAGGTAGGTGTCCCCTCCTCCCTTACTGATCCATGTGCATCCCTCCCAAAGCTGCATGCTTGGTTGCTCCTTCCCCCCCAGAGGAGAGGACTGGTCTTCCGTCAAGGGTATATTAGTAGCTGCGACTCCCTGCTTGAACCTCCAAACAAGCTCTCAAACACACTGATGTATTATTCCATTTCTCCCTGTCCAGATGGTCCCATTCAAATCTGCAGTGTCATTTCTCCTAGATGTACTATTTTATTTTATTTTTTTAAAATATATTTTATTGATTTTTCAAAGAATGGAAGGGAGAGGGATAGAGAGTTAGAAACATCGATGAGAGAGAAACATCAATCAGCTGCCTCCTGCACACCCCCTACTGAGGATGTGCCCGCAACCAAGGTACATGCCCTTGACTGGAATCGAACCTGGGACCCTTTAGTCCGCAGTCCAATGCTCTATCCACTGAGCCAAACCGGTCAGGGCTAGATGTACTATTTTATATACAGTAGTAGGAAGTGCTCATAAGTGATGTGGTTATTTTCTATCAATTGAATCAGTAGCCATAGCTTGAGGCCTGAACTAGGTAAAATTGTAAGGTGGTTGTGTCCACTGATTTTTGATTCAGCATCTATTTTTTTCTCCTTGAAAAGGTAAGTCATGCCCACAAAAAGATCTGACACTTATTCACACTAAGCTGCAGACAACTGGACTTTAACCTATAGTCTTCATGGAGCATTTTGCATTTTAACATCTGTTATACCAGGAGATCAGGAGTAAGAGGTTGGTTACCAGCCAACCCGAGAATCCTTAGGGCAGCAGGGGCACTAGCACCTCATATGCATAGCGGATGGAGCGGTGAGGCACGTCTGCTCAGTTAGGACTCCACAGGTCTTACAGGTGTCTGGAGTTTGAAGACTCTGAGGTGAAAACTCCATTAGTGCCCTTTGGGGAAAGAATCTATTTTGAGAGGCAGTTGTTTTCCTTGATGTTCATTGTTCATCCCTGGCAGATGACTGGCAGATGTACTATTTTTCCAGGCATGGAAGGAAACCCGGTCTTGACTCTCTAATAGACCCCAGTCCACATCAATGAGAAGTGAGAATTGCCAGGCTTGAGTTTCAGCCTTTGCTCCTTAGTTGAGGAGCTGACAGATGTAATGAATGGTAAGAGGACAAGGTGCTGTCTTGCGGAGCCAATTCTGGTCTCATTTTGTGCTTCATTGCTCACCTTCATTCTGTGCTGCCAGAAGTGAGGTGCCTCTGGATCCATCCCTGCCACACGGGGATTACATTCTGTTTCCATTTCTACAGAATTCGTCCCTTCCAGGAGCTTTATGTCCCTCATTTCACATCTCGGGCCAGTGCTAGAGAAAAGTCATTAGTATTGCTAATTTGCAGGTGGGGAACCCAAGGCATTCTATTTTGGGGGTCTGTGCTCCTGAAATTAGGGCCCGCAATTGTTTATTATGATTGCTACTAGTGGTTGGCATTGTATTGTACTTTAAACGTTCCAAATCACTTCTATATTGATTATCTGTTGATCCTTGAAGATGGGGAGATGAGGCAGAGCGATGTTACGTGTCCAGTTCAACATAGCATGTGTAACATGGCAGGGTCACACTCAAATGTGGGTCTCCTCTCTTGGCACCTGCCTCTGCCCTGTAGACCGGCATGTCTTCTCTGTTGTAATCTAGGCCCTGTGAAAGTTCTTTATGAAAGTTTGCTTAAGGATCAAAATGTCAGAGGATGCTATCTGGGTGTTGAAGAAAATCAAACAAGGAAAAGAGAGAAAGAAGGGCTGGTGATTTCAAGAGGCAGCTGAGTGCGGTGAAATGAATACTGGGCTGGTGCTGAATATCAACAAAAGGAGCGTTTGGGTAATGAGTGGTTTCTGTGCGCTAGGCACAGTGTGAAGTCCACATAGACTTTTCCCATGAACTTAACAACAACTCTATGATGAAGATCCTGTTATTATCCCTGTTACATAGATGAACTAAGGCTCAGAGAAGTTGAAGAAGTTGCCCCAAGGTTATGCGATTAGTAAGTGCTGGGGCCAGGATGGAAAGCCCAAGTTCTTCTTCTTTTTTTTTTTTTAAAATATATTTTATTGATTTTTTTACAGAGAGGAAGGGAGAGGGATAGAGAGCTAGAAACATCGATGGGAGAGAAACATCGATCAGCTGCCTCCTGCACACCTCCCACTGGGGATGTGCCCGCAACCAAGATACATGCCCCTGACTGGAATCGAACCCGGGACCCTTCAGTCCGCAGGCCGACGCTCTATCTATTGAGCCAAACCAGTTTCGGGGGAAAGCCCAAGTTCTTAACCATTACACTCTCTACCCCTTTTCCTTATGTGAGTCTTATAACAAAAGCTACTTGGTCTTGGTCCATGTTTACCAAGCAGAAACTAGGCTAGCTAGATCTAATGTATATAACTTCCTTGGGACATTTACATGCTAACCTTTTTAAGTGCTTACTACATGCTTCGTCTGAGCACTTTGCATGTATTAACTCATTTAATCAACATAATAATCTTTGAGGATGGCATTATTAAAATCTCAATATTATAAACAAGAAAATATAGCCCAGAGAGATTCAGTACTTGGCCCAAGGTTGCACAGCCAGCAAATGGTGGAGTTGGAGTGTGAATCCAGGTAGTCTGGCCTTAGTGTCTAAGCTCATAACCATTCTCCTGGCTCCAAGTGAGTGCGACTTAGGATCTTGGGTCATGTGAGTCCTTCCTCAGAAACAACCTACTCATGGCATGATTGCACACGTGGTGTCTGAGCCTGCAAGTCCAGGAGACAAACCCATTAAGCTAAAGAGTGTCTCCCTGTGAGGCTTCTTAGGAGATAGCCTGCTGGTTTCCCTGGACATCACCCTGGGCCCTGGTTGGCCATATTTCAAAGCACACCACACAGCTCTTTGGGATATAATGCCTGCAAATTATGTACTGCAGGTGTGATGCTACAAGGTCCAGATTACAGGCGTCCTCAAACTACAGCCCGCGAGCCGACCGCGGGCCACATCCGACATTTATCCAGCCCGCCGGGTGCCGCTGCCTGTCCTGCTTAGCAGCCGACTCGTCCCGGGCCCGCAGTGCACATAAGAATTTGTTCATAGTTTTTTTTTTTAAACTATAGTCCGGCCCTCCAATGGTCTGAGGGACAGTGAACTGGCGCCCTGTTTAAAAAGTTTGAGGACCCCTGGTGCAGAAGATCAGTGTCAGGAAGGCTAGTGACAGCTTCACTTAGGTCAGTGGTCAGCAAACTCATTAGTCAACAGAGCCGCAGTTTGCTGACCACTGACTTAGGTGGAGGTGTTTAGAAAGGGAAGGGAATACCCATGAGAAGAGGATGAAGCAAAGTTGGGTGGGGAAGATGGGTGTGGAGCGAGAGGTCACCTCAAAGCAGAGGTCTCTGCTTGGGAGCAGTGAGAACTGCTGAGCAGTAAGGAGAGGCTGGGCCATGGAGAGAACTGAGGGTTCACAATTCGTGTTGGAGATCAGAAGGCTCTAATGCCAAGATGGAAGGGGTGTTCAAAGGAGATGCTTCTGGTAGGAGGGTCTAATGTGTGTTTTTGGATGGCAAGTCATTTGCTTGAAGGGACGTTCAGTTGAGTAAGTTTAGAAATTTAAGAGCAGAAATGCAGAGGTTGCAATGTTGGAACTGTCTTCATTTTATTTTATTCTCCTTTTGTCACAGGGTTATGAGTTTTATGAGGTTAAACAAGGGTAGAAGAGAAAAGTCCAAAATAGCAAGAGAGGTGCCCTGAATGCCCAGGCAGGGAAGAGCCACCTACCCCACCTTCCTTTGGACAGATCTTGCTGCGTCTGTGAGCCTAGTTGGTGCATCAAACCTTGCATTTGTTTGATAAATGAAAGCTTGTAGTTATGCACTAATTTCGTTCTGATGGGTCACTAGCTCCTCACTTCTCCCAGGGTCCCACTGAGAGATGCTCATGGTCAATGGAACATTTTCTGCCTTGGGATCCCTGAAGGGACACTCACGGGAAGGATCTGCTCAGTGACAGTTTGCACTTGTGCAGTGGAGAAGGGGACATGTGCAAATAGAAACAGACCCACCAGCAGCTCACATAACAGACTTATTAGAGATTGAGATAATTGCTTAATATGTTTATGAAAATAACTTGCTATATGGAGAATTTCACCAGAGAACTGAAATCTGTGATAGAAAGCCCACAATTAAAAACCTTCCCAAAGAAAATTCCAGGCCCAGAGATCTTCATTGGTGAATTCTTCCAAAAATTTAAGGTACAAACAATGTTGATATTACCCAAGTTCTTCTACAGACTAGCAAAAGAGGGAACACTTCCCGATTCCTTTTGCATGGTCAGCATAACCTTGATACCAAAACCCAACAAGGATATTAAAAGAAAAAACATACGCTAATCTCCTTTATGAAGATAGATGTAAAAATTCTAAACAAATGGAATTCAGTGATCTATGAAAAGGGTAGTTCATCACAACCTAGTTGAGTTTATTCCAAAAATTTTAGGTTGGCTTAATAGTTGAACATTAATTCGAATTATCTGTGACTTATCACATTCTGCTGGTTGGCTTGTTGTCCTGCATAACTTTGAACTTGACATATGTCTCTGGGGAAAAGCTGTGCAGCTAGTGGGGTCTTTATTTTGTGGCTTCCTTTCCTTTGGCACTTTGGTTTCTCAAATCCTGGTTACAAGCTTTAAGCTACCATTTTCTGCTCAAGGACCTGCCTACATTAAAAATTGTAACATGCCTTGAGGAAAAAGCGGTGGAGAATCTCCCAGGGATCTTGGTTTGATATAAGTAACCCTGACATAGCTGGAAGTAACAGCATCTTTCTGAATCAGCACATACTAATTTTGTTTAAAACAATATCTGTATCTTCTTAGACTATGGACTTCTGGAACGCAGGTGACTGCTCATTTCCATAAAAAAACACACAACAGCTTTATTGAGGTAAAATTTACTCTCCAGCTCAGCTGGCGTGGCTCAGAGGTTGAGCGGCAATCTATTGAACCAAGAGGTCACATTTCCATTCAGTCGAGGGCATGTGCCAGGTTACGGGCTTGAACCCAGAAGGGGGTGTGCAGGAGGCAGCCAATCAATAATTATCTCTCATCATTGATGTTTCAATCTCTCTCCCTCTCCCTTCTCTGAAGTTAATAAAAATATATTAAAAATAAAATTTGCTCCCCATAAAACATCTATTTAAATATACAGTCCTTGATTTTTTCTGAATTGATAGACCTGCTAACCATCTCCACAATCAAGTTTTAGAGCATTTCTATCACCCCACAGAGTCCCCCCATACCTGTTTGCAGTTAATGCTGCTCCCATTCATTGAGCTGCCTTTTCTCTTCATAAAGTTACCTTTTCTAGGTATTTAACATAGATGGAATCAACTATATGTGGCCTTTGGCTTCTGGCTTCTTTGACTTAGTATAATGTTTTTGAAGTTCATCTATGTAGTAACAGATATTATTTTTTTTTAAATTTTTTATTGCTGAATAGTATTCTATTACATAGATATACTACATTTTGTTTATCTAGTCACCAGTTAATTTGGAATTTTGAAAAGTTTTTGGCTATTATAAATAATATTGCTGTGAACATCCATATATATGAACATAGTTTTCATATATTTTGGGTAAATTCCTATGAAGGAATTGCTGTTATATGACAGTTGATGTTTAATGTTATAAAAAAAACCTGTCCAACTTTTCACAAAGTGGCAATACCATTTTATATTCCAACACCAATGTGTGAGGGTTTTTCCACATTCTTACCAGTATTTGTTATTTTTTTAAAAATAAATCTTTATTCAGATTATTACAATTGTTTCTCCTTTTCCCCCCCATAGCTCCCCTCCACCCGGTTCCCACCCCACCCTCTGCCCTTACCTCCCCTCCACTGTCCTCATCCATGGGTGTATGATTTTTGTCCAGTCTCTTCCTGAACCCCCCCATACCCCTTTCCCCCTGAGAATTATCAGTCCACTCCCTTTCTATGCCCCTGATTCTATTATATTCACCAGATTATTCTGTTCCTCAGGTTTTTAATTCACTTGAATTTTAGGTTCACTTGTTGATAGATATGTATTTGTTGCTCATAATTTTTATCTTTACTTTTTTCTTCTTCCTCTTCTTTAAGAATACCTTTCAGCATTTCATATAATACTGGTTTGGTGGTGATGAACTCCTTTAGCTTTTTCTTATCTGTGAAGCTCTTTATCTGCCCTTCAATTCTGAATGATAGCTTTACTGGGTAGAGTAATCTTGGTTGTAGGTTCTTGCTATTCATCACATTGAAAATTTCTTGCCACTCCCGTCTGGCCTGCATAGTTTCTGTTGAGAAGTCAGCTGACAGTCGTATGGGTGCTCCCTTGTAGGTAATTAACTGTTTTTCTCTTGCTGCTTTTAATATTCTCTCTTTGTCTTTTGCTCTTGGCATTTTAATTATGATGTGTCTTGGTGTGGTCCTCTTTGGATTCCTTTTGTTTGGGGTTCTGTGCGCTTCCTGGACTTGTAAGTCTATTTCTTTCACCAGGTGGGGGAAGTTTTTGGTCATTATTTCTTCAAATAGGTTTTCAGTATCTTGCTCTCTCTCTTCTTCTGGCACCCCCATAATTCTGATGTTGTTACGCTTGAAGTTGTCCCAGAGTCTTCTTACACTATCTTCAACTTTTTGGATTTTTTTTTCTTTTTGCTTTTTCGGTTGAGTGTTTTTTGCGTCTTTGTATTTCAATTCTTTGACTTGATTCTTGTGTTCCTCTAGTCTGTTGTTGGGTCTCTGTATAATATTTTTTATTTCAGTCAGTGTATGTTTAATTTCTAGTTGGTCCTTTTTCATATCTTCGAGGGTCTCGTTATATTTATCGGCCTTTTCTAGGATATTCTTGAAAAGCCTTATAACTGTGGTTTTGAATTCTATATCCAGTCGTTGGTTTTCCTCCATTTCTTTTGTTTGTGATCTGTTTCTTTGACGCCGCATTTTCACTGCTTCCCTGAGTTGGTAGGGTAGCTTTGTGTGCTAGGTTTCCTATATGGCCCAGTGGGTTGGCCTCCCCAGTTAACCTGAGGTGGACACTCTTGGTGCACCGCTTTGTGGACTGTGTGTACAGCCTTGTTGTAGTTAAGTCTTGATTGTTGTTGGTATCACTGGGAGGAATTGACCTCCAGGCCAGTTGGCTATAAGGATCAGCTGTGTCTATGCTGGGAGAAGTTCGGTGCTAGAGACAGCCTTATAGGATTAGACTTGCCAAATTGCAATAGCCTCTGTGCTCAGCTTGGATGGGGTGGAGTCTCAGGGCGGAGCAGACAGTCTTGGCTTCCCGTGAGCCTTGCCCTTGCGCGCACGCACGCGCCTTCAGACCTCTGCCTTCCCTGGCTCCCGAGTCTCCGCCCGAGAGTCCAGATTCCCACCACAAGAGCGTGGGTCCCCAGGGGCTCGCCTGGAACTGGGGTTCAGTGCAGTCAGAACTGGGGCTCAGTGCAGTCAGGAGCTCTGACTCCCTTCCACTAGGGAAAGCCTGTGGCAACCTCCGCAGCCTTTGTGCGCACTGGCATGCACGCGCCTGCAGACCTCTGCCTTTCCCAGCTCCTGAGTCTCTGCCCGAGAGTCCAGATTCCCCCCAGTAAGAGCACGGGTCCCCAGGGGCTCGCCTGGAACTGGGGTTCAGTGCAGTCAGAATTGGGGTTCAGTGCAGTCAGGAGCTCGGACTCCCTTCTGCTAGGGAAAGCAGCCTTTGTGCACACTGGCGCGTGCGCCTCCAGAACCCTGCCTGCTGGGGCTCCCCCGGGTCTACTCCGGGTCTCCGAGTCTCCGGGTGCCTTTGTCTCTACCTGACAGTCCAGACTTGCCCTGTATGAGCCTGGGTCCACGGGGTTTCACCCGGGACTGGGGTTCAGTGCAGTCAGAACTGGGGTTCAGTGCGTTCGGGGGCTTCCTCCCCCCTTCTGCCAGAGAAAGTCAGCCAGGCTCTCAGCCACCCTTCCTCTCTGCGCGCACAAAGACCCTTTGCTGTACCTCCAATTCTCTGTGAGCTTTTCTCTTTTCTTCTAGTTGTAGAATTTTCACTCAGCCAGCTTTCCTGTGGTTCTGGATGGTGTCCGTTCTGTCTTTTAGTTGTAGTTTTGAAATTGTTGTGTGTGGCAGCAGTTTAGGTGCTTACCTATGCTGCCATCTTGGTTTCTCCCAGTATTTGTTATTGACAAGATTTTTGATTATTGGCATCCTAAGGGGTGTAAAGTGATATCACATTGTGATTTTAATTTGAATTTCACTAATGACTAATGATGCTAATTTCTTTTTTATGTGTTAATTGGCCATTTGGGTATATATTATATTATTTGATAAAATGTTTTGTCAGTTGTTAGATTGGGTTATTTATCATTTTAATCAGTTATAAAAGTTTTTTATATATCTGGATAGTCTTTATCAGATATCTATATATATAAAAAGCCAGCATCCGTATGACCGGAACGACTAATGACCAGTCACTATGATGCCCACTGTGGCCAGCGAACTGGCCTGATCAGGGGGTGGGGCCAGCCAGCCAACCTCCTGCGGCCCCACCCCCTGGCTGTCCCTGCCCCCTATGTGCCCTCACCTCCCTGATTGGCCTGCAGCCCCTTCCCCGATCACACCCCCCAACCCCCACCCCATTAGGGGGTGGGGCCGGCCGGCCAACCTCCCATGGTCCCTCCCCCTGGCCTTCCCTGCCCCTGATGGGCCCCCCAACCCCAATCGGGGGCGGGGCCTGCCAGCCAATCACCTGCAGCCCCTCCCCCCAGCCAGCTCAGCCCTGATTGGGCCCTGATCGTGGCAGGCCAGCTGGTCAACCTCCTGCCATCTCCTCCTCCCTACAGGCCCAGCCCTGATCTGCCCCAATTGGGGCCGGGCTGGCTGGACCCTACCCGTGCACGAATTTGTGCACTGGGCCTCTAGTATAATTTATAAATATTTTCTTCCAGTATTTGACTTGTTTTTCTATTTTCTTAACGGTGAAGACATTTTCTTCTAAGTGAAGACATTTTTAATATTGATAAAGTCCATTATATTGATTTTTTTTCTTTATGGATAGTACTTTGGTACTATCTAACACTCTACCTAATTCAGTGTCATAAACATTGATTTTGTCTCTCTCTGTGTGTGTTTTCTTCTAAAAACTTAATAGGTTTAACTTATATATTTAGGTCTATAATTCATTTTTAGTTAATTTTTGTACATGTGTGAAGTGAGGGTCTAAGTTTGTGTGTATGTGTGTGTTTTTTTTCATATACTAGCCAGTGATCTCAGCACCATTTTTTTGAGAACATCCTTTCCACACTGGGCTATGTTGGCATCTTTGTCAAAGTACTCTGGAATTATAGGCAATAAACAACAGAAATATATTTTATGGTATGTTAGAGGATGATAAATACCATGCAGAAAAATCACCCAGAGAAAAGGGGGTGGAGGTTTTCAATTTTAAGCAGGGTTTTGGGGGAAAACCTCAATGAGACAAACATATATTTGCAGGAAGACTTGAGGCAGTGAGGAACTGAGACATGTGACCGATGGGGGTAGGGGGTGAGGGGAGATGGGAAGCATTCCAGATAGCATTGCAGTGACTATGAAGTCAGGAGTAGGCTTGGCATGTCTGTGACATGCACATGGGCATTTTGTTTAGTACTGATGCTAGCTTAGAACTTGGCTTCTTATAAGGAACTGGGATGATTTATCCTTTGTGGCAACACAAACATATATGTTGCTGAGAAAAGTTTACTTTTTCTTTCCTTTGACTCTCAGGCCCTTTGGAGGCCATGTGAAAGGCCCTTATGAACATCCATTTGCATTGTTTTCTTCACCTTATTTTGCCTTTCTATTTTAGTTCATATTTTTCTTGGTTTCATGCTTTGTCTTCTTATTTTATACTAGAGGCCCGGTGCACAAAATTCATGCATGGGGGTGTGGTCCCTCAGCCCAGCCTGCACCCTCTCCAATCTGGGACCCCTCGAGGGATGTTTGACTGCCTGTTTAGGCCCAATACTGGTAGCATCAGGCCTAAATGGGCAGTTGGACATCCCTCTCATAATCCAGGACTGCTGGCTCCCAACTGCTCACCTGCCTGCCTTCCTGATTGCCCCTAACTGCTTCTGCCTGCCAGCCTGATCACCTCCTAACCACTCCCCTGCTAGCCTATTTGCCCCTAACTACCATCCTCTGTAGGCCTGGTCACCACTAACTGCCCTAACCTACAGGCCTGGTCCCCCCCAACTGCCCTTCCCTGCAGGCCCGGTCGCCCCCAACTTCCCTCCTCTGCTGGCCTGGTCACCCCTAACTGCCCTCCCCTGCAGGCTTGATTACCCCCAACTGCCCTCCCTTGCAGGCCTGGTCCCTCCCAACTGCCCTCCCCTGCTGGCCATCTTGTGGTGGCCATCTTGTGTCCACATGGGGGCAGCCATCTTTGACCACATGGGGGCAGCCATCTTGTGTGTTGGAGTGAAGGTCAATTTGCACATTACTCTTTTATTAGATAGGATAGAGGCCTGGTGCACCAGTGGGGGCCGGCTGGTTTTCCCTGAAGGGTGTCCTGGAGGGTGGGGGTTCCCTTGGGGCGTGGGGCAGCCTGGGTGAGGGGCCTGTGGTGGTTTGCAGGCCAGCCATGCCCCCGGCGACCCAAGCGTATCTGGGATTTATTTATCTTCTCTAATTGAAACTTTGTAGCCTTGAGTGGAGGCCTGGGCCTGCCAGGGTGTCTGGAAAGCTTGGCTTCCTCCATTGCTGGGGAAACCCAAGCCTCCTGCTCGCTCTGTGGCCGCAGCAATCTTGGTTGGGTTAATTTGCATACTCGCTCCTGATTGGCTGGCGGGCGTGGCTTGTGGGTGTAGTGGAGTGATGGTTAATTTGCATATCACTCTTTTATTAGATAGGATTTTACATGATTTTGTGTGTGTGTGTGTGTGTGTGTGTGTGTGTGTGTGTGTTGTAGGAAACCCTCAGCTGCTTGGTAGAAGGAGGCAGTGCACACATACGGAAACAGGAGAGAGACCAGCAGCAGGATCTCCAATTTGTCACTGTTAAGTCACCTATTTATTCCAAATCTTTAGCAAATGTCCCCTGTGTGCTACTCACTGTGGAATGAAATAACTCCTACATAGCATAAAAAAAATCTCCTTTTAGATAATTGTAACTTAAAAATGTCCTTAATTGCTGGTTGGCTCACCCATCCATTTGTGTCTTTATATAGTAATAGTGTTTTGGGCCTGTTAAAGATCATAACCTGACTGTAAACAACAATGTGAAAATACTCTGTAATGTCAATTTTCATGGTGGCTGCATGTAAAGTTTCTAGGAGTTGCATCCATCTTTGGAGTTTGGAGCTGGCCATTCCCTTCAGATGACAATCGAATTAATACAATGCATGTTTTTCTTGCCAAAGGTGTTTAGAAATCCTTCTTGGAGTTACTGGGGACTCCTTATCACATGCTAACACACGAGAACTATTAAGTTGGCTGGTTTTTGTTCAGTGAGGAGAGCAGATGGGTTGCTAAGGAGTGAGGCACATTTGTGACAGAGGGCAGATGATTTTCTATGTGGACATTCTGCATCTCTCTGAGATGAATTTGTTTCTTTTGTTGTTGTCATCCATGCATTCCCTCCTCCTCCTCAGTGGTCCTGGCATATTTTTCTGTGGTCAAAAGGAGAAAAAATAATGACAGTTTTGGGTTTGTTGAATCTGAGGTCATTCGTACCCAGAGAGATAAGAAAGTTTATTAAGTGTGTACCTGCCGAGGTACTAAAAAGAGGCAGAAGTGTTTGTCCTTCATCTTTATTCATGAAGCCCTTGAGGATGACGGGAAAGGAGACAGGCACTGCGGAGAGCAGGCGCGCTCACAGTCAGCGTGCAGACACATTGGGCGGGCGAGTCCCGCAGCCTCTGTGGATGTGCATCCAGGGCCCTGCCAAGCCATCTACCTTGTGCTCTGCATTATTAATGCTTTCGTAAGGGCACTCACTCCAATGCGGCGGGGGTGGCCAGGCTGGCACGATCTCATCTCCACGGAACCCTGCCTGTTCCCCGCCGTGACACCGCGGCTCGCAGAATGATGTAGACTCGAGCAAGCACATCTGGAAGGCGGCAGATTGTCTGAACAGGGAAAAACACACGCTCAGTCAATTTTAAATTAAGAGGCTTTGTTTACGTTTTCTCAGCTCCTCTTACAGGGTTAGTCAAATTTTAGATCCCCTTCAAAATTAACCGAGTGTCAGGAACAGATGGTGGGGTTTATTTTACTTCATTCAACCTGTTCAAGGAGTGTGAACTCAGGGACTGATCAGCGCGACACAACTTTTCATGTTAAATTGTCAAAAGGAAGCTAGATGCGTGGTTTCCTCTAAGAGAACAATTTGTATGCATGTGAGGCAGTGACCTGAGGTTAGCAGCCTGTGCTCCTGTCTGGAGCTCTGTCCAGAGTGTCATCATCCTGTCCTGAAAACCAGGCTGCTGGGAAGGCTGCTAAATAGGAAGGTAGAAAGACAGGGCTGGGCTTACATTTCTGGTTTATATTCCATCAGGTTTCTTTAAAATATATATATTTAAATATCTATTGTTGAAAGTATTACATTTGTCCCCTTTCCCCCTCATTGACCCCCTCCAGCCCACCCTGCCCCCTGCCCCAAGCCTTCACCACCCTATTATCTGTGTCCATGGGTTATGCATATATGCATACAAGTCTTTGGTTGATTACCTCCCACCCATCCACCCATCCATCCTCCCCCGCCTTCCTAATATATTTTTATTGATTTCAGAGAGAAAGGGAGAGGGAGAGAAGGATAGAAATATCAGTGATGAGAGAGAATCATTGATAGGCTGCCTCCTGCATACCCCACACTGGGGATTGAGCCCGCAACCTGGGCATGCGCCTTGACTGGAAATTGAACCATGACCGCCTGGTTCATAGGTTGAAGCTCAACCACTGAGCCATGCAGGTCAGGCCCATCAGGTTTCTAATGGGGAGAAAGATTTAGTGAATCTGGGTGGCACTGGCTAAGATAAAATGTTTTCATGGTGTCAATGATCTCTTTATTAGTGATTCCAACTTCCACTTTGAAACCAATTTTGGGGTTGTCTTGTTTTAACTATTGTGTGTCTTCTCCACCCACCGTGATCTCGTTGGAGCGGGGAGGGGGAAGGTATTTCACATTTTAAACACATCCAAGGCTTTGGACAAGGCTGACATGGGGGGAAAACTTGAATCATTTAAACAAAGTTGTTCTTGTGAATCCAGAGATAGAATTCCTCTCTTTTACAGTTGTGAATAATTTTTTTCAAAACATTTGAAAAACATTTAAACATAATCACATTAAAATATTTTCTTTGCTTTTGAGATTCTTCTCACCTAAATAAGGCATTTCATTTGGAAACTAATAGTGTTTAAAAGAGAGGCAGTAATTTTTTTAGTGGATAATTTCAGTCTCCATTCCCTACTTCCCACCTTTTCTCCTTAATAGAATATTATGAGTTTTTAAATTAACCAGGTAAGTCCTTCAGTATTCCACTTAATATTTCATTCCTGCAAACAGCATATAATATCAAGTTTTTAGATAAATGTTGGCATACTCCAATCTCTCCACTTGTTTTAATTTGGTACTAATGTAAAATAACTGCAGAAGTCAATTTCTAATTAAAAATAGGAAAACAGCCAGATCAATAGACGCTCAATTGGTTGGTGTTCAGCTTGGACTTTTCTCAAACTTTTCTATTTCTTGTTGAATCAGAAATGACTTATGTTCTTAGTGACTCAGCAAGGCCTTAGTCGTAATTTAATTTAATATATTTCCAGATAATTGTTACATGAGGTAAGTGATTGTCCAGAGAGCTCAAAGCTTTTCTGAATCTTGTTGTTAGTGTTTATAAGCCTGTGACAAGCATAAAAGATGTGACAGCCAATGTTAAAGAAATATGTTCTTTAAGAATAATAAAAAGAAAATACCAGCTGATGTTTTAAAGCATATGACCATGGAAATGTTCTTATTGGTCACTGTGGAGAAATGCATGCCCGCTAAAGTAAAAAGATGTAAGACAAGTGGCTGGTGAGGGATATTGAAATTGTCTATAAAAAGACTCACCTGACAATATTAATGGAGTAATTTGTCAACAGAATGACTATGGTGGTGTATGTTCCTAGTTACAACTGGTTGTGTGTGGCCTGTTCTCTGCCTGATACTTATCAAGATGAAAAGAAAGTGCACTCTTCAATTCTTGCAAGAAAGAAACAAGAAAAAGGTTCAGAAGTGTCTCACTGGTTTGTACCTAACTTTTTGGACAGCCGAACACATTATAAGTATTCCTAATAATTTGCTTGCCTAGTCATGAACCTGGAGTTCATCATCATGAAACATAGTTTGGTGTTCAATTCATAAAGGCAAATGTACTAAACTGTATAATTCATAATTGGCATTTCATATCATTTGAGCATTTACCCTAAATAAGCAAGTTAACAATAATAGCTACTATTAGCTGAGTGGCTTCCTCTGCACCAGCTACTGTCTTGAGTGTCTATTTCAGCCGTGGGCAAACTACGGCCCGCGGGCCGGATCCGGCTGTTCTATCCGGTTCTCTTGCTCTCACCTCTGCTCCTTTACTTTGAATTTATATTAGTTCACACAAACACTCCATCCATGCTTTTGTTCCGGCCCTCCGGTCCAGTTTAAGAACCCACTGTGGCCCTCGAGTCAAAAAGTTTGCCCACCCCTGGTCGTGTGAGAGGAAATCAAGGCTCAGAGCAGTAATATTTGTTCAGGTCACACTGCTAGTTAGCATTTGAACTCAGATATGTGTGATTCCATTATGCTACCTTGATAAGCCTCTAATCCTGGTTGAAAATTAGAGTTTTGCTTTTCTTATAGCCAGAAATATTTAAAATCATTTATTTACCTTTACCTGTCCCCACTTAAAATTTCTAAAGATGTTGGCCTCTTGTCTAATCCACTAAAACACTCAGCATCTTGTCTTGACTGGTGGAAAGAAGAAGCTAAAATTTCTAACTGGAGAATAAAAAACCCTTATAAGAAATGGCAAACCGAGTTATAAAACACACAAAAATGTTAATTGAAATATGAGGTATTAACAAATAATATGTTAAAACCAAATGATTTTATACAATTATCAGTTTAAAGTGTGACCCATTCTCCTGGCAAATTAAAATCCAAGCACTTAGACATGGTTTTAAAAATGGTGATCTATAAAAATGACCACATGTTTAAAGATCTCAACTTCCTTCTGTAGTTGGGCAGGCCTCATATGACAATTTACAACTAGGTTTAGATTTTTTTCTGTAAGGATCTTACTTCTACACTTGTAGCAAGTTTTTTAGAAAAAGAAGAGGACAGAATTTTTAGGCAAATAATTTTTCACATCATTATTGACTAGGGATGATTTTCTTTAACTACTTTAAAATCATCAGAATGTTGGAAAGTAGGAGGTAAAGGATAAATAAAAAATTAAGCATGGATATTTAGAACTTTTGGAGTAAGTTCAGTTTTACTAGAAATAATCATTTGTTATTATTCTGTTTAAATTGTGAGCAACAAGAGATATTTTTATTTTCTTATTGATGAGATTCAAGGCTGAGAGAAATGGGTTGCTCTCAGCATTTCAGGGGTAGCCATGAAGAAAGGAATGATAATTTAGGTAACAGAAAAATATATTAATTAATGAATACTAGGAAAATATGGACAGTTCTTTCAACAAAGGTTAACAAAGAAGTAAATACGTTCAATTGGCTCCAGATTGTGGAAGGCTCTGGAAGTCAGTCTGAATTCTATTTTGAGTCTTAAAGGCTATTTATGAACAAATGCTATGTGAATTGGTTTTATTTTAGGAGATATTGTGATAAAATAGTAAGGAAAGGATGCAAGTTGTGCACTCAAGGACATTCTAACACAAAAGGATACATCAAGTGAAATATTAAAAACTGCTACATACACACTTCCCTCAAATACATAAAAATGAAGGCAAGAAATACCTGGAAGGCCACACATATAGTCAGAGAGAAAGAGGGAGACACCAGATGACCTCTCTAGACAGCAGGCTTCTGTGTGGGCTCTGTGCCCTCAGATCTCTTTGGCCATGGCATCAGCTAAAGAAAACTGCCTCACTTAGAGTCATGCCCCTCTAGAGGCAGCCCCCATCCAATGACTGATTGACCCTCGAGTTTAAAGACATGGCTTCCCCTTGTTCTAACTTAGGACCAGTCGGAAGGATCCTCCCAGCTCCAGAGCTACCTGTGGGGTGGTGGAGTACTTTGCTGGTCCTGCATTGCAGCTCTACTCCTTCCTCTATCCAATCCTGCCTCCTTTCCCATGCTTCTGCAGGTGTCGGTTCCAAGATCCCCCCCTTTAAAACATCCTGCATGCCAGTCTCCATCTCACCTCTTCCTTCTGGGAAACCCAACCTGTGATAGCTTTCCCGGTTCTATTTATGGCACCACTTCTCTTTCTGGCTACTCGGCTTCTTCTGACTGTCTTCCCATCTGCCATTCTCTGTTTACCTGTCCTTTTCTTATTTATTCACTCTTCTCTTTTGTGCATGCCCATTTCTTTCACCAAACTATAGAGCTAAAATAAGTTTATTTAATTATATTTAATGAGCAGTGTTAATTGAATTCTATTCAGGACAACATACATGTTTTCTACTTCTATTTTTTTAACTTCTATTTTTTTTTCATATTGCACTCTTCTTTCATTCCTTCTCATTTCTCTTAAAAATATTTATAATCCAACATATTCCCCCATAAAAAGAAACAAAAAAGTAGCCCAAACAACTGTATTTTATTTTGGAAATTACCTATATGGCCCTTAACCAGGGTGACCACATAGTTTAGTTTATGCTGCTGTTTCAGTATAATTATTAATAGTGTCCCTTTCACTCCTAAAAGTGTTCTGTTTTAGGTAAAAAATTATTATCACATTATTCTTTTTTAAAAAAAATATTTTTATTGCCGAAACCGGTTTGGCTCAGTGGATAGAGCGTCGGCCTGCGGACTGAAGGGTCCCGGGTTCAATTCCGGTCAAGGGCATGTACCTTGGTTGCGGGCACATCCCCAGTGGGGGGTGTGCAGGAGGCAGCTGATCGATGTTTCTCTCTCATCGATGTTTCTGGCTCTCTATCCCTCTCCCTTCCTCTATGTAAAATATCAATAAAATATATTTTAAAAAAATATATATTTTTATTGATTTCAGAGAGGAAGGGAGAGGGAGAGAAGGATAGAAACATCAATGATGCAAAAGAATCATTGATAGGCTGCCTCCTGCATACCCCACACTGAAGATTGAGCCCTAAACCCAGGGATGTGCCCTGACTGGGAATCGAATCATGACCTCCTGGTTCATAGGTCGAAGCTCAACCACTGAGTCACATGGGTCGGGCCCAGTCACTTTATTCTTGTTAGAGTTTCATGGGTTTCCTTTGATCTGCAATTAAAAAGGTTCCCCTCTTCTAGTTGAAGCGACCATTTTTCTAATAGATGTTTAATTTAAAAATGAAATCAAAGGTTTATGTGTCAGTAACATAATACAAAACAAAACAAAAATAGCTTTCAACTGATTCAGAAATAAACCCTTTGAGAATGAAATTAATTACTTTAAATGGTTGGGAAAGAATTTGATTTAAAACAGTAACTCAAGTGACTGCCAATAGTTTTTATAATAGTTTACTCCCTTCTCTGAAGATTCATGCATGTTAACTCACAGGGGGTTCATTGAAGAATCACTTCACACATTAAATCTGAAGACAAAATTTGTGCATTCAGCAAAAAAAAAAAAAAAAAAAAAAAAAAAAAAAAAAAAAGCGTGAGTCAGTGCACTATCGCCAGACCTGTTCTAGACACTTTGGGGGTATAGTGGTCCCCCTGCTCAAGCAAATAAATGCATCTGTTGCTTGCCCAAAGCGGTACCCTAGCCTGCTTTTTGATCATCAGTAAACCAACTTTGCAAGTACCGTATTCCTTCATTGCCCAAGGCTCCCAGGCTGTACAGGTGAGAGAAGAGTGTTGCTTGTGCTTGGTGTGTGTTGTGTTTATTATTTTAGGTTTGTGTATAACTGCATTGTGAGATACAGCTTCTACCAACCCTAACAGAAAGTTCAGATTGTGCAGGTAAGACTGGCTTCAGATGGGTAGATTTTCTTCCATAAAATCATTATAGGGATTTTAGGGTTGGTAAGGGGATCCAATGTTCTCATCTTTTAAATAAACAATCAGAGGCCAAAACTGTTCATTAACATGCCCCAGGTTTTGAGTCAGTGAAAAGGGTAGCCGAGACTGGAACCCAGATATCCTGCCTCTTGGTGATGGTGCTTGCCTTAACTGTCACACCAGAATGGAGGAAACAAAACAGATTTTCACTACTTTGGGGGCTATTTATATGAGTTCTTTTAGCAGCCGGCCAGTAATAGGTAAGAACAGAGCTTTCTTGTCTTTTCTCCATTGCTCAAGGATTCTTAACCTGCCACTTCTCTGAAATCTTGAAGTGTGGAAATTCTTTAAGATTTTGGTTTAAGTAGAAAATAATAATAATAATAATAATAATAATAATAATAATAATAATTTGGTTTAAGTAGAACCCCCTGTTAGTGAACATGTATGAATCTTCAGAGAATGGAGAAAACTATTATAAACACTATTGGCAGTCACTTAGGTTGCTGTTTTAAATCAAATTCTTTCCCAACCATTTCTAGTAATTAATTTAATTCTCAAAGGGTTTATTTCTGAAATACTGCTGATCACTTATTGCATCTTCTCCCTTTTAATGTCCTCTCTTCTTTTCTTTAGCCTCAGTTTTTTTCTATGTCTTGTTGGCAAACTGCTGAACCTCAATGCATTAAATATCTGCTTCCTAAAATGTGCCTTATCTGCCCCTTGCATAGAAAGGAGCAGGAAATAACGTGTGATTCGCCTTCACAGTGACATATTTCCCTTGGCATAGCATTTAATGTATTTATTAGATTAGAGTGAACATCATGCTGTGCGGTGCTGTGTTTTATTAAGGCCAACATGTGGTTCCATGATTAAACATGCTGTAGTTGTAAGTCCTGCAGTGCAGTGCAACACGGAATTTGTGGCAACACCTGTGTCTGCTACAATATAGATGGTGAATGCTAACCCAAATGTCTATGTAAGGGAGGTAAAGGCCAGAGGAGACGCTATTATCCAAGTAAAAACACTCTCAGCTCGAAGCATACAAGCTAAGTGTATAATAGAAATTTTCAACCTTTATGGTAGTATCAGAATAGACTATTTTATTATGGTTGTAGCTTTTGGTCTAGTGCAGGCATTGCTGCACGGCTGAGGTCACTGAAGGACTCGAATGTTCATCTGTTCACGTGTCCGGAGGTTAATAAATATTTACTGACCACTGCCTTTTACATAGTGTTGAGGGGCTGCCTAGCACCATTCCTTCCCTCATGAGCTTGCCCTGCTGATCCGCTTGTGAGCCTTAGTTTCCTTATCATTGAAGTGGACCCTGGCTTCAATGATACGGTTTTCAAGAATGACTCCAGTCCAACCAATGTTTGTTGACCACGGACTGACCATGTGAAAAGGATTAGAGCAGGTTCTTTCTATGTTCCATTTAGAGCTTTGGCTGTTTTCTAAAATCAATATTTGCCCCCCCTCCATTTTACATTTTTTTCTTTTGCTAAATAGAGGAACCTATTTTTTTTGGGGGGGGGGCCCATGATTCATGCTAAAGGATATGTGAACATTTTATATCTGAGGTTACCTTATCCACTGGCCCTGCTTTATCTCTTTCTTCCATGGCCCAATTGGGTAGTCATATGGAAATATGCCAAGAGATAACAAAATGTGGGAAGAAGCCACGTATTGGAAATGTATTATGTCCTTAGTCCAAGGACATAATGCTGTTGGCTGGTAGCCATGGAGCAAACCCTGAGTTTATGTAGCCTGTGTTTAGTCCTGGGTTGAGCCAGCCATTCACCAGCCAGATTTGTTTTGTCTGATGCCATTAAGAAGTCAGGATGAATGCTGATTATTTGTGTGTGTGTGTTTCCACTTCAGGAACCAAGCCCGGTTAATCCAGACAACAGACTTTCCAGGAGATTTAAAAAAGCAGCACTGAAATGAGTATAATGAAGCCACTATTTCTAGCCTTCTCTATTTGAAACCTTGAAACACCATGAAATGGGATTGTATTGCTAGCTAGCACCTGCCCTGCTGTATACTCTGAAAAGAAAAGCTTTCATGGGCTGAGGATTCCCCCCTGGGTTCATGAGACAGACCCAGTTTTCTTAAAGGGCCATGGGCTTACTCTCCTAGAACGTGTCTGGAAGGCAGTTGGTTGCTCTCTTCAGTGGGAATTACAGAACCTGGATGGCTATCACAAGACTATTTAGTGATGAGGTGCCATCGCTGGGTTACCAGGAAGAGAGAATTTGATCTATGCAAGCAGTGAGCCCACCAAGGTTAACACTGGTAGCTAAACAGTAGCAATTCTGGTATTCATGAGGAGTTCAGCCCAGAAGATGATCAATTGCTGTGAAGTGGATACCACTAGAAAGAGGAGTTACACTCGGAATATGATAACACAGCTAGATTATACATGAGAAGAGGCTTAAATCTTCTGAAAGCTAATGAGTAGATGACAATGATAGCTCAAACAATGCTAATAATGACAAGTTGCTGGATATGGAATATGGGACTAATTTGTGCACCTTTCAGGATATGACATTTAAAAAAAAAGTTGAGGAGTCAAGTCTGTGTAGCATTAAATATAAATAATTGGAATGAAGGTGGGCAAAGTGAAAGTCAAATCTCCGTGCCATTGCATATTAGCTGGCAGTACCTGAAGGAACTGTTTCAATCTCTTGGAGAATCAAAGGGTACCTGTCTCTTAAAGGGAATGTGTATGTATTTTTTTTAAGTGTGAAAAAGAGTCTGTGTAAAAACTTTAAAAAATGGACAGCATACTCAGAAAGAATAGCTAATGCAACTTTTGATTCTGAACATTTGGAACAGCGTGAGCAGTATTGATATTTGGCTCTGAGAATGAAAGGCAAAGAGCGAAGACCAAAGAGTAGCCCCATTCGGCAGTGGATGAGTGTGGGTGGTAGATAATGTGGAGAAGAGTTCAGCCAGACACACAGGGCCTTAGATCTCTGGGAGGATAGCAGATGAGAAGGAGCACAGTCAGGGCAGAAAATGAGGAATCATGACGTCTTTGATGAATCTTCCTCACATCAGTCTAGGTGTGCTCTAAAGCAGGCTGAGAAATAAAAAGCATCATCCATAGGCCCGTCTTTGAGTTCCACTAATCCTGATGTATCAAGACAAAGCACCTACATCCATATGCAGACTTTTTGCAGATACCGGTGAGGGAGATGTAACTGAATCTTTTTGTGTTTATTGAATCAAATGGAATAAAGTGTTTTTTTGTTAGAGGCACAGATGCATCTCTGGCTAGTTAAAAAATAAAGAGACAAACTAATTTGTATCAATCCAGGGACAATTAATTGCCCACAACTAAATAATGTGGTTGGAATGGGTCTTCCTCTTTAGTCAAATAATATCATTGCCATGTCTGAAAACCCTAGCACTGCCCTCCCATCCCCCTCCCCCACACCTTCCCCAGACATCTAACTGCTGTCTGCTAAAGATAGATTTTGATGAATTTTGTCTTACAGGGGTGATCAGAGGAGACTCTCAGAAGACAATATATTTAAGTATAGGGAGATGTGACCCTTGTACATACATATGATGCTGTTACTGCTGCTGCTTAAAAAGTAAAATTTTAATTAAGCAATTGTTTCTGTTCCTTGTTTTATAATGAATTAAAAAATCAGTTTAGAGGAGTTTCACAATGGAAAAAGGATAATTAGAAGTAATAACTATTTCTACATACAGGATCCCAAAGCATTCAGCTGAAATGCAACTGACTCGATCATTTTGCCTCCTTTCTTTCTCTTTTGCCATTTCCTACCTTTTGAGAAAGGATCTCAGAATTCAGAATGCTGCCTTCTGTGCCCAATGATCCAGCCATCAGTATCTATCTCCCTTTTCTCCAAGGCAGACAGAGATCCAGAATGCCAGGTGGGAAGGTATAAGAATTCCTGGGTCAGGGAATGCCAATGCCTTTCACTACGCATTATAAACCTTAATCCAGGGCCTCATTAAACAAAACAAGACAAAACAACAACTAAAGAAGCTATTTCTGTCAATTGTGCAGGCAGGGGAACCTTTTTCTTTGAAAGAGTGTGTTGGGTTCCATTACTGATGAACCCAACACACTCTTACTTCTCCTGACCTCCTGGGAGAAACTGGATGGGGGAATAAGGACACATATGTAACACAATAATCAATAAAGGAATTAAAAAAAATTTCTTAGGAATGGCAAGACCACAAAGGGTCATCTAGTTGCCCTAAGAAAACATATTAAAACCATATTTCAGAAACTTAAATTCATTCAATTATTGATTCGTTAAGGTCCTGGGGCTATCAAGTTGAGCAAAAACATGTGACCCATGCCCTCATAGAGCTTATTCGAGTTGGGATGTAACTAGTTGTATATATAAGTAGTTATACACGTGAGGGTGTATGATTACCATGATAATGTGGGTGCTCTGATGCAAGGCACCGCGTTCTGTAAGCACATGTAACAAAGAAGCGGAACCTAGACTTGCAGGTTAAGAAAGCCTTGGCTTGAGGGCTGAAGGATGAATAGAAGCTAATTAGATAAGATAGGATGGGGGGAGTGTTGAAGTAGGAGGAATCTCATGAGTACTACCCTATTGAGGCAGCAATATTTTCTTCAAAATTCTTCAGACATAGTACTTAACAGACTAGGTCAGGGGTGGGCAAACTTTTTGACTCGAGGGCCACAATGGGTTCTTAAACTGGACCAGAGGGCCAGAACAAAAGCATGGATGGAGTGTTTGTGTGAACTAATATAAATTCAAAGTAAACATCATTACATAAAAGGGTACGGTCCTTTTTTTTATTTCAATAGTTTTATTCATTTCAAACATTTTAACAAGAAGAATGTAAACACTAATTATTATAATTTGAAACTTCAAAAAATGGAGGAATCATAGCACAATAACATACCTTATATTGAAGATGGCAAAGGCAAAATAAAATTGCCTAACAAAGGAAAGGTACAAAAGCCTTTCAAATTAAACTTAAATATAATAAAATAATTTAAAACTAAAACAAATAGAAAAGAACAAAATGCGTAAACAGTAAATGAAACATTTTCTTTAGTGCAACTTCCAAATTATGCCCGGGATGTAGATGTAGATGGCAATGTAGACTGGGTTGAAAGGTTTTTTGGTCTTTAAAACATCAACTTCAGTGGGAACAGTGTTGTTGGTCTCCTTTTTAGCTAATGCTCTGATACTGTGCTCTCCAGGGGCGTGTCTCCCTACATCACCAGGATAACGTGTCTACGCATTCCCAGGGTGATGTGGGGGGACGCGTCCGCGGGCATTACAAGGAGCCACTGGAAGATTGAGAGGTTGTTCCTTCTACTGAATGGGCAGATATAAATCCGCCCACTCAGAAGAAGGAGCTGTGGCCGTGTTTCCCGACGTTGCCATGTTAACACTGCTGCTGGTGAAGGAGCGGAGGGGAGAGCAAGAGAACCCTCCGCTCTTTCGGCTCCGTGGGCGGATAGAACAGCCGAACGGGCCGAATCCGGCCCGCGGGTCATAGTTTGCCCACGGCTGGACTAGGTTCTGGGGCTCCCTGCTCCATGAATTCTTGGTTCCATTATTTATTAAGTAAGTGAACACAGGTAGTAGTTACCTTCTCTGAGCCTCAATTCCTGCCGGGAAGGTAAAAATAGTAAGGGATAAAAGATAGTACCAAGATCACAGGGTTGTTTTTAATTATATGAGCTAAGGATGTAAACCATTTAGAACAGTTCATAGCATGTTCTAAATAACAGTTATGTTTATTAGGTATCAGAATTTTAAATTCCTTTAATTTTGAGTGAATATTTTTTATTTTTATGTAGTTTTAAATTTTATTGAAGTAATACATATACATGTTTTAAAGCATCAGAGTTCTATAGGCTGATCCCAGGTAGAGTTCTAATGAAAAAGAGCTGACCCCAGCATCTACATACCCCAATGACTTTCTTCTATGCAAGACAAGGACTTAACTCTTTTATGCTCTGCTTGCAACCCTATCACATATCTGTTAGAAGTAATGACGCTTTCTACATATATGACATAGAAAGCCCCTCCTTCCATTGTGTTTACAGTCTTATTCTGTTAATGTGAGTATCTCTGAGCCAGGTAGTATACTATAATTAGTTTTGCTTTCTTCCACAATATTTTGTTTTTCTTAAAGGTAATAATAAATTTTTTGTTTATATTTTTGCTTATTTTTTAGGTGTTGATCACTAATTCAATCCCAAACCCTCCTCAGTTATGTATATCTTATTTCAATACATGTACACACTTTAGACTATGTACTAATTTTCTTTTTTTTTACATTTTTAGAAATAACTTTATGTTTTGATTATATTGAACACCATTGACATAATTTTTTTTCTTATATAAGAAGCTCCCTAATTCTTTTTTTTTTTACAAAAGTTTTATTTTTTTTTTTATTGTCTAAAGTTTTACATATGTCTTCTTTTTCCCCAATTGACCCCCCGCTGAGACATTCCTACCCCGGGCAAGCCCACACTGCTCCGGTGCCTGTGTCCATTGGTTATGCTAATAGGCATGCATACAAGTCCTTTGGTTGCTCTCTAACCCCCCCACCTCCCCTACCATTTGTCTCTGGATCTGTTCTTGTTCATCAAATTATGTTGATCATTATATCCCACATATGAGTGAGATCATGTGATATTTATCTTTCTCTGACTGGCTTCTTTCACTTAGCATAATGCTCTCCAGTTCCATCCATGCTGTTGCAAATGGTAAAAGTTCTTTTTTATAGTGGCATAGTATTCCATTGTGTAGATGTACCACAGTTTTTTAATCCACTCATCTGCTGATGGGCACTTAGGCTGTTTCCAAATCTTAGCTATGGTGAATTATGCTGCTTTGAACATAGGGGTGCATATATCCTTTCCGATTGGTGTTTCTGGTTTCTTGGGATATATTCCTAGAAGTGGGATCACTGGGTCAAATGGGAGCTCCATTTTTAATTTTTTGAGGAAACTCTATACTGTCTTAAACAGTGGCTGCACCAGTCTGCATTCCCACCAGCGGTGCACGAGTGCTCCTTTTTCTGCACATCCTCACCAGCACTTGTCGGTTTGTTGATGATAGCCATTCTGACAGGTGTGAGATGGTATCTCATTGTTGTTTTGATTTGCATCTCTCAGATGACTAGTGACTTTGAGCATGTTTTCATATGTCTCTGGGCCTTCTGTATGTCCTCCTTCGAAAAGTGTCTATTTAGATCCTTTGCCCATTTTTTGATTGGATCATTTATCTTCCTTTTGTTAAGTTGTATGAATTCTCTGTAAGTTTTGGAGATTAAACCCTTATCGAAAATATCATTGGCAAATATGTTCTCCCATGCAGTGGGCTTTCTTGTTGTTTTGTTGATGGTTTCTTTTGCTGTGCAGAAGCTTTTTATTTTGATGTAGTCCCATTTGTTTATTTTTTCCTTAGTCTCCATTGCCCTAGGATCTATGTCTGTAAAGATATTGCTGTGACATATGTCTGCTATTTTGCTTCCTATGGAGTCTTGTAGAATTTTTATATTTTAGGTTTCCCATCTTACATCTAAGTCCTTTAGCCGTTTGAGTTTGTTTTTGTGTTGATTTCTGGGTTTTCTGTTCTGTTTCATTGGTCTATATGTCTGTTCTTGTACCAGTACCATGCAGTTTTGAGAACCGTGACTTGGTAATGTAGCTTGATATCTGGTATTGTGATCCCTCCAACTTTGTTCTTCTTTCTCAGGATTGCTGTGGCTATTTGGGGTCTTTTTTTATTCCAGATGAATTTTTGGAGAGTTTGTACTAGATCTTTGAAATACACCATTGGTATTTTAATGAAGATTGCATTGAATCAGTAGATTGCTTTGGGTAGTATGGACATTTTAATGATGTTGATTCAACCAGTCCATGAACAGGGTATGTTCTTCCATTTGTTTATGTCTTCCTCTATCTCTTTTTCAATATCCTGTAGTTTTCCGAGTACAGGTCTTTTATGTCCTTAGTTAAGTTTATTCCTAGGTATCTTAATTTTTTTGGTGCAATGGTAAATGGGATTGTTTTTTTTCTTTGCTTCTCTTTCTGTGAGTTCCTTATTAGTGTATAAAAAGGCCATAGATTTCTGGGTGTTAATTTTGTATCCTGCTACATTGCCAAATTCATTTATTAGGTCCAGCAGTTTTTTGATGGAGTCTGGGGTTTTCTATGTATAGTATCATCTCATCTGCGAATAAGGACAGTTTTACTTCTTCTTTTCCAATTTGGATGCTTTTTTATTTCTTCATCTTGTCTGATCTGTATGGCTAGCACTTCTAGTACTATATTGAATAGGAGTGGTGAAAGTGGGCATCCCTGTCTTGTTCCTGTTCTTAGGGGAAATGGTTTTAGTTTTTGCCCACTGAGTATGATGTTGGCTATAGGTTTGTCATATAAGGCTTTTATTTTGTTGAGGTATGATCCCTCTATCCCCACTTTGTTGAGAGTTTTTATCAAGAAAGGGGTTGGCCAAAACCGGTTTGGCTCAGTGGATAGAGCATCGGCCTGCGGACTGAAAGGTCCCAGGTTCGATTCCGGTCAAGGGCATGTACCTTGGTTGCGGGCATGTCCCCAGTAGGGGGTGTGCAGGAGGCAGCTGATTGATGTTTCTCTCTCATTGATGTTTCTAACTCTCTATCCCTCTCCCTTCCTCTCTGTAAAAAATCAATAAAATATATTAAAAAAAAAGAAAGGGGTTGGATTTTGTCAAATGCTTTTTCTGCATCTATTGATATGGTTATGTGATTTTTGTCTCTCAGTTTGTTTATGTTATGTATCACATTTATTGATTTGTGGATATTGTACCATCTTTGCATCCCCAGAATAAATCCCACTTGGTCATGGTGTATGCTCTTTCTAATGTAATGCTGAATCCGATTTGCTAGAATTTTGTTGAGGATTTTAACATCTATGTTCATCAAGAATATTGGCCTGTAGTTCTCTTTTTTTTGTGGTGTCGTTATCTGGTTTTGGGATTAGGGTAATGCTGGCTTCATAGAAAGACCTTGGAAGTGTGCCTTCCTCTTGAATTTTTTGGCATATTCTGAGGAGGATAGGTTTTAGTTCTTCTTTGAATGTTTGGTAGAACTCCCCTGTAAAGCCATCCGGACTAGGGCGATTGTTTGCTGGAAGATTTTTGATCACTGCTTCAATTTCTTTGGTAGTTATCAGCCTATTCAGGTTTTTTGATTCTTCCTGATTGAGTTTTGGGAGCTTGTATTTTTCTAAAAATATGTCCGTTTCATCTAGGTTGTCCATTTTGTTGGGATAGAGTTGTTCATAGTATTTTTTCATAATCATTTGTATTTTGTGGAATTGGTTGTTACTTCACCTCTTTCATTTCTGATTTTGTTTATTTGGGTCCTCTCTCTTTGCTTCTTGGTGAGCCTGGCTGGAGGTTCATCAGTCTTGTTTATCCTTTCAAAGAACCAGCTCTTGGTTCTGTAGATATTTTGTATTTTTTTTTTTTTTGTCTCTATGTGGTTTATCTCTGCTCTGATCTTTATTATTTCCTTCCTTCTGCTTACGCTGGGCTTTTCTTGTTGCTCTCTTTCTAACTCTTTGAGTTGTATGGTTAGATAATTTATTACCATTGTTTCTTGTTTATTGAGATAGGCCTGTAGAGGTATGAACTTCCCTCTCAAGACTGTTTTCACTGTGCCCCATAGATTTTGGATTGTTGTGTTTTCATTGTCATTTGTTGCCATGATGCTTTTTATTTCTTCTTTGATCTCTTTGGTAACCCAATCATTGTTTAATAGCATGCTATTTAGCTTCCAGGTGTTTGATTTTTTTTATTTTTATTGTAGTTGATTTCTAGTTTTGTGCTATTGTGATCTGAGAAGATGCTTGATATGATTTCTATCTTCTTGAATTTTAAGAGACTTTGCCTGTGTCCCATTATGTAGTCTATGTTTGAAAATGACCCATGTGCACTTGAGAAGAATGTATATTCTGTGCCTTTGAGGTGAAATGTTCTGAAGATGTCAATTAAGTTCATCTGATCTAGTGAGTCATTTAGGATTGATGTTTCTTTGCTGATTTTTTTGTTTAAGGGATTTGTCCAGTGGTGTTAGTGGGGTATTAACGTCCCCTACTATGACTGTTTTGCTGTCAATCTCTCCCTTGATATCCTCTAGAAGTATTTTTATGTATTTGGGTGCTCCTGTATTGGGTGCATATATGTTTACCACAGTTATATCTTCTTGTTGAATTGCTCCCTTTAGTATTATGAAGTGGCCTTCGTTATCTCTTGTTATGGCCTTCACCGTGAGGTCTAATTTGTCAGATATAAGTATTGCTACCTCAGCTTTTTTTTTCATTTCCATTCACCTTAAAAAACTTTTTCCATCCCTTCACCATCAGTCTGTGTGAATCCTTTGTTCTGAGGTGGGTTTCCTGTAGACAGCAGATATATGGGTCATGTTTTCTTATCCACTCAGCTAACCTATGTCTTTTGATTGGGGCATTTAATCTATTTACATTTAAAGTTATTATTTATAGGTACTTGTTTGTTGCCATTTTTATTCTTTATGCCTGCGTTCCTTCTTCCCTTCCTATTTCTTCTTCTCACAGCAGACTCTTTAGCATTTCTTGCATTGCTAGTTTGGTGGTAATAAACTCCCTTAGTCTGTTTTTGTCTGTGAAGCTCCTGATTTCACCCTCAATTTTGATTGATAGTCTTGCTGGGTACAGTATTCTTGGATTCAGACCCTTGCTTTGCATGACTTTGTATATTTCATTCCATTCCCTTCTGGCCTGATGTGTTTTTGTTGAGAAATCTGTCAATAGTCTGATGGGAGATCCTTTGTAGGTAACTTTCTGTCTCTCTCTGGCAGCCTTTAAGATTCTTACTTTGTCATTGGTGTTTGCCAATTTAATTATAATGTGTCTTGCTGTCGATGTTTTGGGGTTCATCTTGTTTGGGACTCTGTGAGCTTCTTGGACTTGTGTGAGTTTTTTCTTCCCTATATCAGGGAAATTTCTGTCATTATTTCTTCAAACAGGTTTTCTATTGCTTGCTCAGTTTCCTCTCCTTCTGGCACCCCTATTATGCGGATGTTGTTTCATTTCGTGTTGTCCCAAAGTTCCCCTAGGCTCTCCTCCTGTTTGTTTTTTTTTGAGTTTTTTTTTTTCTAGATGCTGCTCTGCTTGGGTATTTTTTCCTACCTTGTCTTCTAGCACACTGATGCGGTCCTCTGCTTCTTCTAGTCTACTGTTGATGCTCTCTATTAAGTTCTTTATTGCAGCGATGTTATTTTTCATTTCTTCTTGGCTCTTCTTCATTTCTCTTGGTTCTTATACATAATGTTGAATTTGTCTTTCATACTTTCCAGTGACCTTATGACCATTGCTCTGAATTCTTTCTCTGTCATATTGCTTGCCTCCATTTCATTTACTTCCTTTTCTGGTGATTCCTCTTTTTCTTTCGTATGTGGGCTCTTTATCTTCCAATGATTGCTTCTCTCTGGGTGTCTGGTCTAGGTGATATCTCACCTTTCTGTCCATGGATTGCCTCACCAGCTGTGTTTAATTCGCCAGTTCCAGGTGGGTGCTGTTTGATTTAACTGTTCCTTCTATCTTCTCTCTGAGAAGGTGCAGGGCCTGTCTGCGTTTTCTGCACTTCTTTGTCTCCCCCTGAGCAGACCTCCCAGGTGCCTGCGGTTGGAGAGACTGAAGTTCCAGCATTCGTGGGTTCACAGCTGAGGTAGCTGGTCCATGAGCATTGTGGTTGTAAGGTCCTGGGAGGTATCTGAGGTCTCCCCGGTTGAAGGTAAGGTGGGGGTTCCGATCACAGTTGGTCTCCCGATCACAGCCAGTCTCCCCTTCAAGATGGCCCGGCCTCTGTGGCAGAGCCGGCTGCTCTGGGAGAGATTTCAGCCACAGAGAGATGGCTGCTTGGTCAGGGGGGCCGTTCTGCCAGTCCCCAACAGTCCCTTGGAATATAGCTGTCCCTCACTCACAAATACAGACACTCCCCGCACGTCCACACACTCTCCTTTCATTCTCTCACACACTATCTTGCAGCCTGCCATCCCGTCAGCAGCCATCTTGGATGTTCAATTTTATTTTCTTGAAAAGAAAATCTCTCTTGGAGATTTTGGATCCACACTGATCTGTACTGCTTGCTCTTTAGGCCTGAAACATATCTGTCATCTTGCATCTCCCTTCACTATTGTCCTGGGGCTCCCCTTTACTTCTCTAATCTCTGGATTTCATTTTCCCTGGATTGAGTTAATTTGTTTTGCCCTCTAATTTTTGTGGGCACATATTCCAGTAGTTTTCTAAGAAAAGATATGCAGAATTACAATTTTTTGAAATGTTGAATATCTGAACATGTTTTTATTCTACCTTTATAATTTGTCTGGGTATAGAATTTTAGGTTGGAAACTTTCCCCCCTCAGTATTTTTAAGGCATTGCTTCATTTATTTTCAATTATAGAAGATGCTATTAGGAAGTCACTACCATGCTGATTTTTTTTTATCCCATACACAAAAACTTTCTCTCTCCCTTGTTGGAAGCTCATAGTATATCTCTTTATTTTCCAGAATTTCCATGATGATGTATATCTGGATATGTGCAATTATTTTCATCCCTTGTACTGGATACATTCAACCTGGAAAAACATTTTTTTTAGTCATGAGACATTTCCTTGTGTTATGTTTTTGATGTCCTCTCTTATTTTCTCTCTTCTTTCTTTTTGAAATTCTTATTATTTGAAAGTTTAACATCCTGGACTAATGTGACAATTTTCATTATTTTTTACTTCCACTTTCCATCTGTTTATCTCTTTCTATAACATTTCCTCAAAATTATTTAATTTTTTTCTGTTGAATTCTTCATTTTTGTTATTATACTTTTAATTTCTGAGCTCTTTTTTGTTTTTTAAAAGATCCTTTTAAAAATTAGAATAACTTTCTTGTTTAATGGTATAATATGTTATTAATTATAATGATTAATTATAAGCTTTTTTGGAAGTTTTCTTCTTCATAGCCTCCAAGTTGCTTTTTTGTTTATTTTATTGCAGTTTTGAACTTTTATACAGCTGCATTCCTCCTATGCCTGGTGATTCTTGACTGTGAATATTTGTGAGACACTAGAGCAGATTAAAAACTTTGTTTGAGCTTGTCTTCTAGGGAGATCTGGTTGGGTTATTTCCTTGGGAATCTTCTGATAGCAATTATTAGTGTAATTAACTTTGTTTTCTTGGACTAATTAGATTTCCAGAGAGGATCTTGTATTCTGTGTGCATATGTGTGTGTGTATTTATGTTTGTATATGCACCTGGCTGTTGGCAATTTGGGAACCAAGTAGGGGAAGAAATCTGGGGGTATGTATATACTTACTTAATTTCCCTTTCCCTCAATTGGACATGGTATCTTCCAGGTCAGGGTCCCTCAAAGAGGGAATAAAACTTTTGTCCTAGGGAAGGGGAAGGGAAGGGGAGCCACCAATTGCCTTGAATGAAGGAGAGAAATCCTGGTGTCATTTTATTTGCTCTTCAACAGATTTTCAATCCTCCATCTCCTTTTATTCTCACCTTCACTCTTATATTCAAAGGCACTGCTACTTTCTGGGCCATTTGGGGGTTTGTGGTATAAATTGGGTTTGTTCTTTGTTCTTTTCCTGCTTGCTTAAAATTCATCTTACTTGGGCCTGCTAAGCCAAATAACTTAAATTTACTTGTTTTGTGACTTCCAGTTTGTAAATGGTATTATCTTTTTTTCCATTGTTTTTTTGAATTTGTACCTTAAAATTATTATGTCTTGTGATTTTAAAGAACTTAAGGGAAAGATCAGAGTTAAATGCATATGTTCAAGTATCATTTTTAGCTGAAAGGGAAGAAATTCCTTGAACCTAAGTATTTTCTTATGAGGAGAGCACTTAACATATCTGAGGTGTTTTTTTTCCTCCTTCCCCACATTACTTTATACATATTTTCATCAAAAAAACAAAAACAGTTTTTAGTAATATTTAAGTATAACTTATTTTATTACCTTTAACACCTGCAGTATATTTTCTAACATATGAATTTTCAGAATTTATGGAAAAGAAAATTCAAATCACCTTCTGTATGTTCTTCTTCAATAGTGATTGTTAGTTTTAATAAACTATAATTGTAATTAAAGGAATGATAGTTAATTTTCCATAATTCAGGGACCCATTGCCCAATTTGGGGATTATTTAGATTCTTTGATCTCTATTTCCTTTAGTTAGTGCTGCTTTGCTTCTCAACCTTTCAGTTCTCATTAAGGGCTTCCTCCATTAAGTTAAAAAAAAAAGAGGTAGAATAAAGTTGTCCAATTACCATCTTTGGCTTAGTTAAATAAACATTTCTCACAATGGTTATAGTATTGTGCTAGGCACTGGAGGTATAAAAATAGGGTGTGGTCTCCACTGAGCCTAGCTCTTTATTAATAGATATTGAGTTCATTAAAACTCAAATGGGACAAGAATTAGTTTTTGATTATTTGTGTATTTCAGTTGATCTACCTTTCCTACTCATTTAAAAAATTTTACCTGATTTCAGCTTAATCTTTTTAATCAATGTCAAAACATATGAAGAAAATCTCAGTACTGCTTACCTCCAAGCACTTTACCCAATTTAGTTAACAAATGACTGAAATCCACCATTAATATTCATGCCTTTTATTTGAGGGTCTGAACACAATTAAAATGCAAAAAATGCACTGTCCAATGCACACCTCAGTACTCTCAGATTCTTTTCTATCAGTAGGTGTCAAAGCTTGGGAATGGAGGGAACATAGGGCTCTTGCCTTGTATAGGGGATGGTAAGTGATATATTGGAGGGGATTAGTGGAGAACAGTGCATCTGAAAAGGAAGTCTAGTAGCACCAAAAACAGATCACCAATTTCTCAATATTCTTATTCACTTGGATTATTTAAAAAATGTAATTTATTTTGGTTTATTCTAATTCCTGGAAATTAACAATCCTTGAATGGTCTATGTTGCAGTTCTCAATTAACTAGCATATTTGAATGCCCAGAACACCTTTGTTGCCAACTGTTGTGGACTATTGAGCTTTTATGGTAGACAATTAGTTCCTGGAGGGAGGAGACCACATGCATTTTTTATTTCTCCTGTATCCCTTCTCAACACCAACACCTGTCCTCTCAGCAGGGGTGGTGGGGCCTCCGTTAAGGTTGTTGATTGACCTGAAGACATTATGCCATTCACTTCATTCCACCTGGGATGTTTCCCCTTGGCCTGAATGTTTTCCAGGTTTTCTTTCCTTATTCAGCACTCGAGTTTGCCCTCTTTCCCATTCCAGCTTATTGGTCAGGCCCTGTTACAGTTTTGGAAGTGATCCTTAGAAGATGAATATATCTCCAATTAATGATTCATGGATTGCTGGGTAGTCAGGCCCTGAAACTCACTTTTACTAACATGGGGAGCCTGGATGTCTAGGGAAGGGGGAGGCTTTTAAGTGTGTTTAGGAAGGTGAAGAGGTTACAGTTCTGCACACCTTTGCAGAGAAGCAGAACCCCTGGGGAGAACTGCCAGGACTTGATCCTTTAGGGTAGGGTTGTTGAGGAGTGATAGAGGCATTCAGACAAGGTGTCCTTTCAAGTAGCCCACTCTTCCCCTTTTCCCTCTAACCCATTAAAAGAGTCAGAGTGGTTAGTGCTAAGACTCCAGAGCCATTCTACTTGGATTCAAATTCAAGCTTTGATACTTGCTAACCAGGATCTTTAGGAGAGTTACTTACATTTCTGTACCTCAGTTTTTTCCCCTCATTTGCAAAATAGGGATAATAATAATGTCTACCTTCTAAGGTCATTGGGCAGGGATTAAATGAGTTAATATGGGTTAAGTGCTTAAAATCTGTTGTGTCAATATATGGTAGTCAACACCATTATTATTATCCAAATGAGCAGATCAAAGGTGTCTGTGAGAATCCAGGGCATCTGGAGAACCCCTGACTCCCATGTCCCTCTGAATTGCTTCTCCCCAGGAAGAGAATAATGATCTGCTCTATGTAAACCGTCCTTGTCACTAGCTCACTAATTAGGCTTCCAACTAATCATAGCCCAGAGGGTGACAGACAAAATTGGAGTGTGGAAGAAAGGAGTTGTACTAAAAATAATGAGAAATTTGGTAAAATGTATTGTTGCTATGGAGGCAGCAATGTGCATAGAAGCAGCAATGGACATGTGATAGATGACCTCTGCCCCTGAGCAAACCATTTAGCCTGTAAAATGAGGATAATAATATCTGCCTCACAGAGCATTTTGAGGATTAATTAACTCACATTCGTGTATGTGCATGTATGAGCATGAGTACACACACACACACACACACACACATACACACACACACATGCACATCTAGTCAATATTTATTGAGCAGTTAGAATAGTGCCTTGCATATAATAAGCATTTAATGAATGTTAGCTGCTTTTCTTATTGTTACATTATGAATAGGTATATGGCTTTCTCCCTAATAATCCCTTATAAGAAAGCTCAGTGTGGTGCTGGCCAGTGTGGCTCAGTAGGGTGGATGTCATCCCATACACCAAAAGATCATCCGTTTGGTTTGATCCCTCATCAGTGCCTATGGGATGCAGACGATCTATGTTTCTCTCCTTCTCCTTTCCTCTTTCTAAAAATCAATCCTACATAATAAAAGGGTAACATGCAAATTGACCCTAATGGTAGAACGACTGGTTGCTATGATGTTCACCGACCACCAGGGGGCAGATGCTCAATGCAGGAGCTGCTCCCTGGTGGTCAGTGCGCACCCACAGGGGGATCTCTGCTCAGCCACGAGCTGGGCTGATGGCTGCAAGCGCAGCGGCGGTGGCAGGAACCTCTCCTGCCTCCCCAGCAGATGGACATCCCCCAAGGGCTCCCGGGCTGCCAGAGGGATGTCTGACTGCCAGCTTAGGCCTGATCCCCTGGGGAACTGGCCTAAGATGGCAGGTGGACATCCCCTGAGGGCTCCCAGACTGAGAGGGCACAGGCCAGGCTGAAGGACCCCTCCCCCACCCATTCCGCCAAGTGCACAAATTTTTGTGCACGGGGCCTCTAGGAAGAACATATTAAGAAATAGAATTAGAAAAAAGAAGGCTCACTGTGTTTCTGCTCCTGAAACCATAAGAATTCAAAAAACAAATAAGGCAAACCAATGAAGAATACAGCAGAATTGTGTGGCTAAGATCTCTAAAGATAAGCAGGCATGGATGGTCTCATTTGGAATATTTTTAAACCAGATAGAAAAGGCCTCTTTGCCAAGGTGGAACCTATTTAACCATGGAATTTAGGGCAATCCTAAGCACCAGGGAAGAGTATAATAAAATAAATAATCTCTGAAGTTTTGCTTTTCAGAGATGTATTTCCTATGCAGAGTTGAGTTATCTCGAAGGAATACTTTTCCTGGCCTTATTTTACCCTATCCGCCATTCCCTTAGTGTGAACAACCTTCCCCTTGCCTTTCTTTACACCATTCTCTTCAGGATTTCTTCTGTCTCTGTGATGGCTTCTTTTTAGTCTCCTCTGTGGGCTGCTCGTCCTTTGCTTATTTCTCAAATGTTGATGATCCTCAAAGATCTGCTGTCATCCCTCTTCCCTTCTCAACTTACACATCTGTGGCAGAGAGAGCTAACTGCTGACCTCCACATCCAACCTCTCCTTTGGTCTTAGCAACACACCCTCCATTTTAGATGGACATATGCCCACCTGGGATTAAGACAGTATTTCCCAGTCTCCCTTGCAGCTATGTGATGAAAAAAAGGTTATTTTTTTCAAGGCAAAAAGCTCCCCCTTTCTGCCTATCATTTTCCTTTTGATCTGCAATGGGATGCAGTGGTAGATCTCTAGCAGCCCTTTTTGGAGCATGAGGTGACCTTGATGATGAAGCCATGTTGTAGGGGGTGGGACAGAAAGACAAGGCCATTTTGTGGTACTGCCATCCCAGTCATTGATTGCTTACCTCCAGACTTCTTTTATATGAGAGAACAATATTCCTATCTTGTTTAAGCTGTTGCTACTTTAGGTTTTCCTGTTATGTGTATGGCACACCTCAAGGAGCATGAAGGCTTGGGCAATGAGGTGATTGGACAAGAGGATGATGCACTGAAGAGTAGAGGTCATATTTTGTTTCATGGGCATCATTGAAGGTTTTGAGATTCCAGTGCAACTTTTAGAATGATGTAGGATGCCTTGTTATTGACCAAGATGGAACTTTCTGACTTGGAGCTTAAAGTTAGATTCAAGTTGGCATGAAGATAAAAGATGTTTCTTGCTCATATAAGTTAGTAGAGTAGGATTCACCTTGATACATACATAGATGATCTTTTGTATGAAACATTCTCTAACCTCCATTTTCTTCTCCTTAATATATTGAGGACCCCTTTCCATGTCAATAAATATACATGTATATCATTACCTTCAATGAGTACATCATAGTCTGCTGTGCTGCAATGCATTTAACCCATCTTCTTTCTTCTTTACCAGAAGGCATTGCCAGCTAGAATCTCAAATGGTATATTGGACTCCAGTGCTTGCTGTCACGTGTGCATATATTGGTGACTTGTCCCTGAACTTGGCCCCTCTGGGTAGTTTTCAGTGTAATTTGGTGACTTTTCTATAATCCTTGACTAGCCTTTGGTAGGCATTCTTTTGATCCTCATTTCGTCTTTACTGGTCCCAGGCTGATTCATTTCCTCTTGAAGGATCCCATCCTCTTTGTGGTATGAGGTATTAACATCCAGGCATGTTCCCATCTTAAAACCCAACTCAAATACCATCAACTGCTCAAAGTTTCCTCTAAATGGAAGTCATCTCTCCAGCGTCCTAACAGTTTAGAAATTTACCTGTGCTTCCTGTGTGTGACCCTGTCATTTCATAGCCTACCTTATTATCCCTACCTAAGCCTTGAGTTTCTTAATAAAAGAACTTAGGTTTGACTCATTTCCTACCCCTGGAGATCACAGTATTTCTTCACAACCAGGGTTTAGGGATATTTGTGGAGTGACTGTCATTTCTGTTGATTTTCCTCATAATAATTTACTGTTCTTGGTATCCTTGAATCTCAGTATCATTTTGAGGCTTGTCATTGTAGTAAAATCTCAAGGCTCTAGAGGTAAAATTTGAAAACATACTTACCATACCAGAGAAGTAAGTAGCAGGAAATTAGAGTTTTATAAATGGCATAATGGACTGTCCTGTATTGTTTTGACCCTTCAAGAAACACGATTAAAGCAGGAGGAGTAGCTTTCCCACTGTCTCAGCACTTAGAGATAGGCTCAGGCTGCTCTTGGTCTGAACCATCCACCTGTGTAAATCTTTAGTTCTTAAATATTCAATACAAAATGTAATGTCTTAAAATGATCAGGCAGCCAGACTGACCCAGGCCAAATCGTTTCAATTGGCTGACACGCTGGGAATCTGGGGCACCTCATTTGGATGAGGTTCCTTTCATTGCCATGTGGGGATTCAAAGAGTTAGAGGAGAAGTATATTGCTTCTTTGCCAGGTGGGGATGTCTAGAAAGCTTAATAAGACCAGCTCTGGGATTTGCAGTCTACTGATGGGAAGCCTTTTGTGACAGGCAGTTCATGTTTAAGGACAATGAGCTGTCTTGCTGCGTGATCGCTGCAAGATGGTCTTTTATGGTTTCATTGATGAGTCATCCTCTCTGAGCAATCAATTTTACCTTGCTATACTTGCTCTGCTTTCCCTATGAATAGTTTATTTATAACCTTCAAATCCTCTATTCCTGCTTGGGTTCCCATTTTGAACTTTGTCTGGGCACGGCTGGGAAACTTCAGGCTGTTCAGGTTTGGGGTATGTATTTCAAAGTCAAATTGTCTAGACATCTGTTACAGAAGTCGGTGCAGCTCTGCTTGGGAGACGAATTTCTTTATGGCTGGTCTGGCATCGATAATTTGAGTGAAAAGTTTTTGTGTTGTAGTTTTACATGCTAATAGTCTGGAAGTGCTCTGCATTACTAATCCCGCAGGCCAGGGAGATGAAAGCCTCTGACAGAGTCCATGACAGGAAAACATCACCAGCTCCAATACTGATTACTCATTGAAGTTTTTGGTGAATCTGCCAGTGAGCTATCTGCTCCACCTAGACATGTCCCCCCACTGAATGTTAGGGTGGAAGGATACCAGTCATGCTGAAGAGCATAACAACAGTCACAATAATGATAAAGGTGATGGCCACCAGTTATCAAGCAGCAGGTGTCGGTCAGGCACTGGGCTCGGTGCTCTGTGTACTTCAGTGGTTCCTGTCCCTCAGAGAACCAGCTGGGGAGTCAAAACAAAAATATGCTGGGGTCCCAGCCCACAGCAATTAAATGAGATTTCTTTCCCAGTCTTATTCCCAGAGCTCCCTTTATAAACGCCTTTTTAAAAAAATAACATGAATTTTCCATAATTATTAAAGCAATGTATAACCCCTGTAGTATATTTGGATAATAAAATAAAATTAAAATCATATATGATTCCACCACCCGGAAATCCTCTGTTAACATATTTAAACAGCTTCATTGAGGTATAATTGAGAGGCAATAAACTGCATGTTTGAAGCATACAAATGGAAGCTTTGACACTTTTTTAACACTTAAAAAAATATTTCCTTCTGATCCCTCTCTCCTTCCCTCCTTTTCTCACTTCCCTCTCCTCACCAAACTCACATTGGGGTCACAGTACATTATGGTCTGACAGGAGTGAGAGTGAAGTTATATTGGGGGCAGGGGCTGGGTTGGGGACAACTGCTGGATGCACCTGTTCCCCTGTTCATATGGCTGATTCATGGAAGTTAAAGAAGGTTTCCCACAGGTCCATGTTATTGAAGGATGGGAGGCAGCCATGAGCAGCAGGCAGCTCCCAACATTGGCATCTGCATTTGGGGGAGGGGGTGTAAGACCATCCTGGGATTGAAGATGGAGCCCCAAGTGGTGGATGTGACCTCTTCCAGCATTTCCATTTCTTTATCTCTGTGCCAGGATAATACGTTTGACTGCTAATTAGTGTTCTCTCTTTACGCTTCTTCTTCCTTTTCAGCAGGTTGCTAGGCCCTTTGTGAGCCTTGGAATAGGGGATTCAGAAATGTTTGGCTGTGTGAAAAAGAGAAGCTGCTGGAAGTCAACATCTTTCTTCTTTTGAAGGAGCTAAACTAAAAAAACAAGCATGTACCTGGTGTTCTCAACAGGGAAGGGAGAGAGGAGGAAGAGGTTTCCAGAAACTGGGATGTTTCACCTTCATCACAATATCACACTTGGCTTCACAGCAGCACCCTGGAAAGTTGGAGTAGTTCAGGGGGGCATGGCCATGTAACAAGCCTGGAGGGGGAGGCGGAGGGGGGGGTACCTCTAGGCAGCAGGAGTCCCAGCCTCAGCCAGACTCTTGGGCCCCCTACTGGCATGGAAGCAGAAGACCACTGCATCTCATAGGACCACATGGGCTGGGCTAATGATCATGGCTTTCCTTGTACCACACATTGCCAGCCAGGTCTGACTGAATTTCCCTCCGGCCTGGCAAGGTGGAGATTTGGAGTTGGACTTACATGGATTATAACAAATTAAAGACATGTATATTTCTCACAAGCCCAAGTGTTCATATCCACTGAGATTTCATCCTCTCTACATCTCAGAATTGATGTTAACATGTCTCCTTGTTATGTGGAGGAGTTATAGTCAGAATGAAGGTGAACGTGGAAATTCGAAGGGCAAGGAGAGATCCACCGTCTACATTGTAAGTCTTCCATGAGTGTGTGCTGAATAAGTAAACCAAATATACATTGTTATTTTTGCTTGGCAGGTTCAGGAAGGGAGACCAGGAGATATGCTGGCTGCCTTACTCACACGAGGTGACATCACTCTCTATTTCTGTGGCTGCTCGAGTCCTGCTCGAGTTGTTTCTCTCAACTAACACACCTGACAAAGGCCAGCACAGAGGACAGTACCGGCGGCCAGGGAATGTCCTCTGAGGGCCCCATAACAACAGGTTGCCTCAGTGTTGCACAGTCAGAGCCCAGAAAGGCAGACACATTCAATTACATTGCTTTAGGCTCACTGACTTGTCACTAGGCCAGTTGCCCAATTTCCTGTAGGCTGCTCCAGATTCTTTCTAGACACATGACCTAGGAGATATGCCTGCCTGATAAATATCCCTACGTGGCAGGAAAGCTCACATCCTGTCCCTCACCCCACGCAGTGACGCGGCTTGTCTGGGACTCGGCGCCCTGCAACTGGCACCGAGCAGCCTTCTGTTTCCCACTGACCCCTCCCATTCTCCAAACTGCGTGGTGCATAAAGCCGCATCCCAGCCATTTTCCCCATTAGCACTACCTGTGTGTGAATGCTTCACTGCATTCCAAATGTCAAACTCTAATGGAATAATAGGCTTTAACCCAGAGCAGACAGCGAGGCTGATCAAGTGTTAAAGAAGGATTATTAATGAAAATGAGAAAAAGGGTATATTTAAGAGGGAGTGTCAAATGAAGGGAACAGAGGGCTGGGATAATGGTCCCCTGCTGCTCAGGAAGCAGCTGCAGAGGCACAGCGCCTGCTCTCACGACAGACAAGGGGATGCTCTGTCTCAGGGAGTAATGGAGATTGCACCTTTCATCACAGGAGGGCAGCACATTTCCTGAACATTAGCTCCGTGCTTCTCACTGAATCCCTGCGACAGATGTCACAGAGGGTGGGGAGAGATTCTGGCAGGAGGCTGCGTTCTGGAACTGCTAAGAGTGTGAGGTTGGAAGGCAGAGTGGAAAGTCGTAGGGATGCAAGTTGCTTTGGGACCAGAACAGGCCCAGACAGACCGAGGACAATGAGTGCAGAGTTGAGCAGAAAAAGCCCCATTCATGCTGAAAGCAAGGACAAGTGAGTTGTGTTCATCTGCCACAACCTTCCAGGGACGCTTCTTAACCTTTCTGGTTCTGTTATGACAGGGACAGCAGTATCTGTTCTGCTCCACGCGACCCCCGCCCCTCCACCACCCAGGTGGTGGTTGTGACATAATGCCCTCAGACAGAAAAGCAGATTTTATCTAACATTTATGTAACAACTTATTCAGTACTTTTACATCCACAATGCGGGAGGTACTGTTACATGCAAACGACATAAGACATGGCTTTCGAATCTAAATCCCCCAAGTGTAATTTAAATGAGGAGCTATGGAAAGCCGCCTGTGGAAATAGGTGGCAGGAAAGCTAAGACTGAAGCCTGGGTAGATCGGGTAGAGGTAGCATTCCAGGTTCAGGGAACAGAATGAGCAATACACGGAATGGAAAAGGCCTAGTGGTGCTCAAGGAGTGAAAAGTATCGGTTATCTGGAGTGAAGGGAATATATGCAGGGGATGTAGCAGATGAAGCTGGAATATGAAGAAGAACCATGAGGGTCATAAAAGCCAGGCTAAGTGGGAAGTGTATTTTTAGCTAATGGGACATTTGTCAAAGTAGTCTTTTAAGTATAACAGTGTGGATTAGAGCAAAGGAAGGTGGGAAACCCCTGTTCCTGGAATAACCCAGAGATGATACACTGGGCTGGACTAGGATAATGACAAGGGGATGAAAAGAAAAGAAAAAAAAAAGAAAAGAAAAAAGACAAGAAATGGGAAGAAGAAAAAATCATAAGGTACCTACCCTATATAATAAAAGCCTAATATGCAAATTGACCGAAAGGCAGAAAAACCAGTCGGTGGTGGGGGGGTGCGGGGCCAGCAAGTGGCGGGGGGCGGGGGGGGGGGGCACCAGGCCAGCCAAGGTGGGTGCCAGGGGCAGAGGGAGGGGATGGCGATTGGAGGGGGGGAGGCGGTAGCAGAGGGGTGATGGGGGTGGGGCCAGAGCTGCCCCCTGGTGGTCAGTGTGCTCCCACGGGGGAGCGCCGCTCAGCCACAAGCCAGGCTGATGGATCCCAGACTGTGAGAAGGTGCAGGCCTGGCTGAGGGACACCCTCCCCCCCGCAAGTGCACAAATTTTCATGTACCAGGCCTCTAGTTGGATATAAGTATCCAGGGAGAGAAGAAGGTTAAGAATAGGAAGGAGAAGGGCTAGAAATGAGCCTGAAGATAAGGTAGAGTGGGACTCAGAAGGGCCTTTCGGGCCATCCTATGGTGTTAGGCATCATTTGATAGGTACATGGAACCCATGAAATTTCAAGTGAGATGATGATGGGATCCAACTTGTCTTTTAGGAGGATCCCTGTCTAGACTGGAGTTGAGAAAAACTGGTGGCAGAGAGAACTGTTATAAAACTTTATTATCTATTGTCCAGATGCAAATATGATAGGATGGGATCATGGGAATTATTTTTGAGTTAGAACGTAGACAAGAAGAGAGAAGAGTTGAAAATGACTCAGTTTTCTGCCTGTGGAAACAGGTAGTTGGTAACGTCTATTACTGGAAACCAGGAACATAGGCAAGGAATGGCTTTGTGGAGAATTGTGATTAGTTCAATTTTGGACATGCTCAGTGTGATTTCAGGGCATTCCGGTGAAAGTGTTCAGGAGGTAGCTCAAAATAAAAACCAAGAGCTCACTGGAGACACAGGGGATGAAGATAGAAACATGAGTGAGAAGCACAGACATATAAATAGAAGCCGATTTATAGGATAAGAATAGGACCTAGGATGGGCTCCTGGGTAACCTTAACCTTTATGAGGCATTTTATAGTCTGTACAGGGGTTTAATCGCCATTATATCTTTTGATCATTAGAACTCTGTGGGTAGAGGTGAAGGTTTCATTATGGGCTGGGAATGTTGGCAAGATGAATGTATGAAGATGAGAAGAGCTAGTGGCCTGATATCATAGTGATATCCTCACCTATTGTTGGAGGAAATTTGCCAATTTTTCTTTATCATCTCTTTATGGCTTATGAGTCTTTGGAGGAAACATTTTCCTCTCTACTTTTTTAGCTGAACTCGTTCTGAACAGATTACCAGGAGAGAAATTTCTCATAGAAGACAAAGGGCCGTGAAGTAGATAGGATATATATCAGTCAGAAATGCTTTTAGCTGCAGGTAACTAATGGAGGGTAAACAAATAGGGTTTTCTTTTTCTTCTATAATGAGAAGTCTGGAGATAGGGAACTAATGGTGTTGGTTCAGTAGTTCAATGATGTTTGGTTGACTGTTTCTAACTCTCCTGGGCTTTACCTGGTGGTTGTTAGACAACTTCCATGCTCCAAGCAGCATGTCTACCTTTCGCGCAGTAAAAAGGGATGCTCCCATCTACAATGATTTTTTTTTAAATTAAGAAAGCAGAAACGCCCCTGAAAACTTCCTCTTCTTATTGGCCAGAACTGTGTCATGTGTTCACTCCTTGTTATCTGAGCATTAGGAAAGTGAGCATTTAGCTTTCCCACTCTCCATAATGAAGTCAGGCAAGGAAGAAAGAATGAGGAATAGATATTTAGTTGGCCAACCAGCAGGCTCTACTCATATCCATATCCTCTAATTATACTGCCTCGTCTCAGTCACAATAGTTATTTTTGTTAGAAACTGCAGCCATAAAAATATTAGAGCAATGGAAGTAATCCCTGGTCATTGCACAGCATTCTGTTACATTTAAAGGTTTTTCCACATTTACAAAAGTTTACATTATTTTCTTACTGCAATTCCAGGATTCTAGTGTTCTTTACTAGGTGAGGAAATCAAGTCCAGAAGTAGCTCAGTGACTTGCCTAGAGCCATAAAGTTGGTTGGCAGCAGACCTGGAATGATCTGACTTTGGTAACCTGCCCATATGACGAAGGCATGAATGAGTCATGACGAATACCTCAAGTCTCCTGCCCCTCCAAATGTTCAAGTGTGAAAATGGTTATTTCTCCAAGTTCTGAGGCCTTTGCATCTTTACAGATGAACTAACATTTGTGATCTGAGTGTTAAGATGTGTTTCAGGGCTTCCCACGTTGTCCTTGATCACAGCTGAGTAGCCATATGCTGTTGGGAAACACTGCACCACTGCTAAGGGCCTTTTCCTCACTTCTTCTTCCTCCTTCCCCATACAGCTGGATAGATGCTGTACTGAGAGACAAAAACCTGATTGGTTATACACATGTAAAAGGGCATCCAGGAAACTTGATAAATAGGACACTTTCAGTTGTGGATATATAACAACGAGAGCACTTATGTAACTGTAGTCCAATTGCTGGCCCCTTGGGTGTCCTGAGACTCTCCAGGTGGCCAGACTCATTCTGTTAATTAAATTTGTCTCCACACCCCAGACCATGAGTAGGGAAACACTCAGTGTCCCTCCTCCTATCTCTGGGAATTCCTGTGAGAGGGACATATATTTTTCCATTGACCTCGTTCTTTTTTTTTTTTTTTTTCTGTTGCTTAATTATTTCAGTTTATGATTCACTACATCAAACTGGATATGTATGTATAATAGTATGTAATCCTATTATGAATCTTATCACTTTGTGCTGGTTACTGCTCTAATTCTTTCATTTTCTCAAAATATTGCCTACGCATGGCTGTGTATGTTTCAGGCTTTATTTAAGGTTGGTCATTTTTAATTAGAAGCTTCAGTCATTTCTAATTAGCATATTCTAATTATAATGTACTTTAAAACTAATGCTTCGGTGCCCTGCAGGGAATGACTGGGGCTGGGACTGGGGTGAGGCCAGTGCTACATGACTCTGAGAGTGAGTGACTCCTGAAACTTTGCACCCAGGTGCCTCTCTGACATACCCTAGTCTGGCCTGGAGAAGCATACAACTTGAAGGAGGGTGGGGCGAGGGGGTGGGTAAGAGATTAAGCAAAGGACTCATATGCATGCATATTAGCCTAACCAATGGACATGGACACTGGGGTGATAGGGGCTTGTCCTGGGGGTGGGAGTGGCCAGGGAGCGGTCGATGGGGGAAAAAGGAGACATATTTTAAACAATAAAAAAGAACCAAAACTGAATAATAAACATTCCTGTTTTTTAAAATTTCAAGCCATTCTTATCCCCAGAGTGATTATTGACCATCTCCTGTGCAGAGGCTGGGCCATGTCTCTCTTAGCTCCTCTCTCTCTGGGGCTCATTTCTTTCTTTTTTCAATTACCATTTACATTCAATATCATTTTGTACTAGAAGCCCGACACACGAAGATTCGTGCCAGAATGGGTCTTCCTTGTCCTTGTTGCTGGCACGGCCTTTGCTCTGGCCGGAGCCGCCTTTCTGCCTTCCCACGCTGCCCAGAGGCTGCCCCCCGCCCCGCCCCGGCCACTAGGTGCCTGCATATGCAAATTAACCCACCATCTTTGTTGGGTTAATTTGCATACTTACTCCTGATTGGCTGGTGGGTGTTGCAAAGGTACGGTCAATTAGCATGTTACTCTTTTATTAGGTAGATTAGTTTCAAGTGTTCAGTGTAGTGGTTAGGCGCATTTCTTTTTTTTTAATTTTTTTTATTAAGGTATTATATGTGTACATATCTTACCATTGCCCCCCAACCCAACCTCCCAATGTTTTGCATCCGTTGGTTACTCTTATATGCATGCATATAAGTCCTTCAGTTGATCTCTTATTTCCCCCACCTCTCCCTAACCTTCCCACTGTAATTTGACAGTCTGTTTGATGCTTTACTGCCTCTGTATCTATCTTTTTGTTCATCAGTTTATACTGTTTTTCCTTATCCCCAAATGAGTGAGATCATATGGTATTTTCTTATTATTGTTCAGGATGCTGTCCCTTCCCCTACCCCTCTCCTCTTATTTCCTTATAGCTCATCTAGGCCATGCCACCGGGGATTTCACCCTTCATTTGTGAGAGGCCATCAAGGTTTTTGGCTAAACAAAGACCTTGTCCTACCCAAGAAGAGCTCTGGTGCCTCCCAAAATTGCAGATTATTCATCTACAGAGAAATGGCAGGTCAAAGCATCTGAGCCATACTTTGAAGGGGTCCTTTTCTCTGAGTAGTGTGGTGAGGTGGACAGAGTCTTAAGCTGGCTAGCCTGGGGTTGTGGAGGTGGGAACATGCCTGCCACTTATATGTTATGTGAATTTGGGCCAGTCTCTTAACTATCTTGAGTCTCAGTTTGAGATTATATAAGCTATTATCTATGAAGTTGTTTTTAAAACTATACGGTGCTGGGAAATGCTATTATCTTAACAACAACAAAAACAAAGACAGGCTCAGGAACATTTGTTGAAGCAAATTTCTTAATGTGTAGGCACAGTGTGTATGGTGTGACCTGCTCTGAAGTGAGGGTCCCTGAGCTGTGGCAGGAGGAAAGCCTTTCTTTGGAGGGAAGGAGGCCATGTTTCCTGCTGAAGGACTCACCACAGAAGTGGTCCCTCCCAGAGCTCCTCTCTCAGGAGGGTCAATCGGGAAGGGGCTGAAGTGGCAAGTCCAATTAACGACTAATTGCCAAAAGTGCTAGAAGAACTTCAACCGGACTCCTAATGATCACTTAAGAGACCATTTGGTGCACATGTGAGGCAGTGAAGCAGCCTGAGGAAAACACACAGAAACCTCTTCTGTCTTGGGGCTCACCATTCAAGGGCACTTGGAAAGTATCCCTCGATTGGGAGACTGTTGCGACTGTGGCTGCAGAAATAATGCTCAGGAGTCCCTCTGTTTGTGTCCTGTGTATGGATGTCACGTTCAGTGTCAGCGAGAGAACAGGGTGGAAGTCTATGCAGTATTCAGTACAAGTTTAGTTCTGGAAAAATGACTGATACGTAGTTCTGTTATGTTCCTTTTATTTATAAGTATCGATATACTTTAAAACAAATGCTTTGCCTTCTGTGTCATTTCTTCTTTATCGGCTGATTGAAAACATGGAAAATTCTAGTTAAAAAATTTCTCTCTCTAGTACTTCTAATCGAAGAGCTATATTACAGGAAATTAATTCGAATGCATGAAGCAAATCTATTTGTTGGGAGTTATGGTGGGAACATGGCTTCTTGAGCAATGAGGTTATTGTTCAGAGCTGTACATTCTAGCGAAAACCATCCCCCTCTTCTTCTGAGGGGTGCAGGGAGTCTCCGTGAGCAATGGCTGGCTGAAACAGGAAGAGACTTTTCCATTGTCCTACTTTTATTTCAGAAGCTTCTAATTAGAAATGACAAGGAATGAGGAAAAAGTCACACATCTCATTTAATTTATAACAAATGGGAAACAAGCGAAATGAACAAACACCCCACATAAAGAAAGTGAGACAAAATATTTACCTGTTTGTTGTTTTAATTTCATGTTTCCTAGCAGTAATACTTAAATATTAGCTTATGTATTTTGCATTTTTAATGCAGAGTAAGTCTTTTTCTCGGTTGTTTGGGAAAACCTATTGGCCTATTTGCAAAGAAGAGTACTGTTATTCGCTCTAAATATTCCCAAGTCCAGAGGCAGTAAGATTGCACATTTTTTATTTGAGCTTCAGGACTTAATAAATGCAGCAAAATTCTTTTATCACCCATGGGGAATTGAAGTGTAAATTTTTTTTATATCAGAGTAGCAAAAAAGTCAAATGGATTTTTCATGGTCAGCCCTGCTTTATAATTAGGATGCTATACTTCAGTTACATTACATTTTCAATAAGTGGGACTAAATTTTAAAGAATTGGTACAATCTATCAGAAGGTGCTTGAAGCTGTGGTTCAGTAAAAGGCTCACACATGGAGAAAGTGCAAATGCTGCTAGAACCAGGGCCTGGTGACTTGAGAATATTATGTCATGTTTTATTGTACATGTTGATGTCGGTGTGTTACAATTCACTGGGAGTAGCTCAGCACAGATGGGATAACCTTAAGAATGTGTGTGAGTTAGTTTAGGTCACACTTTAGGTCCAGCCAGTGACCTGATCCGAACGAAGCCCAGTTCCAGGAGCATCCAGTTAGCAGTCATCAGAAAGGCCAGGCTCCAGATGAGGCTCCTGGGGACTTCTGTTACAGTTACTTTTTTAAAAAAAAAAATATTTTATTGATTTTTTACAGAGAGGAAGGGAGAGGGATAGAGAGTTAGAAACATCGATGAGAGAGGAACATCGATCAGCTGCCTCCTGCACACCCCCTACTGGGGATGTGCCTGCAACCAAGGTACATGCCCTTGACCGGAATCGAACCTGGGACCCTTCAGTCCGCAGGCCGACGCTCTATCCACTGAGCCAAACCAGTTAGGGCAAGTTAGAGTTACTTTTGATCAACCTCAGAGACTTTTCTGATTGACATAATAAACATTACGAATGAGGTTTAAGTGAAATTCGTGACTTAGCATAGTAGTTGTCTGGAAAGGGCTCACATTGGTGAAATCAGTGTTATTCAAGAAGGATAGGTCTGGGATGTAAAGTACAGCATAGGAAATATAGTCAATAAGATCGTAATCACTAAGTATGGTGCCAGTTGGGTACTTGAAATATTAGGGGAATTACTTTGTAAATTGTATGAATTTATAACCAGTATGCTGTACACCTGAAATGAATATAAAATAATACTTAAAAAATTTGGAACAGAAGTATGTATAAAGAAGATGTAAAAATCTAGCAAACCGCCTAGTCTGTACCTTTAGAGATGTCTCATTACCTGGTACTTTTGGAACAGGAGTCAATATCTTTTCCTATAATAATATTTAGTATTATGACCAGATAGTAATATTTTTTTTACCAGTCATATGGTCTCTGTTCCAATGACTCAACTCTGCCTTTGCCCCATGAAAGCAGCCATAGACAATTGGTAAAAGAATGGACTTGGCTGTTTTCCAGTTGAATTTATTTTATTTTCCAGTTGAATTTTATTTACAAAACTGTGCAAGGCCAGATTTGGCCTAGGGACAGAAGTTTGCTGATCCGAGCCCTAGATGACTGTTTCATTGGCCCCAGGTGAATCTTTCAGGCTAAATTTGACTGCCCATAAAATGATGGAATCCTGGATGGAAGAACCAATTGTATCCATGGTTTTGTGGCTACTTGCTAATAAATGTCAGTGTGTGTAGTCAAATTGAGTTACAGACTTGCTTCCATAAATGCTTATAGTAGGGAATTAGATGACCTTCAGACATCTAAAAAATGTTGGTGGCTACATTCACCTACCCACTTAATGGTTGTAGAGACTGAATTGATAGGGGCTTAATCACAAGGAACAACAACAGCCTGTAATTATTGGAATCGAGAGTCTAGGTCAGTGGTCAGCAAACTCATTAGTCAACAGAGCGGCTAATCGCGGCTTGCGAGCCGCATGTGGCTCACGAGCCACAGTTTGCCGACCACTGGCCTCTGACTCCTGGGGCAAAATAGGATGCTCCTCTTAGTTGGTGGCCCCACTACTGTGGATTTGTGATCATCTTGGCACATGGTGGGTGCTCAGTGCAGATTTGTTGGATTAATGAATGGATTGTTTTTTGCTTGGCTATTTAGTTTGAGATGGGCTGTTTCTTGGGGCACTGATTTGCTTAGCATTTAACTACCAGTGTGAGCTTTGAAATTAGGTAGACATATGGATTAAATATTGTGCAGATTTACAGTGTCAACTGTAGGGATGTTAAGTCATAAATCTGGCACTGATGTCTGGTTAAAGTCTACTTCACATCAGGTTGCATGGAGTAGAAAAACGAAACACAAGATTATGAGCATTGCTCACAAATGATTTTTAGGCCCCACATTTCTTAATTTAGTCAGTGTGACTTAGAGATGAAATTTTAAATTTTTGCGGTGAGCTAATCCTCATTGTAGATAATCCACTAAAGATAATTGAGATAATCAATTACTGACTGGAACTGGTTGAAGTGAGGGTGACTCTCTCTTTATTTCTTATTCAGCTCTCTGTCTTTCTTTATAGCACATCCCTTTACAATGAGAGTTTTCTTGTTTTGATATCTGTCTTGTGATTTGTAAATTAAGCAAATATGTTTAAAACAACTCTTATGTGCATAGCATTGTGCTAGTTGCCCTGAAGGCACAGAGATGAAAAAGGCATAATCCTGATCTTAAGGTCAGAGGGAGGAAATCTTCTTTCCTGTGGGGAAAGTGATGGACATTTAAGGACAGGTAGGATTTTGATGGGTGGTAAGGGCTGGTAGAGAGACCCTGGTGGATTAACATTAAAGTGGGGAAGTTCTACATGTGTTTGCATAAAGGTAAACAGTCTAAGGTCAGGTCTGGGGCATCATTTTCTAGGGGCACCTAGGGGTTATAAAGGATAATGACAAAGAAGCTTAGGGGTGTGGGTCACCACTACAACTGGATGAGCTCTTTTGGGGGGGCAGAGAAGAATACCATTGCCCTAAATAAAATGCTTGACAGGGGATGCGCTTGAGTTTTGACACCATCGGTTCTGTTCTGAGAGGACAAAAGCCGGGGTTATGCATGATGTTGGGTGGTTACCTGAAATGAGGAGAAAGCTATGCCACAAAAAGTGGTCCCATGTATAGAATTGAGGGGCTAGTGTGAGAAAACCTTGGAGAGAATGAGCTGGGCTGCTGGTAGATTGCTGAAAGTTGGCCTTTGTTCCCCTGCCTCCTTCCTATCCCTTACCAGTGAGGCTGATAGCCAATTTCCTTAACAGTGTTTCTTACTTGCATGAGAATCATCTAGGGTTCTTTTAAAAATGCATGTTTTTCAGGTCCACTGTAAATCTACTTAGGCAGGTGTGAGTGTGGGATGCAGGAATGTTCATTTAATGAGTTTGCCAGTTGATTCTTATGGACCCTAAAATATTAAAACCACTGCTAGGTAGAAGATATAAGGTGAAGAGTTTGTTGATATTTCTGGTCAGTTTCACTAAATTCACTGATGATACACTGGCAGTATTCTGAGAGCCGAGAATATAAGAAGAGCAAGATTTAGCTCAGTTTTCAAGGAGCTTGTGGTTTCATGAAGAAAGTAGATGTGTAAATATGTAATTGAAATAAGGTACTCAAGGAAATAGAAGGGTAGGAAAAACTGTAGAAGAAGATAATTTAAATCTGAGTGGGAGAGTCAGGAAGGTTTCCAGAAGTGATTAATTTTGAACTGGGTGGGTTTGGAAGGATGAATAGGAGTTTGTCAAGAGGATGAGGGAGAAGGACACAGAAACGTAAAACTGCATCGTCCATCCAGAGAACTGATGGAACAGAAAGCACAAAAGCAGAATGGAGTTGTTAACTGAATGGCTTTGTTAAATAGGAGGAAATTATTCTATGATTGGAGAAAAAGCATAGAGATGATGCTGAACATGATACACTAATAGACATTAATGGCCACTAATACACTGTAATCACACACGTTATAGACACTCATTCAAATGTTTCCATTTGTAGTCTGTATGCATAACTTACGTTTGGGGAGATGAAGGAAGTTTTACAAGTGTCTTCTTACAGAATCACCATTCTTCCTTTACTTGCCTACTCCTCACCTTATCTCTTATCAAAGATGAATGTAAACTGACCATGAACCTAACCTAAACAGGAATCATGGTTTGGTTAGTTCTCATAGCCTAGTCACGGTCAACTTTGGGCTCTCTGATGCTGTTGGTGTCCAAATTCACCACACAGATAAGTTTTCTCCTTCCTGTTTTATTATGGCCACAAAAATCTGGGATCACAAAGATCTGAAAACAGAGACTCCTCTAACAGCAGTCGATGAGTTGAGAAGGGCCGTGGTGGGTGAATTAAGGTTTGCTGTTATGCTGAGGAGTTGGAATTTTAATCTGTAGGTGAGAGGGAGCCAGGGAAGGGTCCTGCTTGCAGGGTGGTGGACGGTCGGGTGCAACATGAGCTACGGAGTCAGACTGCTTGGCTTTGGGTCTTGACGTTATCATTTACCTTTGTGTGACCTTAGGGGGTCATTTCACTTTTCTGTGCCTTGGTAAGATAGTGATAATAACTCCTCCTTTGGATTTGCTGTGAAGATTAAATAAGATCAGATAGGAAATGAGCTAGAATCCAGCCTAGGTCATGAGCATTCAGTAAATATTATGGTCAGCATACTTTATATATACATGCACATTATTCAATGGAGCATATAGCCACATATGTACACAACTTAATCCTTGCAGTGATATTGAGGTAGGGCTATGCTGCATGACCCGCAGGGGCTCAGAGTCAGTAAATGATCTGAGCAAGGGACAAAGCCAGGCCTAACACTAAGGCCATCCGGCTCCTGGTCCCTTGCTTTTTCTGATTCCACTGCAGCTTCAGCAACCACACAGTGCTCTCCTCAAAGCCAGCTCCAAGCATGTTCCAATGATGGCATGCTCTGGCATTATTTTGGATGAACATATTAATGGCCCCTAGTAATTATATCAAAGCAAAGACATCTTTTCAGACATGTAGATGGGTACCTGTTATTTGCAAGAGAGAGGTGAGAGTATATACAGGTTGGGGCAAAAGTAAGTTTACAGTTGTGAGTCCATGAAGCACACTATTTTCCATCGAACAACTGTAAACCTACTTTTGCCCTGCCCTCAATCTATCAAATATTCCGTGGCTCCTGTTAAAATTACCTGAGGTTTTGGAAGATTTTATTCATGTTTCAAAACTCATTTTTCCTGAGGTGCTATTCTGGATGGTCAAGAGCAGGAGGTTTCAAAAAGAAAGAATGTTACATTTCAAGGTTTGCTGCTTAATGATGTTCAAAGGAAGCTATTGTAGGTGATTGGAGTGTGAAGCCACAGGCAGGGTGCATTTTAATTTCCATTTAAAGTGGGGAGCAAGCCCATGGGGAGGCACCCTGACCTCATTTAGCTGGCAAAAGGCAGGGATGTGCATGGCTAATAATGAAAGTATCTCACATTTGTAAAGGGTTTTAGGCTTTGAAAAATTCTTTTACACACTTTATTACATTTTGATCCTCCCAATAGTTTCATGAGGAGGTTGGAAGGATTATTCCCTTTCGGGATCCATGGAAAATGAGACTCAGAAAAAATGCAGCCATGTGTCCAATGTCACTTATAAGCCTACAATCACAGCTCTTCCGGTGCTGTTTCTGTAACAGTGCAACCACCCTGAGGTATGGTCGAACCCTTCTTTTAAAGTCAAAATTAAATCATGTTTATACTAGACATCACTTCTGACTGCACTGCATTCATGATCCAATCAGGCAAAATATGTAATCTCTTTGGAGTTTAAAGTCCTTTTCCCAAGGACCTCAAAGGAGCCTACGTTTCCTCCATGTCTTAAAATTATGATTCTCTTAGTTGCTTATTTTCTGGAGCATTTTGTTACATGGTTCCTTACTCAACTCCTGCGGAAGGACAAGGGCATTTTAATTTGCTTCCCAGAGATGACTCGGCTATTTTGGATTTGTAAGCATGTCTAAACCCCCTTAAGACTGTTTTCCTTTAGTCTAAGGATTGGGGAGGGGTGAGGGATGAACTCAGTGAATGAGGTTCATCTTTTTCTTTACCAATGTGAATAAGCTAAAGTATAACTATGTTACTGTGCAAGTGAAAATGCTTTCAAATTATTTGGCAGAGATGCCTGTAGGAAAAGAAGGGAAGGAATAATGGGAAGATGGAAGAAAGGAAGAGAGAAAAAATAGATGGTTCTAGTAGAAGTTATGAAATGCACAGTCTCTGTGTTAGAAAAGAAAAAGGCCTCCACAAGGTGCCGAAGCAGAGAGCATTAGGACTGCAAGGCCTCTAAGACCCGTGGTTCTACCTCTCATTTTATAGACCTGGGTGGTATGCTTAGAGAGCTTAAATAACCTAAAGTGATATGGCAGGCAATGGCAGTTCCAGAACTGGGGGAAATCAATAGCCAAGTTTTGAATGCCTATTATGTCAAGGGCTGTAAAATGTTATCTCCCAGTGTTACTGGTTGAATTGTAATTGCACCTCCCCCAAGACATATGTTGAAGTCCTACCCCATACCTCAGAATGTGAGTTTATTTGGAGATAAGGTCCTTATGGAGGTAATTAAGGGTGAGTCCTAATCCACCAGGACTGGTGTCCTTTTAAAAAGGGAAATTTAGACACAGACGTGCACACAGAGAGAACACTGTGTGAACATGAAGATGGCTCTCTACAAGCCAAGAAGAGAGGCCTGGACACAGGCTTCCCTCCCAGCGCTCTGAAAGAACCTGGCCTGCCAGCACCTGCATCTCAGACTTCTAGCTCTCAGAGCTGTGAGGCAGTACTTCTTTGTTGTTTAAGATACCGAGTTTGTGGTCCTTGGTGATGGCAGCCCTAACAAACAATGATGCTCAATAGTCCTATTGGGCAGGTATTGTAGGTGAGGAGACTGAACAGTTAAATGGGAGAGCAGAGATTCCAAACTAGGGGTGCCCGTTCCAAGGCCACACCTCTTCTGCTGTGCGACGTGCCTCTGCTGGGAGGAAGAGCGCTGCATGCAAATGGGCCTCCCCTCTGTCTCCTTTGCTCCATAGCATCTGGCATGAAACGGACCCTTGGCGTCCTCAAAGCATTTAGTGACCACGCATCTTTCTTCACATTTGAATCATGCAGTTCTTCTTTCTTCCTTCTTAGAGAGAAGGTTTTCCCCCCCTAAGTGTTTTCAACTGTGAGAATAGGCAGGCCCCAGATATAGAAAGATAAGCCCTTAGCTCAGCAGTTGAAGAATTTAAGCACTTCAGTGTATCAAGTGGTTTCTTACACTTTGAACGCAAGTACCTACAGCGGCAACTAGAAATAGTGTAGTCAGTCAAGTGTCAGGTCATGGTTGTGGAGAATATAAGACAGCATTTCTTTTCAACACCAGGAAGCCCACAGTGAATGGGGCTGAAATGGGAGGTTAGCAGGTCCACTGCGGTGGTCCTAAGCATGTTAAGGCAGGTTTGGTGGAGAAGCTGTGTGTCTGGACCTATGTGCTTCCACTTCTTTAAACAGAGTTCCAAAAACAGTTTCAGTGGTGGTGCATAAGCTCTGTAGTCTGTTTTCCAAGTCAGGGGAACTATTTTGTAGAAAAACTATGTTTTGGGAACTCATGTTTTGTTGGGAAAACATATTTAAGTACTTAAAAATATTTTAATTTGTGTTTAAAAATCTCTGAACTTCAGCTTCCTTACCGAAATGGTAAGCTGTGTGGTGAAATCTGCTCTGCGGGGTTGTTGTGAGGATGAAATGAGCGTGTGCGAGGAGTTTTGGGAGAGCAGAAGGCCCTGTGCGAAAGTAAATAGACGTGCTTAACCAGACTCTCCGTTTACCCTGATCATCAATACAACAGTCCTACAAGCTGTGGCCAAGGCTTCTTGGTCCTATTTTTGAGGCTGGAGTGAGTGTTTTTGTGTATGGCATACCTTGACCTTTTGGGGAAAAAGTGCTAAGTGAATTCAAGGTCTTGATATTATTAACTGGTATGTCCCGCCTCTCACACTTGATAAATGACTTTTAGCTACATCTAAAGGTTTTCACTCTATTTGTTTTTGTGTTTCTGGCTCTACTGAGTCAGACTTGACTTGCACTGGCCACAGTCCAAGGTTTGAGTTAAAAAAAAGACAAGAAGACAGGTAGCTGTGTCATTCCCAGAGTGCCAAAGCCACCACCCACCACACCTCTCAGTGTTCTCTCTTCTAGCCACTGGGATGGGTTTATGGGAGTCAGGGGGAAAGAACAGAGAAAGGCCGTATGAGATTTTGCGAGATTCATGGGAAGAGGTTGCAGAAGTTGTATGTGGAAATAGGGAGTGTGCGATTGAAGTATACGGTAGAGGTGGAGATTGTGGTTCTGGGGCAAACTTTCTGGGCTTGAATTCCAATTCCTTTTCAATGCCTCAGTTTCTTCATCCATGAAATGGGAATGAGGAAAGTGTGATGCTGACATGAGTTACACATGAAGCCACTGAGGCCAGGGCTAGCACATAGCAGTACTCCATGCTGACTGTTCTTACTCTCTTCTTGTGACGATCTGTTTGTGTCTCCTCTCCCCCGTTAGACTGGGAACATCTCCAGCATGTTTTACTCATCTTTCTTCTGACATGAATACTATGGAATGCATGAGTCATGAGAGGTACAGGAGTATTGTTCACCTTCCCCTTCTTTCTCAGCCCCACCTGACTCGTTACTATTGAGAATAATGTGGAAGTAAGTAGGAGGGTTCGTTTGGTTAGAGCAGTGGTCGGCAAACTCATTAGTCAACAGAGCCAAATATTAACAGTACAATGATAGAAATTTCTTTTGAGAGCCAAATTTTTTAAACTTAAACTTCTTCTAATGCCGCTTCTTCAAAATAGACTCGCCCAGGCCGTGGTATTTTGTGGAAGAGCCACACTCAAGGGGCCAAAGAGCTGCATGTGGCTCGCGAGCCTCAGTTTGCCGACCACGGGCAAGGGGTAGGGTGAATAATGGCTTAATGTTTGAAACTGCATATTTGATGTTAGGTATAGACAAAACATACAAATATAATGGACCATGGAAAGCACCTCATTGTCAACAGCAGCAGTTTGATAAGTTAAGAGTCAAAAGAAGCATTGGAGGTTTGTTGCTATTTAGAGGGTGTAGCAAGTGTCTGTCTATAACAAAGTGGCTAAATATAAAACTTCCCTTGAAGGAGCAACATCAGGGGTAAGGTCATTCCTTTACAGACCCTGAGTGGTTCATTTGTTTTTGAGGTCCTGTGCTGTACGGCCTCGCGTGGCCTTGCCTGTGCCTCCCTTTCATCTTTCCTCTTCTTCATGTCCAGGTTGTTGGGACATGCCAGTCCCTGTCCTAAGGGAGGGGCCTTTTGTCCTTACACTTCCCAGCTTTCACTCTTTCCTCATCCCACATAGATCAAGACAAAGTAAGCACTTCATAAATGTTGATCCAATTCAGTTCCTGCTTCCCTTCCTTCTGCCCTCTCTTTCCCCCAAAGCCAACCAGCCCAAACCCAGAGACGCATCGCTTTGAGACTCATACATGTCAATACATTGGCCAGGGTCACAAAGGAATTAAGAGATTAGATTATGTGCTGCGAGGAATAGTACATAAGCATATAATTCAGTGGTTTTTAGACCCACAGTGGATGTACATTTTCCTAGCTCTCAGTAGTAAGGGCTCCTGGTAAACAGTATTCCTTAAAGAATGGTATAGAAATGAGCCCTATCCTGTGGGCCACATGTTACACACACACACACACACACACACACACACACACACACACACTGATTGGATTGGATTTTATTTTTTTCACAAGCAAAGAATATACTGTTTATTAAAGCAAAATCCCACCTATTTAACATAGCTTTAATCAAGATATGAAACAAATGTATTTTATTTTTTAAATATATATATATATATATATATATATATATATATATATTTATTTATTTATTTATTTTAGAGAGTAAGGGAGAGGGAGAGAGAGAGAAACATTGGTGTAAGAGAGAAACATCAATTGGTTGCCTCCTATATGCACCTCAACTGGGGACAGAACCTGAAACCTGGGCATGTGCCCTGATCAGGAATCGAACCGGTGACCTTTTTGGTGCACAGGATGACACTCAACCAACTGAGCTACATCAGCCAGGACTGTACTGTATTTAAGTACTCTGAGGGTAGGGGCATGTCTATCTTATGTCTATCTAATCTTTAACTAGAAAGTACTCAATAGTTGTTAAAGGAGTATGTTTAAAAAATACATTAAAAATGCTGAAAGTGCTTCATTAAAATTTTTTTTTGTGTTGGAGTGAAATAAAAGACTATGTTGTTAAAAAACAACTATCTAGCTTTATAGTTATCCCACAGAGAACCCAAAAAAGAAATAGAAATGCCCCAATTTTCCTCCCAGAAGGCTGTGGCTGATTAGCTTTAGCCAATATTGAATGCCTTCAGAATTCCTGCTAAGGTTGAATTCATTGAATGTAATTTATCCTTTGTTTATCCTCTTGGGCCATGAGAATAAGAGTTTGTCTCCAACTTTTATTACCCCCACTTTATTGAACTACTCTGAAAAAACTGAAGCATGATTTACAGCCATGTTTCATCGCAACCTGTCTTAATAAAATGGATAAAGATGAGGCTCTAAATTTTGGAGAAAAGAAAAAGATAACTGTGAATTACAATTTATAAAAGAGCTGGGTTAAATTCAGTTTCAGACACAAGGGCTCTCTGTTTGCTTATATTTCTTCCAGTTGTATAAAACAAGCATTAAATTCTTCATGTTGATTTAAAGGCCATTTTATTATTATGTGACCATTGATAGTTGCTTTGTTGAATGCCATCGAATTTCAGAAGCATCTCTATTGTCTCCTTCTCGAAGGCAATAGCTCTACTAATGTTGACAGCTACTGCAATGTCACCTGGGACCTGCTAGGATGTAAATTCTGTGGTCCCACCAAGACCTACAGAATCAGAAACTCAGGGGCTGGGACCCAGCAGTCTGTGTTCCAACCAGTCCCGCTGGGTACTGATACACATAAGTTTGGGAGCCACTGCCCTTAGGGTGGCAATATCTTGGTGTATGTGTGTATATGTAGGAGAGTATGTGTTGATGTTGCAATATGATACCCCCAAATCAACCTCAAAATAAACATTAAAAACGGTCTCAAAGGTAGAATCAAATGAGAGTATTTTACCTGCTCTATAAATGTGTGCCCCGCTCACTTCTGGCTCCTTGTAATTGCAGTGACCTGAGTTCTCCCTAAAACACTGGGCTGGACCATCCCTTGATTTGTCATTCAAGGATCCCAAGAACAGCATTATTGATGATCCAGTCTTTGCTACACTAACCAGGGGGCAGAGAAATCATTTCTTTTAAGGTTCCTTCTGAAGAACACTACCCACATGTCAGGGACTGTGCTAACTACCTTATATTCAATATCCTTTTAATCCTCCCAACAGACCTATGAGTAAATATTTTAATCTTCACATCACAGATGAGGACACGGAAATGCAGAGAGGCTTGAAGACACACTTAAGGTCCCTCAGACGGTCAGGAGCAGACACAGGATTTAAGCCCATGTGTTTAGCTATCTCCTGCCCATGGTGCATGGCCACCCTCAGCTGTTCCACTCACCTTATGCCTTGGAAGCCCAGGGCTCCAGGTTTCTTTCTCCAACTGTGGTTGGCTTGAAGCTTTGGGTTTGACAATCCCATGAACCGATGTACAGAAGCATTAGCAGGATACACACACAGCGAAGTTGAACATGAACACAAGGAACGTGTTATTAGGAACTGGAGGAAAAGGGATCCTTGTTAAATAGTGGCTGAAAGCTCAGCAGCACTGTATTCTGCAGGTATGTGGGAAACACAGTTTGGAAGTGTTGCAATTGTGCATTTATCTGGGGAGCTTTCCAAGCAAAGTGTTGAACCGTAACCTGATTTCTTGTTGTTTATAGCATAAAATGTGAAAGAAAGAAGAAATTGAGGGAAGAACTTTTTTTTTTTTTGCACATCAGTATTAGCCACGTTATAAAATACTAATTATGCATTTCAACCACAGATACAAAAGAATTTAGCAAAACCAACATACTCAGAACATTTTAAATAAAAAAGAACCAGGACTTAAATGATTTGGGAAATTCTTAGCCTATCTGAATTGCAAAAGATGCTGAAATTAAGAAATTTGTGGACAGAAAATTGTGTTTTAGAGAAAAAAGTGGAGACCGTGGCTGGACAAACTTTTGCTAAGATTTCAGAAAGATCAAAAGGTTGGAGTATTTGGTCACACAAGAGGCTCTTTGAAGAGATCACATCTTTTCAGAGAACAATTGGGACTGTCTTATTTTTCTGGGACCACCAATTATACTTGTAAACCAGGGGTGAGAAGCTTGGGTGGTTTTCTAATTTGTTGTTGTTGCTTTAGTTTAGGATCCTCCTCCATTACTATCTATACTAATAATAGGGTAATATGCTAATTAAACCAGATAGACTGGCCATCCTCCGGATATCCTTCCAGACAAAGCCACGGTGGTGGGGGCTGAGGCAGAGGTGGTTAGGGGTGATCAGGTTGGCAGGAGAGAGCAGTTAGGGGGTGATCAGGCCAGCAGGGGAGCAGTTAGGGGCATCAGGCAGTCAGGCAGAGGCAGTTAGGGCCGATCAGGCAGGCAAGGGAGCAGTTAGGGGCATCAGGCAGGCAGGCAGAGTGATTAGGGGCAATCAGGCAGGCAGGCAGGTGAGCAGTTAGGAGCCAGTAGTCCCGGATTGTGAGAGGGAAGTCAGACATCCCCTGAGGGGTCCCGGATTGGAGAGGGTGCAGGCCGGGTTGAGGGACCCCCCCCCCTCTGTGCACAAATTTCATGCACCAGGCCTCTAGTACTGAAATAAAATTCTTTAATCAATGCTGTCTTTTTGAGAGGTGGAATGGGCTGGCATGTGTTGAGATTGTGGTTTTCTGTTGCTGCTGCGGGACCCTTAATCTCCTCATGGTATCACTACACGTTCCACCCCAGAGTGGAGCCTCCTGGTCCTTACATTCTCAAGCCCTGACCTTTTGATTTACCAGATGCCAGTTTTACCCAACTGAGATCTGTTTTCTGTATGTTTCCACATAGGGTGGGCTTTCTTCTTCTGGGGTTTATTTTGTCTAGTACCCACCACTCCTAGATCCTCTCTCTTTTTTCTTCCTCCCCTTACTTCCCTTCATTCACTCTCTCATATATTCTCTGCCCTGACTTGCCACTCTGGATTTGAATATAATTTATTGTTTTGATTGTTGCCTTTGTTAGCTTTGTTTCTCTAAGTCTCATCAGTTTATTTTGTTCTTTGTCTGATCAGCCTTGGGTAACAATTCATAGTTAAGAGTGGGGCCCCACAATACTGGTTGGAACCTGTTTGTGTGTGTGGAGGGTATATTTGGGGGTCTCCAATGTACGATAATTGCATAGCGATCCCATTTCATTGGGGAATCCCTATTATCAGTATCTACTAGAGGCCCAATGCACAAAATTCATGCAAGAGTAGGCCTTCCTTCCCCCAGCTGCTGGCACTGGCTTTCCTCTGGCAACTGGGGCCCGGGCTTCCCTCTCGCTGCTGGCAGGCACCTGGGACCCCGGCTTCTCTCCAGCCACCAGCAGGCGCCTGGGACCTGGGCTTCCCTCGCAGCCCCAGCTTCATTCGAAGGTCATCAGGAAGGATGTCCAGTCTAATTAGCATATTATGCTTTTATTATTATAGATTATTATAGATGGGTATTTTTTCTTGACCTGATTAGTTTCAGAGAGGAAGTTGTTAATTTTCTACTTGCCAGTAGCATTTTGGGTGAGCACCAAGGAAAGGGGCCTGAGGTGGAGGGTGGGATGGTTGGGGGCAGGTGTGGTCTCACGGTTCAGTAAGTAGATTTTTCTTTTACGTCCCTGGTTTGTTAGTAAAGCACTTCCCAACCTATGCCAGGTTCCTCTGACGCCAAATCCTTCATGGTTTAATCCAGCCGTGGGCAAACTATGGCCCGTGGGCCGGATCCGGCCCGTTCAGCGATTCTATCCTGCCCGCGGAGCCGAAAGAGCAGAGGGTTCTCTTGCTCTCCCCTCCGCTCCTTCACCAGCAGCAGTGTTAACATGGCAACGTCTGGAAACACGGCTGCAGCTCCTTCTTCTGAGTGGGCGGATTTATATCCGCCCATTCAGTAGAAGGAACAACCTCTCAATCTTCCAGAGGCTCTTTGTAATGTCCGCGGACGCGTCCCCCGACATCACCCTGGGAATGCGTAGACACGTTATCGTGGTGATGTAGAGAGACACGCCCCTGGAGAGCACAGTATCAGAGCATTAGCTAAAAAGGAGACCAACAACACTGTTCTCACTGAAGCTGATGTTTTAAAGACCAAAAACCTTTCAACCCAGTCTACATTGCCATCTACATCTACGTCCCGGGCATAATTTGGAAGTTGCACTAAAGAAAATGTTTAATTTACTGTTTATGCATTTTGTTCTTTTCTATTTGTTTTAGTTTTAAATTATTTTATTATATTTAAGTTTAATTTGAAAGGCTTTTGTACCTTTCCTTTGTTAGGCAATTTTATTTTGCCTTTGCCATCTTCAATATAAGGTATGTTATTGTGCTATGATTCCTCCATTTTTTGAAGTTTCAAATTATAATAATTAGTGTTTACATTCTTCTTATTAAAATGTTTGAAATGAATAAAACTATTGAAATAAAAAAAAAAAGACCGTACCCTTTTATGTAATGATGTTTACTTTGAATTTATATTAGTTCACACAAACACTCCAATCCATGCTTTTGTTCTGGCCCTCCGGTCCAGTTTAAGAACCCATTGTGGCCCTCGAGTCAAAAAGTTTGCCCACCCCTGGTTTAATCTCTTCAGGTAGCAAATATGCAGCCTTCTGCTGCAATACAGAAGGAGATCTGCATCTTAAATTTGTTCCTTTTAAAGACTTTGATCTCTTCTTTTCAGTCCTATCTCTTACCCGTTTCTTAAAGACACCCGACACCTGCAGTTCTTGAGTATTGCATACTTCTATTTGACACCGCCTGTTTCCGAATGGCACTTAGCTTTCAACTTTCTGTGGTCTTCAAGGCCAATTGCCTCTTGCTTATCTGTTTTCCAGCTCTTAAACTTGTTTTTAATGGGAGGAAGTGAGGGAAGTGCACATACTTGGCAGCATTTCGTGCAAATGAATGAATACATTCAGTCCATTGAATTCAACTGGAGCTCCAACATCTTTGCCATAGAACGTTGTTTCACCACGTGTCCTTAGACCAGCAGCGTCAGCATCCCCTTGGAATTTGACCTCACAGATGCAAACCAAGCTGTATCCCAGACCTCGTGACTCAGAAGATCTGGGGGTGGGGCTCAGCAGTTTACCACCAGCCTTCCAGCTAATTAGGGAACTGGGACAAAGTCATGTGATAGTTTGCTAGGGCTGCCATAACAAAATATCATAGCCTTCCAGGTGATTCTGATGTACACTGAAGTTTGAGAATCACATCACAGAAGAAAATGAGAATTTTCTAAAAATCAAGACACCTATCTAAATAATCTATGACAAAATCTAATGTTATTTCCATCTTTTTCTTTTTTCCCCATTTCTGGAGAACAAGTTCAGCATTCAGCTCCTCTGAGCTCATTTCTAGGATATCTAAGAACTAAAAGGGCATTTTCATTTGAAATATAGTATTTAACTTTGCACATTTACTATTTGTGTAATGTCTGCTTATTTTTTAAACAAACATTTTAGTATTTCCTAAAGGCTACTTATATTTTTAGAATCACTTATTTTTGTATTTTTCTGGTTTTCTTTTATACCCTATTTAACTACATTGCTCTCTATAGCCCCTTAAATTGAATTCAAATGCATTTCAATTATTTCTGTTCCAATGTTTTTTGAATACTTTTCATTTTATAGTTATTTCTTCAATACATTATAGAACTGTAATTAAAATTCCTTGTTTACTCTTATTTCCTCCCAACTCATTTTCCAATTGCTAATGTTCTCAGCTTCTCTTTCCTCATTTTAAACTACCTCACAAGAGTAAATATTGAGATGATTTTTTTTTACCTCTTTCCAAAGTGAAATACTTACTATTTACAGAGTTACAGAAAATGGGACGGGATAGAGAACCTTTTCTCTTACTCATAATTATTGTGTAACTTTCTTTGTTCTCAACTCTCAGTTACTTGAGCCAAGGAGCACAAACAGATCAGTCTCAAGACTCCTGCATGTGGCAGCTGGCAACCTCTGACCCTTTAGTGAGGACAGTGGGTGTGTCAGGGCCTCCTGTTACCACAGCCAGCTTCCACCACGGGAGAGGGAGAGCACCATGGGAATACTTCTCAGAATCAACCATCTGAGGAACCACATTTGTAGAAACCTATTTGGAATTTTTTCAACAACATTATAACTGACTTTAATTTTTAGGTATGGTCAGTTGTGTCTCTGTCCATTTTACAGCTAAGAAAACCTGCTAATTAGGGAACTGGGACAAAGTCATGTGATAGTTTGCTAGGGCTGCCATAACAAAATATCACAGGCTGGTGGCTTACACAGTTGGAATTCATTTTCTTACAATTCTGGAGGCTAGAAGTCCATGACCAAGGTTTGCATTTGCAATAGATTTCAAGGTGCTGCTGCTGCTGGTGGTCTAAGGACATTTGCTAAACCAATATTTTAGGATGAAAATGTTGGAGTTCCAGTTAACACAATGGACTGAATGTATTCATTTATTTGAACAAAATGTTGCTGAGTATTTGCATTTATCTCAGTTCTCTCCCAGGAACAACAACATGTAAAGAGCTGGAAAACGGAGAGAGAAGAGGCAGCTGCAGGTTTGGTTTCTGCTGAGGCCTCCCTTCTTGGCTTGCAGATGGCCACCTTCTCGCTTCCTCAATGGTCTTTTCTCTCTGTACACGCATCCCTTGTGTCTCTCTGTGTCCATCTGTCAGATTGGCTTAGGGCCCACCCCAACAGTCTCATTTTAACTTAATCACCTACCTGAGGCCTTAACTCCAAATATAGTCAGATTGTGAGGTTCTGGAGGTTAGAGTTTCAACATATAAATTTTGGCGCGCACATTCAGACCATAACCGTGATAGCAATCAGCTGTTCTTCTGATCTCAAGTCCGGCTCTTTCTACATAACATGATGGAGTAGAAAGCACAAAATCAAGACAGAGACAGAATGGAGACAAGGAAAATTAAAGAAAGAGGTCCATACTAGTGATGCCAGGTGACACCCATGGAGGCCAAGGGAGGCTCAACCTAATCCAGGTCCTTGCCATGGAACAAGAGGCATTCAAGAACATGACAGAATTAGCGAAGCACAGAAAAATTATTAAAGCAATAGTACCCACTTGAGAAGTGAGAGTGGGTGAACTTGGAGAAGGAGATGCGCTGATGGGGTCTGGGTGGAAGGTTTTTATTAAACACGGGCAAGAGGGAGATAGGGTGGTCCTCTGCTTCTGACACTGGTGAGGTGACTGCTGTTGTCACTCATCCTGTTCCTCCTCTCCAGATAGTGATATTTTTTGGTCCTCTCAATTACAGGAAATTGGGGAGGGGGAAGCAGGGGACAGGTGGTCAGTGAAGGTCGAGTCTGTGATATTCCAGCCAAGACGGAGAAGGGGAGGCCAGAGCTTAAGGCCTTTGTTCCCTGTTCTAGTGTTCCTGCTTCACTAGCACAAATGCCTATTAGGAAGGCTTCAGGCCAATCTCCAAAGAAACTTCTCCTGGACTCAGTCTTCCTGGGTTTCTAATTTTTATGCCTTTCTCTTTTCAAAAATCATGTCCTTACCTGGGAGGTGGTTGGTTTCCCTTTTTAGTTCCATTGAAAAGCGAATACTCTGCTCTGGTTGCGCTTGAACTTGTGTAAGTAGCACCACACTACTCTTTCCCCAACTCAAACTAATCTGCATGTGTCTATTTTTAGGATGTCTGTTTCCTAAAAGCAACACAGTATTTGAGGAAACCTGTGATGATTATGGCTTTCAGGTGCCGGGAAGTCTTAAATTCCACAAAGAAGCACACTCTTGTCCCTGAAGTGCTGCCGTCCTTGTGCTGTGTTGCTGAAGGCTGCAGGGTTTGTGAATGAACATAGCATCAGATTCACTCTCACGGTAAATTCCCAGCCAGTTTTCTTTCTAACCACTTAGCATTTTAATAAAATAAGATCCTTCTTTCACTGGGGACAGGGGGAAATTGCCCTCCTTTTCCTTAAAGTACATAATAGAATTTCAGAAGGACTGAAATTCACTACGCTTTTGCACAGATATACTTCTGAGTTAAAATTTGCAGAAGGGAACACTTTTAACTTTGTGTGTTTTACATAAGAAGCACTAACGTGCCTAGAGAGTAGGATTTATTCTTTGGGAATATGAACATTTCTAGAAACTTTTTAGATGTCTAAAAACTCCTTAGATGTCTTCCCCCTTCCTTAAACCCTGTACATGAGCCATTTGAGGATCAAAGTTAATGTGTAATACATTAGAACCCAGGTTTTCAATCAGAATTTCTCAACGTATGGATCTGGCCATGTCAGAATCCATGGTGTGTGCAGGAAAGTCACTTGGGAGAGTTTGTTAAAAATGCACATATTTGAGGCCCGCCCTATAGCTCCTGCTCCAGACTCTGGGAAGCTGTTTAACAAATACCCAGTAATTTTTCCACACCCAAAGTGTTAAAATGAAATCTTTTCTATTTTTATGATTTCTGCTCATACAGGGAAGAGCGGAAGCCCTCCTTTCTTTCCGATTGCACATGTCTATAAATGGTTTCAGAACCGTCTGTATTTTAGGGGTTCTATAGCATCATGGTAAGGGAGCCCTTGGGGAAGACTTGGTTTAGGAGCCGAGTTTTAACTGATCATTCACTGGACTGATCATGGAAAAAATAGTGAAAGGAGAATCCAAGGTCTGAACCGAGGTGATTGGGTCAGGCTATGAGTGGACCTCGAAGGGTGGGTGGGTTTTGTGGAGGAAACATCCCAGGGAGAACCCAGCAGGCTGTCAGGAGGGGGGACATGGCATCTGGTGAAATTAGGCCTTCAAAGATGGGAAAGGTTTGCAACATCTGCCCAAAGGAATGGAACTGGGAGTCAATACAGTGACTAAAAAACTATCAACCCTATTGTGGACTTGGCTGGTGTTAGATATCTTGGTTTTGGAGTGTAGTTGGCAGAACACTTGTAGACCTGTCTCTTCTGATGCCCCAAGGGTAGTACGATTCTCAAGATGTTGTCTCTTGGTTATTCCTTTAATTAAAACTATTGATTATAATCAGAGAGGTTCTATGTTTTTAATCTATAATTAATTCCAAAGTCTGTGGGAATAGCAATAAAGATGGGGATGAATAGGCCTTGGGTACATTTAATTGATTCTGAAAATTACTGTAAATCATTACTCTACATTTTTACAGTAAATAAGTACATGAGCTCAAATGAGATGAAACAGTACAAGAAAATCAAAGACAAAATGAAAACAAAAAGAGAAAGACTAAATCTTAGCATTTCCCAGCCTACTTAAAGAAACAAATAATTTAAGTTTGGGCCCTTCCCACAGTGAGAAAACAGCAAAGAATATGTAGGATTTTTTTTCTTTTATTTCCAAGACAAAAAGAAGATCAATTGACATTACCTAGAAATATCTGATTACTCTGAGTTAATACACAGGGTTTGATGCTATATTATCCAAACCAGGGCTTTCCATAAACTATAATGTGAGGAGAAACCAAGATGGCGGCATAAGGTAGACACCTATACGTGCTGCCTATCACAACCACACCAAAACTACAACTAAAAGACAAAACGTCTATCACCCAGAACCATGGGAAAGCTGGCTGAGTAGAAGTTCTACAACTAGAAGGAAAGAGAAAAGAGCATTGAGACCAGGTAGTACATGCACAGGCGTGGAAAAGCAGAGGTACGGAGGCACGTGAATAAGACTGGTGACTGAGTGACAGTCTGAAGGGAGACACAAGTTCCCGACTGCTCTGAACTCCAGTTTCCAGCGAGACTCTGGGGACCCAGACTCCTATGGGGAGAAGCTGGACTGTCTGGCATCGGGTTGGAAAGTGAGGGTGGCTTTCTTGCAGAGGTGCATGCAGGAATCATTGTTTACTGTGCTGGGGCGCGGGACACGGGGAAGTGGAAACGCGGAGACACAGAGAGGTCTGACTGGCAGCCATCACTGTTTGCCATGCCCTAGTGATTCCCTGAGACCTTGCCCCGCCCAATTTACAAACCCACCCAAACTGTGCACAGCGGCTTTTGCATATGAATGGCCTGCCCTTTCGCAGCTTAACCTAACAAACTGCAGCTGGGTCAGCTCCAAAACTTCCAAACCCCAAGCAAAGAGGAGAAATCTGCAGATCTCCCTGTAGCTCCTGCTGGGTGGCCTCAGACAGTAGTTGACCTGCATCTCCTGAGAGATCCAGAAGCCAGTGTACCTAGTGGTCAGTGTGAGATGACACCAGATTTCAACTCCTCACATCTATAAGTGACACACTCAAGAGGCAGACTCAGTGAGCACCAAAGCCCCACTGAAGCAAGTCCTGCACCATAAGGGTGTCTCCAGCACAGCAGTTCTTCCATTATAGATACAGCTGATCCTCACAGCCAATTGGCATGGAGGTCAATTCCTCCCAGTGTACCAACAGCAATCAAGGCTTAACTACAAGTCTGTGCACTCAGCCCACAAAGGGGTGTACCAAGAATGTCCACCTCTGGTGATTGGGGAGGCTGAACCACTGGGCCCTATAGGTCACCTACCACTCAAAGACACTCCATCAACACAGGGAAGCAGCCAAAATGTGGAGACAAAGAAACGTGTCACAAATGAAAGAAATGGAGGAAAGCAAACTACTGGATATAGAGTTCAAAACCACAGTTATAAGGTTACTCAAGAATCTTCTAGAAACCTCCAAGAAACTTAGTGAGACCTTTAAGGATCTTAATGAGAATGCCAAAAAAATGGAAAAGGACCAGTCAGAAATTAAGCATACACTGTCTGAAATAAAGAATAATATATAGAACTACAATGGTAGACCAAAGGACCCCCAGAATGAAACCAAAGATCTGAAATATAAGGAAGCAAAAAACACCCAACCAGAAAAACAAAAAGAAAATGAATCTAAAAATATGAAGATAGTGTAAGGAGCCTCTGGGACAACTTCAAGCGTACCAACATCCGAATTATGGGGGTGCCAGAAGAAGAGAGAGAGCAAAGTATTGAAAACCTATTAGAAGAAATAATGACAGAAAACTTTCCCTACCTGGTGAAAGAAATAGACTTACAAGTCCAGGAAGTGCAGCGAACCCTAAACAAGAGGAATCCAAAGAGGACCACACCAAGACACATCACAATTAAAATGCCAAGGGCTTGCCCTAGCTGGTTTGGCTCAGTGGATAGAGCGTTGGCCTGCAGACTGAAGGGTCCCAGGTTCGATTCTGGTCAAGGGCATGTACTTTGGTTGCGGGCACATCCCCAGTAGGGAGTGTGCAAGAGGCAGCTGAATCGACGTTTCTCTCTCATCGATGTTTCTAACTATCCCTCTCCTTTCCTCTCTGTAAAAAATCAATAAAATATATTTAAAAAAATGCCAAGGGCAAAAGACAAAGAGAGAATCATGAAAGCAGCAAGAGAAAAACAGTTACCTACAAGGGAGTACCCATATGACTGTCAGCTGATTTCTCAACAGAAACTATGCAGGCCAGAAGGGAGTGGCAAGAAATATTCAAAGTGATGAACAGCAAGAACCTACAACCAAGATTACTCTACCCAGCAAAGCTATAATTTAGAATTGAAGGTCAGATAAAGAGCTTCACAGACAAGAAAAAGCTAAAGGAGTTCATCACCACCAAACCAATATTATATGAAATGCTGAAGGGTATTCTTTAAGAAGAGGAAGAAGAAGAAAAAGGTAAAGATAAAAATTATGAACAACAAAGTGACAACAAATACATATCTATCAATAAGTGAATCTAAAAATCAAGTGAGTAAAAAATCTGATGAACAGAATAAACTGGTGAATATAATAGAATTAGGGGCATAGAAAGGGAGTGGACTGACAATTCTCGGGGGGAAGGGGGTGTGAGGGATGCGGGAAGAGATTGGACAAATATCTTACATCTATGGATGAGAACAGTGGTGGGGGGTAAGGGCATGGGGTGGTGGTGGGGAATCGGGTGGAGTGGAGCTTTGGGGGGAACAAAGAGGAACATCTGTATTAATCTGAACAATAAAGATTTATTTAAAAAACAAAAAAAAAACAAAACACAAAAAAACCTATAATGTGAGCCCATCTGCAATTTAGAGTTTTTTTAGTATCTCCATTTAGAAAGTAAAAATAAATAGGTAAAATTAATTTTATTTTATTTATTCAACCTAATATATCCCAAATTACTGAAGTAATTTGCATTTTTTTTCCATACTAAGGCTTTGAAATCTGATACGTATTTTGCACCTACAGCACATTTCAATTTGGACTTTCCACATTTGAAGTGTGCAGAAGCCACACGTGGCTATTGTCTGTATGTTGGAACAGCACAGACCTAGAAGAACCTTGTGTTTCATGTTAACATGAAATATTACTATGTGTTTACAATACCTCTTTCTATAGTTGGATAATATACTTTGGGATTTTCCCAGCCACTATCTCTTTGAAGCTTGCCTAATTAGAAACATCTAAGCTACAGAATTTTACCTTGAAGGATTTTAGGGATCAAGTCTAAAACTATTTTCTTTTTTTTTAAATTAAATTTATTGGGGTGACATTGGTTAATAAGATCATATAGGTTTCAAGTGTACATTTCTATGATACATGGTCTGTATATGGCATTGTGTGCCCACCACCCAAAGCCAAAATTTTTTTTCTGATTGAAATGGTATTCTTTTGTGGAAGACAGAAAATCACAAGTGTTTGAACAAATAAGTTTGTTTTTCTTTCTATTTGACTAGAGCAGTGGTTCTCAACCTTTCTAATGCCGCGACCCTTTAATACAGTTCCTCATGTTGTGGTGACCCCCAACCATAAAATTATTTTCGTTGCTACTTCATAACTGTAATTTTGCTACTGTTAATGAATCATAATGTAAATATCTGTGTTTTCTGTAGAGCCTAAGACCATCGGAAAACACAGATATTTACATTACGATTCATTAACAGTAGCAAAATTACAGTTATGAAGTAGCAACGAAAATAATTTTATGGTTGGGGGTCACCACAACATGAGGAACTGTATTAAAGGGTCGCAGCATTAGAAAGGTTGAGAACCACTGGACTAGAGAGTCAGTAAATTTTGAATTTTAATGTAACATTTGCATGGTGTTTTTTTCTTGTGAAACAGAAAGACATTGGTATTTTTTTGAAGACCTGGGGAATTGCAGCTAGAATAACAGCTCCATGTTGGATATGCTTATGTAATTATAACACTTGCTTAGTCTATTGGGTGGGAATACAACTTCCCTGGGATTTTCGACTTAGAAGTAGTTAGATGTTTCCCTACCCTCAAGAATGAGTAGTAGCAGTGAAATCCACTGGACTGATGGTGCTGTTTGGACAGAAACAAGGGACATCTAATGCCTGGATGGCAGTCTATGAGTCACTGTCAGATAGGGGTTGCCGTAGACGCCTTCACAGCTAGATGGTATTGTTCATTATTTATTTAACAAATCCTTACATAACACTCACCAGGCATTAAAGGCTGTCCAAGTGCTCAATAAATGTTAACTCACTTAATCCATGTGACAACCCCATGACACAGGTACTGTTATTATTCCCAGTTCACAAATGAGAAAACTGAGGCACAGAAGGGTTAAGTGACTCATTATGGTCTCATAGCTAGTAAGTGGCAGAGGTGGGATTCAAACCCAGGCTGTTTGACTCTATATCCACACCCTTATCCACTCTGTTTCTCTTAGCTGCTGCAACCAGTTGTCACCGGGGGGCCCACCCAGTTGTGCCCACTGAGCTCAGTGTCCATTCTTCTGAAATCGTAGGTCAAACTGGTTTGGTTCAGTGGATAGAGCGTCAGCCTGCGGACTGAAGGGTCCCAGGTTCGATTCCGGTCAAGGGCATGTACCTTGGTTGCGGGCACATCCCCAGTAGGGGGTGTGCAGGAGGCAGCTGATGGATGTTCCTCTCTCATCGATGTTTCTAACTCTCTATCCCTCTCCCTTCCTCTCTGTAAAAATCAATAAAACATATATTTAAAAAAAATGAAATCGTAGGTCATCCTGGGAAAGAGGTCATTGAAATTATATTTTTACCAGCCACTCAGAACGGGAGTTTGAAACAGGAATGTTAAGTTATCACATTTTAACATATCTGAGTTTCATATCTGCTACACAAATATAATTTATTAACACCAATCATTGGCCTCTGGAGTCTGTTTTGTTTGTACACAGACAATTCAGTTCTTGGGAACTCTGCGGAAAAATGTGTTTCCATGATGCTACAAGATAAACTAGAGGAAGCCCTTGTCTTATCCCCACAAATGTTGCCCTCACTTGAGTGGCAGCTCTCCTTTGTTTTTTTTCTGTCAAAGGGAAAAGAAACAAGTCAGTGTCTGAAGGGGAAACGCCTTCGATTGCATATATTTTTGGATGAGCTAAAATTGTAGTTCAGTGTGTGTACAAATGCTGGCTATGGGCTAGATCAAGAGGGCAAGGATAAAAGGCTTAGAAACGTCTGCAACAATGTCAAAATGTGCAGAGACAGTGACAACATTTTTAAATGTGATTTTAAAACAGAAACTCATGCCGAGTCCCCCAGTATTATTTTGAACTGTGGACACTGAGCTCAGTGGGCTCTATAGTTGCCTGAGAGCAAGATGATCCATTTAGCCCTTATTTTGGGTAAGGAGCTGTTTGTCCTCATGCTGAATTATTTCACACAAAGATCCAACCGCACTGGGGTTTTCACATCTGTTGAGAAGGGCTGCTGGGCACCTTGACCAAGCTCCCCTACAGTGGAGGATTTTTCTCTGAAATCTTTCTTAGAATACAGCCTTATTGATTGCTTTATACTTCTTACTATAGGGAAAGATGATAGCTTATTTTTAGGTAAATGAACAATAATTTATTTTTCTGGAGTGGACTGTGGGACCAAGGATGGCTAAGTTTGGGGTACATGAAGCAAGAAGTGCACTCAAAGAAGCAGGCTTGATTAATAGTTCATCTGCTGAATAACTCCACATGCTGGCACTATCCCAGTTTCTTTACACTTTAAAAAAATATATATTTTTATTGATTTCAGAGAGGAAGGGAGAGAGAGAGAGAGAAGCATTGATCGGCTGCCTCGTGCATGTCCCCCACTGGTGATTGAGCCTGCAACCCTGGCATGTGCCCTGAGCAAGAATTGAACCATGACCTCCTGGTTTATAGATCGATGCTCAACCATGAGCCATGCTGGTCAAGTTCTTTACACTTTTTATGTTATTAAAGCTTCACATAAAACATCAGTTAGGTACTATTGTCATTCCTTTTAAAAAGCAGGAAATTGATGCTCATAGAAGTTAATTAACTTGCTTAAAAATGAAGGTTATACAGAAAATAATGTCAGAGCTGGGATCTGAATCAGGTCTGTATGCTTTTAACCTTCACCGTCAGTACCTAGAATTAACCTCAAAGTAGGACATAAGAATAGTGTGTGTGTGTGTTGGGAGAGAGTGGTCTAGACAGGGTTTGGCAAGCTTTTTTAGTGAAGGATCAGATAGTGACTGTTTTAGGCTTTGGGGGTCTCATTATGGTGACCTCCCTAAATGTTCCTCCCCACCCCAAACTCACCAATTTCCCCAGGATGGAAGCAAGACCTTACCCTAAGATTTCCAATTACGGTACTAGTTTTATTATCCAAAATAGGTACTGCAAATGAGGAATTGGTGCTCAATGGTGAAAGGCACATTGGTCGCTACTTTATCACCGTCTTATGAAAAACCAGATGGAACAACATAGATGTCATTTCAGCATTTTCTTAACCTGAAAAGGTAAATCCGATTAGGCCATTTGAGTGTTTTGTCCTGGTCATTGACATTAATGTCAATATGATGATTCATTGTGCTGCTAAAATGCCAGACATGGTCTGGTCTGTGTCACTCACGCTGGTGGCAGCTGTCACCCAGAGGCAGGAGTGTCTGCCACCCAGCCCAGCATACCTGAGGGTCCAATGACAGAACCCCAGTCATTGGCTTTCAGTGTGCTCAATTCTGAATAAGCAAGCTGACTGGTGGGGATAGAGGCTCACTTAGGTTAGCTTAAATCAAAGTATCAGAACCAGAAAAGGGTTAAACTGCCCCAGTGTTCTCTCTTCCTAACACCAGCCGTCCCCTGATGCAGAGAAACCACTGAATTTTCTCCCTTAACAGTCCCAGTGCCTTGCATTTACCCTATAATTGGAGTGGGCAGTACAGGAGGGGTAGAGCATCCTCTCAAAGTCACGTGGTTCCCTTCCTTCCTCTCCTCCCCTCCCAACCACCGCTGGTGTGTGTGTGTTTTTTCCAAGTCCCTCCCTTCTTCCCTCCCTCCCATCTTTTCTTCCTCCCATGTACCAAGTACTTGGTAAGTACTTACTCTGTGCCACTGTGCGTGGTGCTGGGAGGCAGCAGCACACAGTTGGGCCACAGTGTCAGCCATGGGGCCTGCAGACCCCCGGGCGGCCCAGACATCCAAGAGGCCGAAGCCTCCATTATAGCTTTTGTCCACTTGAAGTTCATTCAGGTTCTTGGATATGTAGATGTAAATGTTTTATCACATTTCATCTGGGAACTTAATTGCATATGGTATTTTGTGAATTTGTATAGAAGGCATTCAAAAGGCATAGATTGAACTTAGTTTACACTTAATGACTTACTTTTCACCTGCGTTAAACATTTTTTGAAAAGGAATATGGAACAGCAGTGCAGGGAACAGGGTGGGGGCAGGGCCCTGCTGTGGTTAATGGATACTGACCTAACATCCGTGTACCACAGAGTGGCATCCGTACCTCCGCCCTCACCCCATGGAGGTACAGACCGCCTTCCTATCAATTTCCTGTTAGCTCTGTGTGTATTTTTAGCTTACAAAAATGTAATGTTTTTGGTTTTTCTTTGTAAATGTGGTCAATAAAGAGGAGAACATTTATTTTGAATAGCAGGAAGGCTGCATATGAGGCCAGAGAGCCAGCAATGAGGTTTTTCTTACGTCATGGAGCAATTCACAAGAAGTTGTGGGGAAGAATCAGAAGAAATTAGGGCACGTGGAGTTTGGGGTCATCTTAGGTTGTACCTGGTAGTCACAGACCTGATAGTCAATCCCACATCTGTCATGGGAACATAATACAGGAGCTTTAGGGGGACTTTTCCTAAAGGGGTGTGATTTCAGACATTCACTTTGGCCTACTTAGTTATAAATCATAATAATTACACCTGAAATCATTGCTAGCGGATGTATTCCCACCCCATCCTCTGAGAGTGGCTTCTCATGTTCTCGGCACTGCCTTCCACACCTGCCCACTCCCCCCAGCTCTTCACCACACTATTGTCTCTGTCTATGGGCTATGCATATCCTATCTAATAAAAGAGTAATATGCAAATTAACCATCACTCCGCTATACCCACAAGCCACGCCCACAAGCCATGCCCACAAGCCAATCAGGAGCGAATATGCAAATAAACCCAACCAAGATGGCTACGGCCACAGAGAGCAGGAGGGAGGCTTGGGTTTCCCCAGCAATGGAGGAAACCAAGCTTTCCGCCTGCCCTTGCCAGCCTAGGCCTCCACTCAAAGCTACAAAGTTTCAATGATAGAAGATACATAAACCCAAACAGAAATGGCGGCAGCCACAGAGCTGGAAAGAGCAGGAGGCTAGGGTTGCCCGCGGCGATGGAGGAAGCCAAGCTTTCCGCACACCCTGGCCGGCCCAGGCCTCGCTTAAGGCTACAAAGTTTCAATTATAGAAGATAAATAAATCCCAATAGAAATGGCTGCCGCCACAGAGCAAGCAGAAGGCTTGGCTCTGCTCCAGGCTACAAAGTTTCAATTGTAGAAGATAAATAAACCCCAGATACCAGGGCCTCTGCTTGGGTCGCCAGGGGGCGTGGCCAGCCTGCAAACCACCACAGGCCCCTCGCCCAGGTCGCCCCACGCCCCAAGGGAACCCCCACCCTGATCCAGGACACCCTTCAGGGCAAATCAGCTGGCCCCCACCCGTGCAACAGGCCTCTATTCTATCTAATAAGAGAGTAATATGCAGATTGACCATCACTCCAACACACAAGATGGCTGCCCCCATGTGGTCAAAGATCCTACCCCCATATGGACACAAGATGGCCACCACAAGATGGCCAGCAGGGGAGGGCAGTTAAGAGGAACCAGGCCTGCAAGGGAGGCAGTTGGGGGCGATCAAGCCTGCAGGGGAGGGCAGTTAGGGGTGATCTGGCCAGCAGAGGAGGGAAGTTGGGGGTGACTGGGTCTGCAGGGAAGGGCAGTTGGGAGGGACTCAGGTCTGCAGGGGAGAGCAGTTGGGGGGTACCAGGCCTGCAGGGGAGGGCAGTTAGGGGTGACCAGGCCTGCAGGGGAGGGCAGTTAGGGGTGACCAGGCCTGCAGGGGAAGGCAGTTAGGGGCAAACAGGCTGGCAGGGGAGCAGTTAGGCATCAATCAGGCTGGCAGGGGAGTGGTTAGGGGGTGATCAGGCTGGCAGACAGAAGCAGTTAGGGGCAATCAGGAAGGCAGGCAGGTGAGCAGTTGGGAGCCAGCAGTCCTGGATTGTGAGAGGGATGTCCGACTGCCCGTTTAAGCCCAATCGGGCCTAAACGGGCAGTCGGACATCCCTCGAGGGGTCCCAGATTGGAGAGGGTGCAGGATGGGCTGAGGGACACACACCCCCATGCACGAATTTCATGCACCAGGCCTCTAGTATACATATAAATTCTTTGGTTAATCTCATCCTGCCCCCCCCACCTCCACCTCCTTCCCTTCCCTCTGAGATTCATCACTCTGTTCCATGAGATTTGCTGTTCCATGCTTCCATGTCTCTGGATATATTTTGTTTGTCAGTTTATTTTGTTCATTAGATTCCACATGTAAGTTAGATCATGTGATATTATCTTTCTCTGACTGGCTTATTTCACTTAGCATTATACTCTCCAGGTTCCTCCATGCTGTCTCAAAGGGTAAGAGATCCTTCTTTTTTATAGCTGCATAGTATTCAATTGTGTAAATGTACCACATCTTTCCTATCCACTCATCTACTGATGGGCACGTGGGCTGTTTTTCCAGATCTTAGCTATTGTAAATAGCGCTACTATGAACATAGGGGTGTGTAGACTCACTGTTTTTGATGCTGTTGCATCCTGTAACAGCTTGGGGGCCATGACCCCTGGTCAGGACTCTTACTCAGCTGCTGTCATTCTTGCGATAAACTAACTCATAGTCAATAGGAAGAGACATGAGCTTGGGAATTATTCCTGGGGAACACCTTTTCACCTCTACCTGTCCACATGTGATTGAATGTCAGTTTCTCTACCTCCACAAGGCTTTTTCTCATGTCTCTAGAAAAGAGAAAATTATAGCTATTTTGTCATATTGAGAAGGCTAAAAAGGGCTAATTCCAATTTAACCCTGATATTTGGAGGCTAGTGATCTGAATCCATGCCAGCAAGCTCAGTGTACATTCTTGATAACCTATAATTAAGTCACTGCCTCCTTCCCAGATACTGGTCTTGCAGAATTGGTTACAGAGGCCATGGGGCTGTGGACAGTGCACTGCCCCAGAGGGAGGGTTATTAATGCTGGCGCCAGTCCAGACCATCAGATATGGCTTGGAGACCCCCAACACCTGGGGGGCCTTCTTGCAAGGCCCACAAAAAGGACCGGAAGCATAATCCATATTTGTGGGACAAAGACCACAGGGAGAAATAAAAGAAAGCTCCATGCATGTTCCTTCACTCAGATTTGGAAGGCTGTTCCCTGAGTCTGCCGATGTAGTAAACAATGTCCCTCCTCTTCTTTGAAGCGTCCTTGGTTTTCTTTGGTCTTCTGGAACAATATAGCTATTTTCATTAAAATATATGTATACTAGAGGCCCAGTGCACGAAATTCGTGCACCAGTAGGGTCCCTAGCGGCTGCTGTCTGCCGGCCAGGTACTCCCTTCCTTCCTCTAGCCGGCCCCACCTCCTAGTCCATCTCCTGGATGAACTCCCAGTTGAAGGGACAATTTGCATACTATGCTTTTATTATATAGGATATGATGATGATCAGCTCAGAAATGAGGGTGTACTTGGCTGTTTAAAAGCATTCACATCTCTTTACATTTTCTAATCACTTGCTTAAGCAGCTGCCCTACAGAGCAGGAAGTCCATTACCTCCTACTTGGGAGCTGCTTGTCCACCCCCCAACCTTCAAGGACTCTGGGGCTCATCAGTCTTCTCTACCAAGAGCCACACAAAGGGAACTGAAGTCCTTCATGCCCATTGTCTCTTGGAGTCACAAGTGTCACCACTGAAGCTGGTTCCTGAGGATTGTGGTGCCTGGTCCCTGTCTAGGACACAGTGTGCCCAAGCTAGGACTCCAGGGCGATTCTTCTCTTAGTGCCATCTCACCAGCATGGCCACTGTTCCCCAAAGCACAGGACATGACCATGTGCTCTTCCTGACCAGACCGCCCTGTCCCAAACCCTTACTTTTTCTTGAGCCTGAGTCACCAGCCTGCACTGTCCAGGGAATTTTATTTCTTGGGGCTTTTTGTCTTTCCCTGCCACTGTCAGACCCTCTCTGGTTCACTCTAACTTAACTTTGACTTTCAGAAAGCAGAATCGCAGGTGGTACTTCCCATCTCCTTCCTCCCAGTGCTGTGATCCTCATGCAATAGAATCCAGCAGGAGGTTGATCGACATGAGGAGGCCATCTGTATCTGCTAAATTTCGATGACCACAGTTAGCCTCCTACCCTCTCACAGAAACTGGGAGCCAGGAGCCCTACCTTTCTTGCTGACTACACTTCAAAGGGGTGGCTCCCAGGTCCTAGAGAAAGACATTCCTGAGTTACAGAGGATTTACATCTCAAAGGGACAGAGAAAGAATTTACAATTCCAAGTTTCTAAAGTAAATGCTCTGAGAAGGGGGAGGTCAGGGGCCTATCTCTGGAGGAAGCCTGTTTAAAGCTTAATGGCCAAGGGGAATGTGAGGGCTTTCTTGGTGAGTAGCAGCCCAGCCTTGATGTAACCACAAAAGGTTCTAATTTAGTCCCCTCCTCATTGCCACCCTCCAATGGAGGACAGCTCTCCCAGTATCCACCCAGCTCAGAGAGACTAGGAGAGCTCATTTTCTACAGCAGGGACAACACAGGCCTGCCCCATAGCAAATGTGGTGGTAAAATCAAGCACGACATAGGCGCTATTCCAGACTTGACAGGGATCTTCCTGGTGGCAAGTGGGCACTTCATGCAATGCTTTGGGTACACAGGGAGTTGAGAAATTATACATTTTTAAGGGGAAGCTAAACTACAAGTTGGGGAATCTGTATTTTTCTTTTCAGCGACTACTTGATAGGTTTTCTGCTGCAACTGCATAAACAAACTGGCACCAGTGTGCCTGCTGCACCTCCAGATCAGCAACTCGGGAGAGAATTTATGCCCTTAGAGGTCACCACGATGCCATTTCCTATTGCGTAGTTCGAATGTATTGCAATATGTCTTCATCTGTTCTTGTTCAATGGTTAAAGACACATATAAACGAGTTGGTAAAATGTATTAGGTTGATAGATTTTTAGAGACTACTAAGTTCTATGTAACTATCTTAAGATCCATACGAAGAATTATTACCAGAATGATGAACTCTGTTGAGATCAAGACAGAACACAGGAATCTCTGTCCACTTTGGAACGTACTCTGTTGTCGCTCTGCCTGTCAAGTCAGGTTCTACAAACACGAAAGTTTCCCAAGCACCTTCCCAAGGACATGCGTGTTGTTTGTTCTGTCATCACCAGTGAGAAGGAACTTGACATTTTCCTTACTAATAACTCCCTTGCCAAGTGCGTTGACACTTCAGTCGTTTTTGAACCAAATCAGCAAATAATGAGCTCCCGTTCTGTGAAACCCACCCACGCGGTTCTTGCTTGCAAACGACTCAGGCTGTTGAGGAGCCAAGTTATAGACATGTGGATGGTGAAATAATGAACGACTAGTTAAATAAATGTCAACATATCAACAGAGACTTCATCTGGAGGTGTGTGAGCAATTACAAATGTAACTCCACAGACATTAATTACTACAGGAGACGAGAGGACGGGAAGAACGCGTACAAAATGGACCTCGCGGTTCTCCCCGTGCCTGCTTTGTCTTGCCCTCACACTCTTTTGCACAGGGCATTCGTCCCCAGAACTTCCCCCTTGCATCTGCTTCTTCCCTCTTTCTGCTTTCTTGTGCCCACCCTTCACTGCAGATAAGCAGATCCGTTCTTGATTTCCTAGATTCACCGTCACAGTAGCTCCTGCCCCCAAACCAGTGCGCCCTCGGCTGGAACACCTGTGTTTCAACTCTTTCCCTCTTTTGCTCCCTCTCCTTTGCTAACTTCTCCTGGTTATACTTAGTAACGAAGGTTCCTCCACCTTTTCCTCTATTCAGGCCCTCAGTGGGTCGGATGAAGCCCACCCACATTGGGAAGGGCCATCTGCTTTATTCAGTCCATCAGTTCAAATGCTGGTCTTTCCAGAAACACAGACACACCCAGAAAGAATGTGTAACCAGATAGCTGGGCATCCCACAGTCCAGTCAACTTCACACGTAAAACTGACCATCACAGGCAACATGGACATCTTATGGACATTGTTAGAAATATAAATTCACTCAGACCTCCTGAAGTCTCATCTCAGGAATCGGTGAGCAAAAGTGCTCTCCCAGTGGTGCTCACGCACAGAAATGTTTGAAAGTACTGCTTTAGAGGGCCACGCTCGGGTCTCTTTCTGTACTGCCCCCTTTAATGGGGTGCCCCCATCCTCGAACGTGCTTTGTAACCAGGCTCTAAAACTCTCTGCCTTGAGTCTCTTTCCAGAATCTGTGTGGGTCTCTTCCCCAGGTCCATCAAGCGACAGCTGTTTGCGGAGGCTGTGAAGGTGTCTGCATACATGTGGGCCCAGCCCCCCGCTGGGCAGCATGGAGCTGGGGGCGGAGAAAAGGGCACTGGGCCACAGGCTGGGCGCTGTTTTTACTGTTCTGCTAGTTCTACATTGGAACTTCCTTTCTGGGTCACTTTCAAGTTGTGTTTATTAAGATAGCATTAGAGAACATATTTTATTTAGCTGTTTATAGCTTGATTTATATGATGTAGACATTCAGATGTCTGATACCAGGGCCTCTATTTGCGTCCTGTGCCCAGGCCTGCAAATGTTAGGACTGAATCTGTTCTGAAGTTTTAATGCTGACGTCCTTTCTGTGAGCTCGACTGGGCTAGCCCTCCTTGGGACAAGGACTGGCGTTTGTTTAACCTTGACTTCACTGGCTTGGGCAGTGCCCGGCCCAAACGTGTGCCGAGTGGTGCGTACATGAATGAATGCCTTTATGAAGGTTGGGGCTATGGACACCCTTGTGGGGGAGTGGGGTGGCTGGGCTCACATGCTTGTTCCTTGCACAGGATCAGTGAGGCCACCGCAGAGTGTCCTCATTCCATCGTGACATAAGTTGTTGGAATTAGGGAAAACAAAGGGGGCGGAACATTGACATGATGTCACCTGGTGGAACTGATTCCTCAGACCAAACAGAGGGAGCTTTCAAATCCAAGCAAGGTGGGGAAGAGAACCAACCGCCATAGATTAATTACATGTAATGAAAACAGCTGTCAAACTAGCCTGAAACCTTGGCTTACGACAATTAAGTGTTCAATACAAACTAATTAAATTAGCAGTTCCCAGGTGTTGGCTTTACAAACTATAAATTATGCAGCGAGGCAGGAAGCTTTGTCTATACCAAGGCCTTATTGAGGTGGTTCGCCTTGTCTTATGGTCTTCTGCGTGGCATTTGTTTCTGGTTTTATTGTAATGCCTCATGTCAGATATATCACAATGCAGCAGCATAATTGAACAATTGCACATAGATGCTGAATACTTAAATAGGTTCCTATATTAATTTTTTTCTCTCTTCGAAATTCTTCCTTTGCTGACAAAGTCCAGATCCCACAGATATTCTCAAATCTTGTTGGCTCAGTACATAGCAGGGGACGCTGCAAACAAAGGCTTTATAAATAGAAGATGCATTATTAATGCTTGCTGCTGTGAAACATTGATAATAAATAGGAAGTGATCGCACCCACAGCAACGTCTCAGTTCTGATGGCTGGGGAAGAGCCTGGGTTTCCAAGCAGAGTGAAAATGGCTTGTCTTGGTTTTTCTCATCAAGGCCCGATGAGGCCCCATTCTTGTCTCTTCTTGCTAGTGGTGACACGGTGCATTTCTTTGGACTGCTGTTCAAATGTCATCTTCACAGGGACATCTGGCATTTGGACTGTTCTTGAGGGCTCACGAAGGTTTTTTTCTGCTCTAGACATTTTACCCAAATTTCTTAATAAAGTCAATATTTGGTTAGATTCAGCCAACCAACCAATACTCAGTCAGAGCCTATGTTGTGTGCCAGACTCTGGGCCAGGCAGGAGGAAACCGTGACGTGGGCTGCAGCCTGTCCTGTCCACAGGGCCAGGATCCTCTGAGAAGTGAAGACACGTGTGAAATCACATCACAGGAGCCAGGAGCCTGTGCCGAGTGCCAGTTATACTGTGCAACGTGGACAGTCATTTCAGAGTGGGATTGCTTCCAGCCGAGGAGGGAAGGGCCGTTCATGAGGAGCTTCCAGCATCACCCCAACATCTGCTGGGAAGTGGGTTCCAAACTGTCATGACCCTGAGTGATCATGAGAAAAGTACTTTCTCTCACAACTGTACACCTTGATGGGTGCGAGTCACTGAAACGGAAGGTTCACTAAACAGTACTTAACCCTTGCTACGTGCTGTGCACTTGGGTTGTTTTTGTTCTATTTGTACACTCCCATGAACATGCTCTATTTTAGGAAAAGTAATGGCGGTTGCAGTCTCCACCAATGGTTCAATGAGGCATTAATGAGTTTCCATCCACACCCTGAAAAATACTGCTTTAGAGGCCTGACTTAAAACCCTGTGCTAATTTCCACCGTGCCACCTCCCCCGCTCCTCTCCACAGCCTCCTGTCGTCGGGAGGTTCTGAAACCAGCAGTGTCTCCGCAGAGGCCTAGCTGGGAGCGCGTCCCGGTGCCTGGTAGCACAGGTGCTCCTTCTGCAGCGGTGTGAGGACTTCAGTGCTCGCCGCCCCCCCCCCCTCAAGCCCCCCGCAGGCCAGGTTGGAGTACACAGGTGAGGGGAACCACGGAGCCCCTTTGCCAGGCCGACTCCTATCCAGTTAGTTGTTCCATGCCTTTTCGCTCAGGTCACAGACTGTTATTCAGGGGGAGTCGTAGGAGATGTGAAGAAATAGGTTTGGGATGTGGGAGGGGAATTTTCATAATCTCATGCCCTTGAGACATTTGTTCTCATGGAAGATTAAGGTGATTATTCCTAGAGTCACTTGAAGATTCATCTATCTTCCGGAAACCTTTTCCTGGACACAATTATGTGACGGTAGTTGCTTTTAGGAGACCACCAGGCGTTCGGCTGGAATAATGTCTCATTAAATGTTATCACCTGTTCATCCACTTAAACATTCACAGTCTCTCATATCCCAGGCCCTCTGCTTTGTTCCAGGTCATCATGCGCTGGCACACGAAAGCTTCAGAGTGTGGGGAGAGAGACAGACATGTAAAATCATTCCCACAAAAGTGCTATGTAGAGGTTCACACTAAAGGGAAATGCAATCCCCACTTTCCCGGGGAGGTCAGGGAAGGTGACGTTATGAAGGAGGGGGAAGCAGCGTTTGCCAGGCACAGAGGCTGTACTTTCCAGGGGCAGGGAACAGGATGTGAGAAGCATCAAAGACACAAAAGCCCAGAGCTGCAAGAAGCTTAGTGGGGGTGGGAGAGAGAGATGAGGCCGGACAAACAGGCAGAGGCGAGATGATAGAGGAGCTTCTATCTGTAGAGAACCTGGAGAGAGGCATTAGAAGATTATTAGTAGAGGAGTGATATCAATAGGATTTACCTTTTGGAAAAATATATTTCTAAGGAAGGTAATTGTGGTGGTGGGCAACGGCCTCCTATACCGAGCACACACTCTCAGAGTGAAGAAAGAGGCTGTGGAGTGTAGATGGGCGTTTCTCATACTTGAGCGTGCATCACCTGGAGGGCTTGATAAAACACAGGTGCTGAGGCCCGCGGCAGAGCTTCTGGATCAGCCGGTCTGGGGCTCGCTCTCAGAATTTGCATTTCTAACAAGTGCCCAGGTGGCGCTGGTACTGCTTGTCCAGGGACCACACTTTTGCTCATTGGGTGCTGTGGCGGGAAGAATAATGACCCCAATGGACGTCCGTGTCCTAATCCCCGGAACCTATGAATGTACTATGCTAGATGGCAAAGGGGAATTAAAGTTTGGGATGGAATGAATTTATAATTGATTATTAATTAATAAATCAGTAAATTAAGGTCTCTAAAGAGCTGACCTTAAGACCAGGAGGTTAGTCTGGATTATCCAGGTGGGCCCAGTGCAATCACAAGGTGCTTAAAAGCCGAGAGAGGCAGGCGAGGAGAGTCAGAGGGGGCTGCAACCACAGCAGGTCCTCAGATAACGTTGTTTCTTTCCAAGTCGTTTCATTATAACATTGATGATGCGGTGGTGAGTGAGGCTGTACTGAGCCACAGGCAGAGGGATGTCACATCGCTGGCTTTGAGGGTAGCGAAAGGGCACCGTGAGTCAAGAAATGTGAGCAGCCTCTTGGAGCTGGAGAAAAGGTAACAAAATGGATTCTCCCCTAGAGTCTCCAGAAGGAGCCCTTTAAAAGCAGGAGCTGTGTCTTATTTTTAGTAGTTCTTCCAGCCCCGCGCAAGCACTGGCAGTAAAGGGCATGCAATACTAGTTTAATTAATATTGTTAGATTGTGGCTCAGGAGTTTGTATTGTCTCTGTGCAATTTGCAGCTGAGGGTCTATATGAGCAAGATGCAGGACTAGGCTAGCTGACACCTTGATTATAGCCCACTAAACCATGAGGGAGACTGTAACCTTCAGAACTGTTAGATAATGCCATTGGACTGTATTAAGCCACCGTGTTTGTGGCAAGCTGTAAGGCAGCAAAGGGAAACGAATACAAATACTGGAGCCCAAAGCTTGACTTGGTCAGCATCCACCAGCTTCCCTATGTTTTGTGCCGGTTTCCAACCGAGGACCAACAGAGAAAGCCAAATGTGCTTCTAAACCAACCACATAAGATGCCCCGACTCCAGCTTCCCAGGCCAACATCCTCCAGACCAAGCACACTGAACCCTTCCCTTTAAACAACAACAACAAAATATATATTGTTATTGATTTCAGAGAGGAAGGGAGAGGAGAGAGAGAGAGAAGCATCAACAACGAGAGATCATCATTGATGGGCTGCCTCCTGCCCACTCCCTACTGGGGATTGAGCATGCAACCCGAGCATGTACCAGGACCAGGAATCAAACCCTGACCTCCTGGTTTATAGGTTAACCTTCAACCACTGAGCAACACCAGCTGGGCCCCTCCGTCCCCACCTCCTCAAACCTTTCAGCCACTGCCAGTCACAAGTGATGGTGGCTGACTCCCTTGCTATAGCAACCTGTGAATAAATAGCCTGTTTGTTCTTACTTGGGTGGTCTTCTTTGATTTCTACAAGAGATAGTGCTCTTTCTTCTTTTCATACTCATTATTCTAATGCAGTGGTTCTCAGTGGAGGGGGGTTTTGCCTCTCATGCTCCCTCACTCCTCTCCCCTCCACCTCTTCCTCCCCAAACCCAAAGACATATGGCACTGTCTGGAGACATTTTGGTTGCTACAACTGAGGGATGCTACTGGCATCTAGTGGGTAGAGACCATTGTAAGAATCTGCTAAACATTCCACAATGCATAGAGCGCCTCCAACACTAAATAGTTACCTGGACCTAAATGCAAATAGTGCTGAGGTTGAACAACCCTGAGTTAATTATAGGAATATTAAGCCCTCCTGCAGGAGAAAGTGTGTGTGGAGGTGTCTTTTTTTTATGTGAGTGGGACAGTAACCCTAAAATAAGATGGAGGTGGCCAGCACTCTGTCTACATTCACTCTGGCTCGGCTTGGTTTTGTAATCAAGGGAGTCCTTGCTTCTGCTTCCAAAAAGAATGACCTCCCTTGCCCTGAAGGAGAAGGAAAATCTAGCATTTCATTTAGTTCTTCTGCCTAGTAACGGCTAGAGATTTATAGGGTGCGTAAAAATATGCCAATATATTTGCATCTAATCTTTACATATACACATGAGATATCACTGTGAGCATAACGTTTGCATGTATGAATTGTGGAAATGATCTCTTTACCTCATCGCTATATTATACACACAGACACATGCATACATTTTTTGTTTTTGTTTCTAGCTCATTCAATTTGCAAAACGACTTCACTAATTCCTTCCACTGATGTCCCAGTCATTGGTGTGTTTCGTTTGAGCTTTATGTATCCAAGCCACTCTCATCCCGGGATCTTCAGGGCGATTTGGATTGCATGCTGTGGAAGCCGCCGCATTCCTCATGCATTTAAAACAACTGTAGCTGGAGATTTTTTCCAGTGTTTCGATTGACAAGCTCAGGAAGAAAGAAGCGAGGGAAGGCATGGGCTGTGGAGAGGGGCACTCTCAATCCTTTTGCTCTGACATTTTGCAGGCTCACAGGCTAATTAATCAATTTCCTTAAAAAAAGGAGAGTATGTTGCTATGGTATCCTGAGGCGTGTTTATACTGTCACATTAAGATTTCAAGGTATTTTTAATCTTTAATTACCTGCTTCATTCCTTTTTTGAATTGGCAAAGGCCTTAAAAATTTTTTTAATGTGGTTTTCTGCCAGTGTTTTCTGAGATGGAGGTACTAATTGAAACAGAGCTGCCTCTCTTCTTTGAGAGAAATAGGATCACCTCTGAGCCCCGGTTCTGTGTAAGACTTGATTGAAAGCCCCACAGAGGTCACTGTACCAGCCTGCCTCCTGCGCTCGTGCTGAAGCACAAGGAGCCCCTCATTTATCATCAGAGACGTGACCCATAAGGAGTTTTATCCATAATACATGGAACATATGCTTGCAGGACTCAAAATATTTCCAGAAACATGTTAAATTCTAGCTTTTTCTTTCGCGGCAGCATCTCAGAAATGTTTAGTGTTAATGATAAAAACAGGTGACTTTTTGCCCCAGATGATAGTGTCCTGGGAGTGTCAAGAGAACTAAAAACGCTTGGCTTCATTTAAAGAACCTGTTACCTACTTGAAATAACAAGCAACACTGATTATTTAAAGAGCCCCTTCCTAGTGTAGTTTCTAACTCATAGCCTTAGCGGGATGAGTGAAGGTGGGGAAGGAGAAGGTGCAATGTAGCCTCTGAATCAGAGCCGCCCGAAGTCTTTCCTATGGAAGTGGGCCAGGAATAGCATCCTAAAAACAAGTCAGACAGAAACACTTTGCTGCATCTTATGACGGATGCAAAAATGTGTGTAGTCATTCGTTTTCTTTTTATTTCTTTGGGTTTATTATAAAATGTCTCTGCTTAGAGGGGACTTGGAATCTTCTTAGAAGAAAAAGTGAATCCATGGAAAATATAACCGTCTGTGTTTTATAAGGGGCCGTCTAGCAGCTAGTGTGTCCTCCCTTGGGTCTCATTTATGCATCATTAATGTTGACTCTGGGGCTTACATCGTAACGTTCGTTTATCAGAGGTGCCCATTTATAAAATACCTATCACGGAAGCTGACACCTGTTAAGGGGTGCTCCTGGGAACCCACTTCTTCAGGAACAAAGGGAGTGTCCAGCCATGCTGCCTGTGGAGAACGTCTCGCAATCGGAGCACCTTCCGGTACAGGCACCTTGCGCAACACCACCAGGGATTCTCATTTCTGTTTGCAGACTGATGCAGGAGCTGCTCTGTGATGGGGATGGTCACTCTCAAGCTGGAGAGGTCCCTGACTTCGTAGGTTTCAGGTGAGAACAGCAATTAGAATTGCCTGAAGGCACGACCAGGTAGCCAGGCTGGGTGACTGCGAGTCCAGCTTTCAGTAGAACAAGTGCTCTGTTTCCAGCTCTGTCCCGCAATAAAAAAAACTCACACACTGCAAAAGAGTGCTGAAGGGTTGTCAACACCTTGGTTGCTGGGACATCGTAAGTATGATTGTTGTGCTAATAGTCTTTGAGAAAGGATGAGCGAGCGTATTGTTGTAAATGGGACTTCTGGGTGGGATGATCGATGTGGGGAAAAGCTCCAATGTCTAGGATTGCATTTTGGTCCTAAATCATGTGACCTTCAGCTGCAATGGCACAAAGACAACACAGGCTCTGGACCCTCTGTAATCTAACAAATTAATTAAACTAGTATCGAGTGTTCCTTAAATGCCGGTGCCTGTGCTAGGGGCTGGAGCTACTACTAAAAATAAGAGTTCCTGCTCTCCAAGAGCTCAGACTCCTCAACAGGATGGATGGAAGGACAGACCAGAGAAGATGTAACTAAGCTTTAGTGTTCATGTAGTTACCTTATTTTGACCTTGGTGTGGAGTCAGGGTTTACTGCAAATCTATTCCATTTGCAATGTGCAGTAGGAATTTCTCCTAGGAGTATTTACTTCTTTCCCAGTTGTTCTAGGAACATGCTGGAGGGATAATCTAGCACAACCTTGGGGAGCCCACTTTCTAGATAAATTGATGTTGCTCTGATACCCTGAAGCGCAGGTTGGTGTTCACAATGGAGGGATTGGGGCTTGAGGGAGAAAGGGCTCAGGGGCAAAAGCTGAGGGGTCTGGGAGATCTGTGGCTGGCTCGTAGGGAGCTGGGCTCAGATTGAGCATTTGTCATCATGGGAAAGTGACATGGGGTCAAGAATCACGTGTTTATTGATTTGCACAGGCAGAGACATTCCCTGGAGGGTCTCAAAAGCATGTGGTGTGTGTGAATTCTGGATTTGGATCAGTGAGCTGAGAGGTGCACAGATCTCTGGGTGAGCCCCTATTGGTTGTGGATGGGAGGAGCCCTGAGCGCTGTGCATTCTAGAAGGTGGGAGGCATCGTGGGTGTTTGGCAAGGATGGCTGGCTGGCTGGCTCTAAAGCAGATTTAGCTGCGGCTGAACAACCTTTCATGGAAGTCGTGCACAGTTATTTCTTTTGTCTCTCAGCCTAAGATCTGGGTCTGTTAAACACAGTCACATAATCCCAGTTCCACCACTCACTTTCAAAGCAATTAGAAGTCTTAAGCTGAAGTTGTACTAGGTGAACCAGAACACGCCAGAAGGTCAGCTTTCATTTTACTTTGGAGGAAGATGTATATGAGAATGCGTGATGAGGACTCGGGAAGCTGGGCAAACTGACAAAACAGTTGAACCTCATTTTCATAGATCATAGGAAGTCTGTTTAAAGGCGGCAGTGATTTTCTCCCCCTTGGCAATTACATGTTACTTTCCCATGAAGAAAAATGATGCTGAGCTTCTGAGTGGTATTGTCTCTCTCCTGACGCTTTGTGTAGGCATTTACCCAGGCCCTGGGCAGTTGTATGCTAGCTTCTGGCTTGGGGTCAGCATTTTCTGAGTATAAAGCCCTATAGAGGGAGTGGTGATGGGACAGAGGACCCAGTGTTTCCTTGAAGGGAGGGCCCTTCTCCCTGGTAGAGACGGCAGCACTGAAAGAGATAGCACTGGCTGGCTAGGAGCAGAACTGGGGTTTTCATTTCAACCCAGGTGCAGTTGTTTGATGGCTTGTCATTAATCTCAATGCCTCAGGTCCCTTCTCCCTCTCTCTTTTTTAAAAACTAAATCTTTATTGTTGAAAGTATTACATATGTCCTCTTCCCCCGCAAGCCCTCACCACCCTACCGTCTGTGTTATGGGTTATGCACATATACACATGAATTCATTGGTTGACCTCCCCTGCCCCCTTCCACCCTCCCCTGCCTTCCCTCTGAGATTGACAGTCTGCTCGATCTCTTCATGTCTCTGGATCTATTTTTGTTCATTAGTTTATGTTGTTCATTAGATTCCACATATGAGTGAAATCATGTGATATTTATCTTTCTCTAACTGGCTTACTTCGCTTAGCATAATGCTCTCTAGTTTCATAAGTCCCTTCTCTTATCATTACATTGAGCCAGTAATATCTGTCCCACTTCATTACAGAACTATTATAAGTTTCAATTGGATGGTTATTTAAGCTATGGTAAGAGAAAAAGAAAGTACTAGTAAGTAGAATTAGTATACATAAACACACCTCAGTCATATTATATTGTGGTATGAAGCAACTCAATTAATTATTATTTTATAAATAACTGAGTGTTATAGCTTTAATTCAAGCATTTACCATCCTTTAATTTAAAAAAAACCTTTGAAAATGTATGACACTGTTTAAGGCCATTAAAACCCAGGTGACACTAAACATGATACTAGTCTAAATGAGGAGTTGGTATATTTTTCTGTGAAAAGCCTGATGGTAAATATATTTTATCCTTTGCAGGACATGGTCTCTGTCATAACTCCTCTGCCATTGGGGCATGAAAGTGGCCATGGTGGGGAGAGGGGCATTGTTCTCCCATAGCTACCATGAACCAATACTTCTATAAAATATAATGAAAATGAATTTCTATGAGAGAGAGAGAGAGAGAGAGAGAGAGAGAGAGAGAGAGAGAGAAGGAAAGTAGCTGTAGGCATTTTGTTAACTAAGAAGTGTGGCTATGTTCCAATATAACTTTTATTTACACAAACAGGAATTGAGTTGAATGGTTCATATGGGCTGTAGCCATTTGCTAACTCCTGGCCTAACTTAACTTGAAGGGGTGGGGAAATGTAACCAAACCATTTTCTTAAGAGAAGGAGGATTAGAGTATTTGTGAAAAACATGTTTAGCTGTTCAAGCATAGGATAGGCAGTTGGTTGAGTTTTGCCAGGTTTGGAGATTTTGCAGGTGATTATAAGGAATGGCATGTAATAATAAATGGGGGTAAGGGATTAGTGGTGTTTTAAAAGGAGTGTTCTTTAGATCTTTCACTGAGTTACCAAAAGAGTGAGGAGGTAAAGGGTGTGAGAGTGGGGTTAATGGATTGGTGATATCAGTGAAGTCAGGAAATCTTGATAAAGGAATAATAAGTGCACCTGGAGGTGAGTGCACCTGGAGGGTGCAAGATGATGGTCAGTAAGGAAGAGGTTCAGCTATTAATGTGATGGGGAGATAGAGGAGCAATAGAAAGAAAATCTTACTAGAGGCAAAAAAGTCAATAAACAGAGGTAAAATGTTGAATGGCTCATTCATGGAGATATTGAAGGCTTTAGGAATGATTACAGAGTAGAGAGCAAGACAGTAAATTAGGTGCCAAGTTCACTGGTAAATGAAGGGGAGCTCCTGACAGGCCTGTGCGGGTAGTGAGAAAGTCTGAAGCTAAGGACTTCAGATATGTTGGAGTGAAGGAAGAAGGATGTCGAATGGTCTGGAGGGAAATCTGTGGCAAACATGGCTTAGATAAGCACCAAGCTTGTTAGGACTTTTTTATGGGAGCACAGACTACTTCCTCCTGGAAGCACAGATTGCTTTTCTTAGCCTTTTCTGTAATTAAGTGTAGTCATATGCTGTGTTTCTAGTTAACAGAATGAGGAGGGAAGTGATGCTCCGTGTTTCCAAGCTTGTCCCATAAAAACTTCCTATGTGTGATGCTCCACTCTTTCTCTTCTCTTGTCTACTTGATGGACGCAGAGGATCCCTGGAGGACTCCCAGGGCCTTGGAGAGGGTAGGGTGGAGGAGATGATGAGTCACTAAATGGCAGTGTCCTGGGTTCCTGATAGTTTGCTGCTCTTGATCACTACGTTGGACTTTACATGAGCATGGAAGAAACTTGTTGTGTTAAATCCCTAGCATTACTTACACTACTACATGGACCTTAACCCTAGGTTCCAAGGTACATGGAGTGTGAGAGAAAAATATTTTATAAAGCAAATAATAACCCAACACCTTTAGAGGGCTGCACTGGAAGTGGTATCATTCAGGGTCAACCAGATGTCTGATTATGATGGTAATGTTGGTAGTAACACAATAGTAGCAATGACAACACCACCATCACCTATCTGGGCCCAAGGCTTTGAGACCTCTGTCCTAGGACAGAGACCATGTCCCACAAAGCATAAAATACCCCAGGGAATGCTGTTAGAGATCATTGTGACTTTGGGGGTGGTGAATCTGTTGAGTTCATTGCCTCTGAAAACCGAGGCATTTTTCCCATGGACTGCTACTTTTTTCTGGTCTCTTTCATCTTCCCTTTGCTCAATTGGGATTTTCAGATCTCAAATGCATAACCATTTATTCTCCTACCTGCTCCTTCAGTTTCCTTGGTCATTACCATGGGACTTGGCATTTTTTTAACCTGCTATTCTCCTCATAATCTCCTTGAGCTTCAGTTTCCTCACTGGTAAAATAACTAGTATGAGGATCAAATAACACGACTCCTGTGTATACTGGTAAGTCATTTCACACTTAGTATCTAGCACATAGTAAGCTCTCAATAAATGTTAACTATTATTGTTGTTGGTTGTTCAGTAATCTAATTTATCCAAACCAAGGAAAGGAAGTTATTTGGAACAGTCATTCTCAAAGTGTGGTCCCCGATCAGCAGCATCAGTGCAGAAATTCTTGGGACTCACCCCTGTCCTACTGAATTAGAAACTCTGGAGGTGGGGTACAGCAATCTGTGTTTTAAAAAGCCCTCCAGGTAGTTTTGATGCATGCCAAAGTGAGAACCATTTCTTATTAATTTTAGCACTGTTTATTCTTTCTATTCTGAAAAAAAATCTTCTAAGGAGAGTCAATTTAATTTCTTATAAGTTAAGAATAAAAGCAAAGAAAATCCTCCAAACCATTAAACATTACTGTCTTCAACTGCCAGCTGGAGTGTCAGAGTGTGGCTCTGGCATCTGACCCAGGCACCCCGACCACACACCAACCCTCATAGCCTGTCTTGTTTCACGGAGACTACAGAATGTATTTAACAGGCCCGTGACCTTGCAGTCTAGATGTCAGCCATGCCACGCCACGTGCTGGCAGCTTTACAGCTGTAACCCTTCACTACAAAGGGAACAGACAGATGGAACTATTTTGCTGTTTGGAATGGAAGTGCTGGTTTAAAATTTAAGAGCACACTGTCTTAAATTTCTTGATGGGTGGTTCAGAGTGGCTCAGGTAGATGGCTTGTCTGTGGCTTTTTTGGATTGATGCCTCATTGGGGCTTTCTAATCTGGCTGTCCTCTGCCATTAGGCTCAATTAGGTCTTGATAAAAATACATATATGTATACTAGAGGCACGGTGCATGAAATTCGTGCATGGGTATGGTCTCTAGGCCTGGCCTGTGATCAGGGCCATCTTCCCCCGCTGCCAGCAGCCGGCCCCACCTCTCTGCCCCCCACTGCCACCCAACTTTTGTTCTCCATTTGCCACTGGGTGATCGGAGCCTGCTGGCCGGGGGGAGGAACTGAGAGGTGGTCAGTGCACCTCATAGCAACTGGTCGAGTGGTCGTTCTGGTCATTCTGCTGTTTGGTCAATTTGCATATTTTATATATATATATATATATATATATATATATATATATATATATACACACACACACACACACACACACACACACACACACATATATATAAGTAATATGCAAATATATATAAAGTCCCAAATATGTAGTGTTCAGTCTGAAGCTTATTGGTCCTGTCATCCTGTTCACTAATCTAATCTATCCAATTAGATTCTGTCTCTCTGTCTCTCCATGTGCCTTGCTGAATATTGGAGCTGGGAAGGAAAAGAGGAGGGGCCTTCTAGCCTGACTGACTTGTACCACAGAAGGGGCACCTGATCCCTGAGATGTGACATGACTCACTCAAGGTCACATTGTTATCATTTCTAAGGTTGCAAGGCTGTCCTCTCCTATCCCGTCCCTCCATCCTTTCTAAGTTGACTCTTTCTTTCCTCACTTTATTTTGGCATAGATACTCTTGTTTGGGAGTGAGATTGTTTTAGTGAGTAATGATTATTCTTCTATAAGAGTCAAATGGCAATTTTGGTTTTTGGTGGTGACAAGAATTTCTGTGATTGCAGAACTGTGTGATTGCACCCACACCGTTACTGTGTTGTGGTTCATATTTAGGCTGCATGAGAAACATTTTTAGAGTTGGGTTACTTTCCTTCTCCAAAGTTCTAATCAGTCCAGGAGAGGTGAATTCCTTGCTGGGGAAGAACTAGGAGCTCCATGGATTTTCTGGCACCCACAGGCATTTGGTGGGCCTTGGAAAGGGGGGTGGGCGGTGGAGAGCAGGCCTGGTCTCCTGGGCTCTCTAGCTGTAGAGCATTCTCAGTTAGCAGGTGTGAAGCCTGCACTAGCATTTTTAGGAATGGCTGCTAGAGCCGGCTCTGGAACCAGGGAAGCAGGGATCTCTAACTACTTTTATCTGAGTCTCCTCTTCTCTAACCTCGGTTCTTAGTTGTCTGTTCATGATGGTCTCACCGCAGTTTGAACTGAAACTGGGGTGAGACCATCATGGGTGGACTGAAAGTTCAGAATAGAATTGCTATAGAGTGAGTGTTTTTGTCCCTCTAATATTCATATATTGAGACCTAATCCCCAAAGTGATGGTATTTGGAGGTACGGTTTTTGGTCATGAGGGCATAGCCCTGGTGAATGGGATTAGTGCCCTTATAAGAGACATGAGAGAGATCCAGACATGTGAGAATACAATGAAAAGACAACTGTCTATGAACCAGAAAGTGGGCTCCCGCCAGATACTGAATCTGCCAGCACCTTGATCTTTAGCTTCCTAGTTTTTAGAACTGTGAGAAAGAAATTTCAGTTGTTGACAAGCCACTCAGTCTATGGTATTCTGCTATAGCAGCCCAAACAGACAAAAAGTAATCTCGAAATCTATGGGCATTTTTAGTAAGTGGGCTCTTTAAGTTCCAAAGGGATGAAGTTCTGATATTAAAACAACAGGTACAATGTTCGACATTTTTTCCAAGATGGACTCAGATCGGTATGCTAAACAGGCAGGTGGTCTTCAGCATCAAAGGTATATTCCCCTGTTGTTCATTTCTTGTGATTAAAATACTCTTCAGTCATGACTAGGAACCACCATGGTTCCAGTATGAGAGAGAGGGTTTTAAGTAGTCCAGGACAGGTAATATTTATGTTGGCCTTATCAGGATATCAAACCAATGATGATACACGGTCAAGGTAAAGTTCTGTGTGAATAGGTTAGAAATACTTTTGTATTGGCTTCTGAATGTTAGCATTAAAAACAACTTGAAGATAAAGAAGAGGAAGATGGAATAAGATGAGGCAAAAGAGAGTATATGTTTGAGGAACTTCCACAATTCAGTTGTAAAAACACACACCCTGATAATCTGATTTAAAAACGAGCTAAGGACTTAGATAGCTCTCTAAAGAAGACATACAGATGGCAAACAGGTTTATGAAAATATGCTCAAAGTCACTAATCATCAGGGAATTCCAGATGAAAACCACAATGAAATATCACCTCATACCTGTCAGCTATTATCAAAGAAACAACATAGAAGTGTTGGTGAGGACAGGGAGAAATTAGAACCCTTGCACACTGTTGCTGGGAAAGGAAAGTTGCTATGGAAAACAATATGGAAATTCATCAAAAACTAAAAATGTAGCTACCATATGATTGAGCAATCCCCTTTCTGGTTGCTTATCCAAATGACTTGAAATCAGAATCTCAAAAAGATACTAGCTGTCCTGTGTTCACTGTGGCACGATCCACAATAGCTGAGATGTGGAAACAACCTGAATATTCATTGACAGATAAATGGATAAAAAAAATGTGGTATGTACATACAATGAAATACTTTTTAGTCTTAAAAAAGGATATTTTTGCAAGATGTGACAAAATGGAAAAACCTTGCATTATGCTAAGTGAAATAAACCAGTCATAGAAAGACAAATACTGCAGGATTCCACTTAATGAGGCATCTAATATAATCTAATTCATAGAATCAAATAGTGGAATGTTGGTTGCCAGGGGCCAGGGTGGGGGGATGTGAAATTACTAATGAATGAACATGAAGTTTCAGGTAAGCAAGATGAATAAATTCTAGAGATCTGCTGTACAACACTGTACACTTAAAGAGATCTGTCCTCTTAAATTTGTAAATATTCTTACCACAATGAAATAAAAATGTCAAAAACTAAATAAATTGAAAATATATTTGTAAAAAGAGCATATGCTACCCTCAGAGCTTGGCAAAAAAGAGTACATGCAAGTCCATTTATATAAAATTCTAGAAAATGTAAAATAGTTTCTAGTGAATGGAAGCAGATTACATTTGCCTGGAAGGGGGCAGAGAGGGAAGAAGGCGTTATAATAAGACCTGGGGACACGTTTGTGGGTGATGGATATGGTCATTATCTTGATGGTGGTGATGGTTTCATGGTCTGTGAGTATATCACAACTCATCAAATTGTGCATGTTACAGAATGTCAATTATAACTTAAAAGTTCTAAAAAAAAAATAGTATATGCTAAAAAGTATATGCTATCTTAATTGTGTGCCTGCATCTAGTGAAGAACGTTTGTTCAAATGACTGCCACATCCCTGCCTGCAGGCCAGTCCTTGATTCTCTAGACTAGAGTCTGGACACTACTGGACTGTGATAGAGACAGATGAAAGGAGAGACAAGAGTCTAGTAGGTTTTGTATTTTTGCTCCCCAATTCCTCTGCTTCCTTCTCCTTTTCGATCCCTCACCTTCCTTCCTCTTTCCTCTTCCCACCCCTTCTCCAAAGTCACCAGAATGTGAAAGGCTACATCTGTTCCTGCAAAAGCTATTTTGCAGTGCAATTAAGCATCCCTCACCTTAGCTCCCAGGAAGCTGGAGACCTGTGTGATCACAGGCATAATGGATGGTGCCCAAAGCCCTGGCCCAGGTGTGTGGAGGCTGAATACACATCCACGCGGACAGGAGGAAGCGGCTTCCTGGCTCACACAGTGAGGCTGCCGCTCCCACCTGAGCCTCTTCAGAGCTCAGAGCAGCTGCTACCCTCCAGGTGACCGACAGGTCCTGCCATCGCTCACCTGCTCAGGCCAGCTGACAAATGGAGTTGGCGCATTGCAGACTGAATAAATGGTTCTGTAGCCATGCCTGGCTCCAGGCTGAGGGAAGACACATACAAGCTCCGTGGCCTGTTGGGATTCATTGAGTCCTGAGAGAAAAACTGTTTAGAATTCACAGCCACACTCTTTTCAGCTCCTTTCAGAAAGCTGGAATAGCCCCTGGATGTTTTCTCATATAAGGTATCCTTTTCCCAGGATGGATAAAACAACTAACTGGAGTCTCCAAATCCTTTGCAGATTATTGAGTTATTAATAATAATGCACATGTGTTTATAATCTATAGAAATATTTAAGCATAATAGCTGAAATGAGTAGTAGTTAAAAAGCAGTGCATTAATGAATTCAGTTTAATCATTCTGTAGCATTTTAGAATGAATTGCTAATAAATCAGGGACATTATTAAAATTTTGGATGTTGAGTCCACGTTGAACATTTTGAAACTACTGTGTTCTCCTCTGACTGGTTTGTCCCAACATTATTCCACCTGAGACCTCAATTTGTTCTCTAATGAATACCTCTATAAGAAGGAAAATTATACAGACTTTCTTTGTATCCTCTCAGCTTAATTGTACAACTATATTGTTACAAATGGACTGAAACAGCCTATTTCAGTTTTTCTCTCTCCACAACCAGTTCTGAATAGATGAACAGAAATAGCTCTCTCCATGTTAGAAACTTTAATTAAATCATTCTGAAAATAAGCACGGGGAAGTACTGGCAGGACCTTAGTTTAATCACATTTCCTGCTTAACTGTTCCTGCTGCTGACTTGAAGGGTTGGAGCTTTGGCTCAGGGATGCCCCTGCTCTGGAGGCATGGACAGGAAAGTCTGGGGGAGTCGGAAGATTGTGACCTTCGATCTTTTGGGTTCCCTCACTAAATTAAAATCGGGGCTCAAAGAAGGCATATGGCTTCTGAACGTTCTAAGTGGTATTCATGAAAATAGGTCACATGACATTGATTGGTCCCTATTTACATACACATCTCATAAATATTTTATTTCTTCCATTTTATTATTTAGTAAAAAATTTATAGCGCAGTATGTTTGCCAGAACCTGCTGTAAGCACTTACAAATATTTACTCCTATAATCCTTAACAGCAACCTTATGGGGTAGATCCTCTCATTATTGCCATTTTATGTGTTAGAAGACTTAAGTAACATTCTCAAGATTGTTGTAACTGGGTTTGAACCCAGAAAGCCAGGCTCCAGGTTCTGGGTTGGTCTATACTATTTCATCAAAGTGTACGAGTGCTTATTTGGAAGGAATCGGATTCTTCTTGTCTTTTCCTATGCATCCTTCACCCCAGCATCCAGCCTTCCATGTCTCTCCAGGGTGGTTGTCCCAACTTTGTCTACTGGCTGCTCAAGGGCTTACCTCCAAGTTGCGTGGGACATTCAGCTTTTCTGTGTGTTTCATCCAGAATTTTCAGAAGATCCTAACTTCCTGGCTGATTTTTAAATTTGTTGTTTTCTGCGTCTTCGATATTAACTCTTGAGCTTCCTACCTTTTTCCTCCCCACTCACCAGTTATCAATTCTTCTGGTATAATATCATTGTCCCTTTCACAAATCATTGAAGTGGGAGAATAAAAGTAGAACTAAAATAGGAAGGAGCATGTTAATACTATATGAGAAGATTATTTTGTTTTTAATCCTCTTTCCTCTACAGGGGCTTAATCACATGGAACAACAACAGCCTGTAATTATTGGAATCGAGAGTCTACTCCCCCACCTCCAGCTTTCTAATGAGAGACACCCTATTTCCATCCACATATGCATTGGCTGTTATGAAATATATAGCTCTGAGATTTAAAATTTTTCAATTGGGAAAAGTAATGACACCTATGTGGTGGGATTGATGCTTCTATTAGAAAAACAATATTAAAGAATTTGTAGTGGATGTTAAACTCAAATGCATTGAAAAGCGAGGGAAAGTTTTCCAATGTAACTGAATTTAAGTAGCTTACAAACTGCCCTATCGATGCACAATACCTTGTTCATGAACAGTGATTCTAAAATAATTTTCATTGTCAGATATATATTTACAAAGATCAGAATGCTCACAGACCTTATTGAGTGACAGAGGTCCCTGTGTGAATGTGAAGTTAGTACGAATCAGAATGAGGGTTATGAGACCATCTAATCCACTTTTTAAGATAGTTTGCTGGATTTTTCTGAAAAAGGCACTCTTGGTAGTAGTGATTCATTTATATGGCTCTGCAAGTCTGAGTGATTTGTCTTCTTTTACCTTAATTGTCTGTGGTTATTTCACCAGAGTTCAGTTGAGCCACTTCCTTAAGCATCTTTAAAACAAATGGTGTGATGGTTTGCTTGCAAGGAAATCTAAAATTCTGTAAGAGGTTTTGGCTATTAAAAGCCCTACCTTAAATAACTGTTGATCAATATGTCTTTAAAGAAATGGTTGGAGAAAGTTTGACAGCATTGAATTAATTTGCTCACTTATCTTTACTTAGAATTATGGGGGCGGGGGAAACCAAACCAGAAATGGCATCAGCCTGTATATTGTGGCTGAATTTCATTAGCACAACTTTGCATGAACCATTTGGCTAAAAGGGGTATATGGGTCAGCTAGGTGGCATCAAATATTTTCCCTGTGCTCCTCAGGACTCCGGGCCACCCCAGAACCCTCCCACTTTTCCAGTTGTTCTTAGTTTTACAAACGTCAAGGCCAGTCTCTTGCCTCCAGGGTTTTGCCTTGCTTTTTATGATGTCCACTGGCTGCCTTCTTCAATTAACACGTACCACCAATGTGACAGTAAGTTCTAATGCCTTGAGGAGTTTCTCTCTCAGGTGATTTGCATTTAAATAGAGATGTCAAGACTCATAATTCTGCCCTTAGGACTGTCTTTTATTGCTGGGAATTTCCGGAGCTTCTTACGTGCTGGGCTCTTCCACTTGTCTCATTTTCCACCCATTAGGGTACATATTTGGAAGGGGGCACTTGTATGGCTTTACTGGTTGTTAATATAGAGAAATCAATCCTTATTTTTTGGTAAATAGCCACTGTCTTGAGTTCCTGAGTAATGCCCATCACCCAGGGGTCATCCTGACCTTCTCCCTGCCCACATCCCCAGAGCTAAACAGTGGCAGGCAGAGCAGGGTGGTCTCCAGACCCAGCTTAGGTGCTGGGGTCGGTGTACCCTCTGGCTGGTGCCCTATTGGGTACTAACTATTGTGACTCTTACCCTGCATCTAGGAAACTAACTGCAGGTGGGCTCAGCTTTGGGTTGGGTCAATCAGTGATCAATGCAGATAGAGATATTTGAAGACCAGACCACAGTGAAAGTTATTTGACTCAGAAATATTCTCAGAAGCATGGAGAGTAACATCCAACTTGATAGCAATCTTCTGGGAAGAGGAATTAATCATGAGACGTTTGCTTTAAAGAGACCAGGCTGCCAAACCAGACTGTTCCCAATTGTCAGATCTGCTTTTATTCTTCCATACTCTATGAAAGTAGGGAGGCTATGTCCTGAATATAGAATATGATGAATTGTTAGCAGTTTATGTCTTAATAAAGTGATTCCAACTTATGTGTGAAGGTAGCTGGTGATTCAGAATAAGGCCTTGTCCTGGTCACACAAGGGCAGGTCAAATTTGTGGCAGGTTGGAAGTTTTCAAAGAGGATTTCTATACTTGAGGTATAGGCATTGCCTAAGAGGATGTTATATATACATCTGTGAAAGCATGAATGTAGTGTAAATCACTCATATTTATAACTTTAATGTGTGGCAACACATTTTCATTTGGGCATAATTTTGAGGAAAATGTTTTTATTAGCTGGGCAGTTACAGGGGGGAAAGGTTGAGGTTCAAGTCAATACTATCTATAGACTAGCTACCATTGCAGACATTTTCACATTCTCTCGTTTGGTCTTTCCAATAGCGCTGTGAATCAGGTATTAACTTAATTTTAGAGCTGAAGCTCAGAGAGGCCAAGAGATTAGACTTCCAAAAGTCTTTTCCACAGCAAGCATCTTAGAGCATCTGTGTGTGTGTGCCTGCGCGCGTGCGCGCTTCCGTGTTTAAAGGCAATCAAGTTACCTCCGCTGCTCTTAGGAAAATTTTGTCTTTACTTCTAATACACCTTTGAACTTACTTTGATAATAAATGGGTGTCTCCGCTCTACAAAGAGCAGAGATGTTTGATGAGCGGGTCTGTGGTGATGTCTATTGTATCTAGGTGTCCAAAAGATGAGGAGTGGATATCAGAGGGGCAGGGTTATAAGGCTGCCCTCTCCGGGTCAAAAGAAATTCTTTGGTTTCTATCTGTTCTCCAAAGTTGAGGAGAAAGATTTAGATTTAAAAATCTTTATCAAGTGAGTACTCATTATCGTTAGGTTTCTTTCCATGCGCTTTCCCATCCAACCCTCAGAACAGCCCTCTGAGAAAAGTGTAAATCTTGTTCTCCTGATGAGGTGCCTGTATAAATGGCATGGCTAGAATTGGAGTAGATTTGGGTCCAGTTTCAAACTGCAGCCTACGGTAGCATTTCTATGGAGCAAAGCTTGTAGCTTTCACTTTTATGAAAATGAAAAACCAAAGGGCCAGTTCTGACTGGAAACCTGTTCTTTCCAGTTTCTAATTTAGTTTAGTTTATACTGAGATATGAATATTGGATTTCTCAATATAAGCAGCTCATTTCATTTAAGTCAATAAGCAACTATGGTGCCACGGTGTTTATAGTCTCATATTTTAAAGATCTTTTATATTATGAAAACATTGCCAACATTTTTTAGGCTGGAGAGAAGTGCTTTAAGGTAAAGCAATTGAAAAATAATTTAAGTTTCCCTTAAGCACAGAGCCCTACGTCTATGAGACAGGAAGTTGAGAACAAATACATTATAAATTAAAATCTTCATTTATGAGTAAATTAAAAATTTATAAGTTTAATAGACAATTTAAAAAAATATATTTTTATTGATTTCAGAGAGGAAGGGAGAGGGAGAGAGGGATAGAAACATGAGAGAGAATCACTGATTTGGCTGCATCCTGCACTGATCCACACTGGGGATCGAGCCCACAAACCAGGCATGTGCCCTGACCAGGAGTCGAACCATGACCTCCTGGTTCATAGGTCGCCGCTCAACCACTGAGCCACGCCAGAGGGTAATTTTTTTTTAAACACAAGGTGTGTGTGTGTGTGTGTGTGTGTGTGTGTGTGTGTATGTGTGTGTGTGAACACACTCTAGTCCAAGCTGCTAGTAAACATAGTTTATTGCATTGGCTACATATAAACAGCTGCTTTTTGCAAACCACTGACTCTGACAGGAACACCAGGCATTCTAATTCAGAGGTCAGCCACTGCAAGGAGATTTATTAGCTCTGTAATCATGCAAATATGGCCAAAGCCACACTCCCTTGATACAGCTAATGGACATGGCAGACAAGTTCTGCACGCACCACTGTCGCTGACCTTTGGAAGCAATCTACTATCCTTGCAGGGTGAGGTTCCTTGTTTCTTGTTCTCTGGACTGATGCTGACTTCTACACCTCACCTAACAGCTCTGCTAATACTGCTTTTCTTGTTGCTTAGAGTTTAGTTGCAGACATGAGAAACAACCAGATGAATCTTACATATTATTTGAATCAGATGTGAACACGGCACTCGGCCTGCGGGATTCACATGGGCTCTGCTCCCACTTCTACTTAGCTCTCACTGACAGGCATCTCTCTCATTGATTAGAGAAGTAGGACATTCACAGTTTCTCTTTAAAACAATTTCAGACCCTCTATGTGAAGGGCCCACGAGCCTACCATATCCTCTGGCATGTGGCCATTGGGATACATTCATATTTGCACAGGGCAACAAAGGTACATAGGGCCCCATTCCCTGTCTAACCTGTCAAAGGGACATGCTTCTTTATTACCAAAAAGACTTGAAACTCAGGCATAGTTAATACTTCTACAGAGTGTTCTCTCAGTGGTTTCTACACCAAATAGCATCAGTCCATTGCATCTCCTTTTCTTTTCTCTCTGAATTTTCACTACAGTCCCTGCCTTTGTGGGATATAGAATTATTGATAAGAGTTGAAAAGAAGTTACCAGAATTTCAGGGTTAAATAACACAGCTGTGTTATTTCCCAAATAAGAATGTCTGCTATATCAGCACCTGCTATATGATGGGTTAAGTATCGGGTCGCGGGCAGAAAACAAGGTGACATGAGTATCGTCGAGGCGGCATTTAGCCTTGATGGCGACATGCCCTAGAAGGTGACAGAAGAGCCTGAGCAAAATCAAACAGGAGAGGCCACACATTTCCCACTTCTCCGAGGTCCGCTGCTAGCATTTGCAGCGATCTTTACTGAGGGTTCTATTTCTGGACATGGAAGCATGGAACTTGTAATTTGAAGTCAGTGTCTATACAAATATAGTTATGCCTCCTTTACTATAAAAGTAAAAGGTGGAAATCAAAAGCATTCATTTCTGCATGGGGCAGGCCAGCAGTCCTGTTTCCAGGCAGAAACCTAGGGAGTAAACACAGAGACATATGTTTTCCTTAGGATTATCTGTGATGGTTTAATGAGTCTTCATGAAATTTCAGGTGCATTCCCAATTCTCAGCTTTGCCCACAACTTCGTATTTTAATTACTCAGGAGCATAGAGGGAGATTTTGTTAATCCTTAGCTATAACATGCTTGAGTGATTTGAATGCTTCAGCCCCTAGGTCAGTAGCGTGCATATTGTATATTGAGGCCACATTAACTATGCAAGGGCCCAAATGAGGACCTGTGAGAATGGTTTTCAAAATGTGGTCTCAGCATAAGGGATGTATTGTTGCTAACTCCAAACAAGTTTACAAACTTTCAAGGAAGCCTAAAGCCTCCTCTGACCTCAGATAAAATATTCATGGAGAAGTCTCTCAGCATCAAGCTATCACAACTAACACATTTGGGGTATATTAGTTATAAGTTTACTTTATTAAAATTTTTTTTAAAGAGACAAATTGACTGTAGAGTAGAGGTGTCACTCACTGGGGTATTTTATCTTTGAAAGGTCAAAGTTTGCATCACGAATCCAATTAAAGACTATTTCCTGGGATTCTAACCTCTGGCATTATTTTTAAATATATATATATATATATATATATATATATATATATATATACACACACACACACACACACACACACACACACACACACACACACACTAGAGGCCCAGTGCATGAAATTTGTGCACTGGTAGGGTTCCTAGTGGCTGCAGCTGCCGGCCCAGTACTCCTGCCCTTCCCCTGGTTGCCTGCCACCACTGCTGGCCAGGGCCTCTCTCCCTTCCCCCAGCTGCTTGCCAGCACTAGGGCCTCCCTCTCTTCCCCCAGCTAGCCCGCCCCCTGGTGGAACTCCCAGAAGAACTCTGGTCAAGGGGACAATTTGCATACTATGATTTTATTATATAGGATTTTTATTGATTTTAGAGAGGAAGGGAGAGGGAGAGAGAGATAGAAACATCAATGATAAGAAAGAATCACTGATCAGCTGCCTCCTGTATGCTCCCTACTGGGGATCGAGCCGGCAACCCAGGCATGTTCCCTGATTGGGAATTGAACTGTGACCTCCTAGTTCATAGGTCCAACATGCAGCCACACAGGCTGGGCATGCACTATCTGTTTATGATCCTTTGTCCCCATCACATTATTGCTTGGGTTTGAAAGGCTATTCATATTAGTAGGGGATGAGGGTGAGAATGATTACAAAGGGAGCTTAGACTTTAATATGTAGCTTGTTCTCAAAGCAACCATATGCATACTGTCATCTACAGAATTGGCTTAGGAACTCCAGTTTCAGGGATTCTGCGAGGGCTAACACATTTTTGGGTCTCCCTTGGACATGGCTGTAAAGGTCAGTTTATAAACCATGCAAGACTTCCTCACTTGTTTGTTTATATTAGCTCCTTCTTGAAAATAAATTCTGTTACTTAACTAATTTTATTTCAAATGATGTTTGGCTATTTTACAAAGACAAACTTGGAAGAGAAAGAGGATATTGAGAAAAAACTTAGGAAATCTAAATAAACTGTGGACTTTATTCAATAATAATGTATTGGTTCATTAATGACATCATACTCATATAAGCAGTTAATGATTGGGGAAACTGGGGGTGAGGCATGTGGAAATTCTCTATAGTTACTATAATAATCCTGTAAATGTAATACTATTCCAAAATAGATTTTTGTAAAGGACAAACCTCCTGCCTGACATAGATTTCTTATAATACCGCTCATTGACTGAGAGAAGAAGCAGAAATGGGGAATGAAAGAATAAAAGAACCAACCTTTTCTGAGAATCTATTATGTTCCAGAATCTTATGTGCAGACACTCACGTAATGCTCACAATAGTCCCATGGCAGTAGTTTTATTTCACTGGTTCAGAAAAAAAGGGTACTCAGAAAGGTTAAATAATTTGACCATGGACAAATAGCTAATATTAGAATTCAAACCCATTTTTATTTGAGCCTTAAATTCTCTACACCAGGTAATCACATTTCTTCCTTAAAAATGTCAGAGGCTTTGAAATTAATTCCCAAAAAGCAATTTCTAAAACAATATCAAGTATGAATTTCCCAAAACTGACCACCTGTAACTGACCACCAGGGTCTGTACATAAGATTCTGGTACATAATAGATTCTCAGAAAAGGTTGGTTCTTTTATTCTCTCATTCCCCATTTCTTCTTCTCTCAGTCAATGAGCGGTTTTATAAGAAATCTATGTCAGGCAGGATGTTTGTCCTTTTTAAAAATCTATTTTGGAATAGTTTTACATTTACAGAATTATTATAGTAAGTATAGATGTGGATATATAATTTCTGGTGTATTTATCTTCAAAATTGGTCACATTACTTTATTCTTTTAGTTGCTAGTTTTCTGATTTGTCAGAAAGGTGATAGGTAAGGGTGACAGATTTTCCCATTTGGGGGAACTGAGTTTTGACTTCAGTGGCTCTCTTGGACCACTGAACTTGTCATCAGGCCAAAGCATCTATTTGGTGGAAAGGCCTAAAGTGTGAAAATGAGATTGGCTCTAGGAAATGTACGGCACAAATAAATGCTTCTGTGGTAATGGGGGACTCAGGACTTTTGCCAACATTATGGCTTATGCAGCTGCCAAGGTTACCATGGGGAAATAGAGGGACATGTTGATGAGGCCAACGAATGACCTGTTTGGCAGTGAGTTTTCACACCTGTGGGAGGCTGAGGGGCACTGTTCCCTCCCTCCTCCTTCATGGACCACTTAATCTCCCAGCTGCCTGGAGTGTTGGCTGCTGGCAGCTCACAGAGGGTCTCTCCCCAGGAATTGCCTCACCTCTGATGGAGGGACCTGCCTCATCCAACTTTTGTCCCCTTCCTTGGGGTTGCCAGCATCTAATGATTGATAGATGTTGAGGTTCCAAAGGATTGGCCCCCTTGCCTCTGTATAAGGCATCTCTGAAGGACCTCCCCAACTTTAGAGCTGGGATCAGCTGAGGCCTCTCTTGCAACTGCTGTACACTCCCATCTTTAGCTCTTTTGCTTCTCACACTCCCTTACAGGTGTTGACCCTAGAGTTGTTGCTCAGTAAACCATCTCTGCACAAACCTCAGATCTGCTTTCCTGGGGAAAGCAATTTATGACAATATCTCAATGTGTTCCTTCCCTATCTCTGTATGGGAAGAATCCAGTGCTTTTAAAATGCTCTCTTTACTTAGAAGTGTAGACATCACTCCAGAAAGCCTTCTCTGACTAGGTCAGTGCCCTCCCAGGAGCTCCTTCAGCCTTAGTTAGGTACAAGCCTACCAGTATGGCATTTATGCCACCACATTATAATTGAATTGTACTTAAATATACTAACTTAGTAAAGCCCCTTTAAAAGTCTTTTATTGATATGGGTTTTACTCCAAAGTTAATATCATATAACAAAAAACATTGATGAGGTTGTCCTGGACACTTTCTTTAAAAAAATTTGTTTTTATTGTTAAAAGTATTACAGATGTCTCATTTTATCCCCCATTGACTCCCTCCACCCCACACCTGCCCCTCTCCAGGCCTTTACCACACTATTGTCTGTGTTCATGGATTATGCATATATGTATATTCTTTGATGATTATTTCTTGTTTTTCATGCCAGCTGATTAAAAAAATGGACAAAGAATGGAAAAGGCTGAAGTCTCAAAGAACAAAATCCAGAAAGAAATTATGAAAATAGATTTGTCTATAAATAATTTTTTCCTTGTATTATATTTGATGCTGAAACAGAAGTGTACATACATACTACAGAATATTGACTCAGAAGTTATGATGTTTCCTTCCAACCAAGAGATAACTTCTCAGAACTGGAGGAAATCTTACTGTGCTCCAAGTAACATAACTATATTTCTACAGATCATGGAATTATCACATGTCATTCAGCATCCACAACAGACATGCATCTTCTCAGATTCCCTCAGCTCACAGTGCTTTCCTTTTTCTGTCTCTCTGTTGCCTGTTTCATTTGTGCCACCTGTTGTGAGTTAATCATGCATTGGCCTTGAGAACCTTAGCGGACAGGCCACTGGGGAGTCTCTGGCCGCAATCACCTTGAACTTGTTCAAAGGACCAACTCAAGCTAGAACTGAGAGACTCACCAACCCAATAAATATTTCTAGTTTCTCATACAGGAACGAAACCTGAGTGAAGATGTGGACTTCATAGGCTCCCAGGGCCTTCATTTCTGGGCGCTCTAGTTGTTCCCTCCATGGTCAATGGGCTTGGAGTCAATCCCTTATATTAGCATTGTTTTTCTCTCCTGAGGTCTGTGATAGATGTTTTATCCCATTTTCTCTGTATGAGACCACCTCCTTATTCCTCATTTAATGTCCCAATTTTGCTTTCTGATTTGTGTATTGATCCATATTTTGTTGTGGTTTTCTTTTTTTTAAAAAAAAACTTATTGAATGTATTTGGGTGACATTGATTAATAAAATTATTTAGCTTTCAGGTGTGTAATTCTGTAATACATCACCTGTATATTGTATTGTGTGCTCACCACCCAAAGTCAAGTTTCCTTCTGTCACCATTTACCCCCTTTACCATCTCCTATCTCCTCCCATTCCCCTTTTCCTCTGGCAACAACCATATTGTCTGTGTCTATGAGATTTTTTTGTTTTGTTTTGTTTTGTTTTTGCTGAATCTCTTCACCTTTATGACCCAGTCCCCAACCCCACTCCCCTCTGATAGCTGTTAGTCTGTTTTCTGTATCAATTTGTTTCTATTTTCCTCATTAGATTCCACATATAAGTGAAGTCATATATATTTTTAGCATTTTTTTTCTTTCCCATCACCATTTATCCCCTCTATGCACTCTTTCACCTCCACCTACCCTCTTTCCCACTGCGGTCACCATACTGTTGTCCATGTCCATGAGTTTTCTCCTTTTTTTTTTCTTTTTCGCTCAATTTCCCCACACCTCCCCACTAACTCTTTTATTGATGTTTAACTCTTCACAAATGTCTCTTCTTAGGTAGAATAAATGCTCACTGAGGGAAAGATTTCTGCCTTGTATATTTTAGAATTTTTCATTATGCTTAGAATACTGCTTTGCCTATCACATGCTGGGCTAAATATTCTTTAATGTATACAGCATTCACTTCTACTTCCTTTCTATCCTCCAAGCAACTCATAAAAAGAAGCTGGGAGGCTAAAATGGACTTTTCTTAGATTCTTTTTTAGCTTGTGTGATAGATGTGATTTACATTCAGCCAATGAGATGTACATGCGTAAGACTGGAAAGGAATTTGTGATTTCCTTTTAAAGAGAGGTCAGCTGACCAGCAGATTCCTAAGGACAGAGGTATCGTCAGCATCTAGGTACCACATTTTACTCTCTGGATGCTAGCTTGTGAATGTGGGGTACACAGTGGTCAAAACAGTAGTTCAATAACCTCTGGGTCACAGCTGAGGGGCTGTGACTTTGAAGCAAAAATCGTCAGTGGCAGCTTCCTGACTTTCACTGCTTTTTTAATGATTTTGAAAATACCTAATTCCCTATTAAATCCCCTTCTTATTGAAATACTTAGTCTTTTCTTTTCTTGCATTAAACCCTGACTGACACAATTGCTCAACACAATTTGGTGATGTAGTAAAAATCTCTCATTCCCATCTGGATTATTTTTAAAAAAGGTTTTACATTATAGTTCTATTTGCTTTTGTGTTTCTAATTTCTGATGGACCAGGAAGGCTTTAGACATGCCAAGGACTCATCCACATTTCTTTAGTCACTTTAAGGGTGGCAAACAGCCCAGTAAGGTGAATAATTCATTTCATTGGTCACCAAGTTAAGTCCACTAAATCTTACATGGATGCTTTTAATTATGTGGCTCAAATCCTCATTCTGAGGTCAAATATTGTGGACTATATCATTTTCTGAATGTAATTTTAGAGAAGTGATATCTTTTACATAATAGTGGGCTTGTCATAGGAAGAGGGCAAATTGTGTGGGAAAATGACGTAATTGATTAGACATGAATCATAAGTCATTTGACTCTCCGCAAATTGTACTTCTGGTTGTGAAGGTGGGAGAACATCCCAGTTTTCTTGATTCCAGTCCATGCACAGTCCACTGTGCTGCCTTTCGTCCTTGGTCTTTTGGATCTGTGATGAATGGAATCCTTTAATTTGAGCTTTCTGCCATTCTTTCTCATGCATGTCTTTCCTGTGGGTCTGTAAATGACAACCACATTCACTGGCTTGGCAACCTGGGCTCTTGTGAGTAGAATAATGGCCACTAACATTAACAAGGCACTTTACTATTTACAAATGTATTAATAAATTTTAATTGTTTGAGCCTCTCAAAACTGTGTGAAGTAAGGCATGTAGGTATGATAGTACCCTCATTTTATAGGCAAGGAGAGAAATATCTGAAACAGACACAAATACTTTTAAATGAAGGATGGAATCAATTTGGATTTCTTTTTAAAAAGTTATTTGTTTTGTTGTTTCCTTAAAAAATATTGGCTAGAAGCTTGAATCATTGTATTTAAAAATTAAATATCAGTAATATTAATATGCCTAAACCTCAAACCAGTCTGTGATAATGGGTGATATGATAAATATATTCTATAGGAGGGCCTTTTATGAACTGATGTTTGCAAATTAGCATGGTTTATAAGCAGGAGACAAGGTAAGAAAGGCACTTTTCAGGAGAACTTGTGAGATTTTGCCAATTTTAGCAATCCCGATTCTGATCCAAAGGCAAAGGGATTATTCTAGTCCAGCTGTGGGCAAACTACGGCCCGAGGGCCTGATCCGGCCCGTTCGGCTGTTCTATCCGGCCCACGGAGCCGAAAGAGCAGAGGGTTCTCTTGCTCTCCCCTCTGCTCCTTCACCAGCAACAGTGTTAACATGGCAACCTCGGGAAACACGGCCGCAGCTCCTTCTTCTGAGTGGGCGGATTTATATCCACCCATTCAGTAGAAGGAACAACCTCTCAATCTTCCAGAGGCTCCTTGTAATTAATGCCCGCGGACGCGTCCCCCCACATCACCCTGGGAATGCGGAGACACGTTATCATGGTGATGTAGGGAGACACGCCCCTGGAGAGCACAGTATCAGAGCATTAGCTAAAAAGGAGACCAACAACACTGTTCCCACTGAAGTTGATGTTTTAAAGACCCAAAACCTTTCAACCCAGTCTACATTGCCATCTACATCTATGTCCCAGGCATAATTTGGAAGTTGCACTAAAGAAAATGTTTAATTGACTGTTTACGCATTTTGTTCTTTTCTATTTGTTTTAGTTTTAAATTATTTTATTATATTTAAGTTTAATTTGAAAGGCTTTTGTACCTTTCCTTTGTTAGGCAATTTTATTTTGCCTTTGCCATCTTCAATATAAGGTATGTTATTGTGCTATGATTCCTCCATTTTTTGAAGTTTCAAATTATAATAATTAGTGTTTACATTCTTCTTGTTAAAATGTTTGAAATGAATAAAACTATTGAAATAAAAAAGACCGTACCCTTTTATGTAATGATGTTTATTTTGAATTTATATTAGTTCACACAAACACTCCATCCATGCTTTTGTTCCGGCCCTCCGGTCCAGTTTAAGAACCCATTGTGGCCCTCGAGTCAAAAAGTTTGCCCACTCCTGATCTAGTCTCTCTAGTTTTCTGAACTATTCTGGTAAACTAGTTGTGAATAATTCAAAGGCAAACAGCCTGTGCTTTATTCATTCATAAACCAAGTGCCTTGAAGAGTGCAGAGAACACAATCAAATGTCCACTAAGCTGTGCTAGTGGTTCTTATGCCAAAGTTCCTCTGAATTCATTATCTTTTGAAGTATTGTGTTGGATGCTTAACCTCAAATGCTAATGTGTATCTCCAGCCCTTCATTTGGTATTCCTTCCTGGTATAAAAGCAATCAATTTTTCCTGGCATGATAGCTCTTTATAAATGCTTGGTATTTATTGTGTCTGCTCCCATTATTCTCTCTCCTTACACATTGAATTCATTCGTATACTTTATTTTCCTTGTGTTAGATACTATTGGTAAATCACAGAGTACAGATAGAATAGTAGTGGAACACTTTCCCTGTCATTCTAAAAACACACTCTTAAAAAAACACAAAAACAAAAAAAGCACTCTTTAGCCAGGACATTTTAAATATCAAGTTGAGAGGGATAGATGAACACTGAGCCATTGCCCAGGGCTTTGAGAAAACCTAGTGCTGGGGCAAGGACTCACCTATCCCCTCTACACCTGTCATACCTGTGTTCACACTGGAGTATAGCAACAGAGGGAGGGGTCAGGGTGCTGACTGAGTTGGCTCTTCCAATGAACTACAATGGTTGACAACTAGTTTACAATTGTGAGAATTTTCAAGGGACAAGGCTCTGTCTCATTTCTGTTGACTATTCATTTTCATGCACCCTTTTCAAAGCAAAAAATACCTTGTGTTTTTGAGAGGTTCACCTAGAATGGAATTCCTTTTTGGTACCTAAGTTATGAGTATTAAAAAAAAAATCCCTCCCAAAGTCTAAGAGGAACTGACTTGGCAGTCAGTATAGCATCTATTTGCTTCTCCCTTTCCTGAGAAATTCCCAGAGGACCCTTTCCTCAGAAATATAAGCTTGAATCGTGCCTACTCCTTGTTAGTAATGCTCGCTAAGAGAGATGGCAACACTAAAGCAAGCAGCTATTAGCAATAGATTCGAACTTTGAGTGGTTTGCAGATGTTGAGAGCTCAATATTTCAAAATAGGACTGAGTGGAAAAGCCAAATTCAAATTGATAAAGGGGCTGTACATGTGCTTCATTTAACTTCAGACAGATTTTTGACTACTTGTGTCATATGCAAATATGTACAACAATGCTTGAAATTGGATTTCCATTTTACTTAATTAGATTAGTGCAAGACCTGCATAATAATCAGCAGTTAGTAGTCTTGTTACTCCTGGGGTTCAGAATTCAAAATGATTGCTGGTTTTTAAGTTTGGTCTGTCCTGTGGGAATGAGGTCAATTGGTTGATCTTGAGTATAACCATGGTTGGTTTTACTTGTATTTGTCTGTTCCAACTAAAAGACTTCAATTTTCTTTCACTCAGGTAGGGAGACATAAAAATAAAATGTTCTAAAAATGCTGAAGAAGTAATTAAGATTTTTTTCTTTTAATTAAAGACTGCCTGCCCTAACAAAAATAAGTTCAAGTACTATTTCCCCCACAAGTTTTAATGAAAATAGGTAATGAAACCTCTGCATGTTTTCTCTCCAGCATGAAAAATAGGAATTTGAAATCCATTATAATTACAATTAAGGGTGATTTCTCTCCAGGCTTTGGATAGCTACAGTGTGTGGTCTGCAAAGAGAACAGCTTTACATAATTACAAAAGACAAGGAAGATTGGTTTCAGAAAAGCCAATGGTGGAACAGCCGATTACACATAAAATTGTGGTTAAGAAGACAATGACAATACTGAGAGAGAGCTCAAGAGAGCGATGCTAAGAACTCATTCAGAAATCAAGAAAACCCAAATTGCATTTATCCAAGCAGAGAGCAGCTCTGCAGTGTTCTATTAAGCAAAAGAAAGGCAGATGTTCCATCTTGTCCCTGTTGGGAAGGTTTTCATTTGTAGCTGGGTGATGTCTTTAAATAAGACTTTTTAAAGTTCTGCTTTGTAGAAGGAAATCGAATTTCATGACAGACCAGAGGAGTTTTAGGCCACTCTGGTAGCTCTCAGATGTGCAGTTCAGACTTTGACTTAAAAGAAACATGTAGGAATGGGAAAAGTTAAAGACTTAAAGTTAAGGACCCTATGTGTGCTTTCGCCATTCAGCAGGTTATCTACATTTTCATGCTCCAGTTTCTTCATTTACTAAGCAGGATTATAATAACATGCTGTGACTGTGTGAAAGTGGTTGGTATACCTCTCAACTTCCCTAGTTTTATCTATAAAGTGAGATCATTTTATGACTTACGGGGACTTCATTTTTCTTGTATGCTAGTTCTCAATTACCCTCCTTTTTCTCACATTCATTGGCCCTGCTTTTGCCGTTCATGTTTCATGGAGTGTTTATAAAGATTAAATAAGACCATGTACAGGTAAAGTGTTTTAAAGGGCAACCTAAAAATCAAAATGGGACTCACTGAGCTCCAAAAATACTTGTTGAAAGAATAAATAGGCTTGTAGAGAACTAAGGGCACAGATCTCATGTGATCATTAGCCTTGTGGGAGAGTGAAAAAAGGACTAGACAGTAAAACTTGATAGCAAGAAACTTGAGGCCACATTTTGCGACTCGAAAATGTTTAAAGAAGACAAATAGCAACACAATTTGTCTTCCAGAGAGGATAATTTAGAATATTAATGGGGCTGCTGATAAGTTACTGGACAAAATTAAGGATGTGCTTGCAGTGTTTGTGAAGGTGGAGATTGATGACAGGAGGTACACCAGCGTATCTGAAAACGAGGCAGGCTGTGACTTGGTTGAGCTGGGCATAATGATCTCTCTTGAATATTCAAGATGGTTGTAAATGGTAGGTCGGGTTTGGTTTCTTAAAGTGCTTTGTTGAAATCTCTCTATAACTCAGAAAAATTAAGGATTAGAACTGAGAAATTGCCCACGTAGATGAAATGAAGAAAATATATATTGTAGATTCCCTAGAATTTGTAATTTAAGTAGTTTTAGAGAAAAAATATACTTTTCAGAATGACATAACTAAAATTTAAAAATACAATTTCAGGGTAGATTTAAATATATGGAAAACTCAGTTTAACTTAAACTTTTTATTGCAGAGTCTTAAAAAGATACAAGCCAGTTGTGGGGAAGGCCTTGCAAGTTTGCCTCAAAAGGTTCAGTTGGCTCATGGACTTCTTAGAAGTGCAGCTTCCCACACTGGGAAGTCACCTGGGCTGCCAGGACCCCATCTGAAGTGGCCACTCCATGGTCCCAGGAAGAGGCCTACAATGTGTTATGAAGTCCTAGAGACAAATGATTGACTTGATTCTATTCAAATGTTGAGCTGACCAACATCATCTGTATTTAAAAGCTTATTTTCTAAGACACTAATGACTAAATTCTGTTGCCATAAGTTTGACTTCTTTTTCTGGAAGACTTTGGGTAATTGTACCTTTTCAAGAGGAATAATATTTATCTTGTCTTTCCATGGGCTGCTCATTTTCAGTGATGCTTTTGTGTTTGGATCTAGGCACTAAACACCAATCTAGATAGTGACATGGACAGGGCTGGTCCTTTCTTAGTTAGAGAAGGTCTTCTGCTCTTCTCCCCTCTCTATTTTCTCTTTTAAATGCCTCAAAGCTCTTTCATGTTTACTTCTGGTGCCACTCAGCTCTTCAGTTGCAAGCAAAAGATACCAATTCTGACCAATTCACAACAACAAAAAATTCCTTAGAATGTGACAGTGAAATTATGGGATTGGAGGGAAGGTCCAATAATTAGTCTTGGAGCAGATAAGAACCACTGAGCTGCAGGTGTTCTTGGTGCCAGAATGTCTGTACAGTCTTGCTCAGGCTGAGCTCTCAAATTAATTTTCTCCAGTTATTTTCAGTGTTTGCATCACATGGCTCAGGATTTACATTTTAGGAAAGGAATGTCTGGTTTGTCTAGCTTGGTTAAGAGAGATAGAACCTCTGATTCAGGAGGGGAGAGGTAATTCTCCCCAAGGAAACCAGAGAATGTGAAATAGATGGTGGGCAATGAAAAAGCAGCCAATATCCAAACCCCCTGTGGATTAAGAGAGCACTAAAAGTGAAGCAAACTGGTGTGCCCCTGCATGAGGCTACAGTTTCTGTGTCTGACATTTTCTTTTTGAGACCTTTAGCTCCTTGATGCTCTTCCATAGTTTATCAGAGTGCTGGTGGAAAATTAGTTGACTCTTTTTTGAGATGTCATTTGATGAAATTATAGGTTCAATGAAGTTCCTGTCTCCTTATCAGTATCCTGTAGATGAAGGAAATAGAATTTGTAGAAAAGCAATTTAGGCAGAAAGTTAATAAACAGTGGTCTAAGGTTTTAATGTTGTAGCTTTATTGGAATATTTTCATCATCATACTTTCCAGTGGGGGAGATTTGTATTTAGCTTGATCTATAGTCAGAAAGAGACTTTCTTACCAGAAGGGGTTGTTTTTCTTTTTCTTTTTTTTTTTTAAATAAATCTTTATTGTTCAGATTATTACAGGTGTTCCTCTTTTTTTCCCCCTAGCTCTCCTCCACCTGATTCCCCACCCCACGCCCTTACCCCCTGCCACTGTCTTCATCCATAGGTGTAAGCTTTTTGTCCAGTCTCTTCCTGTACCCCTCACACCCCCTCCCCCCTGAGAATTGTCAGTCCACTCCCTTTCTATGTCCCTGATTCTATTATATTCACCAGTCCATTCTGTTCTTCAGATTTTTTATTCACTTGATTTTTAGATTCACTTGTTGGTAGGTATGTATTTGATGTCATTTTGTTGTTCATAATTTTTATCTTTACCTTTTTCTTCTTCTTCCTCTTCTTAAAGAACACCCTTCAGCATTTCATGTAATCCTGGTTTGGTGGTGATGAACTCCTTTAGCTTTTTCTTGTCTGTGAAGCTCTTTATCTGACCTTCAACTCTGAATGATAGCTTTGCTGGGTAGAGTAATCTTGGTTGTAGGTTTTTGCTGTTCATCACTTTGAATATTTCTTGCCACTCCCTTCTGGCCTGCATAGTTTCTGTTGAGAAATCAGCTGACAGTCGTATGGGTGCTCCCTTGTAGGTAACTAACCGTTTTTCTCTTGCTGCTTTCAAGATTCTCTCTTTGTCTTTTGCCCTTGGCATTTTAATTATGATGTGTCTTGGTGTGGTCCTCTTTGGATTCCTCTTGTATGGGGTTCTGTGTGCTTCCTGGACTTGTAAGTCTATTTCTTTCACCAGGTAGGGAAAGTTTTCTGTCATTATTTCTTCTAATAGGTTTTCAATATTTTGCTCTTTCTCTTCTTCTGGCACCCCAAAAATTCGAATGTTGGTACGCTTAAAGTTGTCCCAGAGGCTCCTTACACTATCTTCATATTTTTGGATTTTTTCTTTTTGTTTTTCTGGTTGGGTGTTTTTTGTTTCCTCATATTTCAGATCTTTGGTTTGATTCTTGGGGTACGTTGATCTACAGTTGAGTTTCTGTATATTCTTTATTTCAGACAGTGTATGCTTAATTTCTGACTGGTCCTTTTCCATTTTTTTTGGCATTCTCATTAAGGTCCTTGAAGGTCTCACTAAGCTCCTCGGAGGTCTCATCAAGTTTCTCGGCGGTTTTTAGAAGATTCTTGAGTAACCTTATAAATGTGGTTCTGAACTCTATGTCGTCCATTAGTTTGCTTTCCTCCATTTCTCTCATTCGTGACATGTTTCTTTGTCTCCGCATTTTGTTGCTTCCTTATGTTGATGGAGTGGCTTTGTGTGGTAGGTGACCTATAGGGGCCAGTAGCTCAGCCTCCCCAATCACCTGAGGTGGACGCCTTTGGTACACCCCTTTGTGGGCTGAGTGCAAAGTCTTGGTGTAGTTAAGCCTTGATTGCTGTTGGTACACTGGGAGGAATTGACCTCCAGGCCAATTGGCTGTGAGGACCCGCTGTGTCTATAATGGAAGAACTCCTGCGCTGGAGACATGCTGATGGTGCAGGACTTGTTTCAATGGGGCTTTGGTGCTCACTGAGTCTGTCTCTTGAATTGTCACTTATGGATGTGAGGAGTTGGAATCTGGTGTCTCACACTGACCACTAGGTACACTGGCTTCTGGATCTCCAATGGGGTGCATGTCAGCTACTGTCTGAGTCCACCCAGCAGGAGCTACAGCGAGAACTACAGTTTTCTCCTCTTTGCTTGGGGTTTGGGGGTTTTGGAGCTGTTTGACCCGGGCTGCAAGTTTGCTAGGTTAAGCTGCGTTTGGGCAGGCCATTCATATGCTAAAGCCACTGCTTGGAGCTTGGGTGGGTTCGTAGATTGTGCAGGGCGGGGTCTCAGGGCCTGACTAGGCTAGGGCGTGGTAAACAGCGATGGCTGCCAGTAAGCCGGCTCTGTGGCTCTGCGTCTCGGACTGTGTCCCCGCGTCCCGCGCCCCAGCACAATAAACAATTGTTCCTGCGCGCAGCCCTGCAAGCAAGCCTCCCTCACTTTCCGACCGGATGGCAGACAGTCCAGCTTCTCCCCGTAGGAGTTTGGGTCCCCCGCGTCTCCCCAGAAATGAGTTCGGAGTAATCGGGAGCTTATCTCCCTTCGGGTTGAAAACAGCAGCGCTTTCAGTCACCCGTCGCCAACCTGATTCACGCGTCTCTGTACCTCAGCTTTTCAGCGCTTGTGCACCCCTCAGTGCTCTTTGCTCTTTCCTTCTAGTTGTAGAACTTCCACTCAGCCAGCTTTCCCGTGGTTCTGTTTATAGACGTTCTGTCTTTTAGTTGTAGTTTTGAAATTGTTGTGTGAGGCAGCAGTTTAGGTGTTTACCTATGCCGCCATCTTGGTTTCCCCCCTCTCCAATCAGAAGGGGTTGTTTCTCTGTCAGGTTTTACTGTAAGCATGCCGTGTAACAACTCCCCAAGTCTCAGTAGCTTGCAACATTTATTTCTTACTCATTGGACCTTCAGTACAGTGGCTCTGAAGCTGTGCTTAGTTGGGCTCAGCTGGGAATCGGCCGAGCTTGGGTCCAACCTGCAGGTTGAGTTTAGATCTGGTCTAAAGTGTCCTTATTCTGGAATCAGTGTTTACGCAAGGTCTGCTCCCTTTATGGTGGATAAAGGAATGCAATGGGTGGATGAAACTTGCTGGGACTCAAGGTTGCAACTAGCAGGTGTCACTTATGCCCACGTTCCATTGGTCAAAACAAGTCAGGTGACCAAGCTCAGTTGTCAGGGAAACAATGGCAAGGCTGGAGAGCAAAAGACAAATCGTAAACAATTCTGTCTTCCTGGGGTTTAAATCTCCTGCTGCCTTCCCGGCAGCTGCATGTGGATTGCTGCAGAGTGCAGGCCGCTGAATGAAAGGGAGTGTAAGGCTGCAGGTCCACATAGGCAGCGTTTGCTGTGGTGTAGGAAGGACAGAAAGCTTTACACGAGAATCAGTCAATTAAAATTTGGTATAAATACACTAAGCAGCGATCTAGTACTGTACTCAGAAATTCCAGAAGGAAAGCAGAAAGGAAACAGAGTTTAGATGGCAGAGGGCCTGAGTGGCATGAGGTGAGCGTTAGAGGGGTCACAATTATACCCCCCAAAATAGAGTCTGTTCTCCTGGCCGTATGGTCAGAGTTTAGTCAGATCCAGTGTGAAAGAATTGGATATTAGTTTTAGGATTGATTACATTTTATGGTTCACATATAAATCTGCAGAATAAAATATTTGATTTAGAGAAAACTGCAAAAATCTTTGGCACCAAATGGTGTCCACATGACAATATCTACTCCACTATCTTACAAATTCACTAGCTTTTTTGGGAGATGGCTCATCAGCCATAATGAAATTCCCACTATGAAGCCCTTGGTTGTAGATACCACAGCTGGGTAGGCACTGCTTAATTATGATGGTCAAAGTGCTGATGCTCAAAATGTGGGGAAGCAAGCTTTTTCACACAATACCATGTGTGTATGTGTTTATGAGTAAGTAATATTTAGTCTTGTAGCCCCAAGAATTAAAGTGTAGTAGATTCTCTAAAATAAGTTTATTTTAAATATAAAGGTATTAGGCAAAACATGTTGACATAAAATTAAATTTCAAGCACAACAGATATAAAAGCAATTTCTAAATAATGTCATAAATAACAAAAGCTTTTAATTAGCTCTGTGATGTCTCTTTATGACCTCTAACTTGTCCAGCCCTGTAAGCCCGTAGTTAGAATCTGAGATCAGAAGGTGCCTAGGGTAATTCATCCAAACATATTTTCTGAGTATATTCTATATACCATCTGCTGGCTACACTCATAATTTAATCTTAGTCTCGGCATACAGAATGCGCCTTAAATCTATTTCTGTCATGGAAGTGTGGGTACATGTTACCTCACCTCTCTCCCTTACCAGTTGTGTTTGTCTCAGCCTATAAAATGGAAATAGCAACAATTCAAGCTCATAAATCGGTATTTTCCTAAAGATAAAAGATTTGCAACAGAAAATAACTTTGTAATGGTAACGTGTTACTATTTACTTCAAGAAACAACTTAGGCATCAGTTACAGGCTGAACAAAATTGGGGCAAAAATCTCAACAGCTGAATACACACAGGAATTCAGGATAATAGTTTATGATGTATTAGGTTCCTAGGGCTGCTGTAAAAAATTACCACAAATTTGGCAGCTCAAAATAAAGAAATTTATCCCTGCATGGTTCTGGAGGTAGTTGTCTGAAATCATACTCCTTCTGAAGGCTCCAGGGAAAAATCTTCCCTTGCTACATCCTAGTTTTTGATGGCTCCTGGCAATCCTTGTCATTCTCTGGCTTGTAGCTCCACTCTCTACCTCTGTTGTCTCACTGCCTTCCTCCTGTTTCCAAATCTCTCTCTTCTTTAAGTAAGGAGGACATCAGTCATTAGACTTAGTTTCCACTCTAATCAAATATGACCTCATCTGAACTTGATTACATCTGTGAAGACCTCTCTAAATAAGGTCACATTTATAGGAGTTAGGACTTAAACATATCTTTTTGGAAGACATAATTCAACCCACTACAGATGTATATCAAAGTGAAGTGGTAGAATGACAATCTCTTCACTTGACAAGATGTTATCAATAGATCAACAATAGATCAACACTCAAATGAAGTTGATCACTGCTCACTCTTTTTGAATGGATAGCTAGAAGGGTAAGTTCCTAAATATATATTTTTAAAAATATATTTTTATTGATTTTAGAGAGGAAGGGAGACATAGAGAGAGATAGAAACATTAATGATGAGAGAGAATCATTGATCGGCTGCCTCCTGCATGCCCCACACTGGGGATTGAGCTTGCAACCAGGGCATGTGCCCTGGCCGGGAATCAAACTGTGACCTTCTGATTTATAGGTCAACACTCAACCACTGAGCCATGCTGGCTGGGCCTAAACATTTTTAAAACTATGAAAAATGCTGTAGACCAGGTGTAGAAGAATAAAGCAAATTGATCATGGAAAGTCATATTCTCTTCACTGTTCTCAGATAATAATTGAAAATTTTAATTTGGTAAAGATAAGTAAAAACAGTAAGTCTAGGTTTTAATAAATCAGCTGGAAGAAAAAAAATCAAATGATCACACAGCATACTAATCAGGAGTGAGGTTATCTATATATATAAAAGCCTAAGTGACCGAACGACTGGTGGACCGGTTCCTATGATGCACAATGACCACCAGGGGGCAGACGCTCAATGCAGGAGCTGCCCCTGATGGTCAGTGTGCTCCCACAGTCAACCTCCCCCTGGCTGGCTGCCCCCTCACCCCCAACCCCCATCCATTGGTCCTGATCACTGGCCAGGCTGAGGGACCCCACCCATGCAGGAATTCGTGCACCAGGCCTCTAGTAGTATATAAAAAATATTGAAATTATCAGGCTAAAATATTCCTTCTTTTATTTATTTTTTATTTTTTTAATTTTTAAATATATTTTATTGATTTTCCACAGAGAGTAAGGGAGAGGAACAGAGAGTTAGAAACATCGATGAGAGAGAAACATTGATCAGCTGCCTCCTGCACACCCCCCACTGGGGATGTGCCCGCAACCAAGGTACATGCCCTTGACTGGAATTGAACCTGGGACCCTTCAGTCTGCAGGCTGACGCTCTATCCACTGAGCCAAACCGGTTAGGGCTATTCCTCCTTTTCAAAGAAGAAATTATGACACATATATTCTAGCAAGAGAGAAGACTATAAATAAGAAATAATGTTACCATATAAGCTACTTGAACTGACAGGTTTGCAAAGTGTGTGACACTTAGACCTATAGATATAAGGAAATAGATCCATTTCATTTGGTAGCTGCAATAGGCTGAAATGCTATCATGGTTTGACTTAACAGTAAAAGCAGAAAACTTTTATAAAGGTTTATACATTTCTTAGCTAGTTTAGCAGAAGTTTTCATCCTAATTAACAATAAAATATTTTAAATAAACTGCAGGGGAGATTATTTCAGAGCTTCCTATTATTCTGTAGAACTATTACAGTTTTACCATGTGAAGATGGGTTTCAGAATGCCAATCTATGTATAATGGCAGGCTTTTTTTGTAAAGCATCATCTACCTGACTCCATAATCATAGAATTATAGATTCTGTTGATAAAGTTAATATTGCATTAGTATAGAGTTATTAGAAGTTTAAGGATTTCATAGGTAGATGTCAGCTTAGAAGCTCCAACCTCTGTTGATTGCTGTGATAGTTAAATTTTATGGGTCAACTTGACTAGTCTATGGTGCCTTAGTTGTACTGTCAATCACTAGTCTAGATGTTGTGAAAGTGCAGTTGACCCTTGAACAATGTGTTGGTTAGGAGAACCGGCCCACTGAGCAGTCAAAAATCTGCATATAACTTATTGTTAGCCCTCCCCATGCAGATTCCCAACTGCAGAATGGAACTATAGTTGACCCTGGAACAACATGGGTTTGAACTGCCCCACAGTTGACTTTAAGTAAAGCAGATTACCCTCCATAATGTGGGTGGGCCTCATCCAATCAGCTGAAAACCTTAAGAGCAAAAACGATGTTTTTTTTTTTTCAGAGGAGCAGGAATTTTGCCCCAAGACTGTAACCGAAATTGGGCCTATGGTTCCAGCCTCCAGGCAGCCTTACAGATTTTAGACTTCCCAAATATAGCCTCTTGGTTGTACTTCTCTGGAGAATCCTGACTGACACAGTTACTTTAGGCAGTATTTGAGCATCTTCAGCTCTGAAGTGCAAAAATATTTTTAACATATGGAGATGCTGAAAATGTTGCAACAGCTACTCTGACGCCCATGTCCACTATAGGATAGTATGTGGAGTTCCAGTCCCACGCAGGAACAAGTTCATTTGAACACTCTTTTGTAAGTAGTACCAGAGTTTTAAAGTCTGTTATCAGTCGTGTCCTCTTGGCTCAGCTGTCTTCTCTTCAGTGATATTTAAGGGGCTCGTTAATTTAGGGCTTTACAATGACAATAAAAGGATACATTGAGAATGACAATCCATACTCTGGAATGGGATTACATGTAAAATATATAAAATACATACATACAATTTACCTATAAAATAAACATGATCAGATGTATAATAAGCTATGCAATTATATTTTGTGGCTCTAATGTCTACCTCCCAACCTAGTAATGCAATGAATTGATGAGATCTCACCAGGCAGGAGGTGTCTCATTTCTGGTCCTGTGTAGACTGTCACTTACATTGTGTGTAGCTTGGTTCTTATAGCCATTCTCTGTATTGATAGGGTTGTCTTCTTATAAATTAAGGTTTTTATGCTAAATGTAGATACTTCGCAAAACCTCTGTCCGTAGTTTCTTAAAGAAATAGAGCATTTACATCAGCTGTATTCTTTTTCTCTCTCTTGCTATCCCTGATTGGCATTTGTTTACTCAAACATATTTCTTGAATGTCTACCCTGAATACTGTGCAAGATGAACAAAACAACTTCTGCTTAAGTAAAGACCCTACTGAAATGAAAGGCATTTTGGTCGTCTTCAATATGCCACATTCTAAATCCCTGTGAATCACTTGAAAAATGATTTCTCTATGTTGTATTTCTTCTCTGCTTTGTTGGTGGGTTGGGGTGGGAAATAGTCCAGACTTCTTAAGATAGTTTCTGTGGTACATTAACAAGATTTATTTTGCTGGTTTAGGATAGGTGGCTGTTTACAATGTAAATATTTCATGCTTACATATGTAGAATAGAATTCCCCTTTCTTCTGTGAACTACAATAATGTTAATAAATAGGATTTTTAAAGAAACTTTATAACGTCTTTTATTGAAAAGAAGATGGCTTTTTAAAGTACTATGTCTTAGGTTGTCAATTATATTTTGGCCTTCTCCTCTGTGCTGGAATCCACATTATCAGGTGGAGGAATGATAGAGTAGTTCATTGAAATTCTCTTTTTTAAGGGAAAATATAATTGCATGTGCAACCAGTAGAATATTAAAATTTGTTCTTATTAAAAAAGGAGTACTTGAATGAAAAGTCAACTTTATTTTTTTAAAAAAATCAAAATCACAAAAATTGAAGGTAAAATGGAAGGGTGCCTTTAAAAATGTTCTGGAAGTTTTTAGTTATAGTATCCCAAATGGATGGGGTGAATATTTTAAAATTAAAATATCTTCATGGTGTATTATTCTCCAGGGATACTCCGAGCACTGGAGTTGTACTCCTTGGTTAGATAGTGCTAGAAGTGAGAGATAGGCACTGAGTGAACATTGGAAAGTTGCCGAGTTTTCCCTGAGGTTTCCAACTTTGTGCCTAGCACAATGGTCTTAATAACTTATTCTCTTTTCTTCCCACCTTCCTGCCAATATCTACTCTGTTTGCAAAACTTTTTGTTTTCTCCTGAGAAAATCTGTTTCCAAGCAGCATCCCATATTTGTATCCCCAAACTTTCAAAGCTTTTCTTTTTGTTTTCTGTATGCATAATTTCATTTTTTTTTGCACTGCCAAATGTCTTGGTTGAAATTTTTATACATCCTTTCTGTTTTTTACTTCCACCAATTTATTGTCCTAAAAAATATGGATTTGATTCCTGGTGGTCTACAGAAAGTACAATGAATTCCTCCATTGCCTCAAACCAAACATAGCCTTTTCTCTCAGTAGCATTATATTAGTTATCTATCACTGCATAACAAGTGATCACACATTTAATGGCTCAAAAGGACACACATTTATTATCTCATCATTTCTGTGGACCAGGAATTTGGGCATGGCTTAGCAGTGGTCGGCAAACTGCAGCTCGCGAGCCACCACGGTTTGCCGCTCTGTTGACTAATGAGTTTGCCGACCACAGGGATAGGCAACAGCCTGTAATTATTGGAATCCAGAGTCTAGGCCAGTGGTCGGCAAACTCATTAGTCAACAGAGCGGCAAACCGCGGCTCGCGAGCTGCAGTTTGCTGACCACTGGCTTAGTGGGTTTCTAGCTTCAGAGTCTCACGTGGCTGCAATGCAATTGTTGCCCAGGGCTGAGGTCTCACCTACACGTTTGACTGGGGAAGAGATCACATGGTGACTGGCAAGATTCAGTTTCTTGGGGTGGTTGAGCCACAGGTCTCAGTCCTTTGCCTGGCTGCTGATAAAAGGCCACTTCCCACTCCTTGTCGTGTGGGCATCTCCATAGGACAGTGCACAGCATGGCAGCTTTGCTTCCTCAGAGCCAGCAAGGGAGAGCATCTGCTGGCAAATGAGAAGTTGCTATCTCTTCTAATGTAATCATGGAAATGCTACTCCATCACCTTTGCTGTATTTTATTAGTTAGAAGCTTGTTGCCAGGACAGTCCACACTCAAGGAAAGAAGGTCACACAGGGCACAAATAACCAGGAGGCAGAGACCTCAGGGGCCATCTTAGTGTTTGTGTCACAAGGATCTTTCCAGACCATCATTTATCAGCCAGTGATGTCATTATTTTCAAAGTTGTTCTGACCTAAAACCTGAGAGTTACGTTTGATTCTGGTCTCTTTCTCTCTTTGTTTTCCATTTTTCATCTGTTTCTGTATCTGTGTCATCATGAAAATAATAGTCAGAAAACCAAGTTACAGTCCTAGCAGTTCTACCCACCTTTGGGAATCACTTAAGTTGCCTGAGCTACAGTTTCCTCATCTGTACAGTGAGGTCTGGAACTAAGTGACCCTTATAATTCTTTTCAATTCTAACATTCTTTCGTTTCAAAAATGCTGTGTTTTCTTATGTGAATCTGTTATTTTCTCTTCTTTTACCACTCCATTCCTTCCAGATCATCACTTTCATTTTGCCATTTGCCAACTCAGGACCCTAGAGTAACTCTTAGTTGCCTATAACATAAGAGCCAAATATCCCTTAGTATGCTATTAAAGGCTCTTACCAGTCTGACCTAAACTCTATCCTTAAGTTCATCTTGGATTCCACTACTGCAGGAACCCTCTAGCTCTGGCTAGACTAAGCTATCCGCTCATCATACATTATATCCTTCTCCAGTTTATTCACACTAAACTCCCTGCCTGATTGTCTTCCATACTTTGCCTCTAGCTTATATAATTCATACCTATTCCTTGGAGCTCAGCTAAATTCTCATTTTTATAATCTAGATATTAGTATACTGGCTTTGAATTCAGAAGGCTAGGGTTCAAAGCCTGTCATTCTGCATATATGCTTTGTTGCTTAGGCATGTTTAAACTCTTAGAGTCTCATTTTAAAAATAAGGATATCTAGCCCTGACTGGTTTTGCTCAGCTGTTAGAGTAGAGCATCCATCCTTGGACTGAAGGGTTCTGGGTTCGATTATGGTAAAGGACAGGCTTGATGATCCCCGGCCCCCTTCGGGGCACATACGAGAGGCAACCAATCAATGTATCTCTCTCACATCAATGTTCTATCTCTCCCCCTCCCTTCCACTCTCTTAAAAAAAATCAATGGAAAAAATAACCTTGGGTGAGGATTAACAAACAGACAAAATGGATATCAATACTTTGCTCATGGGTTATTGTGAAAATTACATGAGATAATGTATGTCAGGTGCTTAATGCAGTTCCTGGTACATAACAGGTGACACAAAAATTATTTTTGTTCCTGACTGCTAATCTGTGTTGATTTATCTTGATGTTATAATGCTGTGATCTTGTTGGTTCCACTCATTTAACAGACATTTTCTTTTGCACAAATCTTATTATGTTCTTGATAGTACATTTCCTAAGGGCAGTGACTGAGCTTTATACTCCTTTCCATTTCCCTCATCACCTAGCCAAGTGCTCCGCAGCACACTGATTCCTTCCCCTTCCCTGAAGTCGTCCTCCATGTTTATGCTGCTGTGACACTGTGCTTTTTCCCTCAGCTCTTCTTTCATTCTTAACCTATCAATTTCTTTTTTATTCTTTTGGCTCAGCACTGAGCATCTCAATTATTCATGCCATAAATATTTATTAAGAGGCTACAAATATGCTAGGCATTGTGCTCTGCTCTGAGGATATGCTGATGAACTAGAACCAGCGTATCTTCTGACTCAAATTACTAACACTCTAATGAGGGAAAATGGACATTTCTCATATATTCACAGAAACACATACCTGTGGCTTCATGAGAAAAACGACATTATCAGATAATCACACAATGTTACATGGCATAATGAGAAACTATAATAGGGAAGTTTGACCAGGGATATTTGATACCTGGAAAATGAATAAGAGGATGGAGAGATGAAGAGATGATGGAGATGGTGGTGTGGGAGGAAACATGGCGACTAAGATTAAGGGCAGAGCTCGGTTATAAAATTAAAGAAGTGAACTTAGGGGAAAATAAATAAATAAAATTAAGAGAGGGAGCCTAGGAGATGGGCCAGACCAGGCGTTGAGGGAGGTAACATGCGAGAGCCACTTTTTGACCACCTGCTTTCCATGTATCAAGATCTTGCTTTCATTCTGCTTTCTCTCATCATGATCTTAATAATTGGCATGCCAAAATATTACCTCAGAACAGCTGAGAAGGTACATATTTTGGAGAATGTACTCAGGGGAGCAATCATACCATCTGCTACCTCCAGCTACAGTTCTGAGCAACAGGAATGGAAAGACCAGTGGAGCTGGACCTTAGAGAGAGGGTGAGCCCCTGGGAGCAAATGGGCTTTGAGGGATAGAAGGGACCAAATGGGAATCATACACCAGGTTAAGGAGATTTGTTTAAGGGACAATCACAAGGAAGTGATGGGATCAGATTTGCATTTTGAAAGCACATCTTTGACTGCTATGTGGAGGCATAGCACTGAATGTGGAGGACTTCACTGAATCACATTTTGTTGCTGATTTGTGTGAACAGGATGTTATTATATAATTAATGTTTATTTTAATCTTATTCACATTATACTATTACCTCCCATTCAGCCAAATGCTACATTAATTAGGATTTAATTTGCTATTAGTAACAGAAGTATAGCAAATAATGGCTTAACCAAGTAGAAGTTTTTTTTTCACTTACATAAAGGAACCTGAAGATAGGCATTCCAGGGTTACTGTGAAATTTTAAGAGTTAATAAGCAGCAGTGACATTCTTTCTTGCTGCTCTGACAGCTTAGTGTGCACTGCCTCAAGGGCCAACAGGGCCACATGAATTCCAAAAAAATCTTCCATTCAGAAATGGGGAGAATAGGGAACACCCACGAGTCACCGCTCCCTAGGAAATTCTAAGTTCCTTATGTGCAGGAATAGTATGGGGTAAGTTCCTTGATTAGCCACTAGGATCCCTAGTTTTGGGGAGGAACTCCCTTATTTGTTGTCTTCTCTGGTTCTGGCTTAGCTCTTAGGAAGATTTTTCATTTACATTTTCCTCCAAGGACACCTCTGAGGACAACAATGGGTAGTAAGCCCTTCATTAGGGCCTCACAACTTCTGCAGACCATTTATTACTTCTTCTGGGTTTTCTGGGGGGATAGAGTAGGAATTGTATTTTGAGGATTAGGCAGTTATAAACTTGTATTTTCTAAAAATAGCTGTAGCAGTACTTTCCAATCCTACCAATTCTTATAACCTTGCTATTTTCCAAGCAAGAAGTAGATTCTATATCCCCTCTCCTTGAAACTTGGAACTTTTTGATTGCCTCAAACAATAGAGTATGGCAGAATGGCATCATGTAACTCCCAAGACTAGGTCATAAAAAATGATCTGGCTTCTATCTGACCCTCTGGGGTACTTGATTCTTGGAAACCAGCCACCATGTTATAAGGAGCCCAAGCCACAAGGAGAGATCACATGTAGTTGTCTGACTCATAGATTATAGCCAACAGCCAGCACCAACCGCCAGACGTGAGTGAGGGAGCTAAGATGACTTCAGCACCAGGCACTGTCTGGTTGTAACTACATGAATGAGTCTAAGTGTGAACCACTCAACTGAGCACAGTATTCTCCCAGAACTGTAAGGAATGACGATAATAGCAATAAAAGATTATTATATTTTCATATCATTAAGTCTAACATAGAGGACTCAAGAGGTAGACAATCCAGGATTTGTTTGGTAGTTCAATGGCTATCGAAGATTTGGTTCATTCTATCTTGATGCTCTGATTTTCTTTCTTCTTTTTTATTTTTTAAAAATATTTATTCAGATTATTGCAATTGTTTCTCCTTTTTCCCCCCATAGCTCCCCTCCACCTGGTTCCCACCCCACCTTCTGCCCTTACCTCCCCACACTGTCCTCATCCATGTGTATGATTTTTGTCCAGTCTCTTCATGAACCCCCCATACCCCTTTTCCCCTGAGAATTATCAGTCCACTCCCTTTCTATGCCCCTGATTCTATTATATTCACCAGATTATTCTGTTCCTCAGGTTTTTAATTCACTTGATTTTTAGGTTCACTTGTTGATAGATATGTATTTGTTGTTCATAATTTTTATCTTTACTTTTTTCTTCTTCCTCTTCTTTAAGAATACCTTTCAGCATTTCATATAATACTGGTTTGGTGGTGATGAACTCCTTTAGCTTTTTCTTATCTGTGAAGCTCTTTATCTGCCCTTCAATTCTGAATGATAGCTTTGCTGGGTAGAGTAATCTTGGTTGTAGGTTCTTGCTATTCATCACATTGAAAATTTCTTGCCACTCCCGTCTGGCCTGCATAGTTTCTGTTGAGAAATCAGCTGACAGTTGTATGGGTGCTCCTTTGTAGGTAATTAACTGTTTTTCTCTTGCTGCTTTTAATATTCTCTCTTTGTCTTTTGCTCTTGGCATTTTAATTATGATGTGTCTTGGTGTGGTCCTCTTTGGATTCCTCTTGTATGGGGTTCTGTGTGCTTCCTGAACTTGTAAGTCTATTTCTTTCACCAGGTGGGGGAAGTTTTCGGTCATTATTTCTTCAAATAGGTTTTCAGTATCTTGCTCTCTCTCTTCTTCTGGCACCCCCATAATTCTGATGTTGGTACGCTTGAAGTTGTCCCAGAGTCTTCTTACACTATCTTCAACTTTTTGGATTTTTTTTTTTGCTTTTTGCTTTTTCGGTTGAGTGTTTTTTGCTTCTTTGTATTTCAATTCTTTGACTTGATTCTTGTGTTCCTCTAGTCTGTTTTTGGGTCTCTGTATAATATTTTTTATTTCAGTCAGTGTATGTTTAATTTCTAGTTGGTCCTTTTTCATATCTTCGAGGGTCTCATTATATTTATTGGCCTTTTCTAGGATATTCTTGAAAAGCCTTATAACCATGGTTTTGAATTCTATATCCAGTCGTTTGTTTTCCTCCATTTCTTTCATTTGTGATCTGTTTCTTTGACGCCGCATTTTCACTGCTTCCCTGAGTTGGTAGGGTAAATATGTGTGCTAGGTTTCCTATATGGCCCAGTGGGTCGGCCTCCCCAGTTAACCTGAGGTGGACACTCTTGGTGCACCCCTTTGTAAACTGTGTGTACAGCCTTGTTGTAATTAAGTCTTGATTGTTGTTGGTATCACTGGGAGGAATTGACCTCCAGGCCAGTTGGCTGTAAGGATCAGCTGCGTCTATGCTGGGAGAAGTTCGGTGCTGGAGACAGCCTTATAGGATTAGACTTGCCAAATTGCAATAGCCTCTGTGCTCAGCTTGGATGGGGTGGAGTCTCAGGGCGGAGCAGACAGTCTTGGCTTCCCGTCAGCCTTGCCCTTGCGCGCATGCGCAGACCTCTGCTTCCCCGGCTCCCGAGTCTCCGCCCAAGAGTCCAGACTCCCCCCACAAGAGCGTGGGTCCTGAGGGGCTCACCTGGAACCGGGGTTCAGTGCAGTCAGAACTGGGGCCCAGTGCAGTCAGGAGCCTCCGACTCCCTTCCACTAGGGAAAGCCTGTGGCAACCTCTGCAGCCTTTGTGCGCACTGGCACGCGTGCTCCTTCAGACCTCTGCCTTCCTGGCTCCCAAGTCTCCGCCCGAGAGTCCAGACTCCCCCCCGTAAGAGCGTGGGTCCCCAAGGGCTCGCCCGGAACTGGGGTTCAGTGCAGTCGGAACTGGGGTTCAGTGCGGTCGGGGGCTTCCTTCCCCCTTCCGCCAGAGAAAGTCAGCCAGGCTCTCAGCCGCCTTTCCTCTCTGCGTGCACAAAGACCCTTTTACGTACCTCCAATTCTCTGTGAGCTTTTCTCTTTCCTTCTAGTTGTAGAATTTTCACTCAGCCAGCTTTCCTGTGGTTCTGGATGGTGTCCGTTCTGTCTTTTAGTTGTAGTTTTGAAATTGTTGTGTGAGGCAGCAGTTTAGGTGCTTACCTATGCCGCCATCTTGGTTTCTCCCTCTTTCTTCTTTTTAAAAAAATATATTTTTTATTGATTTCAGAGAGGAAGGGAGAAAGAGAGACAGAAACATCAATGATGAGAGAGAATCATTGATTGGCTGCCTCTTGCACACACCACACTGGGGATCAAGCCCAGGACCCTTCAGTCCACAGGCCAATGCTCTATCCACTGAGCCAAGGCAGCTAGGGTGTAATTCGACTTTCTTAATTGTTGTTTCATGTTCTTAAATAGCTGCTTGAGCTCTAGTCAGTACACCCACTTTCTATCCAGCGGTAAGGAAAAACAGAGCAAAGAGGATCTTGCCTTCTTTTTTTTTTTTTTAAGGGTACTTATTAGAAGTTGAACATACAACTTCTTTTTATATCCCATTTACCAGCAATTAGTCACTTAGCCTCACTCAACTGGGAAGGAAGATGGGAGCTGTCTTTATTGGAGTGGTCATGTGCTCAGAGTAACCCTTATTCACATTCTTTTTAAAATCTCTTAGGTCTGTTTTATATATTCTTTACATAGTTTTCTCATTAATTTAAACTTCTAAATAAACTATGGTAGGTGAGAATATAAGGCATTTGGGATGATCAAGCTGAGAAAATTAAGTCTCACATGTATCCTTGGGATCGGGCCTCTAAGGGTTTCACTCACCCCTGGTAACTAAATCCCCCACACAAACCCTCATTAACCATTCCGACAGAAAGCACTGATCCGCCCAGAAGGATTTATTATTTGAGGTTTGGGGAAGCAATTATAAGTTTATAGTAAGATTTAAAATGGATAAGAACTCCAGTGGCCTCTTTGGTATTTCAGCTTGATAACCTGACCAAGATTTCCCCCCCACCCGCCCCCGTCTCCGCCCCTCCCAACTTAAATAAACTTTGTCAAATCTGACTCCAGAGGCATAAACTCTGCTCAAATGAAAGCTTCTTTTTGTAACAAGTTGATAGGAAATAATAACTTTTCTCTCATTATAGTTAAGAGGAAGGTGATAAGCGCTAATAAAAACTCATTCATTCAAAAATGTTACGGAGACTTTATTATACAAGAGACCCAGCACAAGCTGTTGGAAATATAGTAATGAACAGAAGCTACAGTCTTGGTTGTGATAGGCTGAACAATGGCGCAGGAAGACATCCAAATCCCAGTCCATGGAACCTGTGAATGTTACCTGGCAAAGAGACTTTACAGATGTGATCAAGTTAAGGATCTTGAGCAGGGGAGATTACCTTGGATTATCTGGGTGGACTCTAAATACAATCACAAATGTCCTTATAGAAAAGGGAGAGGCAGATTTGAGAGAAGAAGAAGAAGGCAGTGTGAGCATGAAAGCAGGTATAAAAAAATGCTGTGATACAGAGCCGTGAGCCAAGGAAAGAGGCAGCCTTCTGAAGGAGAGGGGAGTGTGGGAGAGGGAATGAAAAAGATACTCCCCTAGGGCCCCTGAGGGAGTTCATCCCTACTGACATTTTGATTTCATCCAAGTGAAACTGATTGCTGACTTCTGGTCTCCAGAACTGTGAGAGAATAAATTTCTGTTGTTGTAAACCACCAAGTCGGTGGTAATTTGTGACAGCCACAGGAAACAATACATTGCCTTTCACAGAGTTCATAATCTAAAAGGCAATTAGAATCAAGTATGAAGTATCTACAGAGAAACTTGAAAGAGCAAAATGGGTAGGTCAGGTAAGGCAGTGGGGCAAGACAAAATCAGAGATAGCTGGAAGTACTGAGGTTTGGAAAGTCATTCCATGTCTTTGAAGCGGAGAATGCTTCTCTGGAGGTGAGGGAGTGGTGGGAATGTGTGGCAAGAAATGAGCCTGAATGAACCATTGAGCAGGTGCTAGATGATGGAGGCACAAGTCATGCTTTGAGCTTCGTTCTTAGAATATTGTAAATTCAACACGTTTGAGCAGAGTTGTAGCATACTTAGGTCTGTGTTTTAGAAAAACTCAGGCTGCAGGGTGGACTGTGGGAGATCTAATTCTACATCACTCTTTTAAGGACACATTCGTGGGCCTTTGGGAGTGCTGGAGTGGAGGAAACTTGGGGAAGTTTGCCATTTTAAATATAGTGGTCAGGAAAGGCTATGCTGAGAAGGTCCCTGTACATTCAGACATTTTGTATTTCTATTCTTTCTAAAAATGAACTTTCAATTGCAAGATTCTTTTGGTTTCACACAGCTTTGCTTCTACAGATCTCTTTCCTGCCTCCTCTCCACCACTCCACAAATCTATTCTGCAGCTCAATAATTAACAGCTTCTTTAAAAAAAGACTTTATTTTTTAGGTAAGTTTTAGGCTTATAATAAAACTGAGAAGCACAGAGATTTCCCATATACTCCCTATTACCACACATGGATAGGTTGCCCACTTTTCACTCATTCACAATGAACTTATATTGACACATCATAATCACTCAAAGTCTATAGTTTGTCTAAGAGTTCACTCTTGGTGTTGTACATTCAATGGGTTTGGATAAATGTGATATGGCACATATCCATCATTATAATATCATGCAGAGAATTTTCACTATTCTAAAAATCCTCTGTCCTCTGCCTTTTCATCTCTTGCCTCTTCCCTCTCCACCTCCCAGCAACCTCTGATCTTTTTATTTTCTTGGCAGTTTTGCCTTTTCTAGAATGTCACATAGGTAGGGAATCATAAAAAGGTGTCTTTTCAGATTGGCATCTTTCACTTAGTAAGCTGCATTTAAGTTTCCTGCATGTCTTTTTCATGGATTGAAAGCTCATTTCTTTTTTAGTTCTGAATAGTATTCCATTATCTGGATGTACCACAACTTATCTATTCGCCTACTGAAGGGCTTCTTGGTTGTTTCCAAGTTTTGGTAATTATGAATGAAACTGCTATAAACATCTGTGTGCAGAATTTTATGTGAACACAAGTTTTCAACTTTGGGTAAATACCAAGGAGTGCCATTGCTAGATCACATGGTAAGAATGTGTTTAGTTTATAAGAAACTACCCAACTGTCTTCCAAAGGGGCTGTGCCATTTGGCATTCCTACCAGCAATGTATCAGAGTTCTTGTTGCTTCACACCCTCACCAGCATTTGGTGTTGTTAGTGTTCTGGATTTTAGCCATTCTAATAGGTATATAGTGGTATCTCATTGTCATTTTAATTTGAAAATTTTTAATGGCATATTATGTTTAGCTTCTTTAATATGATTGTTTGCTGTCTGTATATCTTCTTTATCTGTATATCTGTTAAGGTCTTTGGCCCATTTTTAATCAGGCTATTTTCTTATTGTTGAGTCCTTTATCAGATGTGCTTTTGCAAGTATTTTCCCTAGTCTGTGGCTTAATATCATCTTTCACAGAGCTGAAGTTTTAAATTTCAATGAATTCCTGTTTATAATTTATTTCATAGATTGTGTCTTTGATGTGATATATAAAATGCCATCACCATACTCAAATTCATCTAGATTTTCTTAGATATTATCTTCTAGGACTTTCATAGTTTTGCATTTTACATTGAGTTCTATCCATTTTGAGTTATTTTTTGTGAAGGGAGTAAGGTCTGTGTCTAGATTTATTATTATTATTATTTTTTGCATATGGAGACCAGTTGTTCCAGTACCATTTGTTGAAGAGACTAACTTTGTTCCGTTATATTGCCTTTATTTCTTTGTCAAAGATTAGTTGACTATATTTATTGGAACTATTTCTGTGCTTTCTATTCTGTCTCATTGATCTATTTGGCCATTCTTTCACTATAGCTATCTGACTTCAAGACTTATTATAAAGTGTCATTCCTCCAACTTTGTTCCTCTCCTTCAATAGGAAACTCATTTTCAATTGTTCAAGTAAATACCTTGAAGTTGCCCTTAACTACTATCTTTTTTCTCAGACCCTGTACCCAATCCAATAGAAAATTTAGGATAGGAAACAGATCCAGAGTCTGATCACTTCTCTCCATCTACACATTGCTACTTCCATAGTCCAAGCCATTGTTACTTCTTAGCATATTATTGCAGAGCCTCTGAATTACATAGTCTGATGCTACCCTGCCTCCTTATAGTTTATTCTCAACACAACAAGCAGAATAATCCTCTTAAAACTTAACTCATGTCTCTTCTTCCCTCCCCATCTCATGTAGAGTAGAAGAAGCCATTGGCCTACTGGGCTCTACACAGTTTATGTCTCAGATCCTACACACAGCTGTAGCTTTATCCTTTATTGCTTTAGTTCAGTCACACTGGCCAACTTACTGTTTCTTGAAAATACTGGGCAGTCTCTCATTCCAGGGACGTACTAGTTCCCCTCTCTCTTCCATGATATTCAGGTTGCTGGCTTCATGCCCTTCAAGTCTCTACTTAATCATGACCTTCTCAGTGTGGCCTTTTCTGACCACTATATATAAAATGGCAAACTCCCCCAAGTTTCCTCCACTCCAGCACTGTATATTTCTTTCTGTTTTATTTTTCTCCATAGCACACATTGTCCTTTAATTCTAAAACATTTCTTTATTATTCTTTTAAAGGTGTATTTCTCTACCCCATGGAAAGTAAGTTCTATGAGGGAAGAAATTTTGTCTGTTTTGCTCATTACTTCCTTCCCACTGCCTAAAACATTTCTTGGCACATAGGAGGTGCTTAATAAGTAGTACTTGAATGAGTGAGTGAATACTGTTACGACAGTTTTATTTTGAGATATTTGTGTTTCTCACTCAGGTTTAGAAGCTTATTTGACATTCACAACATGCAATTAAGAACTATTTAATTAGGTCTCATGTACTGTTCCATTTTACACAGAAGAAAGGTGAGGTATTGAAAGGCTAGTGGATAAGCAAGGAACATCAGTACATCAAAACATGTCTATAATAATAAAAGGGTAATATGCTAATTAGACCAGATGTCCTTCTGGACCCGGGTCTGGAGGGAAGCCGGGGTCCCGGGTGCCTGTGGGCAGCCAGAGGGAAGCAAGCCCAGGTCCTGGGTGCCAGAGGGAAGCCGGTGCCAGTAGTAGGGGGAAGGAAGGCCTACTCTTGCATGAATTTTGTGCATTGGGCTTCTAGTACTAAAATACTTATTTAAAATGATGGTATTTATTTTCTAGCCTAGAGCCTATTGGCTTTGCTGTGCATGCTTAAGATACTGGTCCCCTTATCCCTTAGGAAGGTGGGGTGTTTGGAAACTCCTAGGCAGCTGACTCTGGAGAGAACAGTCTTGTCTGGGGCTTCTCAGAGGGTGGCCAAGAGCAGAGGGTCTAGCAGTGTGTGCACTGGGGATGGCAAAGGAATTTAGGTGCTCATCTGGCCTGGGTGCTATACTGGGGCATGCCTACCTTTTCAACATCTCTTCCAGCAGCCCGATGTAGAGCATTCTGCTGCCCATCATGCTGTAGGAAGTCTGTGCATTACTGGATGATCTCATGCTGTAGATGCACCCGCCAAGGGGGTAGGTAATGCAATGCCAGTTGGGGGTGAGGATGGGAGTGGGAGGCTGAATTAGGGTTCCTTGTGACTGCCCCTCCAGACAGGAATCCAAAGACTCTTCCTTGTCAAATACCAGATATTCTGTACGTTCACCATGATGGGTTCTGTTAGTTGTGTGCAGTCTAGCTGCAGGGTTTTGTTCTACTAATATGTGTTCTACAGATAGGGTTTCATCATGATTTTGAAATACTTGATATGAAAAGTTCAATTGTATTTAAAATGTCTCTCCATGTTATTATAAGAAATTGCACAGTTACTTTTGTCAATGGAAGAGCTGTTAAATTCTTTAAATATAATTTCAACTTGTAAATTTTTGAATGAGTGCATAAAAGGTTTTACATTAAAAAAATCATGTACTGGTAGGAATAAAATTTCACACTGATGGTGCTCATCAAAAATTTATAGAGATCATCATTAAAATGTCTTAAACAGGAATTGAATAAAAACATTCTAACTATAGCCATGCATATAAATTGTTAATTCAAGTTTTTTTTTAATGGTTAAAATGGCTTTATTAAAATTGCTGAAAAATTTTAATTGGAAGTTTTATAAAAATTCTATATTTAATACCTTTCCTCTTTGCATTTGATTTTATCTTAATTACAAGGAAAAGGTAATGACTTTTTGAGGCCCCATATAGAGGTCCCTTAGTCCCCTCCAGTGTGCTGTACAAATGTCATCACTTTTTTAAAAAAATATATTTTATTGATTTTTTACAGAGAGGAAGGGAGAGGGACAGAGAGTTAGAAACATCAATGAGAGAGAAACATGGATCAGCTGCTTCTTGCACACCCCCCACGGGGGATGTGCCCACAACCAAGGTACATGCCCTTGACCAGAATCGAACCTGGGACCCTTCAGTCCACAGGCTGACACTCTATCGGTCAGGGCTGTCATCACTTTTCTTGATATTCTTTGACACGAACTAAGTAGGTTAGTACAGTAAGTTCTTATTTAGCATCGTCAATAGATTTTGTGACTTTAAGTGAAATGATATATAACAAAATGATATATAGCCAATTTTTCGTAGGCTAATTGATATAAACACGAGTTAAGTTTAAATGGCACCTTATCAACATTATAACAAAACCACGTTGAAATAAATGACGTTCTTGAAGGACCTGTTGTACAACTCTATGCTATCTGTTCTTCGGTTCTTGACCAGGTAGAACTCGCTGATACTGCTCATAAGGAACAACTCAATTCAAACCATGAAAACTCCCAGGAGTTGGCTCTGTCATCTCCAGGTCTAAGATGCTGCCAGTCAGGACAGGCAAAGCCATTTTGACTCATTGTTTATTCAGACTGTTTACAGTCTGACTAACGGGAAGCAGGCACCATGCCCTCAAATCCTTAAAAGTCACTGGTTCAATCCATCCTTCTTAAATTTCTAATCCACGATGCAAGTATTTTCCTTCTGTAATATCGGTAATTGTCCTCTGTTTAACTTATCCCCAGTGCTTCTTTTCTACTTGTGATTACAAGGATGTCAAAGCTGAACACTTGCTTCTGTTTTATCATGTCTAATTTTTCTTAAGAAATGTTCCTCTTGAGGGGTGAAGTATGCTTATCTAATTCTATTGTTATAACACATTGTACTTTTATAAAAAACATGCAAACTATTCTCAAATATGCAGTGTTTTATAACTATACCTTTTTAAAAAACCTCTAACGAATTACATTTTACATATTCATTTCCCTCCACTTGATCAGTACATTTTTTTTTTTTTTTTGATTAGTGCTGCCAATCAGACTCTATCTTAGGCCTGAGGAGAGAGAAATCTTGTTCCTGGTAGTATTCCGAAGTCTGATATATTATCCATCATTTTTTATCTAAAATTGTTTTCTGAACTTGATAATTCCAATAAAAAAGAGAACCCATGGTAGAAGGTAGGCAAACAGCTTAGGCAATATTTAGCTACCAAATTTTTTTTTTTCAAATCCAAAGATAATTTCAATTATTTTCTTTTGAGTGTTTTTTCTTCTTCTAACTGCTGCATTCCTCTATATAGACCTTGTTCCTCTCATTCTAACTGGCATTCAGTAGTCTGCCTCTGATTATACATAAATGCTTGACAAGATTAGAATACATTCTCTCCTGTCATTACCATGTCTGAAAGGGAAATTCACTTTGTGAAAGATGTAATTTTATTTTTCCTTTTGCAGAGCAAGTGAAGATTCACTGAAATGTGGGGAGTAGCAACATCATTTTCTACTGTGTTACCTAGGGAGTCTTTGCAGCTAAATTATTTTCTGGATAAATTTTACTCACAAAGGAGACCATAACTTGCTTTTCACATTTTCATAACCTAGTAAGACACAGGTGTTCCCCAAGGCATTGTTAAAGAAATGCCCACAAGATCCAATTCCTTTACCTAGAGCTGGTCCTCTGTAAAGGATGTCCTTTGTCATGTGCTGAGGATGTTGGAAAGCAGCTAACTGGTGACAGAGCAATGCCTGGACACAACAATCCTGATTCCTGGAGATGTGACTTCCAAATAATAGGAGCAGAGCTGACTTCTAGGAAGCAATTTGATTGGAGGCATATTCCATAAAATCTGAGTGTGTCTTCCTGTCTCGCTGTTTCTCTCACTGCAGCCTATGGACCATGCTGTCAGAATCACTGGGGAGTGTGTTAAACATGCAGATTTCTGAATCCCACTCCAAACAGAATGAATGAGACCTTTTCGAGGTGACACTGGGAACTCTGAACTTTTCAAAGCACTTTAGAGGATTCCTTTTTTTAAAATTATTATTTTTTAAATCTTGAGCTAATTTTAGATTGACATGCAATTGTAAGAAATAATATTGAGAAGCTCTCTGTATCCTTTCCTAGTGTCTCCCAATGGAATCATCCTGCAAAACTTTAGAACAAAATTACAACCATAATATTGACACTGATGCAGTCAAGACACAGAACTTTTCCATCACCCCCAGGATCCCTCAAATTGCCCTTTTGTAGTCTCACACTCTTCTCTCCCACCTCCACCTCTATCTTAATCTCTGGGATCCATTAATCTGCTTTTCTTTCCTATAATTTTATCAATAATGTGTTTTTAAAAGAAACCACATACGGTCTATCCTTTTGGTATTGGCTGTTTAACTCAGAATAATTCTCTGTAAATTAATCTAGCTTGTTGCATGTAACAATAGTTTGCTCCATTTTATTACTGAGAATTAGTCCATGGTATGGATGTATCACAGTTAGTTTAATCATTAACCCATTGAAGGGCATTTGGATTGCTTCCAGTTTTTAGCTGTTGTGAATAAAGCTCCTGTAAGCATTTGTGTAAGGTTTTGTGTGAACATAAGTCTTGATTTCTCTGGAATGAATGCTCAGACTTGCAACTGCTGTGTAGTATAGTAGTTGAAAGTTTAGATTTTGTAAAAGAAAATACCTGACTTTTCCAGATTGATTATACCCTTTTACATTCTCACCAGCAATGTATGGGTGATCCAGTTTCTTTGCATTCTTGTCAGCAATAAGGTATTGTCACTATATTTTATTCTAGCTGTTCATGAGCTTAAGAACTCTGCCTAGTGTTAGATTTTGAACATTTCCCCACCTTTGCTTTTTATTCTAAATATTTTCTAGCCATGCTTTTTACATCTGTGATCTATTTTGAGTTAAGGGATGAAACTTGACTCAAGATTTTTTTTTTTGCATGTGGATGATGCACCATTTGTTGAAAAGTTATCTTTCATCCATTGCATTGCCCCTTTGTCAATATCAGTTGGAATATTTCTGTTTTTTTTTTTTTTTTTGGTTTGTTTCTTTAATCTATATCTATCCCTCTGACAGTACCCCACAGTAGTTTGGATTACTGTAGCTATAGAATGTCTTAAAATTGATTAGATTCTTTCCACTTAATTCTTTTTTTTAATAAATCTTTATTCAGATTATTACAGGTGTTCCTCTTTTTTCCCCCCCATAGCTCTCCTCCACCTGATTCCCCACCCCACCCCATGCCCTTACCCCCCGCCACTGTCTTCATCCATAGGTGTAAGATTTTTGTCCAATCTCTTCCCGCACCCCTCACACTCCCTTCCCCCTGAGAATTGTCAGTCCACTCCCTTTCTATGTCCCTGATTCTATTATATTCACCAGTCCATTCTGTTCTTCAGATTTTTCATTCACTTGATTTTTAGATTCACTTGTTGGTAGGTATGTATTTGATGTCATTTTGTTGTTCATAATTTTTATCTTTACCTTTTTCTTCTTCTTCCTCTTCTTAAAGAATACCCTTCAGCATTTCATATAATATTGGTTTGGTGGTGATGAACTCCTTTAGCTTTTTCTTGTCTGTGAAGCTCTTTATCTGACCTTCAACTCTGAATGATAGCTTTGCTGGGTAGAGTAATCTTGGTTGTAGGTTCTTGCTGTTCATCACTTTGAATATTTCTTGCCACTCCCTTCTGGCCTGCATAGTTTCTGTTGAGAAATCAGCTGACAGTCGTATGGGTACTCCCTTGTAGGTAACTAACTGTTTTTCTCTTGCTGCTTTAAAGACTCTCTCTTTGTCTTTGCCTTTGGCATTTTAATTATGATGTGTCTTGGTGTGGTCCTCTTTGGATTCCTCTTGTATGGGGTTCTGTGCGCTTCCTGGACTTGTAAGTCTATTTCTTTCACCAGGTAGGGAAAGTTTTCTGTCATTATTTCTTCTAATAGGTTTTCAATATTTTGCTCTCTCTCTTCTTCTGGCACCCCAAAAATTTGGATGTTGGTACGCTTAAAGTTGTCCCAGAGGCTCCTTACACTATCTTCATATTTTTGGATTATTTTTTCTTTTTGTTTTTCTGGTTGGGTTTTTTTTTTTGTTTCCTCATATTTCAGATCTTTGGTTTGATTCTTGGGGTATGTTGATCTACAGTTGAGTTTCTGTATATTCTTTATTTTGGACAATGTATGCTTAATTTCTGACTGGTACTTTTCCATTTTTTTTTTTTTTTGGCATTCTCATTAAGGTCCTTAAAGGTCTCACTAAGTTCCTCAGCAGTTTTTAGAAGATTCTTGAGTAACCTTATAAATGTGGTTCTGAACTCTATGTCATTCAGTAGTTTGCTTTCCTCCATTTCTTTCATTCGTGACATGTTTCTTTGTCTCCGCATTTTGTTGCTTCCCTGTGTTGATGGAGTGGCTTTGTGTGGTAGGTGACCTATAGGGGCCGGTAGCTCAGCCTCCCCAATCACCTGAGGTGGACGCTCTTGGTACACCCTTTGTGGGCTGAGTGCAAAGTCTTGGTGTAGTTAAGACTTGATTGCTGTTGGTACACTGGGAGGAATTGACCTCCAGGCCAATTGGCTGTGAGGACCCGCTGTGTCTATAAAGGAAGAACTCCTGCGCTGGTGACACGCTTATGGTGCAGAACTTGTTTCAGTGGGGCTTTGGTGCTCACTGAGTCTGTCTCTTGAATGTGTCACTTATGGATGTGAGGAGTTGAAATCTGGTATCTCACACTGACCACTAGGTACACTGGCTTCTGGATCTCCAATGGAGTGCAGGTCAGCTACTGTCTGAGGCCACCCAGCAGGAGCTACAGCAAGAACTACAGTTTTCTCCTCTTTGCTTGGGGTTTGGAGATTTTGGAACTGTCTGACCCGGGCTGCAAGTTTGCTAGGTTAAGCTGCAATAGGGCAGGCCATTCATATGCTAGAGCCGCTGCTTGGAGCTTGGGTGGGTTTGTAGGTTTTGCGGGGCAGGGTCTCAGGGTGACACTAGGCTAGGGCATGGCAAACAGCGATGGCTGCCAGTAAGCCGGCTCTGCGTCTCTACCGCGTCCCCACGTCCCGTGCCCCAGCGTAGTAAACAATATTCCTGCGCGCAGCCCTGCAAGCAAGCCACCCTCACTTTCCGACCTGATGGCAGACAGTCCAGCTTCTCCCCGTAGGAGTTTGGGTCCCCCGTGTCTCCCCAGAAACTGGAGTTTGGAGTAATCGGGGCTTGTCTCCCTTCGGGTTGAAAAAAGCAAAGCCTGCCACCAGCCCAGATCGTGTGTCTCTGTACCTCAGCTTTTCAGCTCTTGTGCACGTCTCAATGCTCTTTTCTCTTTCCTTCTAGTTGTAGAACTTCCACTCAGCCAGCTTCCTTGTGGTTCTGGGTGATAGATGTTTTGTCTTTTAGTTGTAGTTTTTAAATTGTTGTGCGAGGCAGCAGTTTAGGTGTTTACCTATGCCGCCATCTTGGATCCTCCTCTTTTTTTCTATCTGTCCACTTAATTCTTTATTAAAATTATTTTCAGTAATTCTAGTTCCTTTGTATTTCCATATAAATAACCTTGTCTATATCTACAAAAAAATCTTGCTGGGGTTTTGATTGGAATTTTCTTTAACCTGTATAATAATTTTTTTTGGGGGGGGGGGAATTGGAAACTTGACACCTTTACTATTTTGAACTTTCCAGTCTATAAACACATTTCATTTAGTAGTTTTTAGCATGCAAGTCTGTACCTGTTAGTATTACATCTAAGTTTATTTTTTAGGGATTGTAAGTGATGTTTTTAATTTTGTTGTCTACATGTTTGTTGCTAGTCTGTATAAATGTTATTAATTATTGTATGTTTATCTTATATCCTGTGATCTTACTGAACTCACTTAATTGTTTTAGAATTTTTCTGTAGATTCCTTAAAATTTTCTATATAGATAATTATGTCATTTGTAAATAGAGACAGTTTTATTTCTTTCCCATCTGTATGCCTTTTATTTCCTTAACACAATGATTAGGATGTCTAATATTATGGTGAAGAAGAGTGGTGAGAGTGGGATTCATTACATCATTCCCAATCTTAGGCGAAAAGCATTTCAGTCTGGTGCCATTGAGTATAATATTTATTGCAGGCGTTTGTAGATGCTCTTGATCAAGTTGAGGAAGTCCCTTTCCATTCCCATTTTTCTTAGCATTTTTATTATTAATGGGTGTTAATTTTTGTCAAATGCTTTATCTTTTATTTAGTTGAGATATAATTGAATTATATCTTTATTGATTGATAAGATCATTGTGATTTTTTCTTCTTTAGTCTATTTATATGGTAGTTTATATGTTTAGTTTTCAAATATTGAGTCAGCTTTGCATTCCCATATAATCCCCACTTGGTCTTTAAGTCTTTATATATATATATTTATATTTTGTTACATTCTATTTGCTATTTACATTAGGTTGAGGGATTTTGCATGTATAACCATGAAGGATATTGGTCTGTAGTTGTCTTTTTTTGATGTTGTCTTTGTCTTGTACTTGTATAGAGGTAATACTGACTTCCTGAAATGAATTGGGAAATCTTCTCTTCTGATTTCTAGAAGATCATGTAGAATTGGTGTTAATTCTTCTTCAAACATGTGGTAGGATTCTTCAGTGAAACCATCTAGGTCTGGCGATTTCTTTTGTTGTGAGTATTTGAATTATAAATTCAGTTTCCTTAGTAATTTAGAGGGCCAGTCAAATGATCTCCTATTGGGTATGTTGTGGTAGTTTGTGCTTTTGAAGAAATTGGTCCATTTCATCTAAGTTGTCAGATTTGTTTGTGGGGTTGTTTATAGCATTTCCTTGGACATCCTATTGGATGTTTGTAGGATTTATAGTGATATCTCCTGTTTCATTGTTCATGTTGGTAATTTGTATCTTCACTTTTTAAAATTTGTCTGTTTTGCTAGAGGTTTATAAATTTTATTGAGTTTTTCAATGAACTAACTCTGTATCATGATATTTTTCTAGTGTTTTCCTATTTTCTATTTCATTAATTTCTGCTCTTGCTCTTGTTCTTACTTGTTTTGGGTTTATTTTGTATAGGTTTTTGAGGTGGTTTTAGTTTAGATAGTTGATGTGTGACTTTTCTTAATTTCTAATCTAAGCATAACATTTGTAAATTCGATTTTCAATACTGCTTTAACTGTGCCCCACAAACTTTGACATTATATTTTCATTTACATTAATCTTAGTGCATTTTTTCCATTTCCTTAGACTTTCTATTTACATAGGGATTATTCATAAATATGTTCATTAGTTTCCAAGTTTTAAAAAAATTTTCTGCCACCTCTCTGCTATTTATTTCTAATTTGATTTCATTGTGATCAGAAAGCACACTTTATGTGATTTTAATTTTTTAAATTTGCTGAAGGTTGTTGTATGGCTGGCTCTATGGTCTGTCTTGGGCCATTGCCACTGGAAAATAATGTGTATTCTGCTTTTGTTGGGTGAAGTGTTCTGTAAATGTTGATTCGATACTGTTGGTTAATGGGGTTGCTGCGGTCTTCTATCTCCTTGCTAATTTTATATCTAGTTGTTCTTGAAGTTGTTGGGAGAGGGGCGTTGCTATCTCCAGCTATAATTGTGGATTTGTCTGTTTCTACTTTTAGTTTTATTAGTTTTTGCTTCATATGTTTTATAGCTCTCTTGTTTGATGCACACTTAGGATTGTTATGTTGGTGGATTGACACTTTTATCATTAAATAATATCCCTTTTATCTCTGGTAATTTTCTCTGCTCTGAAGTCTATTTTATTTGATGTTAATATAGCCACTTGTGCTTTCCTTCAATTAATTTTTTAAAACCCTCACCCGAGAATATTTTTCCATTAATTTTTAGAGAGAGTGAAGAGAGACGGAAAGACAGAGAGAAATATTGATGTGAGAGAAACATATCAATTGGTTCCTCCTGCACATGCTCTGACCAGGGTCTGGGCCGGGGGTGAGCCTGCAACTGAGGTATGTATCCTTGACTGGAATTGAACCGGGACCCTTCGGTTCACAGTCAACGCTTGATCACTGAGCCAAGTTGGCTAGGGCTCGATTAATGTTTTCATGGTACATCTTTTTCCATTCTTTTACTTTCAACCAGTCTGTGTAATTATATTTGAAGTGAATTTCTGCAGAAGTTCACAGCCATTCAGAGAGATTCACAACATATGGTTGAGCCATATTTTTTGATCCATTCTATCAATTGTTGTCTTTTAATGGTATATTTAGGCAATTTATATTTACTATAATTATTAATATGTTAAGGTTGAAGTCTGCTATTTTAATATTGGTATTCTGTTCTGTGTTCTTTTATTTTTCATGCTTTCATATGGTTACTTCAACATTTTTTTTTTAGAATTCCATTTTGATTTTTCTACAGTGTTTTTGAGTATAACTCTTTATATAACTCTTTTAGTTGTTGCTCTAGGTATAACTTGATGTATACAAAACTTACCAAAGTCTACTGGCATCATTATTGTACCACTTCAAGTGCTGCATAGAAACCTTTCCTTTACATTTTTATCCTTCCTGTTTATAATATATTTTTTATAATACACACAAATGATTATATTATAGATTAGTTATCTTATAATATATGTATAATTACCCTAAATATTTTCTTTACATACATTTAGAACCACATCAGACAGTTACAATTTTTGTTCCAACCATTAAACATAGTTTAGAATTTTAGAAGAGAAAAAAAGTCTACTGTATTTACCCATATTTTTGCTTACCATGTTCTTTATTCCTGATTGTTTTAGTTTCCAAGTGCTGTTATAATAAATCACCACAGATTTACTGCAATAAGATGACATGAATTTATTATCTCATCGTTCTAGAGGTCAGAAGCTTGAAATAAATTTCACTGGGTTAAAAGATGAGGTATCAGTGAGCCTGCGTTTTTTTTCCTGTAGGCTCGTAGGGAAAATTGGTTGACTTTTCCAGCTTGTGGAGGCCACCTGCATTTCTTGGCTTGTTTTATCTTTCTAATCTGGCAAGATTCAACTCTAATATTTTGTTGTTTTCCCCAACCCAAGTTATGATCTGCTGGCCAGTAAATTCGTAGGTAGATATCTTTGAATCTTATTTTAGTTTCACCTTACCTGAAATTTAGTACCTTCAGTTATGATCAATGATATGTTCATCACTTTCTCCTGAGTCACAGTTTATCTCTGTGTCCTAGTTCCAAAGACAATATATATATTTTTAAAGTTCTGCGACTCGATTTTTTTTTCTAGCCACAACACAGACGTAATATATGCAAATACATCTCCCTGATGATTCCTCTCTGTCTTCTGGACTCCTGATTACAACCAGCCCTGGCTGCCTTCCCTATCTGTGCAGCACATCCACCTGCTGGGCCCTAGCTTCCCCTAGAAACACTGAAGGCCTTAATGTATCTTGGACATGACTGAACTTTCTATGCCCTTTGAACATTTCCTTCCTCTCACTGCCCAGGCACCGCTTGGCTCTCCTAGTTTTATCTAACATAGAAATTTAAATTTCAGTGAAAGTGGAGAAAATCTTGCAAAGAAGCCTCACCTAAGAATGGCCAGTGTAGCTCCAAAAATTTCCTATATACTAAGCTTTCCCTTTCTAAATTTACAGTGGCCTAACCATGACACATTCTTGTGATACAGCAGCTCTGGTATTCTGTGCAACTCTGTGCCTATGTCCAGCTCATAAATTATTTCACACTTTGGTAGAGTTTTGGAGTTTAGCATTTCACATTTGAATCTAGAATTTCAGATTATAATTTTTATTGCTGGCAGTCACAGTGTCATTTACTCATGAGGCCACAGAATGGGAGGCAATAAAGCTTCAACTCTGGAGTCAGACTTCCTGGGTTGAAACTCCCTTTCATCACTACTAACAGTGTAAAGTTGGGCTGGTGGTTTAATCTAACTTAAGCACATTTATTATTAAATTGAGAATAAAAGTAATAAAGGCATTTGTTTACTAGCTTTTTAATGGTGAGCAAATGAAATACTATGTATTGAGGAAAATACTTAGCATAGTTTTTGGTATAAACTCAACAGATGCTATGATATTTTATTATATATTTTTGGCAAAAATTGAAAACTTAGAATTCTGGCTAAACTTAACATTATCAATTAATCTTACCAGATAATCTTATCTGTTTATTAACTGTTCACTACACACCTAAAAGATAGTCCTCTATAACAATGAGGCTCTTGGAGCATCACTTCCAAGATCAAGCTTAGATATTCTCAGTGTATCACCAGGAAAGGTAATAGAAATGAAGGTTCCTGGGCCCCCCCACCTTGACCTACTGGATCAGAAGCTCTGGGGGTGAGGTCCAGTAACCTGTGTTTTAACAAGCCCTGCAGGGGATTCTGATGGACACTCAAGCTTAAAAACCATGACTAGATTAAGGTTTGATGTTCCATGCAGGTCCTGTCTCATCACTCTTGCTGCAGCCTTTACTGGTCTTCCTGCTGTCATGATCAACACATGCCATTAGCTGATTAGGAACCGGAAAGGCCCAACATAGAATTAAATATATTAGGTTTAGTGGGGGAAAACATTTTTGACCTAAAGGTGGGAAAAGCTAATGGCTGAACCAAGCAGTTATCTCCTGTGAATAATCACTGGAATTACCTTGATTGCTTCATTTGATTATTTGCTTTTCTGTTTAGTAGCAACAACTAAGGCCTCGAGATCTTTATTTTCCTTCTCTGGAAATAATCCTTGAGAAACCAGGATTTGTTAGTATCTATGACTGCCTTGTGGATTGTTATTTCAAGGAGCCTGTTAATTTAATTTTAGTGTAATCCTTTTTTTTCTGGTTAGTGTTTCAATGCTTATTTCAACACATAAATAAACTTAGAGTGACTGCTTAAAACCATTCTGGGCTGATTAAAAGCACTTTGGGTAGAGCCTGGGCAGTTGTAAATATAATTTTATTTCTGAACAGATAATTTCTGGATAAACAGTAATTCAGTTGCTAAAAGCTATTATTGTAATATTTTCACATTTTTCTAAGCATGCAAAGTGAAATAGAAACATTATATAGAATTGGGACAAGACATATTGGGTCTTATGTAAATTTAGTTTATGAATTCTCAAGAAATAACATGTTCTTTCTACTTTTTTATAGGGGAATCCTAGTGTACCTGAAAACCTGAGGAGGGAATTAGATTTAGGGCAGATAGACCTGCATTAACATCCCTTCTGCCACCTCCTTGCTATGGAGTTTGGGTTTTTATTATATCAAACCTCTGGTTCTGCATATTTAAAAAAACTAGGAGGCCAATTTCAGAGGTTGTTGAGGATTAAATGAGATAATGTAAGTAAGTATCTGGCATAGAGTAAGAGCTCAAGAAATTTTGTCAGTGTGTCTGAGGCATTTTGAACATTACGTAATTTTGATTTGTATTTAGTCATCTTTCTAGTTGATAAGGCAATTTAGATACATTTGCATTTCTGGTTCCTTGTTTGGGTCTTTCTTAATTAGTGTCTTTAAAAAAAAATAGAGAAGTGTTTTAATGACACTACTTGCCAGCGTTGACTCTGTTTCATAAAGCTTTATATCAGATCTAGGAGTGATTGATTTTGGAGGCCAGCTAGTTTAAGCTCCCTTTTTACCAATTCAAGAATCTGAGGCCTGAGAGTGGAAATGACATACCCAATGCCTCTTGGCTGGTGGTGGGCATGGTATCACCTGTTCCCTATAAGTTAGTAACCTGTTAGATGGCATAGGGAAATATAGATTTTGAAATGTCCAAAGCTCCCTTGTATGGCCTATGAGGCTCTACCCGATAGGGGCTCTACTTACTTTCGGCCTTATCTTAACCACTCTCTATCCTAACACCTCATGATTCTGTAGCATGCATAATACTGAGGGTTTTCTTTATTCTAGCTCTGCTGATGTCTTTCTGGCAAAAGGATAACCCTTCCCACACCTTCCCATTTTTAACCCTTTAATTCTAATTGTGAACCACAGAGTAGAAGTCTTTGAAGCCCCCACTATCTCTCCCCTGCCCTCTGCATCCCACAAGACTTCTCAGCCTATGCTTTGAAAGGGTGCTGGGAACAAGTCTTATTTACTTTTCTATTTTCAGTATCTAGTAGAGGGTCTGGTACGTTTTATATGTTCAATCAATCTTTGTTGAATTGAGCTGTTGTTTGGCTTCTGTGAATTGTGTTTTTGATTATTGTTACTTACATGCCATTGTGATCTTCTCCTAGCTGATACTTTAAGACCCTAGTGCCCATGACTCAAGGTGTATTTACAAGTTGCTGTAAAAAATGGGACCTGTGGTTTGGAGACCTGAGTTTTCCAGCTTTGCTAACTAAAAAGTTATGCGAATTTAGAAAACGTATGCCTCAGTGCCTCGGTTTCTTAAATGTTTCTGTTGTAGTAAAAATTACCACACATAGAGAAAAATGCATCATACGTGGATTTGCCCTCACTGGATAGAATGCAAATACCTCTGACTCCACCACAAAGGCTGGAAATCAGAGCATTGCCAGCTCACCAAAGCTACTCACTGTCCTTTACTGATCACAACCCCTCTCTCACGCCAAAGGTAGCCTAGGTTCTGATCCGATTGATCATTACCTCTGTACTTCTTAACCTATTTTTACTATCTAAGGATATGTGTTTAAAGACTTTAGATCAGTTTTTCCTCTTTTTGTACTTTATTTAAATGAAGTATACACTGGACATTATTCTGTGTCTGGCTGATGTATAGAAACACAATTGATTTTTATATATTGTGCTAAAAAATATAAAACCATGTCAACCATTTCTCAGTGTATAGTTTAGTAGTGTTAAATATACTTCCACTGTTGTAAAACAAATCTTCAGAAACTTTTCATTTTGCAAATATGAAATTTTATACCTACCAGCATTTCCCCTTTCCTTACTACCCCCAGTCCTGGTGACCATCATTCTACTTTCTGTTTCTATGAATTTGACTACTTTAGATGTGTCCATATATGTGGAATCAATCAGCATTTATCTTTTTGTGACTGGCCTGTTTCATTTAGCATAATGTCCTTCATGTTGTAGCATGTGACGGATTTCCTTCCTCTTAAAGTCTGCATAAATTTCCATTGTATGTACTAGTATATGGCACATTTTGTTTATCCATTCTCCTGGGGATGGACATTTGGGTTGCTTCTACCTCCTAGTTATCCTATATAATAAAACCCTAATATGCAAATTGACTGAAAAGCAGAGTGACCAGTCACTATGATGTGCACTGCCCACCAGGGGGCAGACACTCAACACAGGAGCTGCTCCCTGGTGGTCAGTACACTCCCACAAGGGGAGCGCCGCTCAGCCAGAAGCCAGGCTCATGGCTGGCAAGTGCAGCAGTGGTGGTGGGAGCCCCTCCTGCCCCTGCCTCCGAGGCAGCAATAAGGACATCCCCTGAGGGGTCCAGGCTGAGCTGAGGGTCCCTCCCCCAGTGCATGAATGTCATGCACTAGGCCTCTAGTTGTGAATAATGCTGCTTTAAACATGAGCATGCAAATATATCTTCAAGATTCTGCTTTTAATTCTTTGGCCATATACCCAGAGGTGGAAACTTGAATCATTTCTTCATATGGCTTAGCTTTGTAGTTTCTGCAGAAGTAGGTGTTACAGATCAAAATAGCCCTAATATATTGATCAGTCTGATGATCTACTTGCTAGCAATTAGAGTGGGGTGAAGTCAACTATTAGTAGGGTTGGCTGCTATCATTTTCAACCCTGATGGGATTTGTAAATAGACAAAAGAAATGCTAGGGAAAACTAAGGAGGTTTGAGGTCACATGAATCATTTGAAGAATGGAAGGGCTGGAACATTTGTTCCTAAACTGTAGTCTGCAGATCCCTTGGGATTTCTGAGACCATTTCAAAAGGTTTGTGGGGTTAAGACTACTTTCATAATAATACTAAAATGTTACTTGCCATTTTTACTATGCTGATATATGCACTAATAGCACAAAAGGAATGACAAAACTGCTGGTACCTTAGAATAGATCGAGGCAGTAGCTTCAAACTACATTCTCCATCACCATATATGTTATTAAAAGGAAATGTGACTGTCTTCAATGAAGCAAAAAATTATTAATTTTATTAAATTTTGATCTGAGTATATCTTTTTAATATTTAGTGTTAAAAATGGGATGCATGCATAAAGCACTTCTGTTGTACATTGAAGTCTTGAGAAAAAGCATTTGTGTGATTGAGTTGAAAGCTGAATTAGCCACCTAGTTACGGAACACCACTTTTCTTTGAAAGAACTGTAGATAGACAACTGGTTATTCAGAGTTGTGTATTTGGTAGACAGCCATTTTCATGAAAATGTTTGAAGTGAACCTATTTCTTCAATAAGCAACTCACAGTAATTATTGCTAGTGATGAAATTTGAAATTTCAAGTGAAAATTAGAATTTTGGAAAAATTGTCTTTGTCACTCTGAGCTTAACAGTTTCTCAATAGCTGAAGACTTTTCTGGTAAGCTCAGTGATATATTGATGAATTTGAGTTTTTGATATTATATGACAAAAACTGTCAACATTTGGAAGATCTGCATAACCCAATAGCTAATATTTTCCAAAGTATGATATTATAATATCATGCATGGGCAAAAGACCCATTCAAAGCACAAGATAGATCAATAATGTAACAAATTTTGAAAAGTTCATTGATATAATTTCAAATTTTACATTGCAACTAAACTTTAAGAAACTACCATTTGTTGAGTTTGGTTATAGTATTAAAAAAGTAATATCCATAGTTATCTGAAAAGGCCATTAAAATATTCCTTCCTTTTCCAACTATATCTGTAGAAGGTTTTCTTTATATCTTTTAACCAAAAGAACATACTACAATAGATTGAATGAGAATCCATAGCCTTCTATTTTGACTGTTATTAAAAGACATTTGCAAAAATGTAAAACAATACCATTTTTTCTAACTACTTTCATGTTTCAAAAATGAAGCTATTTTTACAAAATGTATTAGTGTTTCATGGGTTATTACTGCTATTTTCAAAGAAATTATTAAATACAAGAGGCCCTGTGCATGAAATTTGTGCACTGGGTGGGGGTTGTCCCTCAGCCCAGCCTGCACCCTCTCCAATCTGGGACCCCTCAAGGGATGTCTGACTGCCGGTTTAAACTGGCAGTCAGACATCCCTCTCACAATCCGGGACTGCTGGCTCCCAACCGCTTGCCTGCCTGCCTGCCTGCCTGCCTGATTGCCTCTAACTGCTTCTGCCTGCCAGCCTGATCACCCCCTAACCACTCCCCTGCCAGCCTGATTGATGCCTAACTGCTCCCCTGCCAGCCTGTTTGCCCCTAACTGCCCTCCCCTGCAGGCCTGGTCCCCCCCAACTGCTCTCCTCTGCAGGCCTGGGTCCCCCCCCCCCCCCCAACTGCCCTTCCCTGCAGGCCTGGTTGCCCCCAACTGCCCTCCCTTGCAGGCCTGGTCTCTCCCAACTGCCCTCCCCTTCAGGCCTGATCACCCACAACTGTCCTTCCCTGCCGGCCATCTTGTGGTGGCCATCTTGAGTGAGGGTGTGATAGCCAATTTGCATATTACCTCTTTATTATATAGGATATTTAAAATTCTATTATGGTAAATATCGATAGATGTAACCCACAAAAACAAAGCTCTTTTTGACTGTTAATAGTTGTTAAGAATGTGAGTCGTCCTGAGAACAATACTTTGAGAACTTCTGGTCTAGGGAAAACAATACATATCTGTTCCTTGTCTTTCCCAGACATTTCCCTGTAATCTCAGAAGTTTTGAGAACCATGTCTATCCTAGGTCAAAAATTGTGTGGACAAATAATCTTGGGACATTTAGAATGTTAAATACCAAGCTTTTGTTCTGGTGAGTGCAATAAACATGCAAAGCAGATATTATGGACCACTGTAGAGCTTTTATCAACTGTGTATTTCCTGGAGCCCATTTGGAAATAATACCCTATTCAATGGTAGAGGACATGGTGAAGGAGAACAGCCTCATTTGGATTTCCCAAATGATTTGATATATCAGAAGGGATTGTGCACATTTATACAAACATAAATGTTTTTTAGAGTGGAGGTTGTGGGGATTTCTTTGTAGCCTGCTAAAGTGCCTCTCAATTTTTATCAACTAGGTAGCATCATCTCAAATACATAGTCAAGAAAATTCACCCACTTCATCTTTCCTCTTGGCTTCCAGATATCAGAGCACCTGGGCAGAGATTTGACATTTTACTCTATTTCCTCAGGAGTACTGATTTTGTGTTTAACCACCTTGCAAGCAAGGGTTATTTTTATTTATGGCTTGAAACATTTTTTAGATGCATCCAAAGAATTCCTGGAATATTTTATGATCATTAGACCAATGATTATTGTTTATTTCTTGATGAGATAAAATGGGATAAAACTGAAAGTTCTACCCTAATATGGAAGTATTGATAAGATAACTAGTACATAATGAATCTCACATCTACTTACAAACCTATGGTTTCTTAAAGGGTCTATATATGAATCATTATTTAGCATCTGAGTTAAGTTTAAGTTCTTCCTGTGGCCATTTTTGACAGGTTTCCTGATATATCAATCTATATAGTATTTCTGTAGCTAACATTGATAAGCTAATAGAAAGAAACTTGGAGAAATGAATGAAAAATAGAATTAGTGTATGAATAAAATATTTGGTATAAATACACACAGGATATGTCTATTGTCCAGTTTTCAAACATTTATTTTTATATAAATGTGCACAATCCCTTCTGATATATCAAATCATTTGGGAAATCCAAATGAGGCTGTTCTCCTTCACCATGTCCTCTACCATTGAATAGGGTATTATTTCCAAATGGGCTCCAGGAAATACACAGTTGATAAAAGCTCTACAGTGGTCCATAATATCTGCTTTGCATGTTTATTGCACTCACCAGAACAAAAGCTTGGTATTTAACATTCTAAATGTCCCAAGATTATTTGTCCACACAATTTTTGACCTAGGATAGACATGGTTCTCAAAACTTCTGAGATTACAGGGAAATGTCTGGGAAAGACAAGGAACAGATATGTATTGTTTTCCCTAGACCAGAAGTTCTCAAAGTATTGTTCTCAGGACGACTCACATTCTTAACAACTATTAACAGTCAAAAAGAGCTTTGTTTTTGTGGGTTACATCTATCGATATTTACCATAAAGCCTTACACCCACACAAAAATGCCAAAATTCAAAGTTAACCATTTAAGTTTTACTGTTTTAGAAAATTGAAACTACCTATCTAATCATGCGCATATCAGTGCAAGCTATTGAAATTATTACCTACCTGCAAGTTGAAAACACAGGTTAAAAACATTTCTACATTTAGAGTCTACATTTTTGGGTGTAATTCCTACATCTAAGACCTACATTTCTTGCTCCTATAAAACGTCACATAGGAACCCAGGTAAATATTTTCCAGCTCTTATGTCTTTCAATTATTTAAAGGCCCCAAATAAGGCTGCAGAAAGCCTTTATGAAACGGCCCTGTCTGTCCCTCTTACTTCATCTTTCCCTATCCCTCCAGGTGTATCCAATGTTCCAGCTGTGTTGAGCTCTTTGAATTTTCTTAAACACACATTCTTATTTTTAGAAATAACCTCCCCTTTATACATATTACTGCTTTTGCCCAAAATACCCCTCAAATAAAATAGTACTAGCACTTTATACTTATGTGTGCTTAGGTACTGTTCTAAGCATTTGTAAATATTTTGATTCATTTAATCTTCATAACTACTCCACAAGATACTATTATTTTTTCCCATTTTAAAGAACAGGAAAGCGAGTCCTAACATTTCTCAGAATGTATCCCTATCATTAGGTGAGCATTTCAAAGGTTACATCTCTGTCCCTAGTTCATACTTTGGGTAAAGCACTCAATATTGCTGTCATAATTTGCTTTTACTCCTCTTTAACTTAGTGTAACTATGAGGAACAGATAGTGTGTTTTATACAACCTGTATTGAGGATTGAAAGAATACATGACCCAAAACATGCCACTTTGGCATGTGAAATATTTTAAGCTGAAGGAAATCAAGATCCAGCAGATTTAAGGAAAACTTTTACTTCTCCCTTACTAACTAAAATAATTTATATAGAAGGGGGGGGGGGGGAGAGAGAGAGAGAGAGAGAGAGAGAGAGAGAGAGAGAGAGAGAGAGAGAGAGATTGAGAGAGAGAGAGAGAGAGAGAAGAGCTATTACCAGAGGTAACTTCTATCTGAATGACCTATCTGTATGGGAGGGCAAATATCTAATCAAACATCTGCCATTCTTATTGTCCTGTGAATTACCCTCCTCCTCGTTGAAGCCTCAGTTCTTACCCCATTCCTTCGCTCAAACCTCATTTGCCCAACTTGTTTTTGGATATCTTATCTTTCCCCCCTGTGGCCACCCCTGTGAGTCTCTCTCCCCCCACCTCCCATACATACAAAATTAAATTTGATTTTCTCCGTTTAATGTCTCATGTCAATTTAATTCTTAGATCAACTGGAAAAGAACCTGGAAGGGCAGAGAAAATTTTTTTTCTCTCCAGAAGTATCCTCAATAGATTACAACGTTAAGTATCTTTCCTACTTTGAATTTTGCCACTGGAGCTCTAAATACTTTTTATATATTGTTGTTTTAAAAGCAAAACTTCACTTATCTCATCTGTTAGTAGAACTATAGCAGAACTTAAGACAACTGGAAATCCATCACAATTTATGAATATTAGAATGATAGAGCCAGAAACAACCTTAGTGAGTAGAGTGTGTGCACCACTTTCTTTTTGGGGGGTGCGGGGGGCAGGGGGTAAGGAAACTGAGCTTGTCCATTGAAGAGACTTAACTGTATGTCAGAGATTTTTAACAGGGTATGGCTCAGATGCTGGTCCTCCTGATCCCCAGAATAAGTTTTCCAGCAGAAAATGTCAAATTTCCCCCCCTAAACTCTATAATTGTTAGTTAGATTAGTATTCTCATTTTCTGTGCTCAGGATGTTTAAGCTCTACAGTGAATGCAGTGTGTGCATTTTTAGAAAATAATTCTAAAGAATTAGGTGTTTCTTTACAGGTCAAACCAGCTTTGTTAAAAATCTCCCTTCTGTCAAACAAGTTCCAATTTTACAAATGAATTCCTTTTTGATTACACAGAACTGCTTCCATGCTATCTCATTAAAGATGACTATTTCTTCCTTGAAATTTTTAAATGTAACTGGAAGATGAGCTGCCAAAACCCCAAAATGCTGTTATGGAAGCAGATTTCTTTAAATTCAGGGTAAAATAGAAAATGCTACCTTTAAAAAAAAGGCTTTTATTCGAGTTACCATTTATCATTTTATTAAATTCTTCACTAACGGGGATACTTTTGGCAGCTAAAATATTTCAATAAAAATGTGTATAGAGGAGAAGGAAAACTGGGGGTGGTAAGAGAGAAAAGCCTGTGAGAGCTTTCTGTCAATGCTAAAAGGAAAAGTATTGGAACAAATTGTAAATTTAATAAGCACATAGATGAGAAGGTATTATTTGAAAAGCTACAGTTCTTTGCCATCTTTGAAGGGCATGGTCAATGTAGTGGCTAAGGAAACTTGATTAGAATTGGCAAAAGTATAATTTTAAAGAAGTAAAATATTAAAATGCTGTTAAAATATTGATGAGAATTGGCTCCTGGTACAAATCCTCTGTCCCACACCTTTATATGATCCAAAAGACTTAAATTAATCTTAAAAGTCTGATGTGTCTTGATGAAATGGGAGGACCGATTCTCTAAGCCTAAGATATCTAAAGAATATTCAGGTTCCTTCCACGAATCTGTAAATATGAAATCAAAGAAGAGAATAAAGTTAATTGCAATGTAAATACCAATTTTTTATAATACATATATTTCAGTTTCAGTGAGGTGTGTGATCCTTCAGCTGTTCTCAACTAAATGTTTCAGCTCCCGAGTATGAGAGGTAGAAAAATACCTTTTGTGTTCATTAAAATAACACTTTTGTTTAAAGACACAACCCTTCCAAGAAGTGAAAGTCTCCTCTAATTGGGACTAGCAATATATAGGATCTCTCTTTTACTTGAATTATTTAATTCTGTAAATTTTTAAAAGCCTCTCTCTCTCTCTCTCTCTCTCTCTCTCTCTCTCTCTCTCTCTCTCTCTCTCTCTCTCTCTCTCTCTCTCTCTCTCTCTTTCCTTCATTTCCCAAGGTGAATATAGTAGGAGTCCATTTTGGGACAAATTGGTCTGTATTTCAATGGAAAGTCTACTATGGAAAATCTTACCCCAAACTGTTTGAACAAGTCAAGAGTGTATTGTTTTCAGTGAAATTTCATTGCCTAAGGAAAAGAGATGATATTTTCAAAATGTTTTAAAAAAATACTGTTTGAAGAAAGGATCAGGATTTTCTTGGTGTGCTGTATTCTGTAAAAAGGCATCATTTATCGCTATTTCAGATGAATACCCTTACAATAGGCAGAAAAAAAGGAATAGTTAGAGATATCCCTATAGAAATACACAATCTTGCTGATTGTATAAATAACTCAATGAAAACTCACTTGTATTGATTAAGTGCTTTCTAATGAGGCATTGAATCAGACATTTTAACCCTAAATGGTCTGCACTGAGCCAGAGAAATGGGGAAACCAAAATGAGGATTGTGAAAAACAAAGTTCTGTCAAGTATATATGAAGATCTGATTGGCTTTATTAAGCAATTTATGAACTGGGCAGTATCTCATCTGGCAACCAGAAGCATGCACTGAGGCATTGTACAAAATGGGAGTTTTTCATGGGCAGAAGGAGGGTGGTGGGGGGCAAGCAGAGATTAGCAAATAAAAAGACTTATTTTTAGGCCAGGACACAGCTTTTTGGGGGCAAGGGGCTGGCAAGGGTTTGAACATGCCTCTTCTTTGGGGGATGGAAAGGCCTAGGTGACAGACAGAAAATTCCCGCCTGCTTGAATAAGATTACGTTCTGTCTGGGTGGAGTTGAAACTGCAACTAGGTTAGGTATTAAATCTATTCAATCTGGGTTGATAACATGGGCGTTAGCATGAGTGACACCATTTTGGGCCTGTCGTTTTCTCTTTAACAATGGAAACCAAGAAAAAAAACAAGGGAACCAAAATAGGAATAGATATATGAGAACAAGAAAAAAAAAAAGGAAGGAGACTGGGGTTTAGTACCTGTTCTTTCACCATCCATGTGACCTTAAACCTCTCTATGAGGTAAAGATACTTAATCTACTCATGTCATGAGGTTATACTAAGGACAATAAATGATGGAATCTATAATAATAAAAGTGTAATATGCTAATTAGACTGGACAGCTGGATGGGCCTCTAGTGTAGATATAATAGTCTTAATTATTATTTGTTGGTTATACTTTTTCCTTTAACTTCCAGTGATTCAAAGAACAAGAAGTTAGGTTCCATTTCAATAACTCTTGGTATAAGTAAAGATTTTCAGTGTTGAGATAGTGATCACTACAACACAATTCCAGAGAAATCTTATTTTGACAGAATTTGAGCTGTGAAAGAAATTAGCACTCAAGAGCAGGCAAGTTGCACTAAAATCAATTCTGAAGTAGAGATGGACATCTCTCTGAAGGTTTATCTGTATTATGCTGATCTATTTCAGGACAATAAATGTGCTCAAGATGGCAGCAGCTTCAGCCTCTCCTGCCTTATGTTATTGTTTCTAGTTGCCCTTGTTGTTTAATCAAAGCCACAGATTAAAAGTCCTTTCTGTAACAGAGCCGGCCGAGTAGTAAAAGTCAAGATTATTATTCTTTAGGGATTCTAGACTGTTACAAGAAAAGCGTAGTACAGGTAACCCAATGTGCTTTTTTATAGCCTAAAGCTATACCATTTCTTGCCAATATGGTAGAAAATAGAATCTGTTTTCTGCTCTTAAATCTCTTTAGAGTTTTAAGCATTTAAATAATGTGGAATTACCCAGAAGAGATTTTAAAATATATATGTAAGAACTTGAAAAAGCAATGGAGAAACATAAAACCTGCTGGAGAATTCTGTCTGTATCCTCTTATCAGCAAACCTGCCTTTCTGATGGGCCAACATGTGAAAGTAGCTAGGCAAGCAGGTCATTTCCAAGAACCAAAGATGGAAAGCTGTGAGGAAGAGGAGGAAGCGCATCACACTCCTAGATGAAAGGAGAGTTAATGTTAGGCCTTTCTTACAGATTTCTCTTAAGAGAAATGTACACAAAAGAAAGAGTCAGGATGAATTAACTTGAAGCCTCAGTTCAGGGATTTGGGGACTAGAAAGGAGGGCTGGAAAGGTAAAATTCTGACTGTCACAATGAATCCAAAGAGATTGTTCTGAATGTCTGTTTCTCACAAATTCTGTTAATCCTTGCATGAGCTAAAGTCCTGCAGGCAAAACATATTAGTGCCATAGAATGAATTTGGAAAGAGAATATATAACACAATTTCCTGAAAGAATAGGTGCTCCGCTAGGAAGATGAGGTTTTGAATCTACTTCTACGTAAAATCTTCTTTAAACTCAAGTTGCTTCATCTGTAAAATGGGAATGAGAACATCTCACTTTTTTCCCCTATTTTTGTTAATCCTCACCTGAGGATATTTTTACCATTGCTTTTCAGAGAGAGAGAGAGAGAAAGAGAGAGAGAGAAAGAAGTGAGAAAAAGACATCGACCGGTTGCCTCCATCACATGCCCCAAACAGGGGCAGGGAACAAACTTGAAACTGAGGTACATGCCCTTGACCTGGAATCAAACCTGCCACCCTTTGGTGCACAGCCCAACACTCTAACCATTGGGCAACACCACTCAGGGCTCCTCACTTTTCTTAATACAGGAGGCTGCTTCAGATGGTATCTTCAAGATAACAACATTCATCTCTGTGATGTATTCCATGTCTAAATATGAGTAAAAGGCCATTTTCATTATCCTAAAATTGTCATATATTACAAATCGCCCCTTGCCCCCCTCTCCCCATAATAGTCTGAATAGAACTCAAGGTAATGGTCCTAACTAGAATGAAACTGTAGAAGATAAACTGAGAGTTTACTGTCATCTGTCCTAAACATTTCAGGCATTTCTGGCTGAGGCAGGACTTGTCTTTAATTGTGCACTAATGGAACATGATTCTTCAAGTCATCAATTCCCAGGCATTTTGTTTGTGGTTATGAGATAATTATAGTTTGACATGGTTTTAAAAACTCCCAATTACAGATTTGTTCATTTGTTGATAATTCTTTGATATACCTTAAGCTATTTGAAATTTGAGGAAACCACAAAGAAGAGAATTATTCTGAATAGTTTTGTGTTAGTCCTCTCTAACAATCCATAGTTAGCCTGTTCATTATTAAATGAATTATGCACAAAATATTCAAACAATTTGTCCAAGCTCAACAATTAACAAAGAAAATTGTCTATCTTTTTGCTTTCATCATTTGATAAAATCTATTTTGATTACTGTACTTTTAAAAATAGTGTTTTTTTTGTTTTGTTTTGTAATCTAACTCTGCACTGGTAATAATTGATTTTCTTGAGTTGAGGTAGAATTCTTAGCTTTATTTCCTCATTAAATGATACATTCTGCTTCAATTTAGTCTTTCCTTGGTTCCAGATTTTATTGCCAGCGAATCAGAATTTTTTAAAAAGAATGACAAATTCTAAAGAATGAACATTTTTTTTAATGGCTTTAAATGGAATTCAGTTTTGAAAGACTTAACCCTCTACTTTTTAAACTTTCAATCTAGAGTGTAGGAAGCAGAGTGTGGCAACTCTTAACCCAGCGAAGGAATGCTGGCATACAGATGGAGAGGCAGGGCTCTGTGGTTCAAATTGGTTTATTTCCTGTTTCACCCATATTCTTGGTTTGTCTCATTTATGTTTTAGAATGGCTTTACTGTCAGTTTATGCACCTGAGCATATTTTTTCCATTGATTTATTTTTATTTTTATTTTTTTTAGAAAGAATGAGAGGGAGATGGGGGAGAGAGAAGGAGAGGGAGAGAAACATCAACACAAGAGAGACACATCAATTGGTTGCCTCCTGCTCTTGCCCTGATGGAGGCTGGGGATTGAACCTGCAACCAAGGTACAAGCCCTTGACCAGGAATCGAACCTAAGAACCTTCAGTCCTTGGGCCAATGCTCTAACCACTGAATAACCAGCCAAGCCGTTGTGCTTTTATTACTGACTTAGACTAACCCTGATATGAGTTATGTCATTCCAGTTTTTATACACACTCTCACACAAATACACACACAAATAAATGCATTTTTTAAAATGAATAGGGCTTTTAAACATTTCCATGTTAGACCTTATAGATAAATGCTTGTTTAGTTTTAAAAAATATAAAATCCCCAGTCCTATGCATTGCACTGATACTTGTTTTTGTTCAGGTATCAGAAATATCTCTTCAGCTTAATGCATGTAAAATGAGTACCTCATTATTTATGTAGTCATTCACCTGTTTAAGTGACAGCTGTTTGCAAATTTTACTGTTATGTATTGTACAGTGACAATACCAGCTGGAGGAGTATTTTAGTCTAGACTACTACATGTAAAAACAAAGGACTAGGGTCATGAGCACTTTAAACTGTGTTAGAGAATACCATATTGTTCCAGCAAGGCTTTGCATGCCCACCATAAAGCGTGAGGATGCTTGATTTCCCACGTCCTCACTAATACGGCTATCACTAACCATCTTGAATGTTGTCAACCTGATAGGACAGAAATGAGATCTTATTATTGTTTTAATTTGCCTTTTCATTATTACCAGTGAATTGGAGGATCTTTTTCTTTATTTCTTCTTCACATTGCCTTTTTATAATCGTTGCTAATCTTTTTATTAATTATCAGTCTCCTTTTTGACTTAGAGAAGTTCTTAATCTAGTTCATATCAGTTTGCCACTTGCTTTTAATTTCACAAATGGTGTCTCTTTGAAATCTCAAATAGTCGACTTTTCTTTTCCTGGATTTGATTTTGTATGGCATTAAAGGTATAGGTATAGATATTTTCTGAAATGATTATTATTAAGTTTGTCATGCTTTGTGCACAGGTTGATTCTAAAAATTATATCCAATAAACAGACTTTACAGTATTAGGAGTATATAAGTGCTTTTCACTGTAAAAGTAGTATACTAGTATATGGGATCTTAGAAAAAGAAATGGAAACCATTGACAATAACCTCATACCTCTCAAAGGAACATGATATTAAGGACAAAGGATTCTCTCCTTTAATATTCCAAAAATATCACTCAAAATTGGTACATTTTAGTTTTCTTAATATATACACCATTAATTTTTATACATCTTTTTCTTTGTGTTTTTAATTGTCTCTCATGTGAAAACATTACTTTAGTTACCTGTAGGATAGAAAGGCAGGTTAGTAGTCAAAATTAAAAGAAACTTAACTTTGAGATATCTGACTTTAATTTTTACATGCCTATCTATAGGACTCAATTAGCAGACATATATAAAGTATTTCATTTATTAAGACGCTAAAGATTTTGGATCTGGAGGCACTATTCATGGAACTCGCATGGTTCTTCAGTCCTTGGCCTCATTTAAAGGGCATCTCGCTACTTCTGAATCTTTACGTGTGACATTGTTAGTAAGTCTTCCTGAAACCTGGGGTTCACATACAAACTGAGCCTGATGTTCCCATAGAAAGGTGTGTTCTAAATTGGGTGGGATTCTACAGAAAGTATTTGTTTCTTGGGGCAGGAGGGAGAGACACCGGGAGATGTATATTCTCCCCAGGTGGCTCAGAGAAATGAGGAAGAGGTTTTTGAAAAAGCCATTAACTCTGAAAAGGCTTATTATCAATACAGCAATGTGACTATTACGTGACACAGAATAATGTGCAGTAAGGCCTTTCAAGATCAGGCAACTGCCACAGTGAGAGTTATTTTAAGATACTAGAGACTTCCTTAGGTTTTCTCAATGCAGCAGTATTTTTAAAATGATAGATTAGAACATTTAGAATAGGGACAGGTGGGGAGAGCAATGGGAAATGCCAGCTTTGGAGTGTGTAGTTGGTAGAAAAGTATCTCTGAAAATTCTGCCCTGAAAGATGAAATGCACTAACATGCTGGCTGGGCTCATTTGCTGCAATTTTCTCCTCTGGTTTCCCATTCCTGAAGGGTCTACTAGCCCTCTTCACCGCCTGTGGATTAGAGAGCCTTGGCAATATTCCAACACAAGGATTGGCGCTCATCTCATTTACATCTCTTGCTTGCTTAAAACAAACAGAAAACAAACCCTGACATTAAAACCCATTTTCTTTTGGATGAGCTGGGAAGCTTATGTCATGTGTCCATGACAGCAACCCACACATCTAATCCCCGACATTAATGTCTGCTAAGAATAACGCATGGATTCCAAACTTAATATTGGTATAGTGTAACTCAGCATGATTGTGATCATCCTCTGTTAAGTAAATCTGCCAGCCATGCTGAGGTCTGGGTGCCCTTAAATGGCAGACATAAAAATTGTATTTTATGAAGCTGGAGTGACTATCACGGTTGTCTAAGTTTATGTGCTTATTATGTCTGAGATAAACCACCAGTAACTATATGGTTCTGTCTTTTGAAGTAACACCAAATTGGTAATCTAAGGGAGGAGTGGGTAGGGTTGATAATATACTTTAGTTAATAAATAGTTCCTTTCAGCATGTCCTTTGAATTTAAATGGTGTGGGGTGGACTGTGATTGAAATTACATAGCAGCAGGAATGAAAATATTTTCTGTGAAAAATGAGTGGCCGTGACCATTAAACTAGTTTTTATGAAAGAAAATGTGTTTTCTCCCACAGAGACCACTGTTGATCACTTTAACAACAACCCGAATAATGGAGTGGCTTGTCAAAGTTTTCAGTTGACATTCAGGAGTATTTTTGATTTAAGGGTGACAATTTAAAGGTGGTTTCATGCCATGTTAGGGAAAATAGAGCCTCTAATCTTATACTATACAGGATTGTGGTTATGGAAAAGAAAATGACTTGAAATTACAGAACAAATTATGCTTACTTTCAGACACTCTCTGGGGAAAATAAAGTAAGCCCTGGAATTGTTGAGTTTGAAAAACTGAGAACCAATGTGTGAAAATTAAAGTGACCAATTATAACATATTTCTATCTACAATTTCCACACCTGATTTTTGCCCCTTTAAAAATACTTCAAGGTACATGCAGGCTTAACATTTTATCAGAATTTATTTAGCCTCAGATAAGTAAATATTATTGTAGCCATTTACAATATTACTGTAGCTGTTTAGAAAAGACTGGCATCTCTACAGGGTGCCATGCTCATTATGGTCTATGGAATGGCCCCTCTGGGGTTGTGAGGTGCAACCTATGCAGTCTGGTATTCCCTCCCCAATAGATACTTGTATAAAGTAACTCACCTTCTGGATTTTAGATGAGGAGCTTTGTTGGTTTGGTGCCTGGGGTGACGGCGGCCATTTTGTAGGCCCTCAATGATGTCATTCATTGTGCTGCTAGATTAAGCAACTCTGCACCAGTCTCTCTCCAGATTCTTGTATGTGGCAGAATCAATGATCTTAGTCTTTAAGAGCCTTTTTGTTGCTTGTCACTAAAGACATTCTAACGAGCACAGTGGCCATTTTCTCTGTCTTTGGACTTACCAACTAGCTAGGCTAATATTTGTCCTGTACATAATTCTAATATGACATTGTTTATTAGCAGCCACTGGCATGTCTTGAAACTTTTCATTTGGAATTGGTTTCATGCATCTGAGGTGAGAGGGTAGTAGCACTGGCAGCCCTGGAAAATATTGCAATGTGAATTTCAAGCCTTGTGAAACTTTTTTTTAACCAAAGGCAGCTTTGGTCCTACCTTATGCCAGTTTGCAAGATCCTCTTTTCCTTCCTGAGGTGCACACCATAACATGAAAGCTGATGGCAAAGGTACATTCGGCATTCCGAAATCTTCCTTGCAACTCCACATGAAGTCACTCCAGCTCTGTGAAATCAAGAGCATCTTTCACCTGTTCTTCCGGTTGGGAATGTGTCATTAAGCAGAGCAGCTCAGACTCTGCCTGAGGAAAGGTAAAAACCAAAGTGATTTTCTTATTTATCTTCCGCCCACATTATTTTTCAAACAAAATGGCATCTAATCATTTTTAAGGAGTTGAGTATATTTTAATTTAGTCTTTGGCTTCTCAGAAATAAACAGGAACTCATACACTTACAGACTCTAAAGTTGACTATGACTATACAGCATAACTAATACAGTCAGTTGTCATCTCCTAATTGTTATGAAACTAATTATTGCATAAACCTAAGAAAGTTATCTCGGTTCTTCAGTTATCTCAAGTTTTTGTTATTAGTGGTTAAAATCTTAGTCAAGTTTAGATTTAGTTACTCATTTAAAAACAATACTTATTCCTTATTGTGTTGAGTTGGTTTACACTAAATAGGCAATAACCCTCTGACTTTCAACAAGAATCCCTATTGAATGTGATCTTTCATCTATGAAGTCCATGTTCTTTTTACCAAGGAATGTTCTCCTGTATTAGGTCCAATTGGGAATGCCCTATTCATCTTTAGGAACTCAGCTTAAGGTATTATCTTTTAGATAAGGGTATAACAATTTTTTTCTTTTCCTACTGTGTAAGATAGTGATGTGATTAATAGTGGCAAAAATATATACTCAACAACAGCTAGTTCCTCTGCTCCAATTAGACTTTAATCCTTATTGAGGTGGGATGTGGTCTTATTTATTGATATTTAGTAGATACTTTAAAAATACTTGCTGAGTGAGGTAGGAAAAGTGGCTCTTTCCAGATCCACTCTAAATTCAAGCAACATACTGTATTATACAGACATCGTGACGAATCAAAACAACTATCATGTGTCCAGTTGTACACACACCATCCTCTTAAGTCAGGCAATTACACATGGATGGGGATCAACTTCTGGATTGGTGGAGGGTGAACCCAGCTTGCAAGAGAGAATAGGAGTAGGAAAGCAGAAGCTGCACAAGTTTCTGGAGGCTGAAGGGACCCAAAGCCATCAGACTGGTATAAAGATTACTATGAAGCTGAAGATAGTTGAGATACAGCTGATACACAAAGAAGCCCTTTCTGAGCCTTCCTTATCTGATTAAAGGCAGATGTTTCAGAGAATGAAGCTGCCAGAAATCTTTTTGAGGGAGCTTCCAGACAGAAAGGAGACTGGCCATTAGCAATGGAATAAGAAATTGCATAAACAAACTTTATCAGAAGCCTCTCTATCTTTCATTTGTTCCACTTAGAAGTCTATGTGTTTCCCATAGAAACCCATCTCATCTCCCTCCCCTTTTGGTGATCCATTTCTCATTGAGTGAATTAATTTTTTCTCTTGTTAATCTGTTGTCAATTAATTCACAAGCCCCCAAGCACCTAAATGGGTAGAGGAAAAGTTTTCCTGCCAAATAGATCTAGGTTCAGAATGACACAATGTTAGCTTTGCCACATTCTATTGGTGAAAGCAAGTCACAGGGCCACCTTGGATTCAAGGGATGAAGAAGTAGACTTGATCTCTTGACCAGAAGAGCTGTAAAATATTGTTGCCATTTTCCCAGTCCACCACCATATTTCTAGTGTGAGGATAAAAATAAACAAAATTTCTTATAGAAAAAAAAATATCTGTACTCTTACACACAGAATTAATAATGATTAATGTCTTTGTTTGTTCATTAAGGTCCTACCAGACTATTTCTACCTGTGTTTTTCTTACTTATAAAATAAGGGACCTCATTGTCCTCCAGCCCAGAGACACTAAGGTTCAATTCCTCCAGAACACTGCACTAAAATGCCCACATTATTATTTTTTAAACTGCAGACATGCTTTTGGTGTGGGAATTCTAAGGAGCTGTTGCATGCATAAACTTTTCATGCAAAATATTGTGATCAGCAACATAAAGGAAGTATATTTTCAGGAGTACATGTCCAATGATCAGGGTCCAATCCTATGGTTTTGTTTGGACAGTGACTTATTTTCTATATTTAGATGATGCAGGTTCCATCACCTTTGAACCTGGCTATATATAAATATAATATTACATAAGATATTGTATTTTACCTAAGGGCTCATTTATACGTAAGGTAGAAATCAAACAGGAGGGAAATTTACACAACAGTTTTCTTCTTTAAAACAAGGGCAATTATTCTATCAATATATTTATAACTGTAACTGCTATTATCAGATTCTGTGGATGGGGCTCATTAGAAGGGTGAGTTCTACTTTGAACATATGAATGGGAGACTTATTTTGTTTTGTTTTTTTTTAATATATTTTATTGATTTTTTACAGAGAGGAAGGAAGAGGGATAGAGAGTTAGAAACATCGATGAGAGAGAAACATCGATCAGCTGCCTCCTGCACACCCCCTACTGGGGACATGCCCACAACCAAGTTACATGCCCTTGACCGGAATCGAACCTGGGACCTTTCAGTCCGCAGGCCGACGCTCTATCTACTGAGCCAAACCGGTTTCGGCTGGGAGACTTATTTTGAAACAATACATTTAACTAATGCAGATGAGCATGGACCAAGATGGGCAATCTGACTGGAACACTGAAGAGATGCCTTGAGCTCCATTGGCTGGGCCATGGGTACAGACTCATCCATTTTTTAAGGGGGTAGTGTTCTGAGTCAGGCTGAGGACACAATTTCTGTTCCCTTTCAGTTGTGAGCAGAATTAGAATGAACATGCCTGGAAGTTTCATGATTTAGTTCAGATTATTTATTTAACTTTATTTTGTTAGGTTCTAATATGTTTTGATTAAAATTAACAACAGACCTTTCAGCAAAGACTTTAGCTTTTGGTAAAGTGGTTAAATGATGGTATCACCCTTAAAAGCAGAAAGAGTGAGTGTTTCTTAGAATAAATGGTGAATGATACTCAGCTTTGGAAATTTTCACATTCTTTGGAAATATTTGTTTTTATTTAAAAATATATGTAGCCAAAACCGGTTTGGCTCAGTGGATAGAGCGTCGGCCTGTGGACTGAAAGGTCCCAGGTTCGATTCCGGTCAAGGGCACGTAACTTGGTTGCGGGCACATCCCCAGTAGGAGGTGTGCAAGAGGCAGCTGATCGATGTTTCTCTCTCATCGATGTTTCTAACTCTCTATCCCTCTTCCTTCCTCTCTGTAAAAAAATCAATAAAATATATAAAAAAAAAATATATATATATGCAATAGTGCATTATCTATTTTTTTTTCCAAATGGGTGAAGAAAATCAAGTGTTAGGAAAGAATAAAATTATCTCAGATTGAGATAATTTGGTCTTTTTAAGAAAGTCTGATAATATCTTATTCTCAATCTATTAAAAATCATAATATTTTAGAATTTTTAGATTCAAGCTGATAAATATTCTGAATATATTACTGAAGTATGCTACTTAATCAAATCACATAAAATAATAGAATTATTCTTTAGCTATCAGTGTTGTAAAGAAATACTATCTTTTCTCTGTTTTATAAAGCTTATATAAGTACCTTTTCACTCAACAGTCAGCATCATCCAGTGTTGATCAGCAGTCATATATGCATGCTAATTTTTCCCAGAGTCCACTGAAATGTCATATGCTCAGTGGCTTCCATTTGATCATATTTCTTTTAACATTGAATTAAGAACAGTTGACTAAAACCTGCTCTTTGAAAAGGCTGTGTATGGAATGACATTCAGGAGAAATTATTTATTTCCTTAGTAACGTTTTTCCTTACTTTATACATAGCTGATGCTGATCAGCACTTATCAATGTATTTTTCCTCAATCTACATTCCAGCTCATGGATTTTTTAGCAAGACTGATGGAAGGTAGTTTTCTAGACAAGTTAGGCAGGGAAAGCCTCTATTATAAATGATATTTAGCAGAGACCTAAAGCAAGAGAAAGTCTAGGGCATTCACATACCTGGAAGAAGAACAGAGGAATTAATCAGAACAGAGAGTCTAAATGAGTATATGATTGACTTGTTCATGGGACAGCTATGGGACCTGAATAGATGGAGGAGCAAAGGTGGGCAATCGGTCAGAGAGGTAATGGTGGCCAGGTTGTGTAGAGTTCTGTGGAACATGGTAAGGAGTTTATATTTTATTCTAAGTGTAAAGGGAAACTGTTGAAGAGGTGATTGAAGAGAAATCACATAATTGACTTGCATTTTTAAAAATAATTTATTTTTTAATTGTTTGAAGTATTACAAATAGTAGTACATATGTCTCCTTTTTTCCCCCCATTGACCTCCCCCGGCCTCCCCTTCCCCCCAGTACATGCCTTTACCTGCCCCCCCTCCCCAGTGTCTTTTATCCATTGGTTATGCTTATATGCATGTGTACAAGTCCTTCGGTTGATCTCTTACAGCCCGCCCCCCCCCCAACCTCCTCTGCCTTCCCGCTGTAATTTGACAGTCTGTTCAATGCTTCTTTGCCTCTGTATCTATTTTTTTCCCCATTTCTTTCCTTTAAAAAACCTTGCCTCTGCAGACTAGAAATAAATACATAATAACAAAAAATGTTTGAGTCCCAATTTCAATGTCCAACAGTTCTGAGTCCCTGTTTCAATGTCAAACAGTTCCTTAAGTGTACATGTCAGCAATGATATCTGGATGGTGGGCACATGGTGGCAATGCAGGTCCGACCCTCTCTGGTTTGGTCCTAGGCAACCTGCTGCATTGCACAGCTGCTGACTGCTAGCGTAGCAAGGCGTCGTCAGCGTCTTCCATCTCTGGACTGTTTCTCCTCTTGTCTTTGTGGTTGGAGCAGACCTGTCAATTCCTCTCTGTTGCAACAACATGGATGGAGATGGAGAGTATTATGTTAAGTGAAATAAGCCAGGCAGAGAAAGATAAATATCACATGATCTCACTCATTTGTGGAATATAATGAACGGCATAAACTGATGAACAAAAACAGATCCAGAGACTGAGAAACGTCGAACAGCACGTCATACCTCAGGGAAGGTAGGGGAGGGTGGGGGAAGGGGAAGAGATCAACCAAGGGACTTGTGTGCATGCATATGAGCCTAATCAATGGACACAGACAACAAGGGGGTGGGGCATAAGTGGGGGATGGGGATTATGGGGGAATAATTTGTGTTTTTGCCTCCCTGACAAAGTTTATATAAAGTTACAAAAAGAAATTGACAGCCAGTTTGAAATTTAATTGCCATGGCCTAGAGCAAAGAATATCCTTACATGATATTATTCTACAATGTCATTATAATTTTAGATATTTTACAACAGCATATTGTACAATTATCCCAAACAAACTTACAAACTAATTCTTGGAATGTTTGGCAGCAATTTTAACAAAAAAGGACATGAAAGGATATAATCCCTTTCAGAAGGAATTAGTGTGCTGGGAAGGCACTTGAGCATTCTATATTGGCCCCTCTTGCCTTTTGTGCCAAGAGGGACCCTCTTCTCACAATCCAATTGCCCGCAGCTATTGCCTGAGCTTTCTGTTCATGCTGAGCTTGAAGCCTCCTGGTGGCTGGTACCATGGATCTGTCTCTTGCCCAGTCGTGTGAGCTGGGCCCTCCCTGCAGAAGAAACCTGAGTTTCCCGAGATATGTGATCAGTGCTGGGGCCCCGCCAGCAGGCCAGGGGATCCCAAGGCAGGTGCTGGGCATGGAGGCCACGGGGGCATAGGCTACCAAGGAGACAGAACTGAACCTCACATCACCCTGCTTGGCCCCAGAGGATGACTGGTTAGCCAGAGACGGGTAAGATTCCTCAGGGAAGGAACAACCTAAGACAGGCACAGTCACAGAGGGGCCATCAGGAGAGAACTTGGGGATCAACAGAGGTGGGGCACAGACCCTCACCCCCCAACCTTGCAGGGGCCTGAACCCTCACCCCGTCTGAGGGAGGTCTCCTGCCCCCATGGCTGCTTTGCTTCCCACGCCCAGCTTAGATCGGGACACAGGTGACAGACAGCGTGACTTGGCCCAGCTCAGATTGGGACCCAGGTAACAGACAGAGACTTGGCCAACAGCAGCTGCCCTATATCTAAATCCAGCCTAGCACCAGGAATGCTCAGGGCCTACTCAAGAATGCAAATAATCCTTTCCACTAATATTTACAGGGTAAATTAAGATTGTTGGTAGAGTATTAAATTTGACAGTAAAATAATAATCAAGTTTTCAGATTAATTTAAATAGGCTAATTGAAATAAGTGAATATTCAAGAAAATTTAATTGTACTGGACAAAAAGCTGTTCCTAATGTGGTAACTAAAATTTCTATTGGTAGTTCATCTCATGGTAAAATTCCTGAACATGCAATGAAACTAAAGCAGTCATATTTTTGTGCAAAAAATTAAAATTTAAAGTTATCAAGACTGCATTATAAAATTTACAAAAGCCTCCATTAATCAAAAAAGGGGGGATAGTAGGGTAATATCATGTAAGGAAAAATATCCTATAAGTAAATTACATCTAGAAAACTTTTACTTTACAAAATTAGTTTTCATTTGTAATGCTAACAGCAAGACACCCATGAAAAACACACATGGTGTCTAAATAAGACAAAGGAAAATCATTTGGGCAAAAATAAAAAGGATCCCAAATCAATTATATAGAAAAGATTCCTTTATTAACTTTTGGTTGAGAATATGTTTGTATATTGACTTGCATTTTTGAAAGATCACCCTACTTGTTGTCTGGAGAATGGTCTGTGGAAGGCATGGGTGGAAACAATGTGGTGCTTTAGAAGTCTATTGGATATAGCTAGAAGTCTATTGGATTCAAGTTGATGGTGGGTTGATCTAGGACAGTGATTCCCAATCTGAAGTGATTTAGCTTCAAAATCACCTGGATGGCTTGTTAAAACATAGTTTTTGGACTCTATCCTCAGAGTTTTGACTTAGCGAGTCTGGTGGGACCAAATAATTTAAATTTCTAACGAATCCCCAGATAATGCTGATAATACTGGCCTGGTGACCATACTTTGAGAACCATTCAATGGTTAGTGGAGAAAGTGTTGAGAAGTGGTTACATTCTAGATATATTTTAAAGGTAGAGCCAGAAGTTTTGGGTGATTGTATGTAGTGTTTAAGGTAAAAGAGTCAAATATAATTGTAAGGTGGGTTTTTGTTTGTTTTTCCCTAAGAAACTGAGTAAAGAAGTTGGGGGAGAAGCAAATTTTATTTTGAAGGTTGAATCAAAGCTCTACCTTGATGAATGCTGGTTTGATACATGGAATAAGTCCAGTGATAGTCTCCATCATATCTTCCTCTCCTAGAAGGTGCTCTAGGTTGATCTCTGTTAATCCTTTAATATTTTCCTCTGCCGTGCCACAGCAAGAAAGGGAATTATTAGTCCTTAAAGCCTTCCAGGAGGGATTCCTCAAATGTATTTCCCTTTTCTAATGGGCCCATTCATTTTTGACAAAAAGTTCTAAGATTTAATGAAGCTATTTCTTCAATAACATTACGAATCTTTAATCACGGGAGCCAATTTCTTGAAATCAATCAACTTTTTTTCCCTATCTGTTCTGTTGGCTCTATTGCTCTGAAATAACCTACTCAATATGACCAACAAGCATGGGTTTCACTCTTTTTTACTTGTAAGCAGTATTATAATTTTTGAGGAAAACAAATTATACTAGATATTAAAAATTCAAATAATACAGAGAAGTAAAACCAAAGTGTAAAAACCACTCCCAAATATCACAACTCTGTGTTAACTATGCTACTATTTTGATGAACATCTTTTTGAAACTTTCTTTTCATACTCTTTATGACCTACTTTTTTCCCCAGTCAACAATATGTCATGAGCCCCTTTCTATGACAATACATATAGGTGATTTAAAATAAGGCATAGCATTTCATGGACATATAAGTTTCAATCTTTGATAGTGTATGCATGTGGGGCTACTATGAAATCTTATCTCCTAAAATTACATTTTATTCTTCTGTGGTTTCTCCTTATGCTGAAGTCCCTTAAGTGGGATTTCTGGATAAGGTTATTTTTGAAATAAGAAAATTTAAGGTCAGAAAGATTTTTCAGGTGTCACAAAGAGTATAAGCTTTGTCAGAATTCACAGCCAAGGTCTCTCAAGTTTTCTCTAGACTACTAAGTAGTTTTTCTTAATACATGTCTCACTGGAAAAGTTCCATTCACTGTAGCAAATTTATATAGTCTACTGAGACCACAGCTATGACAGAGCCTCAGATTTTATTTACTGTAATCACCTACTTTAAGAGAGAGCTAAATCTGCTGGTGGAGTGGTTTCCTATAGCATTTTTATTTATATTTCAAAAGAGGATAGAAATCCAGGGGGTTGCATATCAGCCTCGTTTAGACTGAATACATGTGGAGCGACTGGGTGGCTATTTTTTTTTCTTTTAATATATTTTATTGATTTTTTACAGAGAGGAAGGGAGAGGGATAGAGAGCTAGAAACATCGATGAGAGAGAAACATTGATCAGCTGCCTCCTGCACACGTCCTACTGGGGATGTGCCCGCAACCAAAGTACATGTCCTTGACTGGAATCGAACCTGGGACCTTTCAGTCTGCAGGCTGACACTCTATCCACTGAGACAAACCAGTTAGGGCAAGCCTCACTTTTCTTATCTATTAGTATTTGCCTTAAGGATTATTGTGACATTTAAATAAGGTAATTCAGGCCGATGCTCCATCCACTGAGCCAAACCGGTTTTGGCTGGGTGGCTGCTTTTTGATCATTTTGATCATCTTACATACAAAAACATAGATCTGATCACCAGTGCCTGCTTCTGGGAAGTAGAATTTTGTGAAATAATAACATTCATATGGAGAAAAGCTATGGAGTCTGTAAAGAAAACAATAGGTATGTGTGGGGCTAATGAGCAAGTTTTCTGTCCAGGATTTTAATGGTGTGGAATAAAAAAATCTTGCATTTCATTCAAGATAATCAATATGTTTTAGAATTTTAATCTAAGTACTTTTACTCCTCTAAATAAAATGATCTGGGTACTCAGCCAACAACTTACAAAGTAGGTGTTCAATAAATATTAAAGGAAGAAAGAGCTTGATCTGGTAAGGTGAGTTATTTATATTAATTTATATTATTAACACAAAGATATTGGTCCTTCTTGTAATTGAGAATTTAGTAGTAAACATGTTTATCTTTCCCCTAGGAGATAAGACTAGAGTTAGCTCATAGGCCACCACTATTCGATATGGTAGCCACTAGCTGCATGTGGCTATTGAAATTCAAGTTAATTAAAATTTAAAATTCACTTTCTCAGTCACAACAGCTGCATTTCAAGGGCTCAGTAGCCCCACAGGGCTAGTGGCTACTGTATTGGCACAGATATCAGGCATTTCTATTATTGTAGAAGGTCTGTTGGGTAAGGCCATTTAGGTGATACTCAATGATTAAAAATTTCTTTATAGAGTAAATGAAAAGGAATCTTAAAGCTATATCAACATAGTTACTCACAATGAACTGTTTTTTTTTTAATTAAAAAAATTTAAGTTGCTGTTGCTGAGGCTGTAGATGTTTACACATGTGATTAACCATTAGATTGGAAAATTTTTGTTTAATTTCCCCAATTTATTGTTACCATTTTTGTCCTTTTATCTAGCCAGCCTCTTCCCTTAAGCGTCTGTCTCTAGTAAATACCCTTCAAATTCTGCTGCCCCCCTCCCCGCTCCAGAAGTCCAGTACAATCACAGAAGAGGCTGAGCTCTTTAAATATCACGGAAATCCAGAATCTGGTTCATGGGGCCCATTCATGCCTCTGTTAGGGTTCTTTTCATGTGGCCTTTTAGAATTACCCAATTTGAAATATGGCTTATTTATACAGATATAAAAAATATGTTTATCTTCACCCTGAACTAGACATTTTAAATGCAAGATTTAAATTATAATTGGCATAGTCAGACAAGATCCAAAGCCTAAGTTTTCTTGGAGAGACTTTCTTCCTAATTGTAGATGTAAACAAGCAGTGGGCTTCCGACCAAATCCCCAGGACTGTCATGGTATCCAGGAAGGCAGGTACTGTCTTCTTTGTCCAAGATTGCTTCACCTTTATTTTTCTTTCTCATATCAAGAAAAAGGTACATTTATAGTAATAAAGCCAGTTCATGATCAAATTCTCTGTCCATAACTGGAAAAAAAAATCCAAAGAGTCTTCTAAATTAATGTGTAGAAGAGTTCATGTTTTATAGCTGTTTTTTTTTTGTCCTTCCTCTTCCCAAATTTTCAGCACAATGAGGTCTTTCATACTAAATGTATGAAGAGAAACAATTTTAATTCATTTATATACTTTATATTTTGTTTGGGCCCAAACAAAACACAAGTCATTTGTCAAGGGATAAAAAAGTATAAAATTAGCTTGCACTGTAAACAAGTAGTAATTAAAAAACTTCTTTACCTGAATTATTGGTACTTTTTAACGTTGACATCACCGTTCAGCTCTTCACATTACTTTGTGGAGTTTTTCGGAAAGCAACACTAAGAAAAGTGTTAATGAATTTAAGAAGGTCCTATTTTTATTGGGAACCCCTTTACTGCGTTACCACATTTATTTCCTAGTTTAAATGGGAGACAACCAAAATGAATATTGATATGGTCCCCCGATTTTGCCAAAGTCATTTGTCAGAATTACTTTCCTTTTGGGACTCGAGTTTACTGCACAAGGTCCTGAGTGTAATTGGGGAAAGAGTTATATATTTTTTTCTTTCTATGTTTGTCTCATACAAACAGGAGCTGGGGATGCAGGCATGGATGCTGATTTCCTAGGACACCCTCTGAAATGCTCCACCTGCCATCGTGGAAAGAGTGTAGCTTTTGAAGTTAGAGACTGTTTTGCTTTTTACTGGCTGTTCAACCTCGCATACATTATTTCATTTCTCTAGCTTCATTTCTCTTGTCTCTCAAATAGGGATGGTCTGTTTACCTGGTAGGCCTGGTGAGGACTGTGGTATGTCATAAACAGAACACATCTGAACAGTATCTGGCCAATGGTCCATGCTCAGTAAAGGAATGTTGCTGTTTTTAAAGAGATTAAGTTTATGCAGAGGCATTGAGGCTTTAGCAGTGCACAAGGTTAATTTTTCCCCCAAAGGATTTTTTTTTTTCTTAAATTTGAAATGCTTTCATTATGGTGGCAGGAAAAATGGTTGGCACATACAGAAACATAATTTTTCCTTGTCCCTTTACAAGTATCTGAAGCTAATATTTTAAGCTGGGAAGAATGCTTAGTGATTGATGCTTCAGGAGGCTATCTACACACCTATCATGGAAAATGTCAATTTGTTCATTTAAATGAGATCCTGTGTAGTGATTACAATCATTCTTATGTGAAAATATTGACTGATTCTAGGTTCAGGCTGACAAGTGACATTGGGGCACACTAACATAACGTGATGACAACTGAGGATTGAATAAAATATATAGGCGTGTTGCTTAAAAAATGATTAAAGTTGATGAGCAAAGTGTACATACGATACTAGTTAATGTTTTTACTAGTCATAATATTTTTTAGCTATTTGCTTTTAGCTATGTTATAGCTTTTTGAAAAATACATTTTAAATACAGGTTAATTTTTAAACAACTATACATGTACAATAGGCCCGGTGCACGGATTTGTGCACTGGTGGGGTCCCTCTGCCTGTCCTGCGGGGATCGGGCAGAAACCAGCTCTCTGATATCCCCAGAGAGGTCCTGGATTGCGAGAGGGTGTAGGCCAGGCTGAGAGATCCCACCAGTGCACCATCAGGGCCGAGGAGGGACCATGCGAAGGCTCCAGGGCATGTCCGGTATGTCTCACCCAGTCCTGATGGGCCAGAACCCAGCCGCAAGCTAACCTACCAGTTGGAGCATCTGCCCCCTGGTGGTCAGTGCACGTCATAGCGACTGGTCGAATGGTCGAATGAACGGTCAGATACTTAGCATATTAGGCTTTTATTATATAGGATAGTGTAATTGAACAAGTAAATAAGTGGCTGGTGGGTGTTTTATTTATGTTGGAGTGGGAGATTACAGACAAGCAATGGGAAAAAGACTAGAATGACACCGGAGGTCATGGATTAGAGTTGGGTACATTAGCATAATCTCATGTTTTATCTCATATGAATAGCTATTTATAAATATGTACATACACATAGTTTAGTATATACCCATCTATTTCCTTAGAGGGACATTCTATAAACCATTCAGTACTCCTCAAAACTGTCAAGGTGATAAAAAACAAAGAAAGTCTGAGCACTTACCCCAGTCTAAAGGAGCCTAAGGAGACCTGATGACTAAATTCAATGTGGTATCCTGGATGGGATCCTAGAACAGAGAAGGGATATTAGGCAAAAACTAAGGGAATCTGAATAAATCTATGTTAATGATAATATATGGATTTAATTAATAATAATTTATCAGAGCCAGGTCTCTACCACCCAATCATATCAGATAATGGGTGGCCTGATGGAGGGTATAGCTTTCATACTTGAACATGCTTGATAACTTTCAATTGATATTAGGCATTTTATAATTATTTCTTAAATTATCTTGTTGATATTTTCTCCAGAATTTTTTGAGTTTTAAAAAATTAATCTTTGTTCTCTTTGGCTCTAAATAAATTAAAATACATTATAATGATCTCCTTATTTGATAATATTTTCATAAAATTTTTATTTTTGCAAAATGGCTGAAAACAAATCTCAAACACCAGTGAACATTTTAGTAGCTTGCTTACTCTTTGTGTACTTTATAGTTAAGTTGCATAATTTTGCAAGTTAAACACACATTGAATGTTTATATCTCTACGAAAGTCATAGGTTGAAACATAATCCCCAGTGTGATAGTATTTGGAGTTGGAGCCTTTGGGAATTTATTCGATAACTAGAGGCCTGGTGCATGAATTCGTGAATGGATGGGGTCCTGAGGGGGGTGAGGGTGGGTGGGATGCAATTGGCCCTCCGGGCGGGCTGTGGGACACCCTTGCCAGCACGGGATCCTGATCCATCCCACTGACATTTGTGCTAGTTGTTGGGATCCACCTGTCGGCTGCTTTTATATTGTTTCTTCCTTGTGGAGCGTCTTGGGAGGGGAAGCGGCCACGGTGCCCAAGGCCAACTTCCAGAAGGCCAGCAGTGCCGTCAGGATCATGTCAGCAGCACTGGTCCATCAGTGCCTGGCCCGTACTCTGGAGATTGGACCTGTAGGACTACTGAGGGAGTGAGTGGTTGCTGCCAGGCTGGTGGGCTGCAGGGACGGGTCGGTCAGCTGAGTGGTGCTCCCGCTGTGGGAGTGCACTGCATTGAGCATCTGCCCTCTGGTGGTCAGTGTGCATCATAGCGACCAGTCGACCTGTTGTTCCGGTCATTCAGTCATAACAGTTGCTTAGGCTTTTATATCCTTTCTATATAATAAAAGCCTAATATGCTAAGTGTTTGGTCATCCAGTTGTCTGTTCAACCAATCAAAACATAATATGCTAATGATATGCTAAGGCCACTCAACCGCTCACTAAGATGTGCATTGACCACTAGGGGGCAGACGCTTCAACCAGTAGGTTAGCTTGCTGCTGGGGTCCGGTTGATTGGGACTGAGTGAGATGGGCTGGACACTCCCTGGAGCCCTCCTGCGGTCCCTCCCTGGCTGGCCAACCTCCCACATCCCTCCCTAGCCCTGATCGTGCACCAGTGGGGTCCCTCGGCCTGGCCTGCAACCTCACAATCTGGGACCTCTCAAGGAATGTCAGAGAGCCAGTTTCGGCCTGATCCTGTAGGCCAGGCAGAGGGACCTCACTGGTGCATGAATTTGTACACTGGGCCTCTAGTATATAGATAAGGGTAAATAACTCATGAACGGGATTAGTGCCCTTAGATTCCAGAGAGCTCCCTCACTTCTTCCACCATGGTGGGGACAGGGAGATGGCAGTCAGCAGTCTATAAACCAGGCAGCAGGTTCTCACCAGACACCAAATATGCTGGTACCTTGATCTTGGACTCTTCCCCCCACTCCCAATCCAGAACTGTGAGAAATAAATTTCTGTTGTTTATAAACCATGCAGTCTATGGTTATTCTATTATAAAAGCCCAAAGAGACTGATGTTCCATTTCAAAACATTTTCCAGCAAATACTCATTTTTTAATGCTTTGCTCTGTTTTGGCATTATTGAAAATAATTCATTTATTTTAATTAGATAGTCTAAATTTGCCTTGAAGAACAAGAAGGAATTCAGCTACACTATTGAAGTAAATAACCTGAATTTAACTCAAGAAATATTATCAAGCACATACAGTGCAAGGCATTTGATACGGCACAGCAATGTAAGGTTTTTGTAATGAAGTCTTGGAAAAGACAAAGATGCTGAAAACAAACAAACAAACAAACAAAAACAACCCCACCAGAACAGAGACCCAAGCCTCAGCCCTATGATCCTGGAGCTGCTGGAAGAGAGGGTGCCAAGCTGTGTTCTGAGGGGGCCTCACTGAGAACAAGTGACAGGCAGGGCAATTATTTTAAACTAGAGGCCTGGTGCACGAAATTCGTGCATTGGGGGGGGGGTGTCCCTCAGCCCAGCCTGCACCCTCTCCAATCTGGCACCCCTCGAGGGATGTCCGACTGCCCATTTAGGCCTGATCCCGGTAGGATCAGGCCTAAATGGGCAGTCGGACATCCCTCTCACAATCCAGGACTGCTGGCTCCCAACTGCTCACCTGCCTGCCTTTCTGATTGCCCCTAACTGCTTCTGCCTGCCAGCCTGATCACCCCCTAACCACTCCCCTGCCAGCCTGATTGATGCCTAACTGCTCCCCTGCCAGCCTGTTTGCCCCTAACTGCCTTCCCCTGCAGGCCTGGTCACCCCTAACTGCCTTCCCCTGCAGGCCTGGTCATGCCTAACTGCCCTCTCCTGCAGGCTTGATCACCCCCAACTGACCTCCCTTGCAGGCCTGGTCCCTCCCAAATTCCCTCCCCTGCTGGCCTGATAGCCCACAACTGCCCTCCCTTGCAGACCTGGTCCCTCCCAACTCTCCTCCCCTGCTGGCCATCTTGTGTCCACATGGGGGTGGCCATCTTTGACCACATGGGGGCAGCCATCTTGTGTGTTGGAGTGATGGTCAATTTGCATATTACTCTTTTATTAGATAGGATTCCTAAATCAAAAACATATTGAACTTTGAGTAGAGGAGGAGCAACAAGAAGGGATGTTATATTCAATGAAACTAAATTGGAAATATGGAGTTAAAATGTGACAAAAGGAAACCCTGGTAATTTCTGGCAGTACAAAGAATGACAAAGGGAAGTTTATCATGCAGTCCCCTTCCTTCCTATTTTAAGATGTATACAAAGTTATTCATTTGGATGGTGGTCTTGTTTTATTTCAGGAAAGTAATCACGCTTATGAAGACTTTCATAGCTTTATTTGTAATCTGTTCCTCATCTCTATATCCCCCAAACCATCTTTCATTTTTCAACTGCCAATTCCACCACAGATGTTCACAAGACTCTTATCTCTTAGGTTTGGGAATAAGTAATTATGTAGTTTATTAAAGTAGTCACAAAATGAAAAATGGACCATATTCTAAAATTTCAGGTAACAGCCAGAGAGGTGTTTGGAATTAAGAAGCCTAGCTATATAAGATAGCAAAATAAGCTCCTGGTCATACTTAAAGGTACTCATTCAACATCCAATGAGAAAATAGTACATATTTTTCAAAATTTGCAATCAGGAGGAAGAAGGAGAAGAGAAGACAGGCTTAATTTCCTGGTCCTGCCACAGGCCCGTAGGAAAATCTTAAAACAGAAGTTCTCTCAAATGTCCTCCCACCTTCCTTCTGCACACCGTCCATCTCCTAATATTGTTCTTCCCGGGTGCCTCATCTTAACAGATGTTGCCTTGCATTCCTCACGGGGCCATTCTACTGAGGGCTGCCTCCCTGCCTCCCAGAGAGTCGTAAATAGTGGACCAGAATTGGGTTCCTCATGTTCTATTTCCCTTCCGCCTCCTTTCATAAGACTTACCTTACATTTGCAGGACACTGTGAGTGGATCATAAAGGTTCAACTCTTTAAGAGGTGTTTGTATTTTAAAAAGAAGATGTTTGATAACTCAAATGTATATATTTATACAGAAATTTAGATTGGTAATTTGAGATAATATACATAAAGCACAGAGCCAGGAACTTCCTAGAGGTGATTGCTCTTCCAATTGCTAGTGTAACAAAGTGAAAATTAAAAAATAAAATGGCAGCAGGGGAAGATATTATGATGCATGAGGAGGGTGTATAGTCATTTTAGACCTTGTGAGGAGCATTGAATCAGGGTGGGAAAATGGCTGTGTGGGGGAGAAGGTAGAGCTTTGGTAGTTTGGATAGAATAGTACTAGATTTTCTTCCTTTCTCTTTTCCCCAGTGATAGATTTCTTACAAGGTAGCACTTATAATCTTCCTTTGTTTCTATGTCCTTTGAAAAAGTAGAGCCATGCTGTTTCATGTTTCTGACAAAATGTTTATTTTTTGTATTTGAAATATTATAGTAGAATGCTAGTTGGGGGTTCTAGAGCCCTGGTATTCCTCCACATTTTACTTATAACTTAAAGTTTACTGCAAGTTTCTTTTTTAACTATCTTTTATTGATTTCAGAGAGGCAGGGAGAGGGAGAGAGAGATAGAAACATCAATGATGAGGGAGAATCATTGATCGGCTGCCTCCTGCATGCCCCACACTGGGGATTGAGCCTGCAACCGGGCATGTGCCCTTGACCAGAATCGAACCCAGGACCCTTCTGTCCACAGGCGGATGCTCTATCCACTGAGTCAAACCAGCTAGGGCTACTGCAAGTTTGAAACTTCTTCCCATCCTCCTTGGAACCCATAGAAATTAAAAATCCATTCTCTTAGGTGGTCCTTGATAGGTTTAAGGCGAGATGGAAGAAGTCATTTTTATGCGTTATACCTCGGTTTGAAATGTCATATTTTATTTTCATGGTATTGTTTGTTTTCTTTTGTACATTTAAATATCTCTGAGTACCAGAAAGAATGTAACATATAAACGTAGACTCAATTTACACAAAAAAATATGTGAATTGAGGGGAAGCAGTGATGCACTATTTTTGCATTATGCACTATATATGAAGGGTTGTTTTTCTTCTTTTTTAGTTATGATTCTACCTTTTGATTTTTTTAAAAGAGGATATTCCACTGTCTTTGGATAAGTTGCACTTTCTTCTCTTCAAGTTTCTCTTATGGATCTTAAGATGCTTTAAATCCTATATAATAAAGAGTTAAAATGCTAATTAGACCAAACAGCAGAATGACTGTCCGGACAACCTTCCGGACGAAGCCGGGGCTGCCAGGGCTGAGCCCCTTGCACGAATTTTGTGCACCAGGCTTCTAGTTTATTACTAATATGTAGCACAATTCAATATTTACTGGTCTTCCACATTATACAAATCTGAGTGCATATACTCTTGTATTTTCAGTTTTATAGGAAATAATTTTATTTTTTCTACTTCACTTAGCCTTTCTCAATTTTCTGTTGAAAGTTTGGCCATTCTATTAAGCTTCATTCAATTTTCTGTTACAAATTTCACTTTCCTTCAAGACCCTTTCTTCAAAGTTCATCACTTCTCATGTTATTGCTCTTCATACATACACTAATCAATATTTGAAAGCAGCTATATTATGAATTTTGGCCATCTGAGCTCTCCAACTGAGATACCACATCTGGTCCATTTCTACTTATAATTGCACCTGACCCTTCTGACTTTTCAGCAGGCTGGGTAAGGAGAAATCTTGTGTTAGTTTCATAAAAACTACTTTACTTTCTTTCCTTCCTCATCAATAAAGAGATAACCTCCAAGCCACATAATCATTTCTTGTGGACTTTTTTTTTTTTTTTTTTTTTACTTTTATAAGATTTTATTTGAGCCAAACTGATGATATACATTAGGAAGCAAGATTTCAAATGCTTTTTTTTCTTTCTCTTGTGGATTTTTTTATAGGGGATGCACAAGGAATGTAACTTTCCAAAATCATGGGCATATGTAAATATTTTTCCTTAAAATATTAAATCGTGAAGATCAGTCTTTTTTAAATTCAGAAGTCTGTCCTGATCTGAATATGTAGCATAGAATGTTCTCTCAATTTCTAAGATGAATATTACATCAAATTAGGGAGTTGATTAGGAACTAATATGGTGTTAATATGAGATTAGAATTTATGACAACCCCATTATGCTTCCAGGAATAGAAAAAGAAGGTTCACCATTTACTAAGGTCTTCGGTCTTAATGTCATCTGTAGTGAAACAATATTTAGAAGAGGTGGTATGTAGAGAAGATGGGTATGCTCATATGTCTGGTTATGCAGGCTTGAGCTAAATGCTTTGAAGGTGGCATGTAGGAAAGCCTAGCTTGGTGGCAATATTACTGATGAAGGTATTGGGGCAGTGTATTAACACATTTCTTCTGTCTCACTTTTTTTGTTTTGTTTCTTTGTTAATCCTCACTCGAAGATATTTTTGTATTGAGTTTTTAGAGAGAATGGAAGGGGAGAGACACACAGAGAGAAGCATCGATGTGAGACAGACTGGTTGCCTCCCACACATGCCCAAACTTGCATCCCAGGTATGTGCCTTTGCCTGGGAATCAAACCAGAGACCCTTTGGTGCTTGGGCCGATGCTCCAACCACTGAGCAAAACTGGCCAGGGCTTTCTGTCTCACTTTTTTTAAAAAAATATGTTTACTAAAGTCTATTCAGTGTAAATAATCATATGTGTTCCTCTTATTAACTACTATTGGAGTTCCTTAGTTATGAAGAGCTCTATGTTCAAAAACAACATTCTTTGTGGCAGTCTAAATTGGTTTTCAGCATTTGCTTCGATTCTACTGATTAAGAAAATTGTGCAACTTCATAAAGATTCCATCTTTTCCCATTAAAGATGTATTATATGGAGAACAGAGGAAATGAACATGATCAAGCATATTTCATGCCTGCAAATCCTTTTTCTGTAATAATATAAATAACTATATTTTTTGTTTTTTTCATGGTTGTCATATCTAATGCTTATTATAGTTCTATCATCTGAGTAAATTCATAGTCATGTTACTTATTAATTCTTAAGTGCTATGTGAAAAAAATTTCCCTATTAGCAGATTTAGCCAGTTCTTTTAGTAAATAATAATGGGGCTAATATGAGGCAAAATTCAGTTTTTCAAATTCCAGCTCCATGGTTCTACATAGTTACAGTTAAGTATCTTACAGTTAAGTATCTTATGACAAGTTTACAGATATAACCCCAAAATAGTGACTGACTGAAATTAACTTAATTTCCACTTGGCATTTACCTTCTAATTACTTAATAGCATCAGTAATATTCTCCACAAATAGCAGGTTTCTAGAAGACAGTGAGTGGCTCAATGAAGATTAGCTACTGAAATGTTTTAGCAAAAACATTTCTGAAGTATTTGGAAACTGAGAAATTATTGTAAAAGATTCAGCATCAAACTTGACAGTATCAATCAATAACAAAGGCAACAAATCAGTTGTGAAATTAAAAACCAATTTAGACAAAAGTGAATTTTCTGAAATACAAAATTAACCATTCCTTTTCCTGTTTTAATGTTTGAAAGTCAGGAAATATTGCCTGCTTTATTTTAATATCTGCAAGGAGAAATTGGACTTTGCCATTAATGTAGCTGTATTATTTTCAAGATTAAAGGTGTTTCCGTTTTCAAGAGCCTGCTAATTCTTGAGATAAGAACTTCAACCAGACATGGCTTTCCTGTCTGTTCTATAAGGTCATTGAATTTACAACAACAACTGAGCTTCTGTCCTGAGTACTTTCTGAGTCCCTTGTACTTGTCAGATCAGGGCAGATTTCATATCCCCATACCTTGCTTTGAATGAAGTAGGTCTAGATCCTTCAGGTTAGACAATTGGTTCTTGTACTGTAAAAGATGTCTGGAAGAAAAGAGGATTCCTCAAAGTCAGATTTGGGCCAGGAAAATTTCTTATGTTTTCTTAGTCTTTAAATTTGTAGACAAGATAGGCAAGACCTATAAGAGAATATATCGTTAATTAGAATATATTGTTTACTGGGCACATTGTATGCCCATTTATTCTACAAATAACATTGTGATATAAATATTTTATAGATGAAGAGCTTCTCAGAGTGGTTATAGTTTCACAGGTAAGTAGCAGAATTGGGATCATATCCAGATTGAACTGAGTCCAAAGCCATTTGTATTTCCACGCTACTTCCATTTGTGAAGGGAGGAGGTAAGCCAATTAGAATAGTAAATGCCTGGGAGGCAGGTAATGATGCATATTACACAATAAAATGGGCTTCCTCTTGGAGGCTAGATTGACTGTGAATGTGTATGCAGCATCAAAGATAATGCGAAAAGCATGGGTTTGTATTTATGTGTGAAGATCTTTAGAAACCAACACATCTGTCAGCCAGGCTTCGGTTTAGGAGTCAGTGTCGATTCCATTTGAGCCAGGTAGATACCATAATGTGATAGCTTGATACTCAGATTGTTGTTTCATTCTAGAAATTGTGACCTAATTTGTCTAATTAGTGTAATACTTTCTAACTTACTTCTGTAAAATGATTTTAGACTTGACAGATAATACAGACACCAGGGCTTTAAAAACGTCAATGTGAAAAACTCTTATCTTCACATTTTTTCATCCACCGAAAGGTTTATTATTCTAACATGCAATTACCCAATAGGAAATTTCTACAGAGATGGATAGAACTGTTTAGACATAGACAAGCTATTTTTTAAAAAAATGTGAGAGGGAGACCAAGACAGTTCCAAAAAATGGAGTGGCCTCGCTGGTTCACCTTCCCATAATTGTATGGTCAGCATCTAGCTCTGCCACACAGGTTGAGAGCATCATTCATCTTGTTGATGCCAGTCCTGCCTTAAAGCTTGTGCTTGTGCTTGGAGATGAGCCTTATCAGTCAGATAGCAATTCGGTTAAATGAATTCAATTTGTTTCTCACTCTGTAGGTCTTATCTAATTTTATTCTCCACAGGGAAGGAATTCTGGTTCGGGGGTGGGAGGTAGGGGAGGGAGGGGCACTTTTGTCATTTCACCAAAGTGTGTGGCAGGAGAAATTTCCATTCCTAGACGGAGGGAGGGAGAAGGTCAAGAGGACAGTGATCAGTTATGTTCAGAAGAGATTAATGACAGGGCACTTGCTTTTGTGCGAACAGATTCCATCACTGAGTGCAGAACAACAAAAGTGGGCAAGCTGAGCCTCTGGGTTCTCTTGTGTATGTCTGGAATAAGAATTCAGACATTATGCATCTTCTGTAATAAGGAATGATTTGCAAGTAAGTCACTCACATGGTCCATAAGTATTGATTAACTTAGAACCCACTTGCCCAGAATGCTTATCGTTCTCATTATTTATTTATAAATAACAAAAGTTTGAAACTAAAAGGGTAAATTCCTTTTGCTAATGCAGAAGAATGTTTAGGGGCACAGGCACTTTCATGAATACTATACATGACCAGTGTCTCCCACTAATAAAAAGTAATACGTTGGAAACTTTAGACTTCAATTTTCCTGTTTATTTGCTCTTTTCACCCTGGTTTGGGATCTTAATATATCAGAGGTCAAAATGGATTTAGTTAAACTTGCACTTCAGGAGAAAGATTTCTTTAGAAAATAGATAGTGAATGTTGATTGTGTATTTTTCTATTTCCTAAATATTTATTACACCTATGCCTCAGAAACCAAACTGGGTGCTTAGATGCCCAGTACACTGCAGTAAATTCACAGGGGTACCTCAGGAAATTTTAAATCTTTAGAGAAAAGACCAATCCTCAACATCTGTTGGATATTGCTTGAAATACTGGATCAAGATAGTTCACAGTTTCAACTTCAGATTATACTCCATTTTTAAAAATTATGCCATATGTTTGCAATTAGGAAGTTGCTGTGATAGAAAAAAAAGTACTTCAGAAAAATCAATGTGGAGCAGTGTTGAAGGAGGTTATTGAGAGAACATGACCACCAGTTGACCCGTGAGCTGGACGCAGGCTATCAGGGGCTCCTCAGTCAGACGTGCTGCCTACCATTTCCACACTAGGAGGTGTTTAAAGGATGTAACCTTGAGAGGATAAGGTGGTGTTGACAATCTGGACGGTATATGTGACTGAACCCAGTTAGGGTTCTCTATAAACTTTTAAGATTCTGCCTCTTTCTTTGGTTTCTCCTTGTTCTCCATGTCTGGAGGGGTGGGGAGAGCAATTTGCAAACCACCAAGCAGCAAATGAGGGTGAAGTTGGGTGGTGCCCATGTAGTGTATACTTCACATTGGTATATGGAAAAATGATCATTTTTTTCTTTGAAGTTATATCATTTTTTCAAATGCCTAGCAAGTTGTTAGAACATAAATATCTGTTAAGTCATTTGAACCTAATCTCAATAAACAGACTGGTTAGACATTTCTTTTGGTCTGGGAGTGCCATGAAATTATTGAGATGAGAAGGGTGGTGTGAATCAAGGTTCGAGGTCTTTTGATTTATGCTGACAATGCAGTGGTAGGTGGGACCAAAATATCTATGGAGGAAAAATAATTTTGAGGCTTGACTTCTTAGTAACCATTTTACCATCATTATTTCTCACAAAATTAGAAAATTCATTTTAATATTCTTGGGAAAGACCTAATTGGGAAATTATACTAGACTTGTTTTTAAATCCCATTTAGTTCATTATGAAGAGTGATCCAATGTCAGGCATGTAATATGCATTCGAAGTATTTGTGGGGTGAATTAACAGGGTACAAATTATATTTAATCACAAAATAATTGTTCCAAATTACCAAACTCTTTTCAATTGCCATTACATTAGCTTTTATAGTTTGAATATCCCCAGGAATGTAGGCCATTGTTTAAGTAACTGAGTTTAAACAAACAAACAACCTGTATTCTCCTGGAACTCACTAGCATGTTGTGTTGATGGTGGAGAAACTGTGTCTTCTGTATATCTTTACCTTATGCCAAGAGAGGTGATACCTTATATCTATGGGAACATGCTAATTCCATCTGCTCTTTTCAGAGGGAGAACAGTGTAAAAATATTCAGTAAAAATAGAAAGTAATACAGAAGGGATCGAAATGCTAGTTCCACAGAAAAAAAAAAATATGAAATAATAGGGACAATCTTCCTCCCCTGTTGCCCTCTACCCAAAAGTATGGGCTGTGATTCATTTCCTGATTTGCTAGATTCTGAGATGGCTTTCAGTGACCTCCACCTCCCGGTGTTCATGTCCTTGTGTACGCTTTCCCCCTTGAGTGTGGGGGCAGCATCTGTAACTTCCCTCTAAACAATAGAATATGGCAAAGGTGATGGGATGTCACTTTTGTGATCATGTCACTTAATATTATAACTTCTGCTTTGCTCACAGATTCTTGCAATAGATTCTCTCCCTTGCTGGCTTTGATGGAGTAAGTTGCCATATGGAGAGTCCCATGTAGAAGAAATTAAGGACGACCTCTTGCCAACAGTCAGCAAGGAACTGAGGCCCTCGTTCTCCTACAAGAATCTTGCCAATAGCAGTGTGAACTTGGAAATGGATCCTTTCCCAATTCAGCTTCAGGTGAGACCCCACCTAACAAGCTGGTATGGCTTTTAAGAGACACTGAAGCAGAGGACTGGGCAGAGCCAAGCCAGGACCCCTGACCCTCAGAAACTCCCCGACTAGGCCAAGTCCCTCTGTTCTATACTCTACAGGATCATGTGTTTTCCTTCATAATATTTAGTTCTGAAAACAGTTGTAATTTTACATGTACTTGTAGATTAAAAAGGAAAGAAATCTTTTTTCTTCAAAATACCTGTAGTGTTCTGGATAGTCTCTCTCAACAGAGAAAACAGCCAATTCTGTATATCTTACAAAACCTTTATCCTATATAATAAAAGCCTAATATGCAAATTGCCCCTCGGGCAGTTGTTCGACCAGGAGTTCGGCTACTCGCCATGACGTGCTCTGACCACCAGGGGGTAGTGCGGAACATGGCAGGCGTTGGTGACGTGGCGCTGGCTGCAGGCAGCAGTGGAGGTGCTGCCAGCCCCGATGGGCTCCAACGAAATCGAGACTGCGGCAGGGTGGTGGAGCAGGTGAGTGGATGGCCGCAGGCCAAGGCGGGTGCGAGCGGGGCCGATCAACCCCGCCTATTGCCCCGAAGATGGTGACCAGCAGCAATGGTGGGAGGCGGGGCAGCCGCCTGGCTCCCAGGCATTTAGGGAGCTGGGCGGGGGGCCTGGCCCTGATCCATCACTCTGCAGGCAGGATGGTGGAGCCGGTGAGGGGGTGGCACTAGGCCAAAGCAGGGTGCCAGGCAGGGCTGCGAGGCTGAGGCTGGGGGGCACAAGCTGGGGCCCGATCTCCACAGGCCACCCCGAGGGACCCCACCTGTGCATGGATTCGTGCACTGAGCTTCTAGTGCAGTGGACACCAACCTTTCAGGCGACCACTTAGTGACCGCTGCTCTAGTCTCTTATATAAAAGGCTGTAATGTCGTCATGACCAAACGAGCAGTGGCTCTCGCAGCAGGCAGGACGGGGCACGAACTACTAGCTGAGGAGAGCTATGAGCAGTGGAGGGCGGGGTGCGAGCTACTAGCAACAGAGAGTTACAAGCTGTGGAGGGCTATGAGCAGCAGAGGGCGGGGCAGTGAGCTATGAGTGGCGATGGGCAGGGCGGCCAGCTGAGGCAAGCGGAAGTGAGCTACTCGTGCACGATTTTGTGCGTGCTGGGCCTCTAGTGGATATATAAAACCCTAGGTAAAATGTATTCTGAATGAAAGTGACTTATTCAATAAAACAATGATTTTTCTACAAGTCCTTTTTATTATCACCTGGGCTTTTAAATAATAGGAATAAAATCAGGTATATGAAGCCAAGATTCTAGTTTTACCTTGGTAAAGAACATGAACTTTTCCAAGAGGAAATATGGACCATTCCCTAAATAGCCTCTTCTCAAATCCTTTAAAGAGGATCACTATTAAAGCAGTTCTGGATGGTTTCAGTGTCTGATACCCAGAAAACTGTACCTGTTGTCTGAGTGGAGAGTGCACACATCTTTGTGGGCCCATTCTTGCTTCTCCTTCCACTGTGGTCGAGGTGAGGAGAGGCTGGCCGTCTCCAGCAGGGGAGGAGAACAATCTAGCTGACCTTAACTGTCTCTTCCTGTCTTCACTCTACAACCCACCTACGTACTCATAAGTCATAGAATGGGGGGATGTTTATATTAGAAACCATTTTTATTAGTTTAGTTTTGCTGTAGAAACAGTCGAACACTTGGGGGTTTGACATGATGGAAATTTCTCTTTTGCCTGTATGTTCTTGCAGGGCTGTTAGGGGCCTGAGCCCTGCATTATCGCTTAGCAACCCAGGCTCATCACTACCTTCAGGCTGCCCCATTGGAAATATTCAGGCTGCTTCAGTACCCATGGCAGGTAAGAGAGAGGGCTGCAGAATTTCATGTGGGTTTTCATGCCTTGGACCAGAAGCAGCACGTGTCAATGTCACTTCCACTTCACTGGTAAGAAATAGATGCTTGACCTCCCCTAGTTTCAAGAAGACTGGGAATCATAGAGGACAACAGAAAGCAAATGGAATATTTGGTAAGTAGGTCTGCCGTAAAGTTTTCCTAAGCATATGCAACAGGAGAATATCTCTAAGGACATGAGGCAGATGACTCAAGATGGGTAGCAAGTGGAACATTCGTGTTGTGTAAGTTTAATGCTAAGATGGGCATTGTTATTAGACCATTTGGAGATGTTGTTACAGGTTTGTAGAAGATTGATTGTGAACTTTCAGGTTTAAGTCCCTAGAAATGGAGTTATAAAATACATCTTTTATAACACGCATTTCCATGTTTTCCTAGAGTGTGGGCCTGTAGCAATTTCAGATTTACTCATAATGGAAATGGGTCTTAAGATGTCATCGTTGCTTATGTTTATCTTACCTATTTAAATCACTCCACTTCAAATGCTGATGTATAATTTTATCTGCATAGGCATGTGTCATTACTGTTGTAATTTTATTAATTCCTCGGGTTATGGAATAATTAACCCTGGTCATTTACCTTTCACAAGTTTCTGTTCACCATTATGCCATAGTTGAAAACTGAAGGCCAGAGTTATCAGGTTACTTGTCCAGCATTTACTAATTTTCTACTTTGTAACAAGACACTCTTCTAGTGGTGAATGGATTGGGATTGGTGGGTGTAGACATAGTAAGGAATGGTCTTGATACTTGAGAATTTCAGTTTATGACAGTGGCTCCTAAACTTGTTTAATAATCCCTTAGCCTCTTGTTAGAAATGTGGTTTCTCAGATTACCTGTGGAGGTTTGGATTCCGTGGCTCTGGGGGAGGGATCTACATTTTGATAAGCCATTCTATGTGACTACTAGTGTAATGCAGGTGATCTACCACCATGTGGCTAAACGTTGACTTACTGAATTACATAGACCAATTGCATTCTCTGTCTCTCTTCCCGCCCCCACCCCGCTCCCCGCCCGCGCCCCCCCCCCCCTCCACCATCCCTCCCTCGCCAGCCCGGTCTATTCTAATGAGGGTAAAATTTGGAGGGATTTAGTATATACAAATATTTATTTCTGTATTTCTGTATTAGGGCTCTTCGTTGCAAATAATAAAAACGAACTGTGGCTCTTTGAAGTAGAAGAATTTATTAAAGGGAATTAGATAGCTCAGAGTACCTCTGGGAGGGATAAAGAACCAGGCATAGAGATAAGCAACCAGGAGCAATGCCTTGTAAAGTTTCCCTCAGAGCTGCTCCTGTGGATAAACCACTATTGCTTGCCTGGGCAGTTTCCGTGCCTTATCCAGACAGTACTTCCAACTATGACTACTAGATTCTATCATCAGAAGCTCTACTCCTGTTGCCCCAGGCATGTCCTGAAATTACATGTAGCTGCTGCCACTCTCACTAGGAAAGGTTCCATGTAGAGCCTGCTTTACTGGGTTGATTCAAAGACCAGCCCATTGAATCTGATTGGCAGATCTTGGTCACAGTCTGCAGGCAGCTCCAAGGCTGGCTGGGCAGGCTTCTGTAGTGGGAGGTGTTCTCTGCCTTCCGCCATGAGTCCCTGAGACAGTCATGCTCAAAGGGACTGTGTTGTCAAAAGGAACAAAATATCTACATCACATTTGTCATATTTGAATGTGAGAACATAGGCAACTTTTCTATCTTGCATTGCTGATTGCTGGTTTAGAGTGTTGAATTAATTAATGGTCCAGTGATTAAAAATCAACTTTTGTTGCAAGTAAATTTCAGCATATAACTTATCAAGAAATGTTTTAAAAGAAATGCTTCATTTTATATTCTTCTACTTAGGAATATTTCAGTTAAAGACTAACTCTAATATCACTATTGATTGAAAAATATTCTTCCACCTCAGGGGAATATTTAGTAAAGAAAGAATACATTTTCTGAGACTTTTTTGGGGAAAATTAGTGTGAAACAGGAAACAAAATCTCTCCTGTTGAGTCACAAAAGGCGCTCTCTGTGAGTGAAAACCTTGGAGGACTCAGGGTGTGTGTACTGTTTTTATTCCCCTTACCTAAGAAGCATGTGAGAGGCTGTTGATTCCTTTGGACAGAATATGTTCCACAGATGGGTTTTATTCTTTGCACGGGAGCTTCTTTATTGCTAGGCACTGCAATAGGAAGTATACTGGGGGAAGAAACTCTAAATTTGGTACCCTTAAAACAGAAAAAAATGAAGCAACCAGTGAAAAATGATTCATTTGTTCATTTGGCAAATATTTATTGAGTTCCCACTCTTCAAAAATGTTTATCACATGGCCACTACCCTTAAGAAACTCACAAACAAGTGGGAAGCCAACAATAATTGAATTATACAAATATACAAAAGAGGAAACATAGGGTACAGTAAGAGTAGAGATAAGGCATATTTAACTTAAGCTGGGAGGTGTGTCAAAGCTGGTTCTCTAAAATAAATAATTGATGTAAGCATCTTAAAGACTGAGAAGGAGTCAGACAGGCAAATGGTGGGTATGGGAGGTATGCACAGAGAAGAGCAACATTTTTGGTATATAGGACGATGCTCCAACCAATTGAGCCACCTGGCCAGGAATGCCTTTCTTTTTTAAAGAAATCCAATTTGGACCCTGGCCAGATAGCTCAGTTGGTTAGAGTGTTGTCCCAATGTGCCAAGTTTGTGGGTTTAATCCCCAGTCAGGGCACATAAAAGAAGCAAACAATGAATGCACCAGTAAGTGGAACAACAAATCAATCTCTCTCTCAAATCAACTAAAAAAATAAAATCCAATTTGGCTTTATATGTTTTAAATTGAAATATATTTGACATAAAACCTTGTTTAAGGTTAAGGTCTATAACATGATGATTCAATACATTTATGCACTGCAATATGGTTACCATTGTGTGGTTACTAGCACCTCTAGCACATCACATAATTATTATTTCTTCTTTGGTGGTGGGAATAATTAAGACTGCTTAGCAAGTTTGATGTTTATAATATAACTAGTGGCCCAGTGCATGAAATTCGTGCACGGGGGTGGGGTGTTCCTCAGCCCGGCCTGCACCCTCTCCAATCTGGGACCCCTCGAAGGATGTCCTACTGCTGGTTTACAGGGACCAGGCCTAAACTGGCAGTTGGACATCCCTCTCACAATCCGGGACTGCTGGCTCCAGCCGCTCACCTGCCTGCCTGCCTGATTGCCCCTAACCACTCTGCCTGCCAGGCTGCTTGCCCCCAAGTGTCCCCCGCCACCGGCCTGCTCACCCCCAAATGCCCCCCCCCTGCTGGCCTGCTCACCCCCATCTTCCCTCCCCACTGGCCTGTTTGCCCCCAACTGCCCCCTGCTGGCCTGCTCACTCCAAACTGCACCCCCCACCACTGTCCTGATCACTTCCAACTGACCCCCACTGATGGCCTGCTCACTCCCAACTGGCCTCCCTGCTGGTCTGCTTACCCCCAACAGCCCCACCCCCCACCAGCCTGATCACCCACAACTGCCGACCCATCCTGGCCTGATCACACCCCAGCGACCCAAGCTCCCAGCCCCTCCTTTTTTTCTTCTTTTTTTTTTTCCAGTGCCTCCTTGAGCAGAGGCCAGGGCCGGCTGGAAGCAAGTATCTGGGATTTATTTATCTTCTATAATTGAAACTTTGTAGCCTTGAGCGGAGGCCAGGGCCTGCCAGGGTGGGCAGGAAGCTTGGCTTCCTCCATCTCCAGGGCAACCCAAGCCTTCTGCTTGCTCCAGCTCTGTGGCTGCCGCCATCTTGGTTGGGTTAATTTGCAAACTTGCTCCTGATTGGCTGGTGGGCATGGCTTGTGGGTGTAGCGGAGGTACAGTCAATTTGCATGTTTCTCTTTTATTTGTGTAGATATTGTTGCCTATAATCACTCTACTCTGTATTAGATCTTCAGAACTTATTTATCTACTAGCTTTATTACATTTTGAAGTAATTTGGGGAGAGTCTGGGTGGTAGAGTTCAGGTCACTCACACTGACAACCAAGTCAAACTAGAAATGTCAGGTTTTCATACTCTGTTGTCCCCAATCTGTCCTCCCAGATGTCAGGTAGAGGAGGCCAGTGGGGTGAGATGGCTTCCTGCTTCTTTGTTTCCCATGACCAAATTCCTGGAATCATCATTCAGGTATCTGGCTTTTCTCCCAAAACTTAATATTTCCTATGTGTGATGTAAATTTCTCCTGCTGCCTTCCCACACCTGCTGAGAGACTTGATACTGCAGCAGGTAACCCATCTTAGACCTAGGTGTATCATATCTAGTACTTGGACTTTGTCATCTTTTGCACTGGTGGTTTAGAGAGTGTGGTTACTAAATGGTATGTTGTTTGAACTTTAGTAGCCCATAGAGACAACAGAATAGAACATTTGATACAGATGTCATACTGAGATGCCCAGGAGAAGGTAGCCCTATAGACAACCACCCACTTTACCTCCTTGCAAGAATGACTGGAGATACTTTGCACCACTGACTTGAGTTTCTGAAGTGCTGTGGTATTTGAGCCACAGTTCTTCAATGGAGGGAGCGTGAATGTTTTTATTGCATCTCTAAATTTCTGCAAAGGTTTTAAAGTTATTTTACCCACTGGTAAACGTTACAGTGATATTCAGATAGTGCACATTTAAGCTTGCCTTTCCTCTCTACATAAAAGTGAATGCTAATGGTTGCAGGCTAATTAAAATTAAACCACATCCAATAGATAAACAAATTAAAGCAGAGCAAATTGTGTGCATGCCTCCCCAAAGAGCACACACATTATCAGAGAGGACAACTCTAATTATTCAAGGCTATAGCAAGAGCTATTGAAGGAGCTATTGATTTTTTTCAAGATAAGAAAGTGTCTTCAGTATTAATGGGTAGTATTTGTTTACAAGCCAAATTCTTTGAATTAAGAGGAAACTGAATCAGAGCTACCCAAACCTTAAACACTAGTCAGGACTTAACCACCTTTATCAGTAGATCATGATTTGCTAGTGTGATTTTTAAATTTTATTTTTAATTACAAGGTAATGCCTGCATTTATTTGTGTGTGTGAAATGTTATGATATTTCGGACCATCACCAAGTATTCATCTCTTCTTCAGAGGTAACACTTGCTATTGGTTTGGTGTGGACATGTCCAAATGTATTTTTATGCAGTTTAATTATATTTATATTTACTTGTATATGTTTTACAATAGTGTATTGTAGATTTTTGTTTATTTTTTGGTTTCCAAGATAAATGAGAACATTCTGTATGCACCATTCTCTCAAATGCATTTATCATTGAATTATGTACCTTAGAGATTTTTATAATGATACTAGTGGCCCAGTGCACGAAATTCATGCACATTAAAAGGGAATTAATTAGAGGAAATATTTTAATATTGCTATTTGCCCTTTCTCTATAATAGAAGTGTCAGAGATGAAAGAAAATTAGTAAAATGTATATGAAAATAGTATATAAATTTATTAATAAACAATAACAGCATCACGTCCCTGGCTGGCATTGGGTGGGGGACGCAGCCTCTCATCCCCCTGCCTCGTAGTGCACACAGCCCCACCCACCCGCACCTGCCTTGCACGCAGCCTCCTGCTGATCAGTCGTTACGGTGTGAGGGTGTCACGACCATTTGCATATTACCCTTTTATTAGTATAGATATACAAATACACTTCAACATTTCCCCCCACTTTACTTCCCCTCTTAATATATTTATATCAAAGCAATAAATGCCCTCGGTTAAAAAGAAAAAAGGGGCAAGAAAGGCTTATAAGATGCAACAATCTCCTGCCCCATGGCCACCAGTCCCAGTACCACTTCCCACAGGCAGCCTCTCTGAGCAGTTGCCTGGGTTATTTTCTCCAGATGTCTAAACAATCTATGGCCACATCATTATTAATGTCATTGATGTTAGACACTATACCGACTTTCTGCTTGAATATGTAGATTACTCTTGCTAATGCTGTTGCTACCTTCCCTCCCCATCTTCCCAATTGTAGTCAGGACATTGCATTTAATTCTTTATTGACTGTCTTTATACTTATAATAAAAATACTTAAAACTTTATTTCTTCTCTCATCAACAACATGCATTAGATCTGGACTCCTGACTTTGTATAATGATGATGCCACCTCTCCTTTCAGCTTTCCTTCCCTTGTCAGCCTTCCAATTTATTTTACAATCAATAGCCTCTATAATGTTAACTTGGATTACATAATTTGTTTATAAGCTGAATCTAAAAGTTGAAAATCAACAACTGGCATTTACATTATTGTAACTATGCAAATATGCCATGCCCTAAGAGAATACGATCTGATTTTTAAAATGTAGCTTTTACTTTTAGTTTTGGATGGTAATTTGTTTTCTTGCATTATTTGTCTTTTTTATATCTTTTTAAAAATGTTTTTTTTTCAATAAAGTAATTATTGGCTTTTCCTTCCCAGAGATCTTCATTCAGGGCCATCCATTCTATTGTTCCATAAAGACTATTGTTATCTAGGGCTGTTGTGCAGCTTTTAAGCTGGGACTTCTCCTCAATGGGTCTTTATAATGTTCCTCTCATTTCTTGTTCTTACATCTTTTTGCTTCAGGATATTATCAAGTAACTTAACAAAGAAATAGTCTGTGAGCAGTAAGTTTTCTGAGCATGTTTTAAATATTTTTTTCTATCTTCAAATTTGATTGATAATTTGTTTGGGTAAGAATTTTTTCCCTTTACAATACAAGTTTCTTCCTGGTTTGCAGAAGGCTGCCTTCTTCTTGTGACCTCACATGGCAGAAGGTGTGTGTGTGTGTGTGTGTGTGTGTGTGTGTGTGTGTGTGCGCGCGCGTGCGCGTGCGCGCGCACGTGCATGCGCGCGTGATCTGGCATCTTCATATAAGGGCAATAATTTCATCATAAGGGCCCCACCCCCATTACCGCATCTAAATCTAATTACTTCACAAAGGCACAGTCTCCAATTATCACTTTGGGGTTAGTGTTTCATCATATGAATTTGGAGAGACACAACATTCAGTCCATTAACGCCCTGTGATCCTAGAAGACTTGCTTCCCTTAGAACCCTCTTCCTTTTGCTTTTATATTATCCATGTCAGTCTGAACCTTGGTGCTCTGTATTTCTTCAAAAGGGTCCGGGTCGTTTTATACTTTTAAAAGAGTACTGTATTTACAATAATTTGCTAAGTCTATGTGAAAGCCCATCTGCCCCTTTAAATCACCAAATTCCCTTTCTCTGGCTTAAAAATGGCATCTTAAAGTACGTACTTGTGCATGTTCAGCAGAACACATGACATAATGAATGTATGTCTCTTTTTAACCCCTAAGGCTTCCAAGTTTACCTCCTGCCTTTTGAGCAGGCTTTTCCTTGTTACTGTTGTAAAAGTTTTTGCTATGCCCTCATAGAGATTTTTAGTATTCTTCAGGCAAAATATTCTAAAATCAGGAGCGAGGGCTTTATTGGATACTGCTTGCCGATTATTTCTTTAGAAAGCTGTTTTTCATTGTGTTGTTGTGCATCAAAACACCATTCTAAATAGCTGGATTATTGACATGTTTAGGGGCAACTGAGGCTAGAAAAGGCCCCCTGTACAGGCTGGGTTGGCATTTGGGAGAGCAGAGCCTTGGGCTACCCAGTGATACGAGTGAACTCCAAGTAAGAGATGCTTCTCTAGCTGTTGCTAGCAAATCCATAATGTCTGAGTGGTCAGTGATGGGTAAGCTCATGCCTCTAGATCAGTGGTTCTCAACCTTCCTAATGCCGCGACCCTTTAATACAGTTCCTCATGCTGTGGTGACCCCCAACCATAAAATTATTTTTGTTGATACTTCATAACTGTAATTCTGCTACTGTTAATGAATCGTAATGTAAATATCTGTGTTTTCCGATGGTTGCGACCCACAGGTTGAGAACTGCTAGCAGGGTCGCCTAAGACCATCGGAAACACAGATATTTACATTACGATTCATTAACAGTAGCAGAATTACAGTTATGAAGTAGCAACGAAAATAATTTTATGGTTGGGGGTCACCACAGCATGAGGAACTGTATTAAAGGGTCGCGGCATTAGGAAGGTTGAGAACCACTGCTGTAGATAAGGAAAGTATCTGAAAATCTGATGTACTATTTAATAAGAAAGGCCATGTTGGAAGCAGATTTTGAGCCTCATTTCACCCTCAGAATTACATAGTTGCATTTATTTCAGCAGTAAACCTTTCCCACCTCAATTGAGACTGCTTTAGTTTATTTTATTTTGATAAATACTTAAGACATTATCGTCATGCTTTACCCTTGCCTCTTGGCCAATACTGCAGACCCAGTGTTTAAATGCACCCTTGAGAATGACGTGTGGCTCAGGGTGATGATGTGCAAAGTCTGGGAGGAGAAATCTGGGTTTTGAGTCCAACTCTGCTAATAACTAGCTTAAGGCCTGTCACAATTCATTTAGCCTGTTTGGGCCTCAGTCTTTCCTTCTAATGAAAAAGAACTCAAATTAGGTGATAGTAAAGGTTGCCTTCTTGATGTACAGTTTTATGACTTCTGTATATGGAGGCATTGAAAAGAATTTTACATGAAAATAGAAAACTCATTATTATGCATTTTAGCAAAAAAACTGCATGAACCTAACAAGTGATATTTGAGTTAAGAGGAAGATTAAATTTGTTTTCCAAAAGATTAATTATAGCAGGAGAACTAACTCGGAGGCCCTCATGTGTTATATTGATTTTTCTTCTCAGGTGCCATATATGGTTAATGACTGGATCACCTAAGAATGCATATAATGAAATTAGTGTGACCCATAAGTATCAATTTTATTTTTATCTTTACTGAGACAATGAGTTTGTGTGTGTGTGTGTGTGTGTGTGTGTGTGTGTGTGTGTGTGTTTTATTGTAAAGTTAAAATAGGGCAACTGAATGCCCCTAAAGTTAAAACTTAAGCTAACTAGCACATATACAATATTATACTGTATATGCTAAGTCATATTAAAGTAAATTATAGGGAGTGTTACATCAACCCAATAAGGTATAATACAGTTGGATTATATTGGGAATTCCTTTCAAAAGACAATCATGGCACCCTATCTGGTTTGGCTCAGTGGATAGAGCATCGGCCTGTAGATCGAAGGGTCCCCGGTTTGATTCCGGTCAAGGGCACATGCCTAGGTTGAGGGCTTGATCCCCAGTAAGGGGTGTGCAGGAAGCAACCGATCAATGATTCTCTCTTATCATTGATGTTTCTATCTCTCTCTTCCTCTCCCTTCCTTTCTGAAATCAATAAAAATATATTTTAAAAAAAGGAAAAGAAGAAGGTTGTTTACTTGTTCAAAAAAACAGAAAAAGAAAAAAAAAACAATCATGGCTTCATCTAGGATAATTTTTTTGAGGTGGGGTGAACATCTATTGAGATTAGTGACTTGTTAGGCTCCTCAGCTATTCCAAGAGGATGCCAGCCCTACTTCAGTGGCATGTGTTTTGAGGTCTTTTAATCCTGAGACAACTGGAAGTATGTAGCAGCTTTTCAGGGAGCACAATGCCAATCTTATCACCATCCTATGAAATAAAGCATAATGTTGAGGGTTAGTAGCATGATTCCTGGTGCCATCCCTTACTAAGTGACCGTGCATCAGTCACTTGGCTTCTCTCTTGCAAAGTTTCCTTATCTGCAAATTAGAGATTAATGGTGAGGACTAAATAAATTAATATATTGTAAGGATTAAATGTATTAATATCTTGAAAGGGCTTAGAATAAACAATTCCTGGCACAAAGCAAGTGATAGTCGAGTGTTAGCTATTAATATTACTGTTAATGTTATTACCTCACCATCATTATCATTGATCTCCAAGATTTATTAACTCCAAGAGGAGCAAAACAATATCGAGGGAGGACTGTGTAAAAGGTTTATCTATCCTTCTATATAATCTAAACTTGGCCCGCCGATCAAATCATGTCATAGTCTAATTCAGATTGGATGCCTCTCCTTAAAGATACTCCTGTGAACTAAGAATGTAGGCTCCTTTTCATTGGTGCTGCTGTCTTCAACATGAGCCTTCAAGGTCACTGTGGAAGAAGAAAGGGAGGTCATGTGATGCCCAGGCTACTGAGGGTGAATTGCTTTGTATTGTCTAGAACAGCCGTGGGCAAACTATGGCCCGCGGGCCGGATCCGGCCCGTTCGGCTGTTCTATCCGGCCCGCGGAACCGAAAGAGTGGAGGGTTCTCTTGCCCTCCCCTCCGCTCCTTTACTTTGAATTTATATTAGTTCACACAAACACTCCATCCATGCTTTTGTTCTGGCCCTCCAGTCCAGTTTAAGAACCCATTGTGGCCCTCGAGTCAAAAAGTTTGCCCACCCCTAGTCTAGAACCTAGTTACATGACATGGATAGGCAATTTAGAGCTTCTGTGGCATAGGAAGAGGAAACGAGGTTGAGGCAGTCTCTGTTACATGTGGTCCTCCAGACCTATATTTACAGGGCTATGATCAAGTCACTAAAAGAAACAGTTCACATCTGTAATACTGTCAACAATAAAAAAAAAATGAATACTGAAAAACAAATAGCATGCCAGAAGGAAGGGAATCCATGTACTAATTCACAAACTAAAACTAAACCACAGCATAAAAAAAGAAACAGTTCAATGCTACATTATCTTCTGTTTATTATATAAACTAGAGGCCTGGTGCACGAAATTCGTGCACTGGTGGGGGGGGCCATCCTTCATCCCGGCCTGTGCCCACTCACAGTGCTGGAGCCCCATGATCAATCACCCTGTAGAGGGAGGCCCCGCCCACACACTGCAGTGCTGCCAGCCAGGTAGCCTGAGCCTCCCTCTGTGGGGTGATTGATCGAAGGGCTCTGCGATCAATCGCACCCATCTTGGCTGGCCTGGAGCCAGTGGGTGTCATAGTGTGGTAGTCTGGATGGTCGTTCTGCTGTTCAGTCGATTTGCATATTACGCTTTTATTATTATAGACTAGTGGCCCGGTGCATGAAATTCGAGCAGATTAAAAGGGGATTAATTAGAGGAAATAATTTAATAATCCTATTTGCCCTTTCTCTATAATAGAAGTGTCAGAGATGAAAGAAAATTAGTAAAATGTATATGAAAACCTTCCTCCTGTCAGTCTGGGGTGCACCATGGGACCCAGAGTCCAGTCCCTGCCCACCCACATGTGCCTCAAAATTGCGTGAAACCCAGACCCGGCCGCCCCCCCAACCCCCATTGGGCTAGATCTAGACCCGGCCAGTCCCACTCTTGTCAAGCCCCGCCGGGCAGGGGGTGTAGCCTCAGGTCCCCTGGCCCAGTGCCAGAATGGGGGCGTGGCCTGAGGTCCCCCAGATGGGGTGAGGGGCATGCCTTGAGGTTCCCCGTCAAGCCCCGCCAGGTGGGGGGCATGGCCTGAGGTCCCCTGTCAAGCACCACTGGCAGGGGGGCGCAGCCTCAGGTCCCTCGTCAAGCCCCACTGGGCGGGGGTCGCAGCCTGAGTTCCCCCGACCCAGCACTGAGGGTGCACTTTGAGGTTCCCCCGTCAAGTCCCACTGGGTCGGGAGCATGGCCTGAGGTCCCCTGTCAAGCCCCGCCAGGCAGGGGGGCGCAGCCTCAGGTCCCCCGGCCTGGTGCCTGGATGGGGGGCACGGCCTGAGGTCCCCGTCAAGCCCTGCTGGTTGGGGGGCGTGGCCTGAGGTCCCCCAGCCTGGTGCCAAGGCAGGAGGCTTGGCCTGAGGTCCCCCAGCCTGATGCCAGGGCAGGGGCATGTCCTGAAGTCCCCTGTCAAGCCCTGCCAGGTGGGGGGCACAGCCCGAGGTCTCCTGTCAAACCCTTCTGGGTAGGGAGCACGGCCTGAGGTCCTCTGTCAAGCCCAGTGGGGGTGGGGGAGGGCGTGGCCTCAGGTCCCTGCTGATTGCTCGTTAAGTCTCCTTAAGGGAACTTGGCCTCAGCTGTGGGTACATCCATCTTTGTGACAGTGATGGTCAATTAGCATATTCCCTCTTTATTGGATAGGATGCTGTGGAGTAGTATCCTGTTCATCCTTTTCATGTGAATCTCCAGTAGAACACTGGACCTGATCTTAGTTTAAGAATAGCTGTGCCTCTCCTAGGAAAATTGTTAGTGTTTCTTTTATGGAAACTAAATTGAGACCAGACTTTCCTTTTCAAGTTGGCAGGCTACTGGAAAGTTTAGAGCCAATTTTGTTGCCCATCTGTGGCAACTATACTTCTTACTCTAGTATATGCCCCCATTGACCTGGTTTTCTGATATTATTTCTTTCACAACTAGTTCATCTTATTTTTGTTTTATTTTATAAATCTTTATAAACCACAATAAAATATTTTCTAAATGGGGCATAAGAGGTAAGCAAACTTACATCTCATGGAAGTAGTCATTGAGTCCATTAATTGATGATGATTCTTTTCTTTAAATCTCTTGAGAGGTAAGTCACTCCCATTAGTAATAGTGGCTCAATTTCACAGTGACTCTCAATTCAGGAGCTAGGGTAGACCCATCGGAGGGCTTATGAGAATGTTCAGGGAGGGAAGGAGGAACATGGCATTTTTCCCCCTTGTTTCCCCCCCGCCCCCATGCACCTCCAGTACCACTAGTACACAGATATTTAAATAGTAACATATTCCTTAACTGCAATATTATCATAATGCCACCATTTATTAATATTCTCATAGACTGTTCTATATCTTATATCTAAATCTTTAAGAGGGATAATCCTCTCTTATCAGAATATCAGGTTACCTTACTGTACTTCAGGTTCCAAATGTTGAACTGAAGAACGGTTCTTGGCTACTCAAATAGCATCCTATCTAATAAAAGAGTAATATGCAAATTGACCATCACTCCAACACACAAGATGGCCACCCTCATGTAGATACAAGATGGCCGCCACAAGATGGCTGGCAGGGGAGGGCAGTTGTGGGTGATCAAGCCAGCAGGGGAGGGCAGTTGGGAGGGCCAGGCCAGCAAGGGAGGGCAGTTGGGGGCAATCAGGCCTGCAGGGGAGGGCAGTTGGGGGGGACCAGGCCTGCAGAGTAGGGCAGGTGGGGGGGGGGACCAGGCCTGCAGGGGAGGGCAGTTGGGGGGAACCAGGCCAGTAGGGGAGGGCATTTGGGAGGCACCAGGCTTGCAGGGGAGAGCAGTTGGGGGTGACTGGGCCAGCTCGGGAGGGCCATTGGGGGCAACCAGGCCTGCAGGGGAGGACAGTTAGGGGCGACCAGGTCAGCAGGGGAGGGAAGTTAGGGGCAATCAGGCTGGTAGGAGAGCAGTTAGGCATCTATCAGGCTGGCAGGGAAGTGTTTAGGGGTGATCAGGCTGGCAGGCAGAAGCAGTTAGGGGCAATCAGGCAGGCAGGCAGGTGAATGGTTGGGAGCCAGCAGTTCTGGATTGTGAGAGGGCAGTCGAACATACCTCAAGGGGTCCCAGATTGGAGAGGGTGCAGGCTGGGCTGAGGGACACCCCCCACTGTGCACGAATTTCGTGCACCGGGCCTCTAATTTATACAATAAAAAGAAGATACTGTAGCATTGAGCTGTTTCTTGGCCAGAGAGAAGGCAGGTGCAAGCAAGCCTGCTATGGATAGTGTCTCTTTTCTTCTGGGAAAAACATTGATTGAATCATCTTTTCCCGTAACATCACTTCTAATTATCCTAAGAAGGTGTTATTTTCCTCTAGTTGCCTCTTTCCCCCAGGAAAACAGTTCCGTGCTGTCCAGAGAAAGGCTGAGTGTTAGCTAGAGAGGGAATAAATTTTGAAAGGCAAGCACTTTTAAAGAAATGGTGTCTTATCTCTCTCACCACACTGCTTGTTTGGTGAATTTGAATTGGGAATTATAAAAGACTAACTGGCTTAGATAATGCTTTATGCAGACTTCACAAATAGAGAGAGGACACAGATTTACCTTAAAGATAAACTAGACAAGCCTGGGTGAAAAATGGTATATTTATTATTACTTAGTTTACCTTTTGCTTAGATCCTACAAACTGAGCATCTAGCCATTTTTTTTTTTGGGGGGGGGGCGTGGCTCATGAGGACTGCTTTCTTGCAGACCTCTTGTTAGATGACCTGGTGGCAGGCCTCTAAGAGGGATTCCAATGCTCCCCACCTCCTGGTAGTCACACCCTTGTATAGATCCTACTCACCTTGTATCAGGGTTAGTTTATGTGAACAATAGCATAGGATGGGTATGATGACAATTCACTTCTGAGATGAGATTTTAAGAGATGGTAACTTCCATCTTGGGTGTTGACTCTTTCTCTGGGATCTCTCCCTTGCTCAGGATAAAGAAGACAGCCTTGTTATGAGTAGACTTGTTCCAGAGTCCCACAGAGTAAGGAACTGAAGTCTCTGTCTATGGCTCACATAGGTGAGGTTGTGAGCAGTTTCTCTTGCCTCAGTTGAGTCTTCAGATGACTGTTGTTCTGTCAGTTTGACTGAGACCTAGTGAGAAAAGCAGAGCCAGACCCACCCAGCTAAGCTCTTTTGAGACCATGGCTATCAGAACCTGTCAGAGATAACAAATGCCTGTTGTTTCAGTCTGCTAAATTTTGGAGTAATTTGTTTTATGGCCATAGGTAACTAATACAAATGAGATAGAATGGACATAAATCTTTCCCCCCAAATATCAGAATAAATCATTAGGTTTTCTTGAACATTGAAAGATACCTGACTTTTCTTTCTACTTTAGTTTCTTTCCCCCTTTCCACCTTAATAAATACACATCACCTGGTAGCAAAGGCAATTAGATTCTCTGCTAATGTTGAAACCTGTTTGGCAATATCTTGGGGAGTTGATTGAAGAGATGAGATTGCTCTCAATGCTTCTCGTGAAAAGAATTTCCTCCAACAAATTGTGAAGTAATGGTCATTACTAATTATCATCTAGGCAGCTCCCTCCTTTTTTCTCCCTTCCTTTGGATGCTCAGAGAGGTATCTCCTCTGCTGGGAATAAAATATTGATTAAGGCAGAATCTACTTCTGGTCTAAGTTAGCTTTTTCTCTTTACATGTTCTATTTTCTTCCTTTCACACTTAGGATAATGGACAAATAACATTCTTCAGGATCCAGATATTCTGCCTTAAATTTTGCCATGAGATACTGCAAAGAATCACAGGTCAGGGTTGATTTCTCCTCTCCTCCTCCTCCTCCTTCTGACTGAGTAGTCAAAAAAAAGAGCTGAGTAGGAAACTTCCATGAGATCACTGGAGCCTAGTGTCCATTTTAATGTTCTGTTTTAGTGAAAAGTCTTTAATGTTTTAATTTATAATACAGCTTCTTTTGCAAATCATGGTAAACATAGTTTTACTTCCATTATCACAGACTCAAATGATATTACCCCAACTTAATAAAGTGAGAAAGTACTAAAAGGATCTGCGGTTTATCCAAAGTTGTCCAAATGGTTGGAAGCATTCATAACTAGAACTCCATATTCCACCTTCATTCCAGGCCTCCCATCCAACTCCCCCCACTTTTTTTTTTTACACAAGATTAGTCAGTCAATTAGTTGAATTCAAATCAATTTCCTATGTGTGCAAAGAGTGGCTTTCATACATTAAGGATGGCCTAAGATAGAGAGGTCCTGTGAGCATTCTTAGATAGGAGTCATTAATTCTCTGAGATAGTAAGTATAGGTTTTAAACAGCACAAAACAGTTTGGACAAGTCCACACAATATTATTATTATTTAATAAAATTTATTTTACTTAAAATAACACTTCTGCTAAAACTGAATGGTACCTCTTTATTTTGGACAACAAGATATTATATAATATGGCAAAAATAATTAGAATGTGTTGGAGATTCAGCCATGCTATGTCAATGAAACAGTCTCCCAAAAAATCACTTTTATCTGGATCTGCCTGAATTTGCTCAAGTCTATCTTTGCAGCACGTCTGCTGAGTGTGTCTAGGGGGCATCCATTTATTCACAGAGCTGCAGTGTGTAAGCAGGGGCTGCCTCCCATCCTGAGCATAGCTAAAAGTAGAGTTAATCTTCATCTGGAATGTGCCTTCCTTCTGTTCTGTTTGTCCATGGAGGACATTAATCAGTGCTTGGAAACAGTGTTCTGGTATATGAGCTAAAATTATAATGAATCTAGAGAGGCAAATGAATAGGTCTAAAAATAGATTCCTATTCAGCAAAATCCACACCGCTCCATTGTAGACACAGTTCTCCTGGTTGACTATCTACAGTCAAGGGCATGGAGTTTTGCAAGGACTTGCCTTAGCGCACATATGGGCACGCCCAAGACCCTGCAGGACCACTGGTTTCTTGTGCAGAGCAATTAAACTGACAGATTCCAGCTGTGCTGCTCCTTTCAGATTTTCCTAACATTAATTTCTACATGAGCCAAGGCAAAGAGCAACTGGGAAACCTGATTATTCTTCTCAAAGCTTCCTCTGTGGACCCTCTCTTTTCACCCCAATGAAAGAAGTATTCTACAATTCTGCTGTGTGCATACTACACATTCATTTATTATCTGAAAAGAAGAAAGTACTCCTAAGCAACATACACATAACTCCCGGTTAGATAATTTTAATTTTAATACAAATATAATGAGCCATCTTTAATTTTTGTTGCTCCCTAAATTGGATGTCTTTCAAAAATACTTAAAGAAATATTATTCCAAAATACCCACAGCAGTGTAGAATAGATTTCCTCGTGAATGCTGACCAGATAGGTATTAAATAACTTCAGGGATTCCATCGTTCATGAATAAACAAAATTTGGAACTGTAATGTTTTAAATTGAAAATTTGCCAAAGTCAGTTCTGTCATCATTGATTTGGTCAGGATTTGTTCTAACTGAGGGACTTTGACATCTGCTGCTGTGCTGGAATTCACTGGAATTTATGCGCCATAGTTATCTAGACACATACACATTCTGTGGGTGATAAAGAGGTGGGCTTTCCAGCCCATCGGTTGCTCATCCTGGCTAGATACCCTGGACCATGTGATGGTCACAAGAACCTTTCTTTCAGATGCAGTCAGGCTCTAGCATTCCACTCTGTATGCACAGGTCCTCTCTGGACTCGAGAGGCAGCAGCAGGTGGAGGCCTAGAGTAGGAACTCACCAAATGTTTGTTAAATAAGGACCGAATCTTCCAGAGGAGAGGTCAAGAGATTGAGAAGTGAACATTTTCCCAAATCGAATTCTATCAATAACCACTTTCTGATTCTGCTAAAAGTTCTACCACTTAGCGAAGTGTGTGTGTGTGTGTGTGTGTGTGTGTGTGTTCCTGAGGCTTCCATTGTTCTTGTCTTTCAGAGTGGTTCCTCCATAGAAAAGAACTGTAGAGGGACAAAGTATAAGTTTCTTCCCAGAACAAAAATACTTAAAGGTGTGGGGAACTATGAAACAGTTGGGGCCCATGAGTGAACTTTGGGGCATTTGTAACTCCCCTGAGATGTCATGAAAACCGGTTTTATCAATTTTCAAAAAGGTGTGGGTTCTCAAACTGTCAAGAATCACTGCTATAGAGGTTGTCAGCAATAATTTCAGACAGACTTTGTAACTGATCTACTAATGCTATGTGGTGGGGTTTTAAAAAATGCAATTCTGAAAGTGATTAATTAGAACTAGTTTGCTATTAAATACACAAAATATTATTTGAGTAAAAAGTTATGTTACCCCAATAATCAAGACTTGGTGGAATGTTTCGTGGTTCCACCTTAAACTCAGAGCTGACTGATTGTTTTCAGATATGCCAGTGCTTTACTCGTTCTGCTCTCTCGGACTCTATAACAGAAGTTCAGTGATAATGGAGCATTTGCACATATGCTTTCAGTACAACAGCAATAGAGATTTCATTTTTCATTCTTTGCATTCTAGTAGAACTCTGGTCTGAAATATATTTTATTTTGAAATCTATCTTTCCTACTGGCTAAGTATTCATGATAAAAAGGAACCTTCTAGAAGGCAGAATAAGTTGAGCACATTGTATTTCATCTTTGTGCTGAAATGCAGAGTTCCTATTGGAAGGCAAATTCTTTTCAAAAAGTTGAAGAGAAAGGTACTTAAAAAAGAGTCTTAGAGCCCTAGCCGGTTTGGTTCAGTGGATAGAACATTGGCCTGCAGACTTAAGGGTCCAGGTTCGATTCAGTCAAAAGCATGTACCTCAGTTGCAGCCTTCTCCCTGGTCCGGGCCCTTGTCGGGGTGCATGCAGGAGGCAACCAGTTGTGTTTCTCTCACATCGATATTTCTCTTTTCCTCTCTCTTCCACTCTCTCTAAAAATCAATGGGAAAATATCCTTGGGTGAGGTTAAAAAAAAAGTCTCACAGACTAAATTTGGAGGAATAAGGATAACTGATAAAATGTATTTGATTGTGAATTGGGTAAATTTCCATTTATTTTTTAATAAGCTCTGATGTTTATGTGTCATATACTCACACACATACACGCAATATAGTGGAAAAAGAGCAGAGTGTTAGTCCACCTAGTGTTTGTATAGAACTTTTGTTCTCACCAAGAAAATTTTAATCAATATGTGGTTTAGCAGATATTCATTCATTCATTTACTCATTCAGTGGACATTTGAGTGTCTACAAGGTGCCAGGGCCTTTGTTAATTTCTGACATAAAATATGAATAAAAAGTGATCTTTCTTCAAAAGGTTGCCTTTCATCCCAGCAGTCAGACTAAACACAACCCTATTTGCCCAGGCTCACTGAAGTCGGCAGAAGCTGCATCTAATAGGGAGGGCTTGAATGTGAAGTCTCTTGGATATAAACTTGGTGCCATCACATGTTAGCCTTGTGACCTTGACCATCACCACACCACTTTGGTCTCAGACTCTGTATTTTCAAGTTAAATAGAACTGCCTCACATGTTGTCACGGGTATGTAAAGCAAGCATGTCAAACTCAAACGCTAACACTGGTCAAATAAACAATGTTTAAGTTTATGTGGGCTGCAAAAAAACAAAAGCTTCAATTTTCATAGAAACATAGGTTTATTTTGATAGAGACATGCTGAATACAAAGGGCTAACATAAATGAGTAATCATTAACATAAAATAATAGAACATTTTAATAAAAATTAATATTTTTTCTTGAACATTAACTTACCAGACACTGAATAACTGCACAAATTAGTAAGCATAACATAAATAAACCTATTTTTTTTTTGTTCTCTGAAAGTGCACACCAAACCAGTCAGTACAAGACTAATGATGTGGCAATTGGATGCTAAAATATTCACTGCTAGTATTAGTGGAGAGAAATGGTGTACCTACATGTAAAGTGAGTAAGGGAAATGAATGCAACACGATTATAGTAATCAGTCATTAGCGAACGTTGTAGTTAATTATTAATAACTAGAAGCCTGGTACATGAAATTCGTGCATGGGAGTGGGGGGTCCCTCAGCCTGGCCCACAACTTCTCCAATCTGGGACCCCTCAGGGGATGTCCAACTGCCTCTCACAATCCGGGACCGCTGGCTCCTAACTGCTTGCCTGCCTGCCTGCCTGCCTGATCGCCCCTAACTACCTCTGCCTGCCTGATCACCCCTAACCACCTCTGCCTACCTGCCTGATCACCCCTAACAGCTCCCCTACTGGCCTGATACCCCTAATGGCTCCCCTACTGTCTTGATTGTCCCTAACTGCTCCCCTGCTGGCCTGATCACCCCTAACTGCCTCTGCCTCGCTCCACATCCGGGACCCAGGATTCCCTCCTCTGGCTGGTTGCAGGCACCCGGGATCCAGGCTTCCTTCTCTCTGGCTTGCTGCAGGCACCCAGGACCTGGGCCAGCTTTGCCTGGGCCAGCCACAGCCGCAGGTGCCCGGGACCACGGGGCGGGTGGCTTATCCCTCTCCTGGGCCGCAGCCCCAGCCGCTGGTGCCCTGGGACTGTGGGGTGTGCAGTTTGTCCCTCTTCCAGGCCGCAGGCACAGGTGCTGGTGCCCGGGACTGTGGGGTGTGCGGCTTGTATCTCTCCCGGGCTGCAACCTGGCTGGTCCCCATTCCTCTCTTGCGAGCTCATTTATGCCTGGCTGGTCCCCATTCCTCTCTTCCCAGTGTGTGAGCTGTTATGGCGTGATGGCATGAGGGCGTGATGACTATTTACATATTAGCTCTTTATTATATAGGATTATGTACAACAGGATATTGTAAAAATTAAGTTACTAAATTTTTATTAAAATGTTTCTTACATACTGTTATATTGGCTGGGCTGCAAAAATATTTGTTGTGGGCCACATGCAGCCAGTGGGCCACAAGTTTGACATGCTTGATGTGAAGGATTTAGACTCAATAAATTCTGCATAAATGTTAATTGTTATAATTAATTTTATTATTGTTAAAAACAAAGCATGAACATAATACTTGGGACCACAGGAAAGGGAACTATGAAAAATGACTAGAAAGGGTCTGGTCTATCTGAGCTAAGTGGGGTTGGGGTGAGAAGGATCTTCAAAGGAACATAGGTGGCATGAAAGTGCAGGAGAGGAGGGTTAAGGCAATGGAGAAAGGCTTTCTAGGATGCTTATCTTGTTTTTCTTCATGTGCTCAACTTAGCTTTTTAATTTCTCTTATAGAACTATTATTTGCCTTTTAAAGATTTTATCTTGATATAAAAAAATTTAAGTCTAATAAGTAATTGTCACTTTTGAATCTCCAGCTAGTTAGTCTCCCAATATAGATTTATTAATTCTATCACTTAACTAATAAATATAGATTTTTCAATATTTCAATTTACTCTTTTTCTTATATTTATGTTTAAGGATAATGTTTTTGTTTTAATTTTTCATCTTTATCTCACAGCAAGCACTTCTAAAATATCTCTACATTTAAAAAAATTTAAACTACATTTTATTGAGCATTATTTATTTTATACACAGTGTTGCTTCATATATAATTTGGTACTAAATTCTATTTTTTATTTGCTATTTTGATTGACTAGAGCCTATCTCAGTCTACCACTCCACCCCAAAGCAACAAGCTTGTGGAATTTATATATGAGTGTGTGTGTGTGTGTGTGTATGTGTGTGTATGCACGTGCATGTGTATACATACATATATGTATCTTCCCATTTTGCAAATATAAGACAGTTTTAAGTAAAAAACATTTTCCTAAACTTCCTGACTATTTTGTGAGCTATTGAGAAAAGCAAGGTACAGAAGCAATCAGTGTGGCAGTGACTGACTGCCATGATTCACAAGAAAAAATGCTCAGTTTACTCAGTTCATAAACATGTGCTATCATTGTTATTAAAGTATATTTGCTTATGACCTTCTTTTAAATTTAGCCTAAACTTTCCAAGGTGTTGAACCTATGATACTTGAAATTTGAATTTATTCAAGTAGTGTAGTGTATTCAAAATGATAAATAACAGGTTTTTTTTGTTTTGTTACATTGAGGGGCACATACATTTTGAATAGATTTAGAATTTAAAATAAAGTGGACTTAGAATCCTATATAATAAAGAGGTAATGTGCAAATTGACCCTCACACTCTCACAAGATGGCTGCCTATGACCAGGCCAGCAGGGGGATTAGTGAGGATGACCAAACGACTGAACAAGCAGGCTGCGTGGGGCAACCAGGCCGGCAGGGGGGTTAGTGAGGGATGACTAAATGACTGAACAGCAGGCTGCGTGGGGTGACCAGGCTGGTGTGGGGTGACCAGGCAGGTTGTGTGGGGTGACCAGGCTGGCAGTTGGGAGTGACCAGGCCAGCAGGGGGGGCAGTTGGGGGTGACCAGGCTGGCAGGGGGGGCAGGCCGGCATGCAGAGGCAGTGAGGGGTGATCAGGCCGGCAGGAGGGGACAGTTAGGGGTGACCAGGCAGGCAGGCAGGTGAGCGATTAAAAGCCAGTGGTCCAGGATTGTGAGAGGGATGTCCTGTGGATCAGGTCTAAACCGGCAGTCGGACATCCCCCAAAGGGTCCTGGATTGGAGAGGGTGCAGGCTGGGCTGAGGGGACTGCCCCCCCCCCCAGCATGATTTCATGCACTGGGCCTCTAGTTTAAAATAAAATCCTTATCAGTTAATGTTCCCAAATCAATTCATACCGTCAGTGGATTTGAATGCTTTTGGAGAATATAATGTTCTCTCTGCATACACAGGTACTCAGCAAGTGTTATCCTTAATTTCCAAATACATTAGGAATCAGTGTACTTGCAATACTATTACTTTAGCAATATCTATTCTCATTAATAAAGTTCTTATCTATGAAAATGTCTGCAAAGAATTGAATGCTATTCATCTAATTGAAACTATTTGATTACTCGGAGCTGAATGTTAAAATAACTAATATTTTTTGGAGACAAATTTAATTTACTTTTAAGTACTATAGCAAATGACAGACATTCTTCTAGATCTCTGAATGGTATTGATGTTTATGTGTTCAGGTGTTGCACAAATTAAGGAACTAAATCACTTTCATAGGTAGGAGTTAAATGTGGTAGAGGAGTCATTAAAGTAATTTACAGCTGATGATATGTCAAAGCAGTTTCCTGTGAAATCCTAGACATGGGAGGGAGTATGAATCATTGAGAATTAAAGATTTTCATCTCTAATTACTTTAGCTCTCTTAGGAACCACACATACATTTTTAATGTAAAAATAAAGTCAACAAACACCAGAGAGGGAATATTACATTTGAGGCTGGCTCACTCACACGTTGTTTCTCCAGATAAGAATTCTGGGATCAAGCTGAATTTGTATACTTGATTTTTAAGGCCTCCTCTCTTCATCTGCACTGAAACAGCATCAGCAATATATTGTTCATAAGGCCTGTGAGATTTCATTTGTCCTATTCGGTTGCCTAAAATGAATGGGGAATGCCTAGAAAGCCTTCTTTCAGTGTAGATTTTCTTTTATTTTTAATGCAAGGTAAATAAACCCTTAGAATAAAAAGTGATTTAAGGTACACCTGAATTTGTATATGAAACCTAAGTAAGTTAATTGTCACATTATTATTTAATCTGACTGAGGGTTGCAGTGGGCATTTATTGTTTTGGTCATGTAACATCTACTCACCATTCTCGACATAAAATCACCCCTCTTGCCCCCTGTCACTTATTTTTCTTTGCGGGTAGGGGGATGAGAATGTGGCTCAGATCAGCCACAGTGGCCGGCTCAGGCAGGGATGAATAGAATATATGAGCACAGCTATTTTGTTACTATGAGGATCTTGAGAATGAAGTTAACGTGGAGGAAAGTAGAATAAAAATCAGGGGCTAAGCTCAAGGCTCAGTGTCTTTTTGAACCTCTGGAGAAAAATATCTAGATTTTTCAGTTATTTCTCCCAGCAATTCCCCTTTTCAGTTCTGCCAGTTTGAATTGGGTTTTCTGTCACTCGCAACTGAAAGAATCCTAACCAAAATATGCACAGAATTTTTGAGTTGGAAATCAATGCGTTGTAAAAGTAGCCGGGTTAAAATGAAGTACAGCTTTCTTCCTGTAGCCAATTTCAAAGGCATGGATTTTTTCCCCCTCTTCACAAGTATTTCTTTCGAAATAAGATTGCTAAAACTTATGCTTAGATGTAGGCATGTATAAAGAATCGATCTGGCAGTTTTGAAATAAAAATACTGACGAAGTAATCCCAGTTCTTTTATGTTTTCTGAGAGAAATGATCTTTTCCCATATTGTGTCTTTGAGATGAAGGCAAATTTAGGTTTCAATTTTTCAGTAGTCCTACCTAGGGGAATGTGACGGTATCTGTGCCCAATGCCTAGATCTATAGAGAATGGCTTGGACACTCAAACTTGATGGTACAGAATTAGACAGGCTGTGGCTGCTGTGGGCATGCCCTGAACTCAGTGCTGGGGTGACCTGGCCAGAGAAGATGCCCAAATTTGTGGTGTCATGGAGGTCTGCATGAAAGTGATAACCTCAGGAAAAGGAGGCAGCTGGCTCACCTGGCCTCATAGAATCAGCTTTCTGGAGATTTTTTTTGTATGGATTTCTCTCCCATGGAACACCCTCTGAGCGTGTTTAGTGGATTATGCATTTAAATGTTTGCTTAATTTTTTTCCAGCATTTATTCATGCTTTTTGGTAAGACCAAGGTGTCTAATAGTTCAGTCTTCCAGGTTGATGTAACCTGCAGTTCACAGTAAGCGTATAATAATTAATTTCCCCTAGTGTCTTTCAGTGTACTAGTTCATTCTAAGATTGTTAGGTGATTGTCAGACTGTGTGTCAAAAGATTAGCTTAGAGCATGGCCCAAAGGTGTGGCTGTGTGCATGTTGGTGTGGGAAGAGGACGGGATGGATGTGTTTGCAGCCCAGCAAGTGTCTAGCTGGCTAAAAGTAAGAACTTTTCTTGGAAAGGACAAGGGTTTAGATTCAGAGCCTAGCAAATCTTCTTCATTTCCTGGAGGGAACTGTGGTAGCCTGTCCCTTGCTCTCACAAGGCCCTCATCACTGGGAAGCACTCCCAGAACACTTCATGGAACTAAGGGAAGATAATAGTCAACCTAGAATTTCAGACCTAGCCAAACATTCTTTCAAGAATGAGGGCAAAATGAAAAAAAAATTAGACAAAGACTAGGAGAGCTTATTATCCATAGTGCTTTATTAAAAAAAATAGATATAGTTCAGCAGAATGGAAAGTGAACCCAGAGTGAAGACATGAGTTAAAAATATAGTGAACAGAAATTTTTTAAAAGGATCATGAAATTTAACCACTAAGTGGTACTTCCCCCTGCCCATACAGTGCAACTACATTTTAAGACAATAGCAAGATAGTTGTAAAGTACCAGTGTGATTAAATCATATTTTCAGGAGGAGTATATAAAGTTGAAGAATTTAGACTTTAGAAATATTCACAGATGTGACTACATCTTAATAATTTAAGATAGTATTAATAAAAATTGCAATCTTGACCTCTCAAACAAAGACATAACAAGATAGAGATAAAAATATTTTATCAGCCTAATCAAAGTCAGGGCAAGGAGAACAAAAGAAGCAAAGAAATGAATGGTAAGTAGAAACTACAAAATACATAAGATGGTAGAAATAACTGCAAATGTATTGTCACATAACAAGTATTGTCAAGTTATATCATGTTGGCTTCAGGTTACATCAACCTGGTAGACTGAGCTAATGGACACCTTGAGCTTACCCCATACACAAATAAGTAAATGTTGGAAAATTTATTTATCTATTTATGACTAGATCAAGAGAACACTACCCTATTCACTGTTGTTTTATAATATTGACATCATGTGAGCACATCTCTCTACTGGGGTCATCTTTAGTAACAAAATGTCTATTCCTGGTCTTCTATTCTTTTAAATAAATTTAAAAGTAGCTTGTCAAATATAATGAAAACATGTTGATATTTTGTTTGAATTACCTTGATATGCTATTTCTCTAATAAGTTAGGAAGGATTGATACCTTTGTGACATTGGGTCTTCCTACCCATAAAAATGGTTATCTATCTTTATATTGTCTTCATGTCTTTAAATGATGCATAACTTTTTCTAAAAACCTATGGTATATCTTTTGGTATCCTAGATACCTTATGTATTTATTTGTTGGTCACTTAGTCACTTCATTCCCCCCATCCCCCACCTCATTTACCACCTACCCAATTAAATATTGTTTTTGTTCTTTTTAAAATGAAAATAGCCCTCATTTTTGGAGATGAAAGAAATTCTATCTCCTAACTTCTTCCTATTATTAATGAATCTGTGGGTAATGAGAGGACCATTAACATATGCCAGAATTTACCATGAATGCACATCAGAAATTAAGGGAAATTAATTGCAAAGAATACACTTCTATGGCAAATATGTCAAAAGCTATGATGTACTAGCTGCATCTAGACTGTCTGATCCCGAGAATAGTTGGCAGGGCAGCCTGGTAATGACAGATGGGGCTCACTGATCATCATTCAGAGGCAGCATTAATAACATTATTTCAGAGAATGTAAACGTAGTGAAGTGGAAGGCAGTTCTTCTTCCTCCCAAATCCACTTATATATAGGCCATTCTAATGCTATGATTCAGAATCAGCCAAGTTCTAGGAGTATTTTTGCAATACTGACTTAAAGTTGCTCTAAACAGCTATAAAAATGTCTATTCATAAAACACATCCCAAAGACTACTGATTTATTACAAATACCAGTGTGGGCTTTGCCAGCATCTTTGGATCTGTCTATGGGCTCAGAATCAAGCATCTAAAAATAACAATGACTCTTGTGCCTCAAATAGAAGTTAAGGCCAGCTGTCTTCAGGACTTAGCATATTCTAGACACTTAAACAAAACACAAGGAACAATAAGCAAATAGTAGTTAATAGGTAGTTTTAGCAGAGCTTTGAATTTCTGTCCACTGCCTGTTTATTCATGTGGGGAAGCCAATTTGGTACCCTGTGGGACATTCCAAAGAATATTTGCTTCTGCCTATTTGTATCCCTAGGGCCTTGGGGTGATTTCAGGGTTGAAACCCTAAATTAGCCTAGCTCATTTCTATATTTCATATCAGATAGCAATGAGTTGGAGAGATCTCAACTTCTGGCTGTAAGTACTGAAGCAAAGCCTCGTGCTTAGCTATTTAAAAAAATTCTCTTTTGTCTTTTTTTCCTTGGAGAAAATTGTAGTAACCAAGGGCAAACAAATCACAAGAGTAAAATATTCACCTACCTGGTATGAATTTATTCAACTATTATATTTATATATTGGCTTACACACTTCTCTGTGTCCCTTGAATACTTTTTATGGTGCATCTGTCTTGGGTTGCAATTTTCCATGGTGGTTTTATGCCATATTATAAGCAAATAGTTGTATAGCTAATGTTTGAAGATGATAGTGGTGGTGGTGACTCTATATACATTTGTCTTTAGCATTAACAATTGACCTGATTTGGAGGTGGAGGTGGAAGTGGAGGTGGTGGGTTTGAAATGACTTCATCTTTCCATAAAATCAAAGAAATAGTTTCCAGCATGAATGCCAAGTGTTGCTGGATGACCCTCTGGCGGAGCTTCAGAGTGTCAGAGGATACACAGAAAGAACTACAGTCTGAGATGTGGGGTAGAGGACTGGTTGTAACACCAGGTGGTTATCTCTAGAGGATAAAGCAAAGCTAATGACATGCACCTTGCAGAGCTTCCTGGAGAAAAGCCAAAGCTCCTTAGCCATAATTTTGATGAAGGCTCTTACCTTACCAGGAATTTTAAGCAAGAGCATAAAACCAAGAATATTCTTGAACATAGTAGTACAATGAAAATTTTATCCTCGCACATCAAAATAAAGGATGGAAAACTAAGTTGCCATAAAAGAGAGAGAGTGGTGGGAAGATGGGGAAAGTTAATTCAAGAGAAAATAGCCTTGTGCCCAAGGAATAGTTTAATGCCGAGGGAGGATGGAGTGGGTCTACCTGACCATTGGGACATAGGGATTCCTGAAACCTAGGTGAATGGCATGGTGAGAGGTAAAAATGGAAATCCATATCTGTGACAGTGTCAAGTGTCTGGCACAGGATAGGAAAGTGCTCTGGTGAAAAGGTCCCTGAGGTGGCTTTGACTAGAAGGGAGCAGCAGAGGCAGGAATATGTTTATCCCCCTACCATGCAAGGTCTTAATAGTTCTATCCTGATCAAAGCCTTTGTGTGTGTGAAGTTATCCTAGGCACATGTGGTAGTCAGGACAGATAGGCTGACATCTGTTGACAAGATCCTCTGGACCTGCAGAGTTGGCCAGTTGTGGTTGGAAGTGACAGCCATGTAAGAAGTAGAACAGACATGAGAGACCTTAGAAATCTTTGTTCTACCACCTGAGTCAGAGAAGGGGGTTTGAAGGGTCAGACTCATCAGATTCCCCATCAGCACACCAGGAATCAAGGGAACTTCCTAAGAAATTGTGATGAATGCCTGCTCTGCACAGCCTCTCTGCCACACATCAGAAAATCACTGGTTCCTCACTCAGTTTACCCACCTGGCTCCACATTTTATTCCACCATCCTCCTTAGAATTTAGTCCCCTAGCTATGATATTTATTTCCATGGAGTCCCCATTGGATCTGGTTTCCATGCACAGAACAGTGTAATGAGGATCATTTCTGCAACTATTTAACTTATGAATTTAAAATTTCTTGCTTCAGTCACCTATTCCCCAAGAATAGGTATTAGAGTAGAGTAGAATGGTGCAACTAGAGTAGTGATTTTCAAACATTTTTTGACTATGGTGACTTGTAGGAGGAAACTCATGTGTCATGCCCCATTTACCCAAATCTATACAATTATAAAAAGCTAAAAGGTTTAAGAAAATAATACTAATGCTAGCAGTGTGCTATATACTGTAATTTTCCTATCCTATCCTATTTCACTTTTGTAATTCACAAAATTTGTAAAATCCAATGGAACTATCTGCATTTTAAAAAACACTGATCAGAACAAGGGTCGGCAAACTCTGACCAGGGCCAAGTCTGCTGACTTTTATAGAGTGCTATTGCAACACAGCCCATTTATTTACACGTTAGCTATGGCTGCTTTTTGTGTGCTTGCCACAGAGACTATAGACTTAGAAAGCCTAAAACAGGTACTATCTGTTCCTTTACAAAATAAGATCATTGATCCCAAATCTGGAACAAACAAAGGCAGTTTAGGTATATAAATGAGTATATGTGGAAAACTTACATTCATATTTATATTTTTATATACATTCATATCTGTGTATGGGTTTCTTTATATTTATTCTCAAGTAAATTTTTAGTTGCAGTCAAAATATGCTATGGCCACTTAGAATGTTATGTCTCCTGAAGATAAGGGAGGATTTAGTGGCTGCTGCCATTGAAGTATGTGAATGACAAAGATTTCAGTGTTGTCTATTGCAGGGGGCTTTTGGTTTCTTATTCACAATGCTGGACAATGTAAACAAAATATGGTAATAAAGATTTCCTAAGTTTTTGGTCTAAAAGGCTTCTCACAGGGAGGTTCTGTACCAGATTAATAAGAAAATTAGTTTCATATTTTAGAGCTTTAGAACTAAGAAAACTAAGTTTGATTGTGCTTATTGCTGACGTATAACTTCAGTTGAGTTCATGACTTTAACAGATTTATTAGAAAGTTAGAGCATTGATTGTTGCAAATATTGTGGAAATTTGGAACAAGTACTATTGAAGACCACTTTCTACGGGATGCTGTGGGGAGAACTTTACAATCCAGTTGGGGATATTGGGCACACATATGACCACGGGGTGAGAAGCCATTGGTGAGAAGCCATTGGTGGTGCATAGTGATTGCCAAACAATTGCAATAGACATTAAAGGCCAGGGAGGTAAGGGAAAGAGGTGGTCACAGCTGAGCTGGAGAAACTAGAGTTCTGTGGACTAGGAGTTAGGGGGGTGTGGGCTTGGGAGCCAGTTCATACCTAACTCTTAGACTTGAATAGTCACACATGCTTTCTGTAAGTTGTAAGTCCTTATCAGAAAAAGTTTGGTCACAAATACTTTTTATAATTACTGTATTGTTTTATATTCACAAAAGAAGTAAGAATGAAGCCAAACCTTAAGGAATTTAGGATTTTTTGTCACGAGGATGAAGGTGCAGGACATTTCAGGAGCTGTGAATCACATGAGCCAAAGTGTGTGGAACAGAAGAGTGTGAAGTTCCTATTTGGGTATGTAGAGTGGTTTGTCCTAAATATTACAAACAAAATATCAGAAGCCAGATATTTGTAATTGTAAGTAATCAATACTCCATGGTGAAGGAAGTGACAATATAATTGGATTTGGGCTCATGGTGAAAGGTGTGGATTTCGATCCATTCTTTCATAACTGTGGTTCACTGAAATCCTTCAAGTTTCTTATTCTGGCCTTTGGTCAATATTATTCTTCAAACTCTACCAAAGAAAAAGGCACAGTAAAGAATTATTCTGTGTTTCTGTATTTTTACCACTCAAGAGAATGTAGTTATGTGGTTACTTTAAGAATGTTTATCCTAGAGACTTGTAGTCTGTAAATAAGGTATCACCACCCCTATTGTCCACCCCACAAGAAGTTGTGTTAATGAAGTGCATGGGTCTATATCATGAATCTTTTGAGAACATATATTTAGAGAAATGTATTGATTATATAATATTTAGTGTCACACCAAAGTGACAGATAAACAAAATCTTGTAAATTTTCTCAGGGTCTTAGGAACACGGAGAATGACACTTGAGTTTTCTCAAACTTATACAATTCAAATTAGCAGCAGCACTGTTTCAGGGGGGTTCACAGCTTTCGAGCAGAAATAAGCTTAAGTAGATTGTTTTGGTTTTGCTAAGTCATCCTCACAAAATTGTATTTTCTCTGCCTTTTTATTCCAAAGGCTACAAAATAGTATTAAAGAGATTATTTTGATTAAAATGTAGATAGCTTCTTTCTATTTATAGTTTTAATCAGGTTTCAAAGTGACTCTTGTTTGGCATTAAATTCAACTAATGATGATTGGCTATTGCCATTTTGAAGCTACAGCATGGCTTTTCTCGCTATTTGCTCTCACAGAACTATTTCTCAGGATGATTGGAATTCTGTATAAATAATCATATTGTAAATATTCAAGTATAACTTTCCCATTTCAAATCAAGGATCTTATCAATGGAAATGAGACTAACTTCATAACAGCAGTGCTTGAATAAACACCTTTAGTAAAGAGAATATTATTTCTATTATACTTCTCAAGAGACGATAAATAAAGAGGAGTGTGCCTTGAGTAATTGGTTGTATCATCACGGAGTAAGAAACTAGCTTCACGTGCTTGCTTGATAATGGTGACAGGCTATTATAGAACAACTAAAGGCCCAGTGCACGAAATTCGTGTGTGTGTGTGTGTGTGTGTGTGTGTGTGTGTGGGAGGGGGCTTGTCCCTCAGCCCAGCCTGCAGCCTCTCCAATCTGGGACACCTTGGGGGATGTCTGACTGCTGGTTTAGGCCTGATCTCACAGGGATCGGGCCTAAACCGGCAGTCGGACATCCCTCTCACAATCCAGGACTGCTGGCTTCTAAGTGTTCACTTGCCTGCCTGCCTGCCTGATTGCCCCTATCACTTATGCCTGTCAGCCTGATCACCTGCTAACCGCTCCCCTGCCAGCCTAATTAACACACAACTGTTCCCCTGCCGGCCTGATCGCCCCCAACTGCCCTCCCCTGACGGCCTGGTCACCCCCAACTGCCCTCCCCTGCCGGCTTGCTCTCACCCCCAGTAAACCTCCCCTGCTGGCCTGATATCGCCCCCAACTGCCCTCCCCTGCTGTCCTGATGGCCCCCAACTGCCCTCCCCTGCTGGCCTGGTTGCCCCCAACTGCCCTCCCCTGCAAGCCTGGTCCCCCCCAACTGCCCTCCCCTGCAAGCCTGCCCCCCCCCAACTGCTCTCCCCTGCCAGCCTGGTTGCCCCCAACTGCCCTCCCCTGCAAGCCTGGTCCCCCCCAACTGCCCTCCTCTGCTGGCCAATTTGGTTCTGATTGGTTGGTTTCTATGCCAGTCAGTGTCAAAAACTCTGCCTCCTAGGCAGCCATTGGCTCCTCACAGTTGACCCAGATTTGGTTCTGACTGGTCAGTTTCTATGCCAGTCATCTGCAAAAGTCCTGCCTCCTAGGCAGCCATTGGCTTCTTGCAATTCACCCAGATTTGTTTCTGATTGGTTGGTTTCTATGCCAGTCAGTATCAAAAGCTCTGCCTCCTAGGCAGCCATTGGCTCCTTGCAATTCACCAAGATTTGGTTCTGATTGGTTGGTTTCTATGCCAGTCAGCATCTCCGGGCCTATCTCTGGGCCTGATCACAGAGGCAGGACTGATCAGCGCTGCCACAGGCTGCTGGAGAGTGGCTGAACTGCTGACCTCTGGGAGAGAGAGGCTTGGCTGCTGGCGAGGGAGAGAGAAGCAGGGTCTGACCACCCTGCTTCTCTCTCCCAGCCTCTCCAGCAGCCACTGACACTGCTGATCAGCCCCGCCTCTCTCTCTCTGAGAGGCAGTTCAGCCCACTCGCCTGCTGCGCGTGCAGCCTGGTGAATGGTTGAGCCTCCTGGTCATTGTGGATGTGACAGACCCAGGGTTTTTATATATTAGGATGCCTAAGGTTTTATTTTAACTCATTAACCACTATTCTTTATAATTGAATAATAGACTAGTTGCAGGAGGTTTTTAAAAAGGTCCACACAGTTTAGATAGATTACATACATTTTTATCCTATACTAGTTAGACTTCTTTGAAGTCCTAATTAACATTATCAATGTTCCCTATTCCATGCATGTACCCACCTAGCACCCTAGCAATCTGGAATATAGTTCATATGAGTCATGGTAAATTCTTCTCAATGTTACACTTAATGGGTATTTAAACCAGCTTGAAGTTATTATTCTTGTGTACAGAAGATGGAAATAGAATAATACTCAAGTAGATTTTGAATCACAGCATTCCCTTTGCTGCCTCCCATTCTTGGTGATGGTAGTTTACCATCATTGAGAAGTATGGTCGGGAATGATTTTTGATATTGTCTATTGATATGTTATCATGTGAATATGATCAAAGCACAGAGAGTCATGATGTGAACTGGGTTTCAAATGTACAACAAAATAGGGAAAGGCTGACAATATGAACTATGGAGAAAAAGAGAGGACTACACTTGTGGGTGATGCTTAAAAGAAAGCAGGAAACAAGTTTGTTTGTTGAGTCTGACATACTATAGAGGGAGCTAAAAGATAATATGTGACCTTGGCCAAGACATCTGAAGGTACTGTAGAAGTGAAGACATAAGAGGGAACAGCCTTGATCCCTAGTCATTGTTACTGGTGAGAAACTCATGAAGATGCTTTGAGTCTTGTATGAGTGATTATTCATTCATTCACTCACTCATTTATCCCTTTTTACTTGAGTGCCTTCCATGTTTTAGGCCTAGGTCTAATCACTAAATGTATTGAATTTATCAAAACAGACACAGTCTCCCAACGTGAAATTTACATTCTAGTGAGGATATATAGATGATAAAGAAATGTATAGTTTCTTTCTCCATGGTGTAATAAGATAGATGAAATAGGATGTGACAGGGAGAGAGGTTTTATTGCTATCTTATAAAACTGGTGGGAAGGGAGACTGAGAAGCTTCCTTTAAAATGGGAGATATTGAGACTATTGGGTACATTGTAATGGGTACATTGTAATGGGTACATTGAGGATATTGCAGCATGTGAATATTTGATAGGAATGATCTAAAAAAAACACAGAAATGGGCGATTCATCAGAGAAGAGAGGGAAACATCATGAGAGGAGTTTGTGATTAAGCATGGGGAACATGACATCTTGTATGAAAGTGGAGGCTTGGGTTTAGATAGGAGCATGGATAAGTGGAATGATGCAAATTGAGATTAATAGAGAAGTACAGTTATTGGTAATTCCATGATTTGGCCATGGGAGTAAGTGTGGAAATTAGGTCAAGGATAAGGTTTCTGGGATAGAGAAGTTTAAGGAATGAAGAACCAGGGTATTATTGGATAGTTATCTAGTGGACACTGATGACTAACCAAAAATTATGACAGGAGGGATGTTGGAAAGACAGTGAACCAAGTGCTAAATTTTTCAAGGAATAAGGAACATGATCAAGGGGGTCTGTAAATGATGCAGCAATAGCTAAATGAATAAATATAAATCCTTCACCACTTAGGAGATGAGTGCTCCTGTCTGATCCCGCTTCCCTGACTGAAAGGCTGGGGAATAGTCCCAGTTTGCATTGGTCCAGGGAGACTGTCCTTAATCTGGAATCTCAGGGACATTGAAAACCAGAGGGCATACAAAACTAATAGTTGAATGGGATCAGCTGAATCGATCAACTGGAGAAATGAGTACAAGTGAGTCATTTAAAATGAGACAGTGCTGAGACAATCTGAGGCATCTAGCCTAGGAGATCTGAGGACCAGGAAGAGGAGAGCGGAGGAGATTGTAGAAATCAGGTAATGAGAAGGCCACTTGGAGATCAGAAGGGCCAAGCAGGCATGCAGGAAGTGGTGAATGTAGCTGGGCTTTTGAGAGGTCTTTAAAGTGAGTGTGACAGCTTGTCCAGCTTTACTGAGTTAAAAGACTGCAATCAGAGTAGACGACATCTAAGTGCCAAAGAATATTGTTTCTCTTATATCGTGACTTATGTACAAGTATGAACACCCCAACCAGTCCAGAACTCCATCTCTCCATTCTGACCTAGCTGATAAAAGCTTGTGCATTTATCACTCACTCTATCAGCCTCTTTTATTTGGACATACTGTACATGGAAGCTGAAAAGCATTTTTCTTGGGTTAAGAATGTGAGATAAATTTTATTGGAAGGATTGAAGCTTCTCATTTGAGATTGCCTTATTGGAGGGCCCTCAGAAAAGCAAGGCAGCATCTGCTTCCTACTTCAGGGTGGATCAACATTAATTAATATAAGTAGGGAAGGTCTTATTTATCCTACTGATGCTCTTGGGACCCTAGAGGCTGCTGTCATTTGCACTGACATTTAAAATCCTGAAGTCTGCTTTCCTCATTGAGCTCTCTTTATGTTCACAAGGTTTTCTCCTGCCTGAAAAAGATGTTCTAAATGCAGAACCTTGCCTCCCATCTCCACTTTTTATTTCCAGAGGCTGTTCTTGAGAATAAGGGTTGTATATAGTTAATTCACAAAACATGAGAATAGGTAGAGCCTTTAGAGATTCTACATTATAAATTTACGATTGCAATCTCTTCATTTTCACAAATGCCGAAGATGAGGGTCTCTGCCTTCGTTGCTTTCCTGTCAAAAAGACTAAATTTAGTTGGTTGATTTACTTTTTATCATCCAAACATTAATTTTGCAAGGCAAAGAAACTTTTCCAGATGGACTTTAAGAAGATAATATATCTGATTCCCAAAGCCCCAAATCAGAGAGAATACATTAGGGACTTTTTCTGGGAGTGAGTTTTTTTCTTTTTCTTTTCACATTCCCATTTATCATTGAAGATTTTCTCTCTATATGCAGAAATAAGGTCTGCATTCATCTGTATTTTCTATTAAAGTAAAACAGGTATATATGTTCTATCATACTGTGCAGATTATAAATGAACTCCTAGAACTTTGGCTCTTGGTCTTAACATAAAAGTATTCAATTATTTTTTCTTATTTTTTGCTGCTTGATTTTAGGTAGGTGAGTTGATTGGAAATGACCGTTGGATATGTGGTGGTAGTAAAATCATTCTCAGTGGGTGCATTACAAAGATCTTGGCATGGCCCTAATGCTATTGTTATTCATCTTCTAAATCCCTAGTGCATTTTCCAGTAACTGTTCCAAACCTTTCTCATACATATCCAACTTTCATCCTCCCTTCATCCCTTAGGTAACCTTGCTTCTTCCTTACTTGGGGAGACTTTGAAATTATCTTTGAAACCATTTGACTGCCTCAATTTCTTCCTGCATTAAACTCCTTTTGTCTTTTAAGGTAAACCACAGTGTTAGAACATGGTCATGGTTTTGAAATATTTCTAACAGACTGTTGCCCAAGCTATTTTCAGGGCTCTTCAACTGCAGGTGGTAGTAATGAGGTATCAGTATAAAAATAACTTCTATAATAAAACTTTTTAAAAAAATACATTTTTATTTATTTGAGAGAGAGGGGGGGAGAGAGAGAGAGAGACAGAGAGAGAGAGAGAGAGAGAGAGAGAGAGAAAGAGAGAGAGACAGACATTGATCTGTTTCCCCCCACATGCCCCTCACCAGGGATGGAGCCCACACCCAGGTTTGTGTCCTGACCCGGAATTGAACCAGCGACCTCTTGGTGCATAGGTTGATGCTCAATCCCTGAGCCACACTGGCCAGGCTCTATAATGAAATTTTTTGGTTTTGATTCTATATTTATATTCAGCCAATGATTACTGTGAAACATTTTAACACATCTTTTTAATGTTTCTGCAGATTTAGCTTGAAATCACATTTTTTAGGTAGGTTTTAAAGGAGTCATGGGTGTTGCGTTTGCTGATTTCTAGTATGCTTAAGAATGTTTTGTGTTGCAAATTAGAAGAGTCCTGATGCCAAGATTTAAAATCAGAGTTTTAAAAGTTCTCTTATAATCTGTGAAGCATGTAGAACACAGCATGTAGAACACTGAAGATGTATAATTGGAAAGATGATGGGGTGAAATCTTAGCAGTATTAACTGGAAATTTAATTCACAATTATCCTAGGAAGAAAATATAGATTTAATTGTTCATTAACTTAACAAATACTTAATAAACACTACTGTGTGCCAAGCATTATTTTAGGCACTGTGGATACAGCAGTGGAAAAATGAAAGTACAAAAATCCTTGCCCTCAGTGAGCTCATTCTCTTGGATAATAAACCACATGAACAAATAACATACAGGGTTATAAGTGCTAAAAAGAAAGAAATAGAGGAAAGGAGATACAAGTGTTGGTCTAGAGCAGTGGTTCTCAACCTTTCTAATGCCACGACCCTTTAATACAGCTCCTCATGTTGTGGTGACCTCCAACCATAAAATTATTTTTGTTGCTACTTCATAACTGTAATTTTGCTACTGTTATGAATCGTAATGTAAATATCTGTGTTTTCCAATGGTCGCGACCCACAGGTTGAGAACCGCTGCTGTAGAGCCTAAGACCATCGGAAAACACAGATATTTACATTACGATTCATTAACAGTAGCAAAATTACAGTTATGAAGTAGCAAGGAAAATAATTTTATGGTTGGGGGTCACCACAACATGAGGAGCTGTATTAAAGGGTCGCGGCATTAGAAAGGTTGAGAACCACTGGTCTAGAGATTGAAACTTTAGGCCGTCTAGAGATGTACTCATTAAGGAGGTGATTCTTAAGACCTGGTATATGTAGAAGGTAAATCATTTGCTTGTTAAAGTGAAGGCTAGGGAAGGAGCAACCCTCTGTGTGAATATGTACATAGAGCCTGGTGCTTTCTTTATTGTTTGCTGAGTTAGATGTGGAAGCTAAAGCAGCTAGAGATCCACCTAGGAGGAGGTCTTGAGCCAGTGGAGCAAGCTGTGTGCCCCAGGTCTGAGTGCTTCTTGCCCATAGATTTGTGTGCCTTTGACTTAGGTAACTGGTGACCTAGAAATTTATGCTAAAGTTGGAAGTGATCCTAGAAATAATCTGTTTCAACTTGCTTACTGTATAATGAGAAAATGGAATGACTCCTAAAATGCTTGTTAAGTCGAAATGACCAAAAAAATATTTGTGATGTCCATACTAAACCCACATATCATTTTTCTGATAGTGTTTGTTCCTAAATAGCTCATGTCCAACCAGAATCACAGCTGCAATGATGGCCAGTCGAGAACTCTTTTAAACTCAGTTCCTAAGATATGACAAGGACATTTGGAGAATAACCCTCAAACAACCATTTTTCTTCTCTGTCATTTATGTTCTTTCAAAGTAAAGAACTTAGACATGGCATTGATTTCTGAAGACATTGATGATATTACAAAATGTAATTGTTTTGGATCTCCCATTTCCTTTCACAAGACTTTCTTTTAAGTGTTTATTTTCCTCTCTTGACATGGGCAGAGCAGCTGGTTCTCTCTCAACTATTGATTTAGATTTTGCTGCAGTGACTGCTTAATTCTTTGTGCATCATTCAGTTCTAGTCTTCTCTGCTCAACGGACATGGATGGGTGAATGTAGGTAGCAGGTATTCTTCAACAAGGGCCTGTTTCAAGCATAATGCACCCTAGAAGTTCTTTTACTTAATGCAAAATACTCCCTAATCTTTGTAATTGTGAATTGATTTTTAGTCTTTTGTACACTTCATTTCATGGTTCCATGGACACTGGGTTGGGATTTGTAACATTTTGGTTTGGTGATCAGGTTAATTGTGTATGAAGTAAGCCTTTATTAATGTAATGAACTGCATCCTCTTAGATATGCACATTGGATTATAGAGGTGGTTTCTACAATGTACGATCATAGAGGACATCTTCAGAGACTGTTTTCTGCCAGGGCTGAAAAATTGCCAGGATGTGAGACCACAATCATAACAATTAAAATAAAATAAATTTCTTTTAATTTCTATGATTCGTGGAAAGCTGTTTACCTTGTCTGAGTGAAGAGCTATGTTTTGTGTATGTGTGTGTGTGTGTGTGTGTGCACATGTGAACAAACATGTGCATGTGTCTAAACAGTATCTAATTACTTGGTTTTCCCCTTCTTTTCTAGAACTATCTAATCTTCCATTAACTATCCTAGGACTTTACTTCTTGGAGATAAAAAAGAATACTTAAAATATAAATTACCTTAAAGCAGTGGTTCTTAACCTTCCTAATGCCACGACCCTTTAATACAGTTCCTCATGTTGTGGTGACCCCCAACCATAAAATTATTTTCATTGCTACTTCATAACTGTAATTTTGCTACTGTTATGAATTATAATGTAAATACCTGTGTTTTCCGATGGTCTTAGGCAACCCCTGTGAAAGGGTTGTTCGACCCCCAAAGGAGTCGCGACACACAGGTTGAGAACCACTGCCTTAAAGGAATCATGATTTTAGAGACTGACATTATTTTAACTATTTGACATAAGTTTTAACATGACTAACCCTAGGAAAATAGTTTTTCTAATATTTAATCATGTTAACTATGGAAATTGTGACTTCTCTAGTTACCTGGTATGAAATCAAGTAGCAGATGTTTCTAGCAGCAATCTTCTTTAGAAGGTTCAGCTAGCACAGTGATGTATACCTAGCAAATGCTCAATAAATAGATTAGTAGATTATAGATATACATTTCTTTTAATTCATTAAAAAATTCAATTGTCTAAGCATGCATGCCTGCAAAATTTAACGAATACTTATTATGTGTCTGTTATGCATTAGATTTTGGTTTATACAATTGTGAACTAGAGATAGTTTTTGCCCTCAAGGAACTCCGTAATCATAGGATAATAAACTTCTAAGGCCATTTAGTAAAATTATATATGCTATTAATCATCCTGAATGTATGGCCTTATGTGTTGAGCTAGAGATACAAAGAACATTAATGACACCCTTTTACCCTCAGGGAAGGGAACGTACAAATCAGTTGGAGGACAAGATCCACATATAATGACTAGATAACTAGCAATGTAGGGCCGCATAGGGTGACAGATGAGTGCTGCTCATATTGTCCTTTCTTCTGTGTTTTAGACAAATGGATGCTTCCCTCATACACTCCATGGTTGGAACTTCTAATTCTTCCTGTGATTTATTTATTTTAAATATGTTTTTATGAATTTTTTTAGAGAGAGAGGGTAAGGGAGATAGAAACATCAAGTGGCTGCCTCCTGCACGCCTCCTACTGGGGATTGAGCCCACAACCCAGTGACCTCTTGGTGCACGAGGTCGATGCTCTACCACAGAGCCACACCAGCCAGCTTCCAGTGATTTCCACACTCGGAATTCTTCCCTTTTACTTTCATCTTTCACTCTTTATTTTTAAACTTCTTTCTCACATTCTCTCATAATTTTAAAGGCAAAATATCTACTCCCACTATTCTCACAGAATCCTTTCTGCTTGGAAGAATAATCATTTAACACAGGGTCTAGATTTTCTAAGGTATTTTATCTCCATTTTATTTACTGGGAAGTCCCCTTTGCTCTCAGTTTTTTGATCATTTCAGATTGCATCTGCAGAATACCCCATTATGACCATAAACTCTTTAATCAACTCAGTGACCTTCATCACATTGTAGGCAAAGACCCATAGAGATAATTTGAGCAGAAGTGAATCCCTCATATTTGATTTGATGAAAGGATAAAAATTACTCTATTCAACCTAAGTGACCCTATTTGGGCTTTTTATTTAACAAAATCCTGGTTTAGTTTAGATTGCCAGTGACCATCCTTGCATAAGATAAAATATAATAACAGGGCAATGCTAACCTCCTGAAATTTGTTTTAGAGGTGAAAGAGATACAATTAGGGGGATAAGTGAGAAGAGGGGATGAGGGAGAATTTTAAAATAGATTTTATTTTTAGTTTCTTTATGGCAGACTCTAAATTCAGATTTCTAAATGTGACTACAGTATGTTAGACTGCGTTGTCATGGTGCGGAGTGCATTATTTATTCTATAGATGACTGAAAAGGAATGCTGTTAGGTGTGACTAAATCAGAAATACACTTTCTTGTGGATGCTGAAAATTTCTTCTAGGGAAAAGGGGTATCATCTTGTAAGAGGATTAGCTGTTTTGGTTTGTGTTTAAATACAGAGATATATTTTATTCCTTCTTTCTGAACAATTGGAATTGCCCTTTAACTGGTTTCACTGCCTCCAGTTTCCCTCTATTTCAATCAATTTTTCATTCTGCTATTGGAGTACTCTTTGAAAACTCTTATATAAATCTTCTTAAAGCTTTAAGTGATCTCATGTTTCAATAACAAGGGTCAAACATTTTTTCCTGATATTCAAAGATATTCAATATTATTTACATGTATTTTCTGTTTCAATCAAGTAAAACTATTATTTGTTACATCCAATACAAATTTTTCTATTTCTAAGCACTCTCCTTAAGTGGTCTATTTCCTTAAAATGCAATTTCTCGATATCTGTACACCTAAAGCCTTTTTATACTTCAAGAATGAAAGTCCCCTACTTACACAGGCTTCCCAGAATCTCCCATACCTAAATCATCTCTCTTTTGCTTAAACTCCCACTTTATTTGTGCATTTTGATGACATAGTGCGCGCGCGCACACATACACACACACACACACATACACACACATATATATGCATATGTATAATGTATGTAAATACTGTATATATACACATAGCTTATGTATGTGTTGTTTACTTTACTAGACTAAAAATACTAAAGAAAATAATAGTATAATCATTATTGTTCCACTTTTTTGTATACTGTCTTTTGTACAGTTGGCATCTAATAACCATTCCCAATTTAGAATTTTGTATGAGGCTTGTATAAATTTATGGGCAAAGCTGTAGAATTATGGAAATGCAGAGTATAAGGACCCTCGGCATAAATAATTCTATTGTGGAGAATAACAAAAAGTGACTCTATTTCATGATGAAACTACATAAGAGGGTATGTGGTAGTAATTGGCCTATCCACCCAGTCACAGTTTTTTGGCAGGGCAAGAGAAGGACTATGAAAAAACCTTGGGGAGTCAACTGGCAATTCTACCAAACTTATTAAAATGTGATACAATTGAAATTACAGTTAAAAGAGGAAAAGAGTAACAGCATGTGATAAGACTACAATATGTGGTCCTGGTACCAAACAGGAGGGACAATAGGTCCACAAATCAAAGGCTACATACAGTTCAGGCAGCTAGAAATGAATTGATTCAGGGAGCTGGCTCTCATTGTTTATAGCCTTCAACTAAAGAGTTAAGTGGGTGTGTTCAATAGCCAAGATGCAGGATATACATATTTGGTGACCCTGGAGAAGAAAAGAAAAAGTGGGACAGAATAAATGTTTAAAATCATATTCAAGGAATTTTATTGAAACAAGTGAAGATATGAAACTACATATTACAAGGACCATCTCCTGAAAAAATAAAAAAAATGAATCTGTAATATATAGGAAAGAAGACAAAGTCGTTTATAAAGAAAAGGAAGTAGGTTGACATCAAATTTCTTAACATATGTTCAAAACAAGTAAAGAAATAACATCTTCAAGATACTCAAGGAAGGAGGTGAAAGATATTATTTCATTCCAGTTGTTCTTCAAGTCTGAAGGCTATAGGAAAACTATGGAACAGCAAAAACTCAGGAGATACTGTTCCTAGAAGCTCTTCCCAAGGAAATGAACAAGATAAGCTTTATATATACAGGGGAGACTTTGACAAAGAGATTGATGGTGGAGTATTTTATATATCTAATTGTAGATTGAAAATCTTAAAGTTGTGGCTAAAGAGGAGTTTGTTAGTGTTAAATGCAATACCAGGGTAAAAATAACAATAAAAACACAGGGTACACATAATGGAAGCTTTAGTATATATAAGAGTACAAAGATTAAGCATTAAGACATTAATGTTGATTAAAAGCTCATGGCAGCCCTAACCAGTTTGGCTCGGTGGATAGAGCGTTGGCCTGCAGACTGAAAGGTCCCAGGTTTGATTCCAGTCAAGGGCATGTGCCTTGGTTGTGAGCACATCCCCAGTAGGAGGTGTGCAGGAGGCAGCTGATCGATGTTTCTCTCTCATCGATGTTTCTAACTTTCTATCCCTCTCCCTTCCTCTCTGTATAAAAAAAATCAATAAAATATATTAAAAACAAAGCTCATGGCAGAGAAAGGTTAGAAAAGTTGGATTCTATTGTGATTCATCGTGGTGAAACTATATATCTGAAGAAAAGGGGGGCCAAGGCATTACCAAAAATAATAATAAAAGTGTAGCCAACAGAACAAAATTTTAACTTCCTTGATATCAAAAGAGCAAAACTTAGTGGCATATAGTCAAAGGATAAAAATAACTTCAAGGAAATATTAAACATCATTTAGTAATATTATTATCAGTAGTAATATTGATATTGTTAGCTTGTGGTTTTTATATATTGAAGAATAAGCTAATATAAACTGAGATTTTCAGTGTATGAAAAACCAGATATAAGTATTGAATCAAAGAAATTAATGGAAGATCTCATGATATTAAATTTGCTTTAGAAATATAAATCTGATTCATGATAATATGATAAATTTACTATTTCTATCCAGTAGAAAGGCACAGGGGCAATGACACTCTATCAGGATTCACAATTCCACTGCCAAAATTTTGTTTTCTATATGCCATTTTTTACAAAAAAGAATCAGGATTCCTTGGAGAAATTGTTGATTTCAGGCTTGAGGTAAGCAAAATACTTCAAGCATAAAGTATCCTAAGTTCACCTTTACCCTAGGTGAACTTAGGATACTTTATGCTAGGAAGCAAAACACACTAATGTGTTGGATTAAAAGGTTATGGGAAAGTTCCATTTTTAGTTTTTTTGAGGAAAACTCCATACTGTTCTCCACAGTGGCTGCACCAGTCTGCATTCCCACCAGCAGTGCACGAGGGTTCCTTTTTATCCACATCGTCACCAACACTTGTCGTTTGTTGATTTGTTGATGATAGCCATTTTGATAGGTGTGAGTGGTACCCCATTGTTGTTTTGATTTGCATCTCTCGAATCATTAGTGACTTTGAGCATGTTTTCATATGTCTCTTGGCCTTCTGTATGTCCTCTTTTGAAAAGTATCTATTTAGGTCCATTTTTTCATTGAATTGTTTATCTTCCTTTTGTTAAGTTGTATGAGTTCCCTGTAAATGTTGGAGATTAAACCCTTATCAGAGATAACATTGGCAAATATGTTCTCCCATGCAGTGGGCTGTCTTGTTGATTTTTTTTTTCTGTGCAGAAGCTTTTTATTTTGACCTAGTCCCATTTGTTTATTTTCTCTTTAGTTTCCATTGCCCTAGGAGCGGTATCAGTGAAGAAATTGCTTCAGCATATGTCTGAGATTTCGCTGCTTGTGGATTCCTCTAGTATTTTTATGGTTTCCTGTCATATGTTTAAGTCCTTTATCCATTTGAGTTTATTTTTGTGTATGGTGTAAGTTGGTGTTCTAGTTTCATTTTTTTGCATGTATCTGTCCAATTTTCCCAACACCATTTATTGAAGAGACTGTCTTGACTCCATTGTATGCTCTTGCCTCCTTTGTCAAATATTAATTGAGCATAGTGTTTTGGGTTGATTTCTGGATTCTCTATCCTATTCCATTGGTCTATATGTCTGTTCTTGTGCCAGTACCAGGCAGTTTTGACATAGCAGCACGATTTACAATAGCTAATATTTGGAAACAGCCTAAGTGCCCATTAGCAGATGAGTGATTTAGAAAACTGTGGTACATCTACACAATGGAGAATACTATACTGCTGTAAAAAGGAAGGAACTCCTACCATTTGCAACAGCATAGACAGACCTGGAGAGCATTATGCTAAGCGAAATAAGTCAGTCAGAGAAAGATAAACATCACATGATCTCACTCATTTGTGGAATATAATGAACAACATAAACTGATGAACAAAAACAGATCCAGAGACAGAGGAGCATGGATCAGACCATCAAACCTCAGAGGGAAGGCAGGGGAGGGTGGGGATAAGGGGGAGATCAACTAAAGGACTTGTATGCATGCATATAAGCATAACCAATGGACACAGACACTAGGGGCGTGAGGGCACGAGCAGGGGCGTGGGGGGCAATAGGGGATAAGGACACATATGTAATACCGTAATCAATAAAGGAAAAAAAGGTTATGGGGCACAAGCATTAAGAAATTCTCATTGGCCAAATTCGGACATTTTGAGTATCCAAAAGAAGAATGACTATAACTGATTGAAACACATGGAGTAGTTAAGTATCTAAGAGTCCATGAAGATATAAAGGCAGAGAAAATTAAATAAGACATTGGCCACCATTGGAGATGACTATTAAATCAATCCCTTCTGAAAATTGGCAATTAAAGAGAAATTACTGTGCATTTATTCTAGGTCTTCAGTGGGAACTATAATTCCGGTAAACCAAATATCCTAATTCATGAGTGAAAGTCTTCTCTAAGAAGAATGTTAGCTAATAAATATAGAGCAAATGATTTAGAGTTAAAAAAAATACACACAATCATAAATAATATTATATATTTAGATAGGTTTCATGTATTTATTTCTATGGAAACCTATTATTTTATATGAAAATTTCCTGTTGTAAAAAATACATTTTGCAGAGAAGCATTCATTCATTCACTAGGTATTTGAGGACCTAATATGCCTCAATGTTTTATGTTTTTGTATCATTTTCTCAAGCCATGTCATTTAAATTAACAGTTATGAATGCCATTAAATTATACAATTTCAGAACTAAAAGGACCCAAAGAAGTTATTGGGTCACTTCCTGCTCCATGCCACTTCTCATTTCATAAACAGGAATCATGTTATCCATACTTGTAACATGAATACTTTTGGGCCTATCAGTAAGTAACTGAGGAAAGAAAAAGAAATTTACAGCTAAGAAGCTAAAAAAATCATTGCAGCAAATGAAGGTTCAGCTTATATTTTAAAATGCTAAGCACTTCTTTCACTTATTTGTTTTTTTAACCTTCAGAAAATTAAGACACACAGATGGCCGATCTGGGCCATTATGATTTCTTTATTTTTCTTTGACCGAATTGATATTTCCTCTAGGCTGATATCAGACTTGAGCCGTGTGGCTGAGGTAGTAGTTCAGAAACAAGTGCCCTCTCCACTCAATAACCAGAAAACTAATTTGATGTTCCTATTGACTTGAATCTGTCTGCTTTATATCTTGAACCTATGAGTGTGCGACCCCTTCTGCAGAGGTCTGCTGCTTCTGGGCATTTTGTAAAGTACTGAAATTGTCTGGAAAACTCCTCTCTCTCTGTGCTTTGCAAAATAATGGAAAGAGAGAGTATTTTGTATCTGCTTCCTGCAGCTATTTCCCAATAGTAAAATTGAAAATGTACTTTTAATTTTATTTCCATTTAGTTTTGAGAACCATCTTGAGATACTTAGGTTCCTAACTATTATTCCTTATCTGTCATCTTGTATGATTTATTGTTTCTCTCAGTTATAATTTCTTTTCGACTCTGCCTTATAAAAAACAGCTCCATGTTTTCCCAAGCCATTCTGCTATTTATTTATTTATTTTTGAAACAAAGTGGAAATACAAAAGGATAAAATTTGGCCCGAATCTCAATCTTGGCCATTTCCTAATGTGTTTAGTAACCAGGCAACTAAGAAACTGGTCTTGCCATCATGTCAGAAAATCAGAGAGATTTTCCTCATGGTTAAAATGTATTTCTGCAAACAATTGAGAAGACTTTCTTGTAATTTATGCAGAAATCTTGTTTTCCCTGAGCTTTTGTGTATATGTTAGTCATTTAAGAAAAAGGAAATTCATTTTCTCTTTTTTCCCCCCTTTTCTAATTGTTCTTTTGAATTCTTGCCAGGGCCAACATGAGCTATGAGCTGTTTTAGTGTTTAGGCAAATATACTTTTGTTTCATTTAAGTAACAAACCATGCTTCTAAGATTATGGAGTAATCTAGTAGTTTGTTCCTGCCTTTCCCATAAATACATTTATTTTCCCAGGTCCTGGGTCTTTATAGGCAGCAAGCACTCTAAGATGGTTTAGCAGGGCAATAACTGTTGTCCTAGGATTTGCACTCATGTTGCTGTCTGCTCCTCGCTAAGACTGTTTTTTTTTCTGATGCCTTGACTGAACTCTAAGCCCTTGGGGCTTACCTATTTGGATCCACTTGCTCTTTCAGATGTCTCCTCTCACTGAATTCCCTCTCCAAACCCCTTCTGCCACCCTGCCTTTGTGCATCCTGTGAGTTTTTTGCTAAGAGTGTGATGTTGTTGCAATCTGATGCTGTTTCTTCTTCATACTTGTATCTTCTAACATAGAATCTTGCCCAGAGTAAGGTCTCTATAAATGCTGGATAATAGTATTGATTGTAGCACACAATGAGTTTGTCAGAGATGAGTTGGAAATGCTTTTGTAAGGAATCCTTGTGTGAGAAAGCCAAGAAGGATGGCGTGGGTACCTGAGTTATTTTCCTATACACTTCATCTCCTCTTCCTCTTTTGTGTTTACTCCCATTGAGCTTAAGTGTTGGTCAGTGTAGGACTGGAAACAGACCACGCCTCTGTCTCATATTCTCATTGGTTACCCCACTTTTCCAGTTTCTACCCTTCATTCCCCTTACCAGAATGATATGAGTCCCTCTACCAGAATAACAGTGGGTTGGATTACCACGACTCATTTTTAAAAGATATAGTGGAAAGTCTGCATGACCCTGGGATAGAGGGAGACATTTGCATCATGAGAAGTTCAGAGCTCAATGAAGCTGAATGAAACATTCCAATCTAAACTTTGAAGAGGCAAAAGGCTTTAGGAGGGTCAGAGACAATAAGCATAAGTTGTGCCTTCAGTGAGCAGGAGTGCAGGGCCAGGAAAGCAAAGAGAGAAGGAAGAGAAAGGCACTGAGCATGGAGATGCCTCCTCCACTGGGCTCCTGGCTGCAGGCAGATGTTCAGTGGTGTGTCCCCAGGAAAGCATGGGGTGGGGTAGGGAGAAAGGGAGCCTTCTTTAAGACTTGAGTTACCGGTGGCCTTAGTAATGAGCTTTTGTGCCTGTCCTGTTATTGGCACAGGGCTCCCTAGAAAACCATGTATGACTACTCAGGCGACAGACATCACTCTGTTCTTCTGTAAACATGCAGGATCCATCCCTTCTGCAAAGCTCTGTCAGGAGCCAGGATATATCTTTCACTTTGTACTTCCAACTGAAATGCATTGTGTGGGTTCGTGTGGCTGCCTTAAGATAGGGACTTCTTTTACTTACTTATTTATTTTTACATTTCTTCCCTGCGCCTTACTTGTGCCAGTCTGACACTGGGAAAACGAAAACCCTGAGGGCACTTGGGAGCTTCTGTGACCCCGACAGACAGCAGGGCCCGGAGAGCTCTCTCCTCCCGGTGTTTTTATGTGCTTTCCAAATGTCAGTTAGCACCTTTAAAATAAAGTCTGCCATCAAAGACACATTCTTCTCCTCCCTGTCTGGTGTGCCAAAGATAGACAATACTCTGTCTGCTTCAGTTCTCCGCTTCCTGTCATGTTTGGCAAAAATTCAATTACCTCTCCTTTCAGAACAACTTTTATTTGTCTTCCTAGCTTCAACATCTCCTCTAAAGGAGAATGTCTCAGGCAGGGTGATGCAGGCAGCTTTTGTTTCTGCCTCTTCATGATTGGCTTCGCAATGTCTTTTAATGAAATTTTATGCCCAGAAAGGATGCCACAGGCAGGAATCAGGCAATGTTGGCTTATTCACGGGTGACAGTTCACCCAGGCAGCCGAGTTTACTCAGGTTGAACTCCAGGGTGTGTTTCTTCGCAGGCGGTAGCATTTCTTGCTGCCTTCTACCTAGTGCACTTAGACACTGCACATTGGATTCTTCTCTTTAGAGGCTCCTTGCCCTCCATCTGGGTGGTTTTTCACTAATTTTTCAAAATGTCACATAGAATTAATACTGCTTTCTTCTCTGTTGCCATAGCACTTTTCTCACATGTTGATGACATGCGATTGCACACACTGCATGGTAGAATACCTAAATGTCCATGTACCTAACTGTTTAGCACTCTCACTCCTCCCACCCAAGGTTGTGAGTGTATAAGATTAAGGGATGTGTTTCTCACCTTATTCACTCTCAAACCCCCAATACCTAGCCCAAGGTCTGATATAGAGTAGTCACTAAAAGATATTTATTAAATGAGTGAATAAATGTGAATGTTACTCTTGTACCCGGATCTCACAGTTAATACTGTCCTCAAGAATTGCTGCATACAGGAGCATGAATTTAAAGGGAACTGATTATGCAAATATTTACATGAGACCAAAGGATAAGAAGAAAAGTGTTGAGAATGAGTAAAGGGTGGTGACTAGCCCTCTACTTGGGAGTTTTGTGAAAGAAGAGAGAATCTCTTAAGATTCACAAACAAAGGGAATGATAAGACTTTACAACCCAGGAAATGAGAGAGAATGTATTCAGAAGGGTAATCTGATATACCAATGTGAACATGAAGACATTCTGAGAGGGTATGGAGAGTTCAGGCTTTCCTGGCGAAGGGTTTTGAAGCAGAGATGAGGACATTGCCCCTGGTCTTTAATGGAAAGGCAGAATGACCCTGCGTGGAGAGGATCATTTGGGGGAAAAATACCTGGAGAGGCTGTTACTAGAAATGGGGACTCTGATGTCTCAGAGAGAAACTGTGTTGGAAATCCAGTTGAGGGATGAACCATGTTAACACTCTCCCAGACAAGTCAACAAGAAGAGCTTCTCCACATTCGCAGCACTTTTGTATCTCTTTCGTCATTACCCATGAGGCAGGGTGCAGTGGCAGAAGCTCTTCCATGGGAAGGCAGGCAGGTGAGCTGTAATTGCTTTCCTCTCACATATTAGCTGTTTGACCTGGGGGAAGTCACTACTCTCCTGGGTCTCAGTTGATTTATTTGTAATATGGTAATAATGGCATTTTATCTGCCTGAAGGGAAAGGATTGCACTAAATGATTTATTGAGCTCCTCAGCTACTATGAAATATATTATACCTCCCTGGAAATTCTACATTTTGTCAATTAACATGGGTTTTCTTTAGAGTTTATTTAAATTATCTCATTATGGAGGTTCTTGATAGATGACACATATCGCAAACAAGTCATGTGACCCTGAGCATGACCGCTTTAGAAAGGACTTTGTTGTTTGTAGTATTGAAAGCCTATATTTAAGCCAGATGAGCTTTATATTTTAGTAGGAGGATGTTAAAAGTTGATATTTCCTCAAGATCTGAAATGTATAGGGCTGAAATGCTATTTGAATATTAAATAGTGGTAGAACTCTCAGATAAATATAATTTTCTTTTAACCTGAAAAGATCTTGACATTTTTGAGCTCATGAAAGATAAGTCTGGCTTTCTGAAGAATTAGAGGATCCTAGAAGGTTAATAAGCCGATTTCTTAAAATCACTTTTGATTTTTAACAGAAGAAATTCCTTTTAATCAGATGAATAATCTCTTTTCATTTCTACCCCTTTCAAGTACTGTATAAACACAACCGCATTGCTTAAAAATATTTCTAATGGCAAGATGATATACATATTTATTCTAAGAAAAATAAAAATGAAGAAAAGCCTAAAGAAGAAAATTAAATTTATTCCCTAGAAATAATTGCAGTGAACATTTATGGAGAGTGGCTATAGAGTTTGGATAGGTTCAAGCCTCGGACTAATGAGAAGGCATGGTCCTCTCATGGCAAAGCCATGTGCAGGTCCCAGCTTGGAGGGCAAAGCCCTCCCAGCACAATTATAGCCAAAGGCTATAGTTGTAAGCTTGACCTTATGGTCTGAACCTGTGGTCCCAGGTGACTGAGTGATGTAGGCTGCAAAACAAAGCTTGATAGAATTCTCAGGTGCATGTAATTAAGTAGATTCAAAACTCAGGAGAACATTATAAACATATTGATCATGCCCTTGCTTTGCCTCATGGGATCTGACTATAAAATAAAGACTGGCTTGCAGGCTGTGGCACTCTCTCTCCATCCAAGAACAGTGTCCCACCTGGCCTCAACTGTATTCTCTTGTCTGTTTTCTTTAATCCTCACCACCCCTCCTCAGGTTCACCACTGGCTATGCTGAGTGCAGTTCAAACATTAACATCTCTATTCTATATAATAATCTATATAATAAAAGTCTAATATGCAAATCGACCAAACAGTGGAATGACTGGTCGCTATGACACACACTGACTGCCAGGGGGCAGACACTCAATGCAGGAGTTTCCTCCATCCCACAGGCCCCAGGCCAGCCAAGGTGGGTGCCAGTGGGGGCCCCCGATTGCCCACCAGTCACGCTGCAGAGGGAGGCAACCAGTGGCTGGGGCCGGCCCCTGATCACCCTGCTGGTCGCCCCACAGATTGGCCCTGATCGCCAGCCAGGCCTAGGGACCCTATCCATGCACGAATTTTGTGCATTGGGCCTCTAGTTTTAATATATTTATACAGGGTGGGGCAAAAGTAGGTTTACTATTGTGAGTACATGTATCACAGAGTTTATTCTTGTATTATTATTGATTAATTGTATTATTTTTTCATACAAACAATTGTAGACCTACTTTTGCCCTCTGTATATCTATATCTATCTTCTCTCTGTCTTACATGAATATGTGTGTGTATATGAATCACACACATATACAGTATATCCATACCCATATACATATACATATACCTAAGTATGGCTACCATTTTATAACTTGCTATATCACTTATTAATTTATATTTTTAGAGTCATTAAAATTATTTTGATTCTTAAGAAAAAATTTGAAATGATAAAGAAAATAATCAAAGTATATAAAATTAAAAACTTCCTTTACCCTCCATTTCTCTCTACCTTCCATAGGCAACTGTTTTCAACTATTTAAGTTTTAGATTTTTTAATTAATATACTTGAATATCTGTTTTTTAATTTTACTCCAATATCTTATGCCATGTTATACAGAAGATGAGAAATCTGGACTAACTCCCATCTTTCTTTTTCTCCTATTTTCTCATTTTGAAAGTTACATTATTACTATCTTTCGTCTTTTGGTGGGTTCACTTACAACTGTAATTCATATACTGAATTACAACATGTAATAAATAAACTTTAGGAAATATATAATAGTTCTAGGTCAGATGAGGAAAAAGCATATCTTATTTTCCTTTAATCATCTCCCCCCTTTCATTAGTTTTACATCATCAAGGTGTATAACATTGATCTTATGACCTGTAACCATAACTATGTTTCTTCTTGGTTTTTAAATTGGATATAACAATTAAAAATCAATGAAATTATGTATTTGGTAAAAGCACCTGGAACTATACCACCTTGCTTCAAAGTCCAGTTCTGCCACTTCCTGTCTTGGTTTTTGTCATTTTGGATCAGTTACTTAACTCCCCTGTGCCATATTTGCTCATATGTAAAATGGCCATAAAATAGTATCTACCTGACAGTGTTGTTGCGCATTAAATGAGCACTTGTAAAGTCCCTAGACCAGTGCATAGCACACAGTAAGTGCTCAGTAACATCATTACTTGGAGAGCCTCATAGTGAACCTGTATCACTAAATCTATGCTGCCCAAGGGAAAATGTTCTAACAGTCAAAGTCAAATGGTTTTTCTTTTCTTCTGTACATCCCATCAATTATTCAAATTCATGCAACATATTAGTTTACTTCACATTTGGACTATGACTTCCTTGTGCAACTCTTATTTTGTCTGGAATTTCTAATTGTTCTTCATCTTGTCTGTTAAGGGAAGACAGACATGCCTTCATCAGATTATTAGTTTCTTCCAGGAACTTATTTATTAAATTGGTTTAAATAGAGATTGAAAATATAGCAGCAACTTAGAGAGGCTTTCTTCTGAGATTATTGAATTTTATTTGCTGTCGATCTTGGGGACTTTTAAGAACCAGATTTGATTTTTTGGCTGGCCTCAAAGACCAGCTCCACATGGCAACTGCAGGTAGAAGTGGTTGACTCTTTTTCTATGGCACATTTTTCATCTCATTATTCTGGTTTAATGCATCAGATTGGCTAGCTGTGACCCGGAGTTCTCAAGAGTTTTCTTCCTCAAGAAAAACTTTTCAGAGAAATAAAGTGGGTGGCATTTTGCATGTTCACTTGGTGCTTTAGCTTCTATTCTTTATGCACTACCTCTCTTGTAATATATTCAAGGTCAAGACTCCTAGACTGACTTTGAGAAATGTTCAAATAGCCTTAGTGACCCGCTTCCCTAAAAAGAGCTGTGCAGGAAAGCCTTGTTCAGAGGCATTCATTTTTTGTATAATTACTTATGTTTGGGGAACAGTAATCAGTTCGGCATGCCTGCAGTTAAGGGACTGTCTGGATGAGTAATGAAAGATTAGGCTGGATAGGTGGATTGTGAAGGGTCATGAAGAATGCAGAACAATTTGCCAAGAAATTTGAAATTCATTCTGCGCTATAGAAAATGATGGAAGAATTTTAGCAGAGGAATGCCATGATCAGTTTTGTGTTTCAGAGACAAAATCTTCAGCAGAAGTTTTAAAGATGATTACAACAAAGAGAAGCTGGAGAGAGAGAGAGAGAGAGAGAGAGAGAGAGAGAGAGAGAGAGAGAGAGAGAGGAACTGATTAGAGGCTATTGCATTTACATTTTTGGCAGTGGAAGCTTAACATCAATATAATTATAAATAGAATTATTGGGATGTACTATTTAGTTATATATAACACATGTAAAAAGGAGGAGTTGTAGACAAAGCTATGATGTGAACATAAGAGCAAGGTTTGGGGAAGAAGAGCAAGTCTCTGGTTTTGGATATTGGTATTTGTAAGCCTGTGGCATATGCAGCTAGAGATACATACTAGGTACTTGGAAACCAAGAACTAGAGATCAACAGGGAGGAGACCTGGATACACATATACCTGAGAATTATCCAGTAGAGGCCAGTGAGCTCGTAAGCTCCTTTTAGAGAGAGACTGTTGGATAAGAAGAGGTCTAAGAAGGAAAAACCTATGGGCCACACATGTTTAAGAGATGATTGGAGGAAGAGAAATTCATGGCTGGGAAGGCATATTGTTCATCTTTGTCTTCAGTGTCTAACAGTCTCTTACACAAATGCTTATTGCTGGATTCCAGGAGACCAAGAGAAGAATAAGTGAAATCAGTATTTGTGTCTGGAAACCAAAAGCAGAGAAAAATACAAGCAAGAAGGATGCATTAAATAAGATCAGAATGTCCATTGGATTTGACAATGAGGAGGTCATTTTCCATTTTACCAAGAGTTTGTGTTTTGGTGGGATAGTAGAGCCAGAGCCTTATTGCATGAATTGAGGACTTCATGCTAGACAAGGGGGAGACAGAAGCTGTATTAGTCTGCAGAAATTGGACTATGAAAGGAAGGTGATATCTATGAAGGAAAGGATAAAATTTGTCTCTGCTAAGAAGTACTCATATTCGATGATTTTGTGGGAAACTGAAGAGAAAGCAAAGAGAAAAAGCAAAGACTGTAAAATGCAAGGTGGAGGGAAGGAAAAGCAACAGTGACCTCTCACTTGGTACTGAACATTCATTACCTCATGATTGTTACGTGTGTGTGTGTGTGTGTGTGTGTGTGTGAGAGAGAGAGAGAGAGAGAGAGAGAGAGAGAGAGAGAGAGAGAGAGAGAGAGAGAGAGAGAGAGAGAGAGAGAGAGAGAGAGAGAGAGAGAGAATGTATGTCATTGGCCCCAATGAGACCATCCATTGTTATGAGGCGGAGATCTTATGCTATACTGCTATTCTTCCTCAGCCTGTTTATTACATGGCACGTAGTTGGTTATTATTGCTTGAGCATAGCCAGTTAATATCACCATGTGAGGAAATGCTTGGAGGACTTCTCTGGAAAATCCCTTCAGTCTTTGTTTTTTAAGAAGATGTAATGTTGAAACAGTGCCACAGATCTCTCAGCAGTCAGCTTCAGGCCTCTTGCTCTGTAGGCTGACTTGCAGTCTCACACTTGAATTGGCCCACTGAGTTCTGGTGAATTTGAACATTGTTACCTCTCTCTAAATAAAATTAGCTTGTTTTTTGGTAAGATTAGGGAGTCAGTAACTCTACACTTTGATTGGGATAACATATTCTTTCCTCAAAAGGGAAAAAAAAGTGTGACATTATCCTTGTTTCTCTTCATTTCATCAGTTCTAAAACCTTTTCTCTTCCAGGGGGCCAGGATTTCCTGAAACTCTGGGCTCACACAGGCTCCTTGTATGACTGACTCTTTTTTTTTAGTCACTTGCATATCTTTGAACAACCCTTTCTCTGCTTATATTTAGGAAAAGGGCTGCAATGTTTTACTGTTATGCCTTGAACTTGATGATACCAGTAGATGTCACTCTGGACAGCAGGATAGAGGATCTCTATTCTTAGCTGTGGTTCAGAATGGGCTGTGGTATTCCTGCTCCAAACAGCTTTCACACATCTCAGGACTGACACATCTGAATTATGACATTCTCTGCATTGCCAGTTTTGCTTCTGTGTTGTGAAATAAGAGGGTTGGGAGAGCTGCCATTTCATCTCGTTCTCATTCAGCTAGAATGCCCAATGCTTACAGTTACACCAATCAACTAAGCAAGAAGGAAATGGTTCAGGGAAAAATGGAGGAAATATATGTTTTAAAGCAGCATATCAGAATCCAGTGTTCAGGTGCATTAAATTCTGCTGAGAACTAAGGCAGAGAAGCAGTACATGCTTTCCTGAGAATATGTATGTGTCTGGATTCAGACCAGTGTAACCTGACCTCTTCATATATAAATTTCTCTTTTCCTCCATTTCAAGATCTTGGTTGAGCATCTCTGATTTAGGGCAATGGTGAAAAATATTATATATAAAGTTTACTTAACTAGGTTTATTGTTTTCTGAGATTAGGGGCTAGGGTTGAGGGCTATGGGGAGCTCATGAAAGGAACGATCATTTATAGCAGATGTGATGGAGCATATTTTGTTGAGGAGGTAGAATTGACTCTCAGTTCCTTGAAGGCTGAGAAGTGTGTTTTCCCAATGAAGAATGGGGAGGGAAGTCCTCTAGGAAGAGAAGACATAAGGAAAAACACAGTGATGGGCAAGGTTTAAGAAGGGTCAGTGAGGTCAATTTGTCTAGAATATAGGACTTATGACTGAGATAAGGCTAATAGGACTTTCTACCCTCATTCTTCCTCCCTGCTGAATCTGAAGACCAAAGGAATCATCATAAATATTTTCCCGAGTGCATGTGGCTCTCCTCCTCTGTGTCAGCTGCAATCCCCCATCTATCCCATCTTCCATATCCTCTTTGTATTAACACCTTGAATATGAAATAATATGAAGATATGTATTTAATAACAACAAAAAATAAAAAAATACTTGTCTTCTCTGTGTACCTTGTCACAGTTTTAGAGACTAAGACTGCTACTGATCTTACTGGTGGGTGTTAGATCAAAATATGTTATGATAAATAGGAATATAGATAACTCAAAAAGAAAAGGCTCTTAGATAAAGATGTAATCCTCTTATGTAAAGGTGGAGAAAGGGACACTGATAATGCCACTTTAATTATAGTGGTATCTTTTTTCTTGGTATCTTCATTGTAATTTCTTTCTTGAAGGGTTACATAGGTATTAAGTCTATGACATTGCATACCTTTTAATGCCAAGAATAATTTTCTCCCTAATAGGTATATTTTCAAAATGTTAATTTAATATCATTTTCTAGTGGTTAAGGACATGTTTCTGTTTTTCCCATGTTAGATGACCTTGTTAGCATTTTCCAAGATGAGAACAGATGTGCTTCCAGGCACTTTCTTTTTAAAGTCATATTATTTTATTCTCAGAAATTAATATATTTGTGTACTTGGGAACTATCGTACAGAGTAATCTACAATTTAGATCTGCAGGGAAAGAAAAGGACAGCTTTCTAATACGTGGAAAGTTACAAACTAAGTATTCTATAACCCTCTCTGTTGACTATCCAGCTATATATAACAATGAGATATTGGATTTTGTTATAAGTTATAAAACCTTATTAATCAAAACATGTTGGGACAAAGCAGAAGATTAATTATTTGCTTTGAAAATTAAGGAAAGGTTATAGAGAAGAGAAAAAGATATTGAATTGCATGATCTTTTATTCTGTTTGGAATTAATGAGCATTGTGATCACCTTACTTGAATTCCTGACCTTTACCATATTATCACAGTTTATTTTGTGCAGAAAAATTTATGGAGATTTCAGATCCATTTGTTATAGCCATTGATGACTTGAGAAATTATTGTGAACCTTCAGAAACTTTGTTATAAGGATTCTGTGTCGTTTAAGTTTGGGCACATGGGCAGTATCTTTTAGTGCTGACTTGTACAGTATTTACTTGGTCATAACATGAAGTTGCTGAATAATTTAAGTTCCAGTTACAGAATATATGGTCACCCTTTTTACAGAGCTTGCCATTTGATAGAAACGGTCTCATCTCTTAAGACTCATAGCACTTTGCATTTTTAAAAAAATATATATTTTTATTGATTTCAGAGATGAAGGAAGAGGGAAAGAGAGATAGAAACATCAATGATGAGAGAGAATAATTGATTGGCTGCTTCCTGCATGCCCCCAACTGGGGATCAAGCCTGTAACCTGGGCATGTACCCTTGACTTTGACCAGAATAAAACCTGGGACCCTTTAGTCCGCATTCCGACACTCTATCCACTGAGCCAAACCAGCTAGGGCGCACTTTGCATTTTTTATAGTAAGTGACATCTGCCACCTAATATGTGAGAAAAAAGACCATGATTTTTCCACTTTGCTATCACTGACAGAGTCAAAGTAAATTGAACTCAGGAATTGGTAAATAAATATTTGTAAGATAAATGTCATGGTCCAGTCTACTGTCAAGTATTTAAAACCAGAAAGACAAAGCATAAAATTACAATTTGTTTGAAAGAAACCAGAATCATGTTGCTATGGCATCCTTTGTAACTTAATCTTTTTGGCTCAAACTTTTATTATTAAAAATTGAGACTAGCTCGTGTAAGGATGTAGACAAATACTTTCATTTCCAATCCTTTACATGTCAGTACATCCCTTTCCTCCCCCTCCCTACCCCTCCTACAAAAGTCGCACATGAGTACAAACCTTACTACTATGCTTCTGATTCAAATCTGAAATAGTTTTCTAAGATCCCAAAAATGAATATGGGAATTCCAATTTTATATTGTAGATGTAGAAGGAAAAAATTACCTTAAATTATCTCAACTAGATCTAAATTAGATTCAATATTGTCAGTGATTTTCTTCCTACAGGTTTTAGTTTGGAAAATTCATGTATGACTATCCCAGAATAAAAATTCAGTCTTTCCAGACAAAGATCAACTTCTTAGGTAACTTTCTCTATAGGACTCAACAGATAAGCTAGAGAGGCCTTGGCAGTTTCAATGTGTACCCTAATAATGCTGTTCAATGGAGGCCATATCTCTGAAGAATTTAATATTTTCTCTGCTATTTTAGATGTACTTCTGATATTTTCAAGACAATAACACTAATATTCATTAATATTTGAGTGCTACCTATGTGCAAGACACTGTTCTAATCTGTTAAAAGGTTGTACATCATTTTAGCAAACCAATGAGTTAAGGAATTGTATTATCTCATTCGCTGGATGAGAAAACCAGGGCATACACCATCCAGTCTTAGTGCTTCATGTCCTCTTTGAAAAGCATGTGCAGCAACATATTATTCTGGCTAAGGCTAACCCAGGGCTCATGAATCAAGGTCTAACCTCATATCTCAATAGGATAGACATACTTCAGCATGAGAAAAATGGAGACATTTTAGGAATTTCCCCGAGGATGCCAATCTAATGGTTTGGATTCTTAATACTATAAAATTAATTTTGCTCTGTAAAATAAGTTGTGTTTATAATACTCAAATCATCTAGTAATCTTTAACTGCATGTTATAAGCCAAAATGTTCTGTTCAGTACTTTGGTCTGATTTTTTATATTGCTTAATTTTTTTAAAGAATTTGTATTGCATGCATGTGCTTATTGTGCATAATTAAAAAAATAATGCCAAATCTATTTGAAAATGTAAACTTTGATTTTTTGAAAAAAAAATTATCTTAGTTTGAGCTTTTCACGAATGTAAAGTAAATGTCAACCTACTTGAGAGAGATGATGTTGTAAGTTAATTTTATAAGACTTTTCACATTTAAAATGATGCTTCAGTTTTGCCTAACTGTTTGGCTGCTGGAATTAGTATAGAAACTTGAAGCTATTTGGTCTGTACAAACGAGATATTTCTCATTAAGAAAAATTAAAAAAAATAGGATCCATCTGAATAAAAGGGAAATTGAAGTAGGGGACAAATTTGAACTTAAAATGGAGGAAATGACTAATTTCTGAATAGACAATTGAATGAAACCTCTTGATAATTCTTTGTGAAAAGTCATTCTACTATTAAAATTTTGGGAGTCGAGAGTCCTAAGTTCTATTTTTGTCTTTGCCATGACTTTGGGCAAAATACACTTTCTGTGTTTCAGTTTCCTCAATCACAAAATGGAAGGAAAGAAGTATTGGATTATAGCATATTCAAGGCCCTTTTCAACAATAAGTGGTTGATTCTACTATATTCTAAGCAGAAAAAGGCCCAGATAAGCTTAACCCTAGTCTGAAAGGGAAGTAACAGTAATCTAAAGCAACAATAATAAAAGAAGTAGATAACAATCATTGAGTTTTCACCATGAGCCATGTACTATTCTAAGGGCTTAGCATATATTCACTGATACATTCTTCATACAACACTGACTTATTGAAATCATCCCCATTTAAAAATGAGGAAGTTGAGGAACAGAAACATAGGGACACTTGCTGAAGGTCTTATAGCTAGTAAGGTGTGGAGCAGAGATCCTAATATAGTGGGCAGGGCTCAAGAGCCCAGAGCCCAAGCCACAATGCTCACCTTCCTAGAGGAATCTGAGTACTTCCGCGTAGAATGGTCCCTTCCCTGGGTTCTCATCTTCAGTAGAAATAATGGAAAGATGGAGAAATACTTAATGGCTGGAAAATCAACTTTAAATCACTTTGGGGACTACTTTATCACCTCAAATGATTTTTGGAACATTCTCTTCATGCTTAAGCAAGATTCTGATATAGTGTTCTGTTGGCAAAGGTTGTGAAGTGTCTGTCATGTTGGCACTGGACAGATGAGCTCTATAACAGTGTATTTATCCAGTGCACTCACCACCCAGGGAGGGAGGACACCCCATGGAGGTTGCACTAGAAAACTGAGGAACAACCAGGGGATTTTGGAAACAGTTTTTCTAGTATCAAGAGGAGGGAATGACCTCCTGGTTTCCAAGAGAGGATGTGATGGCTTGTTGAATAATTTCATGAGCTAGAAGGGATAGGTGGGAACTGTACCTGATCCCTTTGATAAGGAAGGTTGTTTGAGCAGGGGACCTTATCTGTGGGAGTAGAGTGGGGGAGAACTTAGACTTAGGTCATTCAAGTCCTTTCTAGTTTCACCAAATGTCAAGACCCATAATATTGGCGCTGAATTTTAGGCCTTACACCACACAGTGCTAAAGTTAACCCACTGTGCTTAGTGTCTAGGCCTGCTTGGGCAACTATAACAAAATGCTACATACTGGGTGCTTTAGAAAACAGAAATTGATGTTTTAGTTCTGGAAGCTAGCTAGCTGTGAAATAAGATGGCAGCAATTTCAATTTCTAGTGAGGGCTCTCTTCCTGTCTTGTGAATGGCTGCCATTTTACTGTTTCTTTACATGAAATTTCCTCAATGTGGAAGGAGATAGAAAAGAGAGGTGAGAGGAGAGGGAGAGCATGCCTTTCTGGTGTTTCTTCTTCTAAGGGCAGTAATCCTATTGGATTAAGGCCTAACTCTTATGAACTCATTTAACCTTAATTATTCATTAGAGACCCCAAATACAGCTACATTGGGTTTAGGGCTGCAGTGTATGAATTTGGGGGAACATAAACATTCAACCCAGAATACCTCTTTTCATATTTTTAATACACCTCACACTTTTAATAACTAATTAATATATGTCTTTTTCTAATAGATTAAATCTTAGAGTATTACTAGTACCTACCATGATGTTTTTAGCACAAAATAGATTTTCTAAAATGTGTTGAGTTGAATTGAGAGAGAGGAGTTTGGATTTGGATTTTGTTTAAGATAACTTTCTTTGAGGATTTCAGATTGATTTAACCAGGACATCATATTTTTCCTTTTCTTTTCTTGGTCTTTTAGAAGGAGCATGGAACATGGTGTTAGCTTTGATTCCTGGATTTTTAATATGGAAGTAATGATATCTATCCCATCTCTCAGCCTGTACAGATAAAATCAGACATGAATATGAAAATTCTTCATAAGTTACAAATATCACAAATGCAAGGCAGAATCTTAGAACACACTGCACATACTATGGTAGCATTAATTCACCTGGATTTTCAAAGCATCTGGGGTGCTGTTAAAAATGTTACTTCAATGTCCTACATTAGACTTATTGAGTTACTAGAGGCCCAGTGCATGAATTCATGCACCAGTTGAGTTCCTCGGCCTGGCCTGCAGGATTGGGCCTAAACTGGGTCTCCAACATCCCCTGAGGGGTCTTGGATTGTGAGCGGGTGCAGGCCAGGTTGAGGGACCCTACTAGTGCATGATTGGGGATGGGGAGGGATGCAGGAGGTTGGCCAGCCAGGGAGGGACAGCAGAAAAGCTCCAGGGCATGTCTGGCCCATCTTGCTCAGTCCCGATAGGCTGGACCCCAGCAGCAAGCTAACCTACTGGTCAGAGCATCTACCCCCTGGTGGTCAATGGATGGCATAGTGAGCGGTTGAGCAACCTTAGCATATCATTAGCATATTATGCTTTAATTGGTTGAATGGCCGACTGGTCGACTGGGCACTTAGCATATTGGGCTTTTATTATATAGGATAGTATCTGCTGGGGCCCAGGTTTCTGCATTTTAATAAAACCCACGTGATTCTAATGCACATTAAACTCTGAAGCTAGTATACTCTGTTCAATTGAAATAAATTAAGTGAAAACATTTACCAGCGACTCTTAACCCTCAAGTTCACAAGGAGATATTAGTTTTTAATTTAAAACAAGCAAACAATGAAATGGAGCAACTTCCCACAAAGTGCCAGAAGGTCATGGGGTGTACTTGGTTTATACTGTGTATACGCTTCCCATTCAGAACTACGAATTTAGTGGTTGGCAAACCTGAATGCTTTTAGAATCACATGGAAACTTTAAATATATAGATTCCTAGGCTTCTCTTCCAAAGAATTTGATTGAGTAGGTCTCTGGCAGGATCAGGAAATCTGTTTCTCAAATGCTCAAGTGATGATTATAGAAATCTGGGGACAACCCATTAAATTACAGTGAAATTTAGTGGTTGTAAAGTCAACCAAATTTATATAAATTTCTGATGTATCAGCCTCAGTGTTGAATTATGTAATATGACATTCATTAGTCTTGATACACAAAATATAGGTGCGAAAAGTGACAAAGCTGACTGTGGCCCGTGCATCTTTTTGTTCAACTTTGGATTGTGTATATATACTTAGAATGAAGCCACTTTTTGTTTTGATTTAGGTTGTGCAAATAAAACAGGAGACTCACGGAGCCTAGCAGTTCTGACTGAATGAGTTTTGGCTTCCAAAGTCTTAGTGTTTTTTATTTACTGTCCTCTCTTTGATCCTAAGGCTTGAGAGGGAATCTGAACACAAAACCTATCACAAACCTATATAAACACAAAGCCTAACAGTCTTTATTCAATTCCAGAGAAGTGAATTTTAAACACCTCTTCAAACTTTTACCTACCCAAGTACATGACAGCAAGTTTATGCTCAATAAAAAATATTGAAAATATTATATTAAATTATTTGTCAACACTGAATCAAAGGCACACACAAATCAACTTTATGGATTAGTGATATCACTGCTCAGGTCAACACTGAAACATGTGCATCGGGGGACATTTTGAAGTTGATTAAAGCAACCCAAATATTAGCTGAAAAATCAAGAGTATGATGAAATATTTTAAAGAGTGGTTACAAATTGTTGTATAACTTTGGAGTGCATCTTCAGAGGTCTTCAAACATTTTCTTGATTTTTGGAATCAACCTAAATGCTGGGTAGAATTAGGTCACTCCCCTATCTTGAGAGAGGAAGAAATGGAGATGGGGTGGCTACCCTAAAATGTGCCATGGACTTAATTAGTATTGTAAATTGTACTAATGCTCAAGTCTTCTGATTGTAGTTCACTGCTCACTGGATCAGGTGGGCTGAGCTATAAAATATGTACTATCCACATATGAAAAGGATGCTGTTGTTACATGGCATAAAATAAATTTAAATGTGTTGGATCTTATGGGCATCAAGAGCCAAAATTTTCCATCTTCCCTAGTTGTACTTCTTCAGAAATTAATGGGGGCAAGAAAAGATTGTGTAGTGTGTGTGCTTTTCAAAATTGTAGTCCATATTTCTACCTCTTTGATTAATTCTGGGAACATGATTGATAACTACGGTTTCTGAGAATAGAAATAATTTAAAGGTTCTAAATTATATTAGAGATTGATTTTATTTTATTTTTTTCATTTTTTATTTTATAAATATTTTAAATTTTATTTTGTTTAAAGTATTACATATAGTAGTACATATATCTCCTTTTTTTCCCCATAGACCTTCCCCCAGCCTTTCCTACCCCCTGTCGCATGCCCTCATCCCTCTCCCCCCAGCAGTGTCTTGTGTCCATTGGTGTGCTTATATGAATGCATACAAGTCCTTTGGTTGATCTATTTCCCTCCCTCCCCAACACTCCCCAGCCTTCCCGCTATAATTTGACAGTCTGTTCGGTGCTTTACTGCCTCTGTGTCTATCTTTTTGTTCATCAGGTTATAATGTTCTTTATTTTCCATAAATGAGTGAGATCATGTGGTATTTTTCTTTCATTGCCTGGATTATTTCAATTAACATAATGCTCTCTAGGTCCATCCATGCTGCTGCAAATGGTAAGAATTCCTTCTTTTTTATAGCAGCGTAGTATTCCATTGTGTAGATGTACCACAGTTTTCTAATCCACTCATCTGCTAATGGGCATTTAGGCTGTTTCCAAATCTTAGCTATTGTAAATTGTGCTGCTATGAACATAGGGGTGCATATATCCTTTCTGATTGGTGTTTCTAGTTTCTTGGGATATATTCCTAGAAGTGGGATTACTGGGTCAAATGGGAGTTCCATATTTAGTTTTTTGAGGAAACTCCATACCGTTCTCCATAGTGGCTGCACCAGTCTGCATTCCTACCAGCAGTGTACGAGGGTTCCTTTTTCTCCACATCCTCACCAGCACCTGTCATTTGTTGATTTGTTGATGACTGTGATTCTGACAGGTATGAGATGGTACCACATTGTCATTTTGATTTGCATCTCCCGGATAATTAGTGACTTTGAGCATGTTTTCATATGTCTTTTGGCCTTCCTTCTGTCTTCTTTCGAAAAGATTCTATTTAGGTCCGTTGCCCATTTTTTTATTGGATCATTTATCTTCCTTTTATTAAGTTGTATAAGTTCCCTGTAGATGTTGGAGATTAAACCTTTATCAGTGATAACATTTGCAAATATGTTCTCCCATACAGTGGGGTTTCTTGTTTTGTTGATGGTTTCTTTTGCTGTGCAAAAGCTTTTTATTTTGATGTAGTCCCATTTGTTTATTTTCTCTTTAGTTTCCATTGCTCTAGGAGCGGTATCAGTGAAAAACTTACTTCGGCATACGTCTGAGATTTCTCTGCCTGTGGTTTCCTCTAGTATTTTTATGGTTTCCCGTCTTATGTTTAAGTCCTGTATCCATTTTGAGTTTATTTTTGTGTATGGTGTAAGTTGGTGGTCTAGTTTCATTTCTTTGCATGTATCTGTTCAATTTTCCCAACACCATTTATTGAAGAGACTGTCTTGACTCCACTGTATGTTCTTACCTCCTTTGTCAAATATTTTTTTAATTAATTTATTTTAATTGTTTGAAGTATTACAAATAGTAGTACATATTTCTTCTTTTTTGTTTCCCCATTGACCTCCCCCCAGCCTCCCCCTTCCCCCCAGTACATGCCTTTACCTGCCCCCCCCCCAGTGTCTTTTATCCATTGGTTATGCTTGTATGCATGCGTACAAGTCCTTCAGTTGATCTCTTACAGCCCCCGCCCCCCAACCTCCTCTGCCTTCCCGCTGTAGTTTGACAGTCTGTTCAATGCTTCTTTGCCTCTGTATCTATTTTTTCCCCATTTCTTTCCTTTAAAAAATCTTGCCTCTGCAGACTAGAAATAAACATATAATAACAAAAAATGTTTGAGTCCCAATTTCAATGTCCAACAGTTCTGGTCCCCATTTCAATGTCAAACAGTTCCTTAAGTATACATGTCAGCTATGATATCTGGATGGTGGGCACATGGTGGCAATGCAGGTCCGACCCTCTCTGGTTTGGTCCTAGGCAACCTGCTGCATCGCACAGCTGCTGACTGCTGGCATGGAAAGGTGTCGTCAGCGTCTTCCATCTCTGGACTGTTTCTCCTCTTGTCTTCGTGGTTGGAGCAGACCTGTCAATTCCTCTCTGTTGCAGGAGTCCACATGGTCTTGGAGTTGTTTTCTGAAAATATACAAACATATTCTCGACCAAAAGTCAATAAAGGAATCTTTTCTATATAATTGATTTGGGATCCTTTTTATTTTTGCTCAAACGATTTTCCTTTGTCTTATTTAGACACCATGTGTGTTTTTCATGGGTGTTTTGCTGTTAGCATTACAAATGAAAACTAATTTTGTAAAGTAAAAGTTTTCTAGATGTAATTTACTTATAGGATATTTTTCCTTACATGATATTACCCTACTATCCCCCCTTTTTTGATTAATGGAGGCTTTTGTAAATTTTATAATGCAGTCTTGATAACTTTAAATTTTAATTTTTTGCACAAAAATATGACTGCTTTAGTTTCATTGCATGTTCAGGAATTTTACCATGAGATGAACTACCAATAGAAATTTTAGTTACCACATAAGGAACAGCTTTTTGTCCAGTACAATTAAATTTTCTTGAATATTCACTTATTTCAATTAGCCTATTTAAATTAATCTGAAAACTTGATTATTATTTTACTGTCAAATTTAATAGTCTACCAACAATCTTAATTTACCCTGTAAATATTAGTGGAAAGGACTATTTGCATTCTTGAGTAGGCCCTGAGCATTCCTGGTGCTAGGCTGGATTTAGATATAGGGCAGCTGCTGTCGGCCAAGTCTCTGTCTGATACCTGGGTCCCAATCTGAGCTGGGCCAAGTCACTGTCTGTCACCTGTGTCCCGATCTGAGCTGGGCGTGGGAAGCAAAGCAGCCATGGGGGCAGGAGACCTCCCTCAGACGGGGTGAGGGTTCAGGCCCCTGCAAGGTTGGGGGGTGAGGGTCTGTGCCCCACCTCTGTTGATCCCCAAGTTCTCTCCTGATGGCCCCTCTGCAACTGTGCCTGTCTTAGGTTGTTCCTTCCCTGAGGAATCTTACCCATCTCTGGCTAACCAGTCATCCTCCGGGGCCAAGCAGGGTGATGTGAGGTTCAGTTCTGTCTCCTTGGTAGCCTATGCCCCCGTGGCCTCCACGCCCAGCACCTGCCTTGGGATGCTGGCGGGGCCCCAGCAGTGATCACATATCTCGGGGAACTCAGGTTTCTTCTGCAGGGAGGGCCCAGCTCACACGATTGGGCAAGAGACAGATCCATGGTACCAGCCACCAGGAGGCTTCAAGCTCAGCATGAACAGAAAGCTCAGGCAACAGCTGAGGGCAATTGGATTGTGAGAAGAGGGTCCCTCTTGGCACAAAAGGCAAGAGGGGCCAATATAGAATGCTCAAGTGCCTTCCCAGCACCTTAATTCCTTCTGAAAGGGATTATATCCTTTCATGTCCTCTTTTTTTTTTAAAATTGCTGCCAAACATTCCAAGAATTAGTTTGTAAGTTTGTTTGGGATAATTATACAATATGCTGTTGTAAAATATCTAAAATTATAATGACATTGTAGAATAATATCATGTAAGGATATTCTTTGCTCTAGGCCATGGCAATTAAATTTCAAACTGGCTGTCAATTTCTTTTTGTAACTTTATATAAACTTTGCCAGGGAGTCAAAAACACAAATTATTCCCCCATAACCCCGCATCCCCCACTTATGCCCCACCCCCTTGTTGTCTGTGTCCATTGATTAGGCTCATATGCATGCACACAAGTCCCTTGGTTGATCTCTCCCCCTTACCCCCACCCTCCCCTACCTTCCTGAGGTATGACGTGCTGTTCAACGTTTCTCAGTCTCTGGATCTGTTCTTGTTCATCAGTTTATGCCGTTCATTATATTACACAAATGAGTGAGATCATGTGATATTTATCTTTCTCTGACTGGCTTATTTCACTTAACGTAATACTCTCCATCTCCATCCATGTTGTTGCAAATGGTAGGAACTCCTTCTTTTTTACTACAGCGTAGTATTCCATTGTGTAGATATACCACAGTTTTTTAATCCACTCATCTGCTGATGGGCACTTAGGCTGTTTCCAAGTCTTAGCTATGGTGAATTGTGCTGCTATGAACATAGGCGTGCATATATCCTTTCTGATTCATGTTTCTAGTTTCTTGGGATATATTCCTAGAAGTGGAATCACTGGGTCAAATGGGAGTTCCATTTTTACTTTTTTTGAGGAAACTCCATACTGTTCTCCACAGTGGCTGCACCAGTCTGCATTCCCACCAGCAGTGCACGAGGGTTCCTTTTTCTCCACATCCTCGCCAGCACTTGTCATTTGTTGATTTGTTGATAATAGCCATTCTGACAGGTGTGAAATGGTAATGCATTGTTGTTTTGATTTGCATCTCTCTGATGATTAGTGACTTTGAGCAGGTTTTCATATGTCTCTTGGCCTTCCTTCTGTCTTCTTTCGAAAAGTGTCTATTTAGATCAGTTGCCCATTTTTTGATTGGGTTGTTTATCTTCTTTTTGTTAAGTTCATGAGTTCCCTGTAAATGTTGGAGATTAAACCCTTATCGTTGATATCATTGTCAAATATGTTCTCCCATGCAGTGGGCTTTCTTGTTGTTTTATTGATGGTTTCCTTTGCTGTGCAAAAGCTTTTTATTTTGATGTAGTCCCATTTGTTTATTTTCTCTTTAGCTTCCATTGCCCTAGGAGCAGTATCAGTGAAGAAGTTCCTTGGGCACATGTCTGAGATTTTTCTGCCTGTGGATTCCTCTAGTATTTTTATGGTTTCCCGTCTTATGTTTAAGTTCTGTATCCATTTTGAGTTTATTTTTGTGTATGGTGTAAGTTGGTGGTCTAGTTTCATTTGTTTGCATGTATCTGTCCAATTTTCCCAACACCATTTACTGAAGAGACTGTCTTGACCCACTGTATGTTCTTACCTCCTTTGTCAAATATTAATTGAGCATAGTGGTTTGGGTTGATATCTGGGTTCTCTATTCTATTCCATTGGTCTATATGTCTGTTCTTGTGCCAGTACCAGGCTGTTTTGAGAACAGTGGCTTTTTAATACAGCTTGAAATCTGGTATTGAGATCCCACCTACTTTGTTCTTCTTTCTCAGGATTGCTGTGGCTATTCGGGGTCTTTTTTTTATTCCAGATGAATTTTTGGAGAGTTCTTTCTAGGTCTGTGAAATATGCCGTTGGTATTTTAATGGGGAGTGCATTGAATCTATAGATTGCTTTGGGTAGTATGGACATTTTAATGATGTTGATTCTACCAATCCATGAACATGGTATGTTCTTCCATCTATTTATGTCTTTCTCTATCTCTTTTTTCAGTGTCCTGTAGTTTTCCGCGTATAGGTCTTTTACCTCCTTAGTTAAGTTTATTCCTAGGTATCTTAATTTTTTTTGGTGTGATGGTAAATGGGATTGCTTTTTTAGTCTCTCTTTCTGTAAGTTCATTATTGGTGTATAGAAATGCCATAGATTTCTTGGCATTAATTTTGTATCCTTCTACATTGCCGAATTCATTTATTACATCTAATAGTTTTTTGATGGAGTCTTTCGGGGTTTTTATGTACAATATCATGTCATCTGCAAATAAGGACAGTTTTACTTCTTCTTTTCCAATTTGGTTGCCTTTTATTTCTTCTTCTTGTCTAATTGCAATGGCTAAAACTTCCAGTACTATGTTGAACAGCAGTGGTGAGAGTGGGCATCCCTATCTTGTTCCTGTTCTTAGGGGAAATGGTTTTAGTTTTTGCCCATTGAGTATGATGTTGGCTGTGGGTTTATCATATATGGCTTTTATTATGTTGAGGTATGATCCTTCTATTTCCACCTTGCTGAGAGTTTTTATCAAAAATGGGTGTTGGATTTTGTCAAATGCTTTTTCTGCATCAATTGATATGAATTTGTGGTTTTTATCTCTCAATTTGTTTATGTGATGTATCATGTTTATTGACTTGTGGATATTGTACCATCCTTGTATCCCTGGGATAAATCCTACTTGGTCATGGTGTATGATCTTTCTGATGTACTGCTGGATCCAATTTGCTAGAATTTTGTTGAGGATTTTGGCATCTACGTTCATGAGGGATATTGGCCTGTAATTCTCTTTTATTGTGTTGTCTTTATCTGGTTTTGGTATTAGGGTGATGCTGGCTTCATAGAAAGAGTTTGGAAGTGTTCCTTCCTCTTGAATTTTTTGGAATAGTCTGAGGAGGAAGGTTTAAGTTCTTCCTTGAATGTTTGGTAAAACTCCCATGTGAGGCCATCTGGCCCCAGGCTTTTGTTTGCTGGAAACTTTTTGATGACTGCTTCAATTTCTTCCATAGATATTGGCCTATTGAGATGTTTAGATTCTTCCTGATTGAGTTTTGGAAGGTTATATTTTTCTAGGAATATGTCCAGTTCACCCAGGTTGCCCAGTTTGTTGGAATAGAGTTGTTCATAGCATTTTTAAACAATCCTTTGTACTTTGGTGGGGTCCGTTGTCATTTCTCCTCTTTCATTTCTAATTTTGTTTATTTAGATCCACTCTCTTTGCTTCTTGGTGAGCCTGGCTAGAGGTTCATCAATCTTGTTTATCCTTTCAAAGAACCAGCTCTTGGTTTTGTTGATCTTTTGTATTTTTTTTTTTTTTTTTTGTCTCTATGTCGTTTATCTCCACTCTGATCTTTATTATTTCCTTCCTTCTGCTTACACTGGGCTTCTCTTGTTGCTCTCTTTCTAACTCTTTGAGTTGTAGGGTTAGGTAATTTATTACCATTGTTTCTTGTTTTTTGCAGTAGGCTTGTAGAGCTATGAACTTCCCTCTCAAGACGGCTTTCGCTGTGTCCCATAGATTTTGGATTGTTGTGTTTTCATTGTTGTTTGTTGCCATGATATTTTTTATTTCTTCTTTGATCTCTCTGGTAACCCAGTCATTGTTGAATAGCATGCTATTTTGTCTCCATGTTTTTTATTTTTTTGGATTGTTTTTATTGTAGTTGATTTCCAGTTTTATGGCATTGTGATCTGAGAAGATGCTTGATATGATTTCTGTCTTCTTGAATTTGAAGAGACTTTGCCTGTGACCCAATATATGGTCTGTCTTTGAAAATGACCCATGTGCACTTGAGAAGAATGTATATTCTGTGGCTTTGGGGTCAAATGTTCTGAAGATGTCAATTAATTCCATCTGGTCTAGTGAGTCATTTAGGATTGATGATTCTTTGCTGATTTTTTGTTGATAGGATTTGTCCAATGGTGATAGTGGGGTATTAAAGTCCCCTACTATGCTTGTATTGCTGTCAATCTCTCCCTTAATATCCTCCAGGAGTTTTTATATGTATTTGCGTGCTCCTGTATTGGGTGCGTATATGTTTACCAGATTTATTTCTTCTTGTTGGATTGCTCCCTTTAGTATTATGAAGTGGCCTTCCTTATCTTTTTTTATGTCCTTCACTTTGAGATCTAATTTGTCAGATATAAGTATTGCTACACCAGCTTTTTTTTCATTTCCATTCACCTAAAAAACCTTTTTCCATCCCTTCACCATCAGTCTTTGTGCGTCTTTTTTTTCTGAGGTGGGTTTCCTGTATACAGCAGATACATGGGGCATGTTTTATTATCCACTCAGTTATCCTATGTCTTTTGATTGGGGCATTTAATCCATTTACATTTAAAGTTATTATTGATAGGTACTTGTTTGTTGCCATTTTTATTCTTTACCTTTGTGTTCCTTCTTCACTTCCTATTTCTTCTTTTTACAACAGACCCTTCACCATTTCTTGCATTGCTGGTTTGGTAATAAACTCCCTTAGTCCTTTTTTGTCTGTGAAGCTCCTGATTTCACCTTCAATTTTGAATGATAGCCTTGTTGGGTATAGTATTCTTGGATTCAGTCCCTTGCTTTGCATCACTTTGTATATTTCATTCCATTCCATTCTGGCCTGGTGTATTTCTGCTGAGAAATCAGTTGATATTCTAATAGGAGATCCCTTGTAGGTAACTTTCTGTCTCTCTCTGGCAGCCTTTAAGATTCTTGCTTTGTCGTTGGTGTTCGTCAATTTAATTATGATGTGTCTTGGTGTTAGTCTTTTGGGGTTCAACTTGTTTGGGACTCTATGTACTTCTTGGACTTGCATAGTTTTTTTCTTGCCAATATCAGGGAAGTTTTCTGTCATTATTTCTTCAAAAAGGTTTTCTATTCTTTGCTCCTTTCCTCTCCTTCTGGTACCCTTATTATGTGAACGTTGTTTCATTTTGTGTTGTCCCAATGCTCCCTTAGGCTCTCCTCTTGCTTTTTAAGTCTTTTTTCCAGTTGCTGCTGTGTTTGTGTGTTTTTTCCTACCTTGTCTTCTAATTCGCTGATGCGGTCCTCAGCCTCTTCTAGTCTACTGTTTAAGCCTTCCATTGTGTTCTTTATTGCAGCTATGTTGTTCTTCATCTCCTCTTAGTTCCTTTTCATGTTGGTGACATTCTCATTCAGCTCCTTATAGTTCTCATTGAGTTGTGTGTATTTGTCATTGAGTTGTGTGTATTTGTCATCCCGCCATTTAAACATCCTTATAACCATTACTCTGAATTCTTTTCTGATATGCTGCTAGCCTCAATTTCATTTAACTCCCTTTTTGGTGATTCCTGTTTTTCTTTCCTTTGGGGATTGCTTTTTTGTCTTCCGATGTTTTGCTGTAACGTTTTAATTGTAGGTCCAATTGGTTTGATACTCAGGTTCTTTTGGGGATGGTGCTACTGGTGTGATCCTCAGGTCTCCTGGGCTTGGTAATCTAGTGTAGCTCCCTACTTGAGCTATTTGGGTTCTCTTGATGTAGGCCTGTGAGCTGGAAAGGTACAAATGCGGTGTCTAGAAGTCAGCAGCTGTGGAGGGGGGTGTCCCAATTTTTTCTGTATTGTGCCCTTGATTGAAATCTCACATGTCCAGCGGGGACTCACAGTGGCACCCAGGAACCATCTGTTGGGGTGATGGGTCTCTGGAGACCTGCATTCTGGAAAGGCGTGACTGTGGTGTCCAGAGTTCTGTAGTTGTGGGGTGGGCAGACTCAGCTTTTGCTGCTGCACCTGTGGTGGATATGCACATGCTCCCAGTGGAGGATTACAGGGGCACCCACGGTGCATTTGCCAGTGAGGGGTGCTGAAGTACTCTGACAGGCCCTGGCACTGAAGCCGTGTAATTGAGGTGTCTGTGTGCAGGTATCCAGGATGAGTGAGTTCAGAATTTCTACTGCCAGGGGGAGTGTGTCCCTGTTTGTCCAAGACCACACCCAGCCAGGGCTCACAGCAGCTCCCACAAGTGCCCTGTAGATAGATGGGCTCAAGGTGCCTGCCCGTTGGAAATGCGCCCATGGACTGGCAGTGCGTTTACCTATGCAGAGCTCTGACACACTTTGAGGGCCCCTGGCGCTGAAGTTACACAGCTGACTGGTTTGCGGGCAGTTATTCAGGCAGAGGAAATTCAGAATTTCTACTGCGGGGCAGCGCGCCCTTGTCTGTACAGAATCACACCAGCGGGGGCTCCCAGGGGCTCCCAGGCACTGCCTATGGAGTGGTGTGCCCTGGATGCCTGTGTGGCTGGAAATGCGCAAAAGGAAGTGGTGTCCGGAGTTCTACCCCTGGGGAGGGGGAGGTTGCACTTACTGCTGCGGGAACAGTGCACCTTTGGAGGTGGAGGTCCTAGGGTCCTCGGGTCTGCAGCTGGGGTAGCAGGATTTTGGCTGGAGTGGCTGCTGGGTCGCGGGCAGTGTCAAAGTCCTGTCTGGGTGGTGGTGCTGATGAGTTCCTAAAAAGGCTGTTCTCCCCGTCAAGATGGCGTGGGCTCTGTGCCCGAGTCCTGCATTCCAGGGAGTGCCCACAGCGGTAGTAGTCTCTCCTTGTCCAAGAGAGCCTGGTCAGCCAGCCCCTGCTGTTCCTGCAAGATTTAACTGTCCCTTACTCACTCACACACACACCACACACATCCACACACTCTCCTTTCATACCCTCACTCACTCACTTCCTTTCCCTCACCTCTGTCCTGCCAGCTGCCATCTTTTTCCTAGAGGTTAATTTTAGATAGGGCCAGAAGTACTTAGACACATTAATGAATTTTACTTTATGGAATTAACTAGATACATGTAATGTTTTCTTGATGTGTGTTCATTAAAAAACAATGTAGAACACTGAAGCTTAGACAATTATTGTTTTGAGAGTTCTGGATAATTAAAGAGCAATCTCAGTTTATTTTCATACAAGTCTTTAAATTTATTTTGTCTTGGTTACTGATTATGCTATATTATAAAACTCTTCTTTCAAAGAAGAGTATGGGCTCCTTAAGTCACAGGATACTTCAGGAAACCTTTCAGGTGCAAAAGTAGTGAGAGAATAAGAGAAAGAAGCTAATTCAGTAACAAAATGTTTGTATTTTGACATTAATAATCACTCTCTGTCTAGGTATTCCCCAGCCTATAGTATTTGTTACAGCAGCTCAAGCAAACTAATGCAATGAGACATATATGGATATATCCTCTTAACGTCTTTTCACGTTGTCAGGATCTGGAAATCTTGTTAAATTGTATGAAAAATATTTGTTAAGAGCACTGCTGGCTACATAATTTCTGGCTTTCAGTGCAAAATGAAAATAAAGGGCTCTTTGTTCAAAAAGCAAGAAAAATGTGCCTTTTTGAGAAACTGTACTACCTTTAAGGTACTAAAATATAAAGGCTTTTCCTTTCTCTCATTTTATCTATTTGCCAGTTTAACTTCTAAGTAAAGAAAAGTAAAAAAGATTAAATTATTAGCATGTATTTTACCGTTCATATTTATATTTTACAATGGAAGTTTTAAAGGCCAATATAAAATCATTTAACCTGTATGCAGAATCAACAAATTTGCACAATTCTTAATCCATAGTTTGTTTGTACATTTGTATTTTGTTCTAGAACCAACTGTCTTTACTTCATGGAACACACATTCTAGCAACACTCAATGCCTATGACTTTGTGATGTGTAAGGAATTACTTAAAGGAAAAGGAACTGCAGGTTATCCTGTCTTTTTCTTCTGTGTCATCATCTTCAGTGTAGGTGATGGGCTACACTGAAAATGTAACAGAAATGAAACAGAATTCAATAGGCTTGCCCTGACTCATGGTGATTCAGTTGGTTGGCCTTGTCCCATGCACCAGGCAGTTGCAGATTCAATTCCCAGTCCAGGGCATATGCCCGGGTTGTGGGCTGGATCTCTGGTAGGGGGACTGCAGGAAGCATCCAATCATTGTTGTTCTCTCACATCCATGTTTCTCTGTCCCCCTCTCCCTTTCTCTCTCTTTAAAAATCAATAAATGATTCTTAAAAAAAAGAATTCAGTAGACTTCCTTAGTCATTTGTGTATCTTAGAACACCATTGTCTTCTTTCTGCCTTTGATACAAGTTCTGGTTTGAAAGTGTGCCCTTTTGGGGATGTTGATACCCCTGAGTACTCAGTCCTAGATGTGCAGGTTTACCTTGCCTTTGCTTTGAGTCTTGCTGAACTCCCACATGTCTTGGTTCCACTGGAATTCTGTGCTCATGAGGCATTGAGACTTTCGTATGCAGATGGAGTGGTGAGAACAGGGGACATGCATATTTCCCATTCTTTTCTCAAGTTCCATTATCCCATTGGACTTCTCATACAAAACACAAGCTCAAAGCTAAAATGACTCTGTGTTCAAGATAGCAACATCAGAATATTAAAACAAGCATGCGTGCCTTCTGAGCAAGTGACCCTGTGTGACTGCACACGTCACATACTAGTACCTGTGAAGTTGGCATGTGTAGGTGTGTGTGTGTGTGTGTGTGTGTGTGTGTGTGTGTGTGTGCACATAGGAACATATTATATTTTTCTGGCAAGAAGATGCAGACCCTTTATCAGATTTTTAAAAGAATGTCCGATCTCACAAAAAGACGAGACGATACTATGCTAGAAGGATTGCTGCTTAGAAAGGACCTCATCACTTTGCAGGGAAGGCAGTAAATCTTATTTCTCTCCCTATTCAACAACCTGAGGAGCTGATACAAAGCAAGTGGATGTGGTGCCACTCACAGTGTACTGACAAAGCCAGCCAGTTTGGAACTACCCCTCGGAAGGTTTTACTGAAAGGACATACGGGGGTTGCAATATCACAAAATGTCTGAGCTAGAATATCTATCACCTCTATTTTTAAATATGCGGAAAAGAAACTCTAAAAAGGCTCATTGTGTGAGAGCTTACACCTGGTCAAAAGCACGTCCTGACCATTGTCCTTCAGGGCTAGAAAGCTAGAGAAGAAAGGGGCTCTGGGATGGTCAAAGGAATGAAAGCTGAGATTCTCTCAACTTTTTAAAAATAATGCTTTTGGCAAAAGCACTTGTTGTTCAGTGATGAGTACCATCTTGGTTCACATGCGGCTGGCAAAATAAATTGTCTGCATCCTGCCTCTTCACCTCTGTTAGGCATTGATATCATGCAGTGTAAAAATGGGTGTTTTATGCAAGGAAAGGACACTAACGTTTGTGTGCACCATTCTGCAGTCTTTGCTGCTGGTGGATGCTGTGATAATTACACACAAATATTCATCCAGTCTGCCAACCATTTCTTTGTAATTGACAGTTTCTGACTCCTGGGCTCACTGGAGGATTGTACATTTGGTGCAGCCCAATAAAAGCCAGAAACGGGTTCCCATACATTGCTCTGTCAGGCAGACACAGTTCTGGGATGTTGGAGTCATTCCTTACAGTTTTTGCACATCAACCCACACAGCTCCAGCTACGATTCAGTTGCATGAATGATTGTTTTCAAGGTTTAAGGTACGATGGTTGCACTCTGAGATAAAAGGTACAGACGTTATGAATTTAGGATTCTAGCAATGCTTTTCTTAACTATTTAACAACATGGAAATTTTAAAAAAATTATTAATATTTATAGGTTGAAGCAAATTATTTATGTGTTTGATCTTTCCCAAATGTAATTAAAACGAATTTGAGAAAGACAGCACAGAAATAGTAGGTGATAAAATACAGAGAGTTTCCATCTCTCAAACAGGGAAGGTGAGGTTGGAAATGTTTTAGAGGTTTTCCCCTCTTTCAGTTTCAAACTCAATACCATGTTAGAAACAGTCAACATAATGTATCATTGCTATTCCACAAATGAAGCAGTTCCTGCCTACAATGAAAGCATATGGTAATTTGGAAACATCAAAACACTTGTTATAAACATTCTGGAGCTGAAATATTTGTCTAAAGTCTTGACTGATCAGTTGCATGTTCTATGCTTTATCAAAAATTTTTTTCATCATGTCACCAAATAAAGGCAAAAGATACAAATGAGTGCATGCGCCAGGAAAGAGAAAGATGACTGATGCATTGAAATAAGGAATTCCACACATACATTGCTTCCTGCCTTTCTAAAATTGTGGGTCAATGAAAACTCCGAGATCCTTAACAACTGTCCAATTTTCTGATAAGAGCTTACTATACAAAAAGTATAGGCCTGCAGGCTCCAGGGTGTGGCCCCTGATTTAGATCACAGCACTTCAGCTGCTTATGGCTCCATTGCACAGACTGCCCAATATATCCAATTTCTATGCAATTTTTTTAGGGTGAATAAATGAATTCTGGCCAACAATGAGCTGGAAGAGTATTGCTTTGGTACCAAGTTCTGTTACTGTCATTGCTGGTTTAACAACGATCCTGTTAACTGTAACTGTTTGTGACAGATGGCTAATTCCTGGATGCCTCGCCAGTTAACCTGTGTGAATTTCTCCACAGGCCCAGGATAATTGTATTTGGACTAAATATTCCAGGTGGAGCCTTGACATGCCTTTAGTGACACTTCTGACTCGCTGGGGGGATTCCAGGTATGCCCCACATAGGTTAGAGCCAGAGTTTTCCTTGAAGGACAATGCAGATGCCATATTTCTCATAAAGTTCTTCTTATACCCAAGATTCCTTACTTTTCTGAGCCCCATGACACCTGATTGGCATGTTCATGCCTTTTAATACTTTTCTGACTTCAATGGTAGCTATTCAAATCCTGTCTTTATCATTTGAGTTAGAGTTTATGCAGGAAGAATTTGTCCCTCACAAATTCCTTGGCACAATGCCTCTCACATGGTAGGTGTTCAACAGCATTGAATGGAATTAAAAACCTACCTGATACCCAATTAATAGATTCTCCCCCTCCCCCAAACCTTCTGTTGGCTTTAAAGAGACAATGGATAATCCTACTAAATGATTTTAGGGAGAGCCTTTTTCCTTCAAACAGAGCCTGAGGAGAAATGACTTCCTTACAATTTATTTTTCTAGGTGTCTTTTTCCTTGGCTGTCTTGTCAATTTTGATTCATGTAACAATTTTTGAGTTAATGATGAATTCCCAAAGTCTGACACTTGAGTTTTCAGTAGTTATTTTTAGTCAAACTGTGTAAAAAAAAATTAACAGAGTTTTAATTTTTTCTTAAAATGTCTCCTTCTGATTTGTCACCCATTGAAGCTCTTCTGAAGGACTGTTGCTATGGCTCAAACTTCCCCTTAGAGCTTGAAAGGCCACAGTACTCCTCATGCCTCCCAGCCTCCCAGACAGCCTGTGGTTTGCTTCCATTTCTCCCCAGGGGCCACACCCTCAGCCTGCTCTCAGCAACACACAGGCCTAGTTAGCAACAAAGGGCTGGGATTCAATGCCCGTTAATGAGGCAGATAGAGTTAAGGTTTGATTTCAGTGACCCCATGACCAACCTCTTTCCTTCCTCACCTGGACTATGTAACCCTAAACTCTCAGGGGCTCACCTGTTTGGAGGTGCAGTAGAGTGTCAATGTAACTTTAGGGGATTACAAGAAAAGGAATATCTATAAATGGTATTGGCCAGTTAAACTTTTGAGAGTGGAACAGGAATATTGGAGAGTGAGGGAGAGGGATGTACTTATGTGGTGTGATCTGGAGGCTGTTGGTAGGGCCAATTATTTGTTCATTTAAAAGTATTTTTTGGTTGAATAATGGGTATTCCTTTCAGTTAGCATGTATTAACTATTAATTTATATTTACACACACACACACACACACACACACACACACACACACACACACACATATATATATATATATATATATATATATATATATATATATATATGTCATAAAAATGGGAATGGGGAAAGAACTTGAAAACTCTGAAAGAAACTAGAGAAGAAAATATCCACATATAAATTATATATAGAAGGAGAGAGAGAGAGAGTGTGCAAGAGAGAGAGAATGAGATTGAATTTGAGACATGAAATATCAACTCTTCCTTCAATTCACCCAATAAAAGCAAATTCAAATCTAAAACTAAGTTGGTAATGTCAGTGATTTTGTCCTTGGGTTTGGTAATCTAAATGCTATCTTGACTAATTATATTTAAAGTTACAAATAGTGATACTTAAAATTTGCCCCATAAAATTAGATTATTTTACTCCTGATGTTACCTTGATGTGATTGGAGATATATATATCCAATCCTAAAAAACATTTATAGATTGTGCTAAACATCAGGATACTAAATTGAAGATGGCATTGGTGCAATGTTAAGAATGTAAAGGGTTAACCAAGGGTTAAAGCAGTGAGTAATGCCTCTCCAGGAAAGTAAGTTTTTTTCTTTTATCTCAGATGGTCTTGAATATTCAGAATCGCCTACCAGATGGAATGGCCTACATATCCCCAGGGAGACTCTGGGAGGACTGACCTCTCCACCTGCCTGAGGTTCTCAGCAGCATAACATAAGATTTTCAGGCTCCTTGGCAGCAAAGCTCAGCAAGGCCAGGGCAGGAGGGTCTTTGTTTGCAGAAAACCCAGAGGGGTCTTGTCTCCTTTCACAGAAAATTTGTCTTATAAGAAGAGATGAATAGAGTAGAAAAGATTAAACTTTATATTTTGATGAGTATATAGACAGAGCAAAAGATTGGTTCCAGTGTATTATTTCTTTAATTAAATAGCATGATGCTTTTTTTTGAACCTGATTGTGATTCTAATAATTAACCTAGTTTATACATTTTTACTTCTTTTGCACAAAATAACTTACTATATGAATGAATTTTTTTCTTAAGTCCCTTCTTATATAATGTCAATCCCAACTAGTTTGTTCCTATTAATGAATTAACCCATTAGTTTATGGATACTTTAAAAAATTATTGAGAATATTGTATGTCAGTCACTATGCTAGGTACTGTCAATTAGGAACTCAGTTAATGTTTTCTGTACTCAATTCTTGTACTTTTAAGATACAGCCATAATCATCTGATTGTAAGTTTTTATTTTGTTTGTAATTATACTGTACATACTGTTTGGCTTTCCTAGTAAACTTTAATTTCTGCTTTGTATTTAACGCTTTTATTAAGTTTCCTAGGGCATCTAAAATAGGGTAAAGAATACAGTAGATACTCAATTCCTTTTGATTGATTGTCCCCTTTGGTCACCTTTGAGAGTGATCTCTATGTTGAGATATAATGACTACTTCCATGTCTCCAGGCTATTTTTTTCCTAAGTTGCCTCTTCCCTTTCAACGTGAGCTCTGATCATGGCTTCATCTGGGAAAGATGTCAAATCAGACCTAACTGGAGAGTTGGAAATTTTGAAAAATCCCAGCACATAAGAGAAGAAGACCTGAGCAGACCTGAGCTTATATCAGGAGGGAACTAGCACAAATGGGGGTAGTACAGGCAAGTGGACCATGCCTCTGCCACTTGTTCTCTCTCCATGCCTCATCTTGATAAGTGGCAACCCTGGAATCATTCTTTGATTCTTCTCCATTCATGCTCACTCTATGGCCAGCACTTCCACAGTCACGTCAACACCTCTGTCATATATCCCCCAAACCAGCAACTGCACACAGCCACTCTAGTTCAAACCACTTTCCTCACTGGGGCTTTTGCAATGGTCTTACTGCTCTCCTGGCTTCCCTTCTTGCTTCCTCTTCGGGCTTTTTATCCACACAGCAGCCACTGTACCTTTAAAATATAAAGCATTTTATGTCACTTTTGTTCTCAAAGAAGATCTTCTGGCTGAAGATTTCCAGTTAGGATTCCCACTCCTAAGGAAGAAACTTGGTGTATAAGGCCCCACAGCAACCTTGACTTCCAACCTTCTCCCTGCCTCTTCCACATTAGCCACACTATCTCCCTGCTGTTCCTTAAACATACCAATGTCATTCACACACCAGGGCTTTTGTCCTGACATTTCCTCTGCCCCAAATGCTTTCCTGCTAGATTTTCAAATGGCTCTTTCACTCACTTCATTTAGTTCTCTGTTCAAATTAAAATTCTTCTGATAGGCCTTTCTTGTTCACACAAATATAGGCCCAGTATTCTCTTTCTCTTTAACCTGCTGCCGTTAAATTTTGTTTGTAACACTTATTATTATCTGAGATTATATTTATTATTTGCTTACTTAGCATTTTTCTCTACTAGAATATAAACTAAATGAGGGTAGAGTCCCTCCCCGCCCCCCGACACACACACACCATAAGTGGCATGTAGTAGGTACTAAATAAACTTGCTGAATGAGTTAATAAAGTAAGTAATGAATAACACAGCCATTTCTGGAGGGCAGGTGTTCATTGCTGGTATAAAGATCTTGATTTGGTCCATACCATTTATGTTTGCTGAACTGAACTGGCTGTTAATGACTTTTTTTTTAATTGATTCTTGTTTTTTTTCATGTTTTTTCCCCCCTTTATTGATTAAGATATTACAAATGTGTGATTATTCCCCCCCCCCCCGCAAACCCCCCAATCCTGCCCTCACCCTCACCCCCTGTTGTCTGCATCCATTGGTTATGCTTATATGCATGCATACAAGTCTTTTGGTTGATCTCTTCGCCTTACCCCCACCCTCCCCTGCCTTCCCTCTGAGGTTTGAACATCTGATCGATGCTTCTCAGTCTCTGGACCTGTTTTTGTTCATCGGTTTATGTTGTTCATCATAATCCACAAATGAGTGAGATAATGAGATATTTATCTTTTTCTGACTGACTTACTTCACTTAGCATAATGCTCTCCAGCTCCATCCATGCTGTTGCAAATGGTAGGAGTTCCTTTGTATAGTATTCCATTGTGTAGGTGTACCACAGTTTTCTAATCCACTCATCTGCTGATGAGCACTTAGGCTGTTTCCAAATCTTAGCTATTGTAAATTGTGCTGCTATGAACATAGGGGTGCATATATCCTTTCTGATTGGTGTTTCTAGTTTCTTGGGATATATTCCTAGAAGTGGGATTACTGGGTCAAATGGGAGTTCCATTTTTAGTTTTTTGAGGAAACTCCATACTGTTCTCCACAGTGGCTGCACCAGTCTGCATTCCCACCAGCAGTGCACGAGGGTTCCTTTTTCTCCACATCCTCTCCAGCACTTGTCATTTGTTAATTTGTTGATGATAGCCATTCTGACAGGTGTGAGATGGTACCTCATGGTCATTTTGATTTGCATCTCTTGGATGATTAGTGACTTTGAGCATGTTTTCTTATGTCTCTTGGCCTTCCTTCTGTCTTCTTTCGCAAAGTATCTATTTAGGTCTGTTGCCCATTTTTTGATTGGGTTGTTTATCTTCCTTTTGTTAAGTTGTATGAATTCCCTGTAAATGTTGGAGACTAAACCCTTATCAGTGATAACATTGGCAAATATGTTCTCCCATGCAGTGGGTTTTCTTGTTGTTTTGTTGATGGTTTCTTTTGCTGTGCAGAAGCTTTTTATTTTGATGTAGTCCCATTTGTTCATTTTCTCTTTAGTTTCCATTGCCCTAGGAGTTGTATCAGTGAAGAAATTGCTTCGGCATATGTCTGAGATTTTGTTGCCTTTGGATTCCTCTAATATTTTTATGGTTTCCTGTCTTACATTTAAGTCCTTTATCCATTTTGAGTTTAGTTTTGTGTATGGTATAAGTTGGTGGTCTAGTTTCATTTTTTTGCATGTATCTGTCCAATTTTCCCAACACCATTTATTGAAGAGACTGTCTTGACTCCATTGTATGCTCTTGCCTCTGTCAAATATTAATTGAGCATAGTGGTTCGGGTCGATTTCTGGGTTCTCTATTCCATTGGTCTATATGTCTGTTCTTGTGCCAGTACCAAAGAGTTTTGAGAACAGTGGCTTTGTATTTAGATCCATCCTACTTTGTTCTTGTTTTTCAGTACCACTGCAGCTATTTGGGGTCTTTTTCATTCCATAAAACTAGAAATCAACTACAATAAAAACAATGAAAAAAATCAAACACTCGGAGGCTAAATAACATGCTTTTAAACAATGATTGGGTTACTAAAGAAATCAAAGAAGAAATAAAAAGCATCCTGGAAACAAATGACAATGAAAACACAACAATCCAAAATCTATGGGACACAATGAAAGCAGTCCTGAGAGGGAAGTTCATAGCTCTACAGGTCTAACTCAAAAAACAAGAAAAAATGGTAATAAATTATCAAAACTTGCAACCTAAAGAATTAGAAAGAGAGCAACAAGACAAGCCCACAGTATCCAGAAGGAAGGAGATAATAAAGATCAGAGCAGAAATAAATGACATAGAGGCCAAAAAACAAACAAACAAACAAACAAAAACCCCACAAAAAACCAACTCAAAAACAAACAAACAAATAAAAAACAATACAAAAGATCAATGAAACCAAGAGCTGGTTCTTTGAAAGGATAAACAGATTGTTGAACCTCTAGCCAGGCTCACCAAGAAGCATAGAGAGAGGACCCAAATAAACAAAATCAGAAATAAAAGAGGTGAAGTAACAACTAACCCCACTGATATACAAAGGATTGTAAAAAAATACTACAAACAACTCTACTCCAACAAACTGGACAACCGCGACAAAATGGACATATTCCTAGAAAAATATAACCTTCCAAAACTCAATCAGGAAGAATAAAAAAAATCCTGAACAGGCCGATAACTACTGATGAAATTGAAACAATAATCAAAAAGATTCCAGCAAATAAAAGCCCTGGACCAGATGGCTTCACAGGGGAGTTTTACCGAACATTCAAAGAAGAACTTAAACCAATCCTTCTCAGACTATTCCAAAAAATTCAAGAGGAAGGAACACTTCCAAGCTCTTTCTATGAAGCCAACATACCCTAATCCCAAAACCAGATTAAGACAACACAATGAAAGAGAATTACAGGCCAATATCCCTCATGAACATAGATGCTAAAATCCTCAACAAAATTCTAGCAAACCGGATCCAGCATTACATTAGAAAGATCATACACCATGACCAAGTAGGATTTATTTCAGGAATGTAAGTCTGGTACAATATCTGCAAATCAATAAACATGATACATCACATGAACAAATTGAGAGACAAAAATCACATAATCATATCAATTGATGCAGAAAATTCATTTGACAAAGTCCAACACTCTTTTCTGATAAAAACGCTCAGTGAAGTGGGAATAGAAAGATCATACCTCAACATAATAAAAGCCTTATGACAAACCTACAGCCAACATCCTACTCAATGGGCAAAAACTAAAACCATTTCCCCTAAGAACAGGAACAAGACAGAGATGCCTGCTTTCACCACTCCTGTTCAACATAGTACTGGAAGTGCTAGCCATAGCCATCAGACAAGAATAAGAAATAAAAAGCATCCAAATTGGAAAAGAAGAAGTAAAGCTGTCCTTATTTGCAGATGACATGATATTGTACATAGAAAACCCTAAAGACTCGATCAAAAAATTATTAGACTTAATATATGAATTTGGCAATGTAGCAGAATACAAAATTAACACCAAGAAATCTATGGCATTTTTATACACCAATAGTGAACCTATAGAAAGAGAGATTAAAAAAACAACCCCATTTGCCATTGCACAAAAAAATTAAGGTACCTAGGAATAAACTTAACTAAGGAGGTAAAAGACCTGTACTCAGAAAACTATAGGATGTTGAAAAAAGAGATAGAGGAAGACATAAACAGATGGAAGAACATACTGTGTTCATGGATTGGTAGAATCAACATTATTAAAATGTCCATACTACCAAAGCAATCTATAGATTCAGTGCACTCCCCATTAAAATACCAACGGCATATTTCACAGACCTACAATGAACTCTCCAAAAGTTCATCTGGAATAAAAAAAAATAAGATCCTGAATAGTTGTTAATGACTTTTTAAAGAGTCGGGCTCTTCTTTGGATCACCCCTGCATTAGGCAGGGGGACAACAATCTAGTCAAAGCTGGACAGAAGTAAAGAAACTGCTAAATCACAAAGTAGAACATTGTAGCCAAAACACCTTATTTTCTCAATTATAAGTGATAAAATGAGGGTACATAAAAAATAATAGGTGAAAATACTTGCATGTTCTGTTGTTTGTGAAGAATTTTTACATACATGAAATCATTTGCTTTTTATGGTAGATATTATTATGTTTAAAAAACATAATAAAACTTTCTGGATGAGGAATGAAGGCTTAGGCACAATTCCCCAAATGCCTCTCAGCTATGAGTAGAGCATGAATTCAAAGCCAGGTCTCATCATGGCCACTTAAGTAATGTTTAATGTTTTAGCTCCTTAAGGGCAGAACATTTCAGTCCAAACCAGCTCTGCTAATTACTAGCTGAATAAATCACATATTCTAAGAACCTTATTTTTTATTCCTACACAATAGGTCCACTTCATAGCATTGAGAGAAGAAATCATGTAGTAAGTGCCTAGCACATGTAAATGCTCAGTATAATATTAATACTTCCCCAACCCTTCAATTCCATTTCTGAATACTATATTATCACAGTTACCTTATTCCTAGAAAAAAAAATTCCACAGACATCTAGGGATCGAAGGGACCTGTAGAATCATCTTACCTTGGTGAAATGTAGACATGATTTTTTTTTCTAGAACTGAATTTTGAATTTCTTTTCTTACAAATTTCTGTGGTAGTTAATAGCAGATACATGTCACCAGTTTTGGCAAAGGTCCACCCCTCCAACTAGAATCAACAGCCCACTGAATCATTCACCATGCTTTATTTTCAATATAACCACTGAAGAGAAAATGGAAGCTTGGCAGTTTTCTTTTTAAAACCATGCACATTGCTGAGTTTTCCATGGGCTTGCTGTGCATATATGACTTTTAACATAAAAATACTCTCTGTGTGAAAAGAAGGATCCAGGTGACCACAGCAGATTGTCCCTGCAGTGGTTTGGGATGTCAGTCATTCTTCAGCTAAAAGGACTGCTTTCATGATTCAACCCAATACCTTTAATTTTACATTCATTGATGCCTTTCATTTACTTTGCTATTTTGGAAACATTTACGAACTGTGCTGATCAGACTGTGTTGATTCCTATGGAGAAATGGTCTATCTTAAGATTTGTGATCCAAGAGGAAGGTAGCAGGAATTATTATTTTGATTTCAAAGTATTTGAAAGCTTGATTGGTTATCTTCTGGGAGCTCTGTATTTCATTATTGTAGGCAGCATACTAAAAAGACTACTTTGTGTGCTTTTTTCCTGAGTCTTGATCAATGAAGGAAACAAAGTACTTTTCTAAAGAAATAGTCACATATGATTAATGTGAAGAAATCTATTGGGTTATTTATTTGTGTTTCCTTATTACAAGAATATTTTGACCTTGGAAGTAAAAACAAAGATGTTTCTTTGATGTTACTTCACATGACAGAATCTCAGCTGTATTTGGGATATAATTAAACATGTCTTTGGTACCTATTGTAACTATCACAGCCCTACACACAAGTTGCAGTAGGACTTTCCACTAGAGAACAATGGTATGAAATGTATGATTCTCAGGTGCATGGTCCTAGAATATTATCCTTTGATTGATATCTGAATTTTATAAAGTTGAGGACACTCTAAGCAGACTATTGAATGTATTTCTGCACAATAAAAATCTAGATGAAATTATTTTCCTTAAAAATTATTTGCATTAAAAAAAAAGAAATTATTTTCCTTTCTGGAATATCCTATTTGTATTTGATTTTGATACTTCTTACTGCTCAAGAGTTTGAAAGTATATTTCCCTTCTTTGGGCCATGTTCTCATGGGATTCTGGCAAATGGACAGGTTTAATGGTTTCTTTCCAAGGTGATTTTTTTTACCTTGAGGGTTTATGATACAAACAATTGACCTATTAATGATGGCTTTTCATTATGTCAGGCAAGCTGATAAAACAACAAGTATAGTGATTTGATGCAAATAGTAATTTTCAATGGGGTAAATAAAGGACTGAGTTTTGAAACTGGCATTTGTGGGTTGTTCTTGACAGCACTTTTATCTGATTCTTGGAGGTAGGTCACACTGGGAAAACTGAATCAACCCAGTAGCTCTCAAAACATAGAGCCCTTCATCACCCAATTTTGCTGGGCTGGACTGTAATTTTGATTCCTATGAAAATTTCTTAGCTTGGAAGAAGACATCTGTGTCACAAAGGCAGCAAGTATTCCATCAGATGAATCCAGGACTCTCTTTAATCAATGTGTAGCACACTGAGGGTAACTTACAATCACCAAGACGTGGACATTAAATGAAGCTAATCTTCAAACAGATCTGATATGAAAACTCTTAAAATGTATTATTTAGGACACCTTAAATTCCCTAAGAATTCATGGGCTAGGAAATCCCCAGGTATAGCACTCAGGGATTACATGAATAAATTCTTTCTGTACAGAAGCATGCTTTGCTCAAGTGCTGTGCAGTTAAAGAACAGCAGAGCATAGAGTTGCTGTGTCAGATGCTAGTGTCATTCTCACTAGCTACTCTGTAGAGCCACTTTCCTTTCCTGTTGTTTTCCATGATTGTTTCTTGTTGGTGGCTGGTGACTTTCTGTGTGTTCAGCTTTGAGTAATTTGTTCTTACAGCATTCTCCTCCCCTTGCTTGTTTATATACCACAAAGATTGTAAGGCTCAGTGACATTTTGACTTCTCTTTTGCTGGCTGGATCACATAATACAAAAGTATGCATGTATCATTAAGTGAATCTCTGAGTGATGGTCATGACATCATATCAAATCATATGGTCAGCCTCTCTCATTATGTCACATCACATCATGGTTGACAGACAAAATGCTCAATCTGAGTATCTGGGAGTAATCAGGTAGGAAGTCTTCACAACAGTCTGAGCAGTGAGCAGTGCTTTCAGAAATAGGAAATAGAGAAGATTGACCTTTATTTTCTTTCGTTTTTTTTTTTTTTTTTTTTTTTTTTTTTTTTTTTTTTTTTTTTTACCACTGCAGATACAATGACCCCTGTTGAAAGTTGTTCATATAAATTTACTCACCTCTCAATGAAAAAGAAAGCATCAGTACTTAAAAGGAGTTTACTTCCTGCATTTTCCTCATGATCATGAGGCAACGTTCCTCCTGTGTTTATTACTGTTGTTGGCAAGATTTAATCCCTGGAACCAAGTATTAATCTAAAGGATTCTATTGATGGAGTGAGCTACACGATAATTATTAGGGATTTACAATGTGACAATCAAACTAAGGCTATTCAAGGGGAGCTGAACTAGGCCATTGAGAGATTATTTCTCAAGGGGAGCTGCACTAGGCCATTATTGATTATTTCTGCAAAGTGTTTCCACTGTAAGATCAATCCAACCTAATACATTAGGCAGGTCCCCCTCCTTATAAACCTGGAGCATTATTCCTTAGCCTATAGTACTGAATACATACTTCTGATTTTTAATCTTGATTATGAACTCTTGGTTCTTGAATGTAAGTCCTTGGACCTCTGCTACCTTTACTCCTCTTTTTTTTAAGGCCTTTTACATCAGTATCTAATAAAAACAAATCTGAATGAAATATAAGTCTTGAAAATAAATGAAGATAGTTCATATTATCCAAATAGTTTCTTATGTTGTGCCCCAGTGATACCCAGAAACCTACAAGAGTGAGAGGTAGGCATATTTTCTCTCTCATCATTAGATTCTGAAGCTTTCACCAATGGAGAGGTATGTTGTCTTTCAAGAATGTGGCAATTATCACCTGCCTCCTGGGAAGCTCAGGGAGTATTAGGTAGAGGTCTTATAATGGTCATTAACAGAGTTAGTCCTGGGGATTCAGTGAAATTTTCCTTAGTGTTCTCAGCCCTGTTCAGTAGCCTTCTGTTCATTTTAGATATTTAGTGTTCTTCAGGCTTCTCTTTCATTCTCTACCAAAGGTTCCTCTCCTAATCATGCCTGACAACTTCATGTGCACTTATTCTCACATGATTTAATAGGAATCAAAACCTTAAGTTCAGAAATGTAGTAATGGCCATTGGCTAAGTGAGGGTGTGTGTAAGGAAATAGTAGACTGAATTAGACTGGTTAACCCTGAAATTATAACTATGGTCAAATTGACTTTTAATTTTTATGTAAGTTTAGACCTGGTCTATAACATTCCCCTAAATAACATTCCAGTGGATAACATTCCATTGCTATCATTTAATAGCATTTATCACACATTAACTGGCAGAACGCTGTGTGAAAAAACTTCATTGATTATAGTTTCAGCATAGGCAAACTTAGGCTACACTCATAAAATATTGCATCTCAGTCAAGGGCAATAGTATTCTCTCTATTCTCTGTGATGATCCTACTATATCTGGAATATTTAGTTCAATTCTAGTTACCATTTTTTTATTATTGTGTATTGGACCATTTCAGTTGGGGTACAAATAAAAGATGAAATTTATACATGATACATACATGTATAAAAAGACATTGTTTGCTTAAACTTTAAAGATGTTATAGGGTTTACTAAAAGGAATAAAAAGATACTGGGAAAGCCTTTCTAATGCCAGGTAAGAGTGAAGTTGGAATAGGGCTGGATTGGGGTAAGGATAAAGTGACTATGAGTTTGAAGTGAGCATAGGTGTGTCCAGGGTCATGTTGGGATGAGCACAGGGTGAGCTTTTAAGCTTTTTGGTGTTAGGTGGATGGGAAAAATTCAGTTAGTCTAGAGAGGCCCAAGAAACACTCTCAAGCTTGCACAGTAGCTTGATGTGTCATAGTGGGTGTAGGGCACAGGTTATGCTAGCCCAAATATTAACACCTCAAGATATAGTCAACCTAACAACAGACACAATCAACATTAGCTGAATGCACCTGAACTTATTCACTATATTAATTATATTCAGTCATTTGAGCACTCCTATGCCTGAACCCTCACTAAATCATCAAATATAGAAAGGGTGTTGAACAGGATGTTAGAATAAAGAGTTACCCAAGGAATGATTGTATAAACTGAAGGTTTGTCTAGAAAAAAAGAAAAATTGGGAAGCCATTCTTGTCACCTAATAGTTGAAATGAGGGGCATAATGTGGAAGAAACTTCAGCCTTGGTCTTTGTTTCATCAGATAGTAGAGTTGGAATGGGTACATGGAAGTTACGGGGTGACACCTGAGGAAAGATTTCTAACACTGAGGGCTATGCAGTGATGATAATGCATACCCTTATAATCAGGGTGTTCCTATTTTTACAAGTGTGCAAGAAGAGGCTGGTGAAATGCCATCGGAGGACTGTCCACGGTCCTTTAAGAGACTGTGATATTAGTGACTTTGATTATTTTCAACTATTTTAGTTCCAAGGTTTCTCCTTTTGAAGAGATCACTAAGTTTTCTTCTTGAGGTAGAAACAGAAAGTAAAGAAGTTAATGTCTCAAAAGCATCTAGTACATACCCCTTTTTCCTTAATCACTGTCTTTTGACTCTTAAACATACTGGAGAAAAATTGAGTAATTGAATAGGATTGCTGACTAATACAGGAGGAACCATTCCTGTTGGGTCAGAAATATTCAACCAGGCAAAGGAAGATATATAATACGAGTAACAAACACATTTTATTGAATAGTCTCATGTTATGCTCTCCAAATAATTGCTGACCACCGCTTCTTTGTACATCTATTTTTGCTCATTTTTAAAAAGCACTGTGAGGTTCCAGTTGCTAAGCCAGGAATGCTCTTTTTCACTGGCAGCATTTTCCCTTGTTGGCAGAATCCACAGGCAATTGCTTTGATTTAATTTTTTAGTTACATTTGGTGTCTGTCATAGTTCATGCAAAGATAAGCTGATTGGATTGTCTAGTTGGTCCCAGATGCTTTTGGCTTTAATGTTCCATCAGTTCTCTTTGAAAATGAAGTCCTGGGCCAATCTGATTTCTCCAGGGACACTTGCAGATGACTTGCTCATGATCAAAAGGTAACATAATTTTCCGATGTCCATATGCTTTCTCTGGAAATTCTTTTGGTGTCCTCAAAACTGGTGTTTTTTTCTGAGTGGACAACAGATTGTCATTTATAAGTACTTCCGGAGTGTTTCCTTAACAGTTTCTGCAAGTGAGGGTCAAAGAAGTCTGAACTGGTTTTTAAGAACTCCAGGCAGTGAGTTCTAGCTCATAGAGCGATAACATCAGCCCCCACAAAGACCAAAAACTGGATTTATGGTTTACTACTCTATCATGATTAAGTAGGTGGGGATTTGTAGAGTAGAAATTATCCCCATTTTTCAGTTTTTTAAAAATAACATCTGTTTTGCATATTTCCTCCCCACAAACTTACTTTCATTTTGTTGCAAAGAAATTCAAGGGACTAGGTAAATTAGTGATGTGATAATGAATTTGTTGGCATTAAGTCATTAAAAATTGCCAAGCATGAAAGGCAAATAAAGATCCTTTCTTTTCCGCATTTGTTTTCTCAGAAGGATGTGTCTAACTGGAGGAGAAAATATCCAGGCTGAGCAGCAGGAGAGCTCTGGGAGCCAAAGACTTTCTGGAAGAGGTCTCAGTGGAAACACTGTGCCCCTTAAATAATGGGTTTATTTCAGTGGAGCTTCTGAGTCTCATTTTCTTCTTCACTTCCAAACACTTTTTAAGCTTTGGGGGGAAGAGGTGTTTGGACTAGCTCTGTGTATAGTCCTGATTGAAATGGTTCCCACCTTGTATGTTAGGGAAGAGGGACCATAAAATCCCTAATTAGAAAGGCATTTGAGAGAAGCACATAAGCCTTTGCAATGATGATTTCATTGCCATAAGGGAGAAAGATGGTGATTGTGCAAATTCATGCTTCTGGATGATATTGAGGAGCAAATTATCCTTCCATCTCTTTCTAGTTGAAACAAAGTAATTGAATTATATGCAAAACTAAAAAGAAGAAATAGAACAAGGAGCCACCTGTCAGCTACCTTTTCACTCATCTAGTCACAGCTCAACCTTTGCCTTCCAGGGTTGTGAGCATTGTGGACACTGTTGGAAGAGATGTGTGTGTCGTGAATGCAGTGTTTATCAAGAAGCAAGTACGGGACTGAAATATTGAACTAATCACAATGATTATATTTAGATAGTATTTTTAGAAAAGGGAAGGTTCTATCCTAGTACTTTATGTACATGCTTTAAAATATTTATTTCAACAAACCTAAATTTGACATCACCCTTATATTTTGGATAAAGTGATTGAGGCTGGATAAATGCCTAAGCTTAGCTGGTAAATATCAGAGCTGGGACATGACTTCATTTGGCCCTGAGCTGACGCTAAAATGTAGCTTTTTCTGGTGCCTCTATTTTCCTTCTGGTGGACAAGATAAATTGCCTTCTAGACATAATAATTGTTCTCTCTCTTTCAGCAGGTTCCATTTATATTTGACTATTTGTTGTTTTAAGTGTGAACTATTTGCTGTTTTAAGTGTGAACTTGAGAGAGCTTCTTAATAGCCACCTATTTTGCTTCTCAGAGATATATACCATCACAGAAATAATTTAATGAGTCCAAATGCAGGAAACATAGGTGTTACTTCCATATCTCTAATTGTCTATGGGCATCTCTGGATATTCTACAGGAACCCAAATTCAAGAAGCCAAAAACTGAAGAAATTTTCCTCTGTACTTTGATACTTTTAACTTTTTGCTATTTCTGTGAATGTCCTAAGACTCCGCCCAAACTGCTAAGCTCTAAACTCAGGTTTTATTCTAGATGTCGATTCCTTAACTTATATCTATTTCTTCTTCATATTCCTGCATCTAGGGCTTTATTTCAAGGCTTTTACCTTTTCTCGCCTGAATTTTTCAGTGTTGTATTGCTGATCTCCCTATTTGCAGCCTTGTACCTCCTCAGTCCAAATTCTTCAGTGACAATGGAGAGAGCTTTTTAAAAAGAAGTGATGATGTTTTATTCCCCCATCCAAAACACATCTACTTTAAATTCCCCAAATTTGTCAGTCTTCTTCATTTAAAAAATAATACAGCTAATTCTGGTATGCCTTCCCTATCTCCCCCATATGTTTACATAGTAGGAGATACCTATTTGTCTTTCAAGATTCAGCTCAAGAATAAGCTTCCTAAAGCCATTCTGAAGTGTGTGTGTGTACAAGTCTTCATTCAAGCATTCCTCTTTCTCCCTCCTCTCTGTATTCAGATGTTTATCATTTCAAGCATAACTTATTTCCTTGTTTACTTTTCTATGTTCCTGTTCCTAAACTCCTGGTGACAAGGTTTGTCTTATTCCTCTCGGCAGCACTAGAATCTAGGACAGTGCATGGCTCATAGTCAGTTCTCAGAGGCTTTGTTGAAACTAATAGTGAAAGCAAAATTCTAGTCTAGATCATAAAGGACATATGATTGGCAATGATCTAGAGCAGTGGTCGGCAAACCGCGGCTCGCGAGCCACATGCGGCTCTTTGGCCCCTTGAGTGTGGCTCTTCCACAAAATACCACATGCGGGCGCGCACGTACAGTGCGATTGAAACTTTGTGGCCCATGCGCAGAAGTTGGTTTTCGGCCTGGGCGAGTCTATTTTGAAGAAGTGGCCTTAGAACACTCAAGGGGCCAAAGAGCCGCATGTGGCTCGCGAGACGCGGTTTGCCGACCACTGATCTAGAGGAATAGATCAGTAATGAACTGAGTAGTCTGGACTTTGCATATTAGTATAGTAAAAAAGTTGTTTGTAGGAGAACCTATAAATGTATTTACTCCAAAGAATATACTATGAAGTTGCCTTTCCAAATAGATCTATAGCAGGGGTGGGCAAACTTTTTGACTCGAGGGCCACAATGGGTTCTTAAACTGGACCGGAGGGCCGGAACAAAAGCATGGATGGAGTGTTTGTGTGAACTAATAAAAATTCAAAGTAAAGGAGTGGAGGGGAGAGCAAGAGAACCAGATAGAACAGCCGGATCTGGCCCACGGGCCGTAGTTTGCCCAAGGCTGAATAGGAATTGTCATGTTTCTGTGAATGACCTTAAATGTGGGTCAAAGAGAAAATTGGTTAAACAGTGGCAAAAAGAAACGGGATCATTCCTAATAAAGTGGATGAGATATTATCTTAACAAGAACTTGACTGTAACTAATGTAATTGATAAAACAATATTTTCTCATGTTCATGATGAAATTATATAACATGAACCAACATAATGGCAAGCTACTCGGAAAATTAGAAATAATTCATTAAATAAATGAGATATAATTAAAGAAAAACATTTTAGAAAAATCAAGCATCATCTAAAACCTGGTGAGCTGAATTGTCTGTATTTACACGTGTTCATAATTTATTTTCCCCAACTCTGTGTTTAGCTCATTTGAAAATCATCTATGAGTTGCAGCTGGTGCCTAAGTCATCAGTATTTCTCTATATTCTGCGATAATAAGAATCAATTTGTATTCCAGTCCCCCAAAACATAATCAACTTGTACATAAACTTCTTTGCTTAAGGGTAGTGTGAAAATTGAGAATGTATGGTCATAAAACCTGGGTTTCTGAGAAATTATGCTGCTGTTCTTTTTTTTGTTGTTCCTTCTTCTTATACAACTCTGTTTTGGGTGTAACTTTTACAGTCTACTCATGGATAATCTATTTTTTCCCTTAGTTCCATGTTTATGTGATTGGAATTAAAAGCATACAGACTCACAAGTGACAGTTTTTAACTGTGAGAAAGTAGGTTACATAACACCAGGGCATAAAAAGACAATTTCCCCTTTGGATTTTCTATATCTGGGATTTAGGAACAGGACCCCAAAGACATGTGCATCCATGGTAATGGAGGACGAGTCCTGGCACTCAGAGATGTGGATATCTTACCTCACATATGGCTTTATATGTGTGGATAAGTTACTTTAATTTGATAAATGGTTCTCAGGCTTTTATCTAGTTCAGTCTTTCAAATTGTATTTGACCCAACTTACTTTTGCTATCATTTACTGATGGTGGTGACACACTTCCAAGTTTGTACTTCCTTAAATTGTCCACATGTGCATGAGTATACACAGCACACTTTCTTTTCTTCCCCACCCCCATCTCTTTCTTTTCTTTTCTTCCATTCACTTGGTCAATGAAGCCACATCTGAATACTGGCTAGGTATTGAGCTCCTCAGTTCTCTGCCTGTGACCAGACCACCTATGTCATTTCTTTAAGGACAAAAACTATGCCTTTGTTGAAAATATCCACCCCCTCGCCTTTATTCATACTACCTCTCCATCCTCTCCCTGAGGTTATAGTATTATCAGTTATTGAGCAGATATTATATTCCAGGCCTGGGACTAGTCACTGCATATGTATTATTATAACAGTGCATACAACCACTCTATGAAGTAGAATGAATTCCATGAGAAAAATAGAGTGCAGAGTAACTTGCCTGAAAGTTTAGAGCTAGTAAGTAAATGAGCTGTGAACACAATCCAGTTGTCTGACTCAAATTTCATTCCCTTTTATTGCTTCTTTTTCATTTCTTTACTATATTTAAATTAATTTATAAATTCTAAAATTTTGGTAAATCAAGACAAGTTATGAGATTTTTTTAAAATATAGATTTAACATCTCTACTGTTGGTTTGGATTTTATGGAGATTACTTTTCAAAATAAACTTGTAGATAAGGGGGAGTGCACATGTAAGAGTGATTATTTTCAGAATTCAATTGAGTGCTTATACTTTCATAATTAAAACAATAATAGGAACATAAAATATTTTTGACAGTGCTTAGTTTTTTTTTAGAGCAATAGATTTTTTAAAACGGACCTATTTAATAGAGACCTTTACAAATTGAACAAATACAGAGCTTTCTCTTCCAGCCTTACTAGAATGTCAGCCATCTAAACTCAGAGTTTGAATGATGGGACTGTCACTTAGGTTGTTGTTTGAGATCAAACTGTTGCTGTCAATTTCTAAATTACAAAGTGAGGAGTGAATGGTTGGTTTATCAGGAAGATATGGAAATTATTTTTGAATTCTTCCTCCCAAATGTCCTAGTTCAGAGGTCATGAAGCATTTTCCCTGATTTTGAGCAATATCAGACTACTTTTTAATCGATGAAAAAATGAAATAATTTCCCCTTTTTAGTTAGTGAATATTTACTCATATTCCAGTGTATATTTAACTCTATGCTTGATATTGTGGGGAATATACTTTGAGATATGGTACTTACTTGACCTTAAGAACTGTACAGTCTAGTTGGGCATGCAGTTTATTGTTGAAATGAATGTGTATCAGTTTCAACAGATTTTAAAGATTAAGAAGAAAATCTCAAGTGTCAACTCACAAGTGAAGTTCCTTTTTAATCTGTGGAAAATTTTTATTGGGATCTTTTTTAAAATATATTTTTAATTGATTTCAGAGAGGAAGGAAGAGGGAGAGAGAGATAGAAACATCAATGATGAGAATCATTAATTGGCTGTCTCCTGCATGCCCGCAACTGGGGATCTAGCCTGCAACCTGAACCATGACCCATCCTAGTTCATAGCTGGGCTTATTGGGATACTTTTGTTTAATTAGAACATCATACTCATATTCTCAAAATAAATTAAAAGACTAATATAAAGAGGATGGTTCCCATTCCCAGTGTGTGATGGAAACTTACGAAGTAGTCTAGGTTGCTGTGATACAAGATATGTTGAGTCTAGGAGAAAACTAAAAGGTTCCTAGTGTAATAAACATGTTCCTGAATAGGGAGATATACTTCAAGTATATTTTAAAATTCTTAGTATTATTGAAAGGATATATATAGGTATGTTGGGGACGGTATTTGTAGAGCAGGAAAACATAGATGAAACGGAGATTAGCCTAGGGGGAAATGTATGCAAAATGTACCTCAACATTTTATCATTAAAGTTAACAACACCACCTGTAACCTTTCACCTTAAAACTATGTAAGGATTTATAATAAGAGCTAGATCTTAGATTTTTCACTTTCCCTATAGTTACTAGGGAATTGTTAGCTTGGTGGTCTTTCATGTTGATGCTAGACATCAGATAAAGTGTTAAGATAGTATTGTTTTGGTGGTGAGACGAAGAAGAAGGGAGTTTGCATTATTTTATTATTTTATTTTTCATATAGCATTTAATAATGTAGAGGGTGTTTGGTTCACAAAGCCTTCTGTGAAAGCCTCCTAATATTGGACTGATAACCACACTGCCCACTCCCATCATGCTGCATGTATCATGAAGTTAATAAATGTCTCAAATATAATGTAAACCAGGATAGACTCTGTCCTTATTACACTGCCCTCATCTCCTTAGGGGAGAGGAACTAAGATATTTTTTTTTCTTATAATGATGAAATGTATATTGGCAATTGCAGTTTTTTTACCCAGTCAACCTCCGTTGGGCATTTGAATGCAGCCTGGAGATGATTTTGCAAAAAAATTGAAATTCTTGGAGTTGATTCTCAATGAAACTGTATTTTATTTCATATGTGTTAGCTCTGTAATAGGAAATCGAAAGGATCTAATCTTTTTCATCCCTTTGTAAAAGAGGGAGCGTTATAAATGATATCTTGGTTTTTGCTGACTCGTTAAAACTTTCTAAAATCTGGTTAATGCTTTTCTGATTTGCCATGTTATACTCATTAAAGATAGTTTGCTAGGCATTTGTGAAATATACCAGTCTTATTTTTAACAATTAATAAATTATATAACACAAAAACTAGGTATTTTTTCCTAGGAAAATGTATTGTGTAATGATTTCTAAGTTAAATGTAATGAAACGTATATATATATATATATATATATATATATATATATATATATATATATGTGTGTGTGTGTATTTATATATATACACACACACACACACATATATATATATCTATATCTATATATCTATATATATCTATTTCCCATTTCAGAAAGGCTAAGCTTTTAGCATTTTATATAAACAAAGGATAAAGACAACGAGTATCATATAAACAATTTTAGGAAAAAATTTCAAGTCAATTCATTTTCAAGACAGAAAAGGATAATAGTTAATATGGTCATAAATATAGGTAAATTAGATTTCTTAAGTTAACAATCTTTAAACTAATATCATTTTACCTTATATTTTTCACTTTTTAAAATGGCATTTAATTCATTTGGCCTGCTTTCTTCCATTTCTTTCTCTTATGACTCCCATTAACCAAGTCAGTCAGAAAGTCTGCTAATCTCTTTTGCAACATTTCTTGAATCTTTAGCGTATCTTTCGCTTTCGTTTGCTACCATTCAAATCTAGGCCTTTATTTCCCTCATGCTTAGATTATTGTTTTGTTCTTTAAAATAGTTTCTTTCCCACAAATTTTGTTCTTCTATGGGTCAGATTCTATATAATTGCCAGATTAATTTTCCAAATGTAGTTTTCATGAAGTCCTCCTTTGCAAAAGCAAACATTTCTTTACACTTAATTATAATAACAATTTGCACCTTTATGATAAAAACCAGTTTCTTTTCCTAGTGTACATGGTGTTCTACTCTTTCCTCTTATTCTGCATTCTCAACCGTATGCTCACTTTAATCCTTTCCTGGATTCTATGCTGTAGCCAGAATGGTTTAACAGCCATAACATTACATCTTCTAATGTGTTGTTTATCCACAGCCCTCCAATATGTATTGGATTCATGTAACTCTATAAAAATCTAAGGTCCAATATAAGTTTTATCATCCTGATAAGTTTTGATGACTGTCTTGTAATGCTTTTGTCTACCTCTGAACTTTCACGGCACTTATTTCTATACAACTTCATGGTAGTTTGGAAAGTGCATGTTTATGTATGTGTGTATATATGTTTGTGTACATTTATATAGGTATACATACATACGTATTCATACATATACATCTCTCTCACATAAATATACAGGGTGTCCCCAAAAATGTAAACACACTTTAAATACTTATTAATTCAAATAGGTTAAATCTGAAAAGAAAGAAACATTAATTGAGTTATCAGCTGTTAAAGTGTGTACACATTTTCTTGCGACACCCTATATTTCTGGGTTTGGGGCCAGGCTTCCTGGATTTTCATTCTAGTTTTGCTTTTTATAAGCCACTAGAGGCCCGGCGCAGGAATTCGTGAACCAGTAGGGTCCCTAGGCCTGGCCTGAGGGTTGGGCCAAAACCGGGTCTCCAACATCCCTTGAGGGGTCCTGGATTGCGAGAGGGTGCAGGCCACAGGCCGAGGGACCCCACCGGTGCACAATGGGGGCCGGGGAGGGATGTGGGAGGTTGGCCAGCCAGGGAAGAACCGCTGGAGGGCTCCAGGGCATGTCCGGCCCGTCTCCCTCAGTCCCAATCAGCTGGGCCCCAGCAGCAAGCTAACCTAACAGTCAGAGTGTCTGCCCCCTGGTGGTCAGTGCATGTCATAGTTACTGGTTGACCGGTCAACTGTCTACCCCTTGGTGGTCAGTGCATGTCATAGCGAACGGTTGAGCGGCCTTAGCATATCATTAGCATATTACGCTTTGATTGGTTGAATGGATGACCGGACACTTAGCATATTAGGCTTTTATTATATAGTATACGATATTGGATGAATTACCTAACTCAGTGGTCGGCAAACTCATTAGTCAACAGAGCCAAATATCAACAGTACAACTATTGAAATTTCTTTTGAGAGCCAAATATTTTAAACTTAAACTTCTTCTAACACCACTTCTTCAAAATAGACTCGCCCAGGCCGTGGTATTTTGTGGAAGAGCCACACTCAAGGAGCCAAAGAGCCACATGTGGCTCACGAGCCGTGGTTTGCCGACCACTGACCTAACTGAATTTCACTTTATATATATAAAAAGGCAGTGACCATGATGACTGAAACGACCGTTTGACTGGTCACCATGCAGTGCTAGCATAGATGCATAGACACAGGTAAAGTGTCAAATGCTTGCCTTCATGGAGCTCGCACTGTAAGGAGGTTAGGTCAGAGATGAGAACTCAAAATTGCCATCACCACAGACCTGAGTTGCCGCTTCTCAGAGCGGCCAGAGATACACCTGGTAGTGGACTGGGGGCGTGACTGAAGGGCTGGTGTGGTTGCGAAGGTGGGGCTGTTCTGGATTTCCCAGAGGAGCCAATGGCTGCCTAGAAGGCAGAGCTTTTGACGCTGACTGGCATAGAAACCAACCAATCAGAACCTAATCTGGGTGAACTGTGAAGGCAGAACCCAAGATGGGGGCTGAGGAGGGGTTTTAAGGGCAACAGCTGTTTGGTGTAAGAAAGTGGTTCAATTTTTTAATAACCAGTTTGGCAGTATAGTGCATATGGCTGGCTATCAGTCCAGATGTAGGGGTTATGTATTTTTGTCTGCCAAGACCATCTCCTCCTGCTGAAAAAGGCTCCCCCCCCCATTTAAACAATCCTATCCTATATAATCTATCTATACTAATAAAAGGGTAATATGCTAATTAGATTGGGTCGACCGGCCATCTTCTGAATGTCCGACTTCCTTCTGGACAAAGCCATGGTGGTGGGAGCCAAGGCAGAGGCAGTTAGGGACGAGATCAGGCTGGCAAGGGGTTAGGGGCGACCAGGCCAGCAGGGGAGGGCAGTTGGGGGCGACCAGGCTGGCAGGGGAGGGCCCTTGGGGGTGACTAGGCTGGCAGGGGAGGGCAGTTGAGGGTGACCAGGTTGGCAGGGGAGGGCCATTGGGGGCAACCAGGCTGGCAGGGGAGGGCAGTTGGGGGCATTAGGCAGGCAGGCAGGTGAGTGGTTAGGAGCCAGTGGTCCTGGATTGTGAGAGGGATATCTGACTGCCGGTTTAGGCCCAATCCCTGTCCCCCGAGGATCCTGGATTGGAGAGGGTGCAGACTGGGCTGAAGGACCCCCCTCCTCTGTGCACGAATTTCATGCACTGGGCCTCTAGTTTATCTATAAAATGAAATAACTAAGAGTACTTACCTTTATTAGTTTTCTAGGGCTGCCATGACAGATGCCACAAAGTTGGTGGCTTAAAACAACAGAAATTTATTCTTTCACAGTCCTGGAAGCTAGGAGTCTGAAATCAAGATGTTGACAGGGTCATGCTCTCTCTGAAGCCTCTAGTGGAGGATTTCTTTCTGCTTCTGAGAGCTTCTGGTGGTTGCTGACAATCCTTGGCATCTCTTGGTGTCATGTTCATGTGACATTCTCTCTGTGTGTCTGAGTGTTACTGTTTCCTCTCAAGGATACAAGTCAAAGGATTAGGGTCCATTCTAATTCAGTATGACCTTGTTTTCACTAATTACATGTACACAGTCACTATTTCCAATAAGGTCACATTCTGAGATTCAAGGTAGACATGAATTTTGGGGGGAACACTTTTCAACCCAGCAATTAACTCAGAGTTGTTTTAAGGATTTAATGAGATAAGTCATGTAATGTGCTTGATGAAGTGCATTGGTCCATGGTAAGTGCTCACAAATTTAGATGTTGATATGATTATTACCATTACTATTTGACAAATTTCCTTGTATATGAAATTGATCATGTTTGTTCAAGATTTTTTTAAACTCCAAAGATCAAATATTTAATAAAGAGAAAACCATCCTCTATAATAAAGAGCCAATATGCTAATTAGACTGAACAGCAGAACAACCACCCAGATGACCTTCTAGATGAAGCTGGGGCTGTGAGGGCTGGCTGAGGCAGCTGGGGCTGTGAGGGCTGAGCCCCTTGCACGAATTTTGTGCATTGGGCCTCTAGTTTTCTATAAAAGGCAATAGTTGCCAACATTTTGGAAGTTTCCTTTTATAATGGTATTAGAGGCCTGGTGCGTGGATTCATGCACATTGAAAGGATATTAATTAGAAGGTGGCTGGCGGGGCGGGACTGGGCCAGATGGGCTGGACATGCCTGGGAGCCAACCTCCTGTGGCCCCTCCCTGGCTGCCACACCTGGGGCGGTGCCAAGGCTCAAAGGGCATCTGTGGAATGAGCGGGGTCCCTCTGGCAGGTTGGGTCTCTCGGCCTGGCCTGTGGGGATCTGGCTGAAACCAGCAGTTTGACATCCCCCGAGGGGTCCCAAAGTACGAGAGGGTACTCTGCAAAGTTGCTGTTGGTTGGCAACTCCTGCGTTGAGCATCTGCCTCCTGGTGGTCAGTGCACATCATAGCTACGATCAGATGGTTGCTTAGGCAGATAGATAGATGATAGATAGATAGATAGATAGATAGATAGATAGATCTGTCAACTATTACTTGCAGAGAGTCTTTCAGAATTCTCATGCCTGTTTTTGATGAAAACTAATTTAACTATTAGAAGCTCTTGACTAAGTGCATACAGTATGTATAATAAATACAGGTATAAAGTACAGGAAAGGGGCACATTTACAGAAGGCTGCTTGGCATGTTTTTTGTCTGGTTGAATTATTATCAGAAGTTTTTTTTTTCAGACCTATGATGATTGAGAGTTTAAATATTTGCTACAATACTTCAGGAGAAAAATGTTGTTAGCATAGAAGTTAATAATGTATAAAATATATACTGACTATAAAATAATGTTTTAAAAAGATAAATGTTGGACAAGCATTGGACAATAATTAAAGGAGGCAGGAGAATAGTTTTCAATGGGTAGTTAAACTGTGTTTGGATCTGTGACATATTTGGAATGAGATGGAAATTTAGATTAACTTTTGTTATAATAATTTATAGTTAAGTAAGAGTGTGAGAAATTTAAGAACAATCACCACTAGGATGGCTGCTTTAAAAAAATAAATGTTAGCAAGGTTGTGGAGAAATTGGAACTCTTGTGCACTGTTGGTAGAAATGTGAAATGGTGCAGTTGCTATGGTAAAGAGCATGACGATCCTCTAAAATAAAAAATAGAATTACTGTATGACCCAACAATTTCACAAGTCACAAAAAGATAAATACGGTATGATTCTACTTATATGAATTACTTAGACAAGTCAAATACATAGAGACAAAGTAGAATGGTGGTTGCCAGGGGCAGAGGAGTTGTTGTTAAAAGGGTATAAAGTTTCCATTTTACAGATGAAAAGAATTCTGGTTATGGATTGTGGTGATGATTGCAAAACAATATGAAATATGTTTAATACTACTGAACTGTATACCTAAAAAGGTTAAAATAGTAAATTTTATTATGTATTTTACCACAGTAAAGAATTGGAAATAAAATGAAAGGTAAATACTGAAAGAATCCTATATAATAAAAGGGTAATATGCAAATTGACCCTAATGGTGAAATGACCAGAATGCCCTCTCGACCGGACACTATGAGGCGCATTGACCACCTCTTGGTTCCTTTCCCCGGCCGGCAGGCTCTGATCGCCCGATGGCGAATGGGGAACTGAGGGTGGGTGGCAGGGGATGCGGGTGGCACCAGGCCGAGGCCCCCAAACCACCAGTCACCCCACACAGGGCAACCAGCGGCAGGGGCGGGGCTGGTGAGTGGGCAGGAACGGCCAACCTCTCAGTCCATTCTCTGGCTATCAGGCTCCGATCGCCTGATAGCAAATGGGGAACCAGGGTGGGTGGCGGTGGGCAACTGGGAAAGATGGCCCTGATCGCAGGCCAGGCCTAGGGACCGTACCCACGCACAAATTTCGTGTGCTGGGCCTCTAGTAGATATATAATCTATGACATCCTATTAACAAAGGAACAGTATAATACAGTATGAATTCCAATAGAGGAAATAAAAATAAAAACCAAAAACCAAGACAAAGGTCAATAGAAGAAAATAGGATGATAGAAGTCAGTGAGCTAAATAGCAACATATCAGATGTGATGTTAAAATATTCTGTCATATGATATTGTGATATGTCAATATTAATATTAAAATAAAATTAAAGGCAAAAATCATGTATAGAAATAAATAGATTTTATATGTTAATAAAAAGTAATCTACCATGAGTATAAAATAATTGTTTATTTAATGATTATTCATTGAGTGTCTGCTAGATGCTTAGTGTCATTCTGGGGAGGAAAAGTGAACAAAACATCACAAATCCCTGTTCTCAGCAGAACACAGGCAAATTTGAAAAATCCACAATTATAATGGGAGGTTTTATCACATATCTATGAAATGGAGAGGTCAAGCATTTGAAAAATTGAAAGGATTTAGAATGTTTGAACAAGAAAACTAGCAAGCTTGATCTAAAATGTATTTAAAATTTTATGTTCTATTTTTATAGATATATATTCTTTTCAAGTGCCCATAGAACAAAAAGCTAAGTAAGTAGGCATAAATTCAACAAAAGTACTTGAGATTTTTAGGGAGAAAAATAATGAGATATTATTGAAGAAGGTTTTCAAAATCTGATTAAGTGAAAAGATATAAAATTGTCACATATGGGGTCAATTAATGTGAAACACTGCACGTTATTAACCTATAAATATAAGGCTATTTCTTTTTATTTTATTTATTTTCTTCTTAAGGCAATTTATTTTTAAACCCCAACAGGAATTTAGCTAGAGAGACTGTTACTGAACTGTACATTAAAGAGCATGATGCCAAGTACAATTAAGGCAATTTGAAGGAGAGTGTGCTAGCATAGGTTCTACCGAGAAGTAGAACCAATAGGGTATATACTAGTACATAAGAAGAGAATTATTATGAGAAATTGGCTCATGCAATTATGGAGGACGAAAAGCCCCATGATCTGCCATCTGCAAGCTGGAGACCCAGGAAAGCAGGTGGTATAATTCCAGACAGAGGCCAAAGGCCTGAGAACTAGGGGAGTCAAGGTATAAATCCTAGTCCAAGGGCATGAGAAGACCAGTGGCCTGGCTCAAGCAGGCAGGAAGGAAGCAAAAAGGGAAAATTCCAACCCTCAACATATTAGATGATGCCCATTCACATTGGGGAGGTGATCTGTTTTCCTAAGTCCATTGATTGAGATGCTTACCTCTTCCAGAAATACTATCACAGACACACTCAGAAATAATGTTTAATCTGGGTACTCTTTGTCCCAGTCGAGTTGACACTTAAAATTAACCCTTGCAGAGAAGAACATGGTAAGGGTTCTTCCCTACCAGACACTATGGATAATTATAAAACAAAGCAATAAAAATAGTGTAGAAAAATGTGGCAGTATTCCAGGGATTAAATAGAATAGTGTAATAGAACAGAGTCTTAAAATGAACCATTCAAATATGAAAATATGACAAATGACAAAGGTGACATTATAAGTCAGTATGGAAAGATCGGGGCACTTAATAAATGATACTGAGCAAAGCTTGTCTTTGTAAATAAAAGTAACATCAGATTCTACCCCATATACACGGGGATAGGTCCTAGAAAGATTAAAAAGATAAATATGAAAACCAGAATTTAAAAACTGGAAGAAAATATAGGTTCTTCTGTAACTATATGAGAGGAAAAAAATTTTTAGACACAGTAAGCACAAACCATCCTATTTAATAAAAGCCTAATATGCTAAGTGTCCGGTTGTCTGTTCAACCAATCAAAGCGTAATATGCTAATGATATGTTAAGGCCACTCAGCCACTCACTATGATGTGCACTGATCACCAAGGGGCAGATGCTCTGACTGGTAGGTTAGCTTTCTGCTGGGGTGACTGACCGGGGCTAAGCCAGACAGGCTGGACACACCCTGGAGCCCTCCCATGGTTCCTCCCTGGCCCCGATCGTGCACCAGTGGGGTTCCTCAGCCTGATCTGTGCCCTCTCACAATCTGGAACCCCTCGGGGCATGTCGAAGAGTCAGTTTTGGCTTGATCCTGCAGGCCAGGCGGAGGGACCCCACTGGTGCACGAATTAGTGCACCGGGCCTCTAGTAAAGAATAATATTCATACATTTCACTACATTAGGGCTAAAAATATGTGTACAACTATAGATTAAGTTATAAGGCACACATTAGGGAGTTTGAATGATTTATATCAGAATTTACAAGACGAAAAGTAAAACAGATCAGAATCTCAAGATGAAAAAAGATAAAGTATATAAACAGACAATTCATGGACAAAGAAAGCAGAATGGGCAAGCACTATAAGCAAAGATACTCAGCCTTACTGGTAATGAGGGAAATTCAAATAGAACCACAATGACATATAACCACCATCAGACTGGCAAGAAGTAAAGTCTTATAATATCAAGTATTGTCAAGCTAGTGGAACAGTGTGGCTACTGATGTGTATATAAATTGGTTCATTCCCTTTATAGTGCTAATTGGTGATGATGCCTCTTTTCTACAGTCTAGGGTCTAGGTTTATACCCTAGAAAATCTTCAATGTTTACTTAAGGGTAAGATTTTCTCTTTGCAGCAAAAAAAAAAAAAAAAAAAAATTGTTATTCAGGAGTTAAAATGAATTGACTGGAGTTATATATATATATCAACTAAGATAAATCTCAGAAGTTAAGTTGATTAAAGCAAGTTTAAGAATGTGACATTTATGTGTGTAGGGTGTGGTAAAAGTAGATTTACAGTTGTGAGTATGCCAAACAGTTTATTCTTGTATTATTTATTAATTATTGTATTACTAGAGGCCCAGTGCATGGGACCCTGAGGGATGTAGTAGTGCACAAAGCGGCAGGCGGCCAGGGAGGAGCCCGAGCCCAGGCTGTGCGCCGTGCCGCTCCCTCTCATTCCGCCTCCACTGCACCTGCCACCGCCACTGCTCAGTAAGCTTGCTGAGTGGCGCTCCTGCATTGAGCATCTGCCCCCTGGTGGTCAGTGCACATCATAGCAACTGGTTGACCGGTCGTTCAGTCCTTTGGTTGTTCGGTCGCTTAGGCTTTTATATATATAGATTTTCCATACAAACAACTATAAACCTACTTTTGTCCCCCCACTTTGTGTGTGTGTGTGAGTTTGTGTATAATAGGTGTCCCCAAAATGTATACACACCTTGAATAATTATAAAAGCAGTGTTTATTAAAATACATTTTACTTTCAAAATGTAAAAAATCTACATTGTATGTATACATTTTGGGGATGCCGTGTGTGTATGTGTGTGTGTGTATGTGTGTGTGTGTATATACATATATAAACATATACACACACATACATATATACAGAGAAAAGAATATTATATAGAATTTGGAAGTCATTAAATAGTACTGTGTTACTTATACATACATACATACTAGTAAAACAAAAATGCAGAGAAGTGATTTAAGGCAAATTCAATATGATGGTTAGTTATGGGGAGAGAGGGAAGAATATAGAATTTGGGAGGATACACAAGGTGATTCAACAGTTTTTGTGAAGTTTTTGGTTATTGTTTGGTTTACTTTACTCTGATTTTCTTTGCATTAATATTTAAAGCAGCATGGCAAAACACAAAGATTGCTAAAGTTAGTTTTTACATGAGCATTTATTTTATTATTTTAGGCTTTTCTGTATGTTTAAAATATTTGATGATAAAAATATATTGTAAATTTATTTTAACACTGACCTAAAATAAAATGAGGAAGAAGGCAAACTTTTAAGCTAGGTTCCAAAAGGAGATCCAAGAGTCTGGCTGACTTAAGAATTCAAGTGAAAAATTCTCATGGCATTTAATTAACTGCAAATCTCTAGAGATCAAAACTAAAATAAATTCAGCCAACTCAGTAGAAGATAGATTAGGGGCCCCCCCAAAAAAAGTATATAGTTGTCCAAATTGGATAGGTAATGGCAAGAAGTGACCTCCTTTTGTCAGAAGTATTCAGACAGCTGATGGCCACAGTGAATTTGATGGGGGTCTTGGTGGTATTTTGGGTGCAAGAGAGAATGAGACGAGTGCTAAGGTCTCTTCCAAACTACTGATAAAAATGACCTTTCTTTTTTTTTTCTTTGTTGATTAAACAGAAACTCTTCACAGGGCTTTTAAGGTCATCTCTTTCCACATGAATAGTCATTACCCTACGACCATGCAAATTTTTTATAGTCTTATTTTAGATGGTCTCAAATTTGGATTGAGCTTTGTAGCACTCAAAATTTTGTCTTTCCATTATGAACAGATTTTTGGTTTAGAAAAGCCTGGTGAAATCATTACTATTTATTCAATAAATTTAATAAGCATTCACGGAGTGCCATACTCTGCATTACTATGCTGCTCCTCTCTAAGCTTTAAGTTATCTCCTTAGATTAGAAATAGTTTTTAAAAGTCAGGCATATTCACCCTGGCTGGTGTGGCTCTGTTGGTTGTGTTGTCCCATGCACCGAGAGGTCTGGTTCAATTCTTGGTCAAGTTGCAGGCTTGATTCCCCAGTAGAGAGTGTGCAGAAGGCAGCCAATCAATACTTCTCTCCTCCATGTTTCTCTCTCTCTCTCTCTCCCTTCCCTTCTCTGTAAAATCAATAAAAACATATTTAAAAAGTCATGCACACTCAAGTTTTATTCATTTATACTATTCTTCATTGTTGAAATCAAGATATTTAATGGTATTAAAAATCAGCAGTATCAATATTATTGTATTGTTTGAGAGAGAGAATTACAACACCTAACACTGTTTATAGCTTAACCTGCAATTTATTTTCCTATTTGTATAGAAATAGTGACACTGACCTTGGCCTGTCTCTAGAGGTTTCTTGAAAGGAACAAAAGCATAGTCTGATAAGGTCACCCTAAAATCCCTTTAAAAATGTATTAAAGACTTGAGTCAGTAGTAGGCAGATGGAAAATATAAGTATCCAAATAGAAAATAGAATATTGTGGTACAGCAGGAAACATAGGTGTATAGCCATGGAAAATCAATGGGAGTAATTTAAAAAGGTAATAAATCTCTCTTAAGGAATATTGTCATGTTGTCTGAGCCTGCAACTATAAACTTTTTATCTGATGAGCTAAAAGTTCCTTTCACTTTCATATCTGGTAATAAATTAAAAGTGTTTTTTTTTTTCTTTTCGTGACTGAGGGGTGAGATGGAGAATTTTTTTCTAAAAAAATAATTTATTGAAGCCCTATGTAATTGTTCTGATACTACCTTTGTTGCAACCCAAACAAGGAACTATGTAATCGGTTTCTAGCTTTTATGAGCAAGGTTATAGTGATATGGCCCACCAGTCTTTCCCCTTTAAGTCCCACAGCCCATATATCCAGATCATAGACGCATAATTTGAGAGGTATTAGCTGCCTGTTTGAATCAGAAAGCACATAAAAATGGTGGTAAGGTAAAGTGCTGGGTTGGGGGGTGGGGACGGGTAGATGCTATGTGTATTAAAAGTGAACTCTAAATAAGAAAGAGAAACAATTTTTGAAATGCATGCATATTTAGTCCTTTTACTCACAAGCATTGGTGGTTTTTTTTTATTCCAACCAGGAATTGAGAATTCAGTTTCTACTGGAAACAATTTTAGAATTTGTATTTAAATGAGTAGCGAGGGTCTTCAGATGCATGCTACCTAGAGTGCATAGCATTTGTGTCTGTCAGTTTTTGGTATATGTATTTGCCATGATGACTTACCTATTCACAGAGCTATTACAGTAAGGACTTGTTTTCTTGTTTGCTTGTGATTTTAAAATTCATTTTATAAAATGTGATATCGTAAGAGAACTCACTACTTCAGAACCATACTTTGTGACTAAAAGTTCCAGGTGTCTCCAAGCTGTTCCTAATTGCTTTGGAACACATACACAGGGTGGCTCTGAAGGTAATGGAATGAAGCCTTCCAAATAGTCTGACAAAATTGGCAGTGCCTCAGAAAGGAGAGAGCTGAATGAAAATGTCCCTGTGGAAAATGTGCTGCTCAGGCAGTTGCAATATTGTGGGTTATGACAGGACAACGCATGTCATGTTTTCCTTGTGTATCGAGGCCGGAGAGAGCACATGTTTTGTGATCTTTTGTTATGAACCAAACTTGTACTACTACTGTAGTATGTGTTGACTGCTCTAATTTAGTTACATGGACATAATAGATTCATTACCCTTTTGGTTTCCTAGTCTGAAAAAATATCTTAGACATGTTTACTTCAATATGATCAGAATTAGGCTGCTTGTGAATTGGAGATGTATTGGCTTTATGTGAAAATATTGCTTTGGTGAATATAGCTATGATTCTTGAGATTTTGACACTGAAATGTAACAACCATATTTCTATTGTATCCAGAAGTTATTCTAGAGAAGCTAATGTGTTAAATAGATGCTTTTTAGTCTATTCATTGATGCCAGAAAATTTATCTAAGTTTTTTTATTATTCTATATTGCGTTTTGGCGTGTCATTTTCAAGAAGCCTCTTTCTAGTTGGTCTGAATATTAGTAAAGGTGAGAGATTTTCCAGTTATCTTATGATATTTAATACATCCGTCATGGGTTGCTTTTTGGAGAGCAAAAATGCCAGTTCTTTCTTACCTTCATGTTTAAGTGGAAAACAAAAATACATATTTTGTTTCAATTCTTTAACAGCCTAGGGAAGTAAAACAAATGATGGAGTGAACTGGAATTGAATTTCTAGCACTAAAATAAAATTTTGTAGAAATTTAATGTCTTCTATTTCAGAGGACAGATATATTTTATTCTAGTATATAAAGTGCTTCATTAGTGTTGTTTAAAGAAAAAAATCCTTTGGCAGGAGAAGGAGGGAGGTGCAGGGGTCACAGCGAGGATGGATTTGATTTGACTTTGTCCCCAAAAGGGCCAGATTGTGCTTCTCGGCCTCAGGAAGTTATTTTAAGGAAGACTGGGGGAGGGCTGATGGCCCCTGTCTCTAAAAGGAAGCAAGCATAAGAAGGGTTAATGAATTTTGTTCTACTTGGTCTTACATACTACTTTTGTTTGAATTCTATTTTTTAGTATATACAAATAGACTTTACTCTTGTCTTCGGTGGATGTGGAAAGAAGATAAACTCCATGAAAGTTTATTTTCCATGTTTTTTTAAAGAGAAAGTTACACACACACACACACACACACACACACACACTTATATACAGTAAATGCTATAGCAGTGCTTACAATATCCTACCTCCCGCCTCCCTACATCTACTCACAGAGCTCCGGAGGCAATGGCTACTAATTATAATTTCTTTGGGTTATTTTACCTCTTTACTAAATGTTTATGTACTTACTTCTATATTTAGACATTTAGCTTCTTACTATGCTAAAGCTTTAGCTTAACTATACGCTTTATCACCTCTTCCTGGTAGAGATATGAAAGTTTTAAGTTTCTTTGTTACTTTTATATCTTCAATGGCATAATTAAACCCCCATGTTTTGTTTCACCAACTACAGAAAACATTTCTCCTCTTAGGTGTGTTTATTTTTATAGTCATAGTTGACTTATTATCTAAGGTTCAAAACCAACTTATTTAGCAAGCGTCTCTGGGAACACCTGTGTAAATGTGAGCTTTCTCCTTGCGTTGAGTTTCACATGGTGCTCCGTGGCTCACTGAGAGCGTGTTCAGGGGTTTCACAAAATTAGCTTTTTCTTCTGCCATCCAGCAGATCATCCATCTTGTGTTTTTTTGTGCCAGACATTTGAATTTTTATTTAAAAATAAGATCAATTTCCAGGAGACCTGCGTTTTAGCTCTTCTAATTCATGAAGCTGTCTGTGATTTCTGGGCATCAATTTCAACAACAGCACCAAGTGACAAAAATATGAAATTTGTAGTAGTTTGCTTGGGCTGCCATTGCAAAGAACCACAGTTTCATAGCTTAAACAACAGAAATTTATGTTATCATAATTCTGGACACTAGAAGTCCAACATCAAGGTGTCAGTGAGGTTGGTTTCTTTGGAGGTTTCTCTTCTCGGCTAGTAAATGACCTGCTTTTCCCTGTGTCCTCACCTGGTCTTCCCTCTGTACATGTCAGTATCTTAATCTCTTCTTATAAGGACACCAACCTATTGGATTAGTCCTGTTCTAAAGACCTCATTTCAATTTATTCCTTTAAAGGCCCTGAATCCAAATATAGTCACGCTCTTATGTACAGTGCCAAGTGGGTACTTAAAATATCCCGGGACCACTTTGTAAAGTCTGTGATTGTCTAACCACTGTGCTGTACACTGAAACAAAAACTAATATTGAATGTAAACACTAATTGGAAAACAGATAATTGGTTAAACCACACACACATATACACAAAGCCAAACATAGTCACATTCTGAGGTTTTCAACATATGAATTTTTAACATGTAATTTTGGGGGTGGTTCACAATTCAGGCCACGGCATGATTGATAATTTCAAATTCTATTTGGCTCTAAAATGAAATGAATACTGCTCACCAAGTAGTAGAAAGTTGTTCACATTTGTTTAGTTTTATTATTTAACTAGAGGCCGCATGCATGAAAATTCGTGCACTGGGTGGGGGGTCTCTCAGCCCCGCCTGCACCCTCTCATAGTCCAGGAGCCCTCAGGGGATGTCCTACTGACGGCTTAGGCCAGTGGGCCTAAGCCGCAGTCTGGCCTCCCTCTGTGGGAGGTGACCAAGCAGCCAATCAGTGGACAGTGCCTGCCAGCGCGGCCCCACCCCCCCATCGCCCCTCCGCTGCTGCTAGTTGCTGCCGCCTCTCCCACCCCCATTGCCATCCCCTCCCTCTGCCTGCTGGCATGTGCCTTGGCTGGCCTGGCACCGCCTGCTCACTGGCCCCGCCCCCCGCCAACTGGTCATTTTGCCTTTTGGTCGATTTGCATATTATGCTTTTATAAAGGATTTGTAGATGAAGACACTATGATGCAGAGAACAATCACTGCTTTTTTTCACTGTATCTTATTTATATAATAGGTATTCTGTCTCTAAATTCCCCGGCTTGGGTACTCACTGTCAATCAAAAATTTTAATTGATGGAGCAGTACAAAATGCTGTATTTAATATTGGGTGGTAAAAATAAAAACATTCAAACATGAACCAAGGACAATTGATAATCCAGCCCAGGTTTTGTCCAATATAAAATAAATCATTGGAATGAACATCTGAAGAGGCAATGGAGCACAATGTCTTACTGTAAACATAGACAAATGATTAAAGAATAATTTATCCTATTTAATTTATCAGACCTGGAGAATGGTCCCAAGTTTTATTCTGTCTTAGCCTAAAAGGCAACATCTTCTTCTCAAAGTTATAAAGATACACCCAGATGATATAAGACCAGCTGCCTATTTAATAAATAAAATTTGTGGGCATGGATCTTTTAGAACTGCATACCTAGTGTGAAGAAGAGGTAAGATATGCAAAAGATATCTTCTCCATTGTTTCATATTCAATCTTTTGCATATTTATGAAATAAATCGTGTTTTTTATTCAGTCTGATGATTTGAAGTGGGATATTTAAGTCCATTAACTATATATATCTCTATATCTCTATATATCTATATATATATCTATATATGCATGCTTTCTATTTGTCCCAATGATTCTTGATCTTTTGTTCCTCCTTTCTTTAAGGGTTAATCAAATAACCTTGTGTATTTAATTTTATCTTTTGTCCTTTTAGTTACAACTTTTTGTATTTTTTAAGAAGTCACTATATGGATAACAATATTACGTGTAACTTGTCACAATTTATTCTGAATAAATATACTACTTTACATATCATATAGCAAATTTAATCAGTATAGCTTTAGTCGTCTCCTCTCATCCTTTGTGCTATTGTTATATAATCACTTGTAGATTTGTTTTCTATAAAGGGTATTACTTACAGGTTTTGGAGATTAGGACTCAGACACATCTTCTGGTGGGTCTCCATTCAGCCCACCACACCACCATACAACCTCCAATTGCTTTTTATATCACAGAGTAAAACACAAAGTCTTTAATATAGACTTCAAGTTCTTGTACACTATGCCTCCTCCCTGTCTTTCTTCTTTGACCTCATATCTAACTTTCGATTTTCTTTCTGTACTCCAGGCACACTAGCATCCTTTGATTTTGGAACACAGAAGTCATGCTTCCCTCAGGGCAGTAAACTTAATGGAAGACTTTTGCTCCAAATTCCAAACTCACTCCTTCATTTTAAGGTTTTGATCAAAGGTTTCCTTCTTATTGAGGTTTTCCCTGACTTTCTATTTAAAATTACAACTTCTTCAAACTCCCCTACTTGACATGGTCACTGTCTTTTCTATTTCTTTAAAAAGTTTCCCACAATATAGCACTTGTCACTAATATATGTTTTGTTTAATATTTTGCTTATTGATTGTCAATCCCCAACCATTAAAATATAACTTCTGTGAGGGCACACATTTTTGTATATTTTACTGTTTAATCCAAAGCACATAGAAAATACTTATTTGCTATATTTATGAATGAATGAATAAGTGTCTTTTTAAAAAAAATTAAATTTATTGGATGTTAGTTAATAACATTATATAAATTTCAGATGTACAGTTCTACAATACATCATCTGTACATTGCATTGAAAGCTCATAACCAAAGTTACTTTCCTTCTGTCACTATGTATTTGAATTCCTTTGTCTTCTTCATCCTCCCCTTACCCCCACTTCCCCTCTGTTAACCACTATACAATTGTCTGTGTCTATGAGTTTGTTTAGTTTGTTCACTTGTTGCTTTCTGTTTCACATCCCACATAGGAGTGAAATCATATGGTTTTTGTTTTTTTCTGTCTGATTTATTTCAGTTAGTATGGAACTCTCAAGATCCATCCATGTCCCAAATGGCAATCATCCTTTTTATAGCTGAGTAGTATTCCATTGTACATACAGAGTGGGCAAAAGTAGGCCTACAGTTGTATTACAAACAAATAATACAATAATTAATAAATAACACATAAATAAACTCTGTATTTTGTGTACAACCTAAGTGTTCATTGTTGAATGATTGAATAAAAGATGTGAATACATGTCTTATGGCTTCCATTTTCACTGTTGAGGAATCTGTCAATTTGGTTGGTTTTATTTTGTGAATAAAAATATTTTCTGACTACTTTAAAGATATTCTTGTAGTTTCTGGTTTCACTGCAAAGTACATGCACATTTATTTTTGTGTTCTGATTAGTATAGGTTATACTTACTTCTGGATTCATTTATTTCTTTAGCTCCAGAAAATGTATAGCCTTTGTTGTTGTAAATGGAGCTTCTCTTCTGTTCTATCTCACCTCACCTCTGGAAGTCTGTTTCCAGAGTTCCATTCATCATTACCTTTCTCCATGATACCCATCATCATCTGATCTACTTTCTGTCTACTTCCTACTTATTTTGTATCTTTTTTCCTGTTCTTTTTCCTGAGACTAGAAAATGTCCAATACACAATTGATGTTTAATTAATACTTAAGGAATGGCTAAGTTAATAAATGCCAGCTCTTCTCTTTCTATCCTCTGTATGTCCTCACCTTGCTTTCAGATTTTCTATCTGCTTTTCAGCAATGTCTTTGTATTCATGACTTTTGTTTTGCCTTTTATGATGCTTATCTATCAATAGTTTTATTTCAAGTATGTTTTTATTTCCTTTTTAAAAAAAGCTGTATTCAATAAAAATGGGCATACATAAACTGCACATATTTAATGTATATAATTTCATGAGTTTGGACATATGCATACACCCATGAAACCATCACCACAATCAAGGAAATAAACAAATACATCAGCTTTAAAAGTTTTCTTTTGTCTTCTTTTGTATGTGTAGTAAGAGCACTTAACATGTCTATTATCTTAAATTTTTTTAAGTGTGCAGTTGACTATATGTACAATGGTGTACAGAAAATATCTGGAACATTCATTTTGCTTAACTGAAACTTTATACGAATTAACTAATTTCCTCCTCCCCTTAATTCCTAATAACCACCATTCTACTCTCTATGATTTTGACAATTTTAGGTACTTTACAAGTGGAATCATGCAGAATTTGTCCTTCTGTGACTGATCTTTTTCACTTAACATAATGTTCTCTAGGTTCATTCATGTTGTTGCAAATGGCAGGACTTCCTTATTTTTTTTAAGGCTGAACAGTATTCAATTGCAGCTTTATACTATATTTTCTTTGTACATTCATTTCTTGGTGGACATTTGAATTGTTTCCGTAATTATTCCCCATTTTTAAAATATCTACTTGTTTTTTTGTTCACATTTGCCTGATTGTTTTTGGTGGTATCTGATAACTTGTTCATTCTAAAAATTTAATTATTTCTTTAAATACTATTATCTCATTCATAGGTATATTATAATCTGTAGCTGGCAATTGTAATACTTCAAGTTCTTGGATATCTAAAACTGTTGCCTATACTTTTGTAGATTTACATTCATGTTGGCTTATGTTCTTGAACATTTGGTGATTTTAATTGTGTGTGTCTAATGATTTATGATCTATAAATGCATCACTTTAATATATTTTCATATATATTATGAGATATATAAACATACATACACACATAGATAAAACCTGTAAGCCTACAATGTAGGAGTTTTTCTTAGAGAGGATTTGCTTTTGTTTGACCTGGCAGCAGGAAATGTACAAATCTTTAGCCCTATTTCAGGGTCCCTGGCTTAATCCAGGAATCTGCTATTCAGCTCTTTCTCTTTTTAAACAAAGGCTTGGTGTCTTCATTGCAATGCTAATATTGACATTTCAGAGCAGTTCTGGCATTCATATTTGCTTACACTTTCTGCTCTTGTTTTAGTCCTTTTTTGTTTTTGTCTCCTTGATGTATCCCTTATCTCTTCCAAGCCTGACAATGCAATAAGCATTATGGATAAATATATTTATCTATTTATACATGTGTATATCTTTTTGTTTTCTTATGGGCTTTCATTTATCTAGAAAAATGACTTGATGTACTTTCTCGATTTTTCATTGAATTTCTTGTGGAATTGATAAGGATTTCAGATAAAGGGATAGCAATATTCAGATAAATAAAATATTGCTATAATAATAAATTTGGAAGCAGTACTCTGCGAGTCTGTCATTTATTTGCATCATTAAAAGTTAATTCCCATGTGCTTCATTATTTCAGGTCTAGCACTATAAGAATATTATAGTTCCACTTGTATACTCACAGAATATTTTTCACATTTAAAGTAAATGAAAGTTTCTTTTTCTGTTAAACTCATTCTTAGTGAGATGTTTTTAATTATTTTCCTTTGGTAGGAAAAATTAAATTATCACTATGCCCCCTTGAACAGCCCTCTGGATCTAATATCTGTTGTTGCTACTTGTTGGTATGGAAACATGATCCTGTCACTTTGTGATATTAGCTGAGCCTAAGTATTTCTTCCCCATACTTCATTTTTTTTCTGTCTATTGTCTGAAAATGTATCATAATATAGCAGCACTCAACCAACTTGTGTAGATTTTAGAGTTGAGAAAAACTTTGGGATAAATCCCTACTATGCAATAGCAAGAGGTATTAAGATCTGTAGAGGAAATCAGTGAATTTTATGGCGCAGAGTGCATGTTGCAAATAGAGACCCTAGTACTTGCCGCCGGTGTAGCAGTCATGAATATTAGAGCAATTTCACATAAGGCATTTTGTATAGTTTTGGTAAGATCATGCTGATAGGTTTTCTGACCTAAAATTAATCTCTCTTCCATCATCTGAGAAGTTCACTGACATTTAATTTCATTTTTTATTAAATAAGACCAAGCAATTATTTAGGATTACACAGGGCACATGTAATCTTTGAAAATCTTTTGAGTTTTACCCATAAAAATCTTGGACTTGAGAGTGCTTACTGCTCAAATTCAAATCTTTCCATTTTCTTTATGTTGTACTTTCAGACCAAGATGATTGTAAGTGTGCAGTTTAGGGGTGGGAGAGGGACTGCAAAATATCTACTGAGGAAAGAAGAGGCTGTCTTCAGACACACCTGGCTGAAAAGTGAAAAACAAACAAACAAACATACATCTGGAGTCTTCAAGCCTCTACATACTAAAAACATCCAGTTAAAATGGTGAAATAAGTGACAGAATATTTCTCTATTTTTTTAGACAGATGAACTACATGTTTACTAGTAAGAGAAGATCTTCATTTTTATTTCAAAACTGTTACCTTTCAAGGAATACATTTAAAAGTGTATATTGACTTGATGGCCATTTTGCTTTCTTGCTTAAGACTGTGATTCCCCAGTGTGATACCTAATTTTATCTCACGGTACACTGCTTACAATACTAGATCTTACCTTTGTTTATGGCTTCTATTGATGTGATCCAGAAGTTTTGAATCTTATTTATATATTTATTTTTCACATGTTGAGAGGAACTCACTTAAGGAAGTTGATCAAAAGAATGGGAAAAGAAATGCAAGCTTATGATCCTTGAAAGAGTTAGTGATTAAAAATATTCAATTTCTACAATCCAAAAATTAATAGGACTTTGTGGTTATAAAAAATGGACAATCATTAGGGAGAGGATTGGGGCCTTTAGCCTACTATATGGAAACCCTATTTTCTTTGGAATTCTGACAGCAGATTTTATTTGGAAAATATGGGCATATCAGTTCTTATTTATTTATTCACTTTTTGCGTATAAGTACCTAAAATTCTCAATTTGTGGTTCCAATCTCTAATTGCAATCCATTTTTGAACTCTTGAAAACTTTGCCAAACACTGATCTCCTTTTTTTCTTCCCTCTTCCTTTTCCTCCACCTACCTTCTTTTTTTTCTTTCTTTCTCTCTTTTTCTCATTACAACCAGTGACTTGGAGGTTGTAGTCAAAGGCAGAGAAAAAACAAGCAATGCAATAGAGTCTTTCAGATTTTTTTTCTCTTCCTAAGCTTAAATTTAAATTCAAATTTTGGGAGTCTCTTATAAAAATAGGGTCAGTAATGCCTCAGAGACCATTATGGGATCTTTCCTTTATTAGAATACATCGAAGGTGAGAATGGAAGGGAAAGTGGGCTCTCCAGAACTTGGAAGATGTGCCAGATAGTATCGCTCTTCCTCATTACCAGAGAACAGCACTACCAAAGAACTATGTCATGGGCTTCAACCTCTAAGGCATCTTCCCTATAGGAGCTGGTATTTCTAAATTCTTTTAAGCATTAAGGCCATGCAAGATCTTGGCTATTAAAAGGTCATTGTCTTTGGAGTCAGAACTGGGTAAAGTTAGCTTTCATCTTTATACCTTAGTTTGTCATCTGTAAAATCAGGATGTAAGTACCCAACTTATACTAGTAAGATTTTTTGTGGCTGTTAAGTGGAAATAAGTACTTACAACACATAATGTAATGTAATAAATTAGTTTCATTCTTAATAAGAGCCTGATAAGGGATGAGGTACACATAAGTAGAATGAATAAAATAACAGAATGCAAATCCTTGTAAAAAGCCACATATAGGGAGGGACATTTTTGTTTTGTTTTAGCTATAAGAATGCAATGGTGTACCTTCATCACATTAGTGATATTGAATGGAAGTATGACTGCATTAGTCCTCTTTGGTGTCTCCTTAAGCTTAAATACACACTGTGTCTGTCTGAGTACAGTGCCCAATATCTGGCCAAAAGGTGAAAAAGTTCAGTGAAAGAAACTTAGACATTAGGATAATAAAGTAGCAGAACTTTTACCTTTTTTGTTTTCATCCGGAAGTCTCTGTGGCCACAGCTGACTGAGGTCCTGTCTGCACAAAGGAGGGACAAAGCATTGGTGATCTGATTCAATTGTCTTAGTAAGTTTCTAAACCTTAGGGTTTACTCAATTTCTTTTTTTAAAAAAATATATTTTATTATTTTTTACAGAGAGGAAGGGAGAGGGATAGAGAGTTAGAAACATTGATGAGAGAGAAACATTGATCAGCTGCCTCCTGTACACCCCCTACTGGGGATGTGCCTGCAACCAAGGTACATGCCTTGACCGGAATCGAACCCGGGACCCTTCAGTCCGCAGGCCGACGCTCTATCCACTGAGCCAAACCGGTTAGGGCCTCAATTTCTTAACTGGGGCATATTTTAATTTGTGTTTAATTGAAAAGAAAGAAGATCTGTAGCTTTTTCTATTTCCTTTTTGTTTTTGTGATACACTTGATAGACATTTAACCTCTGAGTGTTCTTTTTAATGTCAAAATCTATGTGAATTGCCTTTTCATGTGATTTCAAAAGTTTGACTCATTGGTTGACAATATTAGTCTTTTTCTAAAAATTTCCTAGACTTGCTGAAAGTTCAAAATGACTGAAATTAACTTTACCCATAGAAAATTCCCTCTAGAGATACAATTTCACCCAGACACACTGTCAAATCTCATGCCAACAATAAATTGGAGGTGGAATGAACCTACCACATTATTACATCTGTCCAAGTAGCAAGGGAGGTATGTACCTGACAGTACATTATTTTGGTATATAATTTATCTCATAACAACTCTTATAAGAACTTTGCTTCTGAAAAATTGTCATGTGTCAGCAGGACTTTATTTAAAAAGTTTAAAGCATTTATCTAAAGTGAAGAGTATGAATATATAAATTAGTCAATCAAGTTGATACACACAGTGAAAGGGAAGGAGCACTGGGGCAGAGACCATGGGCTGAGAGAGGGAAGCTGGGTTAGATCCTGCAGCCCCTATTCCAGTTCTCCCCACTGCCACTTAGTATAGATGAAATATATAGGTGAAAGCAATCAATTAATGCAACCCCTGGTCTTTACTTATTTGGTATTTCAATGAATTTGATCAAAATCTACTTTTTAAATTTTATATATTTATAGACACATATACATTTGGTTTAAGGTATAGCAGGGAAATCTATTGGAAATGTTTAAAACATGTGCTTCTAAATAATTCATAGCATTATTAAGATATTATTTCCATGAACTTTAATAATACCTCCACTATATGGTTATTTGCTGACTCCTGATTCTCTAGTGGTTTATTGCTGACAGGTTTTTTTTTTTCTTTTTAATATCTTCCACAATACATCTGGTATAGTACTGAAAAGATACTTTAAATTTTTTTTACACAGTATTTCTGTCACAGTACTGAAAACACACAGTACTTAGAGAGTTCCTGAATAAAAGCATTCTTTAGGAAGAAAAGACCCTAATGTAGAACTTTAGAACTGTCTGGAGGGCACCATGACCCATTAGTTCACTGAGCACTCTCTTTTGTTAACCTATTTTTCATCGTTGAGCTATGAGCCTCCTCCCCGGTATCCTCTTGTGCCAGAAAGAATTTCTGGTGGCTCTCCCATCAACACTTTGCCTCGCAGCTGAGTCCGCCTAGAACTGAAAGCACCTACTTATTTCTGGCCAGGACATTTGTAAGATTCCTGCCACTTCAGTTTCAGAGAATTTGGAATGCATGCCATTTTTAGGCTCAGGTATATCTGAGAGAGAGTCACCTGAAATGAATCTCTTCCCCTACCCTCTCACTCCTATTAAGGGCAGTTTCCTTGTGCCTTCATGTGCCTTGCTCATTAGTCACCGGTCATTTTCTAGGGTTTTTTTTTGTTTGTTTCCAGGCACTATATTAGGTTCTTGATGAGGCAATAGATAAACAAAATATGCCGACTGCCTTTAACAATCAAGATTTCTGATTATCCCTTCCTCTAAGCTTCTGGATATGTTGTGTACCCGCTTTTAAGTGACATAACTTTCTCCTATTAGATTTCTCACTTCTACTCTGTCTCTCACACTCTGAGATGTTATTGGCTGTGTATACCATATATAAACTGACTACTCCCAAATGTACATTTCTGGCCTATTTCCACTGAGCTCTAATTTCTGTATGCAACTTACTACTCCCTAATTGTTATCTCCATGCATTTCAAAACTAAATTATCCAAAAATAGACACTTAATAACATCTCCCAAACCTGCTCCTCCCATAGTTCTCCCATCTCAGGAAATGGCTTTTTCTTTTCTGTTGTTTAGGTAAAAACATTTGAGTCCATCTTAACTTTCTCTTTGAATCAGTTATTAAATCTTACTGCCTAACCACAGCTACCACCATAATCTGGACCACTGTTGTATTAATTTTCTGTTGCTGCATAATAATTTAACACAAATTTGCAAATTAACACACATTTGTTATCTCACAGCTTCGTAGGTCAGAAGTGTAGGCATATTTTTACTGTGTTCTCCCCTTTAGAGTTTCATTTCTTTAGTCCAGGCAGTGGCCTGGGTAGCAGTATCATCAGAGGCTCAACTGGGGAAAATTTGCTTCCAACTTTCCTCAGGTGGTTGGCAGAATTTCTTTCTTTTTGGCTGCAGAACTGGGGCTTCAGTGTCTCGCTTTCTGCGATGAGACATGGCCACGTACATTATGGAAACTCACTTCTTCAAGGCTAGTGAGGGGAACCTCTCCAGTGGTTCTGCTAGCAAGACAAAGTCTTATGTAGATGTAAGGTAATCATGGTAGTGGCGTCCCTTTGCCATATCACATGTTGTAATCATGGGGTGACATTGCATCACCTTTGCCATGTTCTATTGGTTAGAAGCAAATAGGTTCCATACCCAAAGTAGGAGATTATACAGCAGTGTAAATACCAGAGGCAAAGATCATTGAGAGTCACCATAGGGACTGCCTGCCAGAACTGTCATCTCTTGCCTACAATTTCGAAGTAGCCTCCTGACTCCTTCCCACTTCTATCTTTACCAAACCCTCATTCATTCGTTAGAATGATCTTTTTCAAAATTAAGCCACATAACAGCATTCCTGGGCTCAAAACATTAAATGGCCTTTATTTCAGTAACACTAAAAGACAAGTCATTATAAGATCATACATGATCTGAACACTTACTTCTCTGGTATCTTCAGAGGGAACTGGTTAGTCCCTGTAAGAAGTGTTGTTTCCCCCCCCCCCTGGTTATCTATATGTAGTACTCTCTTACCTCTTTCAAGTGTTTACTTAAATATTACTCTCTCAGAGAGGAGTTAGTAGAACCCCTACTCTGCCTCCTATCCCCCACTCAGCCATTTCTTTTCTTTGCTATGTTTTCCTCTTTAACCCTTCTCACCATCTGATATCATATGTAAGTTTGCTTTTTAAATTGATACGGCCCACTGCTCCACTTGAATATAAAGCTTATAAAGCATGGCTCCATGAGCTCTGTTCTAGTCCCTGCTGCATCTCTACCATTTAATTAGGACCTTCCACAGAGTCACACACACAAATATATGTTGAATAAACAAATGAATCCCTATCAGGCCTCAATTTCTTGATATAGATTTATTATGCAAACCTCTGGAAATATTCAGCTCATAAATATGGTGTTGGAGTCATTGTCTGTTCTAAGTTTTTGTTCATCTTATAAGTTTGAATATAAGGTATCATGTATATATAGTTTTATTTCTAATCATTTTTGGATTTCTGGAGGGTCAGAACAATGGCTCACAATTTAGGATGGGCTCTGCTGGTTTTCAGTAACTATTAATTTATTTTGAAGCTCTCACATTAAGGGCTGGTAGAGTGATATTTGAATATGCAAATGATTAGAAATAAGTATAAGTCCTATTTGATTATCACATAAAAAAACTTCAATCTGTGCTTTTAGAATGGACTCTTGTTGGCCTTCCTGGATGATCAAGAGTTTTTGCTACTACATGGCAGCTAAGGAGATGTCAAATTAAGTTCTAGGTTTGATCTTGAAAATCTCAGAACAATACATGAAAAAGTTTTTTTGTGTGGCTTTTGCAGAAAAATATTTCTTTGTATTTGTAACCGCTTTATTGAGATACTAGAGGCTCAGTGAATGAAATTCATGCACTGGTTGCAGGGGGGAGGGGGTTCCTCAGCCCGGCCTGTGCCCTCTTGCAGTCCGGGGACCCACTCCTTACTGCCCGCCTGCTTGCTGCTCCTTAGCACTGCCACAGAGGCGTGAGAGGCTCCCACCAACGCTGCTGTGCTTGCCAACAGCCCAGCTTCTGGCTGAGTGGTGCTCCCCCTGTGGGAGTGCACTGACCACCAGGGGGCAGCTCTTGCATTGAGCATCTTCCCCCCTGGTGGTCAGTGTGCATCATAGTGACTGGTTGTTCTGCCTTAACGGTTGCTTAGGCTTTTATCATATAGACTAGAGGCCCGGTGCACGAAATTCGTGGATCGAGGGGAGGGGGTCCCTCAGCCAGGCCTGCGCCCTCTCACAGCCCAGGAGCCCTTGGGGAATGTCCAACTGATGACCGCTGTGCTCACCAGCCATGAGCCTGGCTTTTGGCTGAGTGGCACTCCCCGTGTGGTAGCACACTGACCACCAGGGGGCAGCTCCTGCATTGAGTGTCTGCCTCCTGGTGGTCAGTGCGCGTCATGGTGACCGGCTGTTCACCATGCCGAAACCAGCTCTCCAACATCCCTCGAGGGGTCCCAGGTTGCGAGAGGGTGCAGGCCAGGCAGAGGGACCCCACTGGTGCATGATCGGGGCCAGGAGGGACGCAGGAGGTTGGCCAGCCAGGGAGGGACTGCAGGAGGGCTCCAGGGCATGTTCGGCCCATCTCACTCAGTCCCAATCGGCCGGACCCTAGCAGCAAGCTAATCTACCGGTCAGAGCACCTGCCCCCTGGTGGTCAGTGCATGTCATAGTGACTGGTCGACCAGTTGACTGCCTGCCCCCTGATAGTCAGTGCATGTCATAGCAACTGGTCGACCAGTCGACTGTCTGCCCCCTGGTGGTCAGTGCACATTGTAGCGAGCGGTTGAGTGACTTTAGCATATTATTAGCATATTATGTTTTGATTGGTTGAATGGCTGACTGGATGACTGGACACTTAGCATATTAGGCTTTTATTATATAGGATAATTGATATACAAGAAAATTAACATATTTAAAGTGAAAATTTTTCCCCATTTTTGGCCCAAGTATGCATCCATAAAATCTTTACCACAATTGAGATAGCAAATGTATCCATAAACCCCAAAGGTGTCCTTATGGCCCCTGGTAATCCCACTCTCCAGCCCCTTCAGTGTTTCGTGCTCTCTGGTTCCCCAGCAGCTATTGATCTTCTAGTACTGTCTTTTGCACATTTAAAAAATTTTATCATTGAATTTTGAGGGTTCATGTTTTCTGGGTACAATCCTTTATTAGATATATACTTTACAAATATTCTATTTCAGTTTTTGGGTTGTCTTTTCATTCTCTTAACAGTGCCTTTTAAAGAGTAGAATTTGATAATTTTGCTGAGGTCCAATATATAAAAAAATTTTAGATCATATTTTTAGTGTTGTATAAGAATCATATTTTTAATCTTAAAGTGATATGATGAATTAAGAAATGCTGATTTCTTTAAGATATTTTTAAACATAGAAATATTATACAAATCAAGAACTAAATTACAGCCAGTTGGTGTTACGTGTCTTTGACCTCTAAACAAATCTCATTAAATGTAATATATTGTGCACTTAACTTATCATTTATACACATGCATATTCCTGTAGGCCAGGGTTTCTTAACCTTGGTACTACTGATATATTAGGCCAGATAATTCTTTGTCCTGGGGGCTGTCCTGTGCTTTGTAGGATGCTTGGCAGCATCCCTGGAAGCTATCTACTGGATTCCACTGGAAGCTTTAGTTGTAACAATCAAAAAAGTCTCCAGACATTACCAAATGTTTCCTGGGGGCAAATCACCACTCCCTTCCTTTTGCAAACTGTTCTGGTGTACTGCACGGATCGGCCTGATTCTGGTTCTGGCTGCTCCAGGGAGTCTGATCTGTACTTAAAGCCAGATGATAAACTCATAAAAAATGTCCTTCTGGCCACTGATGGTACCAAGAGAGACAGGTGCTCCTCTCTGAGCCTATGTAAATGGACCCCCAAACTATACAGGAAGTTATTATCCAATGGGATCCTTTTCCCATTCTCTCCTTGAATGAGATTGGATACAGGAAATACATGTGGGTTATTTTCTTGTGGTGGACACAAAGTATGCGAGGTGTACTATTAGTCCTAATTCTGGAGATGGTGACTTTCTAACTCATAAGTTACCTAATTCTCTTGGTTTCCATTAGCAGATACATTTCATCCTAATTTTGGATGACTTTTCCTGACCCTTTACTTCAGGTAGAGTATAGGTTGTCATTTAAACTGACTCCTAATTGATACCATTTGTGCAGTTTTAGCTCAAAGTATAAATATGGTTTTCTAAATTGTAAGGAAATAATACAGAAAATTTGGAGGGCAAGAGCAGAGGCAGAAAAATAACTTTAAAAAATCACCATCATTTAATATTATTCTTTTCAGTTTATGATCTCCATGGCAATAATTTTTTTCAAAAATATCCACTTCCTATTTCAGACCATTTATACGTTTTAGCACATAACTTAGTATTTTAAGAGTATTTTCAATTCTCCATTGCTGGGTTTCCCCTGGAGAAGATTGGGAATATCATCTTCTTACATGACAAGGAGATGATATTTCTACCATTATACAGATTTCAGAAAAGAGCTGAACATCCTATGTTATATCATAAAAATATAGGATATGAATTTCATCCCCCTCCCCTTCCTTTGGGAATGCAGTTTACAAATGACAGGATAGAGGTTGTAAGCAAGACAAAGCCAATGATGGGAGGAAATTTCCTGGAATAGGATTCTGCATGAAATTAATGGCTAAGATGGAACATCCCCTTCTGGCCAACCTGCCACATTAAAAGTTTGTTAGTGCAGTTAAAGGAACTCAAAAGGAAGATTGTAACACATGTTGGATAAAAATCGTACCTAGAATTTTGATGTCAATATTATAAGAAGTGCTGTGTGCAGTAGTGATTCAAATAGTGGTAGTTAGGCCTGTCTGAAATAATAAATTTGGTGGCACGACCATTTATTTTCAGAGCAGGGAAGCAAGCGAATGGTGCTTTTAAGCCTTTAGGTCACCAACAGGCATCACATTATTTTACTGGATGAGCCCATTGTAATTCACCCAAATTGCAAGTCAAGTTGCTGGAAGTCATTTTATTGTAACATTAAGCAGAATGTGGGATGGCATTTTTCAATTCAGGCTGAGAAAGCTAGAGAAGAATGGTGATTAAATGCTGGGAGTCATTGAGAATGTGATCTGATTCCACAAAATGACCAAATTCAGAAGGAAGGCTCCTGTCATCACCCCTTTCTCTATTTTCCCCCCTCCATTCCTTCCTACTTTTTTTCTTTTCCTAATCAGTGTATCCAGGAATGGAAATTCTGTTTTAAAACTGTTCTCTTCGTCCTCTCCTGGTTCCTTCTTGTTGTCTCTTTACTACCCCTTTTCTCTTTCTCCGTGTCTTTCTGTCTGGTCTCCTCTTCTTCCCCTTTGATCCTCCTCACATGGTTTCTTGTTGCGCCGTATTTGCTGTTTGTGATACAGCACTAGGAACTCAAGGTTCTGTTTCTGTCACAAGGAATCAGCCACCCATAGCCCAGAAGCAGTGTTGACGGTTTCTCTTCTTGGTTAGTGACTCTGCACTTTTCTCTCAAAGTGTTTCCCTGATTATCGAAACTAGTCCTGCTTAGGCCCCAGGGGTCCAATGTCACAAATGTGAAGTCATTAGTCACATGCTGCCATGGAAAGCCAGAGACAAGTGCATGTTGCTTCTCAATTCTCATTTAGGGAACAGGGCATCACTTTATATTTTGGGGTAAATAGGTCATCTGGTTCAGCATAGCATGTTTTGTTCACCAAGTTATTTAGTAGAAGTGGGGATGCTCATGGATTTCAGGGGACTCGTGTATAGTAAAAAATAAAAAGGTGCCTGCTTGTCCTCGTAAGCGGAGGCCATGCAGTGTCTCCGGCAGAAGCATGGGCTTCTCCTACCTCTGTGACCCTGGACATAGGATCTAACTTCCACAGGGTTCTTTTCTCAGAGAGGATGAAAATAATAACTCCTTCCTTGCAAGTAGACAAGATTAAATGAGGTCATCTCTGTAAGAGAGACTACTCTATTAGCTCTGGAATCAGAACTGTGTTTTTTTTGGTTCTGTCCCTTGTGATGTGGTACATTATTTAACCTTTCTTTGCCTCTGATTATTCATCTATAAAACAGGGATGGTTCTCAAGAGTGAATGAGGCAATACATATTAAGTACTTGGAGAGCCTTCTGGTACATATGTGATTATAAATGCTACTGCATGATGTTATCCTTTTTTAAAAAAACACTTTTAGTATAAAATATAACACACATAAAGAAAATTTTGCAGTAGAAATGTTTTTTCCTAATTAGCGTTCCTTTTGTGTAGCGTTCCTTTAATGTTCGCTCAACATTAGTTTGGAAGATTCATCCACGTTTGTACGTATACCTATTATCAATCCCTCTCATTGCTGTTACTGTGTTCTGTTGAATAAATGTAATACAATTAAGTTATCCAGTCAACTGTGAATGGACAGTTAGGTTGAGTCCAGTTATGAATATCTATCTCTTGGTGCATGTGAATTAATTTTGATTGAGTCTCTAAATAGGAAAGAAATTGCTGTATCATTGAGGGCAAGTCTTCCGCTTTGGTAGATAATACCAGACCTTAAGAGAGGACGCCTTTCTCCTCATCCTTGTTAGCACTTACATTGTCAGCCCTTTAAATCTTATTCCGGTAGATGTTTGGTGATATATCATATTTTAATTTGCATGTCTCTGATGATTAGTGAAGAAGACCAGCTTTCCATGTGACTGTGGGCCATTTGAATATATCCTACTATGTGGTGCTCATATTCTGAATTTACACCTCCTTTATTGGTCTATGAATTGCAAACAGCATCTCCATTCCATGACTTTCAACTCTCTTGATACCCTTGCAGAAAAAGGTATCAGTCTTCACTTTTATGGTCAATGCTTTTGGTTTTCTGTTTAAAACAAAAATATTTCCCCTTCTTGAGGATTGTATAACATTCTTCTTTAATCTTCTAAAAGCTTCATCATTTTGGTTTAAAGTTAATCTGGAATTAATGTTTTTGTATTGTAGAAAGGAGGAATAAGTTTTATTTTATTCTCACATGGATATACATCTATCCCTGCATGATTTATTAAAGCTTAGACTCACTTGTGTCATCTCTCAGTGAAGGGTCCATGTCCTGTATCTGTGTATCTGTTTCTGGGATCTTTGCTTTGTTCTATTGGTATATTTTCTCTTTTTATGTCAACACCATATTGTTTTAGAAATTTCTACTTTATAATAAATAGACCAGGTCATTACTCCCTGGTCACTTTATTTAAAAATTTATTGGCTAATCCTTCCCAAAATGTGACTGAGGCCCAAGAGGTCCCAAAGATATTTTCAGGAGGCACATGATCCCAGCTTTTCTAGCTACATATCTGTGTGAGGCTAGATTTTCTTGTATACTTCAACCAAACAGCATATGCAACAGATTTAATTCTGAAGAAGATATTAGAAAGCAGTAGAGTTAGTATAAATATGCAAAACAAGGCCACTGTTTTGTTAATTATTTTTGTTTAAAAAATGAAGTATTATGTTAGAATGCTATTTACTTTAATATATATATATATACTCATTTTAAAGTTAATCATAAATGTTATTAAAGTGTTCTCAGTTTTAATATCTAATATAAATATGAATATGTATTACCCATATAAAATACAACTTTGAGGTGTTCACTAATTTTTCAGATCACAAAACATTTAAAAATAGGTAGTTTTGCCTACTGTTGATCTTTTGCATTTTCATGAATATTATAAAAACAGCTTTGCAAGTTCCACAAAACAGTTATTGCAATTCTCATTTGTGGGAACCCCTTTCACGTCCCGCGTGGTTCAGGGTTCCTGTTCAGGGTTCTGGTTCTGGAGAAGGCCGCACACAAATGAAAAGAGACTTGGAAAAGTATTAATTTGGAAATATTGGGGGCCAGGCGGGAGCCCAACTCTAGTGGAAGGACTACCCTTTGCTCTGGCCTTGCAATCCCTTTTATTTTATATGGGATACGCCCATAACCTTTAGGCAGGAAATTCCAATAACAGAAATTTACATAGGAGAAACAGAGTTGGAGGCTGCTTCAGCTAACAATGTTTCAACTAAACAGTGAGTGATCAAAACAATTAAGGTTGTTGACCAGCCTTCCCAGTTTCCTGTCCACATCTTTCTATTAGTGATAGAATGATTGGTTTCCGGCACTCATTGTGTTTGCATTGAACCTGTAGTTCAATGGTAATAATCTGTGGCAAAATTCTGCTATCAAATTATGTCCTAGTGTTTAAATTATGAAAACAATAAGCTAACTCACTTAGGTGGAGAGTTGAGTTTTTACTATTAAGTCTCTTGGTCAATTGAAATGTTAGATTTCATACATTTCTCTCAACAATGTTGTGAGAGAATATACATATTATTAGTGTGATTTTTTTGTGCTACAATAAATAGTATGTTTTAATTGTGTTTTCTGCTTTTTGTTGCTGGTATACAGTTGCATTTTTAGGTGACACTATTGAGCCATATAATGAACTCTAAAGAAAATGTTTATATGCCTATCAGCTGTTATACACAATTCATCTAAAAACTTAGCTCAGGGTTTCTAACTCTGTAACTGAACACTGGGATGGTTATATATTGTGGTGATAAGAATGTGGGCATTAGAATATCAAAGTGGCTTTAAGTCATGACTTACTAGCTGTGTGATATTGAACATATGAATTGATCTCTCTAAGCTTCAGTTTTCTAGGTTGCTAAATGGGGTGGATAGTTTTTATCTCATGAAACTGATGCAAAAATAAAATGAAATAAAGTGCTTAACACACAGCCTGGCACTCTCTGAACATTTGGTAGACCTTACTGTTAGTTTTAATGTGAGGATGCTATATTATTGCAGTTCATTTAAGAAGGAAGCTTGATTAAGAAGACCTTATTCTCTTTGGCTCTGATTCTTCTCTGTATATAATCCAATACAAAATGTACATTGATGCATGTTCTATTTTATGTATTTGGATTATTTTGATATTATGTCTACCTTTCATTCTTTTAGTAGTTAACATGATTATCCACAAATAATAGTATTCATTCAGGTCACTGATGAAAATGTTATACTCAGTAGAACCAAGGTCATATTGCAATAAATGTTGTAATAAAATCTTTCCGGAAAATCTTCATAGTTCAGAAAAAGAGGCAAATTTAATTTAGCAGGAGTACCACTTGGGTCTTTTTTAAAGGTAAAGACTTTCATGTTTAGTAATTTCTCCAAATTTTACCAGGACACTACCTCAGTGTGTTAGCTTATAGTTTTCATAATTTAAAGACTAGGACATCATTTTCAAAAATTTGATAGCAGAATTTTGCCACAGATTATTGCTATGAGCTCATTCTTACAAGTCTCACAATATGATCATTTATGGTTGAGAAAAATGCACTGAATTGAAGGTGTCATTTGCTTTTTCCTACATCTTTATGAATAATCCAAAGCTTAGTCTTCATTTTTAAAAATAGCCAATACTTATGCTATATCTTTTAATTGTTAGAAACATTTCATAATTTTTGTGACCCATTTTTCATGATGCTATATAACACACCTAAGTATGTTTTTATTGCTTAAGGTGGCATCATCTCCCTCCCTCCCTTTGTGTGACAAATTATGTTAATGGAAAGAAAGAATAGGTTTGGGGGTGTGTGGTTCTTGCAATAGATTGTAATATTCTACTTTAATAGAATGATTAAGCCATAACTGTTCTTATAAAAGCAAAGTAAAATTAAGTGCATTGAAAAACCATCAGAAAAGTGTTAAGATTACTATATGCTATGTTTAAATAGGCACATATATAAAGTGCTAAGTCAAACGATTGAGTAAGATGACTATTATCAAAATTTATTATTTCATTAAAATGTCATATGGTAACTTACAGAATAATACAATTTTATAAGTACAAGGGATATTAGCAAGCACTGAATTAAGGATTCTTATTTTTGTGCAGACAAAACAGACACCCAAAGAGGGGAAAGACCTTGCCCTAAGTCACATGATTTTGGTAGTGAGAGGGACTGGATCCATGTTTGTACCACGTGACAAGAACTAATTTCCTACAGATATGTAATAATTTTGTATGGTGACAGATAGTTACTAGATTTAACATGGTATCACTTCATAAGGTATATAAATGTCAAATCACTATGTTGTACACCTGAAACTAGTGTAATATTGTATGTCAACTATACTTTAATAAAAAAGAAGATAATAAGAGAAAACATAATTTCTTGGCATGGCAGAAGACTTAGTGTGTGTTGTTCAGTATTATTGTGGAAGGAAAAAGGCAAAATGGAACTTGTGAAATAATAGCTACAGTTAAGAAAAAGAACCCACCAGTCAGTTTCTCCTTTCCTTTGATGTCTGAATTTGCAGAAGTGCTACCTTTGGGATCAAAGAAATAAAAGATATATTCTAGTATCGCCATGTGTGGGAGGAGGCAGGATCAGCCTGGTGGCAATAATATGAACTGCTAAGGCCTTAAAGGTTTCTTCATTAATTATCTCTGAAAAGTTCAGTTTGTTCTCAACAAAATGAAACCAAGGGCTGCAGGAACAGAATCAAGTAACTCCAGAGAACTACTCAAGATATTCCTCATAACCTTTACACTGCGCACAGAAAAATGTAACCGTTTACTGGGTAGCGTTCTCACTTCTTTTTCCTATTTAACCAGCTTTGTATTCTCTGTCTCTCTTACTGCTCAGTGCATCTTCAGAATCTATCTCTGACTTTTTATCTGCATTCCTGCAAACACCTTGCTTATGCTTAGTCTGTTCCCTTCTCCACAGACACAGTCTCAAAGTTGATTCTCAAAATTTTCCTGACACACTTTCTCTGGTGTGTCACTGGTCTAGAAAAACAGGGAGAGGGTATTAGAGTGTGCCAAAGCTGTGCCACTGCTCTCAAACTGCATTCTCTCCTGGAGTGTTTGCCCTTTCAGTTTTCTAAATGGCAAACGAGAAAAGTGCTATTTTACGAAGTCAACTAGGATGTTCTATGATGAATATGTTATTTTAAAAAAATGCTATTGCTTAAAGCATTGTATACAATGAATAATCTTTATATCCTCATTAGCTAGTAGGTGGTAAAATTTCAAGGTGATTGTATCTATATGCAAATATATCCAGAGTTTCCTTTGAAATTTGTTTGAGAAGTAATTATATTTGGAATGCAGAGTGTATATACACCCCCCCCCTTTTTTTCTATGTATATGTTATCCTTAAATAGCATTGGCGATTGCACTGAGGTTACAGGTAATAGTGAAGGCGCAAGTATTTTTTTTTTCTTTTTGACATACTTTAAAAAAGAAACAACATTGGATGTATTGGAAATAGCAATATTTTAGTTTAATCACACATGTTGTTTTTCATATCTGTGCGGTCAAATAACTGATAATGCTTCTGTGGCTTATGCATTTTGTAGAAGTATGTCTTCCAATGATCACATGAATGAAGGCCTTCCTGAATAGAAGGTCATAAAAGCAAAAGGTAGCACATAATCCAGTACATTTTAGGGTTCAGAGATTCTCACCAATTGCTTCTCATCATATTTTTTCATTCAATTTATATAAAAATATGAATCCCACTTGAGTTCATAAACATGTTCCTTTGCCCAGTTGGGAAATAAATTTGCAGTAAAATGATAATGATGAAAAATCACTCCTAGACAGTATTTTCTACTTGGACAAGAGCCTTCACTATCTTGATCCCATGGAACAACTCAAATCTTGTTCCATTTTGGGGTCAAAATGTTGTTTGTTGTTACCTGTTTGTTTACAAGAGGACCTTTGTTGTACCTCAAATCACAGGAAATGCAGAGTCGTCTGTTTTGTCTGTAACAATGGTTACACTGACAGGCCTCCTCCAGGAGGGCCAAGTCCAGCCTGTCAGGCAATCACAGGCTCTCCAGCCACTTTCTGAACTGCTGGGTGAGCAGACATTCCATGCTTCCTGATGAGGCTCTTCTTTTTCTCAGCTATGGTGAGATATAATTGACATATAACACTGTGTAAGTTTAAGGTATAGTGTGATAATTTGATACACACATATTGTGATACCACAATAAGATTAACTCATTTATCATCTCATATAATTACTTTTTATGGTGAGAACATTTAAATTTTACTCTCTTAAATGTTTAAGCACATAATACTGTATTAACTATATTCACCATGATGTGCATTAGATTCCCCAGAATGTACTCATCTTACAACTGGAAGTTTGTACCCTTTGACCCACATCTCTCCATCCCTGCCCTTCAGCTTTTGGCAACCACTACTGTACTCTGTTTCTATGAATTTGACTTTTTTTAGATTCCACATACAAGTGAAATCATACAGTATCAGTCTTTCTCTTCTTTTACTTAGCATAATGCCCTCAAAATCCATCCGTGTGGTTATATATTGCAGAATTTTCTTCTTTTTTCCACTCATCTATTCGTGGCATTTAGGTTGTTTACATGTCTTAGCTATTGTGAACAACGCTTCAGTGTACATGGGGGTGCAGATACCTCTTCAAGATAGTGATTTCATTTACCTCAGATATATACTCAGAAGTGGGATTGTTAGATCATGTGGTCTTTCTATTTTTAATTGTTTGAGAAACCCCCATACTGATTTTCTTAGTGGCTGCACCAATTTACATTCCCACCCACAGTGAACAGAGTTCCCTTTTTGAAGAGCTTATTCTTACTTTCAGATTGTTTTACATTAAAAGTTATTATTATTAATTTTTAATACAACTATGTTCTTCTTTTAACCTCTCCATTCATTCATTCTTGTTTTCTGCTGAGCTGCACAGACCTGGTTTAAACTGTGTGACTGGTGATCTCGAAAACAGCTCTCTTTGCTCCTCAGCCTGTGTCCTCCTCCCTGAACCCAGCAGCCTCCATTCCCAGGGCTGCCACTCTAGGGCCCTCACTTCCAGCCTTCACCAGCTAGTCTTTGCTCTCCCCTAACTGCATTCAACAACGTTGAGTCAAGTGACAGGAAAGAAGAGGTATTGGAAGACAGGGAGCAAAAGATGCACAGAGAGAAACAAAGAGAGAGCAGAGGTGCCGGAAAGGAAGTGTGTGGCCAGAGGCTAGGTGGGCAGGTGCTTACATTCCGATAGACTTCTCAGTTTGGATATTTGACTTCTTTTAAGGAAGTCTCTGGTCACTGCCTTTTGGCATTGGCAATCTCATGACACTGTTGAGCTTTTAGCCAAAACACCCCTGCTCCTTTTTATAAAAAAATACAAATATAAATAGTACTTTAACATTCATTGAGATCTGACTCTGTGGCCAAACATCCTTTAAACTCATGGATTCTACAATATTCATAATAAGTCAGTACTCTTTTTACTATATTCATTTTACAGATGAAGAAATTGAAACACTAAGAGGTTAAGCAACTTGCTCCTGTGCATACAAAGAATCAATAGCACAGCGAAGTTTCCAGCCTGTGCTTGTGCAGTTTTTATAAAATTCAGACTACATTTTACTGTTTTCATTTTCTTTTTGATAAACTTGGCCCATTATTTTATCCTCACTCCTTGTGTTGGCTATTTCTCTCAGTGTTTTTTAATAACTAAATAATAAGTATATCACTTTTTTCTCCCACAAAGCATTCATGGACTCGATGAATGAAACGGTCAGGGATGGAATACAATGGAGTGTGCTCTGAGCCTTTTCTCCTAGTGGTACTAGTGGTATTTGACCCATGTGTATATACCCTTTAGATCAGGACATTTACCTATTTTAATGCAATCTAGAACTAATCAGTATCCAGATATATTTTCCATCTTATGATCAAGGATATTAAGATAGACTATTTCTAATACTTGTCTGTAATTAATTTATAGCAAGTGTTTCTATTTAATGGTTTACCAGTTGCCCTATCAAATTATTTGTGTAAAATTATCTATATTTGCATATCTCCCAAGAAGTTTCAATGGGATTAATATTCCCATTAAAGGTAATTGACATTTCAATGATTTTGAAGTATGTAAAATAGTTTTCTATAATTAGAGATTCTTCATCTGATCCTTATAATACAGACATAAAAATATAAAGACATCTGTGTGTATATATGTGCATATGCATAAAAACTTTAGATGTATACACTTAATCCAACTTTATAAAATTTTAATTTTGGAAGTAAAAATTTGCTGTTCATAGTATTAATTGTAGTTCCAATCCTGGCAAATTTTCAGAACTCAAGTAGTGAAAGTGGACAAGTAGTGAACAGAATCATCCAAGTTCTAATCTTATATCATAGTGAATACAAGGCCCTTTTGTGTTTGAGAGAAGCTTGGGTGACAAGAAAGTGAACTGAATTTCCAAATCAAAGTATAGGCTGTTTTAATATTCTTCCTTCACCTCTCAATTTCTTTCCAAATGGACTATTAGAAAGTAGAATTGAAAATTACTTATGTTGCAAGCAATATGGAAACCTTGGCTTTCTGTGGGTGTGTATGGACAACTGTCAGTAAGATAGGTATTAAACTTTGCCTGGTGTTTTATTAAATGCTAGGCCATGACAAGTATTAAGTGAGAAATGCTTGAACAGTGGTGCCAGTTTGATGGCCAGTGGCAACTGCATAAATTGTCCAACTGTCTTATCTTTGTTTCTGCAGCTTCTTTCTGGGATCAGAGAGGGAAAAAGCCTATCCATTTTACAAGCAGAAGATGGTCAGAGGGTGAAACAAAATTAGCATGTACGTCTGTAATTGCTCAATCATCTCTCCCCCAAATCACTGCAAATGACTCTCTCTTTCTTTGCAGGAATAATTGCACACCTGCTTTTCAAAATACAAAAGCTGGTTTGCCTTTGTGCATAAAATGGGATTTAGGGATCATGCAACTGCATATTTACATAATCAAATGGCAAACTGTAATATATTTTAAGCTCATGGATTGTTTTTCCTTACCCAACAGTCATGTACACATACAATGCCAAAAGCACTAGTGCCTGACACGTGGTGGGTTAAGTTTAGTGTGTATAATGCAGAGTAATGGATACAAATGATTCCAGGACATGCTACTGAAAATACCTCCTATTTTTTGGTGCACGCCAAAGCCATTTTTAGATTTTGTTTCTGTCTACCCACCTTGTGCACATTACAACTTGTGTTCCCCTGAGAGAAAAGAAGTATCAAGTTTCTTGTTGATGATCTAAGAAATGTGAATAAAGTTGTTGGCAGATGGTTCGCACATTTCATTCTGAAATATCTTATAGTGACAAATAACAAAGTGTATATAATTAGCTCTATGCAGATGGCATGCCAAGTGTTGCTATTCATCTCTGCAGACTTTGTACAAAGACACTATTTAAGAGTCAAGATGCAAAGACAGCCCCTGAATTAAGCAGGGTCTATCTACCACGGCTATCAAGAAAGCCTTTTCTAGACCAAGGGTCCCACCCTAGACCCATTTTGGACTCCATGGGGAGGAAACCCCACTGTGAGTTGTGCCTACACATAACTTAATATTTGATTGTTTTGACTGAAATGTCAGAGGCATGCACTATGGATGTAGGGGCCTGTGTTCACTGCATTGAAACCACAGCCCTCTCCTTTTTTCTTCCTCCATCCAGCCAAGCCTTTGCACCTGCAGTTCTCTTTACCAAGAATGTTTCTGGCTGGAGCCTCTTGTCAATCAGGTTTTAGTTGAAATGTCATCTCCTCAAAAATGCTTTCCCTGACCACCCAGACACTTCTATTTCTTCCTGTTACTAGGTTCCTCTCATATTATCCTGCCTTATTTTTCTTTTAATTTTTATTACTCTATTTGAGATAAGTGAGGACCTACTGTCTGGTTCACTGCATATGCCCAACCTCAATTACAATGCATGGCATATGAGAGCTCCTTAAATACTATTTACATGAATGGCATTTGTAACTCACCTCCACACTGGTCAAAGTAAATAAAAATATTTAAGCCATTCCCTCTTCTGTATTTACCCTGTATTAGTATATATGGCCAAAGTTAACACATTGAGCTAATATTATCTCTGCCATAAAGATTTTATTACTTTTATTTTCAATATTTGCTTTCATTTAGCTTGATAGCTACATATGGTATACAGAGAATGTGGAAGTAGACCAGGACTGAATATAAATAGCAGAGTTTGAAATACTTGTTTATTTCCTTTTAAGTGTCTCAGTGAATATTATGTCTGTTTAACTAATTTATAAACAGTCTACTATGAGGACATGTGACTAATAGATACTCTGTTGTATTAATGGATATATTGGAAAGGAAAAGTGTTGTCATACTGAAGAGATTGGATGCCTAGCTTTTTATTTCAGTTCCTTCATAAATTTATTATAATTGAAAATATTCTGTGTTTGAGCTCAATAATCTATATATAAGAAAACATAATATGTAACTGGATTTGGTTGCCCTAATGAAGATAATGTAATCCAAAGAAAGAGAAGTAGGCATTATTCTACTTTTATTTTGAATTATTTCAAAGAATAGCATATCTGAGTTTCCATTTTGGTGATGTGGTATTTTCTTGTAAATTGTCATATGTTCCATGGTGTGAATAACTACTTTAAATGATTTTTTTTTTTTGCATCTCAGTACACTGAAATTTTGAAAATTCTGTTTCTTTAAAGTATTTTGAGAGTCTTCATTCAGAACCTTGTTCCAGCTCTCAAATATTTGTACCTCTAGCTTTAGGCTGAAAATTTTGACAACTCAGTGAAATATAAACAACAGGTTTACAGTATCAAAATGGAACATTACCTTCTTCCTTAGTGTCTTTTTAATTGTTAAATTTAAATGCCATAAAATGCAATGATTGCCTCAGCTGGAATTCTGCTGTTTTCCAGTTTATTCACATATTTTTTAAAATGTTGCAGGTTCTATATATTTTCCAAACTTTTAGTACACAAGGGGATCCTTATAATAGCATTGTTTTCAACTCTCATTGCAAAAAGGTGAACACATTAAAGTCACCAAATCTCTAAACTCTTAAACTACATGGACTCCAGTGGGCCTCCAAATGCTGTGATTGGAATTCAGCTGATCCTAATTACTCCCTCATGGAAGGGCTTCTTGGAAAGCAGGTTTCTACATGCAGCACTTGGGAAGCCATTGGAAACCCAGTAAAGGGACATGCAAACAGTAGCATCCACACCTTAAATCTCCTACACTAGAGAGACACACAAGTCAATTTTCAGGTCATGGCCACTTTGGGGTGCTGAATGGTGATCAAGGCTGTGTTTCCTAGCATGATAAATGTTGCACACATACACCACATACACACTAGACTAGAATTTAAAAACAATAGATGTTTTGCTTCAGTTAAAAAAACTATGGAAGAAAACATGAGTAAGCTACTAATTTCTTCTCCTACCTTTATGGACACCCAATTTAAATAATGTTCTCCTGATTTCTGTAATAATTTCAGGTTCAACTCCATGGTCACTGTCTTCTCAGAATGCTGTAAGCCAATCATGAACAGAATAAGATGAGTTTAATAGTCTGTCTGCTTCTTCCATTGATGAGCATAGAGATTAGTGGAAGCTTTAGAGGACCCAGTTGAATGATAAAATAGAGATTATCACTTGTGTGTTTTTTTTAAATTAAGTATAGTTGGTATAAGAGATCATATTAGTTTCAAATATAAAACATAGTGATTTGACAGCTACATGTCACCTTGTAAGCTTATCACAATATTATTGACTAAATTCCCCTTCACCTTTTTCACCCATCTCATCTCTCCTCTAGCAACCATCAGTGTGATCTGTTTTTATGAGTCTGTTTATTTTTTTTAGCTTCCACATGAGTGAAATCATACGGTATTTTTCTTTCTCTGACTTCTCTTAGCATAATACACTCTAGTTCTATCCATGTTGTCCCAAATGGTTAAATTTCATTCTTTTTTTTATGGCAAAGATTATTTTTTGTTATTGAGTTGTATGAATTCCTTGTATTTTGGCTATCAACCCCTTAGTGGATATATCATTTGAGAATATATTCTCCCATCCAGTAAGTCATCTTTTGTTTGTTATGGTTTCATTCCCTGTGCAGAAGTGTTTTAGTTTGATGAAATCCCATTTGTTTATTGTTGCTTTTATTTCCCTTTTGAAAGGACATTACTCAGACTGATGTCAAAAGTTTGCTACCTATGTTTTCTTTAGGAGTTTTATGCCTTTCATGTAAGTCTTTAGTTTATTTTTGTACAAGGTATAAGAAAGTGTTCATTTTTTTTGGCATGTATCTGTCCAGTTTTTCTAACACCACTTGTTGAGACTGTCATTCCTTTATTGGTTCTTTATTACATTTTCTAACTCCTTTTTGAAGTGCTTTCTGAGTTTCTCCACTCTTCTCTCTAGTTTGTTGAGCATCCTAATGATGGCTTCTCTGCCTTCTTTGGCATAATAACTTTTCTCGGGCTTTTATTCTTTCATTTGGAGCATACTCTTCTGTCTTCCCATTTTGTTTGACTTTCTGAGTTTGTCCTATGAGCTAGATGAGATAGGCATCTCTCCCAGGTTTGAAAAAGTAGGCTTTCTGTAAGGTTGTGTGCTGAACAGTTTGGGCAGCCTGGCTGTAGTTTGAGCAGGTGCAAGTTGTGCCTAATGGGCTGCCTAGCCTGTTGTGTGCATGAGGCACATTCTGTTACTTTGTTTGTTGCCTGAACTGGGTCTGGGTGGGGCTGTGCTGAGTGTGCATATCACAGTACCCTGCTATTTCCGCACTGAATCCCAAAGGACAACTCTGGCTTCTCCAGTATTGTGCCCGATCTCCCCTCCACAAACAGCCTCCGAGCTGTTCTAAACCCTTCTGAAACACTTAAAAAATTATTTCAACCTGCAATTTCTTAAGTTAATATCTATGTATTTACTTACAACACCTGGCATTTCAGAGGTGCTATGATTTTATATTATTTTTATACATTTATATTTTATACTTAAGATTTCTATTTCTTCAAATTTATGTATATATGCCTTTCCACTGTTTCCAAAACATTTAAGGTGACTTTCCTTTAAGGGAAGACAAAAGAAGCTGTTAAGAGGTAAATGTATGTTGTTTCTGCAATGTATCAAGCACTATACTGAACAAGTTCTTTATAAAATTTACTACTTATAACAATACTAAATATTACTGTTGAGAAGAGAGGCTCAGGGAGGTTATGAAATTTTCTCAAGGTCACACAGCTAGTGAATGGCAGTGTCAGAAGTTGAACCCATTCTTGTCTGGTTCTAAGTCAATCTCTTTTTAGTACTACACTGCTTTCTACATACCACATACCTCTACATTAATTAAAGATCAATGTCCACTTGGTAAAGGCAGAATGGAAATAAAATAATATGTCCACATTGCAGAGCTGAGTGATTAATTGCAAAAAGGAAGGATAACAGCATACCAGAGGAGATAAACTACTGGCTGGCATTAAATTCTAAAAAATTTCAAGCTCTGATGTAACATTCTAGGATTTAGAGAGCATGCTGGTTTTCAAATGATTCCTGATTCAATAAATTACCAGTGAACATTACTTTAAGTTCAGAATATGTGCTTATGGGACATGTGCCAAACTCTTTCATTACTAGAAAATAATGATCTAGAAATTGGTATGATTTTTAAGAGGAAACTATCAAATAATATCTGGGGAGCCAAACCTAAATATTATTTTTAAGAGTTTCAAGAAGGAACTATAATGAAGGTCAGAAATAGAGATCCAGCCATTATTTTGGGGGACCTCCCCAGTTCAGACATTCATGAATTCATCTATCAATTAATCATACATCTATTCACTCAACATTTATTAAACACTTACTATCTTCTGTTACTGTAGGTACTGAGGTTACATAAATGAGCAATATAAATACTTTTAATGGGTGAGACAAGAAGGGAGCAAAAGAAACTATCAAGAAAGGTAGTGTGCTATGAAGAATATATGCCTCACATATAAGCTGGGAAGTCACTCTGAATAGGTGACAGTTGTAAGAATTGATAAACTAGATCAGCCTTCCAGCTAAGAGTGGAGGAATCAATTTCAGCAGGTGGGATAATGGGTACAAAAGCTATAAGAAAAGGAAGAGCTTGGTATTTTCTATGACTAGAAAGAAAGCCAATCAGGCAGGAACACAGGGGAAAAAGTAGGAAATAATGTCAGAAAATTAGTCATGATAGGCCTCAGTATATAGTTTGGATTTTGTTCTAAATATGCTGGACATTCATTGGAGGATATTAAAATAGGATATTATATGGTATAGTGTATTTTTAATGTGATTTTTTGACTGCTCTCTTGGAAGTAGATTATGCAAAGGACAGAGTGGAATAGATGAGAGGATGTGGTAGGCTATGGTAATAATCTGGACAAGGGTTAGGGAATGAGCTGAAGCAGTGGCAATGAGGGACAGAAGAACATTTTGGCAGTGAAGCAGTAAGGTAGAACAGACTAACTGAAGGATTCGAAGTCAATCAGAAAAATCAAAGATGACACCCTACATTTTTTGGCTTAAATCATTGGTGGATAATTGTGCCACTATAAAAGAAAACAATTTTAATATTTCTGACAAATTTGTAAATGTAGATACTAAAGATGGCCTTATTAACCCACGCCTCTGCTCCAATAGGCTATTTTAATGGCAAACATTTCCAAAAGCATGTAATAACTTTATTTTTAGTATCTATATTTCCTCAAATCAGAATGCCAGAATATTCTATTACTAGATGAATAAAATTAGAAAAGCTTACATGTTTGAGGCTCAATTGACAAAAATTAAAGACAGAAAGTTTTCAAATTAATGCTTACTAAGGACAATCATGCATCACTTACCTACCAATGGGATACATTCTGAGAAATGCATTGTGAGGCAATTTTGTCATTGTATGAACATCATAGAGTGCACTTACACAAACCTAGGTTTAGCCTACTACACATCGAGGCTATATAGTATCGCTTATTGTCTGAGGCTACAAGCCTGTACAGCATGTTCTTCTACAAAGCAACATGAAATTAAATCAAGCATGAGAAAATGATGCAATGAAGAGACAGGGTAAATATGTGATATACGAAGCTGATCCCAGTGTAACACGAGACATACTACTTTATAGCAAACTTTTTATATGTAGAAAGACTATGCTATAAACTCATGATAAAAAGCATAACATAGTTGTTTATTCTCATCATCAAATATGTTTTGTACAGAACTGTATGTGTTATACCATTGATTGACATAGTAGTAGGTTGTTTATACCAGCATCACCACAAACACATGAGTAATGCATTGTGCTACAATGTTATGACGGCTATGCCATGCCTAGGCAATAGGAATATTTCAGCTCCATTATTATCATATGCATGAATTAAGCAATAAAATCCTTCCCAAGAAATGTACTATGAAATCTGGGCAACCCCATGATACAGTTTTTGAATGACTATAGCAAAGTGACCAGAAAAGGGAAACTCCATTTCCTAGAAATGCTAAAGTGAAATGAATATTTCATTCACCTAGTATAGCAACAGATACAGGAACCATTTCTTTCTTGTGTTTTGATAGCCACAGTTTTGTCAAAGCTGCACCGGAATCTACAAATCTACAAGATTCTACTGAGATTGCTTTGAGGATGTTGGCTTAGCACAGTGGTCGGCAAACTGCGGCTCGCGAGCCACATGCGGCTCTTTGGCCCCTTGAGTGTGGCTCTTCCACAAAATACCACGGTCTGGGCGAGTCTATTTTGAAGAAGTGGCGTTAGAAGAAGTTTAAGTTTAAAAAATTTGGCTCTCAGAAGAAATTTCAATCGTTGTACTGTTGATATTTGGCTCTGTTTACTAATGAGTTTGCCGACCACTGGCTTAGCAGGATTACAAAGGATGCTCAGAGCAAAAGGTGTTCTTATTGGGCCACGAGAGTCAGTCTCAACATCCATTTGAGTTCTGACTAGTTTCTTATTGCTGAATTTACCTTGTTATCCTAGGAATTTGTAACCAAACAGAGCTTTGCATAAGGTCGTTAGACCAAGGTGTTTGTATCATTAAGTCCAGGTTTGTATAAAATTATTTATATGAGTATATTACATATAGGTAAATACGTAGACTTAGGTTTTTGTGTAAGGTCATTAGACCTTTAGGTTTGAAAGTATGCCATTTGGTAAATATTCTTTTCCATTAACCTGTTTATTCCCTGGTGCTTGCTTTTGCTCTTATCTGAATATATTATACAGTCTGGTTTTAATATTTTTGCTGTTTCCTGGATTTTTTTCTTTCTGTCGAATGTATATGAGGTTCTTTCATAGGGAATAAATGGAGGCATATGCCTAATCTCAATTCCAATGCAAGGCAGCTCTGAGGGCTGATGGCTTGTTAGACTGGTGACTCATTCGTGAAAAGTTAATTGGCCAAACGTGGCCCGGGGTGCCCTATAAATCTTTCATGAGAATCCTCCTTGTTTTGTCAATTTGTTGAAGAAGTTTCCTTTGTTTGGTCTGCATTACAGCATTATTACAGGTTTCTGACCATATGGATCCTTCCTAGTCTCTGCTTGTAAGCACATATGTTGACTAGTAATAGTGGCCTTTATTTCGGGTTTGTCTATGTCAGAGCCACAACCTCCCATAGAAAGAACTCCTTGCTTCCCCCAAACCACTATATAAAATCATCAGTCAGTTGTTCCTGATCAGCACATCTCCTTTATTATAAAAACCAAGAAGTTGCCTTTTTATTTCAGATGTTGACAATCTGTTTTGAGAAGCAAGGAATTTGGGGATAGGTAGATTTTCAGAGGTCTAAATGGTTTGACAACATCTATATAAGTGTAGTAACTTGATTATTTGGCAATTTGTCCAACTTTGAAAAACAAAAAGCTGTCACTGAGTGTTTGGCTTGTAAAAGTGTGTTCAAAGATTTTTAGTGATGAATAATAGGTTTAAAACTGGTTCTGGAGGGCAGCTATGGTCACCACAATACCACCAACGCAACTTAAACAAAAATAGATCCAGAGTCATAGAAGCATCGAACAGACTGGCCAACCTCAGAGGGAAGGCAGGGGAGGGTGGGGATAAGGGGGAGAGATCACCCAAAGGACTTGTATACATGCATATAAGCATAACCAATGGACACAGACAGTAGGGGGGTGAGGGCATGTGCTAGGGGGTGGGAGCAGCTGAGGAGAGGTCAATGGGGGAAAAAGGAGACCTATGTAATACTTTCAACAATAAAGAATTTAAATTAAAAAAAAAACCATTCTGGTGGCTATTGGTTAACATAGCTGCAGAACAGTGAATCACTTCGTAGAAGTGTGGGAACTTCTCTTTATTTTCAGTCCCCTTTTATTCTTTCTCTTTCAGGCAAAGCTGCTTTTATTCAGAGAAGGGTTTTATAACTTCAGCATTATTGGTATTTTGGATCCGAGAATTCTTTATTGTGTGTGCTGTGGTGGGGAGGTTATTCTGTGCACTGTAGGATTTTTAACAGTATTTCTGGCCTCTACCTAATAGATGACAATGTCACCATCTTCCCCCAGTCATGACAATCAAAAATGTCTCCAGACGTTTTAGGAAGGCAATGTGAAATCACCCCAGTAAAAAACCGGTGATGTAGGGAGATGAGTGTCTCTTAAACCATAGCCTTAGGCAGGGGACCACTCAGTATAGGCTGTACCTGAAGGGCCAATTCTTAAAATAAACAAGAAAAGGATGAAGAATAAAATAAAAAAGTATGCAAAGGATTGTGACATACAGGAGAACTTGCCATCCTCAGCTTGTTGCCAGAATCTTGAGTAAGCAGTAAATTTCCACAGAATGGCTGCTTCTAAAACCTCTATTTATCTAAAGAGTGTAACTTTCTAGTTCTGCTACAGGATATTTCATTTCTGGGAATTGGATCTGATAAAGACTAATGTTTCTGAGGAAGGCAAGGTCTAGCATAATTCAAAATTGTAAGTAAGTGTTTCAGGTAAATATATTATTTTTTCAAAAATTCTTTACTGTTTAAAGTATTACATAAGTCTCCTTTTTCCCTCATTGGGTAAATATATTCTTTTATCACTGGATAAAAATGTTGGAATGTTTTAAGTAGGGAACATAAATCTAATAGTTTTATTTGTTTTTACCTCTATGAGTATTGTTTATTTTTATAGGGACATGATTCAATCAATCCAGAAAATAAACAATAGATATATAATTATAGAGGCAATTACATAAAATTCGCTTGAATATAACCATTCTGTATGGCATTATTCTAATCCATGCTACACCCTTATTGTATATAATAAAACCCTAATAGGCAAATCGACCGAACGGCAAAATGACCAGTCGCTATGATGTGCACTGACCACCAGGGGGCAGACACTCAACACAGGAGCTGCCCCCTGGTGGTCAGTGAGCTCCCACAGGGGGAGCACCGCTCAGCCAGAAGCTGGGCTCATAGCTGGCGAGCTCAGAGGCGGTGGCAGGAGCTTCTCCCGCCTCCACGGCAGCGCTAAGGATCCCTCGTGGGATGTCCGACTGCTGGCCTCGAGGGGTCCCGGACTGCGATAGGGTGCAGGCTGGGCTGAGTGCACGAATGTTGTGCACCGGGCCTCTACTAAATATATAAAAGCTATAAAATATTAAAGTTACCTGAGATTCTGCCATTCAGATAAAACCTGCTAACATTTGCTTATGATTCTTTGTCTTTTCTCTGTTCACACACATAAAATTATATATAAATGGAATCATGTCTTAGACAACTTCTCATGTCAATAAATGTATGTGTGTATAATTACATATTTGTACCATGATTTAAGTGATTACTTATCTATTGATGGGCATGCAAGTTATTTATAATGTGTGTTTTTTTTAAAACTCAAATCACACTTCAATAAATATCCATTTATCTGTGTATTTTATAGCTAATAATGTAGGGCCAAAATGTCTATGTATATAGATTTTGATTTAGAATATCAAAATTACCGTCAGATATCTGAATCATACTCCTAAAAAGATGCAAGTTGATAAGTTTATGCCATAGGTGATTAAGGGAAGCTTGACTTACTCAGAGACATTTCCATTTCCAAGGAAGATACCTGGAGAATGGAATGAATTAGTTCCAAAGGAAAGAAACATTAAGGTTATGATTTGTAGGACTCCTTCTAAAGTCCCATAACAGAAACCACCATTCATGCCAGCTAGGAAAATGATAGAGTTATATGGGCCAAGAAACATAAGTTTAGTGTAAAACTGAGAGTTAGCTCTTGATCTCTGTTTTAAAAGTATAATTTCCTCAAGGAATTTGTTAGGACCTTTGACTGATAGCTCCTATTTTAATTACAGGGAAAATAAGTGGGTATAAAATGATGCAGACACTTTGAATACATAAATCTCTTTTAAAACAATAATTTACATACTTAATCTTTTAATTTTACCTTGGTATAATGCTTATATAGTCAGATACCCCCTGATTAGCTCCTGGGAGAAATCCAAAAATAAATAAAACCATTATTATGAGGTAGATGAAAAGAGAGTTTTTCTATGGGGCTTGGGGTTAAAAAGCCAGAAAGGAATTGGTTAAGGAAAAACGAAAACTTGGTGAATTTTACTGGAAGGAATAACACATTGATTACAGAAAAGAGAATGAAAAATTAAAATTTGATTCTCTGATCACTGTAATTACCAGTAATGGTCAATTGTAATTATTATAATTTAGAAAAATGAAGGAATCTGGCTGGCACTCAGGCACTTAATTACCATGTTATGACCACACCATTTGGAAAGCTTTCATTTGCATTCATGGAGATAAATAATTTCTTTCTCACTTAATGAGAAGAAAACAAATTTCCTCTGCTTTACTTATATCTTACAATCTGCTGGAGAAATTTATCATGTGGATTCCTTTTATGCAAATAATATGCATTATTATCACAGAGTTTTAGCAACTTTATCTCTCCATTGTTGTAAATTCTCTTTTGACAGAAGAATTTACAGTCTTCACTTAGTGGTGAATGGACCAAAATTCTGCCACTTTGAAGCTGCCTTTTTTTGGGATATTGATTTTAACCTGTTTATTAAGAAGCAAAGACTCAGAAGGAATCTTTGACCTTACTTCCCTTTCCTGTCCTAGAGATTCAGACAGAGAAACCTGCTTCTGGAAGGAGAGTTTAGAATGTTGCTTTAGCCTAATTTGAATTAAATATCTATCTGTATATATAAAAGCCAAAGTGACTGTCTGACCGGTCATAGCAGCTATGATGCGCACTGACCACCAGGGGGCAGATGCTCAACACAGGAGCTGCTGAGCTACGGTGACTTGACAGCTGTGGTTCTCTGGTGAAGTACCTGGAACCAGAGAGGAGGGAGCCCGATTCCAGGGTGCATCACCCAAGAACCACCTCTTGCAATTCAGGACCCCTGGGGATGTCAGAGAGCTGGTTTTAGCCTGATACCCACAGGCCAGGCTGAGGGACCCCACCAGTGCATAAATCCATGCACCAGGCCTCTAGTAGTAAATAAGAGGGCTTCAGGCAGATGACTGTTAGCTAGATACCTCCTGTGCCCCATTGTTTCTTAGTTGCCTAGCAAGGATTTCCTTGTCTGTATGTTCCTTTTCCCTTAACTACCTATAAATCACCCATTCTCACTTCTGAAATCTAATACTCTGTTTTCCTCCTCCCTCTTCTCATTTGTCCACAAATGTCTTCTATACCCAATGTTGCCTTGCTGTCTTTGGGATTTGTATGCCTATGTCAGTGGTCGGCAAACTCATTAGTCAACAGAGCCAATTATCAACAGTACAATGATTGAAATTTCTTTTGAGAGACAATTTTTTTAAAGTTAAACATCTTCTAACGCCACTTCTTCAAAATAGACTCGCCCAGGCTGTGGTATTTTGTGGAAGAGCCACACACAAAGGGCCAAAGAGCCGCATGTGGCTCACGAGCCGCAGTTTGCCGACCACTGGTATGCTAATTCCCGATGTGCATGTGTTGAAATTTTCTCTCTGGTTAATCTATGTCTGTTAATTTGATTATTAGTCCAGCCAAAGAACTTAGAAGGTGGGAGGAAAACTATTAATATTTTTTTTAGCCCCCACAGTGGCCTAAACCTCACCACTGAGTACAAAGCTCTAGCAGCAAAGTACTCACTAAAGTGGAACAACTCATTGGTTATGACACAGTAATATTTCTGTTTGTACTTACAAGTGACTTTATACTGTTCTGATAAGAGCTTTCATATGTCACAGCTTCACTGTGAGAGTTTATATATTTTTGTTTTTCAGATAAAAAGCCTGAGGTAGAGAATTGAAGATTTCTTTCTTTTGTTTCCATTTTTTTCACTCTTGATCCAATATTCATTTCTATGATGTGATGCAAGGTTCTAAATTTATTTTCTTAGAGATTATTCTTTACTAGCGACACATTAAATAAACTATCTTTCCCTTTGAAGTTGAAATATCACTTTAACTCATATTAATTTCTCCTATGCATCTGGATCAACTTATGTATGCATATATTCTTTATGGACTCTCTACTTATACTCTTTATTCAACACTATACTATTTTGATTGCAACAAATATACTGTCAGTTTAAAAATCACATAAAACAAACATCCTTCTAACATTGATATGAATAATGCAGAAGAGTTTCTAAAGAATGCTATAAAATTTTTAAATATTTAATGAATTGTAGATATAAACTAATAACTCAGAATGAATTATTGTAACTTCAGTAACAGTAAAATAACTGAATTAAAATTTGATGTAAGACTGATTTTTACACAATAATGAAAAAATATAAGAAAGCAAACATTACAAATAAAAAAGAGCACAGTGGTGGCATAGGAATTTCTAGTGCTCATTCTCTTCCTGGAAACATTAATTTGAACAACTATCCAAGCACAAAAATACCTTCACAAAAACTAAGGATTCCAGGTGAAGGGTTATAACACCTGGATGAAAGCTAAAAATAAGAAAAGATGCACTGAGGTTCACAGGGAACATAGACTCACATAACCCCATCATCTGAAGCCCATACAGCCCAGTGCAAAGAAAGACCCCTTCCCTGTGGAAGAAGAAGAGTGAAGTCAACACCCAACTTCACCACAGACCCTGGAGCCAGCCTATCCTCATACCAGACCTGCTCCTGCAGCCCTAGGTGTCTCCCTGCAGATTCCAGGGAAACTAGGGCTCTGCTCACCAAAGTACCTGCTGATTCGATAATCAAAATTCTCTCATAAAGAAAAGCCCAGGTCTAGATGGTTTCACACTGGATTCTACCATATATTTAGAAAGAACTAACACCATTTTTTTTTTCAAAGTCTTCTAAAAACCTGAAGAGAAGAGAACATTCCCAAGCTAATTTTATGAGACCGGTCTTACTCTTATTCCAAAGCTACAAGTAAAGAAACCTATAGGCCAATACTCTTGATGAATATATTACACAAAAATTATCAACAAGTTATTAACAAAATGAATTTGACAGCATGTTTAAAAGGTTCAGACACCACGATACAGTGGGATTTATCCCTGGGATGAAATCGGTAAATGTGATATGCAACATTAATAAATAAATAAAAATATTATGTAATCAACTCAATAGAAAAGTATTTCACAAAATTCAATATCCTTTCATATTAAAAACTCAACAAATTGTGTATAGAAGGTATGCACCTCAACATAACAGAAAGGCTGTGTCTCAATGCATTTGCTCTTTGCAGATGATAAGATTGGCACCCACGGGAGAAGTTAAATATGCTCTCTCATTCGCATTTTCTTCTTGCCTGTGAAATGTCAGTATGATTAAATGACATATGATAACTGGCAACTTAGACTTGTCACCTTTCAATCTGTCCATCATTCATTGCTTCTTTAATTGGTTAAGCAGTCACATATTTGAACATACAGTGTGGCAACATAATTCACTCCAACTTCTCTCCATAGGGCTGGTGTGACCTTAGTGACTAATACAGCCTTCATCCGTTTCATTTCACCCACTGTTCTCGAGTTCAAAACCACCTTCCTCAGCTACCACTGGCTGACCTCAGGTCCCCTTGCGCAGCCCATTTGCCATATGTAGTCTTTTAGTTACCCACAAAGTCAGAGTTTAAAATACATTTCTAATACCCTCCCTCCCCTACACTCTACCACAGCACCACCACCTGTCTGTCAGCAGAGACCCTCTTCTGATCTCTGAAATGTGAATGTCCTGGGGAGAGGGCAAACCATACCTCTTCATTCTAGCCAGCCCTCTGGAGCCCAGTTCCCAGTCATTCAAAACCTCAGCTTCATCTAGTGAATCTATTAGGCATAAGGCACTGTGCGAATCTTCAGAGAACATCTCACATTGACTCATTTGCTCCCCAGGCAGCCAAAGAACCAGAGCATACATATATATTTTATGGCATTTATTGAGCCTGATTCTGTCCTCAGTTTGCAGGAGAGTACCCTTTATGGCTAAGAATACCCCAAAGTTGCCATTTATCTTACCCTTTCTCTAAGAACTCTCATTGCTTCTGCTTGAGTTTTGCAGAATTGTTACACACTTTAAAAATTATTTTCTAACCCCCACTTTCTTGCCCTGTGTCTACTGTCTATTATTCACCTATTGAAACTGTACCCGGCACAATCAGGGTGTCTAAGGCACACATTTGATATCAAATGCTTCATCATTCATCTATATGTGCAAGCCTGAAAGTCTGATTTATTGTCCTCTTAGTTCTCTAGTCTCCAAACATATTGGCTCCATATTTTAGTAACACTGACTATACCTGTTCAGGTGAAAGCTTATATGGGTACAGTTTTGTTTATTTTTAAATAACAGATATAAAAAAGCTGCATCCCTAGGACAATAAGGATATATACTCTCATTAATTGAAAGGATTCAATATATCTCTAAAGGAGAACACAACACAGCCATTTTCATTTTCATCTGGCAAATCAAACTGCAATGTCTTTTTAGGGGCAGCAAAAAACTGGATTTGCTTTCGTTTTCTCTTGATTTATTGTCTTCTTATGAAGGATGTGGCACTAATGAGTATAGGCCAATGCAGCCTCCTAGGCTTCCCTTTCTGGAATGGGATCTCCTGTTCCCTGCTGACAGCCATGGGCAAGTTGAATAGCTCCTCTAAGACTTAGTTTACTCACACAATAAAAGGAAATAAGAAAACGGTGGTACTTTTTTCACATTGTTGTTGTGAAGATTAAATGAGCTCAATTAAATAAAGTGCCAAGTAGAAGCCCCAATACAAGAAAGTGCCCCAAATAGATGACGGCTCTTGTTAATAATGGAGAGAAGTGGAAAGTTTCTCATTCCCTTAAGAGCTCTATCTGGGTTAGCTTATGCCCACTGAGGAAATACGGAGAACATTCCAGCCTGCACTGCTCTGTTACATCCCTTATTAGACAAGACCAAGCAGGACCTGTGTCTGCACTTTAAAGCAAGTCACTGATCAGACTGGGTCTTGGCTGCTGTGGGATCTGCCAGTGGGTATACCCACTGCTACTTGCATCAGGGAAAAGGAATAACTTCTCCAGTAGGTGCCAATCTTATCAAACTATTCTAACGGATGCTTTCTATCTTTGTCTTTCTTCCAAGAGCAGAATAGCAGGAAAATGCACCATTTTTATCAGCCCTAGGAGTCAGCATGCCAAACCTTCTGACCAACATCAAACAGATAGGTTCTATGTCTTGAAAAACTCAGTAGGTGGGTTTCATGCACTGTTTTCACTGGAGGGCTGCAGGTACCCTTGACAGCCAGAGGCAATTAATAGCCCCTAAGAAGCCCTTCTGAACACAGTTCAAGAAGCAGGAGATATGGGTCACCAGAGGCTTCTTGAACTAAAACGAGAGACAGCAGGATAGAATGAAAAACTCTGGGCCAGGGCTTTAGCTTAACCACTAACAATCTGCCTGACCTTAACCTGTCACAAGGGCTCTGAGCTTCCTTACCTGTAACATGAGAAGACCTGGCGGCATGAGATCAGCATTTTCAAAGTGTGTTTCATGGAACATCAGCCCAAAGAGATGAGCAATAAAAACACGGTTTTGTCATTGGGTTAGTTTGGGAAATGCTGCATATGTCAAGTTACTTTGGAAAAAGCTGTTTTTCTTTCTTTTCTTTTTCTAAAATCTAATATGGTGCTTATTAGTCCTTTAAGCTGTTTAAGCTTGTTTCAGTGTTTTGCTAACACATTTGGCCACTGTTCCTTTCTGGTTTTCCTCCTATGTGCTGCTGTCAACATTCCTCATTCTGGTACCCACAGGACAGTTCTTGGAGAAAAATGGTCATCTTGTGAGTATCATCCAATCCTGACTCCAAGTCAGTCCCTGCTTTCTAAGATTTCTAATTCCAATTTAAACTAGTACATGAGCCAAGGATGTGCCACTGAGGCAGGCGCAGTCAATGCTCTGGCACTCATGCCAAAGCCTGTGTTCTGGAACAATTCAGACTCTCTGCCTGAGGCTTTTCCCCTCTATGCGAGCAGACCCACAAACACAGGGCGAGCCAGAAGTGGCAGGATTGATGCCCCTGGAATCAGCTCATGACCAATGACAGAGGGCATCTGGTGAGACAGCTCTGAGGCATGTTCTGCACTGGCCCCCAGAATTCCGCGGTGGGATTAAAACTCCAGTTGTCCTCGGTAACTATGGATGAGGAGTGAGGTTATCTTATGCTTTATCTCACTTACCCCCTCTCCTCTAATGGTGTTTCCCGGGGTCACCTCTCAAATGAACTATTGTATTAGAACCCTTGCCACAATGTCTGATCCTGGGAAAACCTAACTAAGATGTCTTTCCATGCTGAATAATGTTCCCAAATTATAGTGCTCCACAGACAAAGGCATGCAAACGAAGTCTTCACTAGCCTAAAATTGTAAACTAAGGTCAAAAGTCAGGTTCCACAAGCAGCCAATGCTAGCAAATAGAAGACAGTAACGAGAAAAAGTCCTTGGCAGATTTTTAAACATCCCTTTACCTGGATGGGCCCCTAAGAGAGCATGTACAGGGCTCATGGGACTGTATTGTCATATACCTGATACTTTTGCTTCTCATAGTGTATACAGATATTGGAGGGAGGGTTACCAGAATGAATTACAAAGGAAGCTCTAGTTATATAGAACATCCTGATAAGAACAGAAGTTTAAAAAGACTAGAAAGTGAACAAAATAAATGCATAGACCTGCAACAGACTGATGAATTTCAAAGGGAAGGGGTGAGGGGGACCAGGAAGTAATTATCCAAATAATTTATATGCATAACCCAGGGAAGACAATAATGTGGTGAAGGCCTGGGGAGGAGGTGGAAGGGGTCAATGAGAGAAAAAAAAGGAGGCATCTATAATACTTTCAACAATTATGATAAATCAAAAAATTATAGCTAAAAAAATAATAAATGCTTCTGAAAAGCCAATGATATCCTGACCAAAAAAAAAAAAAAAAAGACTAGAAAGCAATGAAATAAAGATAAGAATGACACTCCCTTTCTTTAAAAAAACATAATCTGATATCAAAAAGGATTATTCTTACACACATGTAATTATACAACAGTCATTTTATATATGAGAGGAAGATAAAAGGAACACAACAGTTTCCCAGGTCATTTGGATTATTTGGCCTAAAGGCAACGATATTGGAAACATAATATCATAGAGTTAGAAGGTTCTGAGCAAACCTTCCACATTATGATCTAACCTTTCTAAAGATCTTTCCGAGAACATCTGTGGCAAAAAGAAGGTCATCATTTCACTAAGAGAGCACATCCCACTGCTGTGAGAGGCTTTCTGGTACCCACAGGACAGTTGGAGCTAAAATCTGCCTGTCTTTCTGAAACCCATTGGTTCTTATTTTATGGTAGAGTTGGAGATGCAATTAGTTTTCTCCCATTTCACAGCTCTTACTTTACATAGAAAAAATATATTTTTTTCATATTTTATCTGCTGCAAATTATAATTACAAATCTAGGAAGTTTAGATCTATTTTTATAATGAAAACACCATTCCCTCCTTTCTCCTGAATGAGAGGTAATATTTAATTATGTTGTCTATTATAATCCATGCCTACATTCTAAACTTATTCGTGACTTGCACCTAAATTTTAAAGAATTCTAAGCAAAGACACAGATATCCTAAAACTTCATTTAGTCACAGAATCTATGGTACTGTGGTCTAATTTGTCTCTAATTACCTAATTTGATGATTTGAAACTTGGGATTCCAAATAGGAATTGGGAATTACTTCTAAGAGCTTCATAGAAAATGAATTTGCAGAGTATTAACCAGGCATTTTAAACAGATGAGCTGACGTTCCACAAGTTCTACAGCTAATTATGAGCTTGATCCTCTAAACGTCATCATATTTGAAATTTTAGAGCCAAAGTATGGCTTGATAGTACAGTTCCTCCATGATAAATTATAACCTGGATCATTGCTAGCAGGATAATGGAAAGACCCCAGAACTGGGAAATGTATAGGATTAATCAATGATTCTGATTGATAAATTTAGTCAATATTTTATAATGGAAAGAGCATAGAATTTAAAGAAAGTATATTTGACTTTGAGTTATATATGACTCTTCTAAATGTATGTGATCTTGGGAAAAAACTTGTGAGCCTTCATTTCCAGATCTGTAAAATAAAAATGATTTAAAAAATTTGTCCTTATCTCAAATAATTTTTAATGCTAAATCGAATGCTTCTATAAAAAACCTATTGTTATAAAGTACTATGCAAAAAACTTTATTTTCAACTTAAAAACCTTTAATATCATATGTGTCCATATAATATTCTTTAAGGAAAGAAAGCTCATGTAATCATAGACAATAACTATATATATGAAAATCATTATATTTTATACTCTCAATATTTGGATACCTTTTATCATCCTTCCTGACAGATGGCATTTACCCATCTCTGTATTCACACTGGCACTCTAGCATGTTGTGGCTGATCAAGGAGGTCAGAATACATATGGTTTTGGAGATTGAGTTTTCTTTCCCCTGACCCCTAAAGGGGAAAAAAACCAAGGTGAGTGAAAGACAGCTGAGTTCCTCTTTGATTCTTAGCCTTCAAGAGCCATTAAAAAAAATCGGAGAAGCATGTGCTTAGGGAGCCAGCAAATTACAGTCAACAAAAGTTGTTTTGAAAATATATTGTATTTACTAGTAATATTTTAAAATAGGTATAAAAAAAAGGCTGAGACGTTGACCATTTTTTTCTTAGTAGGTCTGGTCATCTTTTATTTTTTGTGGATGATCCAAATGAACATAAAAGTTAAAGAATCACTGTTTTGGGTTAGCTACCATAGTTTGTTTTGTTTCATTATAAAACCAAGTCTGCTCCCTGTGATTCAGATGTTTTGCAACAAACTCTTCATTGCTCTTCATTATAAGCGAGAACAAGATTTTACAGAGTTGAGATAGGCCACATTTCTTCTCCTCTTTTAAACTCGACTAAATAAGAGTAGATGATAGCAAAGGGACACACATGTTATAACAATGGTGTTGAGAATAAGAAGGGAGATATTAATGAAAGGGATTTCAACATATTTTTAGAAAATCAAAATCAAAATGGAGAAAGGTAACCACTCAAAGTAGAGGAAAATTTAGCCCAGCCAATATCCAGAGGAAGATACACTCAGTGAGAGACACAGACAGCTAAGACCATGGAGATCATTGTAAGTATAAGGTAGTATGGAAGGCTGGAGTGAGAATTGATACTGAAGATAGAGCTGGTATTAATTAAACTATAGTTAAATTGTTCAACTCTCCAGGCATAATTTTTCACAGCTGTTTTCTCCTAATGCAAAACAAAACAGAACAAAACCCTCTAAGAAAATTAAATTGGTCTTAAAGAGAAGAGAAAGACCTTCATATTCTAGCCTTGCAGGTTCCACAACATCATGAATAGTTTGTGGTCTCTATACTCTGAGGCAAGTCCATCAATGTACAAGCCCTGCAAAGGCATACAGATCCCCTAGTAAGCTTTTTTTATTGTCTCCTTCTAAATATGAACAGATAAGCAAACATTTCCTGATATTTAATGAAAGCCTACACACTAAAAAATATTTAAGATAAATAAATACAAAAAAATGACCCCATATAACAGAGATACATTAGGAATATAGAAAACTTAAGCATTAAAATATTCAGAGCAGGGTGATCCAAGAAGACATTCTATCCATATATTAAAATCACACTGCCATATGAAATAAATGACAAGAAAATAAGCATTTTGGAGAAGTAAAAAAAATAACCAGAATAACAAATTCATGACAACAGAAACTTAAGATAATTACCTAAAAAGTATTGGGAAGGGATTTAAATAAAGACATAGAGAAATATTCTAAGAGTTTACAACTGTAGTAGGGATTCCAGAAAAGAATAACAGAGGAATGAAGAAGACAATCATATCATGAAATAATGAGCATTCTTTTCCAGATTCAAAGATTATACCTAGTGTCACAATAATTAATAAATATACTTACATGCATGACTATAAAATTTCAAGACATCCAAGAAGAGATTCTCTTAACCTTGGAGGTAGAGAAGATTAAAGGGTGAGAGGTCATTTCATAAAAGAGAAAATAAAAATGAAGGCAGCAATACTGCATGCCAGAAAATAATGGGACTATTTCTGAAAAGTATTTAAAAATATTCATAACCTACAACTTAAAACCCAGTCAAATCATTACTCAGCTGTAATGTTATGAGATTCAAGAGTCAATGGATATAATGTTGAAGACTGGGGAGGGAGGCCCCAGGAAGAGAGTTGTGCAGCAGAATTAGAAACAGACCCAGGCTGAAACAGGAAGCTTAATGGTCTTGGGCAGAGGTCTCTAGAATAAAGAAAGAGGGGGAAGATGCCGCAAAATACCTGATATAATAGCGTGTTTGAGGGAAACAACAAAATATAAGAAAAAGAAAGCATATGGCAAAATCTAGGAAAAATAAAAACTTGTATCACAAAAGTAAGTTATGGCATACAACTTATTTCTAAAGTGAGCCAAAAACACATAGATGATATTCTAATACTTGTTCATGGATTTAATTAAATGGGGATGTAAGTTAACTGGAACATAGAGGAGGGGATCTAAGAGGTTACATAAAAAGCTAAAACTAACCTACCCATCATAGGAAGAAGTCAAGAGATTTTGTCTAAAACCTTTAAAATAAGAAATGTCATAAAATAAATAGTACTTAGGGATAAGAAGGGACTACTGTTGAAAATGCTACAGATGTTAAAATAATTGCATTTGGAAAAGAAATCTGAGGGACAGAAGAAGCTTGGAGAAGGGAACTGTTACTTCTCATGAAAAATCTTAGGTTTGTTTTAATCATGTGCATTTTAATCACAGCTTGAAGAGTACATTTTTTTTTGAAAACATAAGTGTACGTGACAACTCTGAAAGAGTGGAGGTGGAAAAATTACTGAGGGTGCACGGGGAAGGAATAGCTTTATGGCATTAATGACAGATTTCAAACATCATTCAGATGATATCCACCCCCCCAAAATTTTAAGATTTATTTACTTCAGTTATAAGATATATAAACTTGTTTTTCCATAAAATGTGTCATATTCTTTCTCTTTTAACTTATTATTTGGAAATAATTTTAGAATTATAGAAAAGATACAAAAATAGTACAGAGTTTCCACATACACTTCACTTCAATTCTCTAATGTTAACATCTTATGTAACCATAGTAGAGTCATCCAAACCAGGACATTAACACAGTTCACTAAATCTAATCCACAAATCTTATTTGAATACCAATTCTCCCACTAATTTCTCTTTTTCTTTTTTTATATTTTGCAATCTTAATTCTCCTGAAGAGCCAGCCCCTCTGTAGAATGTCCCTCAAATTGGGTTTGTCTATTGTATTTCCATGATTAAAGTTATGCATTTTGACAAGTATACCACAAAAGCTATAGTGTGCCCTTCTTACTGCATCAGAATGGAATATGATGTTTGTATGTCTCATTTTATGGTAGAGTAGTGTCTGCCATATTTTTCCACAAAGTTATGATTTTTCCCTGTGTAATTAATATTTTATGGGGACAGGTCCTTAGCCTTCTTAAATTTAACATTTTATTTATTAAGTGTGCATTGCATAAGAAGCTAGTTATTAACTATCATTACTTGAAGCCTTTTAAAATTATTTCTTAACATTCATTCATTTATTCATTCAATGAGTATCTTTTTAATTATTTAGGGCACTCCATAAATTCCTATCTTTAGGCTGGTGACCATTTATGCTGTGACTATGGCCTTCCCTAGGCCAATATGACCCCATCATGCCTGATATCTATAGATAATAATAGTTATCCTGAACAGGTCTTTTGGGAATCTAGTTGATTTTTCTCCCTTCTCAATAGTTATTGTTATGGGATAAGATGGGGGCTTGCTGCCCTCGGAATGAGCTCTATAATATGAAATCCATGAACAATGGAGCAGATCAGAGATATGAAAACTCTCCTCAGACAGAATATTCAGATCATCCTTCCTTGACTATAAGTTAATTGAATGAATTAACATACTTAAAGAATGTGTCAATCAAAAAGGGATGATTCTGTCTATGGGAGCACATTGAGGAGTCACTTTGCAAATATTAGCAGCATCTATCTAAGTGGGCTCTAGAGGAGAGTTTTGGTATTCTTTATAAGGGCTGCATCCAGAATAATAGGAAAAAAATGGCGGCGGAATAGACAGACGTGTTCCGAGCCTTGTCCCGAGCAGAAAGAAAGAACAGCTGAGGGTCACACTAGGAGTGTTTGTTGGCAAGTTGGGGGATAGCTGAACTCCAGAAGAAGGTGGGAGACTGCTAGATGGGGTTCCCCTGACCTGGCAGCCCCCACTGCAGCTGGGTCCCCTCCCGGAGCTGTGGGCTTGGACGCAGAGTCTGCGCCATCTGGAACCGGAAAGTGGAGCTTATCGGAAGCCTGAGAATCCACAACTGCGGCACCCACGGAACAGCTGCGAGCCCCAGAACAACGCTCCCCAATTGGGCAAACACACGGGTTCAGAGGAGCTCTACACTCCACCACGGAAAGGTCAGATTTCGCCTGGGATAAGGTGAGGTCTCTGGTCCGAGCGGGAGAGAGGAACGCGCGTTTTGCGGGAGCTGGAGGATCAGGGAAGTCTGTGCCTAGAAAAATCCGTGGCTGTTGGGGCTGGCGTGATCTGTGAATGTGGAAGGGGGTCCTCAGAGCTGCTAACAGAAGGGCTCTCTAAAAAGCAACCCATTTTGATCTGACGTGCAGGGACACCCTAAGAATTTCAGGGGTGTGCTAGACTTACGCGCAGCCACGGAGTGCGCACACTTGGGCTTTTTCCTCTTGAAATTCTTGCTTCTGATTACTAAGCCCAATACATAGGATCACCCAGTTGGGGACACCCTGGGAGACTGCAGGGGGAAGTTGTTTTTCTGGAACCTGGGGATCGGAACGGGGAGTGACCATCGGAGAGCCAGCTCTGAGGCAGCCCACTCCCACAAACCGGTAGTGAGTGCCACAGGGAAAGAAGGCTCTAACACTCCCTAGAGAGGCCATAGATAAACCCGGAAGTCAATCCAGAAACACTGCCACCCAGGGGCTGAATCACAAATTGACTCTTGTGTAATCAAAAATAAAGGAATACGAGAAATTAAGACACACCGCCTGCTTAAAATCAGAACTGGCTTACATCACTGAAGAGCAGTGGAACGCAGGGAACTGCAATACTGTCCGGACTGAGAAACAGGCGTGCCAAACAGAACAACAGAGGAAGTGAATGACCTTCACTACTCCACATTTTATTTTTATTTTTTATTTTTTTATTTTCATTTTTTGCATCTTTTACTCAAGAAACTAATTTTTTTTCTTTTTTCCTCACTTGATTTTACCTTTTTAATTATTACATTTTTATTTTCAATTCGTATTATTACTACTGCTATTTTATCTTTTTTAAGTGTCATTTTATTTTCTCTTCATTTTGTTTTGGGATTAATGTTCTACATTCTATTTTTATCTTTCCTTTAGCATCATTTTACTCTATCTCAACTCTACCTTTATGCCATCACTCTCTTCCTCACTTTTCCCTTTTCGGTGTCCTGTTTATCTTACCCCTTTCCTGCTTTAGATTTTCCCTATTCTTTCTGTTTACCCCCTGTTAAAATTTCACCCTACTTATATATCTAATCTCCAATCCCCTGCTCCAAGTCCATACACACCTCTCTCTTCGCTGTTTTAACTACCCAAAAAATTGTTTTTCTCTCTGTTCTTTAGTTGTTGTTCACTTGAATGTAGATTATATCGATTTTTTTATGCTTTTTTGTGAGATTGTTTTGCTTATTCTTTTATTTTTTTGTTTGTTTAGTGCTTCTGTTTTCCCTTGCCTCACTCAATATTAGTTGGTGTTGTAGTTTGTATTAATCCCCAGGTACTTGTTGCTGGCATTTGCTGGGATAAGTGATTGTTCTATTGGAGTTTTATCCCCAATATATATAGTCTATTTCCCTTTCTCTCTTAGTCTCTTTCTTGTGTCTCTTACTTTTTTTTTCTTCTTTTTTACCCTTTTCCCAATTTCATTTTGACACTCCTTTTCTTCTTCTTCTTCTTCTTTCTTTCTTTTTCCTCTTCTTCTTTCTCTCCTATCCCCTAATTTGCCTTTCTCTGGTGGTCACCTTTATTGGAGGTTATTAATATCGTGAATACATTTCTGTTCAGTGCCTTGTGTGTTGCACCTGGTAGTGCTGTATTTTGTGCCTTTAAATCAACACAGGAGAGAGAGAACTACATAACCAGACACCCAGAGAAGAGAGACCATGGGGAGACAAAGAAGCAGCCCGCATATGAAAGAAAAGCAGGCATCACCAGAAAAGGAAGTAAATGAAATGGAGGCAAGCAACCTTCCAGAAAAAGAATTCAGAGAAATGGTCATAAGGTGGCTGAAAAGAATGGAAGACAAATTCGACAATATGAGCAAGAACCAAGAGGAAATGAAGAAGAACCAAGAATAAATGAAAAATGACATTGCTGCTGTAAAGAACTCAATAGAAAGCATCAAGAGTAGACTAGAAGAAGCAGAGGACCGCATCAGTGAGCTAGAAGACAAGATGGGAAAAAATACCCAAGTAGAGCAACTTCTAGAAAAAAAAAATTAAAAGGCAGGAGGAGAGCCTAAGGGAACTTTGGGACAACACGAAACAAAACAACATCCGCATAATAGGGGTTCCAGAAGGAAAGGAAGCTGAGCAAGGAATAGAAAACCTCTTTGAAGAAATAATGACAGAAAATTTCCCTGATATAGAGAAGAAAAACCCACACAAATCCAAGAAGCTCACAGAGTCCCAAGCAAAATGAACCCCAAAAGACCGACGCCAAGGCACATTATAATTAAATTGGCAAACACCAACGACAAAGTAAGAATCTTAAAAGCGGCAAGAGAGAGACAGAAAGTTACATACAAAGGAACCCCCATCAGACTAGCAACTGATTTCTCAACAGAAACTCATCAGGCCAGAAGGGAATGGAATGAAATATACAAAGTCATGCAAAGGAAGGGTCTGAATCCAAGAATACTGTACCCAAAAGGCTGTCAATCAAAATTGAAGGAGAAATCAGGAGCTTCACAGACAAAAAAGGACTAAGGGAATTTATTACCACCAAACCAGCAATGCAAGAAATGTTAAAGGGTCTGCTGTGAAAAAAAAAAAAAAAAAGAAATAGGAAGCGAAGAAGGAACACAGGTGTAAAGAATAGGAATGGCGACAAATAAGTACCTATCAATAATAACTTTAAATGTAAATGGATTAAATGCCCCAATCGAAAGACATAGGGTAACGGATTGGATAAGAAAACACGACCCATATATCTACTGTCTAAAAGAAACCCACCTCAGAAAAAAAGACGCACACAGACTGAGGGTGAAGGGATGGAAAAAGGTTTTCCAGGCAAATGGAACTGAAAAAAAAGCTGGGGTAGCAATACTTATATCTGACAAATTAGATCTCAAACTGAAGGACATAACAAGAGATAAGGACGGCCACTTCATAATACTAAAGGGAGCACACCAACAAGAAGAAATAACTCTGGTAAACATATATACATATATGCACCCAATACAGGAGCACCCAAATACATAAGAAAACTCCTGGAGGATATCAAGGGAGAGATTGACAGCAATACAATAATAGTAGGAGACGTTAATACCCCACTATCACCAATGGACAAATCCTCTAAACAAAAAAATCAGCAAAGAAACATCAACCTAAATGACTCACTAGACCAGATGGAATTAATTGACATCTTCAGAACATTTCACCCCAAAGCCACAGAATATACATTCTTCTCAAGTGCACATGGATCATTTTCAAAGATAGACCATATGTTGGGACATAGGCAAAGTCTCTTCAAATTCAAGAAGATAGAAATCATATCAAGCATCTTCTCAGACCACAGTGGCATAAAACTGGAAGTCAACTACAATAAAAACAACCCAAAGAAATCAAACACATGGAGGCTAAACAGCATGCTATTAAACCATGACTGGGTTACTAGAGAGATCAAAGAAGAAATAAAAAACATCATGATAACAAATGACAATGAAAACACTACAATCCAAAATCTATGGGACACAGAGAAAGCAGTCTTGAGAGGGAAGTTCATAGCTCTACAAGCCTACTGCAAAAAACAAGAAACAATGGTAATAAATTACCTAACCCAACAACTCAAAGAGTTAGAAAAAGAGCAACAAGAAAAGCCCAGTGTAAGCAGAAGGAAGGAAATAATAAAGATCAGAGCACAGATAAACGACATAGAGACCAAAGAAACAATACAAAAGATCAACAAAACCAAGAGCTGGTTCTTTGAAAGGATAAACAAGATTGATAAACCTCAAGAAGCAAAGAGAGAGGACCCAAATAAACAAAATCAGAAATGAAAGAGGTGAAATAACAACAGATCCCGCCGAAATACAAAGGATTGTTAAAAAATACTACGAACAACTCTATTCCAATAAACTGGACAAACTGGAGGAAATGGACATATTCCTAGAAAAATATAACCTTCCAAAATTCAATCAAGAAGAATCTAAACAGCTCAATATGCCAGTAACTATGGAAGAAATTGAAGCAGTCATCAAAGAGCTTCCGGCAAACAAAAGCCCGGGGCCAGATGGCTTCACAGGAGAGTTTTACCAAACATTCAAGGAAGAACTAAAACCTATCCTCCTCAGACTATTCGAAAACATTAAAGAGGAAGGAACACTTCCAAGCTCCTTCTATGAAGCCAGCATCACCCTAATACCAAAACCAGATAAAGACAACACAATGAAGGAGAATTACAGGCCAATATCCCTCATGAATGTAGATGCCAAAATCCTCAACAAAATTCTAGCAAATCGGATCCAGCAGTACATCAGAAAGATCATACACCATGACCAAGTAGGGTTTATCCCAGGAATGCAAGGATGGTACAATATCCGCAAATCAATAAATGTGATACATCACATAAACAAATTGAGAGATAAAAATCACATAGTCATATCAATTGATGCAGAAAAAGCATTTGACAAAATCCAACACCCTTTCTTGATAAAAACTCTCAACAAGGTGGGAATAGAAGGATCATACCTCAACATAATAAAAGCTATATATGATAAACCCACAGCTAACATCATACTCAATGGGCAAAAACTAAAACCATTTCCCCTAAGAACAGGAACAAGACAGGGATGCCCACTCTCACCACTCCTGTTTGACATAGTACTGGAAGTATTAGCCATTGCAATTAGACAAGAAGAAGAAATAAAAGGAATCCAAATTGGAAAAGAAGAAGTAAAGCTGTCCTTATTTGCAGATGACTTGATATTGTACATAAAAAACCTGAAAGACTCCATCAAAAAACTAACAGACTTAATAAATGAATTCGGCAATGTAGCAGGATACAAAATTAACGCCAAGAAATCTATGGCATTTCTATACACCAACAGTGAACTTACAGAAAGAGAGACTAAAAAAGTAATCCCATTTTCCATCGCTCAAAAAAAATTAAGATACTTAGGAATAAACCTAACCAAAGAGGTAAAAGACCTATATGCGGAAAACTAAAGGACACTGAAAAAAGAGATAGAGGAAGACGTAAACAGATGGAAGAACATACCATGTTCATGGATTGGTAGAATCAACATCATCAAAATGTCCATACTACCCAAAGCAATCTATAGATTCAATGCAATCCCCATTAAAATACCAACAGCATATTTCACAGACCTAGAAAGTACACTCCAAAAATCCATCTGGAATAAAAAAAGACCTCGAATAGCCACAGCAATCCTGAGAAAGAAGAACAAAGTAGGAGGGATCTCAATACCAGATTTCAAGCTGTATTACCAAGCCACTGTCCTCAAAACAGCCTGGTACTGGCACAAGAACAGACATATAGATCATTGGAATAGAATAGAGAATCCAGAGATCGACCCAAACCAATATGCACAATTAATATTTGACAAAGGAGGCATGAGCATACAATGGAGTCAAGACAGTCTCTTCAATAAATGGTGTTGGGAAAATTGGACAGATACATGGAAAAAAATGAAACTAGATCACCAACTTACACCATACACAAAAATAAACTCAAAATGGGTACAGGACTTAAATATAAGACGGGAAACCATTAAAATACTAGAGGAATCCACAGGCAGCAAAATCTCAGACATATGCCAAAAGAACTTTTTCACTGATACTGTCCCTAGGGCAATGGAAGCCAAAGAGAAAATAAACAAATGGGACTACATCAAAATAAAAAGCTTTTGCACAGCAAAAGAAACCATCAACAAAACAACAAGAAACCCCACTGTATGGGAGAACATATTTGCAAATGTTATCACTGATAAAGGTTTAATCTCCAACATCTACAGGCAGCTTATACAACTTAATAAAAGGAAGATAAATGATCCAATAAAAAAATGGGCAACGGACCTAAATAGAATCTTTTCAAAAGAAGACAGAAGGAAGGCCAAGAGACATATGAAAACATGCTCAAAGTCACTAATTATCTGAGAGATGCAAATCAAAATGACAATGCGATACCATCTCACACCTGTCAGAATGGCTATAATCAACAAATCAACAAACGACAAGTGTTGGCGAGGATGCGGAGAAAAAGGAACCCTCGTGCACTGCTGGTGGGAATGCAGACTGGTGCAGCCACTGTGGAGAACAGTATGGAGTTTCCTCAAAAATGAAAATGGAACTCCCATTTGACCCAGTAATTCCACTCCTAGGAATATATCCTAAGAAACCAGAAACACCAATCAGAAAGGATATATGCACCCCTATGTTCATAGCAGCACAATTTACAATAGCTAAGATTTGGAAACAGCCTAGGTGCCCGTCAGCAGATGACTGGATCAGAAAACTATGGTACATCTACACAATGGAATACTATGCTGCCATAAAAAAGAAAGAATTACTACCATTTGTAGGCACCTGGATGGAATTAGAGAACATTATGCTAAGTGAAATAAGCCAGTCAATGAAAGAAAAATACCACATGATCTCACTCATTTGGGGATAATGAAAAACAGTATAAACTGATGAACAAAAAGATAGATACAGAGGCAGTAAAGCATCAAACAGACTGTCAAATTACAGCGGTAAGGTTAGGGAGAGGTGGGGGAAATAAGAGATCAACTGAAGGACTTGTATGCATGCATATAAGAGTAACCAACGGATGCAAAACATTGGGGGGTGAGGGCAGGTATGGGAGTGGGGTGGGGGGGGGCAATGGTAAGATATGTACACATATAATACCTTAATAAAAAAATTAATTAAAAAAAAGGGCTGCATCCAGGCTTGTTGCAATCAAAAGTCCAAGTACTAGGACTAGCTCCTCTTGTTTTGAACCCAGAAGACAAATCATGTATTCAAGACACCAACAAAACAAGGTCACCAAAATTACTTTTGAAAAAATATTGTATTTGGTTTTACACTGAAAGTATAAAAGTAGTAGCCATGGAAAACATTTAAACTTTGTTGGACTTTTCACATTTTATAGTTTTCCATTGTTTATATTGGGTAACATAAGGAAAGAGGGATCTAACTAAAATGCTTATGGCCTCAAAAGGTTTTAGTCATGCTCTGTTTTGATCCCATGCTCACCAAGCATTATTTGTGTTACAATTTAGCTTCCCAGGCAGGAGTTGTTATATGGTTTCCTGGAACAGGAATTTGACATTAGTATTCCAGTCCATGTAGCAGTTATTTTTTCTCATTGTAAATCAATAAGTAGGCATTCTGGTTTGATGCATTGGTCTGTGAGCTTGTTTAATTTGAGTCTGCCCCTGAGATATGAGGTACTTTTAGTGAATGACAATATCAGATCTCCAGGTCTGTCGATCTAAAACCCAGATTCTAGTCAATGCAGCAAACAAAGGAAGACCTAGTTCCTTCTGGAAACAACTTTTAATTAAATTTTTTTTCAAACATCCATTCATGTTTGCGAATTAACTCTTCTAAATAAAAGCTCTTTATCAAGAAAGTACCATGTGTTAATGTTCAAGAAAATAGAAGAAATAATAATGCTCATCAAGACAAACCAGACACAGACAGAGAAGCATCAATCAGACCGTCAAACCTCAGAGGGAAGGTAGGAGAGGGTGGGGATAAGGGGGAGAGATCAACCAAAGGACTTGTATGCATGCATATAAGCCTAACCAATGGACACAGACAACAGGGGGGTGAGGGCATGAGTGGAGGGGTTGGGGGGTTAATGGGGGGATAAGGACACATATGTAATACTTTAATCAATAAAGAAATTAAAAACAAAACAATGTGGATTCCTGAGTCTATATCTACAGGGAAGGAAGAAGTTTTAACTAACCTCTTAGGAGCAAGCTTAATTAGGGAAATAGACTTAAAAATAAACAACATATTGACCAAAGACCCAAAGAGAATCATTCCCTGAATACCCGTATGTAATGATTTACTGAACTTAATCATCTCTTGTTCCAAAGAGTTTACTGACAAGACAAACATACTTGCAAAACTCACAAGATAGGGGTATTTTCATATCTCTGATTAAATACAGGCTAAGGGGAGCTGTTTTTAAGTAAAAGACATCTTCTGCGAAGAATATAGATGTAAAGTCAAGGTGTTTAAATGAGGAGAGTTCAGTTAAGAAAGGTGACATGGGAGACTCAGAAAATTATACTAGGCAACTTAGAAGTGGTGACTTATATGCATGCATATAAGAGTAACCAATGGATGCAAAACATTGGGGGGTGAGGGCATGTATGGGAGTGGGGTGGGGGGGCAATGGTAAGATATGTACACATATAATACCTTAATAATAATAAAAAAGAAGTGGTGAGATGGGGAAATGATAAAATGAAATTCACTATATGTGAAAGCAAAGAATCGAAAACCTGACAGTAATCTACAGATGGATAATGAATGGTCTTAAAGTCATGTTTGTGATCTTGATGTTTCATTGCAGATATAAGTTGGGGAGGGGGAAAATAATTTTCTAGATATTGAGTGCTTGATATAACATAACCCTTTCTTTCCTCCCTAAAATATATTGGTTTCTGGCTAAATATAAGAACAGAGAGGAGGAAGTTCTAAAGGCAGAAAGGCTGACTGAAGTTTGATTGGTTTCATTAAAAAAAAAAAAGTATTAGGTTTTTTTTTGAGTACTCAAAGCCCCTGACCCACTTTTAAGGAAAATATATTTCAGAAAGCAAGTGTCCTTGCTAATTAACCTGCAAACTCATATTGAGAACCTATTATCTGGGTAATCAGTTGACATTGTATGAAGAGAAAGTAGAAATAATAAAATGGAAGTCAGCTGTTTACATCTTTATAATCTGGGGTTGGGGAGACGAGATTTACATGTACAAAATGTTATCTAGAAGTGTAAGACAAACTGTCAAAAACCCTCAGTAAGTGATTTCATCTCTCTGGGCTTTATTTTTTGATCTGTAAACTTGTTTTCAAAAGTCCTAGGATTCTGAGGTATCAAAGGAGTATCTCAGACAATTAGGGGATGAGAGAAGAGAGGGAAATGTGGGCTGGGATAGTCAGAGAAAGCTTTAGGGGTCCAGAGTCCTTAGGAATAGGTAGACTGAGGTTTGGGAAAGTCAGGAGTACAGATTGATGTTCAAGAGAATGCATAAAAATAATCTCTTCCCTTCTAAAGGAAAAGCACAATAGTATTTTTAACATCCTATATTTACATTTTCTGTTGAACACCCTTTTAAAATTAAACATATGACTAGCACCTATTTTTTAAAACTAGAGAGGTCTTTATAGACACTCTCTTCAAGCTCTCTAACCTCTTGTCCTCCGATTCCCCTGACTCCCTCTGTTCCTGCCATACTTCTTATACTGCTCACTCTGCTTTGAACTCCAGATGTTCTCTCCTGCCTCTGTTAGCTCTTGCTTTATTCCTCAAATGTCTTCCCCATTTACCTTGTTGTCTGGCACCACCTTCGAAACCATCCTTCAAAGGGTACCAGTAGAGGACGCCTCTTCCTATATGAAGTTGTGGGAGTTCAAAAGTAAATTCTCCCATTGTCTAAGTTCTTTTAGTTGGGCTAATAATCAAATTAACATGAGACAGTAACATGAGAAAATGCCCCAGATTTATTGCAGATGTACATTTGGGGGTGCCATAAGATAGTGATTCTGCTTATTTTCCTGAGCAGGATGCAAGGGTGATTTCTTTCCCAGGTCCTTTTCCAGATGGATTTGAAGAATGAAGCCATGGACAAAAGGTGGTAGGTGAAAGGGTGGAAATTTATTGGAAGCAAATACAAACTCCCACCTAGGGATGGGGGGTCTCAAGGGGTTAACCCACAAAGCCTCTTTTTCTAAGATTTATAAATGCTGTAGTTCTTTGTCTCTTCATGCTTCCTTCTAATTGGAACCTTCCCCCATTTTATGACCCTGTACTTTTTAAATTGGTCAGTCTTTTGCAGAATATCATCTTCAAAGTTTAAAGCCCACGTGTAACATTTCTCTATCTCCTGTGAAAATCTGTTTTCTTCTTTCTTCCATTTGTCGACATTTCTCTATCCTCTGTGAAAGTTTGTTTCATTTGTCTCCATACTCTGTAAATATATGTCTTCCTCTCTCCTTATCCTGTGGGACCTTATCTATTCTCGGTGAATGTATGCCTTCTGGCGGTTCCAAACCACCACCTATGCATTCCTACCCCATGGATACTCTTTATCCCTAAACTCCTTTCAATATGAGATCAAAGATGCATTGGGTAGTTGAGGTTCATATACCATGTTGGACAAAGGACAAGGTGGGGGGGTGTAGGGAATCTGGGATTTGAAAGGAACAGTAGGCACTCTACAGGTTGATGAGAAAGAGCAGACATGTAATAAACAAATTTTTGCTGGGCCAGCTGGAAACAATGGGACACAGAGAAGGAAATCTAACAGATGGCTTTGCTAGATTTCTTCTTCTTTGCCACATTTACTTTATACTAGAGGCCCGGTGCATGAATTCATGCACCAGTGGGGTCCCTCGGCCTGGCCTGTGGGATCAGGCCAAAACCAGCTCTTCAACATCCCCTGAGGGGTCCCGGATTGCAAGAAGGCACAGGCCAGGCCAAGGGACCCTACTGGTGCACAATTTGGCCTGGGGAGGGACCACCAGAGGGCTCCAGGGCATGTTCGGCCCATCTTGCTCAGTCCCAATCGGCTAGACCCCAGCCGCAAGCTAACCCACCAGTAGGAGCATCTTCCCCCTGGTGGTCAGTGCACATCATGGCGAACGGTTGAGTGGTCTTAGCATATCATTAGCATATTACGCTTTGATTGGTTGAACGGACGACCGGATGACCAGACACTTAGCATATTAGGCTTTTATTATATAGGATTATGACACTAAGGTGTTACTCCCTTCCTTTAAAGCAGTTTTTCTATTTAAATTCCTTTAGGCAGGTAAGGGGGCAGGGTTAAAGTTTTTTTTTTTTTTAATAAGTCTTCTGTTCCTTAATAACCAACTTAAAATCAATATCCCAATTGGCATATTTTTAGGGTGGTAAAACTTCAGACCTCCTCAAAGTCTACCCTATCCTCTTGACCTCTCTTTCCCCCTTTGGATAGTTGATTATTTCTCCCTTTGGTGACATACTGCACACTGGATCATGCTGCTTCCCTATTGATCTGTGAGTTCTCTTACACTAGGTGTTATATGGCTCATTTGTCATTTTCGCCTCAGTCCTAGCAAAATACATAGCATATAATAGACCCCCACTGAGGTAAGTACATACTCACAAGTGAATAAAATGAGTGAATAAGTTAAGTGAATCCTTAGGGTGCCTTTTATTCATCCATTTCTTTCTTGCCCATGACAAATGTAGAGAATAGATTAGAAAAGGTGTTCTTTTTTTGCCTTACTGAAGTGTTTTGATACTCTGTTTGCCTTTCAAAAAATGTTTCAATAATAGTTTGCTAACTAGGCATAAATGAAAGCAAAATGAGAGCTCCATAAAACCATGGCCTTTTTAGAAGAAACAAATTTTATGAATCATTGCCATTTTAAATTTATACCCTAATATTTTGTCCTAGGGGCTCTCACTCACTAATGGCGTGGAAAAAAAACCTGCAAAAAGAAAGTTATTAGATCTATCAATTGTGCTTACCACTAAAGCTATTGTCATGTTTCTCCCCACAAATGTTAAATAAAGGCCAAGTCAGATTATAATTTAGCTAACATTTTCCTTTCAGAATAAACAAAATAGATGCCAAGTAGAGCAGAAAGTATTGCTTTTCTCATTCTCGAATGGCCTGGTGACTGCCTGGGAGGGACTAACCAGCTTTCTGGAAGTGGCAACTTTCTCACTGCCCAAGACACAATCAAGCTTGATGCCATCTCTGCCACTCGGGGATAATGAACCATCATGCACTGTCAGGAAAAGAAAAAAGAACTTAATGCATAGTACAGCCAGCAATCATAAGCAAGAAAAGTGCTTCAATAGCATTTCACACCATTGAAACACATCTAACATGATTTCTCTGTTGCCCTTTTGTTACATTCCCACCATTTCTGTAGGGTTCTTTCCTGATGCTTCTTATTCAGTAACAGTTTTTTTTGTTGTTGTTTTGTTTTGTTTTTACCACCTTCATTATGTTCTCCCTCATTCTCTGTTAATTTTTAAAAATTCAACTTTCCCTACCTGTATAAAGTCCATAATTGCATATACATGCCAGAGTAGAGTGTTGTAAACATTGGACTAAGGAACGTTTTAGCACCTCTTCTCTGAGTTGTCTATATAATGATTTTTAAAACTACTTTGAAAATAGTATTTTCAGTTGTTTAACACAGAAATTTCACCAAACTTAAAAAAAGCAGTAATGCTTCAGTTATTACTTGAAACCCTCCCTTATCTAATTCATAGCTATTTTCAGGTTTGGTTAAAAAAACACACACACACAAACTTACACATTATACCAGGGCCTACTCACTTAAATCTTGAATAAAAACTTAATCTAGGTATCAAAAAGATAAATAAAAATTTAAAAAGGGAAGAAATGGGTATATATGTATAGGAAACAAACAAAAAAGGAAGTAGTAGGTATATTACAATTTAAATACTTTTAATTGGTAATTTTTAGTAGGATTTTATGTTCATAATTTTTTCCATGGCCTAAATAGACTTGTTGTGACCATTCATAAGCTTCTAGATGAGCAGTGTCCCGGAATACCATAAGCACTGAAGTCGAGTCCCAATTGACTGCATCCTAGGAAGGCTCTAGGGCTTATTTATCCAAGAAAAAGTGCAAAAACTTTCAAGCCAAGAGGTCAAGGAGTAACTGTCAGCTGTAAGGTGAACTGACTCCTTCCTGTGCTTTAATCTCCTGCTCTGTAAAATGGAGATTATAGTTGCACCTACCACACACACAATTTTTATGTGGCATAAATTAAATTACAACTAGGATTTTCATGGTGATTTGCAGTTTTCAGAGCACTTTTCACATGTCCCCTGGAGACATATTTCATGTTTATATCCCTCATAAATAAAATATCATGTTAATGTACAAATTGAAAAACTTAGATATCTCATCTTTATAAAAAAACAATAAAAATCTATGTACTATGAAATATGAATCAATATTCTGTTTAAATTGTTATAAAATAATACTCATGATAATACTGAATATTTATTTAGTAGTAGTTACTACATACCAGACACTATGATAAGTACTCTATTTACGTTGCCATTCATTTGTGTAATCATCATATAAGCCTCTAAACAAGGTATTGTTAGTAGTTAAAAGGCTAAGAAAGTGCAATTACTTAATTGTAGACAAGGCTTTGAACCCAAGCATTCTGATTCTAGTTACTATGTTAATATACTGACTTACTTTTCAGAGGCTATATGTTGCCTTTTAAAACAAACCAGATAAATAATTAAATCCATGTATGGTAGAATGATAATTACTTAGTCATTGTCACCTCTTGTTTCTGTTATCTTTGATTTTTCTGGCTAACTTTAAGATTATATTTTTTGCATTTAGTGTTCTGAAGCTCTACACTGTGATATACTTAAGTATGAATTTCTGTTTACTTATCTTGATTAGAATTCTTTGGATTTCTTGAATTCCATGTTCACCTTAAATAATCCCTTGTCCTATACTTTGAGCAGCAAGGTTCTAGGAAATTTCTTCTGTCCTATCTCTATACACTAATTATTTCAGCACTGGGTAATTTGGCATATTTTGTTTGTTGTGTCTAGAACTTCTATTTGGTTATTTTGGAAACCTATTTTTCTTTTTATAAAATTCTACAGATATTTAAAAGTGTGTCTTTGATTTCTTTTAAGAGAATAAGTATAATCATTTGTTTTGCATATTTGTCTGATCATTACAGTAATTTCTCTTTTTTGTCTGTTGCTTTTCTTGATTTTTCTTACTGTTTGCTTTTCTGTGTGCTCAGTAATCTTTATACAAAGATTGAAAGATTTATAGGAATAACTTGAGACTTCTCATAAACCTCTATTCTTACTGAGAAGATGGCTGTTGTTTACTTCTGCATCTGTCTGGGGCCCCTTATCAGTCCAAGAACATTTCCCACTTCATCCAGAGTATGAGCATCTTGGCTGCAAGTTCGCCAAGAGGAAGTTTATTTCCAGTTCCAGTTTTCCCTGACAGCACAGGCATGCAGGAGCCTAATATATCAGATGGACTCTGCACCCAAGGTGACCCTGTGTTTGAAGCATCATCCTCTTAGTCTCATAAGATCTCTAAACAAAAGATCTTTGTTTCTTTTTTTTTTCAAGTGAGAAAATGCCATCAGGAAAAGGTCACTTAACCCTACACCTCTGATTTCTCATCTATTCCAAGATTTTGGCCTGTTCATTCCTCACTTTCAAAAAACACTCTCTGGTGTTTTTTAGTTTGTCTTGAATAGAATAGTTGCTCTAAATCCCCTAGCCTGGGGTCGGCAAACTGCGGCTCGTGAGCCCCTTGAGTGTGGCTCTTCCACAAAATACCACGGCCTGGGCGAGTCTATTTTGAAGAAGTGGTATCAGAATAAGTTTAAGTTTAAAAAATTTGGCTCTCAAAAGAAATTTCAGTCGTTGTACTGTTGATATTTGGCTCTGTTGACTAATGAGTTTGCCGACTACTGGGCTAGCCTATTGCCTAGCCTGCTATAACCAGAAGCAGAAGTTTGAGCTACATCAAATTTACTTCTGCTTATCAATTTTCATTTTCATCCTCAACTTTAAAGTTGTCTTTCTCTTGGACTGATATCAAATATCCTTTTAGTAAAGAGTTATTAGTGATGCTAATATTCACCCCCAACAACTTATTAGATACGATGGTTAGAACCCAGCTTCTGGCTTTGTACTACAACGTAGCAAACACCTGTTCAACATTTCAGTGTCTTGGCCCTTTTCCAGCCTACACTGCTCCCAGGGACTCTAATAATCCACGTTAGAGCATGTAAGAGGGGTAGCACTTAAGGAGAAAGGGCCCAGAGCCCACATGATATTTAAAAGGCCTCAAGTATGTGCTGACACTTTACACGAACAGATGGAACTGATAGAAGTCATCAGTGTGACAGCAGGCACCTAAACAGTAGGACTATTTCTGGTTTCTAGCAGCACTGACTCTAGATTAAGGCCATCTGATTTCTGACTCAATCTTATTCTGTAATATTTTCCTTACTCCTCACAAACATGTTTTATTTTTGTATCTGAATGAAGGAAAGTTGCTATATATGAGGAAAATCCTGATAACAAAGGGTCACTTTTATGATCATCCTAGGAAGCATGCAGATTTTGACTCTGCTCAGCTCTGGAACATAAGAGCACTAGTAGAATTATTTTTACTTGCTTATTTCACCAAAAAGTTCAGTCATTTTACCAAGAGCCTATCTTATATTAGAAAACTTAATTCCCAATGGCATAGTTTTAAAAAATTTATTATTCCATCTAACAACTGATCACTCTTTGATTAATCTGTTCCTTCCTACGCATACTGCCAAATTGAAAAAAAAAGGTAAGCAGTAAACATAGGATTTCTACCCTCACCTTTGTTAGAATGATGACATACCTTATTAGATTTCATTTAGCAAATCCTCATGCTTATAGAAAATGACACATCACATCATACAATTAACACTGCTTTCATCATTTGTTCTGAACCCAAGATTTGATGGATACCAAGAGGGGTACAGATTTGCTGAGTGTCAATACAAAAAGAAGAATTAAATCAGTGCTTGAGGAATTTTCAGAATAATAGAAAAGGACTCATTATTTAATTTGACCTATCAGCAAACTTAATAACATTGAAGGAGGATTTATTGGACCATAATGTTGTTCTCAGAATGGTGGGAATAAAGAAAAGTATGAAATAAGGTTTTTGCCTTTAAAAAAGTGACTCATGTCTTGTTGAAAGAATAAGATATACACACAGCTGAAGGGAGAGGTAACAGAGTTAAAGAGCTATAGTAGGGGCAAATACATGAAGTATGAGTGCATATACTAAAAGCCTCCACTGGAAAGTTGTGGGACAAGAGACTGGATAAATAGATCTGACTTTACTAATGAACAATGATTTTTAGCTATGGAATTTGTAATTGATCATCTACTGTGGAACCATTCTAAATTTTCTGGGCAAGAAAAAGAATGATACATAAAATTTATGATCATTAGAGATTTCCCCAGTATTTCTGATAGAAAGTAAAAAAAAAAAAAAGTTGATTTGGGGCAAATCTTGGAGAAGAAAAAAATGATTGAAGAATACTTTAATAATCACTTGTATTTGCTTAAATGGGTATGCCAAAATTGCATGAAGCTGTTTCAGATAAAGATCACCAGACTTTACCCTTGGATATCTGGTTTTGTAAGTCTGGTTTAGTACCTGGGAATCAGATAAACAAGTTTGGAAATCACTAGTTGTGAGAGAAAATAGATGCCAGTCTATGGTAATGATAATAGAAATGAAGAAGAAATTTATCAAAAAGAGTGGACTGACAATTCTCAGGGGGAAAGAGGTGTGTGGGGTGTGGGAAGAGACTGGACAAAAATCGTACACCTATGGATGAGGATAGTGGTGGGGTGGGAACCAGTGGAGAGGAGCTATGGAGGGGGGGGGGAAAGAGGAACAACTGTAATAATCTGAACAATAAAAATTTATTAGGAAAAAAAAAAGAGTTTCCCAAAAGAAGCCTTAGTAGTATTTGGATTTTGGAACTGAAAAGTAAGAGAGAGAGATGTATCAAAGATGATTATGAAACTGGTAGCTAGGAGGTACACAACAAATCTTGATTGACTGAATAAATGTCCTTAACATTTTAATTAGATTTCAGCAAATAAGAGAAAGAAGTGAAGGAACTTAAGCCATTAGTCCTTGAACATATTATGAGAATGGGAAAGAGCAAAATTATAGCAGAATAGCACACTCCCAACCTTCCGTAGGATGACTGGTAATTTAATTATCACTGGCAAACAACTCTATAGGAAAAAATTCTATAATCAGGAAGGAACAGATCACATTTAATTTCCCTAGATACACAGTTTAAAAAAACAGAAATGCCCAGATATTATCATATAGGAATTAGACATGTTTTGATTTTTGAGAGAATTATTTTCTTTCTAGAGGCATCTTCAGTTGAGTTAATTTTTAAAATGGGTCAATCTGGAAGTAGTGATGATAAAAAGGAAAATCAGTTTGTAGTACATTCTGGTCTTTTAATGAACTCCTAATGAGTGAATTACTTGGAGTGAGGGAGGAATGTTCTAGTACAGCCGTCTCAGTGGGTTACCTCATGCAAGTTCCTTTTCTTTTCTTTTCTTTTCTTTTGTTAATCCTCACCCGAGGATATTTTTCCATTGATTTTTTTTTTATTGTTTAAAGTATTACATATAGTAGTACATATATCTCCTTTTTTCCCCCCAGCCTCCCCTACCCCTTGTCGCATGCCCTCATCCCATCCCCCGCAGTGTCTTGTGTCCATTGGTGTGCTTATATGCATGCATACAAGTCCTTTGGTTGATCTATTTCCGCTCCCTCCCCAACACTCCCCAGCCTTCCCGCTGTAATTTGGCAGTCTGTTTGGTGCTTTACTGCCTCTGTATCTATCTTTTTATTCATTAGGTTATAATGTTCTTTATTTTCCATAAATGAGTGAGATCATGCCACTGATTTTTAGAGAGAGTGGAAGAGAGAGGGAAAGACAGAGAGAACATCGGTGTGAGAGAGACACATTGATTGGTTGCCTCCTGCACAAGCCCCAAACAGGGCCCAGGCCAGGGAGGAGCCTGCAACCAAGGTACGTGCCCTTGACCATAATCAAACCTGGGACCCTTTGGTTCGCAGGCCAATGCTTTATCCACTGAGCCAAATTGGCTAGGGCTCAAGCAAGTTTCTTATTCTCCCTCAGTTTATTTCTTTACCTGAAGCCAGAGGAAGACTAAATATGTCTCTAAATCTATTCTGGTTCTAACCCATTTTTGTATGATTGACATGCTTAAATTATCAAATGTATTGTTTTTATTAGGATGAAAGAAATGTGAGCTCATAAAAAGCCGGAGAGAGAAAGGATAATAGATAATATATAATAAATTATTATCCAATTTTTTTTTCTTTTCATGAATTAATGTTTATTATTTGTTCTTAGAAGAACAGAGAAAAAGGAGGTTATTGTCATTATTATCACCATCACCATTGTCAATTATATCAATTTCATTAGCACAAACAAATCTTGACTTTCCTCTGGGACTTCCAAGCATAAATTAGAGTTTCCCTATAAGATATCTAGCTCATAATTGGCTACAGTCACTGAAATGAGTAAAAGATGATAAAATATAATTGTCATGGTATCCTAACTTAAAGCTATTAACTATAGTGAACTCCATAAACTTATACAGATGTGATACATAACTATGTATATACCTTGCATTCATATATTTAGTGTTACCATATGACTATACCTATAACAGTAATACTAAGTGTGTCTATTGATAGAAAGGGACATAAACAGATATTCCATATGAAAAGCTAATTTTTGAAGACTTTTTAATGTGCCTAGTGCTTCTCCAAGTGTTTCATATGGCTTTTCTGATAACCCCAACTACATAGAAGTGTGAACATCTAACCTTGATTAAAGGTTAGATGTTCACACTTCTATGTAGTTGGGGTTATCCACATTTTACAAATAAGGAATCTGAGATACAGAGAAGTTAAGTAATTTGCCCAAGATCACATAGCTGCTAAGGTTAGAGATGGGACATAAATGTGGACAGCGAAATCATTGGGGTCATGCTTTTGTTCATAATACCATACTGCTTTGACAATCAACTGGTTATTGTTTAAAATGAGAGAGTAAATGAGAATTCTCCTTCTAAGACTACCTCTTTTGTACCCACAGGTTGTTTAAACCAAAGTATATGTGGTTATTTTTTTTCCAAGTTATTTTTCTCACTTCCTCGGATTATTATGTCTACTTCTCCAATATACAATGAATACCACAGGCCCACTGCATAAAGTACATGTCTCAGGCAACCAGTTCATTGGTGGAGAAAGTATATATACCATTATCTCATAGGAGAGAATTAAAGGTGTCTACATTTATAAAGATTCCTTCCATTTGCCATTGTTATCCCAAAACATCGAGCAGATATCTTTAACTCACAAATCAGTCTTAAAGCTTTCCACCATAGTTCTCAGAGCCTTGCAAAGTCATTGTTTCTGTTTGAAGTAGTATTCTTCTTTTCAAGCAGCAGTTAATTTAGGAAGCAGTACGTTGGACACCTTTATTACATAACTCTCCTTAGTACACAGATCCCTTGGCGCACTTGTTCTTGTCACTGTTGTTATCATTGCAAAGTACAGAGTGGAACACAGGACTCTACATGGCCTGAGAAATTACAGAATCCCCAAAGACCTCTTGACACCATTTACCCAAAGCCTGAAGCCCTGGCAGCAAGGACACCTATCATCACCTCATGTCCCATCTGTCATACCTGTCTCTGGTGAGGCCAGTTGCAGCCATATTTACTATTGTCGGGTTGACAGTTTCCTCTGGACTCATGAAGATTAAAAAAGATAAACTTGTTGCACCATATTTAAGTCATTGGCAAAAGGCATTAAGGAATCCCTAAGTAGACTAGGTAAGGAAATAAAAATCAAACCACTCTTCATCTGTTCTACTTTCACCTCCTCCATTTTTCCTGAGCTAGCACTAATGCCTGTATCATGCATGGATTTTTAATTTAAGGTAAATCAGTGAATTAGATAGAGCTCTATTGCCACTTTTCCTTAAGAATCACCTCTTACTGGATGAGCATATCACCTATGTCTCTAATGAGAGAATATTAAGCTCCCTTTTTACATCTAAAGGGACAAATCATATTTTCAGTTTGCAATTCGGAGTTGGTTTTGCTGTTGTCTGCTACCATATTCTTGACTGGCAGTGATGCATTACAGGGGGAAGTTGCAGGCACTTCTGCATATTTAGAATGTGAGCTGAATATATGAGTCAGGGCAAGTCTCTCCAACGTAAGGTAATGCAAAATACAATTTAGTGTTGTTTCACTTACAATCAGGCTAGGCAACAATACTCCTATATCACATTAGCGTTAATTCTTCCAACTGTGTGTGTTTTAGGTAAAAGACTGTTTCTGTGTTTTTCTATTGAAAGGAACAGCTCCCTGAAAGGGATCAAATAGGCAGAGCTTTGCATTTACCTAAAGGGGAAACTTTAAGTACAAAGGTTTACTATAATCAGTAGAATGCACAGGGATCAGAAAGCACAATTCTAACTTCAGAGGTTGCCAAGTAATGGAACAAGGCTATCATTTCCTAAGGTTTTCAGATACTATTATTGCAAATTTGGAATATTCTATGATAGCACCAGATCCCAAAATATGTAAACTTGTGAATGAATAACAGATATTGGAATGTTGCTTTTATTTTTAGTAAATGTTTCTATCTTAGAAGGAGAGATATAGTTCAGTACTACTCACAACAACACATCTCATTCATCTTACTAAATTCATTGTATTTTATAGCATTTTGCTGGTGTTGTTTCCTCCCTGGTCTTTATTGTCCCTTTAAAAAAATCTTATGAGGCGATAAGAAATCTTTTTAATGAATGAGGCCTAGGAATTGTATTCATTGCCTGCGGTGCAAGACCCTCTATATTGGACATGACAGATGCTGTTCTAAGAACTTCACAAACATTAAATTTTCTCAAACCCACTAGACAGGTGCTATTGCCATCCCCACTTTATAGGTTAGGAATTTGAGGCATAGAAAAGTTACATTAGGTTTTCAGAATGACAGAAAGCAGAGGATTGGATTTGAATTCACACAGGCCAGTTTCAGCGACAGTGCTTTTAACTAAGGTAACGATATGTAATTTATCATCCAAAGGGAGGTAATTCTGAGAGTTAAAGAAGGCCCTACTGCTAATTACACTGGCACAGTGGGTGTAAATTGAGATGATCCCAGGCGTACATATATGGTCACACTACTCTTAATCTCCATTCTGTGCTGTTCAAATTTATTACCACACTTACTATGTTGCCAAAAGGAGCATACATGTGGGGCAATTATAATCTTGCAGTAAACATGGGCATTTTATTGCTGAAACAATGTACAGTGAGTCCTCATTTGATGTCGTAGATAGGTTCTTGTAACTTTAAGTGAAACGATATATAATGAAACCAAATTTTGCCATAGGCTGATTACATACTGAAGATAAGTCCCTACAGCTTATTTCTGATCACAAAAACATCACCTAACCTCTAAATAAAGACCCCAAACTCTTCTAATATTAAACACTGAAATAAATGTGAGCTATACATACATTTAAGGAAGTTTAATGAAAACATTTAAGATAATTATTTTCTAACCTGCTTATTGCAGTTCAGAGTCATGGGTGGCCAGACCTACCCTGTGGAGCAGGGTGCAAGGTGGAAACCCACCTTGGACAGGATGTCCTTCTGTCGCAGGGCACACCCACCTTCACGCAGACTGGGACCATTGTGTTTCAATTGGTGTGTTTCACACCAATACACCTACTGTGCACATCTTTGGGATGTGGTCCTGCTTGGAATCTCTTTTTTTTTTCTCCTTATCAATGTTATAACAAAGTGACATTATTTAAAAACCTGCTGGATAGATAACCAGCAAACACTTTCACCAGCAATGAAGCTATTTCTCAGTTTCCATGATAAGGTAGACCATGGGCTACTGCCTTAACTACATATTTTCTAGTGTTCTCCAACTTCATTGTTAGATGAAATTAGCTACCTGCCACCTACTTAAAAGAGATTTACTGCTGTGGGAATGAAGTTCAACTTCATAAATCCTGTGGCATACTCTCTCATCACAAAACAAAGCTAATGGTGACAAGTCAGAACAAATTAAACAGTCAACTCTGTTAGTCTTCTGCCATAACAACATTGTTTCCAAAAAGAAGATCAGGCAAAATCAGCCATTTTCAAACTTTTTCATCTCATGGCACACATAAACTAATTACCAAAATTCTGAAACACACAATATATTATTTTGCCAATCTGACAAAAAATGGTTATAATTTTGTTTCATTCGCACCAGATGGCTATTGTGTTGGCTGTTGTCATTTTTTTTTTTTTTTAAATCTGACAATCGAGCCTTAACCAGTTTGGCTCAGTGGATAGAGCGTCGGCCTGTGGACTCAAGGGTCCCAGGTTCGATTCCGGTCAAGGGCATGTACCTTGGTTGCGGGCACATCCCCAGTAGGGGGCATGAAGGAGGCAGCTGATCGATGTTTCTCCTCAATGTTTCTAACTCTCTATCCCTCTCCCTTCCTCTCTGTAAAAAATCAATAAAATATATTTTAAAAAAATTGACAATCGAAGGGAAAAGAGGTCAGTGACCCTGATCAAGTAGTCAGATATCGTGTATTTTAAATATTCTGGTGTCCCACCGGGGTGCCGTGACCCACCGGTTGACTATTGCTGGACTAAATGATTGTTACAGTGACACCACACTACCTTCTTTTGATAAAAATACATTTAAAGTTTATTACTAACTCAGTGAATAGAGTTATATGCTAAGGGGACTGATGGAGTCTTTCCTGAGGACAATTAGGATTTAACTGGAAAAATCTCATTTACAGAAATAACTAATCCTCAGCTGATGCTTGCAGAATTCATTCAGAGTGAGAGCATATTTCACACATGGGAAATTTTATTTAAAGGAAACATATGAGGCAGCCATAAGTCAAATGCAGGGTCATTATGTGCACAAATTAGCTCTTGTAGTAAACAGGATTAAAGACTTTGAGCTTTAGACGAGCTTGTTGCAAGAAATGGGCACATGAAGGAACTTTAATCAGAACTAATGTAGGTTCACCATTCCGTTTACAGACATGTCTCTGTAAAAGCCTGTGTATACCCAACCATCATTTACTTTGATCTCGGCTGTCGAGATGTAGCATGTATCTTAGGTGAACTGTTAAGAAACAGTCATTCATTGGGGGAAGGGGAGAGAAATATCCTACTTGTCCAAGCAATTATATGGCACATCGTCATTTGGATCAGGTTAAAATATTGAATGTCAGAACATCAGCAAAAATAGTGGAGTGAAAACACGCTCTCCATAAAATCAATGAGAACACTAAAGACTGTCAAAATTATCTGGAGATTGAAATGTCTATTAGGTGCTTTACATCTCTGATACTTGGGAATCTAGACGTGCTTGCACGTGAGCATGGCTGTGCATGTGCCTTGGAAAGACCTAAGAAGGCCTTAACTCTCAACTCCAGCAACTCTGGTTAACCCTGAGGCTCTGGGCAAGCTAACGCTAAGGCAGCACTGGAAACTGCCTACTGCAGGGTCGAAGGCATGCCCCCGAACCATAGAGCTCCTAAGTGGCTGTGATGTTGCCTTCCTTTTTGCTGTTGTTATCATGAAATGCATGTACATAAATCGTGTGCCTGCCAACAGAGGTTTATAATTACTGATGTAGTTTTACATCAGACAGGAATGAAGAGGTTACAAAAATACAAGCATATTGTCTTTTTTCAGTCTAAACTACATTGGTATGCACTAAGTATAATCATAATCCTCTGGGCAATTGCAAAATAAGTAATTTTAAAAATACAGCAAATGAAAAACAAGGAAATTAAAATGGTGAACTAAAAACCTCTTTACCACAAATAACAGCACTTCTAGAGAAACTCAAACAAAAGTTCACAACAAATAGCAAAATGAAAGATGTAAGTCATACCTTATCAATAATATTTTTAAGTGGAAATGTATTAAACACTCTAATCAAAAGGCAGAGATTAGAAGACTGGACAACACAGAGTTAGAGACAAAAAAATTCTACTAGAGAAAAAGGAAAACATGTCCTAATCATAAAAGTGTTAACCCATCAAGAAGACATAATAATTATAAACATATATAGACCTAGCAACAGAGCTTCAAAGAGCAGGTGGCAGTCTCTGACAAAATTGTATAAGAAAGACAATTCAACAGTAGTAGCTGGTGATGTCAATATCTCATTTCCATAATGAATAGAACTAGACAGAGAATCAACAACTTGAACCCTGTACACCAACTACACTTAATAGACATCTACATAACACTCCACACAACAGCAGAATTCACATTTTCAATTGCACCTGAAACACTCTCCAAGAGAGACCATATTTATCCCATGAAGCAAGTCTTAATATATTTAAAAGGATTGAAATTACACAAAGGATGTGTTCTGAACAAAATTTAAAAGAATTAGAAATTACTAGCAAGGGGAAATTTGGACAAGTCACAAATATGTGGGAATATAACAACATGCTCCTAAATAACAAATGAATCAAAGAGGGATTCACTAAGAAAGTTAGAAAATACGTTGAGATGAATGAAAAACAAATAATATACTATACTTATGAAATGAAGTGAAATGATTTCTAGCCCCATGAAGCTTTGATTGCAGCAGGTAGAGAGAAACACATAGAATAAGTAAACTGTCATATCAAGTACTTCCCTCAGAGGTTACTACTATTGTGCAAAATAGATCCTATCTGTGTCACCACGTGTCTTTCATGGCAGTTCAGGACATTTTCCACTCTGTCACATGAAATAGACTTTTTTTTTTTTTTTTTTTTTAAGAAAAGGAAAGACTAATAAGATTTTGTTAGCAAAATAAGAGAAGTACTGGTTCTGCATCCTCTCTCTTTCCCAGAGAGGCAGGCTGGGCCCAAGGAATACTGCTGGCCCTGAACAATGCACCTTTATACCAGGAGAAGAATCCCCCCCTTTGCAATTCCTCTTTTTCATAGGCAAGCATGGAAACAGCATCATTTTAATAGCGGACTACTCAAAACACTTTGGGTCCAAGAAAGTCTGGATTTTTGTGCCACCACCTGTTTAGAATTATTGTCTGGTTCCCAGACAATGGGGATTTACTGTCTCCCACCTTCCATTCCTCCACGTCCTATCTGAGGGAGGGAGTCACCAAGCCATGGGAAGCTGACTGGGTACAAGGGTCAGGACCCTGCTAGCTCATTGTTCAGGTAAAATGGCAGTAATTAGGTATCTCTATCCCAGTTTTTGGGTTTTGGCTATTACCTGAATTAATACCCTCAGCTTCATATTACTTTTTAGCATATTTCAAAGATCCTGATTATCACCTTTTACAATAAGAAAAACATATAGTTGAGCGAACTGTGGGGCTAGGGAAACCTCTCTTCCACCTTGAAATGATGGGATTGCTCATGATAAAGACCACACACCAACAGACTAAAGAGATCCAAGCTTCAGATTCTCACTCTCTCTGGAAACACTATTTTCATGGTACATTTAGCAAATGCTTTACTATAATTGAACTTCTATGAAACCACATAGTATGCAAATAAATTAATTATCATTTGTAGCATTACAATGGCTGGTAAATCAATTTATAATTATATGACACTTAAAATAAATAGAATAACACTCTTTAAATTTCCCTGCTGAAGTGCTAATACATAATATGCTCAGTAGCAGAGCAATAAAACAGTAAAAGGCAATGCAACATTGTACCCTGAATCGTGGGTGCTGAGCGTGAAATGAAGCCACAGTGATTGCAAGCTCTGCTCTCTATCCCTCTATACACAGAAGCCTTTTGAACACTCCAAATACCCCGAAGAACTGCCTGAAAGTATATCCCATACACGTTTATTTTCATAATTAGTCGCTGACATCTGAGGCCAGAACGGAGTATATTAGTTAAAATAACCTTTGTAACTTTTACTGTTTTCTAATCTGGAATATTGTTTCTAAGGAGCCTCCTGTATTGAGGAGATTGTCAAGGTAAAACAATAAAATGAAATAAAGGAAAACCGCAATTGCAAAACACATAGTTTGGACACAATACTGCTGATGGTACTCTCTTAAGCATGTCAATGGAGAAAGCTTCTCCAGAAATAAAGCCATAACCCAACTCTGCAGACAGACATCGGATGATTCTGAGGCTCTGGAGCAAGCATGTCAAACTCGCGGCTGGCGGGCTGCATGCCTCATTTAAATAAATGAGGGGAGAGACAGTGAGACTAAAGCATTCCTTATTTTGTATTTATTTCCTTGTCAGTACTTGAAGATCCTGTAATGCAAAGAATGTCTCTAATCCAAATGTCCAGTAAGCATTTGATGAATCCCAGAGGTCACGTAGACTTAAAGACCTTCAAGAGATAGAAGTAGGCTTATTTTATTGCTACCATGGAAACCGCACATGTACATATACACTAGGAGGCATGCTCTGAGGAGCAAATGGGCTGCATAATAAGATGTGGCTTCGACATGCTTGGCTGGCACTATTTTTTCATTCCCTAGTAAATCATAAGAATGGCAACAACATGCGGTCAAAATGTAAGATGAATAATAATTTCCCTAAGTCGCAGGCACTCGGGACCTCTAAATGAGTAGGAAACCAGTTTAGAAGCAGTTTTATTTTGTGGAGCATCATCACAAGAGGACAGCCCTAACAGCAGGGGGCCTGGGCTCTCCAAAAACTGCTCTGTGACCTTGGAAAACTCATTTAGATCATCCTGTTCTAAACTGTGAAATGTGACGATTTGAAACTTTACCAATGTACCTCTGATAACATGTCATAAGCTTGAGATTAAGTCATATTAAAACAGCAATCATTACCAATCGCCAGATGTGATAAAATTATGAGTAGGGATTTTGCCAATCAAATCCCATGTCCATTGAGTCATTTCATAACTTTAGGAGCACCCGGTGGACAATGGTTTCTAACAGTTAATATTTGTCAAATACTGATTAGTAAAACTAATCCGAATATACCTAAAATATAGTAGAAAAGATCTATCTTCAGACTGGTAAAGGGAATAAAACTCCGCAGGGTACCTGGAAGCAAGGGAAGGGCAATTAGTGAAGTCTGGGAAAAGTGGGAGTAGGGAGCCTGCAGGGGTGAATCAAAATTCGGCTTGGTTTTTAAAATTTGGGGGATAAAATATAGCTGATTGTGTGTGTACAACTGTGTGTGTGTGTGTGTGCGTGCACACATTCTCATCTTCTGGGTGACCCTAGTTATTTGGGGCCACTATCACAGTCAGATGAAATTGGAGTCCCTTAACTCATACACTAAGGAAGCTCCGTGCAAAATTGAAGCTCAAGGTGTGAGGCACTATACCTCTAAATCCCACAAAGACTAACACTGACCTTTTGCACTGAACAACACTAATGAAATTCAGTAGTTCCCAACCCAATTCAGAAACCAAGACCGAGTTGAAGATACTTCTTGATCTTGCTAACATTACTGAGCCAGCTGGTGCTCTCCCTTCGGAAAAAAAAAATTCAGGCAGAGAAAGTCTCTTGAACGCACACATAAAGTGTCATAACATGTTTTACTGGCTCTTCCTACTGTATCAGGCTTTTTGTGGAACTTCCTTAATCCTCTCTCTTTTTATCTAAAGTAAAAAGCTTGGAGTAATAAGTGTAAGAACTATTTTACTAAAATCTCCGTGATTGGGTCCAAATCAGTGTAACAATAAACTTGAGGAAGGTATTCTCAGAAAAGCCAGTGTGGTTTGACTTTGGGTAGTAGACACACCATGCGACATACAGATGATGTATTATAGAATTGTACGCTTGAAACCTATGTAATTTTGTTAACCAATGTCACCCCAATACATTCATTTAAAAATTATGAAAAATCTTGAAACCGAGGATAATACTGCCATGCTTAAAATCCCTTGTGTAACGGAGCGCGTCCCCCAGAGATAGACCACCGAGACCAATTGGATCAAACAGGGAAAAGTTTATTGCAGATTCGAATCTGGGCCCCGCCTTAGCTGACGCAGCAGCAGGCAAATGCCTTGGCGAGAGCGCCGTTGAAGGGGCAGTCCCTTCCTTTATACCCTTTCCCTCTACCCGTGAGGATCTGGCATTCCCTGATTGGTCCCTTTGAATTTGCCCTCGAATTTGGGACCCCTTTGTCTCAGGCCCTTCCTAATATGGCCTGCTGGTGCAGTGAGGAAGTCCTATACCGGATCTTTCCCTATGTGGGTGGTCTGTGGCAGGGACAGCTCTGTCATGCCTCTGGCATGCAGGGGGCGGGGCTTAGTGGTCAGGTAGAAACTATTTCTTTTGTACTCAGTGAGGGGTGACTTTTCCAGTTAGCTGTTTAAAAAATTTTTCTACTCTGACTTCAGACCCCAGGGCTTAGTCCCTTCCTGCCCTCCACACCTTGGAGGCGTACCATTGCTCTTAGAAAAACAGCCTAAGTCCTTGCCACAGCCCAGATGCATGGCCTTGCTGGTAATATTTCTTCCTACCTCATTTCCATTTCATACTCCAATCTCCTGGGCTCATTGCACATGAGGGGTGCCACTCCCTCCTCTTTCCCAGACATGCCAGGCACACTTAAACCTTTGAGACTCTGTGCTTACTCCCTCTGCTTGGAATCCTCTTTTTGAGCTTATTTACATCTTCTGATCTCAGGTTAAACGGCTCTTCCTCAGAGAGGCCTTATTGACCTTATCTCAAGAGATTTATCCTCGTTACTCCACTTGTAACTCTATTAACTTCATGGCACTTAACACAATAAATAATTCACTTGTATAACATGTATTTACATGTTTAGTAAAATAAGGAAGGTAGTCTTCTATGTGGTCTAGTTCCCCATTGTAATCTGTCTCTAATATTATAGAACATGCATAGCTCTCTGGATGAGTTAATTTCAGTACTAAAAACTTTGCAGAGTTTAGGGCATCTCTGTTTATCCAACAAATATTGAATCTGTACCACGCGCAACGCTTTATTCCAGGCACTGCAGACACCGTGGTAAATAAAAGAATGAGATCCCTGATTTCATGGAGGTAACATTCTATGATAGAGATGAAATGAGACTTCTTGTAAGTAAGAGCTTCGACTGAGGTTGCCTACCTAACAGTTATATAGTTTCCCTGAGCCTAAAGTCCCCAGCCAACCATATTATGAAAGGAAAGCAGCCCCCACAGAATTCTACCGACTTAAGCATATATAAGTCTGGTCAATGTAAGTGTTTGGTGGCTTAATACTATGTATTTATGAAGGTCAAGCCTGTTATCAACATTTACCACTGGGATGGGAAAATCAGCCTAGAGTCTGTATTCTTCCCTGAAATAGAATTAATTTTCTCCACTGACATCAGCAATTAGCTAAGGAGGTCACACTTCTTTTCTTGTCATTCCTGAAAGAATATTCAAGTAATCACCACAGATCACCATGGCAACTCTAAAACAATAGAAGACCTAGCTCTCTTTATAGGTTATCTACTGTTTTCTATAAAATTGTCTATGTTTTTCATGCAGAACAAGGGAGTAAGGGGTTGTATGTGTACAAAGCTATAATCCTAGGTGAAAGAATAGAAAGAGGATGAAATTGTCATAATTCGGATGTAATGATAGTTGCCATGAACATTCAAAGTTGGACATATTTATTTTCTGTGGACGTAAGATTCAGTTGTATTCCTTGTTTTTCTTAGGATTCTTATTGGGACAGACAGGATGAATGGGGTGTACTATGCTACTTATATGTATTTAATTGCACATTACTATAATATAGTCAAAATAATAGATGGCAAAAAAAAACCTACTCAAATATACCTATAACTTGCCAATAGTCTCCTCTTCTCTTTTGTTTTTAGAACTTATCCTTTTTTCTTTTTCCATTTTTATTATGCTTTCATAATGTATTTCTTAGCTCACAAAACCAGGAGGAATTTTATTTATATTAACATCCAACAGGGAAAATGCTATTATACAATCTAATATTTGATTGAAATTAAATTTAATCATTTTCTTCATCAAAATAACTATTTACTGCATAATGAAATTCCACTAATGCCACATCAGCTGCATTATAAAGACAAGCATAAATCAGAAAAATGACATCAAATCTGTGAAAATGAAAATCTGAAATATTTAGAGCTATTAGAATACTAGCAAGTTTTCTCTTTAGAACCTTATTGTTTCAGCAGAATGAGATGTCTACAGGTCAACAAAGTTATCTCTGGCCTCTAGACAGAATTCTTAAATTTGCAGGATGTACCATAAAAATTCAAAGAACATTCTGGATATCTGATGAGGAGACAAGGGAAGGACATTTTTCTACCTCATTCAGTTACCCTCTGGCTTACTGACACCTCCCCTTTCTCACTATAGAGCCTCTCCTTTAGGTCATGACAAGTTTGGCTGCTGGTTATATTTAGAATCTTCCAATTACAAACATCACATCAAACTTGAAACCAGAGGTAGGTAAAGACTTGGAACTTCCAACATTAAAAATTAGGGACTGAATTACATGCACATTTGAGAAATAAAACTACTAAAATAATCTGGGAAGGATGATACATTTCGTACAGTAAAGTGATGAATTCATTAATCTAAAAAGAACAAGCAAATAAAGTACAGATGAGTTCTCTGCACTTGGCTGGCACCCAGCAGCTGGTTGGTATTCTAGCCTACTGTTTTGTATTCTATGAAACTGTCTCTACATGAATAAATATGCTCAGAGCCTGTCTTTCATCTGGAGCAGGGCTTTGTGAGGAATGGTCCATTAAGAATATAAGTTAGCCATTGCTGCAAAGTAGCAAATAGCTTTTCATATTAACTGCACAAAGTGGCAAATAATTTTGCTTTTAATTGCTTTTATTTGACCCTGCGGAGCATCCTACAACAGTACACAGATACCAGGAGCAAGAAACAGGAACAGACTTACGTTCTGTTTCCAGACCCCGGGCTTACATTCTATTTCCAGAACCTTGGAAAGAAAACTCCAAGTCATAGGAGACTGTTCTGTTATTGAATTACTGAGAACACCAAATTTCAAACAAACCAGTCTTTTCATTATTGCTACACAAGTACAGATGTTCTGTATTAAGAGATTCATGTCCATGACAGCATTGCATTCAGGCTCTGAAGAGATCCTGACACTGCCATCCTGCAAGGCCATCCTGCACCTCAAAGATGAAATGGCTAGGATCTAGTCCTCTTGTTCATCTTAAGAATAACACTCTGACCCTCACCTCCAATTAATCACAAAGTATTCTATTTAGACTCATCTCTTCACTGTAACATCACACATTAGCCTGAGATCAATATCTGGTTCTCACAAGAAGCCTGGACTAAATTCATGCACGCTTAAACCTGTGCCATTTCCCACCCTCAAGAATAAGGATGGTGATAACTATCTACATTCTTCATGAAAAGATACACAAAAAGCACCATGTGGGCTTTCCACTTTAATGTAAAGTCTGCAGTGCAGGAAGTAGCCACTTTTCAGAGATAATATTTGAGAGAATCAGCTAATGCTAGCACCGCCCCCCCCCTCAATTTGGCTATCCAACTGAGATGAAAAGAACTGTCTGACTTATGAGAGATCCTGAGAGCATGAATGATGTGGTTGTATCAAGTATATTTTCTGCTAAGCACACCATTACTCAGCCTCAACATAAAAAAAAAGTCAGTGGGGAAATGCGGCTCCAGCATTTGGCTGATGAACAGAATAGAAGAACAAAACCCATTTTATGTTTTAGAGGAAAACAATACAGGGCTTAAAGTCAAGCGCATTTACTGGTGGAATGTCTCATGCCTAGAGCTGGATATCTGGAACTGATTCCAGGCCTTTTTCTTCTCCGGAGGCTCATTACCTTCAATTCTTCACTTTGTCTCAAAAAAGCTGGCTCCCAATAGTCTGGTGTGAGAAATTCTCACTACCTCAGATCTCTACATTTTAAACCCCGTTTTTCTTTTTACTTAATTCTCCTGTAAATTTATTATTTACAGAATAAACTCTCTCTATTCTGTAATTCAACAGGGTCTGTGAGATGTTCTATAGACTGCGTATTACTCGAAGGAGGGAGAACTAGATTTAAATGCAATAAAATTGTTGGACACCCTTGTGAATAACTATGGTCCTGATATGGTCAGTTTTGTAGACATGCAACTGAAATGAACAGTGCCAAAGGACTGTTGGCACTGTTCAATTGGTGCTCATTACGTCATAGATAGAAAAATTAAGGAATTAATAATTGATCTTGGAAAAATAAAATTTCTTTCTGGGGTTTAACATAGTTTAACTACAACAGTAATTAGGAAGGATCATTTGTCTCCTATTTCCTTATATTAGAAGAGATTATAGAATGGATCCACAAAAGTTTTATCTTTATCATACAATTCTGTAAGGATTGTTTTCCTAATTGCAAACCAAAGTGCTGAGATGCAAATTCACAACACTTCAGAGTTCAGAGTCAGATTCTCAAATAAGTGTGATGTTTGTCTCCACTTGGGCCAGGCTGACAATATAAGTAGGCAACTGATGGAAGATTTCAGGGTCTCTTCAAATGACACCAACATAGAACTAATATTGTACCTCAATATCAAAACTGATGTATAGGTCACTTAGTCATTAAGTGACCTATATATGTGTGGATTTTGTCTCCAGCTTTCTTTAATTCAATTAAGCATTAGTTGAATTTCTACTATGTTCTAACACATTGTCTATATGAAATAGTGGAATCTCACAGGCAAAAATCTCAAATAAAAATATAGTGGAAAAGACACATGCACAGAGCTACCTGTAATATAATGTGATCAGCTTATTAGTTTAACTGTTTTATAGTTTGATCCCCAGGAGGGCGAAATACTAGCTGGGACTGATGCAATGACCATGGCAGGGCTGAGGGTGAGGGCAGAGTTTTCCCATCAACTGGCCACGGTGGAAGGAATCTTACAAATGATAAATTGATATACAAGTCTATGATCAAGAAGCACTGCTGGGTAATCCAACAAATTCATAGTTTTGGCTATGATTATTCAAGCTCTTACTCTTAGTGAAACTAAACTGCTGAAAGCTGTAAAAACAAACAAAAAAAAGAAACCCAAAAAGTTAAACTTCTCAAAATATTTTGGAGGTTCAGGTCACATTCTCAGAATTCAATATTTTGAGTTTGTCTGGGTCTTGAGGGAGAGGACTTTAAGTAGTTGGCATAAGTTAAATAAATTTTCCTTTTTGTCCTGCCTATGGGAATTCTAAGAGAATGTATTTTAAAAACAAAGGGGCAAAAATTAGAAGCAGCAATATTAGGTCTCTTTCTAAAGAGTAACACTCAGGTTTGAGAAAAGTTCACATTTGTATGAGACATGTCAGTCATTGGCATCTTAATGCAGACTAATAATATTCTCAACTTTAAAAAGGATAAAATATAAGATCTTTCTTTGATAAAGACATATCTTTTTTCATTTTATTCTCAATTCAGAGGCAGAAAAGTAAGACACAAATGGCAGACTACTAAGTTAATAAAATCAAAACCATTGTTTGGTTGTTAATATAAAAAGCAATAGTAGAAAAAAATGGACAACTAAAATTATCTAAAGGAAATACATGTAATGAGAACTTACAAAACAATGCTATTCTGATGTAGTATTGTTTAATTTTAATGGTTAATTTGTAAAATTTTCAGAGTTGCTTCGGAGATTATAGGAATCCCAGCTATTTAGAATCTAATGCCACTTGGATTTTATGACTCAGCTCCAAGTGACTGTGACAGAAGAGAATAATGGAAAGAAACTCTGGAGGGCCCTAAAAAGACAACCACAGGAATGGCCTGGAGGGTTTTAAAGCAAAGCCAAGCCTTCTTTAAGTAACTATTTTCTTTCAAGAAATCACTCCTGCCTTAGGGCTGAGGCAGCAGAGTGTAGGGTAGAGTTGAGTGCAATCCTGGCCCAGCCAGTGTGGCTCAGGGGTTGAGTGTCAACCCACGAACCAGGAGGGTCACGGTTACAACCCTGGCAGGGGCAGGCTTGATCACCAGCAGCGGGTGTGCAGAAGGCAGCCAATGGATGATTCTCCCTTATCATTGATGTTTCTATCTCTCTCCCTCTCCATTCCTCTCTGAAATAAAAACAAAACACTTTTTTTTTAAAAAAAGATGCAATCCTGGGAGACAGATAGTCTGAATTTGAATCCTCCCTCTCTCCTTTATTTGCAGTGTGACCATGGACACCATACTTAAACTGAGCCACCTTTCCACTCAGAAAAATAGGAACAATGATGGGCCTTATTTCACAGTGTCAATGTGATGGATGATTAAAGCACTTAATGTCCACAAAGTGCTTATGAAAGTGTCTGACAAATAGTAAATATCATACCCATGCTTCTTCCTATTATCACTACAGCTGAATTCTTGTGGAAAATCAATCTCTGCCCTTGGGATAACAAAGGATTGTGCTACTTGACATAAACTGGTTGCTATTTATTTACCGAAGGCTAAAGCCTGTACAGCAGTACCCATCGTCAAACGGCTGTGTGGTGCATATACAATCATGTTCAATTAAGGCCCAAAGAAGCACCAGCCAGGGTTATGAACAGGTGGTTCATACTACTGGCCCACCTCTTCTTTGTTCATCACCACTTTTCCCTCCACTCTCTATGAGAAGTTCCCTAACACCAGTGAACTAGGAGGGCATATTTGAACCTGGTTTAAAGATGGTTCCATATGGCATTCTGGCCCCAGCTCAAAGGGAAGGCTGTAACACATCTGGTTGTTTTCTTTGCCAAAGGTTGGTCAGATACTTGTAGATAATGAGACTGAAGATTTGAGAGCTGCTGTGTCAGAAGATACAAAAGTAACTAATTGAACAGTCCTGTCTGATTTGATTTTGTGTTCCTAATATGAGAGTAAAACTAGGGGAGACAGTGATAGGAATGGAATCTTACTTATAAATCAACAAGTGCTTCAAATCCATGAGCTGGTGGGGCATTTGATTTTTGACTTCAGAAGAAGAAAATCATAAAAATACTTACCAGTGCTATTTTGGGGCTCACAAAATCTGTCACTTTTAACAAGTTATGCTTGTATAGTCTATTCTGTGATGAAAGTATTGCATATTTCATGTTTCTATTCTCTCTCTTCTTTGCCTATAAAAGTCTTTCTTTCCAAGATGTCAGTGCTATTTTAAGAGTTAAATTATATACTCCCCAAATGTAGTTTTTTCTAACTAGATATGCATGTAACCTTTGAATTGGAAGTCATGTCATTTAAAATAGGCCATACATTCCTAGGAATCGTTATTTCACACACGAATGTTGTTGCCGGGCATGGAAAATTCCCTGCGACTTTTTTGTGCCAATACTTGTTTTTGACCAACTTTTACAAATGTTCCTTTGTTAATGGTTAACCAATCATTATGGATCATGCTTCGCCAAAATCGATCTATTTGTTTGCTCAATGAGTAGAGCATAGTAAAAAGAGAAAAAGTACAGCTTCCTTTTGAAGTTTAGCTTTGACATTGTAGAGCACTATGCAATCCACTTTCTATTTAAGGCGTTGTAGTAGGTGAAGCCAAGAGTGAGCTGGGGGAAGGAGGAAGGTGACTCATGTAAACAGGCTATATTCAACACCTCATGCAACTAGGCCTTATCCTCTCGGGTTCATATGAACACATTTTTTAAAAATCTAATTTGTTAAATTAAGAACCTTAATTATACCAATAGTCCTAAAGTTTCACATGTTGAGTGTTCTATTTCTTGTAAAGACTATGGCATAAAGAATAATATTCTGTTGGTCAAGGTCAGTGGAAACCGAAAGTACATGTATGTACACACACACTCAACGTTTTTCTTCATTCATGGTAAAATTTGTTAAACCCTGAACTATCTGAAAATGTCAAAGATCAGTAGAATTTCTTGATGAAAATATTCAGTAATCATATTCATAATACATACAATAATGCCTAGATAAGATATCAGAGCATGTTAGTTTTTGATAAGGTTAATAATAACAGTAATTGCTGACATTTACTAAGTCCTTGCTTTCTGTCAGTCTCAATGCCAGGCATTTTTTTTGTAAGTAATTTTATTCATCCTCACCAAAAAATGTTGATATACACATAATGTTGTCTATATTACAACCAAAACTTGGAAAGACTATGTTGTGTATTCAAGGTAAAAGAAAACAAAATAAACTCACCAAACAGTGAAGCTAGAATGAGACCTAACACAGGACAGTCCCTAACCACCAGTTCTTTAACCATTCTAGTCTTAGGCTGAAGGAGTATGGGATTGGAGCCTCTCTTATGGCACTGGTCACAAATATGAACCATCAAACAATATTGCTTTGGGGAGGATATTTTCAATGTGCTTATCTAGATTTGAACAGAAATTAAAGAATGCCTTAGTATAATGTTTTGAGCCAGAGGCCAGTGAAAATGCTTGTGAAAGAGAAGCAAAACACTTGATCTGTCATTCAGAGTCTCCTGCAACTTAGTAGAAACAGCAATTTTTGTTCTAATAAAAGTCTCTTTTACTGAATTGGAAAATATGACACCTTCAAGTAGTGAGGCACCTGTGTATTTAGAGTCCATTACAGTGGGGTCATGGGACTTCTCATTCCAAGGTGGCTGGCTTAGAGGCACTTTTTATACATAACACATTAACGAGTAAAATGAGTTAACGAGAATATTGTTTGTTTTCCAAATCTTCTGCTCTCTTTTGTTTTCAATAATGAGTTATATTTATGTGTTTGTATGTGGGAGAGGATGATCATTTTTGTTTTTCTTATTCAGGAACAAAAAAAAATTGCTTAGATGTAAATAGGAAAATATAAGAAACCAGAGCAAAATCAGTGATATTAGAAACATCTACACCATAGTGAACACATCTTCAAACAAGATATTTTCAAGTTATACAGTCCACATGGATTCTCCCTACACTGCCACTTACCATTTTATTTCAGGGGGCTTTGAATCTAAATAATATGTTATTATTAGTAGCTCCTGGAGGAAACCAAAGAAGCCGTGAGCAAAGACTGAGCTGTTCTCCTCTCTCAATGACATTATTTGTCCCTGGGGATTGATTGAACCTTTACTCACTCAGTGGTTCACAATTAAAACTAGAAAACACCACTAAAATATTAGATAACCAGTGTAACACAATATCTACTCTGGAGTGAAGAATGAGATTTTTTTTAGATTGATTTTTAGCAAGAGAGGAAGGGAGAGAGAGAAACATCAATGTGAGAGAGGAACATCAATCAGTTGCCTCCCTGTATGCACTTGGACTGGGGATCGAACCTGCCACCTTTTGGTGTATGGGACAACACTCCAACCAACTAAGCCACCTGGCCAGAAGAATTAGATTTTAAACAATTATGAAAAATCACTCTTACATTATTTCTTTCCCTAACACTACTAAACAGTCCTTCCGTAGAAGGCAAGAATAAAAAGCAATTGAAAATTAGTTACATACATGTATAAATATGTACTGGTCATTTGATCTATGCAGATCACTCACCAGGTACTTTTGGGGGAGAAAAGTAATGTAATGACCTTCACTGTCAAGAACTGGAAACTAAATCAAGGCATGAATGCACAAATATGCCTCTTGGAGTCAATTCTAAAACTACATTTTCTCTGAAGCTCCAAATACATCAAATATTACTAACAACCAGCTAAGCTCTCACATTTTCTTCTTTTCTGAAATAGCTGGCTCATACCGAAATGTTCTAAGTCAGTGATACCATTCAATCATAATGGGATAAAGAGCATGGGGAAAACAAACAAAAATGCACTTACCTTAATGAAAAAGAAAATAAAGCCTTGTTATTTTCTTGGTGGTATTAGCAATAGAAATGACAATGATGATAAAAATGTTAGCATTTCTTAAGCACTTATTATCAACTAGGCAGGAGGTTAAATACTTTACAAACTTTAATTCATTTAAGCATGCCAACAATTATTTAAGACAGAAAAATCCTCACTTTATTAACAAGGAAAGCAAAGGTAATAAATATAAATATTAAGCAACTACTCCAATGTCATAGAGTTGAGAAATAGGGAAGCTTGGGCCCAAACCCACATTCCTAAATGCTACACTGCATATACATGCCTATGAATGCCACTCTGTATTTTTTAATCCAAATAATAACATACTTAAAAAGACTCCTGAACTGATTTATGTCAAGTGAACCCTATAGTGAGAATCAGTCACTTTCATCACTAAAGTTGAATCATATTATGTGTTGCAACTGCATTTCCTAAAGGTGGCCAAACCAATATAGACCACTGCACAAGTTCTTTTTAATACGCAATGTGGACTCTTTCATCATGGAGAATGGTCTACATTTCCTTTCCTTGAATATGGCCAGGTCTGTAACTATGGCACAAGTGAGCAAATGTGACTTCCTAGGCTAACTGTTAAAAAAGGTTATTTAGCTTCCACCTACTTCTTATGAGATGTTTGCCCTTGGGATCCAGCTGCCATGCTGTGAAATTAAGAGCCACATGGAAAAGTAGTCTGGCCATTGCTTTAGCCGAAGTGACATTTACCTTTTAGCATTAACGACCAGAAAAAAAATGAATGAGAAAACCTTTAGGTGACTTCATTTCCAAGCACTTGAGCTGCTCCCAATGATGTCTTGTGGACCTGAGACGATCTGTTCGAATGTCAAGTCTATGAACAAAATAAATGCTGTCATTATTTTATGCTACTAAGTTTTGGGTATTTTACACAGCAATATATATATATATATATATATATATATATATATATATATATATATATTTCCATAACATCTGTCTAACTTCACAGTATAGCATGTTCTAAAAAGACAATACATGCAAAAAGATATTTTAAAGAGCTAAAACAATTATATGATTATCATTGCCTTTGTTTTTATTATTATAACTAGAGGCACAGTGCACAAAAATTCGTGCACTTGGGGGCATCCCTCCACCTGGCCTGCACCCTCTCGCAGTCCAGGACCCCTCAGGGGATGTCCACCTGCCGACTAAAGCCCATTCCCTGGGGGATAGGGCCTAAGCTGGCAGTCTGACATCCCTCTGGCAGCCCGGGAGCCCTCAGGGGATGTCCGACTGACAGCTTAGGTCCATTCCTGGGAGCGCACTGACCACCAGGGGGCAGCTCCTGCATTGAGCGCCTGCCCCCTGGTGGTCAGTGCGCATCATAGCGACCAGTCATTCCTGGTTGTTCCGCCATTAGAGTCAATTTGCATATTACCCTTTATTATATAGAATTGCCCTGTACAGTCACTCCAAATGATTAAACTTGTTCCAATATCCCCTATTGTTACTACTAAAAATATGGTCCATGGACCAGCAGCATTACTATCACCTGGGAGATGGTTAGACATGCAAAATCTGAGGTCCCATCCTAGACCCACTAAATCAGAATCTGCATTTAACAAGATCTCTAGGTGATTCCTATGCATATTAAAGTTTAGAAAGCACTAGTAGAGACTACCTGAGCAGGTCCTATAGGGTATGTCCTTCATCAATCATATGTGCTGGTTAATCTAAGGGAGTCAACTACTCCTGTGGACAGACACTAGCTCCTTGTCTTCTATAGATAGGTATGTTTAACCAGTAAAATAAACCCATGCATTTTCATGGGGAAATTTATGAGAAATAAAAAACTTTCAAAAGTTCTGTCTCTCTTTCAAGATGAGTGGAACGCTGACAGCAGTGACCCAGCATGATCTGACAGATGGTGTGTGTCAGATGGATGAATGGAAAAGAAGAAAAAAAGTCTTTCAAAGTACCTGATTTTAGTTTTAGCTAAAAGCTACCTTTATGCCAATTTTCCAGAGTCTAGTAGCTTTCAAATGTTTAGAATCAAGGATTCAGTATCCCTGTATTTTGCTGGTATTGGCTAGCTAGATTGCCAATTACCTGCATAGGTAAAAGTGAGCATCACTGTCTGTGCTTTTCTTTAATTAAAATTACTAGCTTGAGAAACAAATATAAGCCATTAATATGGTGCTGTGAGATCAGAGACTCTTCAATTTTAATTTAACCTTGTGTTTAAACTCCAAAATTTCTCATCAGATCTTAATTTCTAACTGCATTTGGCCTTACCCTTAATCGAAATATTAGTTCATATAGTTTTACTTGGATAAACATGAATGTACAAGGTTTGTATCATTGCTCAGGTACCTTAAAATTATTAGAAATGGCAGCAAAATAACTAGGGCTCCAAAAAACAGAAAATATTTTTTGAAAATAGGAGTAAAGAAAAGCCAAGACCATATGTTTTCTTAAAATTGATTTTAAAACATGACATCTTCTTCAATCATTATATCATAAGCAAACCTTTATGTTTGCAAATAATTATAAGGTATATCTCAGCTTTCTTATTGCCCTTTCAACAACCCTATGTGATAAGCAAGCATCTATTGCCTTTGTTTTACAGATGAAGATGAAGGAAGATGAAGCAATAAGGTAACATAACCAGTTAGTGGTTTTATGGTTGAGGAAAAACTAATGTTCACATTTGCTAACTCCTTGTGGAATTTCCTCTATGGAAAACAGAAAAGGTACCTTAATTTTAGGTAAAAGTTATAGCTGAAAGCCACACATAGAATAGAACCACAGTTTCTAGCACAGTGCTGTCCTGTTTCAATAGGACTTCTGTGACAACAAGAATGCTCTTCATCTGCACTCCTCGGTATGGGAACCACTGTCCATAGGTGGCTACTGAACACTTGACCTGTGTCTATTTAATCAACCCCAAATTCATCCTAAGAAGCTGAATTTGGGGTTGATTAAATTTTAATTAATTTTTTTAAGTTAAATTTAACTTTACTCCAAAGAGTAGAAACATGAAACGCCGAGAACCAGGCTTTGGAAAACCCATCCTCCAATAATGATTTCTAGACAGTTTTCACAGAAAACACTCTGTTACTCCCACCTACAGAAACCCCCAAAGAAATAAAAAAAGAAAAAAAAAGTAGTAGAGCAGCTACAGGCCAATGCTATGGGAGTCCAAGGTACCAGTTTGTTTTAAAAAAGAAAAGAAAATTAGAATTGGTAAGTTTTCCAGTTATAAAATTATCTCTTCTGTCCCTTATTTTTTTCTGTTTTTTAACATCATCTTGAGATTTCTTCTAATCTCAGCAAATTCAAAAATATTTCCAATCTGCAATTTCATGTTCTCCTCTCATAAGCCAATGAAGAATGATTTTCTTGTGGTTATCATTTTTCACTTTAAAAAAGCCAGCGAGTGTATTCAGCCAGCTTCTGAGATATGGCAAAAATGATTAATTCAAAGCATGACTTTGTTCTTCCTATTCTCTTGTCATGAATCAGGGTTATTTGAACTTGGTACTTACACTTTTTTTTTGCCTTAGGATATTCCAATCTTTTCTTTACAATGGTCTCTTCCACAGTTACACTAATAAATATACTCTATGCCCTAGGCACCTCTTTCTGACTTCACATTAAATGCAAAAGGGAAATAGTGGAATAAAATCCCACATGTCCTGAGAACTTATTTTTAATTCTCTACTCTTTATTTTTACTAGGGCTACTTTTCTTCCAAATATGTTTCTAATACATTTTCAATATTTTTCCTTAGTAAGAATGTGGTCCGAATAACATATTTCTTTTCCTATCCCTAATTATCCCTTTAACTTGTTTCTATTTGCTCTCAATCCATCTCTTTTCCTATCAACCTTCTTAGATTAAAAATAAAACAGTTATTCATCAGTTTCAATCAGATCATTTTAGTTTCCAATACTCTTCTGCTAATATTCAGATTGAACCCAATTTAAGAAAATTTGCTTCTCTACCAGTTGAAGAAATATGCTTGGGATTTAAAGTAATTTTGAAGATGTTTTACTTTTGGAAAACAGATTTCCTACAAGGTATCAAACCCTATGAATCATATTTAGGGCATTAATTTTCTGAAAGTCAACATCAATCTATTTCCTACAATTCTTATTTTGTAGAATGTTGGCCTTTAAAAGCAGAAAATAGATTTTAAAAAATCCAAGCTTCCACTCTTATGCTCCTGAGGATTAGGGGACAGGATAAGGAGCACCTCAATTTAATTCATGGAGTTTCAAAAGATTCAAATTGGCCTTAATACACCTCCAGTCTGGAGGACTAGAAGAAGTAAAGTAAATTTCCTAGATTTCCAGATCAAACTAAGTCTAGAAAGGATCTTCAGGAAAAATTCAAACTGACTCAGATATCCAAGAATCTTGAACCCAGCCTACGGTTAACTGAGGAAAACACCATCTCTATGAACCCAACTGGTTCTGGAGAGAGCTGGACAGTGGAGATGGAGTGCCTGAGCCTTCAGCTCTTTCCTGTACCTTATTTTAGTTTCCCTTTCTCTTTATGAGTTCATTCCAAATTGCTGAGAAGCTCAGAATTCCTATGGCTATTGCTTTAAGTATGTTTCTATGGTTATCTATTTCACTGCATAAGAATTCTAGCTCTATCAGGAACTTCCTCCATACTGACTTATCAAGTTCTCTCTTATACTTCCTGAATAATTAAGAAATAAATGTGACCTCATTTGCTTTCTCAGAGTTCCACAAGAAATCTTTTCTTTAACTGTATCTTACAGCATCGGAATATGAAAAACCTGCCACTACTGAGGTCAGCTACTTTCATTGTTTTCCCTCGGAACAGCTCTGCTTTGAAAGCCAGACTATTTGTATCCTTTTCACTTCCATTCTTCACTTTCAATATTCTATTTCTCAGATTGTGTCACCTGTATCTTCTCCATCCTCCAGGCACAGCCTGAGAGAGCAGCTGGTCTTTCCCAAGGCAGTTGTCTTAAGGAAAATGTCCACCCCCACTTCACTGAACAAAATGGAACAAAGGACTCTGGAACCACACTCTACACGTGACTATCCACTCCTCTTAGAATTCCCTTGAACCGTTCCTCCCATGCCTCAAACTGTATTTATCAACCATCACCCAGAGGCCACGCTTTCTCATTCATCCATTATCCCTGAAGCTCTCCTGATGTCTTGATTCTGAGGTTTCCTGATTGGAGCCAATTCCCTATGCGACCCACTTGACTTTCCAACACTTTGATTTCAGGAACTCCTATTCTCTGGTTATTGGACCTTAGTATATTTTCAAGATTTTTCCTGAATTTATTTTTTGTCATCAACTCTCAACAGAAAACTTGTCTAACCTTAGAAAACATTTCCCACTTGACTAAGTGAATGCTGGTTTCCCTTCCAAGAGCTTGGCAAGGTTTCCTCCTTTCTCCCTATTTGATATTAATTTTCTTTCTATCTCTTGCCACATCTTCTGTGAGACATGATGCTTATAGACACGTGTCCAACTACTAGGGTTTGAGTCCCAACTGTACCCTTTACTAGTATTGTGCCTTGGCGACATTATTTTATTTCCCCAGCTTACTCATTTTAAAAACAGGAGTTCATATAGCCACACCTATCCATCATAAATCAGGTCTGTCAGAACCACCCATTCATAAGGCTAAGTCAGGGCCAGGAAAAATCCATCATAAGATGAAAAAGTACACTTAGGAGTGAACATGAAGAAGACAAAGGCAATAAACAAGCTACATAAGCAAGTAGCTCAGATTTCCATGTATCCACTCCTGTTGCAATAGCAAATTTTCCTCAGATTACAAAGAATGTGAATAGGAGCTACTCTGGGCTCTATGGATTTAGAGGTCCTTAGTGTTCCAGAGGAGGAACACTCCCCCCACACATAGCACATTGATTAGAGTTCCGCAGAGTGGGATGAAATGATTGCAATTTTGGTATCTAACAAAAACTTGCATTCAGAACTTACAACTCAGTAATTTAAAAAACAACAACAACACACAAACAGATAAAAGCCCAGGAGAGGATTTATCTAGTGTTTGCAAAATCTAGACTGGTAAGTTAAATGGAGAGATGAAGAGCATTGCCACACCTGCATCCTTTAGAGCTATAGGAGTGGCACTAATTTTTGCTGTCCCCCTAGGATAACAATGTTTTTCTCTTCTTTGCTTGGCTTGGGAGAAAAGGGCAGGAGGGAAGAGGCTTCTACTTGAACTTTGCGACGACAATAACTTTTGCTCCACAGACCAAGAACCTTGAGGACTTGTGCCAAGTACTAAGTAGGTCTATTTCCGTTATTCAGAGAATGAAGAAATAACATCTGCCAGTGTTATAAATTGGTTAAATTAACACTTATGAAGTAGCATACAGGGTGTGGCGAAAGTAAATCAAAGTTCAACATTAGACCAGAAGAGGAATTGAAATATGTTATTCATAAGTCCTGGGTGAGGTATATGGCATGCTTCTCTGAATTTAGACAAAAAACAGACAGGACCTGGGTGACATGCCTTCATTTAGTTTTTGGGTGGGTGCTTTATGGTTCTTGGGCTAAGGCTGGATTAGTCAATTCAAACCAAAGAGTGGGGTTTGGGTAATACCTATTATCTACGGGGCTCATAGGGAAAAGTATTGAGAGGCCAGGGAGACTGTTGATCACAGGGGATGTTGGAGAAATCATATCAGTGACTTTGCAAGTTGCTATCTAGGGCATGCATGTGCCTGAGGGGCTAGTGCCAATTTTAAGGTCACTGCAGGCCACTTGGCCAAACAAAATGGATGCCAAGGCAACAAACCTAAGGAGTAGCTTAGCTAACCTCTCAGCAACCAGGATTCCATTTATTATTTGTCCCTATATTCTCTTATTCAATCAAGGGGGTCATGATAACACTTTATGTGTCCAGGTAACAATATCAATATGAACCGTGTGTTCAGGTCTTTAAAATGCTTGGGTATTACTCTTTCCTCATACACATTTACTCTGGTGACTATCCAGCTCTTTAGGGAGGAACTGAAAGAAACCATTACTGTGTATACTTGCTGTAATATGGCTGAGTATGTCTTCCTGGGGACCTGGACCCTTTGCAGTCTTTGTTCTATGTTCTAATACTGGCTCATGTCCATTGGAGAAGAGATTATGATTTTTTAGTGAGCAACTTTTCTCAACTTCCGAATCATCCATTCCTGATTTAGTTTGATGGTACTAATTAAATGGTAACCTTGTTGGCTGCTTTTCTATTTTGTTCCTACAGTTCTGTGTCCTACTAACCATCTCCACAACTCTCTGAGTCAGGCTTCTGGAATGCCATTCATTAGTATAATTATGTCCACCTAGCTTGTGAAGGTTAAGCACTTGTTTATGATCCTATTGTTTTCAGGTTCTGTCACTATCATCCACATTGCTCCATGTGAACTGAATTTTATAGCTAAGGCTCTAAAGGAAGGAAGTGGCAGCTAAAGGCTGTCTGTGGTCAGCACACCCAGCAGCTGGGCCAACAAGCTCTTCATTGAAAGGGTTTCTGGGTCGCTGCAGTGTCTACTCTGCTGAAAAAATTCTACTAAAATCATCTACATCTTCCTCCAGGACCATGCCCTTCTATATAAACAGTTTATGATTTATTGTATAGAAATAGGTACTTCCATGCAAGTTTTGTAAAAAAGAAGTGTTGTAATAGAATTTTTATAAACTAGGGAAACTACCAGGTGGAAGAACAGTGTGTTGGTTTGTCATCCTGGGTCTCTTGGAACATTGAGTGGCCATGTAAGAAGCCACTCAATCTCTCTCCATCCTCTGGTCTTATGGAGAGACCCTGGATATATAAATGAGGAGAATGGCCCAGCTGAGCTCAGCCTTTCAGCCATCTCTGCTGAAGTACCACACAAATAAGTAAAGTTATCTTGGTTCTTGCATACCAAGCCAACCATAAACTGAATACCATCAAGTGATCCTGATAAATGACCTGTGGAGCAGATGAGTCACCACCTGAGAATTGCTCAAATTCCAGATCCACAAATTCATGAGATATAAGAAAATAATTATTGCTATAAGTTACTGTATTTTGAAGGTAGCTTGATATACAACAATAGGTACCCAGGAATTGTTCTATTTGTGTGTCAGCCATGTAACTTACTGAGGCGCTTTGCGTTTTAGGTAACTAGTGCTCCAGTGCATGGATTCGTGCACATTGAAATGAAATTAATTAGAAGATGGCCGGCGGGGCAGGGCAGAATGGGATTGGGTGAGACAGGCTGGACACACTCTGGAGCCAATCTCCTGTGGTCCCTCCCCAGCCGGCTGCACCAGGGGCAGTGCTATGGCTCAGAGGTCATCTGCGGAGTGAGCGGGATCCCTCCAGCAGGTGGGGTCCCTTGGCCTGGCTTGTGGGGATCAGGCCAAAACCAGCTCTCCAACATCCCCCGAGGGGTCCTGGATTGCGAGAGGGTGGTTCTCAGGTGACGCACCCTGGAATCGGGCTCCCTCCTCTCTGGTTCCAGGTATGTCACTTGAGAACCGCAGCTGCCAAGTCACCGCAGCTCTGCAGCTTCTGCATTGAGCACCTGCCCCCCAGTGGTCAGTGCAAATTATAGCTACCAGTCAGAGAGTCTGCCCCTGGTGGTCATTGCGCGTCATAGCTACCAGTCGGATGATCAAGTGGTCGGACGGTTGCTTAGGCTTTTATGTATATAGATTGCTAAATATTTGCCTATTATTTATTTCTGATAAAATTTATTGTGTCGATTATGTACCAGAGGTAGTACTTTTTCACATATTGTCTCATTCAGTCCTGACAACATGAGTTACAAAACAGTGCCAATCAATGATTAATTGTATCTCAACAATAAATACGTCTTCTCTGTTCTACTCTGTTCTGTGATCCTGGGACTCAGTTATATTTTCAGAATCATTTTCAAGTTAATTTATGGTTAGATTCTGCCATGAGGAGGCACTAGAGGAAGACTGCAATGTCCTTTCAGTTTTGCTACCCGTGTCAATATCATTTCAGCAGCAGCAGTTGTTTGCAGTCTCAAGTGTGTGAATTTTCGCACTCTCAGAATCAGCCTCAGTGTACTCTTTCAGAAGTACTACAGGGAGTAGTCATCTTGTGCCATCTCCTTAATGTTCTGATCACCAGCCCTGCAGGGACAACCCTTTGAGCTCCTGAGGTATGTTTTTCAGATTTGCTTCAGGACACTCAATAAAAAAAAACTGATGCCCCACAGATAAAGTAGAAATATCCTTCCCTTCTCTTCCCAATATGATCTCCTTCTCTCCAAAGAAACTTCTTCCATAATCCTAGTAGATATCCTTTATTTGACAGCTGCTATCCTTTAAGTTTCTTCTAAAAAAATATTATAAAGCCCTGGCTGGTGTTGCTCAGTTGGTTGGAGCATGTTCTGTACACCAAAAGGTGGCAGGTTCGATTCCCAGCCAGGGCAAATACTTAGGTTGTGGGTTTGATCCCCTGTCAGGGCATGTGGGGAAGACAACTGACTGATGTTTCTCCTTCTCTCCCTCTCTCTCTTTCTCTCTCCATTCCTCTCTCTAAAATCAATAAAAAATTTTATCAAAAATTATCTACTTATATATAATTCCATAAAAATACATAGTATAGTATTTTGTGTTTTTAATATAATTAAATAACTCCTGTATCCATAATTTTCCTCAGCATCATTTTTTTCTGACAAATTTATTTATTTATTTAATTATTAGTAGAGGCCTGGTGCACGAATTGGGTCCCTTGGCCTGGCCTGTGGGATCGAGCTGAAACCAGCTCTTTGACATCCCCTGAGGGGTACTGGATTGCAAGAGGGCACAGGTCAGGCCGAGGGACCCCACCTGAGCATGATCATGGCCGAGGAGGGATGTGGGAGGTTGGCTAGCTGGGGTGGGACTGCAGGAGGGCTTCAGGGTGTGTCCAGCCTGTCACGCTCAGTTAATTGGCTGGACCCCAGCAGCAAGCTAACCTACCAGTCAAAGCATCTGCCCCCCTGGTGTCAGTGCATGTCATAGTGACTGGTCGACCAGTCAACTGTCTGCCCCCTGGTGGTCAGTGCACATCATAGCGAGTGGTTGAGCAGTCTTAGCATATCATTAGCATATTACCCTTTGATTGGTTGAATGGATGACCAGATGACTGGACACTTAGCATATTAGGCTTTTGTTATATAGGATTACTTAAAGTATTACATCTGTCTCCTTTTCCCCTGATTGACCGTCCCTCCCCCCAGCCACTCCCACCCCCGGGGGCAAGCCCCCACTACCCCAGTGTCTGTGTCCATTGGTTATGCTAATATGCATGCATACAAGTCCTTTGGTTGATCTCTAACTCCTGCCACCCCAGCCCCTTGTCCCAAGAAAACAGAAACACCAATCAGAAAGGATATATGCACCCCCTATGTTCATAGTAGCACAATTTACAATAGCTAAGATTTGGAAACAGCTTAAATGCCCATCAGCAGATGAGTGGATTAGAAAACTGGTACATCAACATCATTTTTAAACAATCATTTCAAATATATACATATCTAAATCACTTCTTTGATATATACAGAATTCCATTACATGAAGATACTGCTACTTATTTATGCTGTTATTGCTATTTTTAGGTGGCTTTCATTTTTAAAATCCATTTAATATATTCATTGAAGAAAAACAGTTCACTTGTTTGGGACCAATGTGGATTTTAATTGAAAAAAATATATTGTTTATTTCTTTTGCCATTCAATCACATTTTAGAAATGTTAAGAAACTGTCATCCCCTAAAGCTTCTAAAATGCTAAATTTTCATTAAAGCAAAATACATGTTCCCCCAAAGACGATCCATCTATATAATGATATGAAATCTTTGTGGCATCTCTAAACTCATGGGCTCAGTTATAGCAAAGAAAGTGTTCAACAAAAATTAAAAACTTCATCCCGGAAACAGACATGATCAACTGATTATTTATACTATCTTTTCTAGGTTTTACTAACACTTTACCTAACCCCTAAAATACATCTATAAAATAAAATCTTACTTCTATCAACTGCAAGATCTCTTCTGATACCCAAGACTGCTTGCTTCTCTTTCTAGAGGGGCTAATTTCAAAATGGTTGCATTTGATTAAAAGCTAACAAACAGCTTTAAGCTTCAATTAATTCCTAGAAATTGGAGGTAGTAAATGAAAAAATCTAGGCATAGCAAACATATTTCCTTACCCCAGTTTTTCCAGGACAATCCTGGTTTCCATGGGCTTAGACTTTGTAAGTGTGACAAGAGAAAAATAAGCTAAATTGGGTTAAAAGATAATAATCATCGATTTACCATAAATTATTTAGTTCCAGTATGGCTGCATATGTGCCTTCTGTTCTCTGTGCCATGGTGAATAGCTGTCTAATAGCCATGGCATGCTCCCCATAGTGCTCAAACAAGGCTTTTTAGTTCTTTAATACAGCAAAGTGATCATAAAATTAAATCATTCAAACCAGGACATTTTGAGAGTGAATGAGAGTGCTACTAATAATCGTACCATAAAAGCACAAATGAAACATACATATCAAATAAATGTAGATAGCGTTAAAAGATTGAACATACCTCTCTATGACAGAAAGATTTAATGTTATGTGTTAATTATTTAACCCTGTTATCCTCACAAAACCAGTACCATGTACTATTAACATAATTTCCATTTGCCAGATGGAAACACAGAGGATTGGAGATGTCAAATTACTTTCCTAAAACAGTGGGTCTGTGGTTTAAATTCAATATTTCTCATTCTGAAGCCTGTGTTTTAGCTACTACATTCTATTGTCACTCAAGATCAGCACCATATTTCATCACCCGTTTCATTGCCAGTAACCTACAGGATAATTTCAGTGATTTTACATGGAAATTACTCAAAAGCCTTTTTCCTTCCAGCTTCAAATTGTACCATTTACTATACCGTTCAGCGAGCATTACTGAAACTTCTTGAGTGAAGCAAAAACAACAGTGACAAATGGAAAGAAGAGACAAATGTGTCATCTTCTCCAAAATGGCTCAATTTAAAAGTATATATTCGTTCACTTATAATCCTTATTATGCATGGATTCCATATTTTCACATTCACCTATTTGCTAAAATGTACTTGACCCTCTAAAATCAATACTCGGGCACTTTCCACGCACAGAGTCATGGAAGTGTGCTGCCCAGTGCGGACGCCCTCAGCTGAGGTCTGATAGGCCGGTGCTCTGCTTTCTTGTCTCAGCTCTTGCAACGTAAACAAGTGTCCTTTTCATGGTCCATTCAGTGCCACATTTTTCACATTTTATATTTTTTGTTGGTGATTTTGCCATTTAAAATGGCCTCCAGACTAGTGCTGAATTCCTATCCAGTGTTCCTAAGCATAGCATAGCTACGATATGCCTTATGGAGAAAATACAGGTGCTAGACAAGCTTTATTCAGGCATGAGTTCTATAGTGCTGTTGGCCATGAGTTCAATATGAATGAATAAATACCATATTAAATAAGGCATCTTTGAATGGAAACACACATAAAACAAGGTTGAATATTCTCAATCAAAGTAAATGTTGTGGCCAGAAGCTCTGAGGAACTTAACTCTAGGTTTACCTTAGGAGCAATGGTTTAATATTCATTAATAACTATCATAAAAAATGAGGATCAGCTCTATTTATTCTAGTCATTCCTCAGCTGGTATTATAAAAGAAGAAAACCAGTTTTTTTCCATGTTTATATTATGTATTTGATGTTTGACTGCTGATGGCTTTTAAGCCACACCCCACCATCTTCCCCCACATATCTGGCAAGCTAATTAAAGACTCAGGTTCTCTTTTTGGCATTGGTGGGAGATTCAAATCATGCAAGCCCCTGGCCATGCATGGGACTCTCTCACTGAGCCCTGTCCCATCTATCTATATAAAACCCTAATATGCAAATCGACCAAACTGTGGAACAACCAGTCACTATGATGTGCACTGACCACCAGGGGGCAGATGCTCAATGCAGGAGCTGCCCCCAGCCTGCAGGCCCTGACTAGCAGTGGCGGTGGGGGGCAGGGCCAGTGAGCGGGCGGCACCAGGCCAGCCAAGGTGGGTGCGAGCTGGAGCCCCGATTACTCCACCAGTCGCCCCACAGATGGGCCCTGATTACTGGCCAGGCCTAGGGACCCTACCTGTGCATGAATGTGATGCACCAGGCCTCTAGTAACCATGATACAAACCCAGGGCAGTCTCTTTTCTTTGCTCTGGCAAGCCATTTCAGACTTTTGCAAAGCCTGCCTTGCTCTCTCATCATTCCTCTCAAATATGTTAGTAATAAACCTTTTTATAACCTTATGGTAGGTATGTAGTGTCATTAGTCCCAACATTGAAACCAATTCGGAGTGCAGAGTCCATCTGCCTCTGCAGGTAACCCTATGTATTAATACACATGCATTTTGTCTTTTTATTGATCATATGTATTATATCACTTTACATAGCAGAGTGATCCTAATTGTGAAGGACAAAATACATAAGAGATACATTTCAGAGAAATAATCAGAATGGTGTGTGGCAAGGCAAAGCTCTGAGTCAAAGGTAATACCATGGTAATTAGCAAATAGAGGTATATTTAACCAATGTGATAGTAAAACTCTTTCTCTATACACTGAATTAGGCATTAAAATAATGACTGGCATTTTACTTCAGTTTTTATTTACTACTCTACATCTTCCAGTTACCTGTCACGAAGGTGGAATTCATAGCCATTTTACAAGTTCTCTAGAAAAACAAGAATTTATCAAAATGGAAACTTGGCAAATAGCCAAAGAGTTCCCTTTAAACCATGCAACATCCAAGTCTGCAGGGGTTAGAAACTAAACTTTTGATCTAAACACATGTATGTCTTTGAAGTATTCTTCAACTAATACACTGCTCCCTAGCCCTAGGCATGGATTTTAGCACGCCTGAAAACACAGGCATAAACAGAGCTATCAGCCATCCTGAAACACTTTCCATTCTAAAGGTCAATCCCTTTGGTCTCTCCAGACCATTAAGGCAAGTCTAACTCTTAGAACTCACTCCAAGTTACAAAACCTACGCACCAGAGCAACAGAGCAGGTGCCAGGGTTCAAAATGTGTGTAAATTCTTCAATACCACCCAGAAGAATTTTTAAACAGTTTCTATTTTCATCAAAAAAGCTGGCATAAACCTCAGCTGCCATTGGAGAGGACAATTAAGAGTTTGCTAAATGAGGGGGAAAAACGCTTCTACAGATGCATAATTTAAAGCACTGGAATTAAGAGCATCGTTTTATAGTGTTTTAGAAAGAAGGATTGCTCATGCTGGATGATATTGCTCACAGAGGTGGCAGGAGGGGCTTCTGTGCTCTTCTTCCCCAGCAGCATGACTTGCTTCCTGGTTAATAACGTTATATTACTTTGAGCATTTACTTTGCATATATTACCAAGCTGCTTTCTGAACCATGGTTCAGATATAAATAAAAAACACTTATACACTGCATTTGAACTTAGGAAGCCTGGTGTGTGTTTCTCCTTTCCCTATTTAGATGAATAATTTAAAGGAATGTTCCTCCCTGGGGGTGAAGGCAAATGTAGAGACTGGTTTTCTTATAAAGGCAATTTGAATAAGTTACAGGTCTCAGATTGGGCAAGAGGTATGGGATTACAGTGACATTTTTTCCTTTTATTACCTATATATGTAAAAAGCCAGCAAATGGAACGCCATAATGACCAGAACGACTGTTCACTATGACGCCCACTGCAGCCAGCAAACCGGCCCAACCTGGGGTGGGGCCGTCAGTCCAACCTCCCACGCTCCCCCTGGCCACACCCTGATCAGCCCACGGCCCCTCCCCCTGGCCAACCCCTCCCCTGATGAGCCCTCACCACCCTGATGGGCCCACAGCCCCTTCCCCCAGCCAGCCCCACCCCTTATTGCCCCCCCACCCCAATAGGGGGTGGGGCCAGCTGGCCAACCACCTGTGGCCCCTCCTCCTAGCCGGCCCCACCCCCGATGGGCCTCCATCACCCTGATTGGTATGGGGCTCCTCCCCTCAGCCAGCTCCGCCCCCCTGATCACCCCCACACACACCAATCAGGGGTGGGTCCCACTGGCCAATTACCCATAGCCCCTTCCCCCAGCCAGCCTGGCCCTGATCAGGCCCCGATTGGGGCATGCTGGCCGGCCAACCTCCTGCCATCTCCTCCTCCCTACAGGCCCAGTCCTAATCTGCCCCTATTGGGGCCGGGCCAGCCAGACCCCACTCATGCATGAATTCATGCACTGGGCCTCTAGTAGATTATAAGAAGTAAAAATTATGGAAAGCTCCATATTATTTTCACAACTGTAGTCTCACCTATAGTAGCTACAATGCTTACATTTTTTTGTTGGTGAAATTATTATAGGTCAGAGGGATTGTGGCAATCTTCAAATGTCCCCTCCCAAAAGCCACCCCTTCTCTTATCTATGTTAATGGCACCCAGTGTTATTTAGCTATGGAGGGACTGTGTGCTCCAGGGGAGACTTAGCCCCTCTTCAATAATCATCCTATATAATAAAGAGGAAATATGCAAATTGACCATCATGCCCTCACAAGATGGCTGCCTACGAGCAGGCCAGCAGGGGGTTAGTGAGGGATGACCAAACAACTGAACAAGCAGGCTGCATGGAGCAACCAGGCCAGCAGGGGGCATAGTGAGGGATAACCAAACGACTGAACAAGCAGGCTGTGTGGGGTGACCAGGCTGGCAGGGGGGTTAGTGAGGGACAACCAAATGACTGAACAGCAGGCTGCGTGGGGTGACCAGGCTGGCAGGGGGTCATGAGGGGGTGACCAGGCTGGTGAGGGAGGGTGCAGTTGGGGTGACCAGGCCAGCAGGGGGGGCAGTTGGGAGCGATTAGGCTGGCAGGGGGGCAGTGAGGGGCAACTAGGACAGAACAGGGGGCAGTTGGGGGTGACCAGGCCAGCAGGGAGGGGGAAGTTAGGGGCAACCAGTCCAGCAGGGGGGGCAGTTAGGGGCAATCAGGTCAGCACTCAGAGGCAGTGAGGGATGATCAGGCTGGCAGGGGGGACAGTTAGGGGCAACCAGTCAGGCAGGTGAGCAATTAGGAGCCAGTGGTCCAGGATTGTGAGGGGCATGTCTGACTGCCGGTTTAGGCCCGATCCCAGGGGTGACCAGGCTGGTGGGGGGGGGGGCAGTTAGGAGTGACCAGGCCAGCAGGGAGGGGGCAGTTAGGGCTGACCAGTCTGGCAGCGGGGGCAGGTCGGGCCTAAACCGGCCTAAACCGGCAGTCGGACATCCCCCAAGGGGTCCCAGATTGGAGAGGGTGCAGGCTAGGCTGAGGGGACACTCCCCAACTGTGCATGAATTTTGTGCACTGGGCCTCTAGTAATAATATAATTTCTTTTGCAAGTGATTGGTGCACAAGGAATGTAATTTAGCCATGAGACACTGGGTGAAGTCTCCTGGGGGGTTCTGGGAAGTTTTCTTTACTCCTAAAAAGGATCTGAGGACCCAGCAGTGTGGCTCACTGGTTGAGCTTTGAACCATAAACCAGGAGGTCATGGTTCAGTTCCTGGGCAGGATACATGGTCCGGTTGTGGGCTCAGTCCTCAGTAGGGGACATGTGGGAGGTGGCTGATCCATGATTCTCACTCACCATTAATGTTTCTATCCCTCTAGATGTATCTGTTTATGTGTTTACTATATGGAATATATTTATCTTAATATTCATTATATATGATGTTACTAAAATTATAATCATTAATCATAAGTGGTTTTAAAGATTTTTATTTAGCTTCCAATTTCAAATTTTCTATCCTCAGTGTTTCTTTATAACTGTCCCTAGTTCTCAATTACAAGTCATCTTAAATTTCTCTGCCTTAAGTACAAACTTATCAACATCATCATCACCATCATCATTATTTTCCTAAATCCTCGCTTCTCCTCCCTTCATAGGTAAGCCCAGTGAAGAATAAAAATTCTCTTGGGAAAATACATTTGGCATTTCACTTCCTCCACATGTCATCCAATTCATATCCAATAATACCTTCTCCTTCAAACTGTATCTCCGGTCTCTTCCTTTTTAAGACATTGTTAGCATATTATCTTGCCTCTATGTGACTGTCCATGCCTGGTTGGTACTCTATCACAAATCACTTTCTCCACACACACTTTCCTGAGCAATCTAGGGGCAGGCACCATTCCTTGACATTCTTTGTATCATTCCAAAGGATTTTCTGTATCTCCACTGTCTCTGTGAGCATATTTAGACAAATGCTATTCAATATACTTCTTGTTATCTCTCATACTTCTCTGATGTTTATGAAACCTGATAATATGTGTATGCAAACAGGGATTCCATAAATCAAACAGAATTCAATGTAAATGGTATACATATTTTTACTGGACACAATGTGCCAATAACTATTGTACTAAGAGCTTTATATTAAATATATTAATATTTAATCTTCACAATAAGCTATATAGGATAATATTACTATTCCAATTTTTATAAGGGAAGAAACCAGGGTTAAGTTGCTTACTCCACATCATACAATCAAGTATTGGTGGACCTGAATTTGAATGCAGGCAATCGGACATCAGCACCCATGAAACTACTACGCTTTCCGCTGCCTTCAATGTGAACATTCATCAGCCTTCCGTATGACTCAAGCTTTACTCATCTGTGATGGTTCATAATGCTTGCCTCACTTAGAATCTTGTTCACTTAGAAAGGAATATACTTCAAAAGAACAGCTAATAATTACTAAGCATTGTAGAAGAGATGACTAGTCGTTGTTGAAATGTTTATTCCCTCTTCCTAAATATATACTTGTTCCTGAGAGGTGGCTAGTTAACAGGGATTACATTTCCCAGCTCCTCCTACAATTCAGTGCAGCCATGTAACTACTTCTTGTCCATGAATTCATTGTGAGTGAGCAAAATTTATCTGTACCACTTTTGGAGCAGAAATTTTTAACAAATTAGTCATCTTCTTTGGCCTCTGTTTTCCCTTCCACCAGTTTGATGCAGAAGATTGAAGGCCCTATTAGGTGGTAATGCTAAATGATAAAAGAAGCATGGACCTTCAAGGAGGAAAGTCATAAGCCACTGGAAATATTCACATCTGACTTTTAAGTAAGCACCAGATAGTCATCTACTGTGTTTGAGCCTTTATTGAATTTTGAAGTCTGTTACTATGGCTAAGTTTTTGGTAACTAATGCAAACATTTAATAGATATCAGGAATGGAAAGTACACTTGCTCACGTGATTCATATTATATTCTGTGAGACAAGTACGTACTTTTGTTCCTGTAGAAACTAGGGTTTGTTGAGTTTGATTAGTTTGTCCGAGGTTATACAACTCAAGAGTGTCTGACTCTCAGAGCTATGCAATGTTACCACACTCTTGTGTCTGTAACATGCATCTTGTTTTTGCCCTGAAGCATTACACATCACAGTATTTCTCTGCTGATTTATCATCACACCACGCTGAATAAGAGAATTTCTTAAAAGACATCCATCCACTCACTTCTTGGTTAACAAAAACATGTCCAGGTGAAGGATCACACTTGGCTTAAGAAAGTTAGGACATGTAGTTCTTCAATGTCTGCACTGCCTTGCTGTCCCAGTAACAGAGTTCATCTGCAGAGGTTGTGAGAAAGCATTTCTTCCCTTGTGAATGGAACAGGAACAAAAGGTCCCTCCCCTCTTTTCTGGCTTAAATGTGAATGGGATCATGGGAGCTTCCCCACTCATTTTGTGTAACCATAATGGAAAAGCCAGCACCATTGCAGAAAGATATAAATCAACTCCGCTAATATTTTACCTCTCAACACCTTTTTATATGAAAAAAAAAGGCTATATGAGTATGCCATAATGTTAGGTTTTCTGTTAGTTAGAACTGAAAACAGTCCTAACCAAGAAAACTATCATTCAGGAATTATTTTCCCCCCAGTATAATCTTTATTAAAATACAGGCATGCCTCAGAGATACTGCATGTTCAGTTTCAGACCATCACACTAAAGAGAGTATAGCAATAAAGCAGGCCACATGAAGTTTTGGTTTCCTAGTACATATAAAAATGTGTGCTTACACTATATTATAGTTTCTTAAGTGTGCAATAGCATTATGTAAAACAAACAATGTGCATACCTTAATTTAAAAACACTTTATTGTAAAAAGGCAAATGCTAAAATGTTAATGCTAAAAAATGTAGGATTGCACAAACCTTTAATCTATAAACAATGCAATCAGTATCTAGAGGCACAGTTAAGTGATGTGCAATAAAATGAGAAATGCCTATATACCAACATCCCATCCGGGTACTGTATAGTCTTTATGTCACTCTAAATGATTCCTTATCAGTACTTGAACATTTTTTAAAAATATATTTTATTGATTTTTTTACAGAGAGGAAGGGAGAGGGATAGAGAGTTAGAAACATTGATGAGAGAGAAACATCTATCAGCTGCCTCCTGCACACCCCCTGGGGATGTGCCCACAACCAAGGTACATGCGCTTGACCAGAATCGAACCTGGGACCCTTCAGTCTGTAGGCTGACACTCTATCCACTGAGCCAAACTGGTTAGGGCAGTACTTGAACATTTTTATATTTATTGTATTTACCATAAAACCATTATTTTTTCTATACTATATCTTCATAGAAGGAATTTGGTTTGTTAAATATAGTTTAACTTGTTAAATATGTATTCATCTTATATGTGTGTTTTGTGTGTGTAATGAGAGATTAGGGAAAAACAGAAGAGTAGATCCTATATAATAAAAGCCTAATATGCAAATTGACCAAACGGCAGAAAGACCAGTTGCTTTGACGCACACTGACCACCAGGGGGCAGACGCTCAATGCAGGAGCTGCCCCCAGCCTGCAGGCCCCAGGCCAGCCAAGGCGGGTGCCAGCAGGGGCCCCCCAATTGACCCGCTGGCTGCCTCACAGATTGGCCCTGATCGCCGGTCAGGCCTAGGGACTCTACCCATGCACAAATTTCATGCACCAGGCCTCTAGTAAGTCTATAAGGCAGGAAACACCAAATACTTTCATATTTGATATTTGAAATATTAAACCAGACAAGTTACAGAATTAAAAACAAACAAACAAACAGTAGAAAACCCTTTCCTATTTGTTGGCTTTGTAGAAGTTCGGCTTCCTTACCTATAGAGAATACTAATGATGGTATGTAATTCACTGACTGTGAGTTTTCAATCCATGCAGAGTGTCATGTGCATTGAAAGTCCTCATTAACTGAATTGTTGTTTTCATCATCTAATATGTTAATGTTTCTGAAATGTCAAAATATCTTTCATAAAGACACTGATGTGAAGCACTAAAGTGATTTAGGAGAATAGTTATGCTCTCTAATCTACTATGTGTAAAAGCTATATGGTAACTTTAGAATTAGGCATTGGATGCATTAATTTCCTTGGCTGCCTTTTAACTTCAAAAAGCTAAGTCTTCACTTCAATAAAAAAAGAAAAAACAATGTGCAACGTATGGCACAAAGCTAGTAATGTGAATGTTAAGCAACTCTTTTTTTACTCTCTCCCCAGATCTGTTTTAAAGTACATAGCAACAATGCTTCAGGAAAGAAATTCCGGTGTAAGTAAGTTGAGAACTTTCAAAAGAAATTAGGGTCTATAGAGAATCTTTGTCCTCTCTGTAACTACTTTTAATTCCATGCTTCATTCTGCCTAGGTTAAGGGTTATTCTAACCTCTATGGAGTACAAGAACACTTAGATGGCCCTATTCTCTTTTAAATTACTTTTCCCTGCTTTTAAAATAATAGAATAAAATTGATCCTTTAAATGGATAAAATGTCAGGTTGGAACTTGATAAAATACTTTGAACTATTGAAAATAGACTCTGGAAAGTCAATCTTTGCCTCTTTTTGTTTTAATTTCAAGAAGTGCTTTAAAAGTCCTGCCTTCTAAATCGCATAATTTTGCAACTTCAAAATTTGTGCAGCCACCTTTCTATTGCTTAGATATTAGGCTGCTAAATGTAATCTAGGAATAAGTTTATATCTAATTCTGATTTAAAATTGTCTGCATGCGTTAATGTGCCAGGTATTTAGAAATCCAGCTTCAATACCAACTACTGTCACTAAACTCACTCTGTGGCAACCCATATTCTTTCTCTTCATCATAATCTTCTAAAAAAAAGAATAAAAACAAAGGATTGAACTAGAATTCTTTGATTTCAGCTTCTTCCAGCTATGAAACTATTTTTGCAATGCTTATTAGGATTAGGGCTCTCTTCAGTAATAATACTGAATATAAGAAAAATTCTTACTGTTCTTGGAAAAAATAAATGTTTATCATAGAAAAATAACCAAAGGTTATAAATGCAAAGTTTATAGAAGAAACACCTAAGAAAATACTCAGTCTCATTATTAACCAGAGAAAGCAAATAAGTAATAAGTTTGGTTTTAACCCACTACATTGTGAACAATTAAAAATTTTGATAACTTTAAGTATTAGTGATGTTTTGGGGATAGACATATCTCATACATTGCTGAGAAGACATATTGGCTTAGCTACTGTGTTGGAAAATTTGGAAATAGTTTTCTAAATTAAACTGCACAAACTACACTACCTAGAAAAACTAGTTTACTCTATGGTTATCAGAGAATCACCTTCTTGATTCACAAGGAGACATGTTGCTAGAGCATTTATGAAAGCATTATATGAAATGAAAACACATTTGTGGGGGAATCCTGACTCTTCATCAATAGAAGAATCATGTAATAAATGCAGCATATCTACACTATGAAACACTATATAGAAAAGAATGAGGTAGATTCACTGTGCTAATTTGTGTACATGTGCAAGATCTGTGTTTATCTTACATACAAAACAATGTAAACAGCATGATAGTGTTTGTGTGTGTTAGTAAATAAATTTCAAAGGATGGAGAATATTAAAGACCAAATTAAAGACAGTGTTTCTCTCTGGGGGGACTAGTATTCATAATTAAAGAGTCTTTTCTATAATACCTGTAATTTTTATAAGTGTAATGTCACCATATATTACTTGCAAAATTAAACATTACGGAAAATATAGGATTAATTGTTGTATGGCACCATGAATTTTGTCAAAAATTTGTCAAAATTAATTTTGTCATAAATCAATTAATGTTTATGGGTATATTTCTTTTGATTCTATTCCATTGACTTACACATCTCTTTGATTTATACATCTATTTATATCAGTAAAACACTGTCTTGATTACTGTATCTTTGTAATTCTGGTGTACCTTATACATAGCATTTCAAATTTCAGTTTTATTTTTATATTATACTTACATTTTTTTCTAAAGCAGTTTCACCTTTTCCCTTGAAACAATGAAGGTAAATTTCTACTTTATAAAACTACTCTCTCAGAAGACAGAAGGAAGATGCTGATCTATAGGACTCTTAATAGGTGCCATGTTGATTTCTCTCTGATTTCATGAAATGGTTAAGTGGAAATTCCAAAAATTGTTCATTAATGTCAATTGACCTTGGTATCTCTTGTTCATTATTTGAATTTCCTCACTTTCTCTCCCGCCCTCTTATTCCTTCTCTTCTCAGTAGCTGGTCTCTTACGAATTTCTTTCTAAATTACTTATATAAAAATACTTCTACTTGCCACTTCGTAAAACATTCATTCATGACAAGCATGATAAGTCACAAACATAAAACACTAGAATTTACAAATTACTTTTAAATTTTACCCTATTCTTGTATTTTATTTAGACAGCTGTTATTACAACTATTTGACACATGACAAAATTGAGAATGACTGCATAAATAATTTGAATAACTTCAAACAATAAATGTGTGACAGAGAAGAAACTCAAAAATAAGTCTTTGATTCAAATTATAATTACTTTTTCACTGTGGACTTACTGATGTATATGAAATATACTTGAATATAGTTGGCATACTGTAACCACCACAGAAATTTTAGGTCGTTTTTACTGCTAACCTCATTATTGTTGTGCAGAATAAAAGAAAATTAATCCATACTTCTGAACACATTTTTGCTCTGTAGAAAACTGCATAGCAGGCAGGAAATCCTTCCCAAAGCAGGGTCCAGGGCATATCCACAATGAGACTTTCATGAAGCAGGTGAAAGTGAGATAAGGGGAAGCGAGAGCTAAAAATCTTCACTTCCATGGGTTATATATGAATTACGATATAATAACTATATTAGAAGCAATGGTCAGGAGGGCAACTAGTAGCTTCAAACTATTTGGATGAGCCCATATTTTAAACTACCTCACTTCTGAATACAAAACACATATAAACCCACAAACTCTTGAGAGAACAAGGCACTTTATACAATGGCACAATAAACTACCAGCAAAACTACGTTTCCCAAAAGCCTTCCAAGTACCTCAATTTTCACTGTATGAAGTTTATATAAAATCAGTCACAATACTTTCTGTCTGCCCAAACCCCTCTTTAAAGAAGCTCTTGCCTTTGGGTCTGCATGACCCAAAGGTAGTTATCTTATCAGCTGTTCAGTTATCTACTGTGCTAGTTACCAATTTATAGCCTCTCAGTTTCTGAACCATTCTTCACAGCATGAAGAATGTGATAATATAGATTGGCCTTGTAAATATTTCACTTTATACTTTTGATGTTAACTTTATTTTTCTCACTAGTAAAAAGGAAATAATAAGCATATCTTATATTTTTATGATTAAATGATGTTATCTATAGAAAATGATGATCAGTATACTGAACACATTTTAAGTTCCCCATAATCATTAGTTCACCTTCTTTTTCAATCTCCATCTGATCTAGATCAAATTCATCTTCCATATGAAAGTTTAAATGGAAAATATAATGCTCATGAAAGCCAAATAAAGTCTATTGTTCAAGATTAAATTAAAGCACATATACTGTCACAACCAGGATGTTCAAGCCATGTATTGAATTGATAAATGACATCTTCAATACTATTCCAGACTTCTGTGATTTACCCTTGTCTGTTATCCTATATAATAAAAGCCTAATATGCTACGTGTCC